>NC_136931.1:61664808-63072244 GCF_949752795.1 Hyperoodon ampullatus | reverse complement strand
ACCCTAGCCCGGAAGGGAAACCCACCGGCAGCCCCACACCTTAGCCTCCGCCGTACCCTCATCCTAATCCGTACGCGGACACTGACCCGCGCGTCCGCACGGGCCCCGACCCTAGCACGTGTCCGCACCCTCACCTGTGCCCTCAGCCTTGCCGTTCCCTAACCCTAACCCTAGCCCGGAAGGGAAACCCACCGGCAGCCCCACACCTTAGCCTCCGCCGTACCCTCATCCTAATCCGTACGCGGACACTGACCCGCGCGTCCGCACGGGCCCCGACCCTAGCACGTGTCCGCACCCTCACCTGTGCCCTCAGCCTTGCCGTTCCCTAACCCTAACCCTAGCCCGGAACGGAAACCCACCGGCAGCCCCACACCTTAGCCTCCGCCGTACCCTCATCCTAATCCGTACGCGGACACTGATCCGCGTGTCCGCACGTGCCCCTACCCTAGCACGTGTCCGCACCCTCACCTGTGCCCTCAGCCTTGCCGTTCCCTAACCCTAACCCTAGCCCGGAAGGGAAACCCACCAGCAGCCCCACACCTTAGCCTCCGCCGTACCCTCATCCTAATCCGTACGCGGACACTGACCCGCGCGTCCGCACGTGCCCCGACCCTAGCACATGTCCGCACCCTCACCTGTGCCCTCAGCCTTGCCGTTCCCTAACCCTAACCCTAGCCCGGAATGGAAACCCACCGGCAGCCCCACACCTTATCTTGGGCCGTACCCTCATCCTAATCCGTACGCGAACACTGACCCGCGCGTCCGCACGTGCCCCGACCCTAGCACGTGTCCGCACCCTCACCTGTGCCCTCAGCCTTGCCGTTCCCTAACCCTAACCCTAGCCCGGAACGGAAACCCACCGGCAGCCCCACACCTTAACCTCCGCCGTACCCTCATCCTAATCCGTACGCGGACACTGACCCGCGCGTCCGCACGTGCCCCGACCCTAGCACGTGTCCGCACCCTCACCTGTGCCCTCAGCCTTGCCGTTCCCTAACCCTAACCCTAGCCCGGAACGGAAACCCACCGGCAGCCCCACACCTTAGCCTCCGCCGTACCCTCATCCTAATCCGTACGCGGACACTGACCCGCGCGTCCGCACGTGCCCCGACCCTAGCACGTGTCCGCACCCTCACCTGTGCCCTCAGCCTTGCCGTTCCCTAACCCTAACCCTAGCCCGGAACGGAAACCCACCGGCAGCCCCACACCTTAGCCTCCGCCGTACCCTCATCCTAATCCGTACGCGGACACTGACCCGCGCGTCCGCACGTGCCCCGACCCTAGCACGTGTCCGCACCCTCACCTGTGCCCTCAGCCTTGCCGTTCCCTAACCCTAACCCTAGCCCGGAACGGAAACCCACCGGCAGCCCCACACCTTAGCCTCCGCCGTACCCTCATCCTAATCCGTACGCGGACACTGACCCGCGCGTCCGCACGTGCCCCGACCCTAGCACGTGTCCGCACCCTCACCTGTGCCCTCAGCCTTGCCGTTCCCTAACCCTAACCCTAGCCCGGAACGGAAACCCACCGGCAGCCCCACACCTTAGCCTCCGCCGTACCCTCATCCTAATCCGTACGCGGACACTGACCCGCGCGACCGCACGTGCCCCGACCCTAGCACGTGTCCGCACCCTCACCTGTGCCCTCAGCCTTGCCGTTCCCTAACCCTAACCCTAGCCCGGAAGGGAAACCCACCAGCAGCCCCACACCTTAGCCTCCGCCGTACCCTCATCCTAATCCGTACGCGGACACTGACCCGCGCGTCCGCACGTGCCCCGACCCTAGCACATGTCCGCACCCTCACCTGTGCCCTCAGCCTTGCCGTTCCCTAACCCTAACCCTAGCCCGGAATGGAAACCCACCGACAGCCCCACACCTTATCTTGGGCCGTACCCTCATCCTAATCCGTACGCGAACACTGACCTGCGCGTCCGCACGTGCCCCGACCCTAGCACGTGTCCGCACCCTCACCTGTGCCCTCAGCCTTGCCGTTCCCTAACCCTAACCCTAGCCCGGAACGGAAACCCACCGGCAGCCCCACACCTTAACCTCCGCCGTACCCTCATCCTAATCCGTACGCGGACACTGACCCGCGCGTCCGCACGTGCCCCGACCCTAGCACGTGTCCGCACCCTCACCTGTGCCCTCAGCCTTGCCGTTCCCTAACCCTAACCCTAGCCCGGAACGGAAACCCACCGGCAGCCCCACACCTTAGCCTCCGCCGTACCCTCATCCTAATCCGTACGCGGACACTGACCCGCGCGTCCGCACGTGCCCCGACCCTAGCACGTGTCCGCACCCTCACCTGTGCCCTCAGCCTTGCCGTTCCCTAACCCTAACCCTAGCCCGGAACGGAAACCCACCGGCAGCCCCACACCTTAGCCTCCGCCGTACCCTCATCCTAATCCGTACGCGGACACTGACCCGCGCGTCCGCACGTGCCCCGACCCTAGCACGTGTCCGCACCCTCACCTGTGCCCTCAGCCTTGCCGTTCCCTAACCCTAACCCTAGCCCGGAACGGAAACCCACCGGCAGCCCCACACCTTAGCCTCCGCCGTACCCTCATCCTAATCCGTACGCGGACACTGACCCGCGCGACCGCACGTGCCCCGACCCTAGCACGTGTCCGCACCCTCACCTGTGCCCTCAGCCTTGCCGTTCCCTAACCCTAACCCTAGCCCGGAACGGAAACCCACCGGCAGCCCCACACCTTAGCCTCCGCCGTACCCTCATCCTAATCCGTACGCGGACACTGACCCGCGCGTCCGCACGTGCCCAGACCCTAGCACGTGTCCGCACCCTCACCTGTGCCCTCAGCCTTGCCATTCCCTAACCCTAACCCTAGCCCGGAAGGGAAACCCACCGGCAGCCCCACACCTTAGCCTCCGCCGTACCCTCATCCTAATCCGTACGCGGACACTGACCCGCGCGTCCGCACGTGCCCCGACCCTAGCACGTGTCCGCACCCTCACCTGTGCCCTCAGCCTTGCCGTTCCCTAACCCTAACCCTAGCCCGGAAGGGAAACCCACCGGCAGCCCCACACCTTAGCCTCCGCCGTACCCTCATCCTAATCCGTACGCGGACACTGACCCGCGCGTCCGCACGTGCCCCGACCCTAGCACGTGTCCGCACCCTCACCTGTGCCCTCAGCCTTGCCGTTCCCTAACCCTAACCCTAGCCCGGAACGGAAACCCACCGGCAGCCCCACACCTTAGCCTCTGCCGTACCCTCATCCTAATCCGTACGCGGACACTGACCCACGCGTCCGCACGTGCCCCGACCCTAGCACGTGTCCGCACCCTCACCTGTGCCCTCAGCCTTGCCGTTCCCTAACCCTAACCCTAGCCCGGAACGGAAACCCACCGGCAGCCCCACACCTTAGCCTCCGCCGTACCCTCATCCATATCCGTACGCGGACACTGACCCGCGCGTCCGCACGTGCCCCGACTCTAGCACGTGTCCGCACCCTCACCTGTGCCCTCAGCCTTGCCGTTCCCTAACCCTAACCCTAGCCCGGAAGGGAAACCCACCGGCAGCCCCACACCTTAGCCTCCGCCGTACCCTCATCCTAATCCGTACGCGGACACTGACCCGCGCGTCCGCACGGGCCCCGACCCTAGCACGTGTCCGCACCCTCACCTGTGCCCTCAGCCTTGCCGTTCCCTAACCCTAACCCTAGCCCGGAAGGGAAACCCACCGGCAGCCCCACACCTTAGCCTCCGCCGTACCCTCATCCTAATCCGTACGCGGACACTGACCCGCGCGTCCGCACGGGCCCCGACCCTAGCACGTGTCCGCACCCTCACCTGTGCCCTCAGCCTTGCCGTTCCCTAACCCTAACCCTAGCCCGGAACGGAAACCCACCGGCAGCCCCACACCTTAGCCTCCGCCGTACCCTCATCCTAATCCGTACGCGGACACTGACCCGCGCGTCCGCACGTGCCCCGACCCTAGCATGTGTCCGCACCCTCACCTGTGCCCTCAGCCTTGCCGTTCCCTAACCCTAACCCTAGCCCGGAACGGAAACCCACCGGCAGCCCCACACCTTAGCCTCCGCCGTCCCCTCATCCTAATCCGTACGCGGACACTGACCCGCGCGTCCGAACGTGCCCCGACCCTAGCACGTGTCCGCACCCTCACCTGTGCCCTCAGCCTTGCCGTTCCCTAACCCTAACCCTAGACCGGAACGGAAACCCACCGGCAGCCCCACACCTTAGCCTCCGCCGTACCCTCATCCTAATCCGTACGCGGACACTGACACGCGCATCCGCACGTGCCCCGACCCTAGCACGTGTCCGCACCCTCACCTGTGCCCTCAGCCTTGCCGTTCCCTAACCCTAACCCTAGCCCTGAACGGAAACCCACCGGCAGCCCCACACCTTAACCTCCGCCGTACCCTCATCCTAATCCGTACGCGGACACTGACCCGCGCGTCCGCACGTGCCCCGACCCTAGCACGTGTCCGCACCCTCACCTGTGCCCTCAGCCTTGCCGTTCCCTAACCCTAACCCTAGCCCGGAACGGAAACCCACCGGCAGCCCCACACCTTAGCCTCCGCCGTACCCTCATCCTAATCCGTACGCGGACACCGACCCACGCGTCCGCACGTGCCCCGACCCTAGCACGTGTCCGCACCCTCACCTGTGCCCTCAGCCTTGCCATTCCCTAACCCTAACCCTAGCCCGGAACGGAAACCCACCGGCAGCCCCACACCTTAACCTCCGCCGTACCCTCATCCTAATCCGTACGCGGACACTGACCCACGCGTCCGCACGTGCCCCGACCCTAGCACGTGTCTGCACCCTCACCTGTGCCCTCAGCCTTGCCGTTCCCTAACCCTAACCCTAGCCCGGAACGGAAACCCACCGGCAGCCCCACACCTTAGCCTCCGCCGTACCCTCATCCTAATCCGTACGCGGACACTGACCCGCGCGTCCGCACGTGCCCCGACCCTAGCACGTGTCCGCACCCTCACCTGTGCCCTCAGCCTTGCCGTTCCCTAACCCTAACCCTAGCCCGGAACGGAAACCCACCGGCAGCCCCACACCTTAGCCTCCGCCGTCCCCTCATCCTAATCCGTACGCGGACACTGACCCGCGCGTCCGCACGTGCCCCGACCCTAGCACGTGTCCGCACCCTCACCTGTGCCCTCAGCCTTGCCGTTCCCTAACCCTAACCCTAGCCCGGAACGGAAACCCACCGGCAGCCCCACACCTTAACCTCCGCCGTACCCTCATCCTAATCCGTACGCAGACACTGACCCGAGCGTCCGCACGTGCCCCGACCCTAGCACGTGTCCGCACCCTCACCTGTGCCCTCAGCCTTGCCGTTCCCTAACCCTAACCCTAGCCCGGAACGGAAACCCACCGGCAGCCCCACACCTTAGCCTCCGCCGTACCCTCATCCTAATCCGTACGCGGACACTGACCCGCGCGCCCGCACGTGCCCCGACCCTAGCACGTGTCCGCACCCTCACCTGTGCCCTCAGCCTTGCCGTTCCCTAACCCTAACCCTAGCCCGGAACGGAAACCCACCGGCAGCCCCACACCTTAGCCTCCGCCGTACCCTCATCCTAATCCGTACGCGGACACTGACCCGCGCGTCCGCACGTGCCCCGACCCTAGCACGTGTCCGCACCCTCACCTGTGCCCTCAGCCTTGCCGTTCCCTAACCCTAACCCTAGCCCGGAACGGAAACCCACCGGCAGCCCCACACCTTAGCCTCCGCCGTACCCTCATCCTAATCCGTACGCGGACACTGACCCGCGCGCCCGCACGTGCCCCGACCCTAGCACGTGTCCGCACCCTCACCTGTGCCCTCAGCCTTGCCGTTCCCTAACCCTAACCCTAGCCCGGAACGGAAACCCACCGGCAGCCCCACACCTTAGCCTCCGCCGTACCCTCATCCTAATCCGTACGCGGACACTGACCCACGCGTCCGCACGTGCCCCGACCCTAGCACGTGTCCGCACCCTCACCTGTGCCCTCAGCCTTGCCGTTCCCTAACCCTAACCCTAGCCCGGAAGGGAAACCCTTCGGCAGCCCCACACCTTAGCCTCCGCCGTACCCTCATCCTAATCCGTACGCGGACACTGACCCGCGCGTCCACACGTGCCCCGACCCTAGCACGTGTCCGCACCCTCACCTGTGCCCTCAGCCTTGCCGTTCCCTAACCCTAACCCTAGCCCGGAACGGAAACCCACCGGCAGCCCCACACCTTAGCCTCTGCCGTACCCTCATCCTAATCCGTACGCGGACACAGACCCGCGCGTCCGCACGTGCCCCGACCCTAGCACGTGTCCGCACCCTCACCTGTGCCCTCAGCCTTGCCGTTCCCTAACCCTAACCCTAGCCCGGAACGGAAACCCAACGGCAGCCCCACACCTTAGCCTCCGCCGTACCCTCATCCTAATCCGTACGCGGACACGGACCCGCGCGTCCGCACGTGCCCCGACCCTAGCACGTGTCCGCACCCTCACCTGTGCCCTCAGCCTTGCCGTTCCCTAACCCTAACCCTAGCCCGGAACGGAAACCCACCGGCAGCCCCACACCTTAACCTCCGCCGTACCCTCCTCCTAATCCGTACGCGGACACTAACACGCGCGTCCGCACGTGCCCCGACCCTAGCACGTGTCCGCACCCTCACCTGTGCCCTCAGCCTTGCCGTTCCCTAACCCTAACCCTAGCCCGGAACGGAAACCCACCGGCATCCCCACAACTTAGCCTCCGCCGTACCCTCATACTAATCTGTACGCGGACACTGACCCGCGCGTCCGCACGTGCCCCGACCCTAGCACGTGTCCGCACCCTCACTTGTGCCCTCAGCCTTGCCGTTCCCTAACCCTAACCATAGCCCGGAATGGAAACCCACCGGCAGCCCCACACCTTAGCCTCCGCCGTACACTCATTCTAATCCATACGCGGACACTGACCCGCGCGTCCGCACGTGCCCTGACCCCAGCACGTGTCCGCACCCTCACCTGTGCCCTCAGCCTTGCCGTTCCCTAACCCTAACCCTAGCCCGGAACGGAAACCCACCGGCAGCCCCACACCTTAGCCTCCGCCGTACCCTCATCCTAATCCGTACGCGGACACTGACCCGCGCGTCCGCACGTGCCCCGACCCTAGCACCTGTCCGCACCCTCACCTGTGCCCTCAGCCGTGCCGTTCCCTAACCCTAACCCTAGCCCGGAACGGAAACCCACCGGCAGCCCCACACCTTAGCCTCCGCCGTACCCTCATCCTAATCCGTACGCGGACACTGACCCGCGCGTCCGCACGTGCCCCGACCCTAGCACGTGTCCGCACCCTCACCTGTGCCCTCAGCCTTGCCGTTCCCTAACCCTAACCCTAGCCCGGAACGGAAAACCACCGGCAGCCCCACACCTTAGCCTCCGCCGTACCCTCATCCTAATCCGTACGCGGACACTGACCCGCGCGTCCGCACGTGCCCCGACCCTAGCACGTGTCCGCACCCTCACCTGTGCCCTCAGCCTTGCCGTTCCCTAACCCTAACCCTAGCCCGGAACGGAAACCCATCGGCAGCCCCACACCTTAGCCTCCGCCGTACCCTCATCCTAATTCGTACGCGGACACTGACCCGCGCGTCCGCACGTGCCCCGACCCTAGCACGTGTCCGCACCCTCACCTGTGCCCTCAGCCTTGCCGTTCCCTAACCCTAACCCTAGCCCGGAAGGGAAACCCACCGGCAGCCCCACACCTTAGCCTCCGCCGTACCCTCATCCTAATCCGTACGCGGACACTGACCCGCGCGTCCGCACGGGCTCCGACCCTAGCACGTGTCCGCACCCTCACCTGTGCCCTCAGCCTTGCCGTTCCCTAACCCTAACCCTAGCCCGGAACGGAAACCCACCGGCAGCCCCACACCTTAGCCTCCGCCGTACCCTCATCCTAATCCGTACGCGGACACTGATCCGCGTGTCCGCACGTGCCCCTACCCTAGCACGTGTCCGCACCCTCACCTGTGCCCTCAGCCTTGCCGTTCCCTAACCCTAACCCTAGCCCGGAAGGGAAACCCACCGGCAGCCCCACACCTTAGCCTCCGCCGTACCCTCATCCTAATCCGTACGCGGACACTGACCCGCGCGTCCGCACGTGCCCCGACCCTAGCACATGTCCGCACCCTCACCTGTGCCCTCAGCCTTGCCGTTCCCTAACCCTAGCCCTAGCCCAGAATGGAAACCCACCGGCAGCCCCACACCTTATCTTGGGCCGTACCCTCATCCTAATCCGTACGCGAACACTGACCCGCGCGTCCGCACGTGCCCCGACCCTAGCACGTGTCCGCACCCTCACCTGTGCCCTCAGCCTTGCCGTTCCCTAACCCTAACCCTAGCCCGGAACGGAAACCCACCGGCAGCCCCACACCTTAACCTCCGCCGTACACTCATCCTAATCCGTACGCGGACACTGACCCGCGCGTCCGCACGTGCCCCGACCCTAGCACGTGTCCGCACCCTCACCTGTGCCCTCAGCCTTGCCGTTCCCTAACCCTAACCCTAGCCCGGAACGGAAACCCACCGGCAGCCCCACACCTTAGCCTCCGCCGTACCCTCATCCTAATCCGTACGCGGACACTGACCCGCGCGTCCGCACGTGCCCCGACCCTAGCACGTGTCCGCACCCTCACCTGTGCCCTCAGCCTTGCCGTTCCCTAACCCTAACCCTAGCCCGGAACGGAAACCCACCGGCAGCCCCACACCTTAGCCTCCGCCGTACCCTCATCCTAATCCGTACGCGGACACTGACCCGCGCGTCCGCACGGGCCCCGACCCTAGCACGTGTCCGCACCCTCACCTGTGCCCTCAGCCTTGCCGTTCCCTAACCCTAACCCTAGCCCGGAACGGAAACCCACCGGCAGCCCCACACCTTAGCCTCCGCCGTACCCTCATCCTAATCCGTACGCGGACACTGACCCGCGCGTCCGCACGTGCCCCGACCCTAGCATGTGTCCGCACCCTCACCTGTGCCCTCAGCCTTGCCGTTCCCTAACCCTAACCCTAGCCCGGAACGGAAACCCACCGGCAGCCCCACACCTTAGCCTCCGCCGTCCCCTCATCCTAATCCGTACGCGGACACTGACCCGCGCGTCCGAACGTGCCCCGACCCTAGCACGTGTCCGCACCCTCACCTGTGCCCTCAGCCTTGCCGTTCCCTAACCCTAACCCTAGACCGGAACGGAAACCCACCGGCAGCCCCACACCTTAGCCTCCGCCGTACCCTCATCCTAATCCGTACGCGGACACTGACCCGCGCGACCGCACGTGCCCCGACCCTAGCACGTGTCCGCACCCTCACCTCTGCCCTCAGCCTTGCCGTTCCCTAACCCTAACCCTAGCCCGGAACGGAAACCCACGGGCAGCCCCACAGCTTAGCCTCCGCCGTACCCTCATCCTAATCCGTACGCGGACACTGACACGCGCATCCGCACGTGCCCCGACCCTAGCACGTGTCCGCACCCTCACCTGTGCCCTCAGCCTTGCCGTTCCCTAACCCTAACCCTAGCCCGGAACGGAAACCCACCGGCAGCCCCACACCTTAGCCTCCGCCGTACCCTCATCCTAATCCGTACGCGGACACTGACCCGCGCGTCCGCACGTGCCCCGACCCTAGCACGTGTCCGCACCCTCACCTGTGCCCTCAGCCTTGCCGTTCCCTAACCCTAACCCTAGCCCGGAACGGAAACCCACCGGCAGCCCCACACCTTAGCCTCCGCCGTACCCTCATCCTAATCCGTACGCGGACACTGACCCGCGTGTCCGCACGTGCCCCTACCCTAGCACGTGTCCGCACCCTCACCTGTGCCCTCAGCCTTGCCGTTCCCTAACCCTAACCCTAGCCCGGAACGGAAACCCACCGGCAGCCCCACACCTTAGCCTCCGCCGTACCCTCATCCTAATCCGTACGCGGACACTGACCCACGCGTCCGCACGTGCCCCGACCCTAGCACGTGTCCGCACCCTCACCTGTGCCCTCAGCCTTGCCGTTCCCTAACCCTAACCCTAGCCCGGAAGGGAAACCCTTCGGCAGCCCCACACCTTAGCCTCCGCCGTACCCTCATCCTAATCCGTACGCGGACACTGACCCGCGCGTCCACACGTGCCCCGACCCTAGCACGTGTCCGCACCCTCACCTGTGCCCTCAGCCTTGCCGTTCCCTAACCCTAACCCTAGCCCGGAACGGAAACCCACCGGCAGCCCCACACCTTAGCCTCTGCCGTACCCTCATCCTAATCCGTACGCGGACACAGACCCGCGCGTCCGCACGTGCCCCGACCCTAGCACGTGTCCGCACCCTCACCTGTGCCCTCAGCCTTGCCGTTCCCTAACCCTAACCCTAGCCCGGAACGGAAACCCAACGGCAGCCCCACACCTTAGCCTCCGCCGTACCCTCATCCTAATCCGTACGCGGACACTGACCCGCGCGTCCGCACGTGCCCCGACCCTAGCACGTGTCCGCACCCTCACCTGTGCCCTCAGCCTTGCCGTTCCCTAACCCTAACCCTAGCCCGGAACGGAAACCCACCGGCAGCCCCACACCTTAACCTCCGCCGTACCCTCCTCCTAATCCGTACGCGGACACTAACACGCGCGTCCGCACGTGCCCCGACCCTAGCACGTGTCCGCACCCTCACCTGTGCCCTCAGCCTTGCCGTTCCCTAACCCTAACCCTAGCCCGGAACGGAAACCCACCGGCATCCCCACAACTTAGCCTCCGCCGTACCCTCATACTAATCTGTACGCGGACACTGACCCGCGCGTCCGCACGTGCCCCGACCCTAGCACGTGTCCGCACCCTCACTTGTGCCCTCAGCCTTGCCGTTCCCTAACCCTAACCATAGCCTGGAATGGAAACCCACCGGCAGCCCCACACCTTAGCCTCCGCCGTACACTCATTCTAATCCATACGCGGACACTGACCCGCGCGTCCGCACGTGCCCTGACCCCAGCACGTGTCCGCACCCTCACCTGTGCCCTCAGCCTTGCCGTTCCCTAACCCTAACCCTAGCCCGGAACGGAAACCCACCGGCAGCCCCACACCTTAGCCTCCGCCGTACCCTCATCCTAATCCGTACGCGGACACTGACCCGCGCGTCCGCACGTGCCCCGACCCTAGCACCTGTCCGCACCCTCACCTGTGCCCTCAGCCGTGCCGTTCCCTAACCCTAACCCTAGCCCGGAACGGAAACCCACCGGCAGCCCCACACCTTAGCCTCCGCCGTACCCTCATCCTAATCCGTACGCGGACACTGACCCGCGCGTCCGCACGTGCCCCGACCCTAGCACGTGTCCGCACCCTCACCTGTGCCCTCAGCCTTGCCGTTCCCTAACCCTAACCCTAGCCCGGAACGGAAAACCACCGGCAGCCCCACACCTTAGCCTCCGCCGTACCCTCATCCTAATCCGTACGCGGACACTGACCCGCGCGTCCGCACGTGCCCCGACCCTAGCACGTGTCCGCACCCTCACCTGTGCCCTCAGCCTTGCCGTTCCCTAACCCTAACCCTAGCCCGGAACGGAAACCCATCGGCAGCCCCACACCTTAGCCTCCGCCGTACCCTCATCCTAATCCGTACGCGGACACTGACCCGCGCGTCCGCACGTGCCCCGACCCTAGCACGTGTCCGCACCCTCACCTGTGCCCTCAGCCTTGCCGTTCCCTAACCCTAACCCTAGCCCGGAAGGGAAACCCACCGGCAGCCCCACACCTTAGCCTCCGCCGTACCCTCATCCTAATCCGTACGCGGACACTGACCCGCGCGTCCGCACGGGCTCCGACCCTAGCACGTGTCCGCACCCTCACCTGTGCCCTCAGCCTTGCCGTTCCCTAACCCTAACCCTAGCCCGGAACGGAAACCCACCGGCAGCCCCACACCTTAGCCTCCGCCGTACCCTCATCCTAATCCGTACGCGGACACTGATCCGCGTGTCCGCACGTGCCCCTACCCTAGCACGTGTCCGCACCCTCACCTGTGCCCTCAGCCTTGCCGTTCCCTAACCCTAACCCTAGCCCGGAAGGGAAACCCACCGGCAGCCCCACACCTTAGCCTCCGCCGTACCCTCATCCTAATCCGTACGCGGACACTGACCCGCGCGTCCGCACGTGCCCCGACCCTAGCACATGTCCGCACACTCACCTGTGCCCTCAGCCTTGCCGTTCCCTAACCCTAGCCCTAGCCCGGAATGGAAACCCACCGGCAGCCCCACACCTTATCTTGGGCCGTACCCTCATCCTAATCCGTACGCGAACACTGACCCGCGCGTCCGCACGTGCCCCGACCCTAGCACGTGTCCGCACCCTCACCTGTGCCCTCAGCCTTGCCGTTCCCTAACCCTAACCCTAGCCCGGAACGGAAACCCACCGGCAGCCCCACACCTTAACCTCCGCCGTACCCTCATCCTAATCCGTACGCGGACACTGACCCGCGCGTCCGCACGTGCCCCGACCCTAGCACGTGTCCGCACCCTCACCTGTGCCCTCAGCCTTGCCGTTCCCTAACCCTAACCCTAGCCCGGAACGGAAACCCACCGGCAGCCCCACACCTTAGCCTCCGCCGTACCCTCATCCTAATCCGTACGCGGACACTGACCCGCGCGTCCGCACGTGCCCCGACCCTAGCACGTGTCCGCACCCTCACCTGTGCCCTCAGCCTTGCCGTTCCCTAACCCTAACCCTAGCCCGGAACGGAAACCCACCGGCAGCCCCACACCTTAGCCTCCGCCGTACCCTCATCCTAATCCGTACGCGGACACTGACCCGCGCGTCCGCACGTGCCCCGACCCTAGCACGTGTCCGCACCCTCACCTGTGCCCTCAGCCTTGCCGTTCCCTAACCCTAACCCTAGCCCGGAACGGAAACCCACCGGCAGCCCCACACCTTAGCCTCCGCCGTACCCTCATCCTAATCCGTACGCGGACACTGACCCGCGCGACCGCACGTGCCCCGACCCTAGCACGTGTCCGCACCCTCACCTGTGCCCTCAGCCTTGCCGTTCCCTAACCCTAACCCTAGCCCGGAACGGAAACCCACCGGCAGCCCCACACCTTAGCCTCCGCCGTACCCTCATCCTAATCCGTACGCAGACACTGACCCGCGCGTCCGCACGTGCCCCGACCCTAGCACGTGTCCGCACCCTCACCTGTGCCCTCAGCCTTGCCGTTCCCTAACCCTAACCCTAGCCCGGAACGGAAACCCACCGGCAGCCCCACACCTTAGCCTCCGCCGTACCCTCATCCTAATCCGTACGCGGACACTGACCCGCGCGTCCGCACGTGCCCCGACCCTAGCACGTGTCCGCACCCTCACCTGTGCCCTCAGCCTTGCCGTTCCCTAACCCTAACCCTAGCCCGGAAGGGAAACCCACCGGCAGCCCCACACCTTAGCCTCCGCCGTACCCTCATCCTAATCCGTACGCGGACACTGACCCGCGCGTCCGCACGTGCCCCGACCCTAGCACGTGTCCGCACCCTCACCTGTGCCCTCAGCCTTGCCGTTCCCTAACCCTAACCCTAGCCCGGAACGGAAACCCACCGGCAGCCCCACACCTTAGCCTCTGCCGTACCCTCATCCTAATCCGTACGCGGACACTGACCCACGCGTCCGCACGTGCCCCGACCCTAGCACGTGTCCGCACCCTCACCTGTGCCCTCAGCCTTGCCGTTCCCTAACCCTAACCCTAGCCCGGAACGGAAACCCACCGGCAGCCCCACACCTTAGCCTCCGCCGTACCCTCATCCTAATCCGTACGCGGACACTGACCCGCGCGTCCGCACGTGCCCCGACTCTAGAACGTGTCCGCACCCTCACCTGTGCCCTCAGCCTTGCCGTTCCCTAACCCTAAACCTAGCCCGGAACGGAAACCCAACGGCAGCCCCACACCTTAGCCTCCGCCGTACCCTCATCCTAATCCGTACGCGGACACTGAGCCGCGCGTCCGCACGTGCCCCGACCCTAGCACGTGTCCGCACCCTCACCTGTGCCCTCAGCCTTGCCGTTCCCTAACCCTAACCCTAGCCCGGAATGGAAACCCACCGGCAGCCCCACACCTTAACCTCCGCCGTACCCTCCTCCTAATCCGTACGCGGACACTAACACGCGCGTCCGCACGTGCCCCGACCCTAGCACGTGTCCGCACCCTCACCTGTGCCCTCAGCCTTGCCATTCCCTAACCCTAACCCTAGCCCGGAACGGAAACCCACCGGCATCCCCACAACTTAGCCTCCGCCGTACCCTCATACTAATCCGTACGCGGACACTGACCCGCGCGTCCGCACGTGCCCCGACCCTAGCACGTGTCCGCACCCTCACTTGTGCCCTCAGCCTTGCCGTTCCCTAACCCTAACCCTAGCCCGGAATGGAAACCCACCGGCAGCCCCACACCTTAGCCTCCGCCGTACCCTCATTCTAATCCATACGCGGACACTGACCCGCGCGTCCGCACGTGCCCTGACCCCAGCACGTGTCCGCACCCTCACCTGTGCCCTCAGCCTTGCCGTTCCCTAACCCTAACCCTAGCCCGGAACGGAAACCCACCGGCAGCCCCACACCTTAGCCTCCGCCGTACCCTCATCCTAATCCGTACGCGGACACTGAGCCGCGCGTCCGCACGTGCCCCGACCCTAGCACGTGTCCGCACCCTCACCTGTGCCCTCAGCCTTGCCGTTCCCTAACCCTAACCCTAGCCCGGAATGGAAACCCACCGGCAGCCCCACACCTTAACCTCCGCCGTACCCTCCTCCTAATCCGTACGCGGACACTAACACGCGCGTCCGCACGTGCCCCGACCCTAGCACGTGTCCGCACCCTCACCTCTGCCCTCAGCCTTGCCATTCCCTAACCCTAACCCTAGCCCGGAACGGAAACCCACCGGCATCCCCACAACTTAGCCTCCGCCGTACCCTCATACTAATCCGTACGCGGACACTGACCCGCGCGTCCGCACGTGCCCCGACCCTAGCACGTGTCCGCACCCTCACTTGTGCCCTCAGCCTTGCCGTTCCCTAACCCTAACCCTAGCCCGGAATGGAAACCCACCGGCAGCCCCACACCTTAGCCTCCGCCGTACCCTCATTCTAATCCATACGCGGACACTGACCCGTGCGTCCGCACGTGCCCTGACCCCAGCACGTGTCCGCACCCTCACCTGTGCCCTCAGCCTTGCCGTTCCCTAACCCTAACCCTAGCCCGGAACGGAAACCCACCGGCAGCCCCACACCTTAGCCTCCGCCGTACCCTCATCCTAATCCGTACGCGGACACTGACCCGCGCGTCCGCACGTGCCCCGACCCTAGCACGTGTCCGCACCCTCACCTGTGCCCTCAGCCTTGCCGTTCCCTAACCCTAACCCTAGCCCGGAACGGAAACCCACCGGCAGCCCCACACCTTAGCCTCCGCCGTACCCTCATCCTAATCCGTACGCGGACACTGACCCGCGTGTCCGCACGTGCCCCTACACTAGCACGTGTCCGCACCCTCACCTGTGCCCTCAGCCTTGCCGTTCCCTAACCCTAACCCTAGCCTGGAACGGAAACCCACCGGCAGCCCCACACCTTAGCCTCCACCGTACCCTCATCCTAATCCGTACGCGGACACTGACCCACGCGTCCGCACGTGCCCCGACCCTAGCACGTGTCCGCACCCTCACCTGTGCCCTCAGCCTTGCCGTTCCCTAACCCTAACCCTAGCCCGGAAGGGAAACCCACCGGCAGCCCCACACCTTAGCCTCCGCCGTACCCTCATCCTAATCCGTACGCGGACACCGACCCGCGCGTCCGCACGTGCCCCGACCCTAGCACGTGTCCGCACCCTCACCTGTGCCCTCAGCCTTGCCGTTCCCTAACCCTAACCCTAGCCCGGAACGGAAACCCACCGGCAGCCCCACACCTTAACCTCCGCCGTACCCTCATCCTAATCCGTACGCGGACACTGACCCACGCGTCCGCACGTGCCCCGAACCTAGCACGTGTCCGCACCCTCACCTGTGCCCTCAGCCTTGCCGTTCCCTAACCCTAACCCTAGCCCGGAACGGAAACCCACCGGCAGCCCCACACCTTAGCCTCCGCCGTACCCTCATCCTAATCCGTACGCGGACACTGACCCGCGCGTCCGCACGTGCCCCGACCCTAGCACGTGTCCGCACCCTCACCTGTGCCCTCAGCCTTGCCGTTCCCTAACCCTAACCCTAGCCCGGAACGGAAACCCACCGGCAGCCCCACACCTTAGCCTCCGCCGTCCCCTCATCCTAATCCGTACGCGGACACTGACCCGCGCGTCCGCACGTGCCCCGACCCTAGCACGTGTCCGCACCCTCACCTGTGGCCTCAGACTTGCCGTTCCCTAACCCTAACCCTAGCCCGGAACGGAAACCCACCGGCAGCCCCACACCTTAACCTCCGCCGTACCCTCATCCTAATCCGTACGCAGACACTGACCCGAGCGTCCGCACGTCCCCCGACCCTAGCACGTGTCCGCACCCTCACCTGTGCCCTCAGCCTTGCCGTTCCCTAACCCTAACCCTAGCCCGGAACGGAAACCCACCGGCAGCCCCACACCTTAACCTCCGCCGTACCCTCATCCTAATCCGTACGCGGACACTGACCCGCGCGTCCGCACGTGCCCCGACCCTTGCACGTGTCCGCACCCTCACCTGTGCCCTCAGCCTTGCCGTTCCCTAACCCTAACCCTAGCCCGGAACGGAAACCCACCGGCAGCCCCACACCTTAGCCTCCGCCGTACCCTCATCCTAATCCGTACGCGGACACTGACCCGCGCGTCCGCACGTGCCCCGACCCTAGCACGTGTCCGCACCCTCACCTGTGCCCTCAGCCTTGCCGTTCCCTAACCCTAACCCTAGCCCGGAACGGAAACCCACCGGCAGCCCCACACCTTAGCCTCCGCCGTACCCTCATCCTAATCCGTACGCGGACACTGACCCGCGTGTCCGCACGTGCCCCTACACTAGCACGTGTCCGCACCCTCACCTGTGCCCTCAGCCTTGCCGTTCCCTAACCCTAACCCTAGCCTGGAACGGAAACCCACCGGCAGCCCCACACCTTAGCCTCCACCGTACCCTCATCCTAATCCGTACGCGGACACTGACCCACGCGTCCGCACGTGCCCCGACCCTAGCACGTGTCCGCACCCTCACCTGTGCCCTCAGCCTTGCCGTTCCCTAACCCTAACCCTAGCCCGGAAGGGAAACCCACCGGCAGCCCCACACCTTAGCCTCCGCCGTACCCTCATCCTAATCCGTACGCGGACACTGACCCGCGCGTCCACACGTGCCCCGACCCTAGCACGTGTCCGCACCCTCACCTGTGCCCTCAGCCTTGCCGTTCCCTAACCCTAACCCTAGCCCGGAACGGAAACCCACCGGCAGCCCCACACCTTATCCTGGGCCGTACCCTCATCCTAATCCGTACGCGGACACTGATCCGCGCGTCCGCACGTGCCCCGACCCTAGCACGTGTCCGCACCCTCACCTGTGCCCTCAGCCTTGCCGTTCCCTAACCCTAACCCTAGCCCGGAACGGAAACCCACCGGCAGCCCCACACCTTAACCTCCGCCGTACCCTCATCCTAATCCGTACGCGGACACTGACCCGCGCGTCCGCACGTGCCCCGACCCTAGCACGTGTCCGCACCCTCACCTGTGCCCTCAGCCTTGCCGTTCCCTAACCCTAACCCTAGCCCGGAACGGAAACCCACCGGCAGCCCCACACCTTAGCCTCCGCCGTACCCTCATCCTAATCCGTACGCGGACACCGACCCGCGCGTCCGCACGTGCCCCGACCCTAGCACGTGTCCGCACCCTCACCTGTGCCCTCAGCCTTGCCGTTCCCTAACCCTAACCCTAGCCCGGAACGGAAACCCACCGGCAGCCCCACACCTTAACCTCCGCCGTACCCTCATCCTAATCCGTACGCGGACACTGACCCACGCGTCCGCACGTGCCCCGAACCTAGCACGTGTCCGCACCCTCACCTGTGCCCTCAGCCTTGCCGTTCCCTAACCCTAACCCTAGCCCGGAACGGAAACCCACCGGCAGCCCCACACCTTAGCCTCCGCCGTACCCTCATCCTAATCCGTACGCGGACACTGACCCGCGCGTCCGCACGTGCCCCGACCCTAGCACATGTCCGCACCCTCACCTGTGCCCTCAGCCTTGCCGTTCCCTAACCCTAACCCTAGCCCGGAACGGAAACCCACCGGCAGCCCCACACCTTAGCCTCCGCCGTCCCCTCATCCTAATCCGTACGCGGACACTGACCCGCGCGTCCGCACGTGCCCCGACCCTAGCACGTGTCCGCACCCTCACCTGTGGCCTCAGACTTGCCGTTCCCTAACCCTAACCCTAGCCCGGAACGGAAACCCACCGGCAGCCCCACACCTTAACCTCCGCCGTACCCTCATCCTAATCCGTACGCAGACACTGACCCGAGCGTCCGCACGTCCCCCGACCCTAGCACGTGTCCGCACCCTCACCTGTGCCCTCAGCCTTGCCGTTCCCTAACCCTAACCCTAGCCCGGAACGGAAACCCACCGGCAGCCCCACACCTTAACCTCCGCCGTACCCTCATCCTAATCCGTACGCGGACACTGACCCGCGCGTCCGCACGTGCCCCGACCCTTGCACGTGTCCGCACCCTCACCTGTGCCCTCAGCCTTGCCGTTCCCTAACCCTAACCCTAGCCCGGAACGGAAACCCACCGGCAGCCCCACACCTAAGCCTCCGCCGTACCCTCATCCTAATCCGTACGCGGACACTGACCCGCGCGTCCGCACGTGCCCCGACCCTAGCACGTGTCCGCACCCTCACCTGTGCCCTCAGCCTTGCCGTTCCCTAACCCTAACCCTAGCCCGGAACGGAAACCCACCGGCAGCCCCACACCTTAGCCTCCGCCGTACCCTCATCCTAATCCGTACGCGGACACTGACCCGACCCTAGCACGTGTCCGCACCCTCACCTGTGCCCTCAGCCTTGCCGTTCCCTAACCCTAACCCTAGCCCGGAACGGAAACCCACCGGCAGCCCCACACCTTAGCCTCCGCCGTACCCTCATCCTAATCCGTACGCGGACACTGACCCGCGCGTCCGCACGTGCCCCGACCCTAGCACGTGTCCGCACCCTCACCTGTGCCCTCAGCCTTGCCGTTCCCTAACCCTAACCCTAGCCCGGAACGGAAACCCACCGGCAGCCCCACACCTTAGCCTCCGCCGTACCCTCATCCTAATCCGTACGCGGACACTGACCCACGCGTCCGCACGTGCCCCGACCCTAGCACGTGTCCGCACCCTCACCTGTGCCCTCAGCCTTGCCGTTCCCTAACCCTAACCCTAGCCCGGAACGGAAACCCACCGGCAGCCCCACACCTTAGCCTCCGCCGTACCCTCATCCTAATCCGTACGCGGACACTGACCCGCGCGTCCGCACGTGCCCCGACCCTAGCACGTGTCCGCACCCTCACCTGTGCCCTCAGCCTTGCCGTTCCCTAACCCTAACCCTAGCCCGGAACGGAAACCCAACGGCAGCCCCACACCTTAGCCTCCGCCGTACCCTCATCCTAATCCGTACGCGGACACTGACCCGCGCGTCCGCACGTGCCCCGACCCTAGCACGTGTCCGCACCCTCACCTGTGCCCTCAGCCTTGCCGTTCCCTAACCCTAACCCTAGCCCGGAATGGAAACCCACCGGCAGCCCCACACCTTAACCTCCGCCGTACCCTCCTCCTAATCCGTACGCGGACACTAACACGCGCGTCCGCACGTGCCCCGACCCTAGCACGTGTCCGCACCCTCACCTGTGCCCTCAGCCTTGCCGTTCCCTAACCCTAACCCTAGCCCGGAATGGAAACCCACCGGCAGCCCCACACCTTAACCTCCGCCGTACCCTCCTCCTAATCCGTACGCGGACACTAACATGCGCGTCCGCACGTGCCCCGACCCTAGCACGTGTCCGCACCCTCACCTGTGCCCTCAGCCTTGCCGTTCCCTAACCCTAACCCTAGCCCGGAACGGAAACCCACCGGCAGCCCCACACCTTAGCCTCCGCCGTACCCTCATCCTAATCCGTACGCGGACACTGACCCGCGCGCCCGCACGTGCCCCGACCCTAGCACGTGTCCGCACCCTCACCTGTGCCCTCAGCCTTGCCGTTCCCTAACCCTAACCCTAGCCCGGAACGGAAACCCACCGGCAGCCCCACACCTTAGCCTCCGCCGTACCCTCATCCTAATCCGTACGCGGACACTGACCCGCGCGTCCGCACGTGCCCCGACCCTAGCACGTGTCCGCACCCTCACCTGTGCCCTCAGCCTTGCCGTTCCCTAACCCTAACCCTAGCCCGGAACGGAAACCCACCGGCAGCCCCACACCTTAGCCTCCGCCGTACCCTCATCCTAATCCGTACGCGGACACTGACCCGCGCGCCCGCACGTGCCCCGACCCTAGCACGTGTCCGCACCCTCACCTGTGCCCTCAGCCTTGCCGTTCCCTAACCCTAACCCTAGCCCGGAACGGAAACCCACCGGCAGCCCCACACCTTAGCCTCCGCCGTACCCTCATCCTAATCCGTACGCGGACACTGACCCGCGCGTCCGCACGTGCCCCGACCCTAGCACGTGTCCGCACCCTCACCTGTGCCCTCAGCCTTGCCGTTCCCTAACCCTAACCCTAGCCCGGAACGGAAACCCACCGGCAGCCCCACACCTTAGCCTCCGCCGTACCCTCATCCTAATCCGTACGCGGACACTGACCCGCGCGTCCGCACGTGCCCCGACCCTAGCACGTGTCCGCACCCTCACCTGTGCCCTCAGCCTTGCCGTTCCCTAACCCTAACCCTAGCCCGGAACGGAAACCCACCGGCAGCCCCACACCTTAGCCTCCGCCGTACCCTCATCCTAATCCGTACGCGGACACTGACCCGCGCGTCCGCACGTGCCCCGACCCTACCACGTGTCCGCACCCTCACCTGTGCCCTCAGCCTTGCCGTTCCCTAACCCTAACCCTAGCCCGGAACGGAAACCCACCGGCAGCCCCACACCTTAGCCTCCGCCGTACCCTCATCCTAATCCGTACGCGGACACTGACCCACGCGTCCGCACGTGCCCCGACCCTAGCACGTGTCCGCACCCTCACCTGTGCCCTCAGCCTTGCCGTTCCCTAACCCTAACCCTAGCCCGGAACGGAAACCCACCGGCAGCCCCACACCTTAGCCTCCGCCGTACCCTCATCCTAATCCGTACGCGGACACTGACCCGCGCGTCCGCACGTGCCCCGACCCTAGCAAGTGTCCGCACCCTCACCTGTGCCCTCAGCCTTGCCGTTCCCTAACCCTAACCCTAGCCCGGAACGGAAACCCAACGGCAGCCCCACACCTTAGCCTCCGCCGTACCCTCATCCTAATCCGTACGCGGACACTGACCCGCGCGTCCGCACGTGCCCCGACCCTAGCACGTGTCCGCACCCTCACCTGTGCCCTCAGCCTTGCCGTTCCCTAACCCTAACCCTAGCCCGGAATGGAAACCCACCGGCAGCCCCACACCTTAACCTCCGCCGTACCCTCCTCCTAATCCGTACGCGGACACTAACACGCCCCTCCGCACGTGCCCCGACCCTAGCACGTGTCCGCACCCTCACCTGTGCCCTCAGCCTTGCCGTTCCCTAACCCTAACCCGAGCCCGGAACGGAAACCCACCGGCAGCCCCACACCTTAGCCTCCGCCGTACCCTCATCCTAATCCGTACGCGGACACTGACCCACGCGTCCGCACGTGCCCCGACCCTAGCACGTGTCCGCACCCTCACCTGTGCCCTCAGCCTTGCGGTTCCCTAACCCTAACCCGAGCCCGGAACGGAAACCCACCGGCAGCCACACACCTTAGCCTCCGCCGTACCCTCATCCTAATCCGTACGCGGACACCGACCCGCGCGCCCGCACGTGGCCCGACCCTAGCACGTGTCCGCACCCTCACCTGTGCCCTCAGCCTTGCCGTTCCCTAACCCTAACCCTAGCCCGGAACGGAAACCCACCGGCAGCCCCACACCTTAGCCTCCGCCGTACCCTCATGCTAATCCGTACGCGGACACTGACCCGCGCGTCCGCACGTGCCCCGACACTAGCACGTGTCCGCACCCTCACCTGTGCCCTCAGCCTTGCCGTTCCCTAACCCTAACCCTAGCCCGGAACGGAAACCCACCGGCAGCCCCACACCTTAGCCTCCGCCGTACCCTCATCCTAATCCGTACGCGGACACTGACCCGCGCGTCCGCACGTGCCCCGACCCTAGCACGTGTCCGCACCCTCACCTGTGCCCTCAGCCTTGCCGTTCCCTAACCCTAACCCTAGCCCGGAACGGAAACCCACCGGCAGCCCCACACCTTAGCCTCCGCCGTACCCTCATCCTAATCCGTACGCGGACACTGACCCGCGCGTCCGCACGTGCCCCGACCCTAGCACGTGTCCGCACCCTCACCTGTGCCCTCACCCTTGCCGTTCCCTAACCCTAACCCTAGCCCGGAACGGAAACCCACCGGCAGCCCCACACCTTAGCCTCCGCCGTACCCTCATCCTAATCCGTACGCGGACACTGACCCGCGCGTCCGCACGTGCCCCGACCCTAGCACGTGTCCGCACCCTCACCTGTGCCCTCAGCCTTGCCGTTCCCTAACCCTAACCCTAGCCCGGAACGGAAACCCAACGGCAGCCCCACACCTTAGCCTCCGCCGTACCCTCATCCTAATCCGTACGCGGACACTGACCCGCGCGTCCGCACGTGCCCCGACACTAGCACGTGTCCGCACCCTCACCTGTGCCCTCAGCCTTGCCGTTCCCTAACCCTAACCCTAGCCCGGAACGGAAACCCACCGGCAGCCCCACACCTTAACCTCCGCCGTACCCTCATCCTAATCCGTACGCGGACACTAACACGCGCGTCTGCACGTGCCCCGACCCTAGCACGTGTCCGCACCCTCACCTGTGCCCTCAGCCTTGCCGTTCCCTAACCCTAACCCTAGCCCGGAAGGGAAACCCACTGGCAGCCCCATACCTTAGCCTCCGCCGTACCCTCATCCTAATCCGTACGCGGACACTGACCCGCGCGTCCGCACGTGCCCCGACCCTAGCACGTGTCCGCACCCTCACTTGTGCCCTCAGCCTTGCCGTTCCCTAACCCTAACCCTAGCCCGGAAGGGAAACCCACCGGCAGCCCCACACGTTAGCCTCCGCCGTACCCTCATCCTAATCCGTACGCGGACACTGACCCGCGCGTCCGCACGTGCCCCGACCCTAGCACGTGTCCGCACCCTCACCTGTGCCCTCAGCCTTGCCATTCCCTAACCCTAACCCTAGCCCGGAACGGAAACCCACCGGCAGCCCCACACCTTAACCTCCGCCGTACCCTCATCCTAATCCGTACGCGGAAACTGACCCGCGCGTCCGCACGTGCCCCGACCCTAGCACGTGTCCGCACCCTCACCTGTGCCCTCAGCCTTGCCGTTCCCTAACCCTAACCCGAGCCCGGAACGGAAACCCACCGGCAGCCACACACCTTAGCCTCCGCCGTACCCTCATCCTAATCCGTACGCGGACACCGACCCGCGCGCCCGCACGTGGCCCGACCCTAGCACGTGTCCGCACCCTCACCTGTGCCCTCAGCCTTGCCGTTCCCTAACCCTAACCCGAGCCTGGAACGGAAACCCACCGGCAGCTACACACCTTAGCCTCCGCTGTACCCTCATCCTAATCTGTACGCGGACACTGACCCGCGCGTCCGCACGTGCCCCGACCCTAGCACGTGTCCGCACCCTCACCTGTGCCCTCAGCCTTGCCGTTCCCTAACCCTAACCCTAGCCCGGAAGGGAAACCCACCGGCAGCCCCACACCTTAGCCTCCGCCGTACCCTCATCCTAATCCGTACGCGGACACTGACCCACGCGTCCGCACGTGCCCCGACCCTAGCACGTGTCCGCACCCTCACCTGTGCCCTCAGCCTTGCCGTTCCCTAACCCTAACCCTAGCCCGGAACGGAAACCCACCGGCAGCCCCACACCTTAGCCTCCGCCGTACCCTCATCCTAATCCGTACGCGGACACTGACCCACGCGTCCGCACGTGCCCCGACCCTAGCACGTGTCCGCACCCTCACCTGTGCCCTCAGCCTTGCCGTTCCCTAACCCTAACCCTAGCCCGGAACGGAAACCCACCGGCAGCCCCACACCTTAGCCTCCGCCGTACCCTCATCCTAATCCGTATGCGGACACTGACCCGCGCGTCCGCACGTGCCCCGACCCTAGCACGTGTCCGCACCCTCACCTGTGCCCTCAGCCTTGCCGTTCCCTAACCCTAACCCTAGCCCGGAACGGAAACCCACCGGCAGCCCCACACCTTAGCCTCCGCCGTCCCCTCATCCTAATCCGTACGCGGACACTGACCCGCGCGTCCGCACGTGCCCCGACCCTAGCACGTGTCCGCACCCTCACCTGTGGCCTCAGACTTGCCGTTCCCTAACCCTAACCCTAGCCCGGAACGGAAACCCACCGGCAGCCCCACACCTTAACCTCCGCCGTACCCTCATCCTAATCCGTACGCAGACACTGACCCGAGCGTCCGCACGTCCCCCGACCCTAGCACGTGTCCGCACCCTCACCTGTGCCCTCAGCCTTGCCGTTCCCTAACCCTAACCCTAGCCCGGAACGGAAACCCACCGGCAGCCCCACACCTTAACCTCCGCCGTACCCTCATCCTAATCCGTACGCGGACACTGACCCGCGCGTCCGCACGTGCCCCGACCCTTGCACGTGTCCGCACCCTCACCTGTGCCCTCAGCCTTGCCGTTCCCTAACCCTAACCCTAGCCCGGAACGGAAACCCACCGGCAGCCCCACACCTTAGCCTCCGCCGTACCCTCATCCTAATCCGTACGCGGACACTGACCCGCGCGTCCGCACGTGCCCCGACCCTAGCACGTGTCCGCACCCTCACCTGTGCCCTCAGCCTTGCCGTTCCCTAACCCTAACCCTAGCCCGGAACGGAAACCCACCGGCAGCCCCACACCTTAGCCTCCGCCGTACCCTCATCCTAATCCGTACGCGGACACTGACCCGACCCTAGCACGTGTCCGCACCCTCACCTGTGCCCTCAGCCTTGCCGTTCCCTAACCCTAACCCTAGCCCGGAACGGAAACCCACCGGCAGCCCCACACCTTAGCCTCCGCCGTACCCTCATCCTAATCCGTACGCGGACACTGACCCGCGCGTCCGCACGTGCCCCGACCCTAGCACGTGTCCGCACCCTCACCTGTGCCCTCAGCCTTGCCGTTCCCTAACCCTAACCCTAGCCCGGAACGGAAACCCACCGGCAGCCCCACACCTTAGCCTCCGCCGTACCCTCATCCTAATCCGTACGCGGACACTGACCCACGCGTCCGCACGTGCCCCGACCCTAGCACGTGTCCGCACCCTCACCTGTGCCCTCAGCCTTGCCGTTCCCTAACCCTAACCCTAGCCCGGAACGGAAACCCACCGGCAGCCCCACACCTTAGCCTCCGCCGTCCCCTCATCCTAATCCGTACGCGGACACTGACCCGCGCGTCCGCACGTGCCCCGACCCTAGCACGTGTCCGCACCCTCACCTGTGCCCTCAGCCTTGCCGTTCCCTAACCCTAACCCTAGCCCGGAACGGAAACCCAACGGCAGCCCCACACCTTAGCCTCCGCCGTACCCTCATCCTAATCCGTACGCGGACACTGACCCGCGCGTCCGCACGTGCCCCGACCCTAGCACGTGTCCGCACCCTCACCTGTGCCCTCAGCCTTGCCGTTCCCTAACCCTAACCCTAGCCCGGAATGGAAACCCACCGGCAGCCCCACACCTTAACCTCCGCCGTACCCTCCTCCTAATCCGTACGCGGACACTAACACGCGCGTCCGCACGTGCCCCGACCCTAGCACGTGTCCGCACCCTCACCTGTGCCCTCAGCCTTGCCGTTCCCTAACCCTAACCCTAGCCCGGAACGGAAACCCACCGGCAGCCCCACACCTTAGCCTCCGCCGTACCCTCATCCTAATCCGTACGCGGACACCGACCCGCGCGTCCGCACGTGCCCCGACCCTAGCACGTGTCCGCACCCTCACCTGTGCCCTCAGCCTTGCCGTTCCCTAACCCTAACCCTAGCCCGGAACGGAAACCCACCGGCAGCCCCACACCTTAACCTCCGCCGTACCCTCATCCTAATCCGTACGCGGACACTGACCCACGCGTCCGCACGTGCCCCGACCCTAGCACGTGTCTGCACCCTCACCTGTGCCCTCAGCCTTGCCGTTCCCTAACCCTAACCCTAGCCCGGAACGGAAACCCACCGGCAGCCCCACACCTTAGCCTCCGCCGTACCCTCATCCTAATCCGTACGCGGACACTGACCCGCGCGTCCGCACGTGCCCCGACCCTAGCACGTGTCCGCACCCTCACCTGTGCCCTCAGCCTTGCCGTTCCCTAACCCTAACCCTAGCCCGGAACGGAAACCCACCGGCAGCCCCACACCTTAGCCTCCGCCGTCCCCTCATCCTAATCCGTACGCGGACACTGACCCGCGCGTCCGCACGTGCCCCGACCCTAGCACGTGTCCGCACCCTCACCTGTGCCCTCAGCCTTGCCGTTCCCTAACCCTAACCCTAGCCCGGAACGGAAACCCACCGGCAGCCCCACACCTTAACCTCCGCCGTACCCTCATCCTAATCCGTACGCAGACACTGACCCGAGCGTCCGCACGTGCCCCGACCCTAGCACGTGTCCGCACCCTCACCTGTGCCCTCAGCCTTGCCGTTCCCTAACCCTAACCCTAGCCCGGAACGGAAACCCACCGGCAGCCCCACACCTTAGCCTCCGCCGTACCCTCATCCTAATCCGTACGCGGACACTGACCCGCGCGCCCGCACGTGCCCCGACCCTAGCACGTGTCCGCACCCTCACCTGTGCCCTCAGCCTTGCCGTTCCCTAACCCTAACCCTAGCCCGGAACGGAAACCCACCGGCAGCCCCACACCTTAGCCTCCGCCGTACCCTCATCCTAATCCGTACGCGGACACTGACCCGCGCGTCCGCACGTGCCCCGACCCTAGCACGTGTCCGCACCCTCACCTGTGCCCTCAGCCTTGCCGTTCCTAACCCTAACCCTAGCCCGGAACGGAAACCCACCGGCAGCCCCACACCTTAGCCTCCGCCGTACCCTCATCCTAATCCGTACGCGGACACTGACCCGCGCGCCCGCACGTGCCCCGACCCTAGCACGTGTCCGCACCCTCACCTGTGCCCTCAGCCTTGCCGTTCCCTAACCCTAACCCTAGCCCGGAACGGAAACCCACCGGCAGCCCCACACCTTAGCCTCCGCCGTACCCTCATCCTAATCCGTACGCGGACACTGACCCGCGCGTCCGCACGTGCCCCGACCCTAGCACGTGTCCGCACCCTCACCTGTGCCCTCAGCCTTGCCGTTCCCTAACCCTAACCCTAGCCCGGAACGGAAACCCACCGGCAGCCCCACACCTTAGCCTCCGCCGTACCCTCATCCTAATCCGTACGCGGACACTGACCCGCGCGTCCGCACGTGCCCCGACCCTAGCACGTGTCCGCACCCTCACCTGTGCCCTCAGCCTTGCCGTTCCCTAACCCTAACCCTAGCCCGGAACGGAAACCCACCGGCAGCCCCACACCTTAGCCTCCGCCGTACCCTCATCCTAATCCGTACGCGGACACTGACCCGCGCGTCCGCACGTGCCCCGACCCTACCACGTGTCCGCACCCTCACCTGTGCCCTCAGCCTTGCCGTTCCCTAACCCTAACCCTAGCCCGGAACGGAAACCCACCGGCAGCCCCACACCTTAGCCTCCGCCGTACCCTCATCCTAATCCGTACGCGGACACTGACCCACGCGTCCGCACGTGCCCCGACCCTAGCACGTGTCCGCACCCTCACCTGTGCCCTCAGCCTTGCCGTTCCCTAACCCTAACCCTAGCCCGGAACGGAAACCCACCGGCAGCCCCACACCTTAGCCTCCGCCGTACCCTCATCCTAATCCGTACGCGGACACTGACCCGCGCGTCCGCACGTGCCCCGACCCTAGCACGTGTCCGCACCCTCACCTGTGCCCTCAGCCTTGCCGTTCCCTAACCCTAACCCTAGCCCGGAACGGAAACCCAACGGCAGCCCCACACCTTAGCCTCCGCCGTACCCTCATCCTAATCCGTACGCGGACACTGACCCGCGCGTCCGCACGTGCCCCGACCCTAGCACGTGTCCGCACCCTCACCTGTGCCCTCAGCCTTGCCGTTCCCTAACCCTAACCCTAGCCCGGAATGGAAACCCACCGGCAGCCCCACACCTTAACCTCCGCCGTACCCTCCTCCTAATCCGTACGCGGACACTAACACGCGCGTCCGCACGTGCCCCGACCCTAGCACGTGTCCGCACCCTCACCTGTGCCCTCAGCCTTGCCGTTCCCTAACCCTAACCCGAGCCCGGAACGGAAACCCACCGGCAGCCCCACACCTTAGCCTCCGCCGTACCCTCATCCTAATCCGTACGCGGACACTGACCCGCGCGTCCGCACGTGCCCCGACCCTAGCACGTGTCCGCACCCTCACCTGTGCCCTCAGCCTTGCGGTTCCCTAACCCTAACCCGAGCCCGGAACGGAAACCCACCGGCAGCCACACACCTTAGCCTCCGCCGTACCCTCATCCTAATCCGTACGCGGACACCGACCCGCGCGCCCGCACGTGGCCCGACCCTAGCACGTGTCCGCACCCTCACCTGTGCCCTCAGCCTTGCCGTTCCCTAACCCTAACCCTAGCCTGGAACGGAAACCCACCGGCAGCTACACACCTTAGCCTCCGCTGTACCCTCATCCTAATCTGTACGCCCACACTGACCCGCGCGTCCGCACGTGCCCCGACCCTAGCACGTGTCCGCACCCTCACCTGTGCCCTCAGCCTTGCCGTTCCCTAACCCTAACCCTAGCCCGGAACGGAAACCCACCGGCAGCCCCACACCTTAGCCTCCGCCGTACCCTCATGCTAATCCGTACGCGGACACTGACCCGCGCGTCCGCACGTGCCCCGACACTAGCACGTGTCCGCACCCTCACCTGTGCCCTCAGCCTTGCCGTTCCCTAACCCTAACCCTAGCCCGGAACGGAAACCCACCGGCAGCCCCACACCTTAGCCTCCGCCGTACCCTCATCCTAATCCGTACGCGGACACTGACCCGCGCGTCCGCACGTGCCCCGACCCTAGCACGTGTCCGCACCCTCACCTGTGCCCTCACCCTTGCCGTTCCCTAACCCTAACCCTAGCCCGGAACGGAAACCCACCGGCAGCCCCACACCTTAGCCTCCGCCGTACCCTCATCCTAATCCGTACGCGGACACTGACCCGCGCGTCCGCACGTGCCCCGACCCTAGCACGTGTCCGCACCCTCACCTGTGCCCTCAGCCTTGCCGTTCCCTAACCCTAACCCTAGCCCGGAACGGAAACCCAACGGCAGCCCCACACCTTAGCCTCCGCCGTACCCTCATCCTAATCCGTACGCGGACACTGACCCGCGCGTCCGCACGTGCCCCGACACTAGCACGTGTCCGCACCCTCACCTGTGCCCTCAGCCTTGCCGTTCCCTAACCCTAACCCTAGCCCGGAACGGAAACCCACCGGCAGCCCCACACCTTAACCTCCGCCGTACCCTCATCCTAATCCGTACGCGGACACTAACACGCGCGTCTGCACGTGCCCCGACCCTAGCACGTGTCCGCACCCTCACCTGTGCCCTCAGCCTTGCCGTTCCCTAACCCTAACCCTAGCCCGGAAGGGAAACCCACTGGCAGCCCCATACCTTAGCCTCCGCCGTACCCTCATCCTAATCCGTACGCGGACACTGACCCGCGCGTCCGCACGTGCCCCGACCCTAGCACGTGTCCGCACCCTCACTTGTGCCCTCAGCCTTGCCGTTCCCTAACCCTAACCCTAGCCCGGAAGGGAAACCCACCGGCAGCCCCACACGTTAGCCTCCGCCGTACCCTCATCCTAATCCGTACGCGGACACTGACCCGCGCGTCCGCACGTGCCCCGACCCTAGCACGTGTCCGCACCCTCACCTGTGCCCTCAGCCTTGCCATTCCCTAACCCTAACCCTAGCCCGGAACGGAAACCCACCGGCAGCCCCACACCTTAACCTCCGCCGTACCCTCATCCTAATCCGTACGCGGAAACTGACCCGCGCGTCCGCACGTGCCCCGACCCTAGCACGTGTCCGCACCCTCACCTGTGCCCTCAGCCTTGCCGTTCCCTAACCCTAACCCGAGCCCGGAACGGAAACCCACCGGCAGCCCCACACCTTAGCCTCCACCGTACCCTCATCCTAATCCGTACGCGGACACTGACACGCGCGTCCGCACGTGCCCCGACCCTAGCACGTGTCCGCACCCTCACTTGTGCCCTCAGCCTTGCCGTTCCCTAACCCTAACCCTAGCCCGGAAGGGAAACCCACCGGCAGCCCCACACGTTAGCCTCCGCGGTACCCTCATCCTAATCCGTACGCGGACACTGACCCGCGCGTCCGCACGTGCCCCGACCCTAGCACGTGTCCGCACCCTCACCTGTGCCCTCAGCCTTGCCATTCCCTAACCCTAACCCTAGCCCGGAACGGAAACCCACCGGCAGCCCCACACCTTAACCTCCGCCGTACCCTCATCCTAATCCGTACGCGGAAACTGACCCACGCGTCCGCACGTGCCCCGACCCTAGCACGTGTCCGCACCCTCACCTGTGCCCTCAGCCTTGCCGTTCCCTAACCCTAACCCTAGCCCGGAACGGAAACCACCGGCAGCCCCTCACCTTAACCTCCGCCGTACCCTCATCCTAATCCGTACGCGGACACTGACCCGCGCGTCCGCACGTGCCCCGACCCTAGCACGTGTCCGCACCCTCACCTGTGCCCTCAGCCTTGCCGTTCCCTAACCCTAACCCTAGCCCGGAACGGAAACCCACCGGCAGCCCCACACCTTAGCCTCCGCCGTACCGTCATCCTAATCCGTACGCGGACACTGACCCGCGCGTCCGCACGTGCCCCGACCCTAGCACGTGTCCGCACCCTCACCTGTGCCCTCAGCCTTGCCGTTCCCTAACCCTAACCCTAGCCCGGAACGGAAACCCACCGGCAGCCCCACACCTTAGCCTCCGCCGCACCCTCATCCTAATCCGTACGCGGACACTGACCCGCGCGCCCGCACGTGCCCCGACCCTAGCACGTGTCTGCACCCTCACCTGTGCCCTCAGCCTTGCCGTTCCCTAACCCTAACCCTAGCCCGGAACGGAAACCCACCGGCAGCCCACACCTTAGCCTTCGCCGTACCCTCATCCTAATCCGTACGCGGACACTGACCCGCGCGTCCACACGTGCCCCGACCCTAGCACGTGTCCGCACCCTCACCTGTGCCCTCAGCCTTGCCGTTCCCTAACCCTAACCCTAGCCCGGAAGGGAAACCCACCGGCAGCCCCACACCGTAGCCTCCGCCGTACCCTCATCCTAATCCGTACGCGGACACTGACACGCGCGTCCGCACGTGCCCCGACCCCAGCACGTGTCCGCACCGTCACTTGTGCCCTCAGCCTTGCCGTTCCCTATCCCTAACCCTAGCCTGGAAGGGAAACCCACCGGCAGCCCCACACCTTAGCCTCCGCCGTACCCTCATCCTAATCTGTACGCGGACACAGACCCGCGCGTCCGCACGTGCCCCGACCCTAGCACGTGTCCGCACCGTCACCTGTGCCCTCAGCCTTGCCGTTCCCTAACCCTAACCCGAGCCCGGAACGGAAACCCACCGGCAGCCCCACACCTTAGCCTCCGCCGTACCCTCATCCTAATCCGTACGCGGACACTGACCCGCGCGTCCGCACGTGCCCCGACCCTAGCACGTGTCCCGCACCCTCACCTGTGCCCTCAGCCTTGCGGTTCCCTAACCCTAACCCGAGCCCGGAACGGAAACCCACCGGCAGCCACACACCTTAGCCTCCGCCGTACCCTCATCCTAATCCGTACGCGGACACTGACCCGCGCATCCGCACGTGCCCCGACCCTAGCACGTGTCCGCACCCTCACTTGTGCCCTCAGCCTTGCCGTTCCCTAACCCTAATCATAGCCCGGAATGGAAACCCACCGGCAGCCCCACACCTTAGCCTCCGCCGTACCCTCATTCTAATCCATACGCGGACACTGACCCGCGCGTCCGCACGTGCCCTGACCCCAGCACGTGTCCGCACCCTCACCTGTGCCCTCAGCCTTGCCGTTCCCTAACCCTAACCCTAGCCCGGAACGGAAACCCACCGGCAGCCCCACACCTTAGCCTCCGCCGTACCCTCATCCTAATCCGTACGCGGACACTGACCCGCGCGTCCGCACGTGCCCCGACCCTAGCACCTGTCCGCACCCTCACCTCTGCCCTCAGCCTTGCCGTTCCCTAACCCTAACCCTAGCCCGGAACGGAAACCCACCGGCAGCCCCACACCTTAGCCTCTGCCGTACCCTCATCCTAATCCGTACGCGGACACTGACCCGCGCGTCCGCACGTGCCCCGACCCTAGCACGTGTCCGCACCCTCACCTGTGCCCTCAGCCTTGCCGTTCCCTAACCCTAACCCTAGCCCGGAACGGAAACCCACCGGCAGCCCCACACCTTAGCCTCCGCCGTACCCTCATCCTAATCCGTACGCGGACACTGACCCGCGCGTCCGCACGTGCCCCGACCCTAGCACGTGTCCGCACCCTCACCTGTGCCCTCAGCCTTGCCGTTCCCTAACCCTAACCCTAGCCCGGAAGGGAAACCCACCGGCAGCCCCACACCTTAGCCTCCGCCATACCCTCATCCTAATCCGTACGCGGACACTGACCCACGCGTCCGCACGGGCCCCGACCCTAGCACGTGTCCGCACCCTCACCTGTGCCCTCAGCCTTGCCGTTCCCTAACCCTAACCCTAGCCCGGAACGGAAACCCACCGGCAGCCCCACACCTTAGCCTCCGCCGTACCCTCATCCTAATCCGTACGTGGACACTGATCCGCGTGTCCGCACGTGCCCCTACCCTAGCACGTGTCCGCACCCTCACCTGTGCCCTCAGCCTTGCCGTTCCCTAACCCTAACCCTAGCCCGGAAGGGAAACCCACCGGCAGCCCCACACCTTAGCCTCCGCCGTACCCTCATCCTAATCCGTACGCGGACACTGACCCGCGCGTCCGCACGTGCCCCGACCCTAGCACGTGTCCGCACCCTCACCTGTGCCCTCAGCCTTGCCGTTCCCTAACCCTAACCCTAGCCCGGAACGGAAACCCACCGGCAGCCCCACACCTTAACCTCCGCCGTACCCTCATCCTAATCCGTACGCGGACACTAACATGCGCGTCTGCACGTGCCCCGACCCTAGCACGTGTCCGCACCCTCACCTGTGCCCTCAGCCTTGCCGTTCCCTAACCCTAACCCTAGCCCGGAAGGGAAACCCACTGGCAGCCCCATACCTTAGCCTCCGCCGTACCCTCATCCTAATCCGTACGCGGACACTGACCCGCGCGTCCGCACGTGCCCCGACCCTAGCACGTGTCCGCACCCTCACTTGTGCCCTCAGCCTTGCCGTTCCCTAACCCTAACCCTAGCCCGGAAGGGAAACCCACCGGCAGCCCCACACGTTAGCCTCCGCCGTACCCTCATCCTAATCCGTACGCGGACACTGACCCGCGCGTCCGCACGTGCCCCGACCCTAGCACGTGTCCGCACCCTCACCTGTGCCCTCAGCCTTGCCATTCCCTAACCCTAACCCTAGCCCGGAACGGAAACCCACCGGCAGACCACACCTTAACCTCCGCCGTACCCTCATCCTAATCCGTACGCGGACACTGACCCGCGCGTCCGCACGTGCCCCGACCCTAGCACGTGTCCGCACCCTCACCTGTGCCCTCAGCCTTGCCGTTCCCTAACCCCAACCCTAGCCCGGAACGGAAACCCACCGGCAGCCCCACACCTTAACCTCCGCCGTACCCTCATCCTAATCCATACGCGGACACTGACACGCGCGTCCGCACGTGCCCCGACCCCAGCACGTGTCCGCACCGTCACTTGTGCCCTCAGCCTTGCCGTTCCCTATCCCTAACCCTAGCCCGGAAGGGAAACCCACCGGCAGCCCCACACCTTAGCCTCCGCCGTACCCTCATCCTAATCCATACGCGGACACAGACCCGCGCGTCCGCACGTGCCCCGACCCTAGCACGTGTCCGCACCGTCACCTGTGCCCTCAGCCTTGCCGTTCCCTAACCCTAACCCGAGCCCGGAACGGAAACCCACCGGCAGCCCCACACCTTAGCCTCCGCCGTACCCTCATCCTAATCCGTACGCGGACACTGACCCGCGCATCCGCACGTGCCCCGACCCTAGCACGTGTCCGCACCCTCACCTGTGCCCTCAGCCTTGCGGTTCCCTAACCCTAACCCGAGCCCGGAACGGAAACCCACCGGCAGCCACACACCTTAGCCTCCGCCGTACCCTCATTCTAATCCGTACGCGGACACCGACCCGCGCGCCCGCACGTGGCCCGACCCTAGCACGTGTCCGCACCCTCACCTGTGCCCTCAGCCTTGCCGTTCCCTAACCCTAACCCTAGCCTGGAACGAAAACCCACCGGCAGCTACACACCTTAGCCTCCGCTGTACCCTCATCCTAATCCGTACGCGGACACTGACCCGCGCGTCCGCACGTGCCCCGACCCTAGCACGTGTCCGCACCCTCACCTGTGCCCTCAGCCTTGCCGTTCCCTAACCCTAACCCTAGCCCGGAACGGAAACCCACCGGCAGCCCCACACCTTAGCCTCCGCCGTACCCTCATCCTAATCCGTACGCGGACACTGACCCGCGCGTCCGCACGTGCCCCGACCCTAGCACGTGTCCGCACCCTCACCTGTGCCCTCAGCCTTGCCGTTCCCTAACCCTAACCCTAGCCCGGAACGGAAACCCACCGGCAGCCCCACACCTTAGCCTCCGCCGTACCCTCATCCTAATCCGTACGCGGACACTGACCCGCGCGTCCGCACGTGCCCCGACCCTAGCACGTGTCCGCACCCTCACCTGTGCCCTCACCCTTGCCGTTCCCTAACCCTAACCCTAGCCTCGAACGGAAACCCAGCGGCAGCCCCACACCTTAGCCTCCGCCGTACCCTCATCCTAATCCGTACGCGGACACTGACCCGCGCGTCCGCACGTGCCCCGACCCTAGCACGTGTCCGGACCCTCACCTGTGCCCTCAGCCTTGCCGTTCCCTAACCCTAACCCTAGCCCGGAACGGAAACTCACCGGCAGCCCCACACCTTAGCCTCCGCCGTACCCTCATCCTAATCCGTACGCGGACACTGACCCGCGCGTCCGCACGTGCCCCGACCCTAGCACTTGTCCGCACCCTCACCTGTGCCCTCACCCTTGCCGTTCCCTAACCCTAACCCTAGCCCGGAACGGAAACCCACCGGCAGCCCCACACCTTAGCCTCCGCCGTACCCTCATCCTAATCCGTACGCGGACACTGACCCGCGCGTCCGCACGTGCCCCGACCCTAGCACGTGTCCGCACCCTCACCTGTGCCCTCAGCCTTGCCGTTCCCTAACCCTAACCCTAGCCCGGAACGGAAACCCACCGGCAGCCCCACACCTTAACCTCCGCCGTACCCTCATCCTAATCCGTACGCGGACACTAACACGCGCGTCTGCACGTGCCCCAACCCTAGCACGTGTCCGCACCCTCACCTGTGCCCTCAGCCTTGCCGTTCCCTAACCCTAACCCTAGCCCGGAAGGGAAACCCACTGGCAGCCCCATACCTTAGCCTCCGCCGTACCCTCATCCTAATCCGTACGCGGACACTGACCCGCGCGTCCGCACGTGCCCCGACCCTAGCACGTGTCCGCACCCTCACTTGTGCCCTCAGCCTTGCCGTTCCCTAACCCTAACCCTAGCCCGGAACGGAAACCCACCGGCAGCCCCACACGTTAGCCTCCGCCGTACCCTCATCCTAATCCGTACGCGGACACTGACCCGCGCGTCCGCACGTGCCCCGACCCCAGCACGTGTCCGCACCCTCACCTGTGCCCTCAGCCTTGCCATTCCCTAACTCTAACCCTAGCCCGGAACGGAAACCCACCGGCAGCCCCACACCTTAGCCTCCGCCGTACCCTCATCCTAATCCGTACGCGGACACTGACCCGCGCGTCCGTACGTGCCCCGACCCTAGCACCTGTCCGCACCCTCACCTGTGCCCTCAGCCTTGCCGTTCCCTAACCCTAACCCTAGCCCGGAACGGAAACCCACCGGCAGCCCCACACCTTAGCCTCCGCCGTACCCTCATCCTAATCCGTACGCGGACAATGACCCGCGCGTCCGCACGTGCCCCGACCCTAGCACGTGTCCGCACCCTCACCTGTGCCCTCAGCCTTGCCGTTCCCTAACCCTAACCCTAGCCCGGAACGGAAACCCACCGGCAGCCCCACACCTTAGCCTCCGCCGTACCCTCATCCTAATCCGTACGCGGACACTGACCCGCGCGTCCGCACGGGCCCCGACCCTAGCACGTGTCCGCACCCTCACCTGTGCCCTCAGCCTTGCCGTTCCCTAACCCTAACCCTAGCCCGGAACGGAAACCCACCGGCAGCCCCACACCTTAGCCTCCGCCGTACCCTCATCCTAATCCGTACGCGGACACTGACCCGCGCGTCCGCACGTGCCGCGACCCTAGCACGTGTCCGCACCCTCACCTGTGCCCTCAGCCTTGCCGTTCCCTAACCCTAACCCTAGCCCGGAACGGAAACCCACCGGCAGCCCCAAACCTTAGCCTCCGCCGTACCCTCATCCTAATCCGTACGTGGACACTGACCCGCACGTCGGCACGTGCCCCGACCCTAGCACGTGTCCGCACCCTCACCTGTGCCCTCAGCCTTGCCGTTCCCTAACCCTAACCCTAGCCCGGAACGGAAACCCACCGGCAGCCCCACACCTTAGCCTCCGCCGTACCCTCATCCTAATCCGTACGCGGACACTGACCCGCGCGTCCGCACGTGCCCCGACCCTAGCACGTGTCCGCACCCTCACCTGTGCCCTCAGCCTTGCCGTTCCCTAACCCTAACCCTAGCCCGGAACGGAAACCCACCGGCAGCCCCACACCTTAGCCTCAGCCGTACCCTCATCCTAATCCGTACGCGGACACTGACCCGCGTGTCCGCACGTGCCCCTACCCTAGCACGTGTCCGCACCCTCACCTGTGCCCTCAGCCTTGCCGTTCCCTAACCCTAACCCTAGCCCGGAACGGAAACCCACCGGCAGCCCCACACCTTAGCCTCCGCCGTACCCTCATCCTAATCCGTACGCGGACACTGACCCACGCGTCCGCACGTGCCCCGACCCTAGCACGTGTCCGCACCCTCACCTGTGCCCTCAGCCTTGCCGTTCCCTAACCCTAACCCTAGCCCGGAAGGGAAACCCACCGGCAGCCCCACACCTTAGCCTCCGCCGTACCCTCCTCCTAATCCGTACGCGGACACTGACCCGCGCGTCCGCACGTGCCCCGACCCTAGCACGTGTCCGCACCCTCACCTGTGCCCTCAGCCTTGCCGTTCCCTAACCCTAACCCTAGCCCGGAACGGAAACCCACCGGCAGCCCCACACCTTAACCTCCGCCGTACCCTCATCCTTATCCGTACGCGGACACTGACCCGCGCGTCCGCACGTGCCCCGACCCTAGCACGTGTCCGCACCCTCACCTGTGCCCTCAGCCTTGCCGTTCCCTAACCCTAACCCTAGCCCGGAACGGAAACCCACCGGCAGCCCCACACCTTAGCCTCCGCCGTACCCTCATCCTAATCCGTACGCGGACACTGACCCGCGCGTCCGCACGTGCCCCGACCCTAGCACGTGTCCGCACCCTCACCTGTGCCCTCAGCCTTGCCGTTCCCTAACCGTAACCCTAGCCCGGAACGGAAACCCACCGGCAGCCCCACACCTTAGCCTCCGCCGTACCCTCATCCTAATCCGTACGTGGACACTGACCCGCGCGTCCGCACGTGCCCCGACCCTAGCACGTGTCCGCACCCTCACCTGTGCCCTCAGCCTTGCCGTTCCCTAACCCTAACCCTAGCCCGGAACGGAAACCCACCGGCAGCCCCACACCTTAGCCTCCGCCGTACCCTCATCCTAATCCGTACGCGGACACTGACCCGCGCGCCCGCACGTGCCCCGACCCTAGCACGTGTCCGCACCCTCACCTGTGCCCTCAGCCTTGCTGTTCCCTAACCCTAACCCTAGCCCGGAACGGAAACCCACCGGCAGCCCCACACCTTAGCCTCCGCCGTACCCTCATCCTAATCCGTACGCGGACACTGACCCGCGCGTCCGCACGTGCCCCGACCCTAGCACGTGTCCGCACCCTCACCTGTGCCCTCAGCCTTGCCGTTCCCTAACCCTAACCCTAGCCCGGAAGGGAAACCCACCGGCAGCCCCACACCGTAGCCTCCGCCGTACCCTCATCCTAATCCGTACGCGGACACTGACATGCGCGTCCGCACGTGCCCCGACCCCAGCACGTGTCCGCACCGTCACTTGTGCCCTCAGCCTTGCCGTTCCCTAACCCTAACCCTAGCCCGGAACGGAAACCCACCGGCAGCCCCACACCTTAGCCTCCGCCGAACCCTCATCCTAATCCGTACGCGGACACTGACTCGCGCGTCCGCACGTGCCCCGACCCTAGCACGTGTCCGCACCGTCACCTGTGCCCTCAGTCTTGCCGTTCCCTAACCCTAACCCGAACCCGGAACGGAAACCCACTGGCAGCCCCACACCTTAGCCTCCGCCGTACCCTCATCCTAATCCGTACGCGGACACTGACCCGCGCGTCCGCACTTGCCCCGACCCTAGCACGTGTCCGCACCCTCACCTGTGCCCTCAGCCTTGCGGTTCCCTAACCCTAACCCGAGCCCGGAACGGAAACCCACCGGCAGCCACAAACCTTAGCCTCCGCCGTACCCTCATCCTAATCCGTACGCGGACACCGACCCGCGCGCCCGCACGTGCCCCGACCCTAGCACGTGTCCGCACCCTCACCTGTGCCCTCAGCCTTGCCGTTCCCTAACCCTAACCCTAGCCTGGAACGGAAACCCACCGGCAGTCACACACCTTAGCCTCCGCCGTACCCTCATCCTAATCCGTACGCGGACACTGACCCGCGCGTCCGCACGTGCCCCGACCCTAGCACGTGTCCGCACCCTCACCTGTGCCCTCAGCCTTGCCGTTCCCTAACCCTAACCCTAGCCCGGAACGGAAACCCACCGGCAGCCCCACACCTTAGCCTCCGCCGTACCCTCATCCTAATCCGTACGCGGACACTGACCCGCGCGTCCGCACGTGCCCCGACCCTAGCACGTGTCCGCACCCTCACCTGTGCCCTCAGCCTTGCCGTTCCCTAACCCTAACCCTAGCCCGGAACAGAAACCCACCGGCAGCCCCACACCTTAGCCTCCGCCGTACCCTCATCCTAATCCGTACGCGGACACTGACCCGCGCGTCCGCACGTGCCCCGACCCTAGCACGTGTCCGCACCCTCACCTGTGCCCTCAGCCTTGCCGTTCCCTAACCCTAACCCTAGCCCGGAACGGAAACCCAACGGCAGCCCCACACCTTAGCCTCCGCCGTACCCTCATCCTAATCCGTACGCGGACACTGACCCGCGCGTCTGCACGTGCCCCAACCCTAGCACGTGTCCGCACCCTCACCTGTGCCCTCAGCCTTGCCGTTCCCTAACCCTAACCCTAGCCCGGAACGGAAACCCACCGGCAGCCCCACACCTTAACCTCCGCCGTACCCTCATCCTAATCCGTACGCGGACACTAACACGCGCGTCCGCACGTGCCCCGACCCTAGCACGTGTCCGCACCCTCACCTGTGCCCTCAGCCTTGCCGTTCCCTAACCCTAACCCTAGCCCGGAAGGGAAACCCACCGGCAGCCCCATACCTTAGCCTCCGCCGTACCCTCATCCTAATCCGTACGCGGACACTGACCCGCGCGTCCGCACGTGCCCCGACCCTAGCACGTGTCCGCACCCTCACTTGTGCCCTCAGCCTTGCCGTTCCCTAACCCTAACCCTAGCCCGGAACGGAAACCCACCGGCAGCCCCACACGTTAGCCTCCGCCGTACCCTCATCCTAATCCGTACGCGGACACTGACCCGCGTGTCCGCACGTGCCCCGACCCTAGCACGTGTCCGCACCCTCACCTGTGCCCTCAGCCTTGCCGTTCCCTAACCCTAACCCTAGCCCGGAAGGGAAACCCACCGGCAGCCCCACACCTTAGCCTCCGCCGTACGCTCATCCTAATCCGTACGCGGACACTGACCCGCGCGTCCGCACGTGCCCCGACCCTAGCACGTGTCCGCACCCTCACCTGTGCCCTCAGCCTTGCCGTTCCCTAACCCTAACCCTAGCCCGGAACGGAAACCCACCGGCAGCCCCACACCTTAGCCTCCGCCGTACCCTCATCTTAATCCGTACGCGGACACTGACCCGCGCGTCCGCACGTGCCCCGACCCTAGCACGTGTCCGCACCCTCACCTGTGCCCTCAGCCTTGCCGTTCCCTAACCCTAACCCTAGCCCGGAACGGAAACCCACCGGCAGCCCCACACCTTAGCCTCCGCCGTACCCTCATCCTAATCCGTACGCGGACACTGACCCGTGCGTCCGCACGTGCCCCGACCCTAGCACGTGTCCGCACCCTCACCTGTGCCCTCAGCCTTGCCGTTCCCTAACCCTAACCCTAGCCCGGAACGGAAACCCACCGGCAGCCCCACACCTTAACCTCCGCCGTACCCTCATCGTAATCCGTACGCGGACACTGACCCGCGCGTCCGCACGTGCCCCGACCCTAGCACGTGTCCGCACCCTCACCTGTGCCCTCAGCCTTGCCGTTCCCTAACCCTAACCCTAGCCCGGAACGGAAACCCACCGGCAGCCCCACACCTTAGCCTCCGCCGTACCCTCATCCTAATCCGTACGCGGACACTGACACGCGCGTCCGCACGTGCCCCGACCCCAGCACGTGTCCGCACCCTCACCTGTGCCCTCAGCCTTGCCGTTCCCTAACCCTAACCCTAGCCCGGAAGGGAAACCCACCGGCAGCCCCACACCTTAGCCTCCGCCGTACCCTCATCCTAATCCGTAGGCGGACACTGACCCGCGCGTCCGCACGTGCCCCGACCCTAGCACGTGTCCGCACCCTCACCTGTGCCCTCAGCCTTGCCGTTCCCTAACCCTAACCCTAGCCCGGAACGGAAACCCACCGGCAGCCCCACACCTTAGCCTCCGCCGTACCCTCATCCTAATCCGTACGCGGACACTGACCCGCGCGTCCGCACGTGCCCCGACCCTAGCACGTGTCCGCACCCTCAACTGTGCCCTCAGCCTTGCCGTTCCCTAACCCTAACCCTAGCCCGGAACGGAAACCCACCGGCAGCCCCACACCTTAGCCTCCGCCGTACCCTCATCCTAATCCGTACGCGGACACTGACCCGCGCGCCCGCACGTGCCCCGACCCTAGAACGTGTCCGCACCCTCACCTGTGCCCTCAGCCTTGCCGTTCCCTAACCCTAACCCGAGCCCGGAACGGAAACCCACGGGCAGCCCCACACCTTAGCCTCCGCCGTACCCTCATCCTAATCCGTACGCGGACACTGACCCGCGCGTCCGCACGTGCCCCGATCCTAGCACGTGTCCGCACCCTCACCTGTGCCCTCAGCCTTGCCGTTCCCTAACCCTAACCCTAGCCCGGAACGGAAACCCACCGGCAGCCCCACACCTTAGCCTCCGCCGAACCCTCATCCTAATCCGTACGCGGACACTGACCCGCGCGTCCGCACGTGCCCCGACCCTTGCACGTGTCCGCACCCTCACCTGTGCCCTCAGCCTTGCCGTTCCCTAACCCTAACCCTAGCCCGGAACGGAAACCCACCGGCAGCCCCACACCTTAGCCTCCGCCGTACCCTCATCCTAATCCGTACGCGGACACTGACCCGCGCGTCCGCACGTGCCCCGACCCTAGCACGTGTCCGCACCCTCACCTGTGCCTTCAGCCTTGTAGATCCCTAACCCTAACCCTAGCCCAAAACGGAAACCCACCGGCAGCCCCACACCGTAACCTCCGCCGTACCCTCATCCTAATCCGTACGCGGACACTGACCCGCGCGTCCGCACGTGCCCCGACCCTAGCACGTGTCCGCACCCTCACCTGTGCCCTCAGCCTTGCCGTTCCCTAACCCTAACCCTAGCCCGGAAGGGAAACCCACCGGCAGCCCCACACCTTAACCTCCGCCGTAGCCTCATCCTAATCCGTACACGGACACTGACCCGCGCGTCCGCACGTGCCCCGACCCTAGCACGTGTCCGCACCCTCACCTGTGCCCTCAGCCTTGCCGTTCCCTAACCCTAACCCTAGCCCGGAACGGAAACCCACCGGCAGCCCCACACCTTAGCCTCCGCCGTACCCTCATCCTAATCCGTACGCGGACACTGACACGCGCGTCCGCACGTGCCCCGACACCAGCACGTGTCCGCACCGTCACCTGTGCCCTCAGCCTTGCCGTCCCCTAACCCTAACCCTAGCCCGGAAGGGAAACCCACCGGCAGCCCCACACCTTAGCCTCCGCCGTACCCTCATCCTAATCCGTACGCGGACACTGACCCGCGCGTCCGCACGTGCCCCGACCCTAGCACGTGTCCGCACCCTCACCTGTGCCCTCAGCCTTGCCGTTCCCTAACCCTAACCCTAGCCCGGAACGGAAACCCACCGGCAGCCCCACACCTTAGCCTCCGCCGTACCCTCATCCTAATCCGTACGCGGACACTGACCCGCGCGTCCGCACGTGCCCCGACCCTAGCACGTGTCCGCGCCCTCACCTGTGCCCTCAGCCTTGCCGTTCCCTAACCCTAACCCTAGCCCGGAACGGAAACCCACCGGCAGCCCCACACCTTAGCCTCCGCCGTACCCTCATCCTAATCCGTACGCGGACACTGACCCGCGCACCCGCACGTGCCCCGACCCTAGCACGTGTCCGCACCCTCACCTGTGCCCTCAGCCTTGCCGTTCCCTAACCCTAACCCTAGCCCGGAACGGAAACCCAACGGCAGCCCCACACCTTAGCCTCCGCCGTACCCTCATCCTAATCCGTACGCGGACACTGACCCACGCGTCTGCACGTGCCCCGACCCTAGCACGTGTCCGCACCCTCACCTGTGCCCTCAGCCTTGCCGTTCCCTAACCCTAACCCTAGCCCGGAACGGAAACCCACCGGCAGCCCCACACCTTAACCTCCGCCGTACCCTCATCCTAATCCGTACGCGGAGACTAACACGCGCGTCCGCACGTGCCCCGACCCTAGCACGTGTCCGCACCCTCACCTGTGCCCTCAGCCTTGCCGTTCCCTAACCCTAACCCTAGCCCGGAAGGGAAACCCACCGGCAGCCCCATACCTTAGCCTCCGCCGTACCCTCATCCTAATCCGTACGCGGACACTGACCCGCGCGTCCGCACGTGCCCCGACCCTAGCACGTGTCCGCACCCTCACTTGTGCCCTCAGCCTTGCCGTTCCCTAACCCTAACCCTAGCCCGGAACGGAAACCCACCGGCAGCCCCACACCTTAGCCTCCGCCGTACCCTCATCCTAATCCGTACGCGGACACTGACCCGCGCGTCCGCACGTGCCCCGACCCTAGCACCTGTCCGCACCCTCACCTGTGCCCTCAGCCTTGCCGTTCCCTAACCCTAACCCTAGCCCGGAACGGAAACCCACCGGCAGCCCCACACCTTAGCCTCCGCCGTACCCTCATCATAATCCGTACGCGGACACTGACCCGCGTGTCCGCACGTGCCCCGACCCTAGCACGTGTCCGCACCCTCACCTGTGCCCTCAGCCTTGCCGTTCCCTAACCCTAACCCTAGCCCGGAAGGGAAACCCACCGGCAGCCCCACACCTTAGCCTCCGCCGTACGCTCATCCTAATCCGTACGCGGACACTGACCCGCGCGTCCGCACGTGCCCCGACCCTAGCACGTGTCCGCACCCTCACCTGTGCCCTCAGCCTTGCCGTTCCCTAACCCTAACCCTAGCCCGGCACGGAAACCCACCGGCAGCCCCACACCTTAGCCTCCGCCGTACCCTCATCTTAATCCGTACGCGGACACTGACCCGCGCGTCCGCACGTGCCCCGACCCTAGCACGTGTCCGCACCCTCACCTGTGCCCTCAGCCTTGCCGTTCCCTAACCCTAACCCTAGCCCGGAACTGAAACCCACCGGCAGCCCCACACTTTAGCCTCCGCCGTACCCTCATCCTAATCCGTACGCGGACACTGACCCGTGCGTCCGCACGTGCCCCGACCCTAGCACGTGTCCGCACCCTCACCTGTGCCCTCAGCCTTGCCGTTCCCTAACCCTAACCCTAGCCCGGAACGGAAACCCACCGGCAGCCCCACACCTTAACCTCCGCCGTACCCTCATCGTAATCCGTACGCGGACACTGACACGCGCGTCCGCACGTGCCCCGACCCTAGCACGTGTCCGCACCCTCACCTGTGCCCTCAGCCTTGCCGTTCCCTAACCCTAACCCTAGCCCGGAACGGAAACCCACCGGCAGCCCCACACCTTAGCCTCCGCCGTACCCTCATCCTAATCCGTACGCGGACACTGACCCGCGCGTCCGCACGTGCCCCGACCCTAGCACGTGTCCGCACCCTCACCTGTGCCCTCAGCCTTGCCGTTCCCTAACCCTAACCCTAACCCAAAACGGAAACCCACCGGCAGCCCCAGACCGTAACCTCCGCCGTACCCTCATCCTAATCCGTACGCGGACACTGACCCGCGCGTCCGCACGTGCCCCGATCCTAGCACGTGTCCGCACCCTCACCTGTGCCCTCAGCCTTGCCGTTCCCTAACCCTAACCCTAGCCCGGAAGGGAAACCCACCGGCAGCCCCACACCTTAACCTCCGCCGTAGCCTCATCCTAATCCGTACACGGACACTGACCCGCGCGTCCGCACGTGCCCCAACCCTAGCACGTGTCCGCACCCTCACCTGTGCCCTCAGCCTTGCCGTTCCCTAACCCTAACCCTAGCCCGGAACGGAAACCCACCGGCAGCCCCACACCTTAGCCTCCGCCGTACCCTCATCCTAATCCGTACGCGGACACTGACACGCGCGTCCGCACGTGCCCCGACCCCAGCACGTGTCCGCACCGTCACCTGTGCCCTCAGCCTTGCCGTTCCCTAACCCTAACCCTAGCCCGGAAGGGAAACCCACCGGCAGCCCCACACCTTAGCCTCCGCCATACCCTCATCCTAATCCGTAGGCGGACACTGACCCGCGCGTCCGCACGTGCCCCGACCCTAGCACGTGTCCGCACCCTCACCTGTGCCCTCAGCCTTGCCGTTCCCTAACCCTAACCCTAGCCCGGAACGGAAACCCACCGGCAGCCCCACACCTTAGCCTCCGCCGTACCCTCATCCTAATCCGTACGCGGACACTGACCCGCGCGCCCGCACGTGCCCCGACCCTAGAACGTGTCCGCACCCTCACCTGTGCCCTCAGCCTTGCCGTTCCCTAACCCTAACCCTAGCCCGGAACGGAAACCCACCGGCAGCCCCACACCTTAGCCTCCGCCGTACCCTCATCCTAATCCGTACGCGGACACTGACCCGCGCGTCCGCACGTGCCCCGACCCTAGCACGTGTCCGCGCCCTCACCTGTGCCCTCAGCCTTGCCGTTCCCTAACCCTAACCCTAGCCCGGAACGGAAACCCACCGGCAGCCCCACACCTTAGCCTCCGCCGTACCCTCATCCTAATCCGTACGCGGACACTGACCCGCGCACCCGCACGTGCCCCGACCCTAGCACGTGTCCGCACCCTCACCTGTGCCCTCAGCCTTGCCGTTCCCTAACCCTAACCCTAGCCCGGAAGGGAAACCCACCGGCAGCCCCATACCTTAGCCTCCGCCGTACCCTCATCCTAATCCGTACGCGGACACTGACCCGCGCGTCCGCACGTGCCCCGACCCTAGCACGTGTCCGCACCCTCACTTGTGCCCTCAGCCTTGCCGTTCCCTAACCCTAACCCTAGCCCGGAACGGAAACCCACCGGCAGCCCCACACGTTAGCCTCCGCCGTACCCTCATCCTAATCCGTACGCGGACACTGACCCGCGCGTCCGCACGTGCCCCGACCCCAGCACGTGTCCGCACCCTCACCTGTGCCCTCAGCCTTGCCATTCCCTAACCCTAACCCTAGCCCGGAACGGAAACCCACCGGCAGCCCCACACCTTAGCCTCCGCCGTACCCTCATCCTAATCCGTACGCGGACACTGACCCGCGCGTCCGCACGTGCCCCGACCCTAGCACCTGTCCGCACCCTCACCTGTGCCCTCAGCCTTGCCGTTCCCTAACCCTAACCCTAGCCCGGAACGGAAACCCACCGGCAGCCCCACACCTTAGCCTCCGCCGTACCCTCATCCTAATCCGTACGCGGACACTGACCCGCGTGTCCGCACGTGCCCCGACCCTAGCACGTGTCCGCACCCTCACCTGTGCCCTCAGCCTTGCCGTTCCCTAACCCTAACCCTAGCCCGGAAGGGAAACCCACCGGCAGCCCCACACCTTAGCCTCCGCCGTACGCTCATCCTAATCCGTACGCGGACACTGACCCGCGCGTCCGCACGTGCCCCGACCCTAGCACGTATCCGCACCCTCACCTGTGCCCTCAGCCTTGCCGTTCCCTAACCCTAACCCTAGCCCGGCACGGAAACCCACCGGCAGCCCCACACCTTAGCCTCCGCCGTACCCTCATCTTAATCCGTACGCGGACACTGACCCGCGCGTCCGCACGTGCCCCGACCCTAGCACGTGTCCGCACCCTCACCTGTGCCCTCAGCCTTGCCGTTCCCTAACCCTAACCCTAGCCCGGAACTGAAACCCACCGGCAGCCCCACACTTTAGCCTCCGCCGTACCCTCATCCTAATCCGTACGCGGACACTGACCCGTGCGTCCGCACGTGCCCCGACCCTAGCACGTGTCCGCACCCTCACCTGTGCCCTCAGCCTTGCCGTTCCCTAACCCTAACCCTAGCCCGGAACGGAAACCCACCGGCAGCCCCACACCTTAACCTCCGCCGTACCCTCATCGTAATCCGTACGCGGACACTGACACGCGCGTCCGCACGTGCCCCGACCCTAGCACGTGTCCGCACCCTCACCTGTGCCCTCAGCCTTGCCGTTCCCTAACCCTAACCCTAGCCCGGAACGGAAACCCACCGGCAGCCCCACACCTTAGCCTCCGCCGTACCCTCATCCTAATCCGTACGCGGACACTGACCCGCGCGTCCGCACGTGCCCCGACCCTAGCACGTGTCCGCACCCTCACCTGTGCCCTCAGCCTTGCCGTTCCCTAACCCTAACCCTAACCCAAAACGGAAACCCACCGGCAGCCCCAGACCGTAACCTCCGCCGTACCCTCATCCTAATCCGTACGCGGACACTGACCCGCGCGTCCGCACGTGCCCCGATCCTAGCACGTGTCCGCACCCTCACCTGTGCCCTCAGCCTTGCCGTTCCCTAACCCTAACCCTAGCCCGGAAGGGAAACCCACCGGCAGCCCCACACCTTAACCTCCGCCGTAGCCTCATCCTAATCCGTACACGGACACTGACCCGCGCGTCCGCACGTGCCCCGACCCTAGCACGTGTCCGCACCCTCACCTGTGCCCTCAGCCTTGCCGTTCCCTAACCCTAACCCTAGCCCGGAACGGAAACCCACCGGCAGCCCCACACCTTAGCCTCCGCCGTACCCTCATCCTAATCCGTACGCGGACACTGACACGCGCGTCCGCACGTGCCCCGACCCCAGCACGTGTCCGCACCGTCACCTGTGCCCTCAGCCTTGCCGTTCCCTAACCCTAACCCTAGCCCGGAAGGGAAACCCACCGGCAGCCCCACACCTTAGCCTCCGCCATACCCTCATCCTAATCCGTAGGCGGACACTGACCCGCGCGTCCGCACGTGCCCCGACCCTAGCACGTGTCCGCACCCTCACCTGTGCCCTCAGCCTTGCCGTTCCCTAACCCTAACCCTAGCCCGGAACGGAAACCCACCGGCAGCCCCACACCTTAGCCTCCGCCGTACCCTCATCCTAATCCGTACGCGGACACTGACCCGCGCGCCCGCACGTGCCCCGACCCTAGAACGTGTCCGCACCCTCACCTGTGCCCTCAGCCTTGCCGTTCCCTAACCCTAACCCGAGCCCGGAACGGAAACCCACGGGCAGCCCCACACCTTAGCCTCCGCCGTACCCTCATCCTAATCCGTACGCGGACACTGACCCGCGCGCCCGCACGTGCCCCGACCCTAGCACGTGTCCGCACCCTCACCTCTGCCCTCAGCCTTGCCGTTCCCTAACCCTAACCCTAGCCCGGAACGGAAACCCACGGGCAGCCCCACACCTTAGCCTCCGCCGTACCCTCATCCTAATCCGTACGCGGACACTGACCCGCGCGTCCGCACGTGCCCCGATCCTAGCACGTGTCCGCACCCTCACCTGTGCCCTCAGCCTTGCCGTTCCCTAACCCTAACCCTAGCCCGGAACGGAAACCCACCGGCAGCCCCACACCTTAGCCTCCGCCGTACCCTCATCTTAATCCGTACGCGGACACTGACCCGCGCGTCCGCACGTGCCCCGACCCTAGCACGTGTCCGCACCCTCACCTGTGCCCTCAGCCTTGCCGTTCCCTAACCCTAACCCTAGCCCGGAACGGAAACCCACCGGCAGCCCCACACCTTAGCCTCCGCCGTACCCTCATCCTAATCCGTACGCGGACACTGACCCGTGCGTCCGCACGTGCCCTGACCCTAGCACGTGTCCGCACCCTCACCTGTGCCCTCAGCCTTGCCGTTCCCTAACCCTAACCCTACCCCGGAACGGAAACCCACCGGCAGCCCCACACCTTAACCTCCGCCGTACCCTCATCCTAATCCGTACGCGGACACTGACACGCGCGTCCGCACGTGCCCCGACCCTAGCACGTGTCCGCACCCTCACCTGTGCCCTCAGCCTTGCCGTTCCCTAACCCTAACCCTAGCCCGGAACGGAAACCCACCGGCAGCCCCACACCTTAGCCTCCGCCGTACCCTCATCCTAATCCGTACGCGGACACTGACCCGCGCGTCCGCACGTGCCCCGACCCTAGCACGTGTCCGCACCCTCACCTGTGCCCTCAGCCTTGCCGATCCCTAACCCTAACCCTAGCCCAAAACGGAAACCCACCGGCAGCCCCACACCGTAACCTCCGCCGTACCCTCATCCTAATCCGTACGCGGACACTGACCCGCGCGTCCGCACGTGCCCCGACCCTAGCACGTGTCCGCACCCTCACCTGTGCCCTCAGCCTTGCCGTTCCCTAACCCTAACCCTAGCCCGGAAGGGAAACCCACCGGCAGCCCCACACCTTAACCTCCGCCGTAGCCTCATCCTAATCCGTACACGGACACTGACCCGCGCGTCCGCACGTGCCCCGACCCTAGCACGTGTCCGCACCCTCACCTGTGCCCTCAGCCTTGCCGTTCCCTAACCCTAACCCTAGCCCGGAACGGAAACCCACCGGCAGCCCCACACCTTAGCCTCCGCCGTACCCTCATCCTAATCCGTACGCGGACACTGACACGCGCGTCCGCACGTGCCCCGACCCCAGCACGTGTCCGCACCATCACCTGTGCCCTCAGCCTTGCCGTTCCCTAACCCTAACCCTAGCCCGGAAGGGAAACCCACCGGCAGCCCCACACCTTAGCCTCCGCCGTACCCTCATCCTAATCCGTACGCGGACACTGACCCGCGCGTCCGCACGTGCCCCGACCCTAGCACGTGTCCGCACCCTCACCTGTGCCCTCAGCCTTGCCGTTCCCTAACCCTAACCCTAGCCCGGAACGGAAACCCACCGGCAGCCCCACACCTTAGCCTCCGCCGTACCCTCATCCTAATCCGTACGCGGACACTGACCCGCGCGTCCGCACGTGCCCCGACCCTAGCACGTGTCCGCGCCCTCACCTGTGCCCTCAGCCTTGCCGTTCCCTAACCCTAACCCTAGCCCGGAACGGAAACCCACCGGCAGCCCCACACCTTAGCCTCCGCCGTACCCTCATCCTAATCCGTACGCGGACACTGACCCGCGCACCCGCACGTGCCCCGACCCTAGAACGTGTCCGCACCCTCACCTGTGCCCTCAGCCTTGCCGTTCCCTAACCCTAACTCGAGCCCGGAACGGAAACCCACGGGCAGCCCCACACCTTAGCCTCCGCCGTACCCTCATCCTAATCCGTACGCGGACACTGACCCGCGCGTCCGCACGTGCCCCGATCCTAGCAAGTGTCCGCACCCTCACCTGTGCCCTCAGCCTTGCCGTTCCCTAACCCTAACCCTAGCCCGGAACGGAAACCCACCGGCAGCCCCACACCTTAGCCTCCGCCGAACCCTCATCCTAATCCGTACGCGGACACTGACCCGCGCGTCCGCACGTGCCCCGACCCTTGCACGTGTCCGCACCCTCACCTGTGCCCTCAGCCTTGCCGTTCCCTAACCCTAACCCTAGCCCGGAACGGAAACCCACCGGCAGCCCCACACCTTAGCCTCCGCCGTACCCTCATCCTAATCCGTACGCGGACACTGACCCGCGCGTCCGCACGTGCCCTGACCCTAGCACGTGTCCGCACCCTCACCTGTGCCCTCAGCCTTGCCGTTCCCTAACCCTAACCCTAGCCCGGAACGGAAACCCACCGGCAGCCCCACACCTTAGCCTCCGCCGTACCCTCATCCTAATCCGTACGCGGACACTGACCCGCGCGCCCGCACGTGCCCCGACCCTAGCACGTGTCCGCACCCTCACCTGTGCCCTCAGCCTTGCCGTTCCCTAACCCTAACCCTAGCCCGGAACGGAAACCCACGGGCAGCCCCACACCTTAGCCTCCGCCGTACCCTCATCCTAATCCGTATGCGGACACTGACCCGCGCGTCCTCACGTGCCCCGATCCTAGCACGTGTCCGCACCCTCACCTGTGCCCTCAGCCTTGCCGTTCCCTAACCCTAACCCTAGCCCGGAACGGAAACCCACCGGCAGCCCCACACCTTAGCCTCCGCCGAACCCTCATCCTAATCCGTACGCGGACACTGACCCACGCGTCCGCACGTGCCCCGACCCTAGCACGTGTCCGCACCCTCACCTGTGCCCTCAGCCTTGCCGTTCCCTAACCCTAACCCTAGCCCGGAACGGAAACCCACCGGCAGCCCCACACCTTAGCCTCCGCCGTACCCTCATCCTAATCCGTACGCAGACACTGACCCGCGCGTCCGCACGTGCCCCGACCCTAGCACGTGTCCGCACCCTCACCTGTGCCCTCAGCCTTGCCGTTCCCTAACCCTAACCCTAGCCCGGAACGGAAACCCACCGGCAGCCCCACACCTTAGCCTTCGCCGTACCCTCATCCTAATCCGTACGCGGACACTGACCCGCGCGTCCGCACGTGCCCCGACCCTAGCACGTGTCCGCACCCTCACCTGTGCCCTCAGCCTTGCCGTTCCCTAACCCTAACCCTAGCCCGGAACGGAAACCCACCGGCAGCCCCACACCTTAGCCTCCGCCGTACCCTCATCCTAATCCGTACGCAGACACTGACCCGCGCGTCCGCACGAGCCCCGACCCTAGCACGTGTCCGCACCCTCACCTGTGCCCTCAGCCTTGCCGTTCCCTAACCCTAACCCTAGCCCGGAACGGAAACCCACCGGCAGCCCCACACCTTAGCCTCCGCCGTACCCTCATCCTAATCCGTACGCGGACACTGACCCGCGCGTCCGCACGTGCCCCGACCCTAGCACGTGTCCGCACCCTCACCTGTGCCCTCAGCCTTGCCGTTCCCTAACCCTAACCCTAGCCCGGAACGGAAACCCACCGGCAGCCCCACACCTTAGCCTCCGCCGTACCCTCATCCTAATCCGTACGCGGACACTGACCCGCGCGCCCGCACGTGCCCCGACCCTAGCACGTGTCCGCACCCTCACCTGTGCCCTCAGCCTTGCCGTTCCCTAACCCTAACCCTAGCCCGGAAAGGAAACCCACCGGCAGCCCCACACCTTAGCCTCCGCCGTACCCTCATCCTAATCCGTACGCGGACACTGACCCGCGTGTCTGCACGTGCCCCGACCCTAGCACGTGTCCGCACCCTCACCTGTGCCCTCAGCCTTGCCGTTCCCTAACCCTAACCCTAGCCCGGAAGGGAAACCCACCGGCATCCCCACACCTTAGCCTCCGCCGTACCCTCATCCTAATCCGTACGCGGACACTGACCCGCGCGTCCGCACGTGCCCCGACCCTAGCACGTGTCCGCACCCTCACCTGTGCCCTCAGCCTTGCTGTTCCCTAACCCTAACCCTAGCCCGGAACGGAAACCCACCGGCAGCCCTACACCTTAGACTCCGCCGTACCCTCATCCTAATCCGTACGCGGACACTGACCCGCGCGTCCGCACGTGCCCCGACCCTAGCACGTGTCCGCACCCTCACCTGTGCCCTCAGCCTTGCCGTTCCCTAACCCTAACCCTAGCCCGGAAGGGAAACCCACCGGGAGCCCCACACCTTAGCCTCCGCCGTACCCTCATCCTAATCCGTACGCGGACACTGACCCGCGCGTCCGCACGTGCCCCGACCCTAGCACGTGTCCGCACCCTCACCTGTGCCCTCAGCCTTGCCGTTCCCTAACACTAACCCTAGCCCGGAACGGAAACCCACCGGCAGCCCCACACCTTAGCCTCCGCCGTACCCTCATCCTAATCCGTACGCGGACACTGACCCGCGCGTCCGCACATGCCCCGACCCCAGCACGTGTCCGCACCGTCACCTGTGCCCTCAGCCTTGCCGTTCCCTAACCCTAACCCTAGCCCGGAACGGAAACCCACCGGCAGCCCCACACCTTAGCCTCCGCCGTACCCTCATCCTAATCCGTACGCGGACACTGACCCGCGCGTCCGCACGTGCCCCGACCCTAGCACGTGTCCGCACCCTCACCTGTGCCCTCAGCCTTGCCGTTCCCTAACCCTAACCCTAGCCCGGAACGGAAACCCACCGGCAGCCCCACACCTTAGCCTCCGCCGTACCCTCATCCTAATCCGTACGCGGACACTGACCCGCGCGCCCGCACGTGCCCCGACCCTAGCACGTGTCCGCACCCTCACCTGTGCCCTCAGCCTTGCCGTTCCCTAACCCTAACCCGAGCCCGGAACGGAAACCCACGGGCAGCCCCACACCTTAGCCTCCGCCGTACCCTCATCCTAATCCGTACGCGGACACTGACCCGCGCGTCCGCACGTGCCCCGATCCTAGCACGTGTCCGCACCCTCACCTGTGCCCTCAGCCTTACCGTTCCCTAACCCTAACCCTAGCCCGGAACGGAAACCCACCGGCAGCCCCACACCTTAGCCTCCGCCGAACCCTCATCCTAATCCGTACGCGGACACTGACCCGCGCGTCCGCACGTGCCCCGACCCTTGCACGTGTCCGCACCCTCACCTGTGCCCTCAGCCTTGCCGTTCCCTAACCCTAACCCTAGCCCGGAACGGAAACCCACCGGCAGCCCCACACCTTAGCCTCCGCCGTACCCTCATCCTAATCCGTACGCGGACACTGACCCGCGCGTCCGCACGTGCCCCGACCCTAGCACGTGTCCGCACCCTCACCTGTGCCCTCAGCCTTGCCGTTCCCTAACCCTAACCCTAGCCCGGAACGGAAACCCACCGGCAGCCCCACACCTTAGCCTCCGCCGTACCCTCATCCTAATCCGTACGCGGACACTGACCCGCGCGCCCGCACGTGCCACGACCCTAGCACGTGTCCGCACCCTCACCTGTGCCCTCAGCCTTGCCGTTCCCTAACCCTAACCCTAGCCCGGAACGGAAACCCACGGGCAGCCCCACACCTTAGCCTCCGCCGTACCCTCATCCTAATCCGTACGCGGATACTGACCCGCGCGTCCTCACGTGCCCCGATCCTACCACGTGTCCGCACCCTCACCTGTGCCCTCAGCCTTGCCGTTCCCTAACCCTAACCCTAGCCCGGAACGGAAACCCACCGGCAGCCCCACTCCTTAGCCTCCGCCGAACCCTCATCCTAATCCGTACGCGGACACTGACCCGCGCGTCCGCACGTGCCCCGACCCTAGCACGTGTCCGCACCCTCACCTGTGCCCTCAGCCTTGCCGTTCCCTAACCCTAACCCTAGCCCGGAACGGAAACCCACCGGCAGCCCCACACCTTAGCCTCCGCCGTACCCTCATCCTAATCCGTACGCAGACACTGACCCGCGCGTCCGCACGTGCCCCGACCCTAGCACGTGTCCGCACCCTCACCTGTGCCCTCAGCCTTGCCGTTCCCTAACCCTAACCCTAGCCCGGAACGGAAACCCACCGGCAGCCCCACACCTTAGCCTCCGCCGTACCCTCATCCTAATCCGTACGCGGACACTGACCCTCGCGTCCGCACGTGCCCCGACCCTAGCACGTGTCCGCACCCTCACCTGTGCCCTCAGCCTTGCCGTTCCCTAACCCTAACCCTAGCCCGGAACGGAAACCCACCGGCAGCCCCACACCTTAGCCTCCGCCGTACCCTCATCCTAATCCGTAGGCGGACACTGACCCGCGCGCCCGCACGTGCCCCGACCCTAGCACGTGTCCGCACCCTCACCTGTGCCCTCAGCCTTGCCGTTCCCTAACCCTAACCCTAGCCCGGAAAGGAAACCCACCGGCAGCCCCACACCTTAGCCTCCGCCGTACCCTCATCCTAATCCGTAGGCGGACACTGACCCGCACGCCCGCACGTGCCCCGACCCTAGCACGTGTCCGCACCCTCACCTGTGCCCTCAGCCTTGCCGTTCCCTAACCCTAACCCTAGCCCGGAACGGAAACCCACCGGCAGCCCCACACCTTAGCCTCCGCCGTACCCTCATCCTAATCCGTACGCGGACACTGACCCGCGCGCCCGCACGTGCCCCGACCCTAGCACGTGTCCGCACCCTCACCTGTGCCCTCAGCCTTGCCGATCCCTAACCCTAACCCTAGCCCAAAACGGAAACCCACCGGCAGCCCCACTCCGTAACCTCCGCCGTACCCTCATCCTAATCCGTACGCGGACACTGACCCGCGCGTCCGCACGTGCCCCGACCCTAGCACGTGTCCGCACCCTCACCTGTGCCCTCAGCCTTGCCGTTCCCTAACCCTAACCCTAGCCCGGAAAGGAAACCCACCGGCAGCCCCACACCTTAACCTCCGCCGTAGCCTCATCCTAATCCGTACACGGACACTGACCCGCGCGTCCGCACGTGCCCCGACCCTAGCACGTGTCCGCACCCTCACCTGTGCCCTCAGCCTTGCCGTTCCCTAACCCTAACCCTAGCCCGGAACGGAAACCCACCGGCAGCCCCACACCTTAGCCTCCGCCGTACCCTCATCCTAATCCGTACGCGGACACTGACACGCGCGTCCGCACGTGCCCCGACCCCAGCACGTGTCCGCACCGTCACCTGTGCCCTCAGCCTTGCCGTTCCCTAACCCTAACCCTAGCCCGGAAGGGAAACCCACCGGCAGCCCCACACCTTAGCCTCCGCCGTACCCTCATCCTAATCCGTACGCGGACACTGACACGCGCGTCCGCACGTGCCCCGACCCTAGCACGTGTCCGCACCCTCACCTGTGCCCTCAGCCTTGCCGTTCCCTAACCCTAACCCTAGCCCAGAACGGAAACCCACCGGCAGCCCCACACCTTAGCCTCTGCCGTACCCTCATCCTAATCCGTACGCGGACACTGACCCGCGCGTCCGCACGTGCCCCGACCCTAGCACGTGTCCGCACCCTCACCTATGCCCTCAGCCTTGCCGTTCCCTAACCCTAACCCTAGCCCGGAACGGAAACCCACCGGCAGCCCCACACCTTAGCCTCCGCCGTACCCTCATCCTAATCCGTACGCGGACACTGACCCGCGCGCCCGCACGTGCCCCGACCCTAGAACGTGTCCGCACCCTCACCTGTGCCCTCAGCCTTGCCGTTCCCTAACCCTAACCCGAGCCCGGAACGGAAACCCACGGGCAGCCCCACACCTTAGCCTCCGCCGTACCCTCATCCTAATCCGTACGCGGACACTGACCCGCGCGTCCGCACGTGCCCCGATCCTAGCACGTGTCCGCACCCTCACCTGTGCCCTCAGCCTTGCCGTTCCCTAACCCTAACCCTAGCCCGGAACGGAAACCCACCGGCAGCCCCACACCTCAGCCTCCGCCGAACCCTCATCCTAATCCGTACGCGGACACTGACCCGCGCGTCCGCACGTGCCCCGACCCTTGCACGTGTCCGCACCCTCACCTGTGCCCTCAGCCTTGCCGTTCCCTAACCCTAACCCTAGCCCGGAACGGAAACCCACCGGCAGCCCCACACCTTAGCCTCCGCCGTACCCTCATCCTAATCCGTACGCGGACACTGACCCGCGCGTCCGCACGTGCCCCGACCCTAGCACGTGTCCGCACCCTCACCTGTGCCCTCAGCCTTGCCATTCCCTAACCCTAACCCTAGCCCGGAACGGAAACCCACCGGCAGCCCCACACCTTAGCCTCCGCCGTACCCTCATCCTAATCCGTACGCGGACACTGACCCGCGCGCCCGCACGTGCCCCGACCCTAGCACGTGTCCGCACCCTCACCTGTGCCCTCAGCCTTGCCGTTCCCTAACCCTAACCCTAGCCCGGAACGGAAACCCACGGGCAGCCCCACACCTTAGCCTCCGCCGTACCCTCATCCTAATCCGTACGCGGACACTGACCCGCGCGTCCTCACGTGCCCCGATCCTAGCACGTGTCCGCACCCTCACCTGTGCCCTCAGCCTTGCTGTTCCCTAACCCTAACCCTAGCCCGGAACGGAAACCCACCGGCAGCCCCACACCTTAGCCTCCGCCGAACCCTCATCCTAATCCGTACGCGGACACTGACCCACGCGTCCGCACGTGCCCCGACCCTAGCACGTGTCCGCACCCTCACCTGTGCCCTCAGCCTTGCCGTTCCCTAACCTTAACCCTAGCCCGGAACGGAAACCCACCGGCAGCCCCACACCTTAGCCTCCGCCGTACCCTCATCCTAATCCGTGCGCAGACACTGACCCGCGCGTCCGCACGTGCCCCGACCCTAGCACGTGTCCGCACCCTCACCTGTGCCCTCAGCCTTGCCGTTCCCTAACCCTAACCCTAGCCCGGAACGGAAACCCACAGGCAGCCCCACACCTTAGCCTCCGCCGTACCCTCATCCTAATCCGTACGCGGACACTGACCCGCGCGTCCGCACGTGCCCCGACCCTAGCACGTGTCCGCACCCTCACCTGTGCCCTCAGCCTTGCCGTTCCCTAACCCTAACCCTAGCCCGGAACGGAAACCCACCGGCAGCCCCACACCTTAGCCTCCGCCGTACCCTCATCCTAATCCGTAGGCGGACACTGACCCGCGCGCCCGCACGTGCCCCGACCCTAGCACGTGTCCGCACCCTCACCTGTGCCCTCAGCCTTGCCGTTCCCTAACCCTAACCCTAGCCCGGAAAGGAAACCCACCGGCAGCCCCACACCTTAGCCTCCGCCGTACCCTCATCCTAATCCGTACGCGGACACTGACCCGCGCGTCCGCACGTGCCCCGACCCTAGCACGTGTCCGCACCCTCACCTGTGCCCTCAGCCTTGCCGTTCCCTAACCCTAACCCTAGCCCGGAACGGAAACCCACCGGCAGCCCCACACCTTAGCCTCCGCCGTACCCTCATCCTAATCCGTACGCGGACACTGACCCGCGCGTCCGCACGTGCCCCGACCCTAGCACGTGTCCGCACCCTCACCTGTGCCCTCAGCCTTGCCGTTCCCTAACCCTAACCCTAGCCCGGAAGGGAAACCCACCGGCAGCCCTACACCTTAGACTCCGCCGTACCCTCATCCTAATCCGTACGCGGACACTGACCCGCGCGTCCGCACGTGCCCCGACCCTAGCACGTGTCCGCACCCTCACCTGTGCCCTCAGCCTTGCCGTTCCCTAACCCTAACCCTAGCCAGGAAGGGAAACCCACCGGGAGCCCCACACCTTAGCCTCCGCCGTACCCTCATCCTAATCCGTACGCGGACACTGACCCGCGCGACCGCACGTGCCCCGACCCTAGCACGTGTCCGCACCCTCACCTGTGCCCTCAGCCTTGCCGTTCCCTAACCCTAACCCTAGCCTGGAACGGAAACCCACCGGCAGCCCCACACCTTAGCCTCCGCCGTACCCTCATCCTAATCCGTACGCGGACACTGACCCGCGCGTCCGCACGTGCCCCGACCCTAGCACGTGTCCGCACCCTCACCTGTGCCCTCAGCCTTGCCGTTCCCTAACCCTAACCCTAGCCCAAAACGGAAACCCACCGGCAGCCCCACACCGTAACCTCCGCCGTACCCTCATCCTAATCCATACGCGGACACTGACCCGCGCGTCCGCACGTGCCCCGACCCTAGCACGTGTCCGCACCCTCACCTGTGCCCTCAGCCTTGCCATTCCCTAACCCTAACCCTAGCCCGGAAGGGAAACCCACCGGCAGCCCCACACCTTAAGCTCCGCCGTAGCCTCATCCTAATCCGTACACGGACACTGACCCGCGCGTCCGCACGTGCCCCGACCCTAGCACGTGTCCGCACCCTCACCTGTGCCCTCAGCCTTGCCGTTCCCTAACCCTAACCCTAGCCCGGAACGGAAACCCACCGGCAGCCCCACACCTTAGCCTCCGCCGTACCCTCATCCTAATCCGTACGCGGACACTGACACGCGCGTCCGCACGTGCCCCGACCCCAGCACGTGTCCGCACCGTCACCTGTGCCCTCAGCCTTGCCGTTCCCTAACCCTAACCCTAGCCCGGAACGGAAACCCACCGGCAGCCCCACACCTTAGCCTCCGCCGTACCCTCATCCTAATCCGTACGCAGACACTGACCCGCGCGTCCGCACGTGCCCCGACCCTAGCACGTGTCCGCACCCTCACCTGTGCCCTCAGCCTTGCCGTTCCCTAACCCTAACCCTAGCCCGGAACGGAAACCCACCGGCAGCCCCACACCTCAGCCTCCGCCGAACCCTCATCCTAATCCGTACGCGGACACTGACCCGCGCGTCCGCACGTGCCCCGACCCTTGCACGTGTCCGCACCCTCACCTGTGCCCTCAGCCTTGCCGTTCCCTAACCCTAACCCTAGCCCGGAACGGAAACCCACCGGCAGCCCCACACCTTAGCCTCCGCCGTACCCTCATCCTAATCCGTACGCGGACACTGACCCGCGCGTCCGCACGTGCCCCGACCCTAGCACGTGTCCGCACCCTCACCTGTGCCCTCAGCCTTGCCATTCCCTAACCCTAACCCTAGCCCGGAACGGAAACCCACCGGCAGCCCCACACCTTAGCCTCCGCCGTACCCTCATCCTAATCCGTACGCGGACACTGACCCGCGCGCCCGCACGTGCCCCGACCCTAGCACGTGTCCGCACCCTCACCTGTGCCCTCAGCCTTGCCGTTCCCTAACCCTAACCCTAGCCCGGAACGGAAACCCACCGGCAGCCCCACACCTTAGCCTCCGCCGTACCCTCATCCTAATCCGTACGCGGACACTGACCCGCGCGTCCTCACGTGCCCCGATCCTAGCACGTGTCCGCACCCTCACCTGTGCCCTCAGCCTTGCTGTTCCCTAACCCTAACCCTAGCCCGGAACGGAAACCCACCGGCAGCCCCACACCTTAGCCTCCGCCGAACCCTCATCCTAATCCGTACGCGGACACTGACCCACGCGTCCGCACGTGCCCCGACCCTAGCACGTGTCCGCACCCTCACCTGTGCCCTCAGCCTTGCCGTTCCCTAACCTTAACCCTAGCCCGGAACGGAAACCCACCGGCAGCCCCACACCTTAGCCTCCGCCGTACCCTCATCCTAATCCGTGCGCAGACACTGACCCGCGCGTCCGCACGTGCCCCGACCCTAGCACGTGTCCGCACCCTCACCTGTGCCCTCAGCCTTGCCGTTCCCTAACCCTAACCCTAGCCCGGAACGGAAACCCACAGGCAGCCCCACACCTTAGCCTCCGCCGTACCCTCATCCTAATCCGTACGCGGACACTGACCCGCGCGTCCGCACGTGCCCCGACCCTAGCACGTGTCCGCACCCTCACCTGTGCCCTCAGCCTTGCCGTTCCCTAACCCTAACCCTAGCCCGGAACGGAAACCCACCGGCAGCCCCACACCTTAGCCTCCGCCGTACCCTCATCCTAATCCGTAGGCGGACACTGACCCGCGCGCCCGCACGTGCCCCGACCCTAGCACGTGTCCGCACCCTCACCTGTGCCCTCAGCCTTGCCGTTCCCTAACCCTAACCCTAGCCCGGAAAGGAAACCCACCGGCAGCCCCACACCTTAGCCTCCGCCGTACCCTCATCCTAATCCGTACGCGGACACTGACCCGCGCGTCCGCACGTGCCCCGACCCTAGCACGTGTCCGCACCCTCACCTGTGCCCTCAGCCTTGCCGTTCCCTAACCCTAACCCTAGCCCGGAACGGAAACCCACCGGCAGCCCCACACCTTAGCCTCCGCCGTACCCTCATCCTAATCCGTACGCGGACACTGACCCGCGCGTCCGCACGTGCCCCGACCCTAGCACGTGTCCGCACCCTCACCTGTGCCCTCAGCCTTGCCGTTCCCTAACCCTAACCCTAGCCCGGAAGGGAAACCCACCGGCAGCCCTACACCTTAGACTCCGCCGTACCCTCATCCTAATCCGTACGCGGACACTGACCCGCGCGTCCGCACGTGCCCCGACCCTAGCACGTGTCCGCACCCTCACCTGTGCCCTCAGCCTTGCCGTTCCCTAACCCTAACCCTAGCCAGGAAGGGAAACCCACCGGGAGCCCCACACCTTAGCCTCCGCCGTACCCTCATCCTAATCCGTACGCGGACACTGACCCGCGCGACCGCACGTGCCCCGACCCTAGCACGTGTCCGCACCCTCACCTGTGCCCTCAGCCTTGCCGTTCCCTAACCCTAACCCTAGCCCGGAACGGAAACCCACCGGCAGCCCCACACCTTAGCCTCCGCCGTACCCTCATCCTAATCCGTACGCGGACACTGACCCGCGCGTCCGCACGTGCCCCGACCCTAGCACGTGTCCGCACCCTCACCTGTGCCCTCAGCCTTGCCGTTCCCTAACCCTAACCCTAGCCCAAAACGGAAACCCACCGGCAGCCCCACACCGTAACCTCCGCCGTACCCTCATCCTAATCCATACGCGGACACTGACCCGCGCGTCCGCACGTGCCCCGACCCTAGCACGTGTCCGCACCCTCACCTGTGCCCTCAGCCTTGCCATTCCCTAACCCTAACCCTAGCCCGGAAGGGAAACCCACCGGCAGCCCCACACCTTAAGCTCCGCCGTAGCCTCATCCTAATCCGTACACGGACACTGACCCGCGCGTCCGCACGTGCCCCGACCCTAGCACGTGTCCGCACCCTCACCTGTGCCCTCAGCCTTGCCGTTCCCTAACCCTAACCCTAGCCCGGAACGGAAACCCACCGGCAGCCCCACACCTTAGCCTCCGCCGTACCCTCATCCTAATCCGTACGCGGACACTGACACGCGCGTCCGCACGTGCCCCGACCCCAGCACGTGTCCGCACCGTCACCTGTGCCCTCAGCCTTGCCGTTCCCTAACCCTAACCCTAGCCCGGAACGGAAACCCACCGGCAGCCCCACACCTTAGCCTCCGCCGTACCCTCATCCTAATCCGTACGCAGACACTGACCCGCGCGTCCGCACGTGCCCCGACCCTAGCACGTGTCCGCACCCTCACCTGTGCCCTCAGCCTTGCCGTTCCCTAACCCTAACCCTAGCCCGGAACGGAAACCCACCGGCAGCCCCACACCTTAGCCTCCGCCGTACCCTCATCCTAATCCGTACGCGGACACTGACCCGCGCGTCCGCACGTGCCCCGACCCTAGCACGTGTCCGCACCCTCACCTGTGCCCTCAGCCTTGCCGTTCCCTAACCCTAACCCAAGCCCGGAACGGAAACCCACCGGCAGCCCCACACCTTAGCCTCCGCCGTACCCTCATCCTAATCCGTACGCGGACACTGACCCGCGCGCCCGCACGTGCCCCGACCCTAGCACGTGTCCGCACCCTCACCTGTGCCCTCAGCCTTGCCGTTCCCTAACCCTAACCCGAGCCCGGAACGGAAACCCACGGGCAGCCCCACACCTTAGCCTCCACCGTACCCTCATCCTAATCCGTACGCGGACACTGACCCGCGCGTCCGCACGTGCCCCGATCCTAGCACGTGTCCGCACCCTCACCTGTGCCCTCAGCCTTGCCGTTCCCTAACCCTAACCCTAGCCCGGAACGGAAACCCACCGGCAGCCCCACACCTTAGCCTCCGCCGAACCCTCATCCTAATCCGTACGCGGACACTGACCCGCGCGTCCGCACGTGCCCCGACCCTTGCACGTGTCCGCACCCTCACCTGTGCCCTCAGCCTTGCCGTTCCCTAACCCTCACCCTAGCCCGGAACGGAAACCCACCGGCAGCCCCACACCTTAGCCTCCGCCGTACCCTCATCCTAATCCGTACGCGGACACTGACCCGCGCGCCCGCACGTGCCCCGACCCTAGCACGTGTCCGCACCCTCACCTGTGCCCTCAGCCTTGCCGTTCCCTAACCCTAACCCTAGCCCGGAACGGAAACCCACCGGCAGCCCCACACCTTAGCCTCCGCCGTACCCTCATCCTAATCCGTACGCGGACACTGACCCGCGCGTCCTCACGTGCCCCGATCCTACCACGTGTCTGCACCCTCACCTGTGCCCTCAGCCTTGCCGTTCCCTAACCCTAACCCTAGCCCGGAACGGAAACCCACCGGCAGCCCCACACCTTAGCCTCCGCCGAACCCTCATCCTAATCCGTACGCGGACACTGACCCGCGCGTCCGCACGTGCCCCGACCCTAGCACGTGTCCGCACCCTCACCTGTGCCCTCAGCCTTGCCGTTCCCTAACCCTAACCCTAGCCCGGAACGGAAACCCACCGGCAGCCCCACACCTTAGCCTCCGCCGTACCCTCATCCTAATCCGTACGCGGACACTGACCCGCGCGTCCGCACGTGCCCCGACCCTAGCACGTGTCCGCACCCTCACCTGTGCCCTCAGCCTTGCCGTTCACTAACCCTAACCCTAGCCCGGAACGGAAACCCACGGGCAGCCCCACACCTTAGCCTCCGCCGTACCCTCATCCTAATCCGTACGCGGACACTGACCCGCGCGTCCGCACGTGCCCCGATCCTAGCACGTGTCCGCACCCTCACCTGTGCCCTCAGCCTTGCCGTTCCCTAACCCTAACCCTAGCCCGGAACGGAAACCCACCGGGAGCCCCACACCTTAGCCTCCGCCGTACCCTCATCCTAATCCGTAGGCGGACACTGACCCGCGCGCCCGCACGTGCCCCGACCCTAGCACGTGTCCGCACCCTCACCTGTGCCCTCAGCCTTGCCGTTCCCTAACCCTAACCCTAGCCCGGAAAGGAAACCCACCGGCAGCCCCACACCTTAGCCTACGCCGTACCCTCATCCTAATCCGTACGCGGACACTGACCCGCGCGTCCGCACGTGCCCCGACCCTAGCACGTGTCCGCACCCTCACCTGTGCCCTCAGCCTTGCCGTTCCCTAACCCTAACCCTAGCCCGGAACGGAAACCCACCGGCAGCCCCACACCTTAGCCTCCGCCGTACCCTCATCCTAATCCGTACGCGGACACTGACCCGCGCGTCCGCACGTGCCCCGACCCTAGCACGTGTCCGCACCCTCACCTGTGCCCTCAGCCTTGCCGTTCCCTAACCCTAACCCTAGCCCGGAAGGGAAACCCACCGGCAGCCCTACACCTTAGACTCCGCCGTACCCTCATCCTAATCCGTACGCGGACACTGACCCGCGCGTCCGCACGTGCCCCGACCCTAGCACGTGTCCGCACCCTCACCTGTGCCCTCAGCCTTGCCGTTCCCTAACCCTAACCCTAGCCCGGAACGGAAACCCATCGGCAGCCCCACACCTTAACCTCCGCCGTACCCTCATCCTAATCCGTACGCGGACACTGACACGCGCGTCCGCACGTGCCCCGACCCCAGCACGTGTCCGCACCGTCACCTGTGCCCTCAGCCTTGCCGTTCCCTAACCCTAACCCTAGCCCGGAACGGAAACCCACCGGCAGCCCCACACCTTAGCCTCCGCCGTACCCTCATCCTAATCCGTACGCGGACACTGACCCGCGCGTCCGCACGTGCCCCGACCCTAGCACGTGTCCGCACCCTCACCTGTGCCCTCAGCCTTGCCGTTCCCTAACCCTAACCCTAGCCCGGAACGGAAACCCACCGGCAGCCCCACACCTTAGCCTCCGCCGTACCCTCATCCTAATCCGTACGCGGACACTGACCCGCGCGCCCGCACGTGCCCCGACCCTAGCACGTGTCCGCACCCTCACCTGTGCCCTCAGCCTTGCCGTTCCCTAACCCTAACCCGAGCCCGGAACGGAAACCCACGGGCAGCCCCACACCTTAGCCTCCGCCGTACCCTCATCCTAATCCGTACGCGGACACTGACCCGCGCGTCCGCACGTGCCCCGATCCTAGCACGTGTCCGCACCCTCACCTGTGCCCTCAGCCTTACCGTTCCCTAACCCTAACCCTAGCCCGGAACGGAAACCCACCGGCAGCCCCACACCTTAGCCTCCGCCGAACCCTCATCCTAATCCGTACGCGGACACTGACCCGCGCGTCCGCACGTGCCCCGACCCTTGCACGTGTCCGCACCCTCACCTGTGCCCTCAGCCTTGCCGTTCCCTAACCCTAACCCTAGCCCGGAACGGAAACCCACCGGCAGCCCCACACCTTAGCCTCCGCCGTACCCTCATCCTAATCCGTACGCGGACACTGACCCGCGCGTCCGCACGTGCCCCGACCCTAGCACGTGTCCGCACCCTCACCTGTGCCCTCAGCCTTGCCGTTCCCTAACCCTAACCCTAGCCCGGAACGGAAACCCACCGGCAGCCCCACACCTTAGCCTCCGCCGTACCCTCATCCTAATCCGTACGCGGACACTGACCCGCGCGCCCGCACGTGCCACGACCCTAGCACGTGTCCGCACCCTCACCTGTGCCCTCAGCCTTGCCGTTCCCTAACCCTAACCCTAGCCCGGAACGGAAACCCACGGGCAGCCCCACACCTTAGCCTCCGCCGTACCCTCATCCTAATCCGTACGCGGATACTGACCCGCGCGTCCTCACGTGCCCCGATCCTACCACGTGTCCGCACCCTCACCTGTGCCCTCAGCCTTGCCGTTCCCTAACCCTAACCCTAGCCCGGAACGGAAACCCACCGGCAGCCCCACTCCTTAGCCTCCGCCGAACCCTCATCCTAATCCGTACGCGGACACTGACCCGCGCGTCCGCACGTGCCCCGACCCTAGCACGTGTCCGCACCCTCACCTGTGCCCTCAGCCTTGCCGTTCCCTAACCCTAACCCTAGCCCGGAACGGAAACCCACCGGCAGCCCCACACCTTAGCCTCCGCCGTACCCTCATCCTAATCCGTACGCAGACACTGACCCGCGCGTCCGCACGTGCCCCGACCCTAGCACGTGTCCGCACCCTCACCTGTGCCCTCAGCCTTGCCGTTCCCTAACCCTAACCCTAGCCCGGAACGGAAACCCACCGGCAGCCCCACACCTTAGCCTCCGCCGTACCCTCATCCTAATCCGTACGCGGACACTGACCCTCGCGTCCGCACGTGCCCCGACCCTAGCACGTGTCCGCACCCTCACCTGTGCCCTCAGCCTTGCCGTTCCCTAACCCTAACCCTAGCCCGGAACGGAAACCCACCGGCAGCCCCACACCTTAGCCTCCGCCGTACCCTCATCCTAATCCGTAGGCGGACACTGACCCGCGCGCCCGCACGTGCCCCGACCCTAGCACGTGTCCGCACCCTCACCTGTGCCCTCAGCCTTGCCGTTCCCTAACCCTAACCCTAGCCCGGAAAGGAAACCCACCGGCAGCCCCACACCTTAGCCTCCGCCGTACCCTCATCCTAATCCGTAGGCGGACACTGACCCGCACGCCCGCACGTGCCCCGACCCTAGCACGTGTCCGCACCCTCACCTGTGCCCTCAGCCTTGCCGTTCCCTAACCCTAACCCTAGCCCGGAACGGAAACCCACCGGCAGCCCCACACCTTAGCCTCCGCCGTACCCTCATCCTAATCCGTACGCGGACACTGACCCGCGCGCCCGCACGTGCCCCGACCCTAGCACGTGTCCGCACCCTCACCTGTGCCCTCAGCCTTGCCGATCCCTAACCCTAACCCTAGCCCAAAACGGAAACCCACCGGCAGCCCCACTCCGTAACCTCCGCCGTACCCTCATCCTAATCCGTACGCGGACACTGACCCGCGCGTCCGCACGTGCCCCGACCCTAGCACGTGTCCGCACCCTCACCTGTGCCCTCAGCCTTGCCGTTCCCTAACCCTAACCCTAGCCCGGAAAGGAAACCCACCGGCAGCCCCACACCTTAACCTCCGCCGTAGCCTCATCCTAATCCGTACACGGACACTGACCCGCGCGTCCGCACGTGCCCCGACCCTAGCACGTGTCCGCACCCTCACCTGTGCCCTCAGCCTTGCCGTTCCCTAACCCTAACCCTAGCCCGGAACGGAAACCCACCGGCAGCCCCACACCTTAGCCTCCGCCGTACCCTCATCCTAATCCGTACGCGGACACTGACACGCGCGTCCGCACGTGCCCCGACCCCAGCACGTGTCCGCACCGTCACCTGTGCCCTCAGCCTTGCCGTTCCCTAACCCTAACCCTAGCCCGGAAGGGAAACCCACCGGCAGCCCCACACCTTAGCCTCCGCCGTACCCTCATCCTAATCCGTACGCGGACACTGACACGCGCGTCCGCACGTGCCCCGACCCTAGCACGTGTCCGCACCCTCACCTGTGCCCTCAGCCTTGCCGTTCCCTAACCCTAACCCTAGCCCAGAACGGAAACCCACCGGCAGCCCCACACCTTAGCCTCTGCCGTACCCTCATCCTAATCCGTACGCGGACACTGACCCGCGCGTCCGCACGTGCCCCGACCCTAGCACGTGTCCGCACCCTCACCTATGCCCTCAGCCTTGCCGTTCCCTAACCCTAACCCTAGCCCGGAACGGAAACCCACCGGCAGCCCCACACCTTAGCCTCCGCCGTACCCTCATCCTAATCCGTACGCGGACACTGACCCGCGCGCCCGCACGTGCCCCGACCCTAGAACGTGTCCGCACCCTCACCTGTGCCCTCAGCCTTGCCGTTCCCTAACCCTAACCCGAGCCCGGAACGGAAACCCACGGGCAGCCCCACACCTTAGCCTCCGCCGTACCCTCATCCTAATCCGTACGCGGACACTGACCCGCGCGTCCGCACGTGCCCCGATCCTAGCACGTGTCCGCACCCTCACCTGTGCCCTCAGCCTTGCCGTTCCCTAACCCTAACCCTAGCCCGGAACGGAAACCCACCGGCAGCCCCACACCTCAGCCTCCGCCGAACCCTCATCCTAATCCGTACGCGGACACTGACCCGCGCGTCCGCACGTGCCCCGACCCTTGCACGTGTCCGCACCCTCACCTGTGCCCTCAGCCTTGCCGTTCCCTAACCCTAACCCTAGCCCGGAACGGAAACCCACCGGCAGCCCCACACCTTAGCCTCCGCCGTACCCTCATCCTAATCCGTACGCGGACACTGACCCGCGCGTCCGCACGTGCCCCGACCCTAGCACGTGTCCGCACCCTCACCTGTGCCCTCAGCCTTGCCATTCCCTAACCCTAACCCTAGCCCGGAACGGAAACCCACCGGCAGCCCCACACCTTAGCCTCCGCCGTACCCTCATCCTAATCCGTACGCGGACACTGACCCGCGCGCCCGCACGTGCCCCGACCCTAGCACGTGTCCGCACCCTCACCTGTGCCCTCAGCCTTGCCGTTCCCTAACCCTAACCCTAGCCCGGAACGGAAACCCACGGGCAGCCCCACACCTTAGCCTCCGCCGTACCCTCATCCTAATCCGTACGCGGACACTGACCCGCGCGTCCTCACGTGCCCCGATCCTAGCACGTGTCCGCACCCTCACCTGTGCCCTCAGCCTTGCTGTTCCCTAACCCTAACCCTAGCCCGGAACGGAAACCCACCGGCAGCCCCACACCTTAGCCTCCGCCGAACCCTCATCCTAATCCGTACGCGGACACTGACCCACGCGTCCGCACGTGCCCCGACCCTAGCACGTGTCCGCACCCTCACCTGTGCCCTCAGCCTTGCCGTTCCCTAACCTTAACCCTAGCCCGGAACGGAAACCCACCGGCAGCCCCACACCTTAGCCTCCGCCGTACCCTCATCCTAATCCGTGCGCAGACACTGACCCGCGCGTCCGCACGTGCCCCGACCCTAGCACGTGTCCGCACCCTCACCTGTGCCCTCAGCCTTGCCGTTCCCTAACCCTAACCCTAGCCCGGAACGGAAACCCACAGGCAGCCCCACACCTTAGCCTCCGCCGTACCCTCATCCTAATCCGTACGCGGACACTGACCCGCGCGTCCGCACGTGCCCCGACCCTAGCACGTGTCCGCACCCTCACCTGTGCCCTCAGCCTTGCCGTTCCCTAACCCTAACCCTAGCCCGGAACGGAAACCCACCGGCAGCCCCACACCTTAGCCTCCGCCGTACCCTCATCCTAATCCGTAGGCGGACACTGACCCGCGCGCCCGCACGTGCCCCGACCCTAGCACGTGTCCGCACCCTCACCTGTGCCCTCAGCCTTGCCGTTCCCTAACCCTAACCCTAGCCCGGAAAGGAAACCCACCGGCAGCCCCACACCTTAGCCTCCGCCGTACCCTCATCCTAATCCGTACGCGGACACTGACCCGCGCGTCCGCACGTGCCCCGACCCTAGCACGTGTCCGCACCCTCACCTGTGCCCTCAGCCTTGCCGTTCCCTAACCCTAACCCTAGCCCGGAACGGAAACCCACCGGCAGCCCCACACCTTAGCCTCCGCCGTACCCTCATCCTAATCCGTACGCGGACACTGACCCGCGCGTCCGCACGTGCCCCGACCCTAGCACGTGTCCGCACCCTCACCTGTGCCCTCAGCCTTGCCGTTCCCTAACCCTAACCCTAGCCCGGAAGGGAAACCCACCGGCAGCCCTACACCTTAGACTCCGCCGTACCCTCATCCTAATCCGTACGCGGACACTGACCCGCGCGTCCGCACGTGCCCCGACCCTAGCACGTGTCCGCACCCTCACCTGTGCCCTCAGCCTTGCCGTTCCCTAACCCTAACCCTAGCCAGGAAGGGAAACCCACCGGGAGCCCCACACCTTAGCCTCCGCCGTACCCTCATCCTAATCCGTACGCGGACACTGACCCGCGCGACCGCACGTGCCCCGACCCTAGCACGTGTCCGCACCCTCACCTGTGCCCTCAGCCTTGCCGTTCCCTAACCCTAACCCTAGCCTGGAACGGAAACCCACCGGCAGCCCCACACCTTAGCCTCCGCCGTACCCTCATCCTAATCCGTACGCGGACACTGACCCGCGCGTCCGCACGTGCCCCGACCCTAGCACGTGTCCGCACCCTCACCTGTGCCCTCAGCCTTGCCGTTCCCTAACCCTAACCCTAGCCCAAAACGGAAACCCACCGGCAGCCCCACACCGTAACCTCCGCCGTACCCTCATCCTAATCCATACGCGGACACTGACCCGCGCGTCCGCACGTGCCCCGACCCTAGCACGTGTCCGCACCCTCACCTGTGCCCTCAGCCTTGCCATTCCCTAACCCTAACCCTAGCCCGGAAGGGAAACCCACCGGCAGCCCCACACCTTAAGCTCCGCCGTAGCCTCATCCTAATCCGTACACGGACACTGACCCGCGCGTCCGCACGTGCCCCGACCCTAGCACGTGTCCGCACCCTCACCTGTGCCCTCAGCCTTGCCGTTCCCTAACCCTAACCCTAGCCCGGAACGGAAACCCACCGGCAGCCCCACACCTTAGCCTCCGCCGTACCCTCATCCTAATCCGTACGCGGACACTGACACGCGCGTCCGCACGTGCCCCGACCCCAGCACGTGTCCGCACCGTCACCTGTGCCCTCAGCCTTGCCGTTCCCTAACCCTAACCCTAGCCCGGAACGGAAACCCACCGGCAGCCCCACACCTTAGCCTCCGCCGTACCCTCATCCTAATCCGTACGCAGACACTGACCCGCGCGTCCGCACGTGCCCCGACCCTAGCACGTGTCCGCACCCTCACCTGTGCCCTCAGCCTTGCCGTTCCCTAACCCTAACCCTAGCCCGGAACGGAAACCCACCGGCAGCCCCACACCTCAGCCTCCGCCGAACCCTCATCCTAATCCGTACGCGGACACTGACCCGCGCGTCCGCACGTGCCCCGACCCTTGCACGTGTCCGCACCCTCACCTGTGCCCTCAGCCTTGCCGTTCCCTAACCCTAACCCTAGCCCGGAACGGAAACCCACCGGCAGCCCCACACCTTAGCCTCCGCCGTACCCTCATCCTAATCCGTACGCGGACACTGACCCGCGCGTCCGCACGTGCCCCGACCCTAGCACGTGTCCGCACCCTCACCTGTGCCCTCAGCCTTGCCATTCCCTAACCCTAACCCTAGCCCGGAACGGAAACCCACCGGCAGCCCCACACCTTAGCCTCCGCCGTACCCTCATCCTAATCCGTACGCGGACACTGACCCGCGCGCCCGCACGTGCCCCGACCCTAGCACGTGTCCGCACCCTCACCTGTGCCCTCAGCCTTGCCGTTCCCTAACCCTAACCCTAGCCCGGAACGGAAACCCACCGGCAGCCCCACACCTTAGCCTCCGCCGTACCCTCATCCTAATCCGTACGCGGACACTGACCCGCGCGTCCTCACGTGCCCCGATCCTAGCACGTGTCCGCACCCTCACCTGTGCCCTCAGCCTTGCTGTTCCCTAACCCTAACCCTAGCCCGGAACGGAAACCCACCGGCAGCCCCACACCTTAGCCTCCGCCGAACCCTCATCCTAATCCGTACGCGGACACTGACCCACGCGTCCGCACGTGCCCCGACCCTAGCACGTGTCCGCACCCTCACCTGTGCCCTCAGCCTTGCCGTTCCCTAACCTTAACCCTAGCCCGGAACGGAAACCCACCGGCAGCCCCACACCTTAGCCTCCGCCGTACCCTCATCCTAATCCGTGCGCAGACACTGACCCGCGCGTCCGCACGTGCCCCGACCCTAGCACGTGTCCGCACCCTCACCTGTGCCCTCAGCCTTGCCGTTCCCTAACCCTAACCCTAGCCCGGAACGGAAACCCACAGGCAGCCCCACACCTTAGCCTCCGCCGTACCCTCATCCTAATCCGTACGCGGACACTGACCCGCGCGTCCGCACGTGCCCCGACCCTAGCACGTGTCCGCACCCTCACCTGTGCCCTCAGCCTTGCCGTTCCCTAACCCTAACCCTAGCCCGGAACGGAAACCCACCGGCAGCCCCACACCTTAGCCTCCGCCGTACCCTCATCCTAATCCGTAGGCGGACACTGACCCGCGCGCCCGCACGTGCCCCGACCCTAGCACGTGTCCGCACCCTCACCTGTGCCCTCAGCCTTGCCGTTCCCTAACCCTAACCCTAGCCCGGAAAGGAAACCCACCGGCAGCCCCACACCTTAGCCTCCGCCGTACCCTCATCCTAATCCGTACGCGGACACTGACCCGCGCGTCCGCACGTGCCCCGACCCTAGCACGTGTCCGCACCCTCACCTGTGCCCTCAGCCTTGCCGTTCCCTAACCCTAACCCTAGCCCGGAACGGAAACCCACCGGCAGCCCCACACCTTAGCCTCCGCCGTACCCTCATCCTAATCCGTACGCGGACACTGACCCGCGCGTCCGCACGTGCCCCGACCCTAGCACGTGTCCGCACCCTCACCTGTGCCCTCAGCCTTGCCGTTCCCTAACCCTAACCCTAGCCCGGAAGGGAAACCCACCGGCAGCCCTACACCTTAGACTCCGCCGTACCCTCATCCTAATCCGTACGCGGACACTGACCCGCGCGTCCGCACGTGCCCCGACCCTAGCACGTGTCCGCACCCTCACCTGTGCCCTCAGCCTTGCCGTTCCCTAACCCTAACCCTAGCCAGGAAGGGAAACCCACCGGGAGCCCCACACCTTAGCCTCCGCCGTACCCTCATCCTAATCCGTACGCGGACACTGACCCGCGCGACCGCACGTGCCCCGACCCTAGCACGTGTCCGCACCCTCACCTGTGCCCTCAGCCTTGCCGTTCCCTAACCCTAACCCTAGCCCGGAACGGAAACCCACCGGCAGCCCCACACCTTAGCCTCCGCCGTACCCTCATCCTAATCCGTACGCGGACACTGACCCGCGCGTCCGCACGTGCCCCGACCCTAGCACGTGTCCGCACCCTCACCTGTGCCCTCAGCCTTGCCGTTCCCTAACCCTAACCCTAGCCCAAAACGGAAACCCACCGGCAGCCCCACACCGTAACCTCCGCCGTACCCTCATCCTAATCCATACGCGGACACTGACCCGCGCGTCCGCACGTGCCCCGACCCTAGCACGTGTCCGCACCCTCACCTGTGCCCTCAGCCTTGCCATTCCCTAACCCTAACCCTAGCCCGGAAGGGAAACCCACCGGCAGCCCCACACCTTAAGCTCCGCCGTAGCCTCATCCTAATCCGTACACGGACACTGACCCGCGCGTCCGCACGTGCCCCGACCCTAGCACGTGTCCGCACCCTCACCTGTGCCCTCAGCCTTGCCGTTCCCTAACCCTAACCCTAGCCCGGAACGGAAACCCACCGGCAGCCCCACACCTTAGCCTCCGCCGTACCCTCATCCTAATCCGTACGCGGACACTGACACGCGCGTCCGCACGTGCCCCGACCCCAGCACGTGTCCGCACCGTCACCTGTGCCCTCAGCCTTGCCGTTCCCTAACCCTAACCCTAGCCCGGAACGGAAACCCACCGGCAGCCCCACACCTTAGCCTCCGCCGTACCCTCATCCTAATCCGTACGCAGACACTGACCCGCGCGTCCGCACGTGCCCCGACCCTAGCACGTGTCCGCACCCTCACCTGTGCCCTCAGCCTTGCCGTTCCCTAACCCTAACCCTAGCCCGGAACGGAAACCCACCGGCAGCCCCACACCTTAGCCTCCGCCGTACCCTCATCCTAATCCGTACGCGGACACTGACCCGCGCGTCCGCACGTGCCCCGACCCTAGCACGTGTCCGCACCCTCACCTGTGCCCTCAGCCTTGCCGTTCCCTAACCCTAACCCAAGCCCGGAACGGAAACCCACCGGCAGCCCCACACCTTAGCCTCCGCCGTACCCTCATCCTAATCCGTACGCGGACACTGACCCGCGCGCCCGCACGTGCCCCGACCCTAGCACGTGTCCGCACCCTCACCTGTGCCCTCAGCCTTGCCGTTCCCTAACCCTAACCCGAGCCCGGAACGGAAACCCACGGGCAGCCCCACACCTTAGCCTCCACCGTACCCTCATCCTAATCCGTACGCGGACACTGACCCGCGCGTCCGCACGTGCCCCGATCCTAGCACGTGTCCGCACCCTCACCTGTGCCCTCAGCCTTGCCGTTCCCTAACCCTAACCCTAGCCCGGAACGGAAACCCACCGGCAGCCCCACACCTTAGCCTCCGCCGAACCCTCATCCTAATCCGTACGCGGACACTGACCCGCGCGTCCGCACGTGCCCCGACCCTTGCACGTGTCCGCACCCTCACCTGTGCCCTCAGCCTTGCCGTTCCCTAACCCTCACCCTAGCCCGGAACGGAAACCCACCGGCAGCCCCACACCTTAGCCTCCGCCGTACCCTCATCCTAATCCGTACGCGGACACTGACCCGCGCGCCCGCACGTGCCCCGACCCTAGCACGTGTCCGCACCCTCACCTGTGCCCTCAGCCTTGCCGTTCCCTAACCCTAACCCTAGCCCGGAACGGAAACCCACCGGCAGCCCCACACCTTAGCCTCCGCCGTACCCTCATCCTAATCCGTACGCGGACACTGACCCGCGCGTCCTCACGTGCCCCGATCCTACCACGTGTCTGCACCCTCACCTGTGCCCTCAGCCTTGCCGTTCCCTAACCCTAACCCTAGCCCGGAACGGAAACCCACCGGCAGCCCCACACCTTAGCCTCCGCCGAACCCTCATCCTAATCCGTACGCGGACACTGACCCGCGCGTCCGCACGTGCCCCGACCCTAGCACGTGTCCGCACCCTCACCTGTGCCCTCAGCCTTGCCGTTCCCTAACCCTAACCCTAGCCCGGAACGGAAACCCACCGGCAGCCCCACACCTTAGCCTCCGCCGTACCCTCATCCTAATCCGTACGCGGACACTGACCCGCGCGTCCGCACGTGCCCCGACCCTAGCACGTGTCCGCACCCTCACCTGTGCCCTCAGCCTTGCCGTTCACTAACCCTAACCCTAGCCCGGAACGGAAACCCACGGGCAGCCCCACACCTTAGCCTCCGCCGTACCCTCATCCTAATCCGTACGCGGACACTGACCCGCGCGTCCGCACGTGCCCCGATCCTAGCACGTGTCCGCACCCTCACCTGTGCCCTCAGCCTTGCCGTTCCCTAACCCTAACCCTAGCCCGGAACGGAAACCCACCGGGAGCCCCACACCTTAGCCTCCGCCGTACCCTCATCCTAATCCGTAGGCGGACACTGACCCGCGCGCCCGCACGTGCCCCGACCCTAGCACGTGTCCGCACCCTCACCTGTGCCCTCAGCCTTGCCGTTCCCTAACCCTAACCCTAGCCCGGAAAGGAAACCCACCGGCAGCCCCACACCTTAGCCTACGCCGTACCCTCATCCTAATCCGTACGCGGACACTGACCCGCGCGTCCGCACGTGCCCCGACCCTAGCACGTGTCCGCACCCTCACCTGTGCCCTCAGCCTTGCCGTTCCCTAACCCTAACCCTAGCCCGGAACGGAAACCCACCGGCAGCCCCACACCTTAGCCTCCGCCGTACCCTCATCCTAATCCGTACGCGGACACTGACCCGCGCGTCCGCACGTGCCCCGACCCTAGCACGTGTCCGCACCCTCACCTGTGCCCTCAGCCTTGCCGTTCCCTAACCCTAACCCTAGCCCGGAAGGGAAACCCACCGGCAGCCCTACACCTTAGACTCCGCCGTACCCTCATCCTAATCCGTACGCGGACACTGACCCGCGCGTCCGCACGTGCCCCGACCCTAGCACGTGTCCGCACCCTCACCTGTGCCCTCAGCCTTGCCGTTCCCTAACCCTAACCCTAGCCCGGAAGGGAAACCCACCGGGAGCCCCACACCTTAGCCTCCGCCGTACCCTCATCCTAATCCGTACGCGGACACTGACCCGCGCGCCCGCACGTGCCCCGACCCTAGCACGTGTCCGCACCCTCACCTGTGCCCTCAGCCTTGCCGTTCCCTAACCCTAACCCTAGCCCGGAACGGAACCCCACCGGCAGCCCCACACCTTAGCCTCCGTCGTACCCTCATCCTAATCCGTACGCGGACACTGACCCGCGCGTCCGCACGTGCCCCGATCCTAGCACGTGTCCGCACCCTCACCTGTGCCCTCAGCCTTGCCGTTCCCTAACCCTAACCCTAGCCCGGAACGGAAACCCACCGGCAGCCCCACACCTTAGCCTCCGCCGAACCCTCATCCTAATCCGTACGCGGACACTGACCCGCGCGTCCGCACGTGCCCCGACCCTTGCACGTGTCCGCACCCTCACCTGTGCCCTCAGCCTTGCCGTTCCCTAACCCTCACCCTAGCCCGGAACGGAAACCCACCGGCAGCCCCACACCTTAGCCTCCGCCGTACCCTCATCCTAATCCGTACGCGGACACTGACCCGCGCGCCCGCACGTGCCCCGACCCTAGCACGTGTCCGCACCCTCACCTGTGCCCTCAGCCTTGCCGTTCCCTAACCCTAACCCTAGCCCGGAACGGAAACCCACCGGCAGCCCCACACCTTAGCCTCCGCCGTACCCTCATCCTAATCCGTACGCGGACACTGACCCGCGCGTCCTCACGTGCCCCGATCCTACCACGTGTCTGCACCCTCACCTGTGCCCTCAGCCTTGCCGTTCCCTAACCCTAACCCTAGCCCGGAACGGAAACCCACCGGCAGCCCCACACCTTAGCCTCCGCCGAACCCTCATCCTAATCCGTACGCGGACACTGACCCGCGCGTCCGCACGTGCCCCGACCCTAGCACGTGTCCGCACCCTCACCTGTGCCCTCAGCCTTGCCGTTCCCTAACCCTAACCCTAGCCCGGAACGGAAACCCACCGGCAGCCCCACACCTTAGCCTCCGCCGTACCCTCATCCTAATCCGTACGCGGACACTGACCCGCGCGTCCGCACGTGCCCCGACCCTAGCACGTGTCCGCACCCTCACCTGTGCCCTCAGCCTTGCCGTTCACTAACCCTAACCCTAGCCCGGAACGGAAACCCACGGGCAGCCCCACACCTTAGCCTCCGCCGTACCCTCATCCTAATCCGTACGCGGACACTGACCCGCGCGTCCGCACGTGCCCCGATCCTAGCACGTGTCCGCACCCTCACCTGTGCCCTCAGCCTTGCCGTTCCCTAACCCTAACCCTAGCCCGGAACGGAAACCCACCGGGAGCCCCACACCTTAGCCTCCGCCGTACCCTCATCCTAATCCGTAGGCGGACACTGACCCGCGCGCCCGCACGTGCCCCGACCCTAGCACGTGTCCGCACCCTCACCTGTGCCCTCAGCCTTGCCGTTCCCTAACCCTAACCCTAGCCCGGAAAGGAAACCCACCGGCAGCCCCACACCTTAGCCTACGCCGTACCCTCATCCTAATCCGTACGCGGACACTGACCCGCGCGTCCGCACGTGCCCCGACCCTAGCACGTGTCCGCACCCTCACCTGTGCCCTCAGCCTTGCCGTTCCCTAACCCTAACCCTAGCCCGGAACGGAAACCCACCGGCAGCCCCACACCTTAGCCTCCGCCGTACCCTCATCCTAATCCGTACGCGGACACTGACCCGCGCGTCCGCACGTGCCCCGACCCTAGCACGTGTCCGCACCCTCACCTGTGCCCTCAGCCTTGCCGTTCCCTAACCCTAACCCTAGCCCGGAAGGGAAACCCACCGGCAGCCCTACACCTTAGACTCCGCCGTACCCTCATCCTAATCCGTACGCGGACACTGACCCGCGCGTCCGCACGTGCCCCGACCCTAGCACGTGTCCGCACCCTCACCTGTGCCCTCAGCCTTGCCGTTCCCTAACCCTAACCCTAGCCCGGAAGGGAAACCCACCGGGAGCCCCACACCTTAGCCTCCGCCGTACCCTCATCCTAATCCGTACGCGGACACTGACCCGCGCGTCCGCACGTGCCCCGACCCTAGCACGTGTCCGCACCCTCACCTGTGCCCTCAGCCTTGCCGTTCCCTAACCCTAACCCTAGCCCGGAACGGAACCCCACCGGCAGCCCCACACCTTAGCCTCCGTCGTACCCTCATCCTAATCCGTACGCGGACACTGACCCGCGCATCCGCACGTGCCCCGACCCTAGCACGTGTCCGCACCCTCACCTGTGCCCTCAGCCTTGCCGTTCCCTAACCCTAACCCTAACCCGGAACGGAAACCCACCGGCAGCCCCACACCTTAGCCTCCGCGGTACCCTCATCCTAATCCGTACGCGGACACTGACCCGCGCGTCCGCACGTGCCCCGACCCTAGCACATGTCCGCACCCTCACCTGTGCCCTCAGCCTTGCCGTTCCCTAACCCTAACCCTAGCCCGGAACGGAAACCCACCGGCAGCCCCACACCTTAGCCTCCGCCGTACCCTCATCCTAATCCGTACGCGGACACTGACCCGCGCGTTCGCACGTGCCCCGACCCTAGCACGTGTCCGCACCCTCACCTGTGCCCTCAGCCTTGCCGTTCCCTAACCCTAACCCTAGCCTGGAACGGAAACGCACCAGCAGCCCCACACCTTAGCCTCCGCCATACCCTCATCCTAATCCGTACGCGGACACTGACCCGCGCTTCCGCACGTGCCCCGACCCTAGCACGTGTCCGCACCCTCACCTGTGCCCTCAGCCTTGCCGTTCCCTAACCCTAACCCTAGCCCGGAACGGAAACCCACCGGCAGCCCCACACCTTAGCCTCCGCCGTACCCTCATCCTAATCCGTACGCGGACACTGACCCGCGCGTCCGCACGTGCCCCGACCCTAGCACGTGTCCGCACCCTCACCTGTGCCCTCAGCCTTGCCGTTCCCTAACCCTAACCCTAGCCCGGAACGGAAACCCACCGGCAGCCCCACACCTTAGCCTCCGCCGTACCCTCATCCTAATCCGTACGCGTACACTGACCCGCGCGTCCGCATGTGCCCCGATCCTAGCACGTGTCCGCACCCTCACCTGTGCCCTCAGCCTTGCCGTTCCCTAACCCTAACCCTAGCCCGTAACGGAAACCCACCGTCAGCCCCACACCTTAGCCTCCGCCGTACCCTCATCCTAATCCGTACGCGGACACTGACCCGCGCGTCCACACGTGCCCCGACCCTAGCACGTGTCCGCTCCCTCACCTGTGCCCTCAGCCTTGCCGTTCCCTAACCCTATCCCTAGCCCGGAACGGAAACCCACCGGCAGCCCCACACCTTAGCCTCCGCCGTACCCTCATCCTAATCCGTTCGTCAACACATACCCTGACACTAACACGTTTCTGTACCCTCACCTGTACCCTAAACTTTACCGCTCCCTAACCCTGAGCCTAGCCCGGAACGTAAAGCTACCACCAACCCTACACTTTACCCTAAGACGTTCCGTAATCCTAATCCGTATACTGGTACTGGCCCATATGTTAACACGTACCCTAACCCTAACACATTTCTGTACCCTCACCTGTACCCTAAAGCTTACCGTTCCCTAACCCTGACCCTAGCACGGAATGTCAACCTACCACCAACCCTACACCTTACCCTAAGCCGTACCCTAATCCTAAACCGTACGCTAACACTGCTTCATGCATTAACAAGTACCCTGACACTAACACGTTTCTGCATCCTCACCTGTACCCTTAACCTTACCGTTCCGTAAACCTAGCCTTAGCCCTAGACCTAGCCCTAATGCTAACCCTAAACCCTAGCCCTAACACTAAGCGTAAACCCTAAAGCCTAACCCTAAGCCCTCAACTCTAATCCTAACCCGATCCCTAACCGTAACCCATACCCAATCCTAAACCTAACCTTAAACTCTGACCCTAACACTAACCCTACCCTAACCCCTAACCCTAAGCCTAGCCCTAACCCTTAACCCTAACCCTAACCCTAAACCCTAACCCCAACCCCAACCCTAACCCTAACACCTAACCCTATCCGCCAACGCCAATGCTAACCCCAACCCCCAACCCGAACCCCAACCCCTAACCCTAACCCGTAACCTAACCCCTAACCCCTAACCCCAGCCCCGATCCCCAACCCCCGACCCCTGACCCTGACCTGTAAAAGCAAGGTCATCTGACTATAATTCATTCCAGGAACACAACCCTATTGAGCGAGAGAGGAAATAGCTACTCTAAGCTCTGGATAGACCAGAAACCTGATTTAAAGAAAACTGTGTCATTGCTGTTTTCCACTCCAACAGACAGGTATAATGAAGCAAGGAATCCCCCTGGCCCTCCAGGATCTGCCTAATCTGAGAAATTCTTAATGTAAGGCCAACTGGCCTGAGACAGGGGAACGCAATCAGATTCACAGGTTGCATCGGATCGAAACTCTCCAGACCACCCAGTTCCAGGAACTGGCCTGGGGGCTTTCCACCCGGCCCAGCTTTCCCGCCTTTCGAGGGACGGGACTAGCGGTTCCAAGACTGATGTAACCGGCACCAGACAGTGCCACGACACCCGAAGAGACCACCAGATAAGGAATACCCTGCGCCCTCCCAGATTCACCACACCCCTTTCCCTTCTTCCCCTATAAAATTTTGCCCAACCCTCACCCCGGTGCGAATTTTCTGGCCCCTTTCTCTCGGACCAGTGAACGTCGCCCGGGAGCGCCCCCTAATAAAGCTCACTTTAAGCTTTCCTCTGTTTTGCGATGCCATTTGTTAAGATCCGACTTTACATTTGGTGCCGAAACCCGGGAGGGGTACCAAGCCCCGCGAGTTACCACACGGGCCGCTCCTCCCCTCCCCCAGGAGACAACTAGGGAACCTCTACTCATCCACCCGATCCGGCAGAAAACGGGGTAAGTCCCCCTACCTTGTTCCCTCCGAACCACAGAGTCCCTACCCGCCGGACTCCCTGTCCCTAATAGCGGCCGCGCCACGGACTCCTCCGTCCGCTCTCCGGGCCTCGGGCAACTGTGGAGACGTCCCAATTGCCTCACCGCCCTATGATCTGCCGGGCCTCAGGTGACTGTGGAGACGTCCCAATTGCCTGACCGCCCTCCGACGTGCCGTGAATTGGAGACTGAGACCAGGGACGCCTCTCTCCCTCTCCATTCACTCAAGAACCAACTGGGGGTCATGGGAAACTCGCAATCGAAACCAGATTCTCAGATGCCCCTGGGGTGTCTCCTAGCCAATTTTACAGCCCTCGGATTCTCCCAAGATCTCCGTCACTGACGGCTTATTTTCTATTCCACTGTGGCCAGGCCACAATATCCTCTAGACAATCAATCCAAAATGGCCTCCTGAAGGGACTTTCGATTTTAACATCCTCCGTGATCTAGATAATTACTGCCGCAGGACAGACAAATGGTCCGAGGTCCCCTAGGTTCAGGCCTTCTTGTATTTACGCTCCCGCCCCTCCCTCTGCATTGATGGTTCCACTTCCCAGATCCTTCTTGCCCCTAATTTCCTTTGACGATGACCCCTCTCCACTAGCCGACCCACCCAAATCTCTCGCCTCTCCCCCCTCCAGAGCTCCTCTCCAGCCTCCACCCTACCCTGAAGCGGTCCGTCCTCCTGAACCCGCTCCGGCCCATCCAACAGCTCCCCCGCCTCCCTCAACGGTTTCTCCTCCCACGGCCCTTGCTTCGCCAATTAGTGCACATACACACTCTCACGACTCCCAAGATCCAAATCTCCTCTGCCCTCTGAGGGAGGTAGCAGGAGCGGAAGGATTAGTTAGAGTTCATGGTCCCTTTTCCCTCCAAGATCTCTCTCAAATAGAAAAGGGATTAGGCTCCTTTTCTGCCGACTCTTCCCGCTACATCAAAGAATTTTGCTACCTCTCTCAAGCTTATGATCTAACCTGGCAGGTTATCTTTGTGATCCTATCTTCTACTCTGACACCTGAGGAGAGGGAAAGAATTCAAACTGCTGCCCGAAACCATGCAGATCAGGTTCACCTTACTGACAACTCCATGGCTGTAGGAGCGACTGCCGTACCTGGCACCGATCCAGGCTGGACTTCTTCAGGATAGCCAAGATGGCCGTCGTAAACGCGACCTCATGATCCAATGCCTCCTGGCTGGCATGCAGGCTGCCGCTCATAAGGTAGTCAATTTTGAAAAACTAAGAGATAACCCAAGAACCTAACGAAAATCCAGCTATCTTTCTCAATCGACTTACAGAGGCCTTAACTCTCTACACCCGGCTGGATCCCAACACCCCGGCAGGGGCAGCGATCCTAGCCACCCATTTTATCACCCAATCAGCCCCGGACATCCGAAAGAAATTAAAACGGGCAGAAGACGGCCCTCAAACCCCTATTCGAGATCTGGTAAAGATGGCCTTTAAAGTCTACAATGGCCGTGAGGATTTGGCAGAATATGGCCGACAGGCTCGGATGCACCAGAAGGTGGCCCTCCAAACGCAAGCTCTTGTAGCCGCACTAAGGCCGGCCATCTCCCATGGATCACAGCATCCACGGGGTCCGCAAAAGGCAACCCCACCAGGGGCCTGCTACAAATGCGGAAAAGAAGGCCACTGGGCTCACCAATGTCCCAATCCCCGACCCCCTTCTAAGCCCTGTCCTAGCTGCGGGCTAACGGGCCACTGGAAGAGCGACTGCCCTACGACTGGCCCTCCCTCAGCGTCTCCACGCAGGGGGTGGGCCGACCCAACGGCATTACCACTCGAACTGCTGGGATTGGCTGACTGACGGCACCCAGACTCGAAGGCCCCCATCACCATCGCCAAGCCCAGGGTAACACTACAGGTAGCGGGTAAGTCCATCTCATTTCTGGTGGACACGGGGGCTACCTATTCGGTCCTGCCTACTTATTCCAAGCCAGTTTCTCCTTCCCAGATATCGGTCATGCATATTGATGGCAAACCACCCTTCCCACTCCAGACCGGTCCACTCCCATGTCATATCGAAGGACTCCCTTTTACTCATTCCTTCTTAGTCATACCAACCTGCCGAGTTCCCTTGCTAGGCCGAGATGTCCTTTTCCACTTAGGGGCCTCCCTCCAGCTGGTTAGACTTGACCCTAAGGTCCCCCCTTCCCAACTCCTGCTTCCTCTTCTCGGCCTGTCTCTAGAACCCTCCCTTTCTTATCCCCCTCTTCCAACCACACCGAACCCAATGAATCCCCAAGTCTGGGATACTTCTAAGCCCATAACAGCAACACACCATTCCCCCGTCCTCATCCGCCTAAAGGACCCCTCCAAATTTCCATCAAGGCCCCAATTTCCCATCTCTGAGACTCACCTTAGGGGCCTACTACCTATTATCACCAGACTCCTAAACCAGGGACTCCTTATCCCCACTGACTCTCACTGCAACACCCCCATCCTGCCTGTCCGCAAGGCCTCTGAGGATTATCGCCTGGTCCAGGACCTCCGACTAATCAGTGAGGCCATAATTCCTCTCCACCCACTAGTACCAAACCCATACACCTTGCTCTCCCATATCCCCCCATCCACAACCCACTTTACGGTTCTGGATCTCAAAGATGCCTTTTTCACTATCCACCTACATCCCGACTCCTATTTCCTCTTCGCCTTTACCTGAACGGATCCGGATACTCATACTTCCAGTCAGCTCACCTGGACAGTTCTTCCCCAGGGCTTCCACGACAGTCCTCACCTCTTTGGTCAGGCGCTGGCACGGGACCTCACTTCCTGCTCCCGAACCCCGAGCACACTCCTTCAATATGTAGATGACCTCCTCCTTTGTAGCCCATCTCTCAGCCTCTCAAAACAACATACTGCAGATCTCCTCAATTACCTTGGCTCTCGTCGTTATCAGGTCTCCCAAGGCAAGGCTCAGTTATCTGTATCTTCTGGAACCTACCTGGGGCTCCACCTTACCCCTACCACAAAAGATCTAACAGCCGATCACACCCGGATTATCCATGAACTCCAGCCTCCGGAAACAGCAGAACAAATTCTCTCCTTTTTGGGCCTTGTAGGATTTTTCCGACACTGGATCCCCAACTTTGCTCTCCTTGCTAAACCCTTGTATCTATCCGCTAAAGAAACCCCTCAAGGACCCCTCACCTCTCCTTCCGCCGTTCAACAGGCCTTTGTCACCCTCCGTAACGCTCTGATATCTTTTCCTCCCCTTTCTCTGCCCAACCCAAACCGACCTTTTCATCTTTTTGTGGATGAATGGGCCGGAATAGCCACTGGACTCCTTGCCCAGCCTGTAGGGCCTTCCTACCACCCTGTGGCTTACCTCTCCAAACAGCTAGACCCAACCATTTGGGGATGGCAACAATGCCTTCGAGCCCTAGCAGCAGCAGCCAAACTGACCAAACAAACACTACAGATACTAAACCACACAGGAATAGGTAACATCTCCGACTGCTTTCTAGGTGCCTCGCTTGGCCGGCCACCCTTGGCTGCTGTCCCACTCGACCAGCCCTTCAATTCTACTTCCTACACATCCCCAAATCCACCTTTTTCCCCGTTAAAAGTCCCCATATTCCCTGATTCAAAAAAATCTCACCATCTGTTACGGCAGCCGCCCAAATCTAGCTGATACTGGGTTTCTTTGCAACACATCCCTCACGGTAAACACACCAATTGAAGCATCACCAGGCATGTTTTTGTGGTGCAATGGTTCCTTCACAAAAGAGATCAATTCTTCCTCCCCCTTCCCATGTATCCCCATTACTCTCGTCCCACAACTCACATTGTATACCCAAGCCGAATTTTCCTCACTAATCACGCCGCCCTTTACCCGACAGAAAAGAGCTATCTTTCTTCCTCTGGTTGCAGGTATCTCTCTCGCCTCCTCCCTGGTCGCTGCAGGCCTCGGGAGGAGGGGGGGAGCTCTAACACATAGTGTTTCAACATCCCGCGACTTAGAACATAAACTCCAGCTAGCCATTGAAGGCTCCGCCGCCTCCATCTCCTCTCTCCAGCGCCAAATCACCTCCATAGCCTGAGTCGCTCTCCAGAATCGATGAGCCGTGGATCTCCTGACGGCCAACAAAGGAGGTACTTGCCTCTTCCTATGGGACAAATGCTGCTGTAAATGCCCTCCATCGCTTAAGAGAAGAACTCCAATGCAAACACCAACAGTCCGCCTCCCCAATTCCCGATTGGTGGCGATCCACCCTCTATACCTGGCTAACACCAATCTTAGGCCCCTTAATCCTCATCTGTATCTTGCTCATGTTTACCCCGTTTTCTTACGTTCCTTTGACGGCGCATGGAAGAAGTCTCTCGGGTGGCCACAAACCAAATGTTCCTCGGTCCTTACACCTTGCTTCCTACAGAACCTCCCACTGGTCTCCCCTAAGCCTCGGACCTCTGGTCGCCTGACTCCCCTTTCGACGCCCCCATTCAGCATGAAGTAGCCAGAGATCACAACGCCGCCCCATTACACCAAAGATGTCGGGATGTAAGGCCAACTGGCCCGAGGCAGGGGAACGCAATCAGATTCACAGGTTGCATCGGACCGAAACTCTCCGGACCACCCAGTTCCAGGAACTGACCTGGGGGCTTTCCACCCAGCCCAGCCTTCCTGCCTTTCGAGGGATGGGACTAGCAGTCCCAAGACTGGTGTAACCGGCACCAGATAGTGCCACGACACCCGAAGAGACCACCAGATAAGGAATACCCTGCACCCTCCCAGATTCACCACACTCCTTTCCCTTCTTCCCCTATAAAATTTTGCCCAACCCTCGCCTGGGTGCGACTTCTCTGGCCCCTTTCTCTCGGACCAGTGAACGTCACCCAGGAGCGCACCCTAATAAAGCTCACTTGAAGCTTTCCTCTGTTTCGCGATGCCGTTTGTTAAGATCCGACCTTACACTTACACATCAAGGATGGCTCTGAGCTGAATTTCTGCAAAACAAGACTATCCCGTGTGAAGAACAACCCAGTAGAGCTTTGTATCCCATCAGCTACAGGAAGAGAATGGCTGCAGGCTACTGAAAGCCAGCAGCATTTACAACTTAACTACCATGGCCTCTGCAGTGCTACGTCCGAGTTTTCTGTTTCTGCCCCTGTACCAAACAGCTCTGGTGTAATTCCTCGTTCCTTCCTCCACCCACCCCCACCAACCCATCCCCTTACCTGTGGTCCGTAGCCCTCCGCTCCACGCTCGGATGCCACTGGGGTGCCAAGGACCCACGGGACGGGTCGTTCCCAGCCGCCGGGCGCTGGCTTCCTAGAACCCCGCCAGCTCACGTGGCGCTAACAGCTAGGAGCCCCAAGGATGCCCCGCGCCAGGTGTGCTCTGGCTGGGACGACCACTTCCGGGACACGCTCCTCCGGGAGAGGCACGCAGACCACTGCCGCGCTCAGGTGACCTGCAGCCAATGCCGAGCAAGACCCACACGGGCGGCGCCGCGTCCGCACGGTGCAGCACGATCTCGGCGCTCCAGGCACGGGCGCCGGGGGTCGGGCGTCTCCTCTCCTGAGAGGCCGCTAACGATGCCCCGGGGCATGGGCCCCTGTGGCACGGAGACCGCTCCAGGCTGGACTCACCACCAACGCCGCCAGGAGGAGCGCTTGGTGGGATTCAGCAAACAATCCAATGTTTTAAATGGAAAAAGGACTTGAAAGATCCTTCTCCAGATAAGACATATAAACGGTCAGCAAGCACATGAAGAGATGTTAATCATCACCAGTCGTGATGAAATGCAAGCTAACACCACAACGCCGACCCCTCCACACACTAGAAGGCCTACAATCAAGAAAGCTAAAAATAACAAATGTTGGCAAAAATTTAGAGAAACTGATACAAAATTTCCCACAGGGAAAATGAGTAAGTTCCGGAAGTGGATGCTGAGAATATTTGTACAACATGAATGTAGTTAATGCCATAGAACTGTATGCTCAAAATGATTTAAATGGTAAATGTTATGTTATGTGGGGGGGTTTAACATAATTTAGCCCCTGCTTTATACCAGACCCCAGAGTCAAAGCTTCTCATCCATTTTCTCACTTTTACTTAACCTCCTAGGATCTTCACACTCCCATTTAACAGACGAAGCTGAACCTGAGAGGTTAAACTAAGTGACTTGCCCAAGGCTCACTCGGCCAAGTCTACACTATTCAATGTTACTGTATTTACTGAACACCTGCTAGAGCACCTACTGAGCAATACCTCCAGCACCTGCCAGAGACATTGTGGGAAGACCAGGATGAACGGGGGCTGAAAGCAGATTACAAAACATGGGTAGATCCTGGGGCCCTGCTCTCAAACACTGAAGTTTCTTGGAGTGGAGGGGATGGCCTGTGCCACCCTTGTGGAGCCTTTTATTCCACGCCACCGCACCCCCACAGAGGAGGGAAGCAGCTGGCCTGATACTGAATATTAGCTCAGCTGGGAGGAGTCCTGGGGCTTTGAAGAAGGCATCTCCTGCCCCACTCCCCACATTGCCCCCTGGAGTCCAGTATGTGGGCACAAGCATCCCTATGGCGGGGCAGGAGGCACATCTCATGGCACCCCTCTCCTCCCGCCCTGCAGTAATGACACTGTACCCATACACCTGCCAGAAGGACAATGAACTCTCCTTCTCTGAGGGCACCATTATCTGCATCACCCGCCACTACTCCGATGGCTGCTGTGAGGGCATCGGCTCAGAGGGGTTTGGATTCTTCCCCGGGAACTATGTGCAGCCCAGCTGCTGACAGCCTGGGACCTCTGGGATGCTGACCCAAGCACCGCCTTGAGTGAGCCTCTTGAGTCCCACACCAAAGCCTGCTCCAGTCAAGACTGGACCAGTCCGGCACGCCTCCTGGGCTGTGAGCTGTGTCTGTTCCTTACCCCCATTGCAGTGGGATGGCGTCCTGGTAAAGACAGAGGAGGTACCCAGAGGCCTGCTGGAGACAGGAAAAAACTGGAAGCCAAGGAGTTTGGTGACCTTACCCACAGGGAACCCTTACGCCATGCAAGACAGGGTCTCAGCTGCAAGTGCCAACTTTGAATAAAATTCTGATGACCTCCTGATGAGTGCCCTGCAGGGCTAGCGGGCCGAGGGACTGAAAGGCAACCCACCTGTAAGGCTCCCGCTCATTGAGCCTCCTCTGCCTGCCCTAAGCAGCAGTATCTCCCATCTCCTCGGTGCTCACTGAGCCCTCCACACTAGACCCGTGCCCCTCTGCGAAGGTGGGCCGCACCCTGCTCTTTTGCCTGTTGCCTGCTTTGTTATGTATTCAGTCTTGGTTCCCCAGGCTGGGCACTCCTCCAAGAGTGGGGACCAGCTCCCTCACTTAGGTGGGGCTCTCTGAGAGCAGAGATCACCTCGCCCTCATCCCCCAGACGGCAGCGTGAGACACCTCGCTCACCTCCGCCCCTTCACCTCCTCCACAGCTCTGAAACCACAAGAGGGAGGTGGGCCTTGGGTTTCCACTGGCTCTGCTTTAAAGCATCATGGCTTTCTGTTCCATACGGGAGGAGAGGGACTCAAAAGGCCCAGTCAGTGGGGCGACTTTGGTTAAGTCCCTGGTTTCTTGCTGCATAGACGAGGCTGGGGTGCAAGGAGACATTTTCGGGCTCTGTGAGGTCCCTGGCTGGCCAGAACCGAGCCCCGGAACAGTGTGCTACCTCTTTCCACCAACATGAGGTGACTATTCCCTCTAGCTTTTTATCCTGTGGGGATGCTAACAGGGTGGGGGGGCGGGGGACAAGGAGTGTAGTGTAGAGTCACAGTAGGTAAAGCACGATCTAGGCCTGGGACCATCAGCAAGGAGCGCCACCTCTCTCTGCGAGGAGTCTGGTGCGGGGGAGGTCGGGCTGGTGCATTTCGGGGCCTGGGTCCCCTGGACAGAAAACTGGAGGAGGGAGGCCACGCAGCCCAAGGCAACAGTTAACTGCACCGTGGCGGGACATGTTCCTTCTTGACCCTGACAGGGAACCCTGTCCTCCCAGCTGGGAGGACAAGGTTTGTGGAAACACTGCTGCCTGCTCAGATATGCGCGCCACCCTGGTGCGGCCAGACTCCGGAATTCGCTTGCACCGGGACTGGGGGAGGCAGCCAAGCTGGGTTAACTGCACAGATGGGGACAGCTCCCAACTCCCTCCTCCAGTCCCCAAATGGACCAACCTGGGATTCCGGGAAATCCCGGAGGGATATACCAAAACGAAAGGGAAAGGGAGTAATAAAACTAGCTTTCTCTTTCCCGACCCCCACCGCCCCACCCCCTCCCTGGCCAGGTGGCCCCTGCAGGCCACGTCCTCAGCACCTGATGCAGGTGTAGGCGCACTTCAGTGGAGATTTCCCAGGGCACCACCCTGGCGAGGAAGGAGCTGGGCTCGGCCTTCTGCGCCTCCTGCATAAGGCGGTGCATGGGGTAGTGGTGGCGCAGGAAGGCCACTTCACCGCCTGCCAGCAGCCCCGTGGGGCAGAAGTCGTTGGCGCCGTCGCTCACGTACAAAAGGCACTCGAAGGGCACGCCGTCGTGGGCCTGCTCGCGCAGATAGTCACTGAGCACCTTGTGCTGGCACATGTTGGCGGGGCAGCGAGCGCAGCTGTGCGCGTGGAAGGGCTGCAGCGCCAGCAGCCCCCAAGGGTCGGGCCCCGACGGGTTGCTGAAGATGCGGCAGAACAGGCCGTGGTGGCCGGCGGAGCGCAGCGCACTCTCCAGGCCAAAGGTGTTGGCGTCTGAGATGAGAATAACCTCAAAGCAGGCTCCTTGCTTGGCCACAAACTGCAGCAGCTCGCCCGTGCCGGGCGACAGGGGGATGGCCTCGTAGTTGGCGCGCAAGTCCCGCGGCCGCACGCCCTGCTCGCCCAGGTACTGGAAGACGCGCTGCATGTATTCGTTGTAGAAGCCCTCGCGCTAGGTGGCACGCAGGCTCTCAGGGAGCCGCTGGCCCGCCGTGGCGCGCGCACGACGGAGTCGTCGCTGGTTTTGTCCACGATAGTCTCGTCCAAGTCGAAGGTCAGGAGGAAGCGTGGCGCGCCGGGTGCAGCCATCCCGCTGTCCTCTACCAGCTTTGTCCTGAGCAACCAAATCCTTTTGTGGTCACCAAAGAGTCCCTCAGAGGAAAGCGGGACAGGACCTCTGAGCTTCTCCTGCAGGGTGGGGAGCGGCGGCTGCGGAGGTCTGTCCCGGCTGAGTCTGGAGTGTCGAGAGTGGGGAGAGGGCCTAGCTGAGGTATTTGGGCGCAGGATGGAGCAAGGGGTGCTCACGGGAATTGGAGGGGACGCTGCGTCTTATCCATCCAGGGATTTCTGGGCTCCGGCTCTGAGTCCCTCCAGTCCAGAGGGTCCGTGAATGCTGTGCATCTGGGCCGTTCCCTCCACTTGCCCCCCATCCCCATGTTATGTATTTTTAACCACAATTTTAAAAATGAATGAAGCACTGATAATCCATGTTACAACATGGATAAACATTGAAAACATTCTAAGTCAAAGAAGTCATACTGAAAAGGCCACTTATATCACAACCATCTTGTGTGCTTTAAATCCATAGCAGTTTTGAAAGTGAGGGGAAGGGACTTTCCTGGTGGTCCAGTGGTTAAGACTCTGTGCTCCCAATGTAGGGGGCACAGGTTCGATCCTTGGTCAGGGAACTAAAATCCTGCATGCACAGCATGGCCAAAAATTAAAATAAAATAAACGTCATTGGCCTGGTTTTGGGTCATAGCATCGTCCTTGAACCCATCAGAGCACCCACAGGATGGAACATGGGATTGGCTAGATGTGGATCATATGCCCATCTTCAAGGTGGGTAGCATCAGCCCTCTGGAACTGTTTGGACTGGAAACAGATAAGAAGTTCCCAAAGGAAAGCTGAGGTTCTGGACTTTGGCATGAGAACAGATGCTGGCTTGGGGAAAGCGGCAGATTCCACACCACTGACGGCCCACTGCACAGCTGTGGGATCTGAAGGCCAAGGAAGGAAGGGTCTGATTTAGGGTCAGGGGCTGCAGCCACCCAACCAGTGCTCTTGCTGTCCGCCCACAACAGCAAGAACCTCTTCCTCTTGCAAAAGGCACAGCCCTCCTTGATGTCTCTGGTGGCGGGAGCCCAGGAGTCACTCCTGCCCCCTGGCCACATGACTCACCCATCCCCCAAGAACAATACTGCTCATTTATCCAGTCTCCTCCCTCCTTTACAAAGAGCAGAGACTAAATGCTATGGTGGTTAGGAAATTCTTGCTCAATGAAGCAGTGAGAGGCTCAAGGATTATGCCGTATCATGGAATCCATCATTGGCAGCTTTCAGAGACCACATGGGTGCATGTGGATCTCCAAGACCATGCGGCCTCAGTGTGAAACTGTCCATTGGGTGGCCCAGTTGCTCCCGTATCTTTGACTCTTAATGAGTATGAATATCAAAAGTTTGTTACAGCTGGAAGCCCAAAGGATTGCAAGGCCATGGTCTGCTGTATGGTTGTTGTGTCAGGGACACACTCAAATGTTTAGACGGTTATTACCTCGCGTGGCAGGCTATGAGCCTGTGAGAGGGGAGGCCCTTTTCTCAACCACAAGGATGTTAGTAACTGAAACATCCCAAAGGGCTGTCTGTGCTGCCCAGGTAGCTGTTCAATTGCCAGCAGCAAGGTCAGCTCAGTAATTGGCCACAGAGACTTGACAGGGACCTCCAGCTTGAGCTGGAGGACCACAGATGACTGCCTGGATGGTCAGAGGTCAAGGGCTGTCCTAAGACTTGATGTCTATGGATGCCCACTCAGATGGGACAAAGGATGCCTGCAGTCCCAGGAGGGCCCCAGCAGCTCTCAGGAGGCAGCACCTGGGGGCTGGTAGGTCGCTGCACCAAGTTCTGTATAAATTCATAACATGACCATGGAGTGAGCTCAGTCAGGCCTGTGCTGGACCCGGGCTGCCCAGGCCAAGTGGGGCCAGCACTACTCTCTCCAGTTCAGATGGTAGGAGGAAACCCTGTGGGCTTCTGAGGCCCTAACAGCCGTTGACTGAGGTTGAGTTGGATTTGAAACAGTCAGTGACCAGAGCAGACATTTCATTCTTCTGCCATCAGGTTCCAGGATGGGGGTAGATAACCAGCGGTCCAGGTGAGCCCCACACTCGTGAGTGACCCCAGGCAAGTCCTGTCCACCCTACAGGACTCAGAGGTGTGGGGTTAGGGGGGCCGTGGGTCAGCTGTGCTCAACACTAACCCACTAACCCTAACGCCCAAATCTCTACTGTTCACTCCCTAACCCTAACCTCCTCATCTCTAATCCTAAACCCTAAGGCTCCTAACCCCTAGCCCCTAGATACTCGACCTTGACCTGTAAACCTCCCAACCCTTACCCTGACCCTGACTCAGACCGTCTGACCTGACCCTCTAACCCTGACCCTCTAGCCTGCATCCTTTAACTCTAATCCCTCAAAACCTGGGCTCAGCTGAGTGGCTCCATCCAGAGGTGAAGCAGGACCTGTCTTTGGGCCCCCACTGCCTCTGCCCTCTCCTCCCCCCAGGAACCAGAAAGTCTGGGTTGTTGGACTCTCCCGACCAGAGGGGCAGCTGCTCCTGGTCTACCTGCGCCCACACCCCCCTCCTCTGGGGCCCTTGGCCTCTGGACTGTCTGACCTTCAGTCCACCTTCAGGAGCCCGGAGACAAATCCAGGTGAGACGCCTGCTTCATTGGCACAGGTGGGACCTGGTCCCCATCCTCACAGCCCGGCCAGAAACCTTTGTGCACACTGTCTCATGAGGCTGCCTGTCCCCAACTAGCTGGAGGGGTCGGGAGTCAGATGGGGAACCGAAGTGTCCTTGAGGTTGGAGTGTGGGCAGGACAGGGTAGGAGGGGCGAGAGGTGAGGTGTCATCATTCCCAAACCAGGCAGGGAGTGTGTGCTGTGTTTGCATTTCGGACAGGGAAGAGTATGTCAGATGGAGGCTCTGAAGTAGCACACCTTGCAGGCCAACCTACTAGGGCAGTTCTTCCCTAAGCCAACGGGTGGCGCAAGACAACGCAAGAAACTGTACATATATACTTACAATGAACCTGGCAACTGGAAAGGAAACGTTACAGGTCATGGCAACCGAGGCACGAGGAGCCCGTCCCGCCCGCCCAGGCTTGCGCAGTCTGGAGGTGGAGCCAGGGTAGGCTGGACAGGCAGCTCCCGGCTGGGGCCTGGGCCGGAGAGCCCCAGAAGGCGTGGCAACCCGCAGACAATTTCCAGAGCCCACTGCAGCCAGGAGACGTTCCCTACAGAAGAGCCTCTGGCCCTGTGTGTCCACCCTGCACACAACACGACCATTGGTCTGTCGACCCCTGGGCCTAGTTCACGGCTGTCTGGCCGTCCCTCCCCTCACTTCCTGAGTGTCTGAGCCCCCAGGGCCCCCTTGGCCGAGCCTTCTCTGCACACCTGGCTTTCCTGACTATCCCTGCCTCTCTGAGCACACCGTGTCCTTCCCCGGGGTCTGCGGGTCTGGCTAAGGGTCCCCCTTGTCTCCGGGTGGGCACCCCAGCCAATGCTGATGCTTGCCTTTCCTGAAAGATGGCCCCCTCAGTCTCACCAACTCCAAACTGTGTTGCGTTTACTTCTGGGAAAGAGGGAATGAAGAGGAAGCCCCATTCCGGCCTCACGCAAGGTGCGTGCTAACCTTGTGGACCCAAGGGACCACAAAAAAGAGGCTGGAAGCCTGGCGGAGGCACAGCCCCTACCGTCACCCCTGTTCCTCGGCCCAGCTTCTCTCTTCTACCATCAAACCCCTCAGCCGCCACCAGAGGAAATGTGTGGGCCTGATCCTGTCACTCTGGTTCCAAAATTGTTCTGTCTATAAAACAAAGTCAAAGCTAGCTGTCTGGTCACCCTTGCAGCCCCTCTGCGATGCGTCCTCCCCGCGAGCCAGGCACCCAGCCCCTTCCCCTGCCCCCTGCCCCCACCCTCCGCTAGAGCGAGCTCCATCACCCCGCTCCTTCAGTTCAGCTCAGCTGCCACCTCCGCTGACCCACCAGCCAGAGGTAACCTCTCCCTCCGCAGACACACCTGGCCTGCAGCTTCTCTGCCCCACGTCCGGCTGGGCTGAGCAGAGCTGAGAGCATGCGCCTGCTTCATTGTGGACCCCAGGCCCCAGCACATGGCACAGGCTCAGGGATGTTTACTGGACAGATGGATGACCATGAGGATGAGCAGGCATATCACTCACACTAGCGGGTAGTGGTCCTCCTTTTGAGTCTCTACACTTCACCACAAAGTGCTGAGGCAACAGCAAAAGGGAGGGTGGGGGAAGGCAGCACCAGAAAGCAACAACTCCATGCCTTCCTCATCCCCCCACAGCACGCACGTGTACACACACATGTGCACGTACACACCCAAGCATACCTGCATTCACACACATGTACACACACACATGCAAAGATGGACTGCAGTCACACACATGCACAATCACATGTGCTGCACATGCAAAAACACGTGCATACACACATATGTGCCTGCCTGCACATAAACACACTCACATGCACTCGGGTGTACACAGACCTGTGCACAGACAGCACACACATGCACGTGCTTGTGCACACTCACGTAATACACACACATACATACAAAAGCTCAGGAAATTTCATAAAGTTTGTTTTTGTTTCACCCTCCCCAAGAATGAGGAGACAGCAGATGGTCCCTGGGAAATAAAGATGGTCACGGCCCTGCATCTGTCACAGAGGCTAGTTGAAGGCTCAAGCACGCTCTGCCCTGCCCAGTTGTGGGGTACAGACCCAGCCTGCTCAGCTTCCTCAGCCGAGCCTTCCGCTGCCCCAGCCGCTCGTGGGAGAAGCAAGTCTGAGTGTCAGTTGCAGGTCATGTCTGTGCTACTTCCGGACTGGGGGTCTTGTGTTATCTTGCATGGTATCTTGCTGTGGGCTGAGGCTTACATTTTGCTAACTACTCTTCCATAAGCACTTCACCATATTCCTGAATGCCTATGCCTTCCAGAGGCTCCAGCTCTAGAACCCTGGAGTTGGGAAACAGTCAGCCATCTCTGTGCACAATCACAAAGCTGCAGTCTGACCCAAGTCCACTTCTTGTATGTCTTAATGCTGCTCCACCTGGGGCTGATTGGGGAGGTGCTGGGTCTACAGTCCATGAAGATCAGGGAGACATGATCCCCTCTCGCAGGCCTGCACAGACTTACCTTTGCCTGTTAGTCCAAGTCATGCTCTATACAACATCTCCGTTTTTCTCCTCTAGAAAAAAATATTCCCAAAAGCAGAAGCATCTCTTTAGACCACAGTCAGGATGACCCTCCTGGAATGAGCCTCAATCCTGCCTCAACTGGACTCTCTCCTGCCCTCTGCCTGACAAGGACCAGGCCTTGGGTGTGGTCAGTCTCCCCTCAGTCTGACTGGGCCTTCCTGACCAGAGAACCCAGGATACCCCCTGAGCCTGGGGACTCAAGCATGTGCTGTGGGCAAATGTGCTGATGCATCAAAAAATGATAGGACTCTCCAAGACCATGAAAAATCTCATACAACATGAACCATAAATAACAGCCAGGCTTGTTGTACACTGTGTGAAAACTGTCAATTTTTCACTACACTGGAACACACACACAGATGCTCTGGGCCTGGAAGAGCCCCAGGGCCCTGGTGCTGCCCAGACTGGAAAGGGCCTCACATAGCACCTTCTGGATCCTCACTGTGATGGGATGGGGGATCCAGAAAGAATGCATAAGAAGTGGATACAGGAGCCCAGCCAAGCTCCCAGGCTTTTGGGGCCTGGAGGGTCAGAAAGCTCCAGAGTATTCCCCTTGCTGAACTTGGATTCAGAGTCCCAGATGCTCTGTGGGCAGCAGGATCCTCCCATGAGGACACTGACCATCTCCTCCAGGCCTCTACCACACAAAGGGTGACCAATCACAGAGCTGCGCCACAGGGATGAGGGCAGGCCAGGGAGCCTGAAGGAGAGGAGGCGGGAAGCGGCAGCACCCCAGTTCCATGGTCTTCTCGTCCCCCTGGAGCCCCCGCCCTGGTGCACAGTTCACTCCCGGGCTCACCATGAGTGATGCGCTGAGCAGGCTTGAGTCTTACCGACGGCTAGATCTCTCGGGCCCTCTGCGTCCTGTGTTTTGCTGCAGACAGTACACCCTTAGTAACTGCTCAAGTCGCGGATCGAGAGGGTCAATGAACGAATGAGCAAGGGAATGAGTGAGCGATGAAGGAACAGAGAAATGGGCAGATGATGGATCCGTGCTGCCGTGCTGACCCCGAGAACGAAATGTCACAGGCGTGCAAGACTCTCCCACGAAACACAGTCTACACTGCCTCCTGACCCCAAGCCACTCCCTTCAGGACACGTTGCTCCACACCATAAACTATACCCTAACCCTAGCCCATACCCTAAACCATACCCTAACCTGTACCCTAACCAATACCATAACCCTAACCTGTAGCCATACCCTAACCCCTAACCCTAAACTTAACCCTAACCCAACACTAACCCTAAGCCGAACCCTAACCCGTAAACCTAACCCTAAACCTTACCCTAACCCTAAACCTAACCTTAACGCTACCCTAACACTCATCTTTATCATCAACCTTAACCGTTCGCTAACCCTAACCCTAACCCTAAACCCTAACCCTAACCCAACCCTGACGCTAACCCATACCCCAACCCTAACCCGTGCTCTAACCCTAAACTGTACCCTAACCTGTAACCTAACCCTAATCCATACCTTAACCCTAACTGGCCCTAACACATACCCTGAACCTAAGCCATAGCCATACCCTAACCTGTACCATAACCCATATGCTAACCCTAAGCCTACCCTCTAACCCTAACCCTCACCATAACCCTTAAACCCTAACCCCAAAACCCTAGTCTTGACCCTGACCCTAACCCTAAACCGTAACCCTGAAAGCCTAAAACCCTAAAACCCTAAACCTAACCCTAAACCCTAAACCTTAATCCCTAACCCTAAACCTAACCCTACCCCAACCCTAACCCTAACTAACCCTACCCATAACACTAACGCTAACCCTAACCCTAACCTAACAAAAGCACCGATGCTACTCCTATCTCAGGCCCTGACACTGTCCCTATATAAAGACTTGCTGCTGTCAATATCTATATCCTGACACAACCCTAAGCTTATATCCTGACCCATCTCTTACTGAAGTCCTGAAACTCTCCCTAAGTGAACCTTGATGCTGTCCCTAAGTGAGGCCCCGAGGCTGTCCGTAACAGACACCCCGATAATATCTTTAACCAACACCCTGATGCTGATCCTACAGAGGCACTTGTGGTGCTACTAAGCCTTTCCTGGACACTGTCCCTAGATAAGGCCCTGATGCTGCTTCTAAATAAGGCCCTGATGCTCTGAGTAACTAAAGCCCTCAAACTATCCCTTGCTCATTTACTGACATTATCCCTAGCCCTTAACCTGACTCGATCAATAGCTAATGTCCTGCCTCTGATCCTACCTGAAGCCCTAATGCTGTCCCTAACTAAGGCCCTGACTAGTCCTAACTCAGGGTCTGACACGATACCTAACAAAGGCTCTGATGCTACGCCTAACTAAGGCCCTGACACTCTCCATAACTAAGGCCCTGAACCTACTCCTAACTCAGGACCTGAACATGTCTTTAACTAAGACCCTAATACTGATCCTACAAAGGCCCTGATGCTGCTCCGAAGTCATGACCTGACAGTGTCCCCAGCTAAGGGCCTGACGCTAGGCCTCACTCGGGCCCTGTCACTCTCCCTAAGTCAGGCTCTCATGCTGTCCCTACCTGAAGCCCTGACATTGGTTCTAAAAATGGTCCTGGTACTCTCAGTAACTAACGTCGTGACACGATCCCTAGATGTTAACCTGACCCTGTCACTAGCTAATGTCCTCCCTCTGATGATAACTAAAGCCCTGATGCTGCGCCTAACTCAGGCCCTGAATTTAGTCCCAAGTCCGTAACACTGTCCTTAATTAAGGCCTAGATGCTTCTCCTAGGTCAGGGCTTGATACTGTTCCTAACTAAGGCCCTAACACTATTCCTAACTCAGGTTCTGACACTGTACGTAACAGAAGGCCCTGGCGCTAGTCCTAAGGCCCTGACACTACTCCTAACTCAGGCTCTGACGCTAGTCCTAACTAAGGCCCTGACACTGTCCCTAACTAAGGCCCTGACACTACACCTAACTCAGGCCCTGACACTGGCCCTAACTAAAGCACTGACACTACTCCTAACACAGGCCCTCACACGATTCCTTTGAAGGCTCTGATGCTAGTCCTAAGGCCCTGACACTGACCCTAAGGCCCTGCTGCCGTCAATATCTAAAGTCCTGACACTATCCTGAGAATATATTCTAACGAATGTCTTAATAACGTCCTAGAGCTCTCCTGATGTAAGCCTTGACGCTGTCCCTAAGTGAGGCCCTGAGGCTGTCCCTAACATAGGCCCTGAGAATGTCTTTAACAAAGACCCTGATGCTCATCCTACAGAGGCAATTGTGCTGCTCCTAAGCCTGGCCTGACACTTTCCCTAGATAAGGCCCTGACGCTGGTCCTAAATAAGGCCCTGATGCTCTGAATAACTAAGGCCTTCAAACTATCCCTCGCTCATTTCCTAACATTTTCCCTAGCCCATAACCTGACTCGATCTGTAGATAATGTCCTGCCTCTTATCCTACCTGAAGCCCTAATGCTGTCCCTAACTAAGTCACTGACTACTCCTAACTCAGGTCCTGACACTGTCCCTTACAAAGACCCTGACACTACACATAACACAGGCCCTGACATGATGCCTAACAAAGGCTCTGATGCTAGTCTTAACTAAGGCCCTGACACTCTCCCTACCTAAGGCCCTGAACCTACTCCTAACTCAGGCCCTGATCATGTCTTTAACTAAGACCCTAATGCTCATCCTACAAAGGCCCTAATGCTGCTCCTAAGTCATGCCCTGAGAGTATCCCTAGCTAAGGGCCTGATGCTAGGCCTCACTCAGGCCGTCGCTCTCCTTACGTGAGGCTCTGACGCTGTCCCTACCTGAAGCCCTAACACTGTTTCTAAACAAGGCCCCTGGTACTCTCAGTAACTATGGTATTGACACTATCTCCAGGTCATTTCCTGACACTATACCTAAATATTAACCTAACTCTATCTTTAGCTAAAGTTGAGCCTCTTATGGCAACTAAAGCCCTGATGCTGTGCCTAAATCAGGCCGTGAATTTAGCCCCAAGGCCATGACACTGTCCCTAACTAAGACCTAGATGCTGGTCCAACGTCAGGGCCTGATACTGTCCCTAACAAAGGCCCTAACACTATTCCTAACTCAGGCCCTGACACTGTACCTAACAGAAGGCTCTGATGCTACTCCTAACCAAGGCCCTGACACTGTCCCAAACTAAGGCCTAGATGCTGGTCCAAAGTCAGGACCTCATACTGTCCCCATCTAAGGACCTAGCACTATGGCTAACTCAGTCCCTGACAGTACCTAACAGAAGGCCCTGACCCCAGTCCTAACTAAGACCCTGACGCTGTCCCTAACAAAAGCTCTGATGCTAGTCCTAACCAAGGCAATGACACTGTCCCTAAGTAAGGCCTGAGATTACTAATAACTCAGGCCATGACACGATACCTAAAAAAGGCTCTGATGCTGTTCCTAACTAAGGCACTGACACTGTCCCTAACTAAGGCCCTGACACTACTCCTAACTCAGGCCCTCAAACGATTCCTAACAAAGGCTCTGATGCTAGTCCTAAGGCCCTGACACTGTTCCTAACAAAGGCACTGATGCCACTCCTAACTCAGGCCCTAACACTGTCCCCAATGAAGGGCCTTGTGTGACTCCTAATTCAGGCCCTAACACGATACCTAACAAAGGCTCTGATGCTAATCGTACCTAAGGCTCTGACACTGTCCTTAACTAAGGCCTGGACACTACCACTAACTCAGGCCCTGATACCGTCTCTACCTAAGGCCCTGACACTACACCTACCTCAGGCCATGACAGTGTCCCTAACTAAGGCCCTGACACTACACCTACCTCAGGCCATGACAGTGTCCCTAACTAAGGCCCTGACACTACTCCTAACTCTGCCCTGACATTATAACTAACAAAGGCTCTGACGCTAGTTCTAACCAAGGCCCTGACACTATCCGAAACAAAGGCGCTGACACTACTCCTAACTCAGGCCCTGACACGGTACCTAACGAAGGCTCTGATGCTAATCCTAACTAAGGCCCTGACACTGACCCTAACTAAGCCCTTGACACTACTCCTAACTAAGGCCCTGATGCTACACGTAACTCAGGCCCTGACACTGTCCTTAACGAAGGCCTTGACACTACTAATGACTCAGGCCCTGACACTGTCCCTGAGGCCCTGACACTACTACTAACTCAGGCCCTGACACGATACCTAACGAAGGCACTGATGGTAACCCTAACTAAGGCCTTGACACTATTCCTAACTAAGGCCCTGATGCTACACTTAACTCAGGCCCTGACACTGTCCCTAAATAAGGCCCTGATACTACACCTAAAAGAGGCCCTGACACTGTTCCTAACAGAGGCACTGATGCTAGTCCTAAATCAGGCCCTGACACTGTCCCTAATAAAGGCCCTGCTGCTGTCAATATCTAAAGTCCTGACACTATCCTAAGCTTATATCCTGACCAATCTCTTACTAAGTTCCTGAAACTGTCCCTAAGTGAGGCCTTGATGCTGTCCCTAAGAGAGGCCCTGAGGCTGTCCCTAACAGAGGTCCTGATAATGTCTTTAACAAAGACCCTGATGCTGATCTTACAGAAGTACTGGTGCTACTCCTAAGCCTTGCGTGGACACTGCCCCTAGATAAGACCCTGACGCAGGTCCTAAATAAGGTCCTGATGATCTGAATAACTAAGGCCTTCAAACTATCCCTCGCTCATTTCCTGATATTATGCCTAGCCTATAACCTGACTCAGTCCGCAGCTAATGTCCTGCCTCTTATCCTACCTGAAGCCCTAATGCTGTCCCTAACTAAGGCCCTGACTACTGCTAAATTAGGCCCTGAAACTGGCCCTAACTAAAGCCTTCACACTACTCCTATCTCAGGTCCTGACACTGTCCCTAACTAAGGCCCTGACACTACTCATAACTCAGGCCCTGACACAATACCTAACAAAGGCTCTGATGCTAGTCTTAACTAAGGCCCTGACACTCTCCCTACCTAAGGCCCTGAACGTACTCCCAACTCAGGCCCTGATCATGTCTTTAACTAAGACCCTACTGCTCATCCTACAAAGGCCCCGATGCTGCTCCTAAGTCATGCCCTGAGAGTGTCCCTAGCTAAGGGCCTGATGCTAGGCCTCACTCAGGCCCTGTCACTCTCCCTAAGACAGGCTCCCAGGCGATCCCTACCTGAACCCCTGACACTGGTTCTAAACAAGGACCTGATACTCTCAGTAACTGTGGTATTCACACTATCCCCAGGTCATTTCCTGACACTATACCTATACCTTAACGTAACCCTGTCTTTATCTAAAGTCGAGCCTCTTATGCCAACTAAAGGCCTGATGCTGTGTGTAACTCAGGCCCTGACTTAGTCCCAAGGCCTTGACACTGTCCCTAACTAAGGCCTAGATGCTGGTCGAATGTCAGGGCCTGATACTGTCCCTAACAAAGGCCCTAACACTAATCCTAACTCAGGCCCTGACAGTGTACCTAACAGAAGGTCCTGACGTTAGTCCTAACTAAGACCCTGACACTGTCCCTAACAAAGGCTCAGATGCTAGTCCTAACCAAGGCCCTCACACTGTCCCTAACTAAGACCCTGACAGTACTCCGAACTTAGGCCCTGACCCGATACCTAACAAGGCTTACTTATTAAGTAATAATTAGCCTACCTGAAGCCCTAACTCTGTCCCTAACTAAGGCCCTGAATAGTCCTAACTAAGGCCCTGACACTGTCCTCACCAAGGCCTTCACCGTACTCCTAACTCAGCCCCTGACACTGTACCTAACTAAGGCCCTGACAGTATTCCTAACTTAGGCCCTGACACGATACCTAACAAAGGTTCTGATGCTATTCCTAACTAAGGTGCTGAAACAGGACCTAACTAAGGCCCTTGACTTAGGAGTAGTGTCAAGGCTTTAGTTAGGGACAGTGTTGGGCCTTAGTTCGGACTAGCATCACAGCCTTTGTTAGGTATCATGTCAAGGCCTGACTTAGGAGTAGTGTCAGGGCCTTAGTTGGGGACAGTGTCAGGTCCTTAGTTAGGAGTAGCAACAGAGCCTTTGTTAGTAATCGTGTGAGGGCCTGAGTTAGGAGCAATATCGAGGCCTTAGATAGGGACAGTGTGTGTCAGGGCCTTGGTTAGGACTAGCATCAGAGTCTTTGTTAGGTATCATATCAGGGCCTGAGTTAAGAGTAGTATCAGAGCCTTAGTTAGGAACAATGTCATGGCCTAAGTTAGGAGTAGTATCAGGGCATTATTTAGGGACACTGTCAGGGCCTGAGTTAGCAGTAGTGTCAAGGACTTTGTTAGGGATTGTGTCAGGGCCTCAGTTAGGAATAATGTCAGGGCCCTAGGTAGGGACAGTATGAGGCCCTGACTTAGGATGAGCATCTAGGCCTTAGTTAGGGACAGTGTCACGGCCTTGGGACTAAAGTCAGGGCCTCAGTTAGGTACAGCATCAGGGCTTTAGTTGGCATAAGAAGCTCAACTTTAGCTAAAGAAACGGTTAGGTTAAGGTCTAGGTATAGTATCAGGAAATAACCTAGGGATAGTGTGAAACTTTAGTTACTGAGAGGATCAGGGCCTTGTTCAGAACGAGTGTCAGGGATTCAGGTAGGGACAGCATCAGAGCCTGACAGAGAGATGGTCAGAGCATGACTGAGGCCTAGCGTCAGGCCCTTAGGGACACTGTCAGGGCATGACTCAGGAGCAGCATCAGGGCCTCTGTAGAATCAGCATTACGGTCTTAAGACATGATCAGAGACTGAGTTAGGGAGAGCGTCAGGGCCTCAGTTACGGGTAGCTTCAGGGCCTATGCTAGCGACAACCTCACGGCTTTATTTGGGGACAGCGTCAGGGCTGACTTAGGAATAGTGTCAGGACCTTGGTTAGACACGGGTCAGTATATTAGCTCAGTATAGTGTCAGGCCTTTAGTTATTACTATCAGCAGGGCCTACATTAGGGACAGCTTCCAGGCCTTACTTTAAGACAGTGTCACGGCCTTAACAGGACTATTCAGGGCCTTAGTTAGGGACAGCATTAGGGCTTTATGTAGGATGAGAGGCAGGATATTAACTATGGACTGAGTCAGGTTACGGGCTAGGGATAAGGTCAGGAAAGGGCCGAGGGACAGTTTGAAGGCCTTATTTACTGAGAGAACCTGGGCCTTCTTTACGACCAGCGTCATGGCCTTCGGTAGGGACAGTGCCAGGGCAAGGCCTTGGAGGAGCATAAGGGCCTCTGTAGAATCAGCATCAGGGTCTTGGTTAAAGACATTCTCAGGGCCTCACTTAGGGACAAGCTCAGGGCCTCACTTAGGGACAGCATCAAGGCTCACGTAGGGACAGTTTCATGACCTTAGTAACAGATGTGACAGGATATATGCTCAGGATAGTGTCAAAACTTTAGATATTGATGGCAGCAGGGCCTTTGATAGGGACAGTGTCAGGGCCTGAGTTAGGGACAGTGTCAGGGACTGAGCTAGGGTCAATGTCAAGGCCTTAGTTAGGATTAGCATCAGAGCCTTCATTAGGTATCGTGTCTGGGACGGAGTTAGGAGTAGTGTCAGGGCCTTAGTTATGGACAGTGTCAGGGCCTGAGGTAGGTGTAGTGTCAGGGCCTTAGTTCGGACAGTGTCAGGACCTTAGTTAGGACTAGCATCAGAGCCTTTGTTAGGTATCGTGGCAGGGCCTATATTAGGAGCACAAAGGCCTTACTTGGGGACACATTCACGGGTTGAGCTAGGAGTAATGTCAGGGCGTTATTTAGGGAGAGTGTCAGGGCGTGAGTGAGGAGTAGTCTCAGGGCCTTAGTTAGGAGTAGCACCAGAGCCTTTCTTAGGAATAGTGTGAGGGCCTGAGTTAGGACCAGCATCAGAACCTCTGTTCGGTATCGTGTCACGGCCTCAGTTAGCCGTAATCTCAGGCTCTACTTAGGGACAGTGTCCGGGCATTGGTTAGGAGCAACAGAGCCTTTGTTACGGACACTGTCAGGACCTTGGTTGGGACTAGTTTCAGAGCCTTCTGTTAGGTACACTGTCAGGGCTTGAGTTAGAAATAGTATTATGGCCTTAGTTAAGGACAGTATCAGGAGCTGACTTAGAGCATCAAGGCCATAGTTAGGGACAGTGTCACAGCCTTGGGGCTGAATTCAGAGCCTGAGTTAGGGAAAGCATCAGTGCTTTAGTTGCCATAAGAGGCCTGACTTTACCTAAAGACAGGGTTACATTATGATCTAGGTATAGTGTCAGGAAATAAACCAGGTATAGTGTCAACACCTTAGTTACTGAGAGTATCAGGGCCTTGTTTAGAACCAGTGTCAGGGCTTCAGGTAAGGACAGCATCAGAGCCTGATGTAGGGAGAGTGACAGGTCCTGAGTGAGGCCTAGCATCAGTCCCTTAGCTGGGCACACTGTCAGGTCATGACTCAGGAGAAGCATCAGGGCGTCCGTAGGATCAGCATTACGGTCTTAGTTAAAGACATGGGGGCTTCCCTGGTGGTGCAGTGGTTTAGAGTCCACCTGCCGATGCAGGGGACACGGGTTAGTGCCCTGGTCCGGGAAGATCCCACATGCCGTGGAGCTGCTGGGCCCGTGAGCCATGGCTGCTGAGCCTGTGCGTCCGGAGCCAGTGCTCCACAACGGGAGGGGTCACAACATTGAGAGGCTGGTGTATCGCAAAAAAACAAAAAAAAAGACATGGTCAGGGCCTGAGTTAGGCGGAGCGTCAAGCCCTCAGTTACGGAGAGCTTCAGGGCCTGTGTTAGGGACAGCCTCAGGGCTTTATTTAGGGCAAGCATCAGGGCTGACTTAGGGATAGTGTCAGGACCTTGGTTCGAGATGGGTCAGTATACTCGCTCAGGATAGTGTTAGGCCTTTAGTTATTGCCGGCAGCAGGCCTGCATTAGGGACAGCTTCCAGGCCTTACATACAAACAGTGTCAGGGCGTTAGTGATGACTAGTAAGAGCCTTAGTTAGGGACAGCATTAGGGCTTCAGGTAGGGTAAGAGGCAGGACATTAACTATGCACTAGAGATAAAGTGCGGACCGGAGCGAGGGACATATGAAGGCCTTAGTTATCGAGAGCACCTGGGCCTTCTTTAGGACCAGTATCACGGCCTTCGGTAGGGACAGTGTCAGGGCAAGACCTAGGAGGAGCATAAGGGCTTCTGTAGGATCAGCACCAGGGACTGGGGATGGGGATGGGGATGGGGATGGGGATCGGGTAGGGGAGGGCTAGGGCTAGGATTAGGGCTAGGGCCTTAGTTAGGAATAGTGTCAAGTCCTTAGTTAAGGTCACTGTCAGGGCCTTAGTTAGGGTTAGCATCAGAGCCTTTGTTAGGTATAATGTCAGAGCTTGAGTTAGAAGTAGTGTCAGGGCCTTGGTAAGGACGAGCGTTAGAGCCTTTATTATATATAATGGCAGGGCCAGAGTTAGGAGGAGAGTCAGGTAATTAGTCAGGGACACTATCAGGAACTTAGTTAGGGACAGTATCACGGCCTGAGTTAGTAGTAGTGTCAAGGCCTTAGTTAAGGACAGTGTCAGGGCAAGCACTAGCAGGAGCATAAAGGCCTCTGTAGGAGCTGGGGCAGGAGCTGGGACTGGGGCTGGGGCTGGGCCTGGGGCTAGGGCTAGGGCTAGGGCCTTACTTAGGAATAGTCTCAAGGCCTTACTTAGGGTCACTGTCAGGGCCTTAGTTAGGGTTAGCATCAGAGCCTTCGTTAGGTATAATATCAGGGCGTGAGTTAGAAGTAGTGTCAAGCCTTAGTGATGGACAGTGCCAGTGCCTTGGTTAGGACGAGCGTCATAGCCTTTGATCTGTATAATGGCAGGGCCAGAGTTAGGACGACAGTCAGGCCCTTAGTTAGGGACACTGTCAGGGCCTTAGTTAGGGACAGTATCACAGCCTGAGTTAGTAGTAGTGTCAAGGCGTTAGTTAAGAACAGTGTCAGGGCCTTACTTACAACTAGCATCAGAGCCTTTCTTCGGTATCGTGTCAGGGCCCGATTTAGGAGTAGTGTCAAGGCCTTAGTTAGGGTCAGTGTCAGGGGCTTAGTTACGAGTACTGTCAAGGCCTTTCTTAGGATTAGTGTCACAGACTTAGTTAGGACTAGCATCAGAGCCCTCGTTAGGTATACTGTCAGGGCCTTAGTTAGGGACAGTGTCAGGGCCTGAGTTAGGAGTGGAATTAGTGCCTCTCTTAGGAACAGTGTCAGGGTCTGTGTTAGGTGTAGTGTCAGGGCATGTGTTACGTGTAGTGTCAGGGCATAAGTTAGGACAGTGTCAGGGCCTTAGTTAGGACTAGCATCAGAGCCTTGGTGATGTATCGTGTCACGGCCTGAGTTAGCCGTAGTCTCAGGTCCTACTTAGGGACAGTGTCAGGGCCTTGGTTAGGACTACCATCAGAGCCTTCGTTAGGGCCAGTGTCAGGGTCTTGGTTAGGACTGGCCTCAGAGCCTTCTGTTAGGTACACTGTCAGGGCTTGAGACACGCATAGTGTTAGGGACTTTGATATGGACAGTATCAGGCCCTGACATTGGACCAGCATCTAGGCCTTACTTAGGGACAGTGTCACGGCCTTGGGGCTAAATTGAGGGCCTGAGTTATGCATAGCATCAGGGCTTTAGTTGATATAAGAGGCTCGACTTTAGCTAAAGACAGGGATAAGTTATGATCTAGGTATACTATCAGGAAATGACCCAGGTATAGTGTCAATACCTTAGTTACTGAGAATATCGGGGCCTTGTTTAGAACCAGTGTCAGGGCTTCAGGCAGGGACAGCGTCACAGCCTGACGTAGGGAGAGCGACAGGGCCCGAGTGAGGCCTAGCATCAGGTCCTTAGCTGGGGACACTGTCAGGGCATGACTCAGGAGCAGCATCAGGGCCTCTGTAGGATCAGCATTACGGTCTTAGTTAAAGACATGATCAGGGCCTGAGTTAGGTGGAGTGTCAAGGCCTCAGTTACGGATAGCTTCAGGGCCTGTGTTACGGACAGCCTCAGGGCTTTATTTAGGGCCAGCATCAGGGCTGCCTTAGGGATAGTGTCAGGACCTTGGCTCGAGATGGCTCAGTATATTAGCTCAGGATAGCGTTAGGCCTTTAGTTATTGCGGGCAGCAGGGCCTGCATTAGGGACACCTTCCAGGCCTTACTTACAAACAGTGTCAGGGCCTTAGGGATGACTAGTCAGGGCCTTAGTTAGGGACAGCATTAGGGCTTCAGGTAGGCTAAGAGGGAGGACATTAACTATGGACAAGGGATAAAGTCCGGAACGGAGCGAGGGACACTTTGAAGGCCTTAGTTATCGAGAGCACCTGGGCCTTCTTTAGGACCAGTATCACGGCCTTCGGTAGGGACAGTGTCAGGGCAAGGCCTAGGAGGAGCATAAGGGCCTCTTTAGGATCAGCATCAGGGGCTGGGGCTGGGGCTACGGCTGGGGCTGGGGCTGGGGCTGGGGCTGGAGATGGGAATGGGGATGGGGATGGGGATGGGCTAGGGGAGGGCTAGGGCTAGGGTTAGGGCTAGGGCCTTAGTTAGGAATAGTGTCAAGGACTTAGTTAGGGTCACTGTCAGGGCCTTAGTTAGGGTTAGCATCAGAGCCTTTGTTAGGTATAATGTCAGAGCTTGAGTTAGTAGTACTGTCAGGGCTTTAGTGAGGGACAGTGTCAGGTTCTTGGTAAGGACGAGCATTAGAGCCTTTGTTATGTATAATGGCAGGGCCAGAGTTAGGAGGAGAGTCAGGCAATTAGTCAGGGACACTGTCAGGGACTTAGTTAGGGACAGTATCACGGCCTGAGTTACTAGTAGTGTCAAGGCCTTAGTTAAGGACAGTGTCAGGGCAAGGCCTAGGAGGAGCATTAAGGGCCTCTGTAGGATCAGCATCAGGGTCTGGGGCTGAGGCAAGGGCTAGGGCTAGGGCTACGGTTAGGGCTATGGCCTTAGTTAGCAATAGTGTCAAGGCCTTAGTTAGGGTCACTGTCAGGGCCTTAGTTAGGACTAGCATCAGAGCCTTGTGACGTATCGTGTCACAGCCTGAGCTGGCCGTAGTCTCAGGCCCTACTTAGGGACAGTGTCAGGGTCTTGGTTAGGACTGGCGTCAGATCCTTCTGATAGGTACAGTGTCAGGGCTTGAGACACGCATAGTGTTAGGGACTTTGATAGGGACAGTATCAGGCCCTGACGTTGGACCAGCATCTAGGCCTTACTTAGGGACAGTGTCACGGCCTTGGGGCTAAATTGAGGGCCTGAGTTATGCATAGCATCTGGGCTTTAGTTGCCATAAGAGGCTCCACTTTAGCTAAAGACAGGGATAAGTTATGATCTAGGTATACTGTCAGGACATGACCCAGGTATAGTGTCAACACCTTAGTTACTGAGAATATCGCGGCCTTGTTTAGAACCAGTGTCAGGACTTCAGCTAGGGACAGCGTCAGAGCCTGACGTAAGGAGAGCGACAGGGCCCGAGTGAGGCCTAGCATCAGGTCCTTAGCTGGGGACACTGTCAGGGCCTTAGTTAGGGAAAGTATCACGGCCTGAGTTACTAGTAGTCACAAGGCCACAGTTAAGCACAGTGTCAAGGCAACGCCTAGGAGAAGCATAAAGGCCTCTGTAGGAGCTGGGGCAGGAGCTGGGACTGGGACTGGGGCTGGAGCTGGGGCTGGGGCTAGGGCTGGGGCTAGGGCCTTACTTAGGAATAGTCTCAAGGCCTTACTTAGGGTCACTGTCAGGGCCTTAGTTAGGGTTAGCATCAGAGCCTTTGTTAGGTATAATGTCAGAGCTTGAGTTAGAAGTAGCGTCAGGGCCTTAGTGAGGGACAGTGTCAGGTCCTTGCTAAGGACGAGCGTTAGAGCCTTTGTTATGTATAATGGCAGGGCCAGAGTTAGGAGGAGAGTCAGGTAATTAGTCAGGGACACTGTCAGGGACTTAGTTAGGGACAGTATCACGGCCTGAGTTACTAGTAGTGTCAAGGCCTTACTTAAGGACAGTGTCAGGGCAAGCACTAGCAGGAGCATAAAGGCCTCTGTAGGAGCTGGGGCAGGAGCTGGGACTGGGGCTGGGGCTGGGCCTGGGGCTAGGGCTAGGGCTAGGGCCTTACTTAGGAATAGTCTCAAGGCCTTACTTAGGGTCACTGTCAGGGCCTTAGTTAGGGTTAGCATCAGAGCCTTCGTTAGGTATAATATCAGGGCGTGAGTTAGAAGTAGTGTCAAGCCTTAGTGATGGACAGTGCCAGTGCCTTGGTTAGGACGAGCGTCATAGCCTTTGATCTGTATAATGGCAGGGCCAGAGTTAGGACGACAGTCAGGCCCTTAGTTAGGGACACTGTCAGGGCCTTAGTTAGGGACAGTATCACAGCCTGAGTTAGTAGTAGTGTCAAGGCGTTAGTTAAGAACAGTGTCAGGGCCTTACTTACAACTAGCATCAGAGCCTTTCTTCGGTATCGTGTCAGGGCCCGATTTAGGAGTAGTGTCAAGGCCTTAGTTAGGGTCAGTGTCAGGGGCTTAGTTACGAGTACTGTCAAGGCCTTTCTTAGGATTAGTGTCACAGACTTAGTTAGGACTAGCATCAGAGCCCTCGTTAGGTATACTGTCAGGGCCTTAGTTAGGGACAGTGTCAGGGCCTGAGTTAGGAGTGGAATTAGTGCCTCTCTTAGGAACAGTGTCAGGGTCTGTGTTAGGTGTAGTGTCAGGGCATGTGTTACGTGTAGTGTCAGGGCATAAGTTAGGACAGTGTCAGGGCCTTAGTTAGGACTAGCATCAGAGCCTTGGTGACGTATCGTGTCACGGCCTGAGTTAGCCGTAGTCTCAGGCCCTACTTAGGGACAGTGTCAGGGCCTTGGTTAGGACTACCATCAGAGCCTTCGTTAGGGCCAGTGTCAGGGTCTTGGTTAGGACTGGCCTCAGAGCCTTCTGTTAGGTACACTGTCAGGGCTTGAGACACGCATAGTGTTAGGGACTTTGATATGGACAGTATCAGGCCCTGACATTGGACCAGCATCTAGGCCTTACTTAGGGACAGTGTCACGGCCTTGGGGCTAAATTGAGGGCCTGAGTTATGCATAGCATCAGGGCTTTAGTTGATATAAGAGGCTCGACTTTAGCTAAAGACAGGGATAAGTTATGATCTAGGTATACTATCAGGAAATGACCCAGGTATAGTGTCAATACCTTAGTTACTGAGAATATCGGGGCCTTGTTTAGAACCAGTGTCAGGGCTTCAGGCAGGGACAGCGTCACAGCCTGACGTAGGGAGAGCGACAGGGCCCGAGTGAGGCCTAGCATCAGGTCCTTAGCTGGGGACACTGTCAGGGCATGACTCAGGAGCAGCATCAGGGCCTCTGTAGGATCAGCATTACGGTCTTAGTTAAAGACATGATCAGGGCCTGAGTTAGGTGGAGTGTCAAGGCCTCAGTTACGGATAGCTTCAGGGCCTGTGTTACGGACAGCCTCAGGGCTTTATTTAGGGCCAGCATCAGGGCTGCCTTAGGGATAGTGTCAGGACCTTGGCTCGAGATGGCTCAGTATATTAGCTCAGGATAGCGTTAGGCCTTTAGTTATTGCGGGCAGCAGGGCCTGCATTAGGGACACCTTCCAGGCCTTACTTACAAACAGTGTCAGGGCCTTAGGGATGACTAGTCAGGGCCTTAGTTAGGGACAGCATTAGGGCTTCAGGTAGGGTAAGAGGGAGGACATTAACTATGGACAAGGGATAAAGTCCGGAACGGAGCGAGGGACACTTTGAAGGCCTTAGTTATCGAGAGCACCTGGGCCTTCTTTAGGACCAGTATCACGGCCTTCGGTAGGGACAGTGTCAGGGCAAGGCCTAGGAGGAGCATAAGGGCCTCTTTAGGATCAGCATCAGGGGCTGGGGCTGGGGCTACGGCTGGGGCTGGGGCTGGGGCTAGGGCTGGGGCTGGGGCTGGAGATGGGGATGGGGATGGGGATGGGGATGGGCTAGGGGAGGGCTAGGGCTAGGGCTAGGGCCTTAGTTAGGAATAGTGTCAAGGACTTACTTAGGGTCACTGTCAGGGCCTTAGTTAGGGTTAGCATCAGAGCCTTTGTTAGGTATAATGTCAGAGCTTGAGTTAGAAGTAGCGTCAGGGCCTTAGTGAGGGACAGTGTCAGGTCCTTGCTAAGGACGAGCGTTAGAGCCTTTGTTATGTATAATGGCAGGGCCAGAGTTAGGAGGAGAGTCAGGTAATTAGTCAGGGACACTGTCAGGGACTTAGTTAGGGACAGTATCACGGCCTGAGTTACTAGTAGTGTCAAGGCCTTACTTAAGGACAGTGTCAGGGCAAGCACTAGCAGGAGCATAAAGGCCTCTGTAGGAGCTGGGGCAGGAGCTGGGACTGGGGCTGGGGCTGGGCCTGGGGCTAGGGCTAGGGCTAGGGCCTTACTTAGGAATAGTCTCAAGGCCTTACTTAGGGTCACTGTCAGGGCCTTAGTTAGGGTTAGCATCAGAGCCTTCGTTAGGTATAATATCAGGGCGTGAGTTAGAAGTAGTGTCAAGCCTTAGTGATGGACAGTGCCAGTGCCTTGGTTAGGACGAGCGTCATAGCCTTTGATCTGTATAATGGCAGGGCCAGAGTTAGGACGACAGTCAGGCCCTTAGTTAGGGACACTGTCAGGGCCTTAGTTAGGGATAGTATCACAGCCTGAGTTAGTAGTAGTGTCAACGCGTTAGTTAAGAACAGTGTCAGGGCCTTACTTACAACTAGCATCAGAGCCTTTCTTCGGTATCGTGTCAGGGCCCGATTTAGGAGTAGTGTCAAGGCCTTAGTTAGGGTCAGTGTCAGGGGCTTAGTTACGAGTACTGTCAAGGCCTTTCTTAGGATTAGTGTCACAGACTTAGTTAGGACTAGCATCAGAGCCCTCATTAGGTATACTGTCAGGGCCTTAGTTAGGGACAGTGTCAGGGCCTGAGTTAGGAGTGGAATTAGTGCCTCTCTTAGGAACAGTGTCAGGGTCTGTGTTAGGTGTAGTGTCAGGGCAAGTGTTACGTGTAGTGTCAGGGCATAAGTTAGGACAGTGTCAGGGCCTTACTTAGGACTAGCATCAGAGCCTTGGTGACGTATCGTGTCACGGCCTGAGTTAGCCGTAGACTCAGGCCCTACTTAGGGACAGTGTCAGGGCCTTGGTTAGGACTACCATCAAAGCCTTTGTTAGGGCCAGTGTCAGGGTCTTGGTTAGGACTGGCCTCACAGCCTTCTGTTAGGTACACTGTCAGGGCTTGAGACACGCATAGTGTTAGGGACTTTGATAGGGACAGTATCAGGCCCTGACGTTGGACCAGCATCTAGGCCTTACTTAGGGACAGTGTCACGGCCTTGGGGCTAAATTGAGGGCCTGAGTTATGCATAGCATCAGGGCTTTAGTTGATATAAGAGGCTCGACTTTAGCTAAAGACAGGGATAAGTTATGATCTAGGTATACTATCAGGACATGACCCAGGTATAGTGTCAACACCTTAGTTACTGAGAATATCGCGGCCTTGTTTAGAACCAGTGTCAGGACTTCAGCTAGGGACAGCGTCAGAGCCTGACGTAAGGAGAGCGACAGGGCCCGAGTGAGGCCTAGCATCAGGTCCTTAGCTGGGGACACTGTCAGGGCCTTAGTTAGGGAAAGTATCACGGCCTGAGTTACTAGTAGTCACAAGGCCACAGTTAAGCACAGTGTCAAGGCAACGCCTAGGAGAAGCATAAAGGCCTCTGTAGGAGCTGGGGCAGGAGCTGGGACTGGGACTGGGGCTGGAGCTGGGGCTGGGGCTAGGGCTGGGGCTAGGGCCTTACTTAGGAATAGTCTCAAGGCCTTACTTAGGGTCACTGTCAGGGCCTTAGTTAGGGTTAGCATCAGAGCCTTTGTTAGGTATAATGTCAGAGCTTGAGTTAGAAGTAGCGTCAGGGCCTTAGTGAGGGACAGTGTCAGGTCCTTGCTAAGGACGAGCGTTAGAGCCTTTGTTATGTATAATGGCAGGGCCAGAGTTAGGAGGAGAGTCAGGTAATTAGTCAGGGACACTGTCAGGGACTTAGTTAGGGACAGTATCACGGCCTGAGTTACTAGTAGTGTCAAGGCCTTACTTAAGGACAGTGTCAGGGCAAGCACTAGCAGGAGCATAAAGGCCTCTGTAGGAGCTCAGGCAGGAGCTCGGACTGGGGCTGGGGCTGGGCCTGGGGCTAGGGCTAGGGCTAGGGCCTTACTTAGGAATAGTCTCAAGGCCTTACTTAGGGTCACTGTCAGGGCCTTAGTTAGGGTTAGCATCAGAGCCTTCGTTAGGTATAATATCAGGGCGTGAGTTAGAAGTAGTGTCAAGCCTTAGTGATGGACAGTGCCAGTGCCTTGGTTAGGACGAGCGTCATAGCCTTTGATCTGTATAATGGCAGGGCCAGAGTTAGGACGACAGTCAGGCCCTTAGTTAGGGACACTGTCAGGGCCTTAGTTAGGGACAGTATCACAGCCTGAGTTAGTAGTAGTGTCAAGGCGTTAGTTAAGAACAGTGTCAGGGCCTTACTTACAACTAGCATCAGAGCCTTTCTTCGGTATCGTGTCAGGGCCCGATTTAGGAGTAGTGTCAAGGCCTTAGTTAGGGTCAGTGTCAGGGGCTTAGTTACGAGTACTGTCAAGGCCTTTCTTAGGATTAGTGTCACAGACTTAGTTAGGACTAGCATCAGAGCCCTCGTTAGGTATACTGTCAGGGCCTTAGTTAGGGACAGTGTCAGGGCCTGAGTTAGGAGTGGAATTAGTGCCTCTCTTAGGAACAGTGTCAGGGTCTGTGTTAGGTGTAGTGTCAGGGCATGTGTTACGTGTAGTGTCAGGGCATAAGTTAGGACAGTGTCAGGGCCTTAGTTAGGACTAGCATCAGAGCCTTGGTGACGTATCGTGTCACGGCCTGAGTTAGCCGTAGTCTCAGGCCCTACTTAGGGACAGTGTCAGGGCCTTGGTTAGGACTACCATCAGAGCCTTCGTTAGGGCCAGTGTCAGGGTCTTGGTTAGGACTGGCCTCAGAGCCTTCTGTTAGGTACACTGTCAGGGCTTGAGACACGCATAGTGTTAGGGACTTTGATATGGACAGTATCAGGCCCTGACATTGGACCAGCATCTAGGCCTTACTTAGGGACAGTGTCACGGCCTTGGGGCTAAATTGAGGGCCTGAGTTATGCATAGCATCAGGGCTTTAGTTGATATAAGAGGCTCGACTTTAGCTAAAGACAGGGATAAGTTATGATCTAGGTATACTATCAGGAAATGACCCAGGTATAGTGTCAATACCTTAGTTACTGAGAATATCGGGGCCTTGTTTAGAACCAGTGTCAGGGCTTCAGGCAGGGACAGCGTCACAGCCTGACGTAGGGAGAGCGACAGGGCCCGAGTGAGGCCTAGCATCAGGTCCTTAGCTGGGGACACTGTCAGGGCATGACTCAGGAGCAGCATCAGGGCCTCTGTAGGATCAGCATTACGGTCTTAGTTAAAGACATGATCAGGGCCTGAGTTAGGTGGAGTGTCAAGGCCTCAGTTACGGATAGCTTCAGGGCCTGTGTTACGGACAGCCTCAGGGCTTTATTTAGGGCCAGCATCAGGGCTGCCTTAGGGATAGTGTCAGGACCTTGGCTCGAGATGGCTCAGTATATTAGCTCAGGATAGCGTTAGGCCTTTAGTTATTGCGGGCAGCAGGGCCTGCATTAGGGACACCTTCCAGGCCTTACTTACAAACAGTGTCAGGGCCTTAGGGATGACTAGTCAGGGCCTTAGTTAGGGACAGCATTAGGGCTTCAGGTAGGGTAAGAGGGAGGACATTAACTATGGACAAGGGATAAAGTCCGGAACGGAGCGAGGGACACTTTGAAGGCCTTAGTTATCGAGAGCACCTGGGCCTTCTTTAGGACCAGTATCACGGCCTTCGGTAGGGACAGTGTCAGGGCAAGGCCTAGGAGGAGCATAAGGGCCTCTTTAGGATCAGCATCAGGGGCTGGGGCTGGGGCTACGGCTGGGGCTGGGGCTGGGGCTAGGGCTGGGGCTGGGGCTGGAGATGGGGATGGGGATGGGGATGGGGATGGGCTAGGGGAGGGCTAGGGCTAGGGCCTTAGTTAGGAATAGTGTCAAGGACTTAGTTAGGGTCACTGTCAGGGCCTTAGTTAGGGTTAGCATCAGAGCCTTTGTTAGGTATAATGTCAGAGCTTGAGTTAGAAGTAGCGTCAGGGCCTTAGTGAGGGACAGTGTCAGGTCCTTGCTAAGGACGAGCGTTAGAGCCTTTGTTATGTATAATGGCAGGGCCAGAGTTAGGAGGAGAGTCAGGTAATTAGTCAGGGACACTGTCAGGGACTTAGTTAGGGACAGTATCACGGCCTGAGTTACTAGTAGTGTCAAGGCCTTACTTAAGGACAGTGTCAGGGCAAGCACTAGCAGGAGCATAAAGGCCTCTGTAGGAGCTGGGGCAGGAGCTGGGACTGGGGCTGGGGCTGGGCCTGGGGCTAGGGCTAGGGCTAGGGCCTTACTTAGGAATAGTCTCAAGGCCTTACTTAGGGTCACTGTCAGGGCCTTAGTTAGGGTTAGCATCAGAGCCTTCGTTAGGTATAATATCAGGGCGTGAGTTAGAAGTAGTGTCAAGCCTTAGTGATGGACAGTGCCAGTGCCTTGGTTAGGACGAGCGTCATAGCCTTTGATCAGTATAATGGCAGGGCCAGAGTTAGGACGACAGTCAGGCCCTTAGTTAGGGACACTGTCAGGGCCTTAGTTAGGGATAGTATCACAGCCTGAGTTAGTAGTAGTGTCAACGCGTTAGTTAAGAACAGTGTCAGGGCCTTACTTACAACTAGCATCAGAGCCTTTCTTCGGTATCGTGTCAGGGCCCAATTTAGGAGTAGTGTCAAGGCCTTAGTTAGGGTCAGTGTCAGGGGCTTAGTTACGAGTACTGTCAAGGCCTTTCTTAGGATTAGTGTCACAGACTTAGTTAGGACTAGCATCAGAGCCCTCATTAGGTATACTGTCAGGGCCTTAGTTAGGGACAGTGTCAGGGCCTGAGTTAGGAGTGGAATTAGTGCCTCTCTTAGGAACAGTGTCAGGGTCTGTGTTAGGTGTAGTGTCAGGGCAAGTGTTACGTGTAGTGTCAGGGCATAAGTTAGGACAGTGTCAGGGCCTTACTTAGGACTAGCATCAGAGCCTTGGTGACGTATCGTGTCACGGCCTGAGTTAGCCGTAGACTCAGGCCCTACTTAGGGACAGTGTCAGGGCCTTGGTTAGGACTACCATCAAAGCCTTTGTTAGGGCCAGTGTCAGGGTCTTGGTTAGGACTGGCCTCACAGCCTTCTGTTAGGTACACTGTCAGGGCTTGAGACACGCATAGTGTTAGGGACTTTGATAGGGACAGTATCAGGCCCTGACGTTGGACCAGCATCTAGGCCTTACTTAGGGACAGTGTCACGGCCTTGGGGCTAAATTGAGGGCCTGAGTTATGCATAGCATCAGGGCTTTAGTTGATATAAGAGGCTCGACTTTAGCTAAAGACAGGGATAAGTTATGATCTAGGTATACTATCAGGACATGACCCAGGTATAGTGTCAACACCTTAGTTACTGAGAATATCGCGGCCTTGTTTAGAACCAGTGTCAGGACTTCAGCTAGGGACAGCGTCAGAGCCTGACGTAAGGAGAGCGACAGGGCCCGAGTGAGGCCTAGCATCAGGTCCTTAGCTGGGGACACTGTCAGGGCCTTAGTTAGGGAAAGTATCACGGCCTGAGTTACTAGTAGTCACAAGGCCACAGTTAAGCACAGTGTCAAGGCAACGCCTAGGAGAAGCATAAAGGCCTCTGTAGGAGCTGGGGCAGGAGCTGGGACTGGGACTGGGGCTGGAGCTGGGGCTGGGGCTAGGGCTGGGGCTAGGGCCTTACTTAGGAATAGTCTCAAGGCCTTACTTAGGGTCACTGTCAGGGCCTTAGTTAGGGTTAGCATCAGAGCCTTTGTTAGGTATAATGTCAGAGCTTGAGTTAGAAGTAGCGTCAGGGCCTTAGTGAGGGACAGTGTCAGGTCCTTGCTAAGGACGAGCGTTAGAGCCTTTGTTATGTATAATGGCAGGGCCAGAGTTAGGAGGAGAGTCAGGTAATTAGTCAGGGACACTGTCAGGGACTTAGTTAGGGACAGTATCACGGCCTGAGTTACTAGTAGTGTCAAGGCCTTACTTAAGGACAGTGTCAGGGCAAGCACTAGCAGGAGCATAAAGGCCTCTGTAGGAGCTGGGGCAGGAGCTGGGACTGGGGCTGGGGCTGGGCCTGGGGCTAGGGCTAGGGCTAGGGCCTTACTTAGGAATAGTCTCAAGGCCTTACTTAGGGTCACTGTCAGGGCCTTAGTTAGGGTTAGCATCAGAGCCTTCGTTAGGTATAATATCAGGGCGTGAGTTAGAAGTAGTGTCAAGCCTTAGTGATGGACAGTGCCAGTGCCTTGGTTAGGACGAGCGTCATAGCCTTTGATCTGTATAATGGCAGGGCCAGAGTTAGGACGACAGTCAGGCCCTTAGTTAGGGACACTGTCAGGGCCTTAGTTAGGGACAGTATCACAGCCTGAGTTAGTAGTAGTGTCAAGGCGTTAGTTAAGAACAGTGTCAGGGCCTTACTTACAACTAGCATCAGAGCCTTTCTTCGGTATCGTGTCAGGGCCCGATTTAGGAGTAGTGTCAAGGCCTTAGTTAGGGTCAGTGTCAGGGGCTTAGTTACGAGTACTGTCAAGGCCTTTCTTAGGATTAGTGTCACAGACTTAGTTAGGACTAGCATCAGAGCCCTCGTTAGGTATACTGTCAGGGCCTTAGTTAGGGACAGTGTCAGGGCCTGAGTTAGGAGTGGAATTAGTGCCTCTCTTAGGAACAGTGTCAGGGTCTGTGTTAGGTGTAGTGTCAGGGCATGTGTTACGTGTAGTGTCAGGGCATAAGTTAGGACAGTGTCAGGGCCTTAGTTAGGACTAGCATCAGAGCCTTGGTGACGTATCGTGTCACGGCCTGAGTTAGCCGTAGTCTCAGGCCCTACTTAGGGACAGTGTCAGGGCCTTGGTTAGGACTACCATCAGAGCCTTCGTTAGGGCCAGTGTCAGGGTCTTGGTTAGGACTGGCCTCAGAGCCTTCTGTTAGGTACACTGTCAGGGCTTGAGACACGCATAGTGTTAGGGACTTTGATATGGACAGCATCAGGCCCTGACATTGGACCAGCATCTAGGCCTTACTTAGGGACAGTGTCACGGCCTTGGGGCTAAATTGAGGGCCTGAGTTATGCATAGCATCAGGGCTTTAGTTGATATAAGAGGCTCGACTTTAGCTAAAGACAGGGATAAGTTATGATCTAGGTATACTATCAGGAAATGACCCAGGTATAGTGTCAATACCTTAGTTACTGAGAATATCGGGGCCTTGTTTAGAACCAGTGTCAGGGCTTCAGGCAGGGACAGCGTCACAGCCTGACGTAGGGAGAGCGACAGGGCCCGAGTGAGGCCTAGCATCAGGTCCTTAGCTGGGGACACTGTCAGGGCATGACTCAGGAGCAGCATCAGGGCCTCTGTAGGATCAGCATTACGGTCTTAGTTAAAGACATGATCAGGGCCTGAGTTAGGTGGAGTGTCAAGGCCTCAGTTACGGATAGCTTCAGGGCCTGTGTTACGGACAGCCTCAGGGCTTTATTTAGGGCCAGCATCAGGGCTGCCTTAGGGATAGTGTCAGGACCTTGGCTCGAGATGGCTCAGTATATTAGCTCAGGATAGCGTTAGGCCTTTAGTTATTGCGGGCAGCAGGGCCTGCATTAGGGACACCTTCCAGGCCTTACTTACAAACAGTGTCAGGGCCTTAGGGATGACTAGTCAGGGCCTTAGTTAGGGACAGCATTAGGGCTTCAGGTAGGGTAAGAGGGAGGACATTAACTATGGACAAGGGATAAAGTCCGGAACGGAGCGAGGGACACTTTGAAGGCCTTAGTTATCGAGAGCACCTGGGCCTTCTTTAGGACCAGTATCACGGCCTTCGGTAGGGACAGTGTCAGGGCAAGGCCTAGGAGGAGCATAAGGGCCTCTTTAGGATCAGCATCAGGGGCTGGGGCTGGGGCTACGGCTGGGGCTACGGCTCGGGCTGGGGCTGGGGCTGGAGATGGGAATGGGGATGGGGATGGGGATGGGCTAGGGGAGGGCTAGGGCTAGGGTTAGGGCTAGGGCCTTAGTTAGGAATAGTGTCAAGGACTTAGTTAGGGTCACTGTCAGGGCCTTAGTTAGGGTTAGCATCAGAGCCTTTGTTAGGTATAATGTCAGAGCTTGAGTTAGTAGTACTGTCAGGGCTTTAGTGAGGGACAGTGTCAGGTTCTTGGTAAGGACGAGCATTAGAGCCTTTGTTATGTATAATGGCAGGGCCAGAGTTAGGAGGAGAGTCAGGCAATTAGTCAGGGACACTGTCAGGGACTTAGTTAGGGACAGTATCACGGCCTGAGTTACTAGTAGTGTCAAGGCCTTAGTTAAGGACAGTGTCAGGGCAAGGCCTAGGAGGAGCATTAAGGGCCTCTGTAGGATCAGCATCAGGGTCTGGGGCTGAGGCAAGGGCTAGGGCTAGGGCTAGGGCTACGGTTAGGGCTATGGCCTTAGTTAGCAATAGTGTCAAGGCCTTAGTTAGGGTCACTGTCAGGGCCTTAGTTAGGACTAGCATCAGAGCCTTGTGACATATCGTGTCACAGCCTGAGCTGGCCGTAGTCTCAGGCCCTACTTAGGGACAGTGTCAGGGTCTTGGTTAGGACTGGCGTCAGATCCTTCTGTTAGGTACAGTGTCAGGCCTTGAGACACGCATAGTGTTAGGGACTTTGATAGGGACAGTATCAGGCCCTGACGTTGGACCAGCATCTAGGCCTTACTTAGGGACAGTGTCACGGCCTTGGGGCTAAATTGAGGGCCTGAGTTATGCATAGCATCTGGGCTTTAGTTGCCATAAGAGGCTCCACTTTAGCTAAAGACAAGGATAAGTTATGATCTAGGTATACTGTCAGGACATGACCCAGGTATAGTGTCAACACCTTAGTTACTGAGAATATCGCGGCCTTGTTTAGAACCAGTGTCAGGACTTCAGCTAGGGACAGCGTCAGAGCCTGACGTAAGGAGAGCGACAGGGCCCGAGTGAGGCCTAGCATCAGGTCCTTAGCTGGGGACACTGTCAGGGCCTTAGTTAGGGAAAGTATCACGGCCTGAGTTACTAGTAGTCACAAGGCCACAGTTAAGCACAGTGTCAAGGCAACGCCTAGGAGAAGCATAAAGGCCTCTGTAGGAGCTGGGGCAGGAGCTGGGACTGGGACTGGGGCTGGAGCTGGGGCTGGGGCTAGGGCTGGGGCTAGGGCCTTACTTAGGAATAGTCTCAAGGCCTTACTTAGGGTCACTGTCAGGGCCTTAGTTAGGGTTAGCATCAGAGCCTTTGTTAGGTATAATGTCAGAGCTTGAGTTAGAAGTAGCGTCAGGGCCTTAGTGAGGGACAGTGTCAGGTCCTTGCTAAGGACGAGCGTTAGAGCCTTTGTTATGTATAATGGCAGGGCCAGAGTTAGGAGGAGAGTCAGGTAATTAGTCAGGGACACTGTCAGGGACTTAGTTAGGGACAGTATCACGGCCTGAGTTACTAGTAGTGTCAAGGCCTTACTTAAGGACAGTGTCAGGGCAAGCACTAGCAGGAGCATAAAGGCCTCTGTAGGAGCTGGGGCAGGAGCTGGGACTGGGGCTGGGGCTGGGCCTGGGGCTAGGGCTAGGGCTAGGGCCTTACTTAGGAATAGTCTCAAGGCCTTACTTAGGGTCACTGTCAGGGCCTTAGTTAGGGTTAGCATCAGAGCCTTCGTTAGGTATAATATCAGGGCGTGAGTTAGAAGTAGTGTCAAGCCTTAGTGATGGACAGTGCCAGTGCCTTGGTTAGGACGAGCGTCATAGCCTTTGATCTGTATAATGGCAGGGCCAGAGTTAGGACGACAGTCAGGCCCTTAGTTAGGGACACTGTCAGGGCCTTAGTTAGGGACAGTATCACAGCCTGAGTTAGTAGTAGTGTCAAGGCGTTAGTTAAGAACAGTGTCAGGGCCTTACTTACAACTAGCATCAGAGCCTTTCTTCGGTATCGTGTCAGGGCCCGATTTAGGAGTAGTGTCAAGGCCTTAGTTAGGGTCAGTGTCAGGGGCTTAGTTACGAGTACTGTCAAGGCCTTTCTTAGGATTAGTGTCACAGACTTAGTTAGGACTAGCATCAGAGCCCTCGTTAGGTATACTGTCAGGGCCTTAGTTAGGGACAGTGTCAGGGCCTGAGTTAGGAGTGGAATTAGTGCCTCTCTTAGGAACAGTGTCAGGGTCTGTGTTAGGTGTAGTGTCAGGGCATGTGTTACGTGTAGTGTCAGGGCATAAGTTAGGACAGTGTCAGGGCCTTAGTTAGGACTAGCATCAGAGCCTTGGTGACGTATCGTGTCACGGCCTGAGTTAGCCGTAGTCTCAGGCCCTACTTAGGGACAGTGTCAGGGCCTTGGTTAGGACTACCATCAGAGCCTTCGTTAGGGCCAGTGTCAGGGTCTTGGTTAGGACTGGCCTCAGAGCCTTCTGTTAGGTACACTGTCAGGGCTTGAGACACGCATAGTGTTAGGGACTTTGATATGGACAGCATCAGGCCCTGACATTGGACCAGCATCTAGGCCTTACTTAGGGACAGTGTCACGGCCTTGGGGCTAAATTGAGGGCCTGAGTTATGCATAGCATCAGGGCTTTAGTTGATATAAGAGGCTCGACTTTAGCTAAAGACAGGGATAAGTTATGATCTAGGTATACTATCAGGAAATGACCCAGGTATAGTGTCAATACCTTAGTTACTGAGAATATCGGGGCCTTGTTTAGAACCAGTGTCAGGGCTTCAGGTAGGGACAGCGTCACAGCCTGACGTAGGGAGAGCGACAGGGCCCGAGTGAGGCTTAGCATCAGGTCCTTAGCTGGGGACACTGTCAGGGCATGACTCAGGAGCAGCATCAGGGCCTCTGTAGGATCAGCATTACGGTCTTAGTTAAAGACATGATCAGGGCCTGAGTTAGGTGGAGTGTCAAGGCCTCAGTTACGGATAGCTTCAGGGCCTGTGTTACGGACAGCCTCAGGGCTTTATTTAGGGCCAGCATCAGGGCTGCCTTAGGGATAGTGTCAGGACCTTGGCTCGAGATGGCTCAGTATATTAGCTCAGGATAGCGTTAGGCCTTTAGTTATTGCGGGCAGCAGGGCCTGCATTAGGGACACCTTCCAGGCCTTACTTACAAACAGTGTCAGGGCCTTAGGGATGACTAGTCAGGGCCTTAGTTAGGGACAGCATTAGGGCTTCAGGTAGGCTAAGAGGGAGGACATTAACTATGGACAAGGGATAAAGTCCGGAACGGAGCGAGGGACACTTTGAAGGCCTTAGTTATCGAGAGCACCTGGGCCTTCTTTAGGACCAGTATCACGGCCTTCGGTAGGGACAGTGTCAGGGCAAGGCCTAGGAGGAGCGTAAGGGCCTCTTTAGGATCAGCATCAGGGGCTGGGGCTGGGGCTACGGCTGGGGCTGGGGCTGGGGCTGGAGCTGGGAATGGGGATGGGGATGGGGATGGGGATGGGCTTGGGGAGGGCTAGGGTTAGGGCTAGGGCCTTAGTTAGGAATAGTGTCAAGGACTTAGTTAGGGTCACTGTCAGGGCCTTAGTTAGGGTTAGCATCAGAGCCTTTGTTAGGTATAATGTCAGAGCTTGAGTTAGTAGTACTGTCAGGGCTTTAGTGAGGGACAGTGTCAGGTTCTTGGTAAGGACGAGCATTAGAGCCTTTGTTATGTATAATGGCAGGGCCAGAGTTAGGAGGAGAGTCAGGCAATTAGTCAGGGACACTGTCAGGGACTTAGTTAGGGACAGTATCATGGCCTGAGTTACTAGTAGTGTCAAGGCCTTAGTTAAGGACAGTGCCAGGGCAAGGCCTAGGAGGAGCATTAAGGGCCTCTGTAGGATCAGCATCAGGGTCTAGGGCTGAGGAAAGGGCTAGGGCTAGGGCTACGGCTAGGGCTATGGCCTTAGTTAGCAATAGTGTCAAGGCCTTAGTTAGGGTCACTGTCAGGGCCTTAGTTAGGACTAGCATCAGAGCCTTGTGACGTATCGTGTCACAGCCTGAGTTAGCCGTAGTCTCAGGCCCTACTTAGGGACAGTGTCAGGGTCTTGGTTAGGACTGGCGTCAGATCCTTCTGTTAGGTACAGTGTCAGGGCTTGAGACACGCATAGTGTTAGGGACTTTGATAGGGACAGTATCAGGCCCTGACGTTGGACCAGCATCTAGGCCTTACTTAGGGACAGTGTCACGGCCTTGGGGCTAAATTGAGGGCCTGAGTTATGCATAGCATCTGGGCTTTAGTTGCCATAAGATGCTCCACTTTAGCTAAAGACAGGGATAAGTTATGATCTAGGTATACTGTCAGGACATGACCCAGGTATAGTGTCAACACCTTAGTTACTGAGAATATCGCGGCCTTGTTTAGAACCAGTGTCAGGACTTCAGCTAGGGACAGCGTCAGAGGCTGACGTAAGGAGAGCGACAGGGCCCGAGTGAGGCCTAGCATCAGGTCCTTAGCTGGGGACACTGTCAGGGCCTTAGTTAGGGAAAGTATCACGGCCTGAGTTACTAGTAGTCACAAGGCCACAGTTAAGCACAGTGTCAAGGCAACGCCTAGGAGAAGCATAAAGGCCTCTGTAGGAGCTGGGGCAGGAGCTGGGACTGAGACTGGGGCTGGGGCTGGGGCTGGGGCTGGGGCTGGGGCTAGGGCCTTACTTAGGAATAGTGTCAAGGCCTTAGTTAGGGTTAGCATCAGAGCCTTTGTTAGGTATAATGTCAGAGCTTGAGTTAGAAGTAGCGTCAGGGCATTAGTGAGGGACAGTGTCAGGTCCTTGCTAAGGACGAGCGTTAGAGCCTTTGTTATGTATAATGGCAGGGCCAGAGTTAGGAGGAGAGTCAGGTAATTAGTCAGGGACACTGTCAGGGACTTAGTTAGGGACAGTATCACGGCCTGAGTTACTAGTAGTGTCAAGGCCTTACTTAAGGACAGTGTCAGGGCAAGCACTAGCAGGAGCATAAAGGCCTCTGTAGGAGCTGGGGCAGGAGCTGGGACTGGGGCTGGGACTGGGCCTGGGGCTAGAGCTAGGGCTACGGCCTTACTTAGGAATAGTCTCAAGGCCTTACTTAGGGTCACTGTCAGGGCCTTAGTTAGGGTTAGCATCAGAGCCTTCGTTAGGTATAATATCAGGGCGTGAGTTAGAAGTAGTGTCAAGCCTTAGTGATGGACAGTGCCAGTGCCTTGTTTAGGACGAGCGTCATAGCCTTTGATCTGTATAATGGCAGGGCCAGAGTTAGGACGACAGTCAGGCCCTTAGTTAGGGACACTGTCAGGGACTTAGTTAGGGACAGTATCACAGCCTGAGTTAGTGGTAGTGTCAAGGCGTTAGTTAAGAACTGTGTCAGGGCCTTACTTACAAACAGTGTCAGGGCCTTAGGGATGACTAGTCAGGGCCTTAGTTAGGGACAGCATTAGGGCTTCAGGTAGGGTAAGAGGGAGGACATTAACTATGGACAAGGGATAAAGTCCGGAACGGAGCGAGGGACACTTTGAAGGCCTTAGTTATCGAGAGCACCTGGGCCTTCTTTAGGACCAGTATCACGGCCTTCGGTAGGGACAGTGTCAGGGCAAGGCCTAGGAGGAGCATAAGGGCCTCTTTAGGATCAGCATCAGGGGCTGGGGCTGGGGCTACGGCTGGGGCTACGGCTCGGGCTGGGGCTGGGGCTGGAGATGGGAATGGGGATGGGGATGGGGATGGGCTAGGGGAGGGCTAGGGCTAGGGTTAGGGCTAGGGCCTTAGTTAGGAATAGTGTCAAGGACTTAGTTAGGGTCACTGTCAGGGCCTTAGTTAGGGTTAGCATCAGAGCCTTTGTTAGGTATAATGTCAGAGCTTGAGTTAGTAGTACTGTCAGGGCTTTAGTGAGGGACAGTGTCAGGTTCTTGGTAAGGACGAGCATTAGAGCCTTTGTTATGTATAATGGCAGGGCCAGAGTTAGGAGGAGAGTCAGGCAATTAGTCAGGGACACTGTCAGGGACTTAGTTAGGGACAGTATCACGGCCTGAGTTACTAGTAGTGTCAAGGCCTTAGTTAAGGACAGTGTCAGGGCAAGGCCTAGGAGGAGCATTAAGGGCCTCTGTAGGATCAGCATCAGGGTCTGGGGCTGAGGCAAGGGCTAGGGCTAGGGCTACGGCTACGGCTATGGCCTTAGTTAGCAATAGTGTCAAGGCCTTAGTTAGGGTCACTGTCAGGGCCTTAGTTAGGACTAGCATCAGAGCCTTGTGACGTATCGTGTCACAGCCTGAGCTGGCCGTAGTCTCAGGCCCTACTTAGGGACAGTGTCAGGGTCTTGGTTAGGACTGGCGTCAGATCCTTCTGTTAGGTACAGTGTCAGGGCTTGAGACACGCATAGTGTTAGGGACTTTGATAGGGACAGTATCAGGCCCTGACGTTGGACCAGCATCTAGGCCTTACTTAGGGACAGTGTCACGGCCTTGGGGCTAAATTGAGGGCCTGAGTTATGCATAGCATCTGGGCTTTAGTTGCCATAAGAGGCTCCACTTTAGCTAAAGACAAGGATAAGTTATGATCTAGGTATACTGTCAGGACATGACCCAGGTATAGTGTCAACACCTTAGTTACTGAGAATATCGCGGCCTTGTTTAGAACCAGTGTCAGGACTTCAGCTAGGGACAGCGTCAGAGCCTGACGTAAGGAGAGCGACAGGGCCCGAGTGAGGCCTAGCATCAGGTCCTTAGCTGGGGACACTGTCAGGGCCTTAGTTAGGGAAAGTATCACGGCCTGAGTTACTAGTAGTCACAAGGCCACAGTTAAGCACAGTGTCAAGGCAACGCCTAGGAGAAGCATAAAGGCCTCTGTAGGAGCTGGGGCAGGAGCTGGGACTGGGACTGGGGCTGGAGCTGGGGCTGGGGCTAGGGCTGGGGCTAGGGCCTTACTTAGGAATAGTCTCAAGGCCTTACTTAGGGTCACTGTCAGGGCCTTAGTTAGGGTTAGCATCAGAGCCTTTGTTAGGTATAATGTCAGAGCTTGAGTTAGAAGTAGCGTCAGGGCCTTAGTGAGGGACAGTGTCAGGTCCTTGCTAAGGACGAGCGTTAGAGCCTTTGTTATGTATAATGGCAGGGCCAGAGTTAGGAGGAGAGTCAGGTAATTAGTCAGGGACACTGTCAGGGACTTAGTTAGGGACAGTATCACGGCCTGAGTTACTAGTAGTGTCAAGGCCTTACTTAAGGACAGTGTCAGGGCAAGCACTAGCAGGAGCATAAAGGCCTCTGTAGGAGCTGGGGCAGGAGCTGGGACTGGGGCTGGGGCTGGGCCTGGGGCTAGGGCTAGGGCTAGGGCCTTACTTAGGAATAGTCTCAAGGCCTTACTTAGGGTCACTGTCAGGGCCTTAGTTAGGGTTAGCATCAGAGCCTTCGTTAGGTATAATATCAGGGCGTGAGTTAGAAGTAGTGTCAAGCCTTAGTGATGGACAGTGCCAGTGCCTTGGTTAGGACGAGCGTCATAGCCTTTGATCTGTATAATGGCAGGGCCAGAGTTAGGACGACAGTCAGGCCCTTAGTTAGGGACACTGTCAGGGCCTTAGTTAGGGACAGTATCACAGCCTGAGTTAGTAGTAGTGTCAAGGCGTTAGTTAAGAACAGTGTCAGGGCCTTACTTACAACTAGCATCAGAGCCTTTCTTCGGTATCGTGTCAGGGCCCGATTTAGGAGTAGTGTCAAGGCCTTAGTTAGGGTCAGTGTCAGGGGCTTAGTTACGAGTACTGTCAAGGCCTTTCTTAGGATTAGTGTCACAGACTTAGTTAGGACTAGCATCAGAGCCCTCGTTAGGTATACTGTCAGGGCCTTAGTTAGGGACAGTGTCAGGGCCTGAGTTAGGAGTGGAATTAGTGCCTCTCTTAGGAACAGTGTCAGGGTCTGTGTTAGGTGTAGTGTCAGGGCATGTGTTACGTGTAGTGTCAGGGCATAAGTTAGGACAGTGTCAGGGCCTTAGTTAGGACTAGCATCAGAGCCTTGGTGACGTATCGTGTCACGGCCTGAGTTAGCCGTAGTCTCAGGCCCTACTTAGGGACAGTGTCAGGGCCTTGGTTAGGACTACCATCAGAGCCTTCGTTAGGGCCAGTGTCAGGGTCTTGGTTAGGACTGGCCTCAGAGCCTTCTGTTAGGTACACTGTCAGGGCTTGAGACACGCATAGTGTTAGGGACTTTGATATGGACAGCATCAGGCCCTGACATTGGACCAGCATCTAGGCCTTACTTAGGGACAGTGTCACGGCCTTGGGGCTAAATTGAGGGCCTGAGTTATGCATAGCATCAGGGCTTTAGTTGATATAAGAGGCTCGACTTTAGCTAAAGACAGGGATAAGTTATGATCTAGGTATACTATCAGGAAATGACCCAGGTATAGTGTCAATACCTTAGTTACTGAGAATATCGGGGCCTTGTTTAGAACCAGTGTCAGGGCTTCAGGTAGGGACAGCGTCACAGCCTGACGTAGGGAGAGCGACAGGGCCCGAGTGAGGCTTAGCATCAGGTCCTTAGCTGGGGACACTGTCAGGGCATGACTCAGGAGCAGCATCAGGGCCTCTGTAGGATCAGCATTACGGTCTTAGTTAAAGACATGATCAGGGCCTGAGTTAGGTGGAGTGTCAAGGCCTCAGTTACGGATAGCTTCAGGGCCTGTGTTACGGACAGCCTCAGGGCTTTATTTAGGGCCAGCATCAGGGCTGCCTTAGGGATAGTGTCAGGACCTTGGCTCGAGATGGCTCAGTATATTAGCTCAGGATAGCGTTAGGCCTTTAGTTATTGCGGGCAGCAGGGCCTGCATTAGGGACACCTTCCAGGCCTTACTTACAAACAGTGTCAGGGCCTTAGGGATGACTAGTCAGGGCCTTAGTTAGGGACAGCATTAGGGCTTCAGGTAGGCTAAGAGGGAGGACATTAACTATGGACAAGGGATAAAGTCCGGAACGGAGCGAGGGACACTTTGAAGGCCTTAGTTATCGAGAGCACCTGGGCCTTCTTTAGGACCAGTATCACGGCCTTCGGTAGGGACAGTGTCAGGGCAAGGCCTAGGAGGAGCGTAAGGGCCTCTTTAGGATCAGCATCAGGGGCTGGGGCTGGGGCTACGGCTGGGGCTGGGGCTGGGGCTGGAGCTGGGAATGGGGATGGGGATGGGGATGGGGATGGGCTAGGGGAGGGCTAGGGTTAGGGCTAGGGCCTTAGTTAGGAATAGTGTCAAGGACTTAGTTAGGGTCACTGTCAGGGCCTTAGTTAGGGTTAGCATCAGAGCCTTTGTTAGGTATAATGTCAGAGCTTGAGTTAGTAGTACTGTCAGGGCTTTAGTGAGGGACAGTGTCAGGTTCTTGGTAAGGACGAGCATTAGAGCCTTTGTTATGTATAATGGCAGGGCCAGAGTTAGGAGGAGAGTCAGGCAATTAGTCAGGGACACTGTCAGGGACTTAGTTAGGGACAGTATCATGGCCTGAGTTACTAGTAGTGTCAAGGCCTTAGTTAAGGACAGTGCCAGGGCAAGGCCTAGGAGGAGCATTAAGGGCCTCTGTAGGATCAGCATCAGGGTCTAGGGCTGAGGAAAGGGCTAGGGCTAGGGCTACGGCTAGGGCTATGGCCTTAGTTAGCAATAGTGTCAAGGCCTTAGTTAGGGTCACTGTCAGGGCCTTAGTTAGGACTAGCATCAGAGCCTTGTGACGTATCGTGTCACAGCCTGAGTTAGCCGTAGTCTCAGGCCCTACTTAGGGACAGTGTCAGGGTCTTGGTTAGGACTGGCGTCAGATCCTTCTGTTAGGTACAGTGTCAGGGCTTGAGACACGCATAGTGTTAGGGACTTTGATAGGGACAGTATCAGGCCCTGACGTTGGACCAGCATCTAGGCCTTACTTAGGGACAGTGTCACGGCCTTGGGGCTAAATTGAGGGCCTGAGTTATGCATAGCATCTGGGCTTTAGTTGCCATAAGATGCTCCACTTTAGCTAAAGACAGGGATAAGTTATGATCTAGGTATACTGTCAGGACATGACCCAGGTATAGTGTCAACACCTTAGTTACTGAGAATATCGCGGCCTTGTTTAGAACCAGTGTCAGGACTTCAGCTAGGGACAGCGTCAGAGCCTGACGTAAGGAGAGCGACAGGGCCCGAGTGAGGCCTAGCATGAGGTCCTTAGCTGGGGACACTGTCAGGGCCTTAGTTAGGGAAAGTATCACGGCCTGAGTTACTAGTAGTCACAAGGCCACAGTTAAGCACAGTGTCAAGGCAACGCCTAGGAGAAGCATAAAGGCCTCTGTAGGAGCTGGGGCAGGAGCTGGGACTGAGACTGGGACTGGGGCTGGGGCTGGGGCTGGGGCTGGGGCTAGGGCCTTACTTAGGAATAGTGTCAAGGCCTTAGTTAGGGTTAGCATCAGAGCCTTTGTTAGGTATAATGTCAGAGCTTGAGTTAGAAGTAGCGTCAGGGCATTAGTGAGGGACAGTGTCAGGTCCTTGCTAAGGACGAGCGTTAGAGCCTTTGTTATGTATAATGGCAGGGCCAGAGTTAGGAGGAGAGTCAGGTAATTAGTCAGGGACACTGTCAGGGACTTAGTTAGGGACAGTATCACGGCCTGAGTTACTAGTAGTGTCAAGGCCTTACTTAAGGACAGTGTCAGGGCAAGCACTAGCAGGAGCATAAAGGCCTCTGTAGGAGCTGGGACAGGAGCTCGGACTGGGGCTGGGGCTGGGCCTGGGGCTAGAGCTAGGGCTAGGGCCTTACTTAGGAATAGTCTCAAGGCCTTACTTAGGGTCACTGTCAGGGCCTTAGTTAGGGTTAGCATCAGAGCCTTCGTTAGGTATAATATCAGGGCGTGAGTTAGAAGTAGTGTCAAGCCTTAGTGATGGACAGTGCCAGTGCCTTGGTTAGGACGAGCGTCATAGCCTTTGATCTGTATAATGGCAGGGCCAGAGTTAGGACGACAGTCAGGCCCTTAGTTAGGGACACTGTCAGGGACTTAGTTAGGGACAGTATCACAGCCTGAGTTAGTGGTAGTGTCAAGGCGTTAGTTAAGAACAGTGTCAGGGCCTTACTTACAACTAGCATCAGAGCCTTTCTTCGGTATCGTGTCAGGGCCCGATTTAGGAGTAGTGTCAAGGCCTTAGTTAGGGTCAGTGTCAGGGGCTTAGTTACGAGTACTGTCAAGGCCTTTCTTAGGATTAGTGTCACAGACTTAGTTAGGACTAGCATCAGAGCCCTCATTAGGTATACTGTCAGGGCCTTAGTTAGGGACAGTGTCAGGGCCTGAGTTAGGAGTGGAATTAGTGCCTCTCTTAGGAACAGTGTCAGGGTCTGTGTTAGATGTAGTGTCAGGGCATGTGTTACATGTAGTGTCAGGGCATAAGTTAGGACAGTGTCAGGGCCTTACTTAGGACTAGCATCAGAGCCTTGGTGACGTATCGTCTCACGGCCTGAGTTAGCCGTAGTCTCAGGCCCTACTTAGGGACAGTGCCAGGGCCTTGGTGACGTATCGTGTCACGGCCTGAGTTAGCCGTAGACTCAGGCCCTACTTAGGGACAGTGTCAGGGCCTTGGTTAGGACTACCATCAAAGCCTTTGTTAGGGCCAGTGTCAGGGTCTTGGTTAGGACTGGCCTCACAGCCTTCTGTTAGGTACACTGTCAGGGCTTGAGACACGCATAGTGTTAGGGACTTTGATATGGACAGTATCAGGCCCTGACATTGGACCAGCATCTAGGCCTTACTTAGGGACAGTGTCACGGCCTTGGGGCTAAATTGAAGGCCTGAGTTATGCATAGCATCAGGGCTTTAGTTGATATAAGAGGCTCGACTTTAGCTAAAGACAGGGATAAGTTATGATCTAGGTATACTATCAGGAAATGACCCAGGTATAGTGTCAATACCTTAGTTACTGAGAATATCGGGGCCTTGTTTAGAACCAGTGTCAGGGCTTCAGGTAGGGACAGCGTCACAGCCTGACGTAGCGAGAGCGACAGGGCCCGAGTGAGGCCTAGCATTACGTCCTTAGCTGGGGACACTGTCAGGGCATGACTCAGGAGCAGCATCAGGGCCTCTGTAGGATCAGCATTACGGTCTTAGTTAAAGACATGATCAGGGCCTGAGTTAGGTGGAGTGTCAAGGCCTCAGTTACGGATAGCTTCAGGGCCTGTGTTACGGACAGCCTCAGGGCTTTATTTAGGGCCAGCATCAGGGCTGCCTTAGGGATAGTGTCAGGACCTTGGCTCGAGATGGCTCAGTATATTAGCTCAGGATAGCGTTAGGCCTTTAGTTATTACGGGCAGCAGGGCCTGCATTAGGGACACCTTCCAGGCCTTACTTACAAACAGTGTCAGGGCCTTAGGGATGACTAGTCAGGGCCTTAGTTAGGGACAGCATTAGGGCTTCAGGTAGGGTAAGAGGGAGGACATTAACTATGGACAAGGGATAAAGTCCGGAACGGAGCGAGGGACACTTTGAAGGCCTTAGTTATCGAGAGCACCTGGGCCTTCTTTAGGACCAGTATCACGGCCTTCGGTAGGGACAGTGTCAGGGCAAGGCCTAGGAGGAGCATAAGGGCCTCTTTAGGATCAGCATCAGGGGCTGGGGCTGGGGCTACGGCTGGGGCTACGGCTCGGGCTAGGGCTGGGGCTGGAGATGGGAATGGGGATGGGGATGGGGATGGGCTAGGGGAGGGCTAGGGCTAGGGTTAGGGCTAGGGCCTTAGTTAGGAATAGTGTCAAGGACTTAGTTAGGGTCACTGTCAGGGCCTTAGTTAGGGTTAGCATCAGAGCCTTTGTTAGGTATAATGTCAGAGCTTGAGTTAGTAGTACTGTCAGGGCTTTAGTGAGGGACAGTGTCAGGTTCTTGGTAAGGACGAGCATTAGAGCCTTTGTTATGTATAATGGCAGGGCCAGAGTTAGGAGGAGAGTCAGGCAATTAGTCAGGGACACTGTCAGGGACTTAGTTAGGGACAGTATCACGGCCTGAGTTACTAGTAGTGTCAAGGCCTTAGTTAAGGACAGTGTCAGGGCAAGGCCTAGGAGGAGCATTAAGGGCCTCTGTAGGATCAGCATCAGGGTCTGGGGCTGAGGCAAGGGCTAGGGCTAGGGCTAGGGCTACGGTTAGGGCTATGGCCTTAGTTAGCAATAGTGTCAAGGCCTTAGTTAGGGTCACTGTCAGGGCCTTAGTTAGGACTAGCATCAGAGCCTTGTGACGTATCGTGTCACAGCCTGAGCTGGCCGTAGTCTCAGGCCCTACTTAGGGACAGTGTCAGGGTCTTGGTTAGGACTGGCGTCAGATCCTTCTGTTAGGTACAGTGTCAGGGCTTGAGACACGCATAGTGTTAGGGACTTTGATAGGGACAGTATCAGGCCCTGACGTTGGACCAGCATCTAGGCCTTACTTAGGGACAGTGTCACGGCCTTGGGGCTAAATTGAGGGCCTGAGTTATGCATAGCATCTGGGCTTTAGTTGCCATAAGAGGCTCCACTTTAGCTAAAGACAAGGATAAGTTATGATCTAGGTATACTGTCAGGACATGACCCAGGTATAGTGTCAACACCTTAGTTACTGAGAATATCGCGGCCTTGTTTAGAACCAGTGTCAGGACTTCAGCTAGGGACAGCGTCAGAGCCTGACGTAAGGAGAGCGACAGGGCCCGAGTGAGGCCTAGCATCAGGTCCTTAGCTGGGGACACTGTCAGGGCCTTAGTTAGGGAAAGTATCACGGCCTGAGTTACTAGTAGTCACAAGGCCACAGTTAAGCACAGTGTCAAGGCAACGCCTAGGAGAAGCATAAAGGCCTCTGTAGGAGCTGGGGCAGGAGCTGGGACTGGGACTGGGGCTGGAGCTGGGGCTGGGGCTAGGGCTGGGGCTAGGGCCTTACTTAGGAATAGTCTCAAGGCCTTACTTAGGGTCACTGTCAGGGCCTTAGTTAGGGTTAGCATCAGAGCCTTTGTTAGGTATAATGTCAGAGCTTGAGTTAGAAGTAGCGTCAGGGCCTTAGTGAGGGACAGTGTCAGGTCCTTGCTAAGGACGAGCGTTAGAGCCTTTGTTATGTATAATGGCAGGGCCAGAGTTAGGAGGAGAGTCAGGTAATTAGTCAGGGACACTGTCAGGGACTTAGTTAGGGACAGTATCACGGCCTGAGTTACTAGTAGTGTCAAGGCCTTACTTAAGGACAGTGTCAGGGCAAGCACTAGCAGGAGCATAAAGGCCTCTGTAGGAGCTGGGGCAGGAGCTGGGACTGGGGCTGGGGCTGGGCCTGGGGCTAGGGCTAGGGCTAGGGCCTTACTTAGGAATAGTCTCAAGGCCTTACTTAGGGTCACTGTCAGGGCCTTAGTTAGGGTTAGCATCAGAGCCTTCGTTAGGTATAATATCAGGGCGTGAGTTAGAAGTAGTGTCAAGCCTTAGTGATGGACAGTGCCAGTGCCTTGGTTAGGACGAGCGTCATAGCCTTTGATCTGTATAATGGCAGGGCCAGAGTTAGGACGACAGTCAGGCCCTTAGTTAGGGACACTGTCAGGGCCTTAGTTAGGGACAGTATCACAGCCTGAGTTAGTAGTAGTGTCAAGGCGTTAGTTAAGAACAGTGTCAGGGCCTTACTTACAACTAGCATCAGAGCCTTTCTTCGGTATCGTGTCAGGGCCCGATTTAGGAGTAGTGTCAAGGCCTTAGTTAGGGTCAGTGTCAGGGGCTTAGTTACGAGTACTGTCAAGGCCTTTCTTAGGATTAGTGTCACAGACTTAGTTAGGACTAGCATCAGAGCCCTCGTTAGGTATACTGTCAGGGCCTTAGTTAGGGACAGTGTCAGGGCCTGAGTTAGGAGTGGAATTAGTGCCTCTCTTAGGAACAGTGTCAGGGTCTGTGTTAGGTGTAGTGTCAGGGCATGTGTTACGTGTAGTGTCAGGGCATAAGTTAGGACAGTGTCAGGGCCTTAGTTAGGACTAGCATCAGAGCCTTGGTGACGTATCGTGTCACGGCCTGAGTTAGCCGTAGTCTCAGGCCCTACTTAGGGACAGTGTCAGGGCCTTGGTTAGGACTACCATCAGAGCCTTCGTTAGGGCCAGTGTCAGGGTCTTGGTTAGGACTGGCCTCAGAGCCTTCTGTTAGGTACACTGTCAGGGCTTGAGACACGCATAGTGTTAGGGACTTTGATATGGACAGTATCAGGCCCTGACATTGGACCAGCATCTAGGCCTTACTTAGGGACAGTGTCACGGCCTTGGGGCTAAATTGAGGGCCTGAGTTATGCATAGCATCAGGGCTTTAGTTGATATAAGAGGCTCGACTTTAGCTAAAGACAGGGATAAGTTATGATCTAGGTATACTATCAGGAAATGACCCAGGTATAGTGTCAATACCTTAGTTACTGAGAATATCGGGGCCTTGTTTAGAACCAGTGTCAGGGCTTCAGGCAGGGACAGCGTCACAGCCTGACGTAGGGAGAGCGACAGGGCCCGAGTGAGGCCTAGCATCAGGTCCTTAGCTGGGGACACTGTCAGGGCATGACTCAGGAGCAGCATCAGGGCCTCTGTAGGATCAGCATTACGGTCTTAGTTAAAGACATGATCAGGGCCTGAGTTAGGTGGAGTGTCAAGGCCTCAGTTACGGATAGCTTCAGGGCCTGTGTTACGGACAGCCTCAGGGCTTTATTTAGGGCCAGCATCAGGGCTGCCTTAGGGATAGTGTCAGGACCTTGGCTCGAGATGGCTCAGTATATTAGCTCAGGATAGCGTTAGGCCTTTAGTTATTGCGGGCAGCAGGGCCTGCATTAGGGACACCTTCCAGGCCTTACTTACAAACAGTGTCAGGGCCTTAGGGATGACTAGTCAGGGCCTTAGTTAGGGACAGCATTAGGGCTTCAGGTAGGCTAAGAGGGAGGACATTAACTATGGACAAGGGATAAAGTCCGGAACGGAGCGAGGGACACTTTGAAGGCCTTAGTTATCGAGAGCACCTGGGCCTTCTTTAGGACCAGTATCATGGCCTTCGGTAGGGACAGTGTCAGGGCAAGGCCTAGGAGGAGCATAAGGGCCTCTTTAGGATCAGCATCAGGGGCTGGGGCTGGGGCTACGGCTGGGGCTGGGGCTGGGGCTAGGGCTGGGGCTGGGGCTGGAGATGGGGATGGGGATGGGGATGGGGATGGGCTAGGGGAGGGCTAGGGCTAGGGCTAGGGCCTTAGTTAGGAATAGTGTCAAGGACTTAGTTAGGGTCACTGTCAGGGCCTTAGTTAGGGTTAGCATCAGAGCCTTTGTTAGGTATAACGTCAGAGCTTGAGTTAGAAGTAGCGTCAGGGCCTTAGTGAGGGACAGTGTCAGGTCCTTGCTAAGGACGAGCGTTAGAGCCTTTGTTATGTATAATGGCAGGGCCAGAGTTAGGAGGAGAGTCAGGTAATTAGTCAGGGACACTGTCAGGGACTTAGTTAGGGACAGTATCACGGCCTGAGTTACTAGTAGTGTCAAGGCCTTACTTAAGGACAGTGTCAGGGCAAGCACTAGCAGGAGCATAAAGGCCTCTGTAGGAGCTGGGGCAGGAGCTGGGACTGGGGCTGGGGCTGGGCCTGGGGCTAGGGCTAGGGCTAGGGCCTTACTTAGGAATAGTCTCAAGGCCTTACTTAGGGTCACTGTCAGGGCCTTAGTTAGGGTTAGCATCAGAGCCTTCGTTAGGTATAATATCAGGGCGTGAGTTAGAAGTAGTGTCAAGCCTTAGTGATGGACAGTGCCAGTGCCTTGGTTAGGACGAGCGTCATAGCCTTTGATCTGTATAATGGCAGGGCCAGAGTTAGGACGACAGTCAGGCCCTTAGTTAGGGACACTGTCAGGGCCTTAGTTAGGGACAGTATCACAGCCTGAGTTAGTAGTAGTGTCAAGGCGTTAGTTAAGAACAGTGTCAGGGCCTTACTTACAACTAGCATCAGAGCCTTTCTTCGGTATCGTGTCAGGGCCCGATTTAGGAGTAGTGTCAAGGCCTTAGTTAGGGTCAGTGTCAGGGGCTTAGTTACGAGTACTGTCAAGGCCTTTCTTAGGATTAGTGTCACAGACTTAGTTAGGACTAGCATCAGAGCCCTCATTAGGTATACTGTCAGGGCCTTAGTTAGGGACAGTGTCAGGGCCTGAGTTAGGAGTGGAATTAGTGCCTCTCTTAGGAACAGTGTCAGGGTCTGTGTTAGGTGTAGTGTCAGGGCAAGTGTTACGTGTAGTGTCAGGGCATAAGTTAGGACAGTGTCAGGGCCTTACTTAGGACTAGCATCAGAGCCTTGGTGACGTATCGTGTCACGGCCTGAGTTAGCCGTAGACTCAGGCCCTACTTAGGGACAGTGTCAGGGCCTTGGTTAGGACTACCATCAAAGCCTTTGTTAGGGCCAGTGTCAGGGTCTTGGTTAGGACTGGCCTCACAGCCTTCTGTTAGGTACACTGTCAGGGCTTGAGACACGCATAGTGTTAGGGACTTTGATACGGACAGTATCAGGCCCTGACATTGGACCAGCATCTAGGCCTTACTTAGGGACAGTGTCACGGCCTTGGGGCTAAATTGAGGGCCTGAGTTATGCATAGCATCTGGGCTTTAGTTGCCATAAGAGGCTCCACTTTAGCTAAAGACAGGGATAAGTTATGATCTAGGTATACTGTCAGGACATGACCCAGGTATAGTGTCAACACCTTAGTTACTGAGAATATCGCGGCCTTGTTTAGAACCAGTGTCAGGACTTCAGCTAGGGACAGCGTCAGAGCCTGACGTAAGGAGAGCGACAGGGCCCGAGTGAGGCCTAGCATCAGGTCCTTAGCTGGGGACACTGTCAGGGCCTTAGTTAGGGAAAGTATCACGGCCTGAGTTACTAGTAGTCACAAGGCCACAGTTAAGCACAGTGTCAAGGCAACGCCTAGGAGAAGCATAAAGGCCTCTGTAGGAGCTGGGGCAGGAGCTGGGACTGGGACTGGGGCTGGAGCTGGGGCTGGGGCTAGGGCTGGGGCTAGGGCCTTACTTAGGAATAGTCTCAAGGCCTTACTTAGGGTCACTGTCAGGGCCTTAGTTAGGGTTAGCATCAGAGCCTTTGTTAGGTATAATGTCAGAGCTTGAGTTAGAAGTAGCGTCAGGGCCTTAGTGAGGGACAGTGTCAGGTCCTTGCTAAGGACGAGCGTTAGAGCCTTTGTTATGTATAATGGCAGGGCCAGCGTTAGGAGGAGAGTCAGGTAATTAGTCAGGGACACTGTCAGGGACTTAGTTAGGGACAGTATCACGGCCTGAGTTACTAGTAGTGTCAAGGCCTTACTTAAGGACAGTGTCAGGGCAAGCACTAGCAGGAGCATAAAGGCCTCTGTAGGAGCTGGGGCAGGAGCTGGGACTGGGGCTGGGGCTGGGCCTGGGGCTAGGGCTAGGGCTAGGGCCTTACTTAGGAATAGTCTCAAGGCCTTACTTAGGGTCACTGTCAGGGCCTTAGTTAGGGTTAGCATCAGAGCCTTCGTTAGGTATAATATCAGGGCGTGAGTTAGAAGTAGTGTCAAGCCTTAGTGATGGACAGTGCCAGTGCCTTGGTTAGGACGAGCGTCATAGCCTTTGATCTGTATAATGGCAGGGCCAGAGTTAGGACGACAGTCAGGCCCTTAGTTAGGGACACTGTCAGGGCCTTAGTTAGGGACAGTATCACAGCCTGAGTTAGTAGTAGTGTCAAGGCGTTAGTTAAGAACAGTGTCAGGGCCTTACTTACAACTAGCATCAGAGCCTTTCTTCGGTATCGTGTCAGGGCCCGATTTAGGAGTAGTGTCAAGGCCTTAGTTAGGGTCAGTGTCAGGGGCTTAGTTACGAGTACTGTCAAGGCCTTTCTTAGGATTAGTGTCACAGACTTAGTTAGGACTAGCATCAGAGCCCTCGTTAGGTATACTGTCAGGGCCTTAGTTAGGGACAGTGTCAGGGCCTGAGTTAGGAGTGGAATTAGTGCCTCTCTTAGGAACAGTGTCAGGGTCTGTGTTAGGTGTAGTGTCAGGGCATGTGTTACGTGTAGTGTCAGGGCATAAGTTAGGACAGTGTCAGGGCCTTAGTTAGGACTAGCATCAGAGCCTTGGTGACGTATCGTGTCACGGCCTGAGTTAGCCGTAGTCTCAGGCCCTACTTAGGGACAGTGTCAGGGCCTTGGTTAGGACTACCATCAGAGCCTTCGTTAGGGCCAGTGTCAGGGTCTTGGTTAGGACTGGCCTCAGAGCCTTCTGTTAGGTACACTGTCAGGGCTTGAGACACGCATAGTGTTAGGGACTTTGATATGGACAGTATCAGGCCCTGACATTGGACCAGCATCTAGGCCTTACTTAGGGACAGTGTCACGGCCTTGGGGCTAAATTGAGGGCCTGAGTTATGCATAGCATCAGGGCTTTAGTTGATATAAGAGGCTCGACTTTAGCTAAAGACAGGGATAAGTTATGATCTAGGTATACTATCAGGAAATGACCCAGGTATAGTGTCAATACCTTAGTTACTGAGAATATCGGGGCCTTGTTTAGAACCAGTGTCAGGGCTTCAGGCAGGGACAGCGTCACAGCCTGACGTAGGGAGAGCGACAGGGCCCGAGTGAGGCCTAGCATCAGGTCCTTAGCTGGGGACACTGTCAGGGCATGACTCAGGAGCAGCATCAGGGCCTCTGTAGGATCAGCATTACGGTCTTAGTTAAAGACATGATCAGGGCCTGAGTTAGGTGGAGTGTCAAGGCCTCAGTTACGGATAGCTTCAGGGCCTGTGTTACGGACAGCCTCAGGGCTTTATTTAGGGCCAGCATCAGGGCTGCCTTAGGGATAGTGTCAGGACCTTGGCTCGAGATGGCTCAGTATATTAGCTCAGGATAGCGTTAGGCCTTTAGTTATTGCGGGCAGCAGGGCCTGCATTAGGGACACCTTCCAGGCCTTACTTACAAACAGTGTCAGGGCCTTAGGGATGACTAGTCAGGGCCTTAGTTAGGGACAGCATTAGGGCTTCAGGTAGGCTAAGAGGGAGGACATTAACTATGGACAAGGGATAAAGTCCGGAACGGAGCGAGGGACACTTTGAAGGCCTTAGTTATCGAGAGCACCTGGGCCTTCTTTAGGACCAGTATCATGGCCTTCGGTAGGGACAGTGTCAGGGCAAGGCCTAGGAGGAGCATAAGGGCCTCTTTAGGATCAGCATCAGGGGCTGGGGCTGGGGCTACGGCTGGGGCTGGGGCTGGGGCTAGGGCTGGGGCTGGGGCTGGAGATGGGGATGGGGATGGGGATGGGGATGGGCTAGGGGAGGGCTAGGGCTAGGGCTAGGGCCTTAGTTAGGAATAGTGTCAAGGACTTAGTTAGGGTCACTGTCAGGGCCTTAGTTAGGGTTAGCATCAGAGCCTTTGTTAGGTATAACGTCAGAGCTTGAGTTAGAAGTAGCGTCAGGGCCTTAGTGAGGGACAGTGTCAGGTCCTTGCTAAGGACGAGCGTTAGAGCCTTTGTTATGTATAATGGCAGGGCCAGAGTTAGGAGGAGAGTCAGGTAATTAGTCAGGGACACTGTCAGGGACTTAGTTAGGGACAGTATCACGGCCTGAGTTACTAGTAGTGTCAAGGCCTTACTTAAGGACAGTGTCAGGGCAAGCACTAGCAGGAGCATAAAGGCCTCTGTAGGAGCTGGGGCAGGAGCTGGGACTGGGGCTGGGGCTGGGCCTGGGGCTAGGGCTAGGGCTAGGGCCTTACTTAGGAATAGTCTCAAGGCCTTACTTAGGGTCACTGTCAGGGCCTTAGTTAGGGTTAGCATCAGAGCCTTCGTTAGGTATAATATCAGGGCGTGAGTTAGAAGTAGTGTCAAGCCTTAGTGATGGACAGTGCCAGTGCCTTGGTTAGGACGAGCGTCATAGCCTTTGATCTGTATAATGGCAGGGCCAGAGTTAGGACGACAGTCAGGCCCTTAGTTAGGGACACTGTCAGGGCCTTAGTTAGGGACAGTATCACAGCCTGAGTTAGTAGTAGTGTCAAGGCGTTAGTTAAGAACAGTGTCAGGGCCTTACTTACAACTAGCATCAGAGCCTTTCTTCGGTATCGTGTCAGGGCCCGATTTAGGAGTAGTGTCAAGGCCTTAGTTAGGGTCAGTGTCAGGGGCTTAGTTACGAGTACTGTCAAGGCCTTTCTTAGGATTAGTGTCACAGACTTAGTTAGGACTAGCATCAGAGCCCTCATTAGGTATACTGTCAGGGCCTTAGTTAGGGACAGTGTCAGGGCCTGAGTTAGGAGTGGAATTAGTGCCTCTCTTAGGAACAGTGTCAGGGTCTGTGTTAGGTGTAGTGTCAGGGCAAGTGTTACGTGTAGTGTCAGGGCATAAGTTAGGACAGTGTCAGGGCCTTACTTAGGACTAGCATCAGAGCCTTGGTGACGTATCGTGTCACGGCCTGAGTTAGCCGTAGACTCAGGCCCTACTTAGGGACAGTGTCAGGGCCTTGGTTAGGACTACCATCAAAGCCTTTGTTAGGGCCAGTGTCAGGGTCTTGGTTAGGACTGGCCTCACAGCCTTCTGTTAGGTACACTGTCAGGGCTTGAGACACGCATAGTGTTAGGGACTTTGATACGGACAGTATCAGGCCCTGACATTGGACCAGCATCTAGGCCTTACTTAGGGACAGTGTCACGGCCTTGGGGCTAAATTGAGGGCCTGAGTTATGCATAGCATCTGGGCTTTAGTTGCCATAAGAGGCTCCACTTTAGCTAAAGACAGGGATAAGTTATGATCTAGGTATACTGTCAGGACATGACCCAGGTATAGTGTCAACACCTTAGTTACTGAGAATATCGCGGCCTTGTTTAGAACCAGTGTCAGGACTTCAGCTAGGGACAGCGTCAGAGCCTGACGTAAGGAGAGCGACAGGGCCCGAGTGAGGCCTAGCATCAGGTCCTTAGCTGGGGACACTGTCAGGGCCTTAGTTAGGGAAAGTATCACGGCCTGAGTTACTAGTAGTCACAAGGCCACAGTTAAGCACAGTGTCAAGGCAACGCCTAGGAGAATCATAAAGGCCTCTGTAGGAGCTGGGGCAGGAGCTGGGACTGGGACTGGGGCTGGAGCTGGGGCTGGGGCTAGGGCTGGGGCTAGGGCCTTACTTAGGAATAGTCTCAAGGCCTTACTTAGGGTCACTGTCAGGGCCTTAGTTAGGGTTAGCATCAGAGCCTTTGTTAGGTATAATGTCAGAGCTTGAGTTAGAAGTAGCGTCAGGGCCTTAGTGAGGGACAGTGTCAGGTCCTTGCTAAGGACGAGCGTTAGAGCCTTTGTTATGTATAATGGCAGGGCCAGCGTTAGGAGGAGAGTCAGGTAATTAGTCAGGGACACTGTCAGGGACTTAGTTAGGGACAGTATCACGGCCTGAGTTACTAGTAGTGTCAAGGCCTTACTTAAGGACAGTGTCAGGGCAAGCACTAGCAGGAGCATAAAGGCCTCTGTAGGAGCTGGGGCAGGAGCTGGGACTGGGGCTGGGGCTGGGCCTGGGGCTAGGGCTAGGGCTAGGGCCTTACTTAGGAATAGTCTCAAGGCCTTACTTAGGGTCACTGTCAGGGCCTTAGTTAGGGTTAGCATCAGAGCCTTCGTTAGGTATAATATCAGGGCGTGAGTTAGAAGTAGTGTCAAGCCTTAGTGATGGACAGTGCCAGTGCCTTGGTTAGGACGAGCGTCATAGCCTTTGATCTGTATAATGGCAGGGCCAGAGTTAGGACGACAGTCAGGCCCTTAGTTAGGGACACTGTCAGGGCCTTAGTTAGGGACAGTATCACAGCCTGAGTTAGTAGTAGTGTCAAGGCGTTAGTTAAGAACAGTGTCAGGGCCTTACTTACAACTAGCATCAGAGCCTTTCTTCGGTATCGTGTCAGGGCCCGATTTAGGAGTAGTGTCAAGGCCTTAGTTAGGGTCAGTGTCAGGGGCTTAGTTACGAGTACTGTCAAGGCCTTTCTTAGGATTAGTGTCACAGACTTAGTTAGGACTAGCATCAGAGCCCTCGTTAGGTATACTGTCAGGGCCTTAGTTAGGGACAGTGTCAGGGCCTGAGTTAGGAGTGGAATTAGTGCCTCTCTTAGGAACAGTGTCAGGGTCTGTGTTAGGTGTAGTGTCAGGGCATGTGTTACGTGTAGTGTCAGGGCATAAGTTAGGACAGTGTCAGGGCCTTAGTTAGGACTAGCATCAGAGCCTTGGTGACGTATCGTGTCACGGCCTGAGTTAGCCGTAGTCTCAGGCCCTACTTAGGGACAGTGTCAGGGCCTTGGTTAGGACTACCATCAGAGCCTTCGTTAGGGCCAGTGTCAGGGTCTTGGTTAGGACTGGCCTCAGAGCCTTCTGTTAGGTACACTGTCAGGGCTTGAGACACGCATAGTGTTAGGGACTTTGATATGGACAGTATCAGGCCCTGACATTGGACCAGCATCTAGGCCTTACTTAGGGACAGTGTCACGGCCTTGGGGCTAAATTGAGGGCCTGAGTTATGCATAGCATCAGGGCTTTAGTTGATATAAGAGGCTCGACTTTAGCTAAAGACAGGGATAAGTTATGATCTAGGTATACTATCAGGAAATGACCCAGGTATAGTGTCAATACCTTAGTTACTGAGAATATCGGGGCCTTGTTTAGAACCAGTGTCAGGGCTTCAGGCAGGGACAGCGTCACAGCCTGACGTAGGGAGAGCGACAGGGCCCGAGTGAGGCCTAGCATCAGGTCCTTAGCTGGGGACACTGTCAGGGCATGACTCAGGAGCAGCATCAGGGCCTCTGTAGGATCAGCATTACGGTCTTAGTTAAAGACATGATCAGGGCCTGAGTTAGGTGGAGTGTCAAGGCCTCAGTTACGAATAGCTTCAGGGCCTGTGTTACGGACAGCCTCAGGGCTTTATTTAGGGCCAGCATCAGGGCTGCCTTAGGGATAGTGTCAGGACCTTGGCTCGAGATGGCTCAGTATATTAGCTCAGGATAGCGTTAGGCCTTTAGTTATTGCGGGCAGCAGGGCCTGCATTAGGGACACCTTCCAGGCCTTACTTACAAACAGTGTCAGGGCCTTAGGGATGACTAGTCAGGGCCTTAGTTAGGGACAGCATTAGGGCTTCAGGTAGGGTAAGAGGGAGGACATTAACTATGGACAAGGGATAAAGTCCGGAACGGAGCGAGGGACACTTTGAAGGCCTTAGTTATCGAGAGCACCTGGGCCTTCTTTAGGACCAGTATCACGGCCTTCGGTAGGGACAGTGTCAGGGCAAGGCCTAGGAGGAGCATAAGGGCCTCTTTAGGGTCAGCATCAGGGGCTGGGGCTGGGGCTACGGCTGGGGCTGGGGCTGGGGCTAGGGCTGGGGCTGGGGCTGGAGATGGGGATGGGGATGGGGATGGGGATGGGCTAGGGGAGGGCTAGGGCTAGGGCTAGGGCCTTAGTTAGGAATAGTGTCAAGGACTTACTTAGGGTCACTGTCAGGGCCTTAGTTAGGGTTAGCATCAGAGCCTTTGTTAGGTATAATGTCAGAGCTTGAGTTAGAAGTAGCGTCAGGGCCTTAGTGAGGGACAGTGTCAGGTCCTTGCTAAGGACGAGCGTTAGAGCCTTTGTTATGTATAATGGCAGGGCCAGAGTTAGGAGGAGAGTCAGGTAATTAGTCAGGGACACTGTCAGGGACTTAGTTAGGGACAGTATCACGGCCTGAGTTACTAGTAGTGTCAAGGCCTTACTTAAGGACAGTGTCAGGGCAAGCACTAGCAGGAGCATAAAGGCCTCTGTAGGAGCTGGGGCAGGAGCTGGGACTGGGGCTGGGGCTGGGCCTGGGGCTAGGGCTAGGGCTAGGGCCTTACTTAGGAATAGTCTCAAGGCCTTACTTAGGGTCACTGTCAGGGCCTTAGTTAGGGTTAGCATCAGAGCCTTCGTTAGGTATAATATCAGGGCGTGAGTTAGAAGTAGTGTCAAGCCTTAGTGATGGACAGTGCCAGTGCCTTGGTTAGGACGAGCGTCATAGCCTTTGATCTGTATAATGGCAGGGCCAGAGTTAGGACGACAGTCAGGCCCTTAGTTAGGGACACTGTCAGGGCCTTAGTTAGGGATAGTATCACAGCCTGAGTTAGTAGTAGTGTCAAGGCGTTAGTTAAGAACAGTGTCAGGGCCTTACTTACAACTAGCATCAGAGCCTTTCTTCGGTATCGTGTCAGGGCCCGATTTAGGAGTAGTGTCAAGGCCTTAGTTAGGGTCAGTGTCAGGGGCTTAGTTACGAGTACTGTCAAGGCCTTTCTTAGGATTAGTGTCACAGACTTAGTTAGGACTAGCATCAGAGCCCTCATTAGGTATACTGTCAGGGCCTTAGTTAGGGACAGTGTCAGGGCCTGAGTTAGGAGTGGAATTAGTGCCTCTCTTAGGAACAGTGTCAGGGTCTGTGTTAGGTGTAGTGTCAGGGCAAGTGTTACGTGTAGTGTCAGGGCATAAGTTAGGACAGTGTCAGGGCCTTACTTAGGACTAGCATCAGAGCCTTGGTGACGTATCGTGTCACGGCCTGAGTTAGCCGTAGACTCAGGCCCTACTTAGGGACAGTGTCAGGGCCTTGGTTAGGACTACCATCAAAGCCTTTGTTAGGGCCAGTGTCAGGGTCTTGGTTAGGACTGGCCTCACAGCCTTCTGTTAGGTACACTGTCAGGGCTTGAGACACGCATAGTGTTAGGGACTTTGATATGGACAGTATCAGGCCCTGACATTGGACCAGCATCTAGGCCTTACTTAGGGACAGTGTCACGGCCTTGGGGCTAAATTGAGGGCCTGAGTTATGCATAGCATCAGGGCTTTAGTTGATATAAGAGGCTCGACTTTAGCTAAAGACAGGGATAAGTTATGATCTAGGTATACTATCAGGAAATGACCCAGGTATAGTGTCAATACCTTAGTTACTGAGAATATCGGGGCCTTGTTTAGAACCAGTGTCAGGGCTTCAGGTAGGGACAGCGTCACAGCCTGACGTAGCGAGAGCGACAGGGCCCGAGTGAGGCCTAGCATCACGTCCTTAGCTGGGGACACTGTCAGGGCATGACTCAGGAGCAGCATCAGGGCCTCTGTAGGATCAGCATTACGGTCTTAGTTAAAGACATGATCAGGGCCTGAGTTAGGTGGAGTGTCAAGGCCTCAGTTACGGATAGCTTCAGGGCCTGTGTTACGGACAGCCTCAGGGCTTTATTTAGGGCCAGCATCAGGGCTGCCTTAGGGATAGTGTCAGGACCTTGGCTCGAGATGGCTCAGTATATTAGCTCAGGATAGCGTTAGGCCTTTAGTTATTACGGGCAGCAGGGCCTGCATTAGGGACACCTTCCAGGCCTTACTTACAAACAGTGTCAGGGCCTTAGGGATGACTAGTCAGGGCCTTAGTTAGGGACAGCATTAGGGCTTCAGGTAGGGTAAGAGGGAGGACATTAACTATGGACAAGGGATAAAGTCCAGAACGGAGCGAGGGACACTTTGAAGGCCTTAGTTATCGAGAGCACCTGGGCCTTCTTTAGGACCAGTATCACGGCCTTCGGTAGGGACAGTGTCAGGGCAAGGCCTAGGAGGAGCATTAAGGGCCTCTGTAGGATCAGCATCAGGGTCTGGGGCTGAGGCAAGGGCTAGGGCTAGGGCTACGGTTAGGGCTATGGCCTTAGTTAGCAATAGTGTCAAGGCCTTAGTTAGGGTCACTGTCAGGGCCTTAGTTAGGACTAGCATCAGAGCCTTGTGACGTATCGTGTCACAGCCTGAGCTGGCCGTAGTCTCAGGCCCTACTTAGGGACAGTGTCAGGGTCTTGGTTAGGACTGGCGTCAGATCCTTCTGTTAGGTACAGTGTCAGGGCTTGAGACACGCATAGTGTTAGGGACTTTGATAGGGACAGTATCAGGCCCTGACGTTGGACCAGCATCTAGGCCTTACTTAGGGACAGTGTCACGGCCTTGGGGCTAAATTGAGGGCCTGAGTTATGCATAGCATCTGGGCTTTAGTTGCTATAAGAGGCTCCACTTTAGCTAAAGACAAGGATAAGTTATGATCTAGGTATACTGTCAGGACATGACCCAGGTATAGTGTCAACACCTTAGTTACTGAGAATATCGTGGCCTTGTTTAGAACCAGTGTCAGGACTTCAGCTAGGGACAGCGTCAGAGCCTGACGTAAGGAGAGCGACAGGGCCCGAGTGAGGCCTAGCATCAGGTCCTTAGCTGGGGACACTGTCAGGGCCTTAGTTAGGGAAAGTATCACGGCCTGAGTTACTAGTAGTCACAAGGCCACAGTTAAGCACAGTGTCAAGGCAACGCCTAGGAGAAGCATAAAGGCCTCTGTAGGAGCTGGGGCAGGAGCTGGGACTGGGACTGGGGCTGGGGCTGGGGCTAGGGCTGGGGCTAGGGCCTTACTTAGGAATAGTCTCAAGGCCTTACTTAGGGTCACTGTCAGGGCCTTAGTTAGGGTTAGCATCAGAGCCTTTGTTAGGTATAATGTCAGAGCTTGAGTTAGAAGTAGCGTCAGGGCCTTAGTGAGGGACAGTGTCAGGTCCTTGCTAAGGACGAGCGTTAGAGCCTTTGTTATGTATAATGGCAGGGCCAGAGTTAGGAGGAGAGTCAGGTAATTAGTCAGGGACACTGTCAGGGACTTAGTTAGGGACAGTATCACGGCCTGAGTTACTAGTAGTGTCAAGGCCTTACTTAAGGACAGTGTCAGGGCAAGCACTAGCAGGAGCATAAAGGCCTCTGTAGGAGCTGGGACAGGAGCTCGGACTGGGGCTGGGGCTGGGCCTGGGGCTAGGGCTAGGGCTAGGGCCTTACTTAGGAATAGTCTCAAGGCCTTACTTAGGGTCACTGTCAGGGCCTTAGTTAGGGTTAGCATCAGAGCCTTCGTTAGGTATAATATCAGGGCGTGAGTTAGAAGTAGTGTCAAGCCTTAGTGATGGACAGTGCCAGTGCCTTGGTTAGGACGAGCGTCATAGCCTTTGATCTGTATAATGGCAGGGCCAGAGTTAGGACGACAGTCAGGCCCTTAGTTAGGGACACTGTCAGGGCCTTAGTTAGGGACAGTATCACAGCCTGAGTTAGTAGTAGTGTCAAGGCGTTAGTTAAGAACAGTGTCAGGGCCTTACTTACAACTAGCATCAGAGCCTTTCTTCGGTATCGTGTCAGGGCCCGATTTAGGAGTAGTGTCAAGGCCTTAGTTAGGGTCAGTGTCAGGGGCTTAGTTACGAGTACTGTCAAGGCCTTTCTTAGGATTAGTGTCACAGACTTAGTTAGGACTAGCATCAGAGCCCTCGTTAGGTATACTGTCAGGGCCTTAGTTAGGGACAGTGTCAGGGCCTGAGTTAGGAGTGGAATTAGTGCCTCTCTTAGGAACAGTGTCAGGGTCTGTGTTAGGTGTAGTGTCAGGGCATGTGTTACGTGTAGTGTCAGGGCATAAGTTAGGACAGTGTCAGGGCCTTAGTTAGGACTAGCATCAGAGCCTTGGTGACGTATCGTGTCACGGCCTGAGTTAGCCGTAGTCTCAGGCCCTACTTAGGGACAGTGTCAGGGCCTTGGTTAGGGCTACCATCAGAGCCTTCGTTAGGGCCAGTGTCAGGGTCTTGGTTAGGACTGGCCTCAGAGCCTTCTGTTAGGTACACTGTCAGGGCTTGAGACACGCATAGTGTTAGGGACTTTGATATGGACAGTATCAGGCCCTGACATTGGACCAGCATCTAGGCCTTACTTAGGGACAGTGTCACGGCCTTGGGGCTAAATTGAGGGCCTGAGTTATGCATAGCATCAGGGCTTTAGTTGATATAAGAGGCTCGACTTTAGCTAAAGACAGGGATAAGTTATGATCTAGGTATACTATCAGGAAATGACCCAGGTATAGTGTCAATACCTTAGTTACTGAGAATATCGGGGCCTTGTTTAGAACCAGTGTCAGGGCTTCAGGCAGGGACAGCGTCACAGCCTGACGTAGGGAGAGCGACAGGGCCCGAGTGAGGCCTAGCATCAGGTCCTTAGCTGGGGACACTGTCAGGGCATGTCTCAGGAGCAGCATCAGGGCCTCTGTAGGATCAGCATTACGGTCTTAGTTAAAGACATGATCAGGGCCTGAGTTAGGTGGAGTGTCAAGGCCTCAGTTACGGATAGCTTCAGGGCCTGTGTTACGGACAGCCTCAGGGCTTTATTTAGGGCCAGCATCAGGGCTGCCTTAGGGATAGTGTCAGGACCTTGGCTCGAGATGGCTCAGTATATTAGCTCAGGATAGCGTTAGGCCTTTAGTTATTGCGGGCAGCAGGGCCTGCATTAGGGACACCTTCCAGGCCTTACTTACAAACAGTGTCAGGGCCTTAGGGATGACTAGTCAGGGCCTTAGTTAGGGACAGCATTAGGGCTTCAGGTAGGGTAAGAGGGAGGACATTAACTATGGACAAGGGATAAAGTCCGGAACGGAGCGAGGGACACTTTGAAGGCCTTAGTTATCGAGAGCACCTGGGCCTTCTTTAGGACCAGTATCACGGCCTTCGGTAGGGACAGTGTCAGGGCAAGGCCTAGGAGGAGCATAAGGGCCTCTTTAGGATCAGCATCAGGGGCTGGGGCTGGGGCTACGGCTGGGGCTACGGCTCGGGCTGGGGCTGGGGCTGGAGATGGGAATGGGGATGGGGATGGGGATGGGCTAGGGGAGGGCTAGGGCTAGGGTTAGGGCTAGGGCCTTAGTTAGGAATAGTGTCAAGGACTTAGTTAGGGTCACTGTCAGGGCCTTAGTTAGGGTTAGCATCAGAGCCTTTGTTAGGTATAATGTCAGAGCTTGAGTTAGTAGTACTGTCAGGGCTTTAGTGAGGGACAGTGTCAGGTTCTTGGTAAGGACGAGCATTAGAGCCTTTGTTATGTATAATGGCAGGGCCAGAGTTAGGAGGAGAGTCAGGCAATTAGTCAGGGACACTGTCAGGGACTTAGTTAGGGACAGTATCACGGCCTGAGTTACTAGTAGTGTCAAGGCCTTAGTTAAGGACAGTGTCAGGGCAAGGCCTAGGAGGAGCATTAAGGGCCTCTGTAGGATCAGCATCAGGGTCTGGGGCTGAGGCAAGGGCTAGGGCTAGGGCTACGGCTACGGCTATGGCCTTAGTTAGCAATAGTGTCAAGGCCTTAGTTAGGGTCACTGTCAGGGCCTTAGTTAGGACTAGCATCAGAGCCTTGTGACGTATCGTGTCACAGCCTGAGCTGGCCGTAGTCTCAGGCCCTACTTAGGGACAGTGTCAGGGTCTTGGTTAGGACTGGCGTCAGATCCTTCTGTTAGGTACAGTGTCAGGGCTTGAGACACGCATAGTGTTAGGGACTTTGATAGGGACAGTATCAGGCCCTGACGTTGGACCAGCATCTAGGCCTTACTTAGGGACAGTGTCACGGCCTTGGGGCTAAATTGAGGGCCTGAGTTATGCATAGCATCTGGGCTTTAGTTGCCATAAGAGGCTCCACTTTAGCTAAAGACAAGGATAAGTTATGATCTAGGTATACTGTCAGGACATGACCCAGGTATAGTGTCAACACCTTAGTTACTGAGAATATCGCGGCCTTGTTTAGAACCAGTGTCAGGACTTCAGCTAGGGACAGCGTCAGAGCCTGACGTAAGGAGAGCGACAGGGCCCGAGTGAGGCCTAGCATCAGGTCCTTAGCTGGGGACACTGTCAGGGCCTTAGTTAGGGAAAGTATCACGGCCTGAGTTACTAGTAGTCACAAGGCCACAGTTAAGCACAGTGTCAAGGCAACGCCTAGGAGAAGCATAAAGGCCTCTGTAGGAGCTGGGGCAGGAGCTGGGACTGGGACTGGGGCTGGAGCTGGGGCTGGGGCTAGGGCTGGGGCTAGGGCCTTACTTAGGAATAGTCTCAAGGCCTTACTTAGGGTCACTGTCAGGGCCTTAGTTAGGGTTAGCATCAGAGCCTTTGTTAGGTATAATGTCAGAGCTTGAGTTAGAAGTAGCGTCAGGGCCTTAGTGAGGGACAGTGTCAGGTCCTTGCTAAGGACGAGCGTTAGAGCCTTTGTTATGTATAATGGCAGGGCCAGAGTTAGGAGGAGAGTCAGGTAATTAGTCAGGGACACTGTCAGGGACTTAGTTAGGGACAGTATCACGGCCTGAGTTACTAGTAGTGTCAAGGCCTTACTTAAGGACAGTGTCAGGGCAAGCACTAGCAGGAGCATAAAGGCCTCTGTAGGAGCTGGGGCAGGAGCTGGGACTGGGGCTGGGGCTGGGCCTGGGGCTAGGGCTAGGGCTAGGGCCTTACTTAGGAATAGTCTCAAGGCCTTACTTAGGGTCACTGTCAGGGCCTTAGTTAGGGTTAGCATCAGAGCCTTCGTTAGGTATAATATCAGGGCGTGAGTTAGAAGTAGTGTCAAGCCTTAGTGATGGACAGTGCCAGTGCCTTGGTTAGGACGAGCGTCATAGCCTTTGATCTGTATAATGGCAGGGCCAGAGTTAGGACGACAGTCAGGCCCTTAGTTAGGGACACTGTCAGGGCCTTAGTTAGGGACAGTATCACAGCCTGAGTTAGTAGTAGTGTCAAGGCGTTAGTTAAGAACAGTGTCAGGGCCTTACTTACAACTAGCATCAGAGCCTTTCTTCGGTATCGTGTCAGGGCCCGATTTAGGAGTAGTGTCAAGGCCTTAGTTAGGGTCAGTGTCAGGGGCTTAGTTACGAGTACTGTCAAGGCCTTTCTTAGGATTAGTGTCACAGACTTAGTTAGGACTAGCATCAGAGCCCTCGTTAGGTATACTGTCAGGGCCTTAGTTAGGGACAGTGTCAGGGCCTGAGTTAGGAGTGGAATTAGTGCCTCTCTTAGGAACAGTGTCAGGGTCTGTGTTAGGTGTAGTGTCAGGGCATGTGTTACGTGTAGTGTCAGGGCATAAGTTAGGACAGTGTCAGGGCCTTAGTTAGGACTAGCATCAGAGCCTTGGTGACGTATCGTGTCACGGCCTGAGTTAGCCGTAGTCTCAGGCCCTACTTAGGGACAGTGTCAGGGCCTTGGTTAGGACTACCATCAGAGCCTTCGTTAGGGCCAGTGTCAGGGTCTTGGTTAGGACTGGCCTCAGAGCCTTCTGTTAGGTACACTGTCAGGGCTTGAGACACGCATAGTGTTAGGGACTTTGATATGGACAGTATCAGGCCCTGACATTGGACCAGCATCTAGGCCTTACTTAGGGACAGTGTCACGGCCTTGGGGCTAAATTGAGGGCCTGAGTTATGCATAGCATCAGGGCTTTAGTTGATATAAGAGGCTCGACTTTAGCTAAAGACAGGGATAAGTTATGATCTAGGTATACTATCAGGAAATGACCCAGGTATAGTGTCAATACCTTAGTTACTGAGAATATCGGGGCCTTGTTTAGAACCAGTGTCAGGGCTTCAGGTAGGGACAGCGTCACAGCCTGACGTAGGGAGAGCGACAGGGCCCGAGTGAGGCTTAGCATCAGGTCCTTAGCTGGGGACACTGTCAGGGCATGACTCAGGAGCAGCATCAGGGCCTCTGTAGGATCAGCATTACGGTCTTAGTTAAAGACATGATCAGGGCCTGAGTTAGGTGGAGTGTCAAGGCCTCAGTTACGGATAGCTTCAGGGCCTGTGTTACGGACAGCCTCAGGGCTTTATTTAGGGCCAGCATCAGGGCTGCCTTAGGGATAGTGTCAGGACCTTGGCTCGAGATGGCTCAGTATATTAGCTCAGGATAGCGTTAGGCCTTTAGTTATTGCGGGCAGCAGGGCCTGCATTAGGGACACCTTCCAGGCCTTACTTACAAACAGTGTCAGGGCCTTAGGGATGACTAGTCAGGGCCTTAGTTAGGGACAGCATTAGGGCTTCAGGTAGGCTAAGAGGGAGGACATTAACTATGGACAAGGGATAAAGTCCGGAACGGAGCGAGGGACACTTTGAAGGCCTTAGTTATCGAGAGCACCTGGGCCTTCTTTAGGACCAGTATCACGGCCTTCGGTAGGGACAGTGTCAGGGCAAGGCCTAGGAGGAGCGTAAGGGCCTCTTTAGGATCAGCATCAGGGGCTGGGGCTGGGGCTACGGCTGGGGCTGGGGCTGGGGCTGGAGCTGGGAATGGGGATGGGGATGGGGATGGGGATGGGCTAGGGGAGGGCTAGGGTTAGGGCTAGGGCCTTAGTTAGGAATAGTGTCAAGGACTTAGTTAGGGTCACTGTCAGGGCCTTAGTTAGGGTTAGCATCAGAGCCTTTGTTAGGTATAATGTCAGAGCTTGAGTTAGTAGTACTGTCAGGGCTTTAGTGAGGGACAGTGTCAGGTTCTTGGTAAGGACGAGCATTAGAGCCTTTGTTATGTATAATGGCAGGGCCAGAGTTAGGAGGAGAGTCAGGCAATTAGTCAGGGACACTGTCAGGGACTTAGTTAGGGACAGTATCATGGCCTGAGTTACTAGTAGTGTCAAGGCCTTAGTTAAGGACAGTGTCAGGGCAAGGCCTAGGAGGAGCATTAAGGGCCTCTGTAGGATCAGCATCAGGGTCTGGGGCTGAGGCAAGGGCTAGGGCTAGGGCTAGGGCTACGGTTAGGGCTATGGCCTTAGTTAGCAATAGTGTCAAGGCCTTAGTTAGGGTCACTGTCAGGGCCTTAGTTAGGACTAGCATCAGAGCCTTGTGACGTATCGTGTCACAGCCTGAGTTAGCCGTAGTCTCAGGCCCTACTTAGGGACAGTGTCAGGGTCTTGGTTAGGACTGGCGTCAGATCCTTCTGTTAGGTACAGTGTCAGGGCTTGAGACACGCATAGTGTTAGGGACTTTGATAGGGACAGTATCAGGCCCTGACGTTGGACCAGCATCTAGGCCTTACTTAGGGACAGTGTCACGGCCTTGGGGCTAAATTGAGGGCCTGAGTTATGCATAGCATCTGGGCTTTAGTTGCCATAAGATGCTCCACTTTAGCTAAAGACAGGGATAAGTTATGATCTAGGTATACTGTCAGGACATGACCCAGGTATAGTGTCAACACCTTAGTTACTGAGAATATCGCGGCCTTGTTTAGAACCAGTGTCAAGACTTCAGCTAGGGACAGCGTCAGAGCCTGACGTAAGGAGAGCGACAGGGCCCGAGTGAGGCCTAGCATCAGGTCCTTAGCTGGGGACACTGTCAGGGCCTTAGTTAGGGAAAGTATCACGGCCTGAGTTACTAGTAGTCACAAGGCCACAGTTAAGCACAGTGTCAAGGCAACGCCTAGGAGAAGCATAAAGGCCTCTGTAGGAGCTGGGGCAGGAGCTGGGACTGAGACTGGGACTGGGGCTGGGGCTGGGGCTGGGGCTGGGGCTAGGGCCTTACTTAGGAATAGTGTCAAGGCCTTAGTTAGGGTTAGCATCAGAGCCTTTGTTAGGTATAATGTCAGAGCTTGAGTTAGAAGTAGCGTCAGGGCATTAGTGAGGGACAGTGTCAGGTCCTTGCTAAGGACGAGCGTTAGAGCCTTTGTTATGTATAATGGCAGGGCCAGAGTTAGGAGGAGAGTCAGGTAATTAGTCAGGGACACTGTCAGGGACTTAGTTAGGGACAGTATCACGGCCTGAGTTACTAGTAGTGTCAAGGCCTTACTTAAGGACAGTGTCAGGGCAAGCACTAGCAGGAGCATAAAGGCCTCTGTAGGAGCTGGGGCAGGAGCTGGGACTGGGGCTGGGGCTGGGCCTGGGGCTAGAGCTAGGGCTAGGGCCTTACTTAGGAATAGTCTCAAGGCCTTACTTAGGGTCACTGTCAGGGCCTTAGTTAGGGTTAGCATCAGAGCCTTCGTTAGGTATAATATCAGGGCGTGAGTTAGAAGTAGTGTCAAGCCTTAGTGATGGACAGTGCCAGTGCCTTGGTTAGGACGAGCGTCATAGCCTTTGATCTGTATAATGGCAGGGCCAGAGTTAGGACGACAGTCAGGCCCTTAGTTAGGGACACTGTCAGGGACTTAGTTAGGGACAGTATCACAGCCTGAGTTAGTGGTAGTGTCAAGGCGTTAGTTAAGAACAGTGTCAGGGCCTTACTTACAACTAGCATCAGAGCCTTTCTTCGGTATCGTGTCAGGGCCCGATTTAGGAGTAGTGTCAAGGCCTTAGTTAGGGTCAGTGTCAGGGGCTTAGTTACGAGTACTGTCAAGGCCTTTCTTAGGATTAGTGTCACAGACTTAGTTAGGACTAGCATCAGAGCCCTCATTAGGTATACTGTCAGGGCCTTAGTTAGGGACAGTGTCAGGGCCTGAGTTAGGAGTGGAATTAGTGCCTCTCTTAGGAACAGTGTCAGGGTCTGTGTTAGATGTAGTGTCAGGGCATGTGTTACGTGTAGTGTCAGGGCATAAGTTAGGACAGTGTCAGGGCCTTACTTAGGACTAGCATCAGAGCCTTGGTGACGTATCGTGTCACGGCCTGAGTTAGCCGTAGTCTCAGGCCCTACTTAGGGACAGTGCCAGGGCCTTGGTGACGTATCGTGTCACGGCCTGAGTTAGCCGTAGACTCAGGCCCTACTTAGGGACAGTGTCAGGGCCTTGGTTAGGACTACCATCAAAGCCTTCGTTAGGGCCAGTGTCAGGGTCTTGGTTAGGACTGGCCTCAGAGCCTTCTGTTAGGTACACTGTCAGGGCTTGAGACACGCATAGTGTTAGGGACTTTGATATGGACAGCATCAGGCCCTGACATTGGACCAGCATCTAGGCCTTACTTAGGGACAGTGTCACGGCCTTGGGGCTAAATTGAGGGCCTGAGTTATGCATAGCATCAGGGCTTTAGTTGATATAAGAGGCTCGACTTTAGCTAAAGACAGGGATAAGTTATGATCTAGGTATACTATCAGGAAATGACCCAGGTATAGTGTCAATACCTTAGTTACTGAGAATATCGGGGCCTTGTTTAGAACCAGTGTCAGGGCTTCAGGTAGGGACAGCGTCACAGCCTGACGTAGCGACAGGGCCCGAGTGAGGCCTAGCATCACGTCCTTAGCTGGGGACACTGTCAGGGCATGACTCAGGAGCAGCATCAGGGCCTCTGTAGGATCAGCATTACGGTCTTAGTTAAAGACATGATCAGGGCCTGAGTTAGGTGGAGTGTCAAGGCCTCAGTTACGGATAGCTTCAGGGCCTGTGTTACGGACAGCCTCAGGGCTTTATTTAGGGCCAGCATCAGGGCTGCCTTAGGGATAGTGTCAGGACCTTGGCTCGAGATGGCTCAGTATATTAGCTCAGGATAGCGTTAGGCCTTTAGTTATTACGGGCAGCAGGGCCTGCATTAGGGACACCTTCCAGGCCTTACTTACAAACAGTGTCAGGGCCTTAGGGATGACTAGTCAGGGCCTTAGTTCGGGACAGCATTAGGGCTTCAGGTAGGGTAAGAGGGAGGACATTAACTATGGACAAGGGATAAAGTCCGGAACGGAGCGAGGGACACTTTGAAGGCCTTAGTTATCGAGAGCACCTGGGCCTTCTTTAGGACCAGTATCACGGCCTTCGGTAGGGACAGTGTCAGGGCAAGGCCTAGGAGGAGCATAAGGGCCTCTTTAGGATCAGCATCAGGGGCTGGGGCTGGGGCTACGGCTGGGGCTGGGGCTGGGGCTGCAGCTGGGAATGGGGATGGGGATGGGGATGGGCTAGGGGAGGGCTAGGGCTAGGGTTAGGGCTACGGCCTTAGCTAGGAATAGTGTCAAGGACTTAGTTAGGGTCACTGTCAGGGCCTTAGTTAGGGTTAGCATCAGAGCCTTTGTTAGGTATAATGTCAGAGCTTGAGTTAGTAGTACTGTCAGGGCTTTAGTGAGGGACAGTGTCAGGTTCTTGGTAAGGACGAGCATTAGAGCCTTTGTTATGTATAATGGCAGGGCCAGAGTTAGGAGGAGAGTCAGGCAATTAGTCAGGGACACTGTCAGGGACTTAGTTAGGGACAGTATCACGGCCTGAGTTACTAGTAGTGTCAAGGCCTTAGTTAAGGACAGTGTCAGGGCAAGGCCTAGGAGGAGCATTAAGGGCCTCTGTAGGATCAGCATCAGGGTCTGGGGCTGAGGCAAGGGCTAGGGCTAGGGCTAGGGCTACGGTTAGGGCTATGGCCTTAGTTAGCAATAGTGTCAAGGCCTTAGTTAGGGTCACTGTCAGGGCCTTAGTTAGGACTAGCATCAGAGCCTTGTGACGTATCGTGTCACAGCCTGAGCTGGCCGTAGTCTCAGGCCCTACTTAGGGACAGTGTCAGGGTCTTGGTTAGGACTGGCGTCAGATCCTTCTGTTAGGTACAGTGTCAGGGCTTGAGACACGCATAGTGTTAGGGACTTTGATAGGGACAGTATCAGGCCCTGACGTTGGACCAGCATCTAGGCCTTACTTAGGGACAGTGTCACGGCCTTGGGGCTAAATTGAGGGCCTGAGTTATGCATAGCATCTGGGCTTTAGTTGCCATAAGAGGCTCCACTTTAGCTAAAGACAAGGATAAGTTATGATCTAGGTATACTGTCAGGACATGACCCAGGTATAGTGTCAACACCTTAGTTACTGAGAATATCGCGGCCTTGTTTAGAACCAGTGTCAGGACTTCAGCTAGGGACAGCGTCAGAGCCTGACGTAAGGAGAGCGACAGGGCCCGAGTGAGGCCTAGCATCAGGTCCTTAGCTGGGGACACTGTCAGGGCCTTAGTTAGGGAAAGTATCACGGCCTGAGTTACTAGTAGTCACAAGGCCACAGTTAAGCACAGTGTCAAGGCAACGCCTAGGAGAAGCATAAAGGCCTCTGTAGGAGCTGGGGCAGGAGCTGGGACTGGGACTGGGGCTGGAGCTGGGGCTGGGGCTAGGGCTGGGGCTAGGGCCTTACTTAGGAATAGTCTCAAGGCCTTACTTAGGGTCACTGTCAGGGCCTTAGTTAGGGTTAGCATCAGAGCCTTTGTTAGGTATAATGTCAGAGCTTGAGTTAGAAGTAGCGTCAGGGCCTTAGTGAGGGACAGTGTCAGGTCCTTGCTAAGGACGAGCGTTAGAGCCTTTGTTATGTATAATGGCAGGGCCAGAGTTAGGAGGAGAGTCAGGTAATTAGTCAGGGACACTGTCAGGGACTTAGTTAGGGACAGTATCACGGCCTGAGTTACTAGTAGTGTCAAGGCCTTACTTAAGGACAGTGTCAGGGCAAGCACTAGCAGGAGCATAAAGGCCTCTGTAGGAGCTGGGGCAGGAGCTGGGACTGGGGCTGGGGCTGGGCCTGGGGCTAGGGCTAGGGCTAGGGCCTTACTTAGGAATAGTCTCAAGGCCTTACTTAGGGTCACTGTCAGGGCCTTAGTTAGGGTTAGCATCAGAGCCTTCGTTAGGTATAATATCAGGGCGTGAGTTAGAAGTAGTGTCAAGCCTTAGTGATGGACAGTGCCAGTGCCTTGGTTAGGACGAGCGTCATAGCCTTTGATCTGTATAATGGCAGGGCCAGAGTTAGGACGACAGTCAGGCCCTTAGTTAGGGACACTGTCAGGGCCTTAGTTAGGGACAGTATCACAGCCTGAGTTAGTAGTAGTGTCAAGGCGTTAGTTAAGAACAGTGTCAGGGCCTTACTTACAACTAGCATCAGAGCCTTTCTTCGGTATCGTGTCAGGGCCCGATTTAGGAGTAGTGTCAAGGCCTTAGTTAGGGTCAGTGTCAGGGGCTTAGTTACGAGTACTGTCAAGGCCTTTCTTAGGATTAGTGTCACAGACTTAGTTAGGACTAGCATCAGAGCCCTCGTTAGGTATACTGTCAGGGCCTTAGTTAGGGACAGTGTCAGGGCCTGAGTTAGGAGTGGAATTAGTGCCTCTCTTAGGAACAGTGTCAGGGTCTGTGTTAGGTGTAGTGTCAGGGCATGTGTTACGTGTAGTGTCAGGGCATAAGTTAGGACAGTGTCAGGGCCTTAGTTAGGACTAGCATCAGAGCCTTGGTGACGTATCGTGTCACGGCCTGAGTTAGCCGTAGTCTCAGGCCCTACTTAGGGACAGTGTCAGGGCCTTGGTTAGGACTACCATCAGAGCCTTCGTTAGGGCCAGTGTCAGGGTCTTGGTTAGGACTGGCCTCACAGCCTTCTGTTAGGTACACTGTCAGGGCTTGAGACACGCATAGTGTTAGGGACTTTGATATGGACAGCATCAGGCCCTGACATTGGACCAGCATCTAGGCCTTACTTAGGGACAGTGTCACGGCCTTGGGGCTAAATTGAGGGCCTGAGTTATGCATAGCATCAGGGCTTTAGTTGATATAAGAGGCTCGACTTTAGCTAAAGACAGGGATAAGTTATGATCTAGGTATACTATCAGGAAATGACCCAGGTATAGTGTCAATACCTTAGTTACTGAGAATATCGGGGCCTTGTTTAGAACCAGTGTCAGGGCTTCAGGTAGGGACAGCGTCACAGCCTGACGTAGGGAGAGCGACAGGGCCCGAGTGAGGCTTAGCATCAGGTCCTTAGCTGGGGACACTGTCAGGGCATGACTCAGGAGCAGCATCAGGGCCTCTGTAGGATCAGCATTACGGTCTTAGTTAAAGACATGATCAGGGCCTGAGTTAGGTGGAGTGTCAAGGCCTCAGTTACGGATAGCTTCAGGGCCTGTGTTACGGACAGCCTCAGGGCTTTATTTAGGGCCAGCATCAGGGCTGCCTTAGGGATAGTGTCAGGACCTTGGCTCGAGATGGCTCAGTATATTAGCTCAGGATAGCGTTAGGCCTTTAGTTATTGCGGGCAGCAGGGCCTGCATTAGGGACACCTTCCAGGCCTTACTTACAAACAGTGTCAGGGCCTTAGGGATGACTAGTCAGGGCCTTAGTTAGGGACAGCATTAGGGCTTCAGGTAGGCTAAGAGGGAGGACATTAACTATGGACAAGGGATAAAGTCCGGAACGGAGCGAGGGACACTTTGAAGGCCTTAGTTATCGAGAGCACCTGGGCCTTCTTTAGGACCAGTATCACGGCCTTCGGTAGGGACAGTGTCAGGGCAAGGCCTAGGAGGAGCGTAAGGGCCTCTTTAGGATCAGCATCAGGGGCTGGGGCTGGGGCTACGGCTGGGGCTGGGGCTGGGGCTGGGGCTGGAGCTGGGAATGGGGATGGGGATGGGGATGGGGATGGGCTAGGGGAGGGCTAGGGTTAGGGCTAGGGCCTTAGTTAGGAATAGTGTCAAGGACTTAGTTAGGGTCACTGTCAGGGCCTTAGTTAGGGTTAGCATCAGAGCCTTTGTTAGGTATAATGTCAGAGCTTGAGTTAGTAGTACTGTCAGGGCTTTAGTGAGGGACAGTGTCAGGTTCTTGGTAAGGACGAGCATTAGAGCCTTTGTTATGTATAATGGCAGGGCCAGAGTTAGGAGGAGAGTCAGGCAATTAGTCAGGGACACTGTCAGGGACTTAGTTAGGGACAGTATCATGGCCTGAGTTACTAGTAGTGTCAAGGCCTTAGTTAAGGACAGTGTCAGGGCAAGGCCTAGGAGGAGCATTAAGGGCCTCTGTAGGATCAGCATCAGGGTCTGGGGCTGAGGCAAGGGCTAGGGCTAGGGCTAGGGCTACGGTTAGGGCTATGGCCTTAGTTAGCAATAGTGTCAAGGCCTTAGTTAGGGTCACTGTCAGGGCCTTAGTTAGGACTAGCATCAGAGCCTTGTGACGTATCGTGTCACAGCCTGAGTTAGCCGTAGTCTCAGGCCCTACTTAGGGACAGTGTCAGGGTCTTGGTTAGGACTGGCGTCAGATCCTTCTGTTAGGTACAGTGTCAGGGCTTGAGACACGCATAGTGTTAGGGACTTTGATAGGGACAGTATCAGGCCCTGACGTTGGACCAGCATCTAGGCCTTACTTAGGGACAGTGTCACGGCCTTGGGGCTAAATTGAGGGCCTGAGTTATGCATAGCATCTGGGCTTTAGTTGCCATAAGATGCTCCACTTTAGCTAAAGACAGGGATAAGTTATGATCTAGGTATACTGTCAGGACATGACCCAGGTATAGTGTCAACACCTTAGTTACTGAGAATATCGCGGCCTTGTTTAGAACCAGTGTCAGGACTTCAGCTAGGGACAGCGTCAGAGCCTGACGTAAGGAGAGCGACAGGGCCCGAGTGAGGCCTAGCATCAGGTCCTTAGCTGGGGACACTGTCAGGGCCTTAGTTAGGGAAAGTATCACGGCCTGAGTTACTAGTAGTCACAAGGCCACAGTTAAGCACAGTGTCAAGGCAACGCCTAGGAGAAGCATAAAGGCCTCTGTAGGAGCTGGGGCAGGAGCTGGGACTGAGACTGGGACTGGGGCTGGGGCTGGGGCTGGGGCTAGGGCCTTACTTAGGAATAGTGTCAAGGCCTTAGTTAGGGTTAGCATCAGAGCCTTTGTTAGGTATAATGTCAGAGCTTGAGTTAGAAGTAGCGTCAGGGCATTAGTGAGGGACAGTGTCAGGTCCTTGCTAAGGACGAGCGTTAGAGCCTTTGTTATGTATAATGGCAGGGCCAGAGTTAGGAGGAGAGTCAGGTAATTAGTCAGGGACACTGTCAGGGACTTAGTTAGGGACAGTATCACGGCCTGAGTTACTAGTAGTGTCAAGGCCTTACTTAAGGACAGTGTCAGGGCAAGCACTAGCAGGAGCATAAAGGCCTCTGTAGGAGCTGGGGCAGGAGCTGGGACTGGGGCTGGGGCTGGGCCTGGGGCTAGGGCTAGGGCTAGGGCCTTACTTAGGAATAGTCTCAAGGCCTTACTTAGGGTCACTGTCAGGGCCTTAGTTAGGGTTAGCATCAGAGCCTTCGTTAGGTATAATATCAGGGCGTGAGTTAGAAGTAGTGTCAAGCCTTAGTGATGGACAGTGCCAGTGCCTTGGTTAGGACGAGCGTCATAGCCTTTGATCTGTATAATGGCAGGGCCAGAGTTAGGACGACAGTCAGGCCCTTAGTTAGGGACACTGTCAGGGCCTTAGTTAGGGATAGTATCACAGCCTGAGTTAGTAGTAGTGTCAAGGCGTTAGTTAAGAACAGTGTCAGGGCCTTACTTACAACTAGCATCAGAGCCTTTCTTCGGTATCGTGTCAGGGCCCGATTTAGGAGTAGTGTCAAGGCCTTAGTTAGGGTCAGTGTCAGGGGCTTAGTTACGAGTACTGTCAAGGCCTTTCTTAGGATTAGTGTCACAGACTTAGTTAGGACTAGCATCAGAGCCCTCATTAGGTATACTGTCAGGGCCTTAGTTAGGGACAGTGTCAGGGCCTGAGTTAGGAGTGGAATTAGTGCCTCTCTTAGGAACAGTGTCAGGGTCTGTGTTAGGTGTAGTGTCAGGGCAAGTGTTACGTGTAGTGTCAGGGCATAAGTTAGGACAGTGTCAGGGCCTTACTTAGGACTAGCATCAGAGCCTTGGTGACGTATCGTGTCACGGCCTGAGTTAGCCGTAGACTCAGGCCCTACTTAGGGACAGTGTCAGGGCCTTGGTTAGGACTACCATCAAAGCCTTTGTTAGGGCCAGTGTCAGGGTCTTGGTTAGGACTGGCCTCACAGCCTTCTGTTAGGTACACTGTCAGGGCTTGAGACACGCATAGTGTTAGGGACTTTGATATGGACAGTATCAGGCCCTGACATTGGACCAGCATCTAGGCCTTACTTAGGGACAGTGTCACGGCCTTGGGGCTAAATTGAGGGCCTGAGTTATGCATAGCATCAGGGCTTTAGTTGATATAAGAGGCTCGACTTTAGCTAAAGACAGGGATAAGTTATGATCTAGGTATACTATCAGGAAATGACCCAGGTATAGTGTCAATACCTTAGTTACTGAGAATATCGGGGCCTTGTTTAGAACCAGTGTCAGGGCTTCAGGTAGGGACAGCGTCACAGCCTGACGTAGCGAGAGCGACAGGGCCCGAGTGAGGCCTAGCATCACGTCCTTAGCTGGGGACACTGTCAGGGCATGACTCAGGAGCAGCATCAGGGCCTCTGTAGGATCAGCATTACGGTCTTAGTTAAAGACATGATCAGGGCCTGAGTTAGGTGGAGTGTCAAGGCCTCAGTTACGGATAGCTTCAGGGCCTGTGTTACGGACAGCCTCAGGGCTTTATTTAGGGCCAGCATCAGGGCTGCCTTAGGGATAGTGTCAGGACCTTGGCTCGAGATGGCTCAGTATATTAGCTCAGGATAGCGTTAGGCCTTTAGTTATTACGGGCAGCAGGGCCTGCATTAGGGACACCTTCCAGGCCTTACTTACAAACAGTGTCAGGGCCTTAGGGATGACTAGTCAGGGCCTTAGTTCGGGACAGCATTAGGGCTTCAGGTAGGGTAAGAGGGAGGACATTAACTATGGACAAGGGATAAAGTCCGGAACGGAGCGAGGGACACTTTGAAGGCCTTAGTTATCGAGAGCACCTGGGCCTTCTTTAGGACCAGTATCACGGCCTTCGGTAGGGACAGTGTCAGGGCAAGGCCTAGGAGGAGCATAAGGGCCTCTTTAGGATCAGCATCAGGGGCTGGGGCTGGGGCTACGGCTGGGGCTGGGGCTGGGGCTGCAGCTGGGAATGGGGATGGGGATGGGGATGGGCTAGGGGAGGGCTAGGGCTAGGGTTAGGGCTACGGCCTTAGCTAGGAATAGTGTCAAGGACTTAGTTAGGGTCACTGTCAGGGCCTTAGTTAGGGTTAGCATCAGAGCCTTTGTTAGGTATAATGTCAGAGCTTGAGTTAGTAGTACTGTCAGGGCTTTAGTGAGGGACAGTGTCAGGTTCTTGGTAAGGACGAGCATTAGAGCCTTTGTTATGTATAATGGCAGGGCCAGAGTTAGGAGGAGAGTCAGGCAATTAGTCAGGGACACTGTCAGGGACTTAGTTAGGGACAGTATCACGGCCTGAGTTACTAGTAGTGTCAAGGCCTTAGTTAAGGACAGTGTCAGGGCAAGGCCTAGGAGGAGCATTAAGGGCCTCTGTAGGATCAGCATCAGGGTCTGGGGCTGAGGCAAGGGCTAGGGCTAGGGCTAGGGCTACGGTTAGGGCTATGGCCTTAGTTAGCAATAGTGTCAAGGCCTTAGTTAGGGTCACTGTCAGGGCCTTAGTTAGGACTAGCATCAGAGCCTTGTGACGTATCGTGTCACAGCCTGAGCTGGCCGTAGTCTCAGGCCCTACTTAGGGACAGTGTCAGGGTCTTGGTTAGGACTGGCGTCAGATCCTTCTGTTAGGTACAGTGTCAGGGCTTGAGACACGCATAGTGTTAGGGACTTTGATAGGGACAGTATCAGGCCCTGACGTTGGACCAGCATCTAGGCCTTACTTAGGGACAGTGTCACGGCCTTGGGGCTAAATTGAGGGCCTGAGTTATGCATAGCATCTGGGCTTTAGTTGCCATAAGAGGCTCCACTTTAGCTAAAGACAAGGATAAGTTATGATCTAGGTATACTGTCAGGACATGACCCAGGTATAGTGTCAACACCTTAGTTACTGAGAATATCGCGGCCTTGTTTAGAACCAGTGTCAGGACTTCAGCTAGGGACAGCGTCAGAGCCTGACGTAAGGAGAGCGACAGGGCCCGAGTGAGGCCTAGCATCAGGTCCTTAGCTGGGGACACTGTCAGGGCCTTAGTTAGGGAAAGTATCACGGCCTGAGTTACTAGTAGTCACAAGGCCACAGTTAAGCACAGTGTCAAGGCAACGCCTAGGAGAAGCATAAAGGCCTCTGTAGGAGCTGGGGCAGGAGCTGGGACTGGGACTGGGGCTGGAGCTGGGGCTGGGGCTAGGGCTGGGGCTAGGGCCTTACTTAGGAATAGTCTCAAGGCCTTACTTAGGGTCACTGTCAGGGCCTTAGTTAGGGTTAGCATCAGAGCCTTTGTTAGGTATAATGTCAGAGCTTGAGTTAGAAGTAGCGTCAGGGCCTTAGTGAGGGACAGTGTCAGGTCCTTGCTAAGGACGAGCGTTAGAGCCTTTGTTATGTATAATGGCAGGGCCAGAGTTAGGAGGAGAGTCAGGTAATTAGTCAGGGACACTGTCAGGGACTTAGTTAGGGACAGTATCACGGCCTGAGTTACTAGTAGTGTCAAGGCCTTACTTAAGGACAGTGTCAGGGCAAGCACTAGCAGGAGCATAAAGGCCTCTGTAGGAGCTGGGGCAGGAGCTGGGACTGGGGCTGGGGCTGGGCCTGGGGCTAGGGCTAGGGCTAGGGCCTTACTTAGGAATAGTCTCAAGGCCTTACTTAGGGTCACTGTCAGGGCCTTAGTTAGGGTTAGCATCAGAGCCTTCGTTAGGTATAATATCAGGGCGTGAGTTAGAAGTAGTGTCAAGCCTTAGTGATGGACAGTGCCAGTGCCTTGGTTAGGACGAGCGTCATAGCCTTTGATCTGTATAATGGCAGGGCCAGAGTTAGGACGACAGTCAGGCCCTTAGTTAGGGACACTGTCAGGGCCTTAGTTAGGGACAGTATCACAGCCTGAGTTAGTAGTAGTGTCAAGGCGTTAGTTAAGAACAGTGTCAGGGCCTTACTTACAACTAGCATCAGAGCCTTTCTTCGGTATCGTGTCAGGGCCCGATTTAGGAGTAGTGTCAAGGCCTTAGTTAGGGTCAGTGTCAGGGGCTTAGTTACGAGTACTGTCAAGGCCTTTCTTAGGATTAGTGTCACAGACTTAGTTAGGACTAGCATCAGAGCCCTCGTTAGGTATACTGTCAGGGCCTTAGTTAGGGACAGTGTCAGGGCCTGAGTTAGGAGTGGAATTAGTGCCTCTCTTAGGAACAGTGTCAGGGTCTGTGTTAGGTGTAGTGTCAGGGCATGTGTTACGTGTAGTGTCAGGGCATAAGTTAGGACAGTGTCAGGGCCTTAGTTAGGACTAGCATCAGAGCCTTGGTGACGTATCGTGTCACGGCCTGAGTTAGCCGTAGTCTCAGGCCCTACTTAGGGACAGTGTCAGGGCCTTGGTTAGGACTACCATCAGAGCCTTCGTTAGGGCCAGTGTCAGGGTCTTGGTTAGGACTGGCCTCACAGCCTTCTGTTAGGTACACTGTCAGGGCTTGAGACACGCATAGTGTTAGGGACTTTGATATGGACAGTATCAGGCCCTGACATTGGACCAGCATCTAGGCCTTACTTAGGGACAGTGTCACGGCCTTGGGGCTAAATTGAGGGCCTGAGTTATGCATAGCATCAGGGCTTTAGTTGATATAAGAGGCTCGACTTTAGCTAAAGACAGGGATAAGTTATGATCTAGGTATACTATCAGGAAATGACCCAGGTATAGTGTCAATACCTTAGTTACTGAGAATATCGGGGCCTTGTTTAGAACCAGTGTCAGGGCTTCAGGCAGGGACAGCGTCACAGCCTGACGTAGGGAGAGCGACAGGGCCCGAGTGAGGCCTAGCATCAGGTCCTTAGCTGGGGACACTGTCAGGGCATGACTCAGGAGCAGCATCAGGGCCTCTGTAGGATCAGCATTACGGTCTTAGTTAAAGACATGATCAGGGCCTGAGTTAGGTGGAGTGTCAAGGCCTCAGTTACGGATAGCTTCAGGGCCTGTGTTACGGACAGCCTCAGGGCTTTATTTAGGGCCAGCATCAGGGCTGCCTTAGGGATAGTGTCAGGACCTTGGCTCGAGATGGCTCAGTATATTAGCTCAGGATAGCGTTAGGCCTTTAGTTATTGCGGGCAGCAGGGCCTGCATTAGGGACACCTTCCAGGCCTTACTTACAAACAGTGTCAGGGCCTTAGGGATGACTAGTCAGGGCCTTAGTTAGGGACAGCATTAGGGCTTCAGGTAGGCTAAGAGGGAGGACATTAACTATGGACAAGGGATAAAGTCCGGAACGGAGCGAGGGACACTTTGAAGGCCTTAGTTATCGAGAGCACCTGGGCCTTCTTTAGGACCAGTATCACGGCCTTCGGTAGGGACAGTGTCAGGGCAAGGCCTAGGAGGAGCATAAGGGCCTCTTTAGGATCAGCATCAGGGGCTGGGGCTGGGGCTACGGCTGGGGCTGGGGCTGGGGCTGGGGCTGGAGATGGGAATGGGGATGGGGATGGGGATGGGCTAGGGGAGGGCTAGGGCTAGGGTTAGGGCTAGGGCCTTAGTTAGGAATAGTGTCAAGGACTTAGTTAGGGTCACTGTCAGGGCCTTAGTTAGGGTTAGCATCAGAGCCTTTGTTAGGTATAATGTCAGAGCTTGAGTTAGTAGTACTGTCAGGGCTTTAGTGAGGGACAGTGTCAGGTTCTTGGTAAGGACGAGCATTAGAGCCTTTGTTATGTATAATGGCAGGGCCAGAGTTAGGAGGAGAGTCAGGCAATTAGTCAGGGACACTGTCAGGGACTTAGTTAGGGACAGTATCACGGCCTGAGTTACTAGTAGTGTCAAGGCCTTAGTTAAGGACAGTGTCAGGGCAAGGCCTAGGAGGAGCATTAAGGGCCTCTGTAGGATCAGCATCAGGGTCTGGGGCTGAGGCAAGGGCTAGGGCTAGGGCTAGGGCTACGGTTAGGGCTATGGCCTTAGTTAGCAATAGTGTCAAGGCCTTAGTTAGGGTCACTGTCAGGGCCTTAGTTAGGACTAGCATCAGAGCCTTGTGACATATCGTGTCACAGCCTGAGCTGGCCGTAGTCTCAGGCCCTACTTAGGGACAGTGTCAGGGTCTTGGTTAGGACTGGCGTCAGATCCTTCTGTTAGGTACAGTGTCAGGGCTTGAGACACGCATAGTGTTAGGGACTTTGATAGGGACAGCATCAGGCCCTGACGTTGGACCAGCATCTAGGCCTTACTTAGGGACAGTGTCACGGCCTTGGGGCTAAATTGAGGGCCTGAGTTATGCATAGCATCTGGGCTTTAGTTGCCATAATAGGCTCCACTTTAGCTAAAGACAAGGATAAGTTATGATCTAGGTATACTGTCAGGACATGACCCAGGTATAGTGTCAACACCTTAGTTACTGAGAATATCGCGGCCTTGTTTAGAACCAGTGTCAGGACTTCAGCTAGGGACAGCGTCAGAGCCTGACGTAAGGAGAGCGACAGGGCCCGAGTGAGGCCTAGCATCAGGTCCTTAGCTGGGGACACTGTCAGGGCCTTAGTTAGGGAAAGTATCACGGCCTGAGTTACTAGTAGTCACAAGGCCACAGTTAAGCACAGTGTCAAGGCAACGCCTAGGAGAAGCATAAAGGCCTCTGTAGGAGCTGGGGCAGGAGCTGGGACTGGGACTGGGGCTGGAGCTGGGGCTGGGGCTGGGGCTAGGGCTGGGGCTAGGGCCTTACTTAGGAATAGTCTCAAGGCCTTACTTAGGGTCACTGTCAGGGCCTTAGTTAGGGTTAGCATCAGAGCCTTTGTTAGGTATAATGTCAGAGCTTGAGTTAGAAGTAGCGTCAGGGCCTTAGTGAGGGACAGTGTCAGGTCCTTGCTAAGGACGAGCGTTAGAGCCTTTGTTATGTATAATGGCAGGGCCAGCGTTAGGAGGAGAGTCAGGTAATTAGTCAGGGACACTGTCAGGGACTTAGTTAGGGACAGTATCACGGCCTGAGTTACTAGTAGTGTCAAGGCCTTACTTAAGGACAGTGTCAGGGCAAGCACTAGCAGGAGCATAAAGGCCTCTGTAGGAGCTGGGGCAGGAGCTGGGACTGGGGCTGGGGCTGGGCCTGGGGCTAGGGCTAGGGCTAGGGCCTTACTTAGGAATAGTCTCAAGGCCTTACTTAGGGTCACTGTCAGGGCCTTAGTTAGGGTTAGCATCAGAGCCTTCGTTAGGTATAATATCAGGGCGTGAGTTAGAAGTAGTGTCAAGCCTTAGTGATGGACAGTGCCAGTGCCTTGGTTAGGACGAGCGTCATAGCCTTTGATCTGTATAATGGCAGGGCCAGAGTTAGGACGACAGTCAGGCCCTTAGTTAGGGACACTGTCAGGGCCTTAGTTAGGGACAGTATCACAGCCTGAGTTAGTAGTAGTGTCAAGGCGTTAGTTAAGAACAGTGTCAGGGCCTTACTTACAACTAGCATCAGAGCCTTTCTTCGGTATCGTGTCAGGGCCCGATTTAGGAGTAGTGTCAAGGCCTTAGTTAGGGTCAGTGTCAGGGGCTTAGTTACGAGTACTGTCAAGGCCTTTCTTAGGATTAGTGTCACAGACTTAGTTAGGACTAGCATCAGAGCCCTCGTTAGGTATACTGTCAGGGCCTTAGTTAGGGACAGTGTCAGGGCCTGAGTTAGGAGTGGAATTAGTGCCTCTCTTAGGAACAGTGTCAGGGTCTGTGTTAGGTGTAGTGTCAGGGCATGTGTTACGTGTAGTGTCAGGGCATAAGTTAGGACAGTGTCAGGGCCTTAGTTAGGACTAGCATCAGAGCCTTGGTGACGTATCGTGTCACGGCCTGAGTTAGCCGTAGTCTCAGGCCCTACTTAGGGACAGTGTCAGGGCCTTGGTTAGGACTACCATCAGAGCCTTCGTTAGGGCCAGTGTCAGGGTCTTGGTTAGGACTGGCCTCAGAGCCTTCTGTTAGGTACACTGTCAGGGCTTGAGACACGCATAGTGTTAGGGACTTTGATATGGACAGTATCAGGCCCTGACATTGGACCAGCATCTAGGCCTTACTTAGGGACAGTGTCACGGCCTTGGGGCTAAATTGAGGGCCTGAGTTATGCATAGCATCAGGGCTTTAGTTGATATAAGAGGCTCGACTTTAGCTAAAGACAGGGATAAGTTATGATCTAGGTATACTATCAGGAAATGACCCAGGTATAGTGTCAATACCTTAGTTACTGAGAATATCGGGGCCTTGTTTAGAACCAGTGTCAGGGCTTCAGGCAGGGACAGCGTCACAGCCTGACGTAGGGAGAGCGACAGGGCCCGAGTGAGGCCTAGCATCAGGTCCTTAGCTGGGGACACTGTCAGGGCATGACTCAGGAGCAGCATCAGGGCCTCTGTAGGATCAGCATTACGGTCTTAGTTAAAGACATGATCAGGGCCTGAGTTAGGTGGAGTGTCAAGGCCTCAGTTACGGATAGCTTCAGGGCCTGTGTTACGGACAGCCTCAGGGCTTTATTTAGGGCCAGCATCAGGGCTGCCTTAGGGATAGTGTCAGGACCTTGGCTCGAGATGGCTCAGTATATTAGCTCAGGATAGCGTTAGGCCTTTAGTTATTGCGGGCAGCAGGGCCTGCATTAGGGACACCTTCCAGGCCTTACTTACAAACAGTGTCAGGGCCTTAGGGATGACTAGTCAGGGCCTTAGTTAGGGACAGCATTAGGGCTTCAGGTAGGCTAAGAGGGAGGACATTAACTATGGACAAGGGATAAAGTCCGGAACGGAGCGAGGGACACTTTGAAGGCCTTAGTTATCGAGAGCACCTGGGCCTTCTTTAGGACCAGTATCACGGCCTTCGGTAGGGACAGTGTCAGGGCAAGGCCTAGGAGGAGCATAAGGGCCTCTTTAGGATCAGCATCAGGGGCTGGGGCTGGGGCTACGGCTGGGGCTGGGGCTGGGGCTAGGGCTGGGGCTGGGGCTGGAGATGGGGATGGGGATGGGGATGGGGATGGGCTAGGGGAGGGCTAGGGCTAGGGCTAGGGCCTTAGTTAGGAATAGTGTCAAGGACTTACTTAGGGTCACTGTCAGGGCCTTAGTTAGGGTTAGCATCAGAGCCTTTGTTAGGTATAATGTCAGAGCTTGAGTTAGAAGTAGCGTCAGGGCCTTAGTGAGGGACAGTGTCAGGTCCTTGCTAAGGACGAGCGTTAGAGCCTTTGTTATGTATAATGGCAGGGCCAGAGTTAGGAGGAGAGTCAGGTAATTAGTCAGGGACACTGTCAGGGACTTAGTTAGGGACAGTATCACGGCCTGAGTTACTAGTAGTGTCAAGGCCTTACTTAAGGACAGTGTCAGGGCAAGCACTAGCAGGAGCATAAAGGCCTCTGTAGGAGCTGGGGCAGGAGCTGGGACTGGGGCTGGGGCTGGGCCTGGGGCTAGGGCTAGGGCTAGGGCCTTACTTAGGAATAGTCTCAAGGCCTTACTTAGGGTCACTGTCAGGGCCTTAGTTAGGGTTAGCATCAGAGCCTTCGTTAGGTATAATATCAGGGCGTGAGTTAGAAGTAGTGTCAAGCCTTAGTGATGGACAGTGCCAGTGCCTTGGTTAGGACGAGCGTCATAGCCTTTGATCTGTATAATGGCAGGGCCAGAGTTAGGACGACAGTCAGGCCCTTAGTTAGGGACACTGTCAGGGCCTTAGTTAGGGACAGTATCACAGCCTGAGTTAGTAGTAGTGTCAAGGCGTTAGTTAAGAACAGTGTCAGGGCCTTACTTACAACTAGCATCAGAGCCTTTCTTCGGTATCGTGTCAGGGCCCGATTTAGGAGTAGTGTCAAGGCCTTAGTTAGGGTCAGTGTCAGGGGCTTAGTTACGAGTACTGTCAAGGCCTTTCTTAGGATTAGTGTCACAGACTTAGTTAGGACTAGCATCAGAGCCCTCATTAGGTATACTGTCAGGGCCTTAGTTAGGGACAGTGTCAGGGCCTGAGTTAGGAGTGGAATTAGTGCCTCTCTTAGGAACAGTGTCAGGGTCTGTGTTAGGTGTAGTGTCAGGGCAAGTGTTACGTGTAGTGTCAGGGCATAAGTTAGGACAGTGTCAGGGCCTTACTTAGGACTAGCATCAGAGCCTTGGTGACGTATCGTGTCACGGCCTGAGTTAGCCGTAGACTCAGGCCCTACTTAGGGACAGTGTCAGGGCCTTGGTTAGGACTACCATCAAAGCCTTTGTTAGGGCCAGTGTCAGGGTCTTGGTTAGGACTGGCCTCACAGCCTTCTGTTAGGTACACTGTCAGGGCTTGAGACACGCATAGTGTTAGGGACTTTGATATGGACAGTATCAGGCCCTGACATTGGACCAGCATCTAGGCCTTACTTAGGGACAGTGTCACGGCCTTGGGGCTAAATTGAGGGCCTGAGTTATGCATAGCATCTGGGCTTTAGTTGCCATAAGAGGCTCCACTTTAGCTAAAGACAGGGATAAGTTATGATCTAGGTATACTGTCAGGACATGACCCAGGTATAGTGTCAACACCTTAGTTACTGAGAATATCGTGGCCTTGTTTAGAACCAGTGTCAGGACTTCAGCTAGGGACAGCGTCAGAGCCTGACGTAAGGAGAGCGACAGGGCCCGAGTGAGGCCTAGCATCAGGTCCTTAGCTGGGGACACTGTCAGGGCCTTAGTTAGGGAAAGTATCACGGCCTGAGTTACTAGTAGTCACAAGGCCACAGTTAAGCACAGTGTCAAGGCAACGCCTAGGAGAAGCATAAAGGCCTCTGTAGGAGCTGGGGCAGGAGCTGGGACTGGGACTGGGGCTGGAGCTGGGGCTGGGGCTAGGGCTGGGGCTAGGGCCTTACTTAGGAATAGTCTCAAGGCCTTACTTAGGGTCACTGTCAGGGCCTTAGTTAGGGTTAGCATCATCAGAGCCTTTGTTAGGTATAATGTCAGAGCTTGAGTTAGAAGTAGCGTCAGGGCCTTAGTGAGGGACAGTGTCAGGTCCTTGCTAAGGACGAGCGTTAGAGCCTTTGTTATGTATAATGGCAGGGCCAGAGTTAGGAGGAGAGTCAGGTAATTAGTCAGGGACACTGTCAGGGACTTAGTTAGGGACAGTATCACGGCCTGAGTTACTAGTAGTGTCAAGGCCTTACTTAAGGACAGTGTCAGGGCAAGCACTAGCAGGAGCATAAAGGCCTCTGTAGGAGCTGGGGCAGGAGCTGGGACTGGGGCTGGGGCTGGGCCTGGGGCTAGGGCTAGGGCTAGGGCCTTACTTAGGAATAGTCTCAAGGCCTTACTTAGGGTCACTGTCAGGGCCTTAGTTAGGGTTAGCATCAGAGCCTTCGTTAGGTATAATATCAGGGCGTGAGTTAGAAGTAGTGTCAAGCCTTAGTGATGGACAGTGCCAGTGCCTTGGTTAGGACGAGCGTCATAGCCTTTGATCTGTATAATGGCAGGGCCAGAGTTAGGACGACAGTCAGGCCCTTAGTTAGGGACACTGTCAGGGCCTTAGTTAGGGACAGTATCACAGCCTGAGTTAGTAGTAGTGTCAAGGCGTTAGTTAAGAACAGTGTCAGGGCCTTACTTACAACTAGCATCAGAGCCTTTCTTCGGTATCGTGTCAGGGCCCGATTTAGGAGTAGTGTCAAGGCCTTAGTTAGGGTCAGTGTCAGGGGCTTAGTTACGAGTACTGTCAAGGCCTTTCTTAGGATTAGTGTCACAGACTTAGTTAGGACTAGCATCAGAGCCCTCGTTAGGTATACTGTCAGGGCCTTAGTTAGGGACAGTGTCAGGGCCTGAGTTAGGAGTGGAATTAGTGCCTCTCTTAGGAACAGTGTCAGGGTCTGTGTTAGGTGTAGTGTCAGGGCATGTGTTACGTGTAGTGTCAGGGCATAAGTTAGGACAGTGTCAGGGCCTTAGTTAGGACTAGCATCAGAGCCTTGGTGACGTATCGTGTCACGGCCTGAGTTAGCCGTAGTCTCAGGCCCTACTTAGGGACAGTGTCAGGGCCTTGGTTAGGACTACCATCAGAGCCTTCGTTAGGGCCAGTGTCAGGGTCTTGGTTAGGACTGGCCTCAGAGCCTTCTGTTAGGTACACTGTCAGGGCTTGAGACACGCATAGTGTTAGGGACTTTGATATGGACAGTATCAGGCCCTGACATTGGACCAGCATCTAGGCCTTACTTAGGGACAGTGTCACGGCCTTGGGGCTAAATTGAGGGCCTGAGTTATGCATAGCATCAGGGCTTTAGTTGATATAAGAGGCTCGACTTTAGCTAAAGACAGGGATAAGTTATGATCTAGGTATACTATCAGGAAATGACCCAGGTATAGTGTCAATACCTTAGTTACTGAGAATATCGGGGCCTTGTTTAGAACCAGTGTCAGGGCTTCAGGCAGGGACAGCGTCACAGCCTGACGTAGGGAGAGCGACAGGGCCCGAGTGAGGCCTAGCATCAGGTCCTTAGCTGGGGACACTGTCAGGGCATGACTCAGGAGCAGCATCAGGGCCTCTGTAGGATCAGCATTACGGTCTTAGTTAAAGACATGATCAGGGCCTGAGTTAGGTGGAGTGTCAAGGCCTCAGTTACGGATAGCTTCAGGGCCTGTGTTACGGACAGCCTCAGGGCTTTATTTAGGGCCAGCATCAGGGCTGCCTTAGGGATAGTGTCAGGACCTTGGCTCGAGATGGCTCAGTATATTAGCTCAGGATAGCGTTAGGCCTTTAGTTATTGCGGGCAGCAGGGCCTGCATTAGGGACACCTTCCAGGCCTTACTTACAAACAGTGTCAGGGCCTTAGGGATGACTAGTCAGGGCCTTAGTTAGGGACAGCATTAGGGCTTCAGGTAGGGTAAGAGGGAGGACATTAACTATGGACAAGGGATAAAGTCCGGAACGGAGCGAGGGACACTTTGAAGGCCTTAGTTATCGAGAGCACCTGGGCCTTCTTTAGGACCAGTATCACGGCCTTCGGTAGGGACAGTGTCAGGGCAAGGCCTAGGAGGAGCATTAAGGGCCTCTGTAGGATCAGCATCAGGGTCTGGGGCTGAGGCAAGGGCTAGGGCTAGGGCTACGGTTAGGGCTATGGCCTTAGTTAGCAATAGTGTCAAGGCCTTAGTTAGGGTCACTGTCAGGGCCTTAGTTAGGACTAGCATCAGAGCCTTGTGACGTATCGTGTCACAGCCTGAGCTGGCCGTAGTCTCAGGCCCTACTTAGGGACAGTGTCAGGGTCTTGGTTAGGACTGGCGTCAGATCCTTCTGTTAGGTACAGTGTCAGGGCTTGAGACACGCATAGTGTTAGGGACTTTGATAGGGACAGTATCAGGCCCTGACGTTGGACCAGCATCTAGGCCTTACTTAGGGACAGTGTCACGGCCTTGGGGCTAAATTGAGGGCCTGAGTTATGCATAGCATCTGGGCTTTAGTTGCCATAAGAGGCTCCACTTTAGCTAAAGACAAGGATAAGTTATGATCTAGGTATACTGTCAGGACATGACCCAGGTATAGTGTCAACACCTTAGTTACTGAGAATATCGCGGCCTTGTTTAGAACCAGTGTCAGGACTTCAGCTAGGGACAGCGTCAGAGCCTGACGTAAGGAGAGCGACAGGGCCCGAGTGAGGCCTAGCATCAGGTCCTTAGCTGGGGACACTGTCAGGGCCTTAGTTAGGGAAAGTATCACGGCCTGAGTTACTAGTAGTCACAAGGCCACAGTTAAGCACAGTGTCAAGGCAACGCCTAGGAGAAGCATAAAGGCCTCTGTAGGAGCTGGGGCAGGAGCTGGGACTGGGACTGGGGCTGGAGCTGGGGCTGGGGCTAGGGCTGGGGCTAGGGCCTTACTTAGGAATAGTCTCAAGGCCTTACTTAGGGTCACTGTCAGGGCCTTAGTTAGGGTTAGCATCATCAGAGCCTTTGTTAGGTATAATGTCAGAGCTTGAGTTAGAAGTAGCGTCAGGGCCTTAGTGAGGGACAGTGTCAGGTCCTTGCTAAGGACGAGCGTTAGAGCCTTTGTTATGTATAATGGCAGGGCCAGAGTTAGGAGGAGAGTCAGGTAATTAGTCAGGGACACTGTCAGGGACTTAGTTAGGGACAGTATCACGGCCTGAGTTACTAGTAGTGTCAAGGCCTTACTTAAGGACAGTGTCAGGGCAAGCACTAGCAGGAGCATAAAGGCCTCTGTAGGAGCTGGGGCAGGAGCTGGGACTGGGGCTGGGGCTGGGCCTGGGGCTAGGGCTAGGGCTAGGGCCTTACTTAGGAATAGTCTCAAGGCCTTACTTAGGGTCACTGTCAGGGCCTTAGTTAGGGTTAGCATCAGAGCCTTCGTTAGGTATAATATCAGGGCGTGAGTTAGAAGTAGTGTCAAGCCTTAGTGATGGACAGTGCCAGTGCCTTGGTTAGGACGAGCGTCATAGCCTTTGATCTGTATAATGGCAGGGCCAGAGTTAGGACGACAGTCAGGCCCTTAGTTAGGGACACTGTCAGGGCCTTAGTTAGGGACAGTATCACAGCCTGAGTTAGTAGTAGTGTCAAGGCGTTAGTTAAGAACAGTGTCAGGGCCTTACTTACAACTAGCATCAGAGCCTTTCTTCGGTATCGTGTCAGGGCCCGATTTAGGAGTAGTGTCAAGGCCTTAGTTAGGGTCAGTGTCAGGGGCTTAGTTACGAGTACTGTCAAGGCCTTTCTTAGGATTAGTGTCACAGACTTAGTTAGGACTAGCATCAGAGCCCTCGTTAGGTATACTGTCAGGGCCTTAGTTAGGGACAGTGTCAGGGCCTGAGTTAGGAGTGGAATTAGTGCCTCTCTTAGGAACAGTGTCAGGGTCTGTGTTAGGTGTAGTGTCAGGGCATGTGTTACGTGTAGTGTCAGGGCATAAGTTAGGACAGTGTCAGGGCCTTAGTTAGGACTAGCATCAGAGCCTTGGTGACGTATCGTGTCACGGCCTGAGTTAGCCGTAGTCTCAGGCCCTACTTAGGGACAGTGTCAGGGCCTTGGTTAGGACTACCATCAGAGCCTTCGTTAGGGCCAGTGTCAGGGTCTTGGTTAGGACTGGCCTCAGAGCCTTCTGTTAGGTACACTGTCAGGGCTTGAGACACGCATAGTGTTAGGGACTTTGATATGGACAGTATCAGGCCCTGACATTGGACCAGCATCTAGGCCTTACTTAGGGACAGTGTCACGGCCTTGGGGCTAAATTGAGGGCCTGAGTTATGCATAGCATCAGGGCTTTAGTTGATATAAGAGGCTCGACTTTAGCTAAAGACAGGGATAAGTTATGATCTAGGTATACTATCAGGAAATGACCCAGGTATAGTGTCAATACCTTAGTTACTGAGAATATCGGGGCCTTGTTTAGAACCAGTGTCAGGGCTTCAGGCAGGGACAGCGTCACAGCCTGACGTAGGGAGAGCGACAGGGCCCGAGTGAGGCCTAGCATCAGGTCCTTAGCTGGGGACACTGTCAGGGCATGACTCAGGAGCAGCATCAGGGCCTCTGTAGGATCAGCATTACGGTCTTAGTTAAAGACATGATCAGGGCCTGAGTTAGGTGGAGTGTCAAGGCCTCAGTTACGGATAGCTTCAGGGCCTGTGTTACGGACAGCCTCAGGGCTTTATTTAGGGCCAGCATCAGGGCTGCCTTAGGGATAGTGTCAGGACCTTGGCTCGAGATGGCTCAGTATATTAGCTCAGGATAGCGTTAGGCCTTTAGTTATTGCGGGCAGCAGGGCCTGCATTAGGGACACCTTCCAGGCCTTACTTACAAACAGTGTCAGGGCCTTAGGGATGACTAGTCAGGGCCTTAGTTAGGGACAGCATTAGGGCTTCAGGTAGGGTAAGAGGGAGGACATTAACTATGGACAAGGGATAAAGTCCGGAACGGAGCGAGGGACACTTTGAAGGCCTTAGTTATCGAGAGCACCTGGGCCTTCTTTAGGACCAGTATCACGGCCTTCGGTAGGGACAGTGTCAGGGCAAGGCCTAGGAGGAGCATAAGGGCCTCTTTAGGATCAGCATCAGGGGCTGGGGCTGGGGCTACGGCTGGGGCTACGGCTCGGGCTGGGGCTGGGGCTGGAGATGGGAATGGGGATGGGGATGGGGATGGGCTAGGGGAGGGCTAGGGCTAGGGTTAGGGCTAGGGCCTTAGCTAGGAATAGTGTCAAGGACTTAGTTAGGGTCACTGTCAGGGCCTTAGTTAGGGTTAGCATCAGAGCCTTTGTTAGGTATAATGTCAGAGCTTGAGTTAGTAGTACTGTCAGGGCTTTAGTGAGGGACAGTGTCAGGTTCTTGGTAAGGACGAGCATTAGAGCCTTTGTTATGTATAATGGCAGGGCCAGAGTTAGGAGGAGAGTCAGGCAATTAGTCAGGGACACTGTCAGGGACTTAGTTAGGGACAGTATCACGGCCTGAGTTACTAGTAGTGTCAAGGCCTTAGTTAAGGACAGTGTCAGGGCAAGGCCTAGGAGGAGCATTAAGGGCCTCTGTAGGATCAGCATCAGGGTCTGGGGCTGAGGCAAGGGCTAGGGCTAGGGCTACGGCTACGGCTATGGCCTTAGTTAGCAATAGTGTCAAGGCCTTAGTTAGGGTCACTGTCAGGGCCTTAGTTAGGACTAGCATCAGAGCCTTGTGACGTATCGTGTCACAGCCTGAGCTGGCCGTAGTCTCAGGCCCTACTTAGGGACAGTGTCAGGGTCTTGGTTAGGACTGGCGTCAGATCCTTCTGTTAGGTACAGTGTCAGGGCTTGAGACACGCATAGTGTTAGGGACTTTGATAGGGACAGTATCAGGCCCTGACGTTGGACCAGCATCTAGGCCTTACTTAGGGACAGTGTCACGGCCTTGGGGCTAAATTGAGGGCCTGAGTTATGCATAGCATCTGGGCTTTAGTTGCCATAAGAGGCTCCACTTTAGCTAAAGACAAGGATAAGTTATGATCTAGGTATACTGTCAGGACATGACCCAGGTATAGTGTCAACACCTTAGTTACTGAGAATATCGCGGCCTTGTTTAGAACCAGTGTCAGGACTTCAGCTAGGGACAGCGTCAGAGCCTGACGTAAGGAGAGCGACAGGGCCCGAGTGAGGCCTAGCATCAGGTCCTTAGCTGGGGACACTGTCAGGGCCTTAGTTAGGGAAAGTATCACGGCCTGAGTTACTAGTAGTCACAAGGCCACAGTTAAGCACAGTGTCAAGGCAACGCCTAGGAGAAGCATAAAGGCCTCTGTAGGAGCTGGGGCAGGAGCTGGGACTGGGACTGGGGCTGGAGCTGGGGCTGGGGCTAGGGCTGGGGCTAGGGCCTTACTTAGGAATAGTCTCAAGGCCTTACTTAGGGTCACTGTCAGGGCCTTAGTTAGGGTTAGCATCAGAGCCTTTGTTAGGTATAATGTCAGAGCTTGAGTTAGAAGTAGCGTCAGGGCCTTAGTGAGGGACAGTGTCAGGTCCTTGCTAAGGACGAGCGTTAGAGCCTTTGTTATGTATAATGGCAGGGCCAGAGTTAGGAGGAGAGTCAGGTAATTAGTCAGGGACACTGTCAGGGACTTAGTTAGGGACAGTATCACGGCCTGAGTTACTAGTAGTGTCAAGGCCTTACTTAAGGACAGTGTCAGGGCAAGCACTAGCAGGAGCATAAAGGCCTCTGTAGGAGCTGGGGCAGGAGCTGGGACTGGGGCTGGGGCTGGGCCTGGGGCTAGGGCTAGGGCTAGGGCCTTACTTAGGAATAGTCTCAAGGCCTTACTTAGGGTCACTGTCAGGGCCTTAGTTAGGGTTAGCATCAGAGCCTTCGTTAGGTATAATATCAGGGCGTGAGTTAGAAGTAGTGTCAAGCCTTAGTGATGGACAGTGCCAGTGCCTTGGTTAGGACGAGCGTCATAGCCTTTGATCTGTATAATGGCAGGGCCAGAGTTAGGACGACAGTCAGGCCCTTAGTTAGGGACACTGTCAGGGCCTTAGTTAGGGACAGTATCACAGCCTGAGTTAGTAGTAGTGTCAAGGCGTTAGTTAAGAACAGTGTCAGGGCCTTACTTACAACTAGCATCAGAGCCTTTCTTCGGTATCGTGTCAGGGCCCGATTTAGGAGTAGTGTCAAGGCCTTAGTTAGGGTCAGTGTCAGGGGCTTAGTTACGAGTACTGTCAAGGCCTTTCTTAGGATTAGTGTCACAGACTTAGTTAGGACTAGCATCAGAGCCCTCGTTAGGTATACTGTCAGGGCCTTAGTTAGGGACAGTGTCAGGGCCTGAGTTAGGAGTGGAATTAGTGCCTCTCTTAGGAACAGTGTCAGGGTCTGTGTTAGGTGTAGTGTCAGGGCATGTGTTACGTGTAGTGTCAGGGCATAAGTTAGGACAGTGTCAGGGCCTTAGTTAGGACTAGCATCAGAGCCTTGGTGACGTATCGTGTCACGGCCTGAGTTAGCCGTAGTCTCAGGCCCTACTTAGGGACAGTGTCAGGGCCTTGGTTAGGACTACCATCAGAGCCTTCGTTAGGGCCAGTGTCAGGGTCTTGGTTAGGACTGGCCTCAGAGCCTTCTGTTAGGTACACTGTCAGGGCTTGAGACACGCATAGTGTTAGGGACTTTGATATGGACAGCATCAGGCCCTGACATTGGACCAGCATCTAGGCCTTACTTAGGGACAGTGTCACGGCCTTGGGGCTAAATTGAGGGCCTGAGTTATGCATAGCATCAGGGCTTTAGTTGATATAAGAGGCTCGACTTTAGCTAAAGACAGGGATAAGTTATGATCTAGGTATACTATCAGGAAATGACCCAGGTATAGTGTCAATACCTTAGTTACTGAGAATATCGGGGCCTTGTTTAGAACCAGTGTCAGGGCTTCAGGTAGGGACAGCGTCACAGCCTGACGTAGGGAGAGCGACAGGGCCCGAGTGAGGCTTAGCATCAGGTCCTTAGCTGGGGACACTGTCAGGGCATGACTCAGGAGCAGCATCAGGGCCTCTGTAGGATCAGCATTACGGTCTTAGTTAAAGACATGATCAGGGCCTGAGTTAGGTGGAGTGTCAAGGCCTCAGTTACGGATAGCTTCAGGGCCTGTGTTACGGACAGCCTCAGGGCTTTATTTAGGGCCAGCATCAGGGCTGCCTTAGGGATAGTGTCAGGACCTTGGCTCGAGATGGCTCAGTATATTAGCTCAGGATAGCGTTAGGCCTTTAGTTATTGCGGGCAGCAGGGCCTGCATTAGGGACACCTTCCAGGCCTTACTTACAAACAGTGTCAGGGCCTTAGGGATGACTAGTCAGGGCCTTAGTTAGGGACAGCATTAGGGCTTCAGGTAGGCTAAGAGGGAGGACATTAACTATGGACAAGGGATAAAGTCCGGAACGGAGCGAGGGACACTTTGAAGGCCTTAGTTATCGAGAGCACCTGGGCCTTCTTTAGGACCAGTATCACGGCCTTCGGTAGGGACAGTGTCAGGGCAAGGCCTAGGAGGAGCATAAGGGCCTCTTTAGGATCAGCATCAGGGGCTGGGGCTGGGGCTACGGCTGGGGCTGGGGCTGGGGCTGGGGCTGGAGATGGGAATGGGGATGGGGATGGGGATGGGCTAGGGGAGGGCTAGGGCTAGGGTTAGGGCTAGGGCCTTAGTTAGGAATAGTGTCAAGGACTTAGTTAGGGTCACTGTCAGGGCCTTAGTTAGGGTTAGCATCAGAGCCTTTGTTAGGTATAATGTCAGAGCTTGAGTTAGTAGTACTGTCAGGGCTTTAGTGAGGGACAGTGTCAGGTTCTTGGTAAGGACGAGCATTAGAGCCTTTGTTATGTATAATGGCAGGGCCAGAGTTAGGAGGAGAGTCAGGCAATTAGTCAGGGACACTGTCAGGGACTTAGTTAGGGACAGTATCATGGCCTGAGTTACTAGTAGTGTCAAGGCCTTAGTTAAGGACAGTGTCAGGGCAAGGCCTAGGAGGAGCATTAAGGGCCTCTGTAGGATCAGCATCAGGGTCTGGGGCTGAGGCAAGGGCTAGGGCTAGGGCTAGGGCTACGGTTAGGGCTATGGCCTTAGTTAGCAATAGTGTCAAGGCCTTAGTTAGGGTCAAGGTCAGGGCCTTAGTTAGGACTAGCATCAGAGCCTTGTGACGTATCGTGTCACAGCCTGAGTTAGCCGTAGTCTCAGGCCCTACTTAGGGACAGTGTCAGGGTCTTGGTTAGGACTGGCGTCAGATCCTTCTGTTAGGTACAGTGTCAGGGCTTGAGACACGCATAGTGTTAGGGACTTTGATAGGGACAGTATCAGGCCCTGACGTTGGACCAGCATCTAGGCCTTACTTAGGGACAGTGTCACGGCCTTGGGGCTAAATTGAGGGCCTGAGTTATGCATAGCATCTGGGCTTTAGTTGCCATAAGATGCTCCACTTTAGCTAAAGACAGGGATAAGTTATGATCTAGGTATACTGTCAGGACATGACCCAGGTATAGTGTCAACACCTTAGTTACTGAGAATATCGCGGCCTTGTTTAGAACCAGTGTCAGGACTTCAGCTAGGGACAGCGTCAGAGCCTGACGTAAGGAGAGCGACAGGGCCCGAGTGAGGCCTAGCATCAGGTCCTTAGCTGGGGACACTGTCAGGGCCTTAGTTAGGGAAAGTATCACGGCCTGAGTTACTAGTAGTCACAAGGCCACAGTTAAGCACAGTGTCAAGGCAACGCCTAGGAGAAGCATAAAGGCCTCTGTAGGAGCTGGGGCAGGAGCTGGGACTGAGACTGGGACTGGGGCTGGGGCTGGGGCTGGGGCTGGGGCTAGGGCCTTACTTAGGAATAGTCTCAAGGCCTTAGTTAGGGTTAGCATCAGAGCCTTTGTTAGGTATAATGTCAGAGCTTGAGTTAGAAGTAGCGTCAGGGCATTAGTGAGGGACAGTGTCAGGTCCTTGCTAAGGACGAGCGTTAGAGCCTTTGTTATGTATAATGGCAGGGCCAGAGTTAGGAGGAGAGTCAGGTAATTAGTCAGGGACACTGTCAGGGACTTAGTTAGGGACAGTATCACGGCCTGAGTTACTAGTAGTGTCAAGGCCTTACTTAAGGACAGTGTCAGGGCAAGCACTAGCAGGAGCATAAAGGCCTCTGTAGGAGCTGGGGCAGGAGCTGGGACTGGGGCTGGGGCTGGGCCTGGGGCTAGAGCTAGGGCTAGGGCCTTACTTAGGAATAGTCTCAAGGCCTTACTTAGGGTCACTGTCAGGGCCTTAGTTAGGGTTAGCATCAGAGCCTTCGTTAGGTATAATATCAGGGCGTGAGTTAGAAGTAGTGTCAAGCCTTAGTGATGGACAGTGCCAGTGCCTTGGTTAGGACGAGCGTCATAGCCTTTGATCTGTATAATGGCAGGGCCAGAGTTAGGACGACAGTCAGGCCCTTAGTTAGGGACACTGTCAGGGACTTAGTTAGGGACAGTATCACAGCCTGAGTTAGTGGTAGTGTCAAGGCGTTAGTTAAGAACAGTGTCAGGGCCTTACTTACAACTAGCATCAGAGCCTTTCTTCGGTATCGTGTCAGGGCCCGATTTAGGAGTAGTGTCAAGGCCTTAGTTAGGGTCAGTGTCAGGGGCTTAGTTACGAGTACTGTCAAGGCCTTTCTTAGGATTAGTGTCACAGACTTAGTTAGGACTAGCATCAGAGCCCTCATTAGGTATACTGTCAGGGCCTTAGTTAGGGACAGTGTCAGGGCCTGAGTTAGGAGTGGAATTAGTGCCTCTCTTAGGAACAGTGTCAGGGTCTGTGTTAGATGTAGTGTCAGGGCATGTGTTACGTGTAGTGTCAGGGCATAAGTTAGGACAGTGTCAGGGCCTTACTTAGGACTAGCATCAGAGCCTTGGTGACGTATCGTGTCACGGCCTGAGTTAGCCGTAGTCTCAGGCCCTACTTAGGGACAGTGCCAGGGCCTTGGTGACGTATCGTGTCACGGCCTGAGTTAGCCGTAGACTCAGGCCCTACTTAGGGACAGTGTCAGGGCCTTGGTTAGGACTACCATCAAAGCCTTTGTTAGGGCCAGTGTCAGGGTCTTGGTTAGGACTGGCCTCACAGCCTTCTGTTAGGTACACTGTCAGGGCTTGAGACACGCATAGTGTTAGGGACTTTGATATGGACAGTATCAGGCCCTGACATTGGACCAGCATCTAGGCCTTACTTAGGGACAGTGTCACGGCCTTGGGGCTAAATTGAGGGCCTGAGTTATGCATAGCATCAGGGCTTTAGTTGATATAAGAGGCTCGACTTTAGCTAAAGACAGGGATAAGTTATGATCTAGGTATACTATCAGGAAATGACCCAGGTATAGTGTCAATACCTTAGTTACTGAGAATATCGGGGCCTTGTTTAGAACCAGTGTCAGGGCTTCAGGTAGGGACAGCGTCACAGCCTGACGTAGCGAGAGCGACAGGGCCCGAGTGAGGCCTAGCATCACGTCCTTAGCTGGGGACACTGTCAGGGCATGACTCAGGAGCAGCATCAGGGCCTCTGTAGGATCAGCATTACGGTCTTAGTTAAAGACATGATCAGGGCCTGAGTTAGGTGGAGTGTCAAGGCCTCAGTTACGGATAGCTTCAGGGCCTGTGTTACGGACAGCCTCAGGGCTTTATTTAGGGCCAGCATCAGGGCTGCCTTAGGGATAGTGTCAGGACCTTGGCTCGAGATGGCTCAGTATATTAGCTCAGGATAGCGTTAGGCCTTTAGTTATTACGGGCAGCAGGGCCTGCATTAGGGACACCTTCCAGGCCTTACTTACAAACAGTGTCAGGGCCTTAGGGATGACTAGTCAGGGCCTTAGTTAGGGACAGCATTAGGGCTTCAGGTAGGGTAAGAGGGAGGACATTAACTATGGACAAGGGATAAAGTCCGGAACGGAGCGAGGGACACTTTGAAGGCCTTAGTTATCGAGAGCACCTGGGCCTTCTTTAGGACCAGTATCACGGCCTTCGGTAGGGACAGTGTCAGGGCAAGGCCTAGGAGGAGCATAAGGGCCTCTTTAGGATCAGCATCAGGGGCTGGGGCTGGGGCTACGGCTGGGGCTGGGGCTGGGGCTGCAGCTGGGAATGGGGATGGGGATGGGGATGGGCTAGGGGAGGGCTAGGGCTAGGGTTAGGGCTACGGCCTTAGCTAGGAATAGTGTCAAGGACTTAGTTAGGGTCACTGTCAGGGCCTTAGTTAGGGTTAGCATCAGAGCCTTTGTTAGGTATAATGTCAGAGCTTGAGTTAGTAGTACTGTCAGGGCTTTAGTGAGGGACAGTGTCAGGTTCTTGGTAAGGACGAGCATTAGAGCCTTTGTTATGTATAATGGCAGGGCCAGAGTTAGGAGGAGAGTCAGGCAATTAGTCAGGGACACTGTCAGGGACTTAGTTAGGGACAGTATCACGGCCTGAGTTACTAGTAGTGTCAAGGCCTTAGTTAAGGACAGTGTCAGGGCAAGGCCTAGGAGGAGCATTAAGGGCCTCTGTAGGATCAGCATCAGGGTCTGGGGCTGAGGCAAGGGCTAGGGCTAGGGCTACGGCTAGGGCTATGGCCTTAGTTAGCAATAGTGTCAAGGCCTTAGTTAGGGTCACTGTCAGGGCCTTAGTTAGGACTAGCATCAGAGCCTTGTGACGTATCGTATCACAGCCTGAGCTGGCCGTAGTCTCAGGCCCTACTTAGGGACAGTGTCAGGGTCTTGGTTAGGACTCGCGTCAGATCCTTCTGTTAGGTACAGTGTCAGGGCTTGAGACACGCATAGTGTTAGGGACTTTGATAGGGACAGTATCAGGCCCTGACGTTGGACCAGCATCTAGGCCTTACTTAGGGACAGTGTCACGGCCTTGGGGCTAAATTGAGGGCCTGAGTTATGCATAGCATCTGGGCTTTAGTTGCCATAAGAGGCTCCACTTTAGCTAAAGACAGGGATAAGTTATGATCTAGGTATACTGTCAGGACATGACCCAGGTATAGTGTCAACACCTTAGTTACTGAGAATATCGCGGCCTTGTCTAGAACCAGTGTCAGGACTTCAGCTAGGGACAGCGTCAGAGGCTGACGTAAGGAGAGCGACAGGGCCCGAGTGAGGCCTAGCATCAGGTCCTTAGCTGGGGACACTGTCAGGGCCTTAGTTAGGGAAAGTATCACGGCCTGAGTTACTAGTAGTCACAAGGCCACAGTTAAGCACAGTGTCAAGGCAACGCCTAGGAGAAGCATAAAGGCCTCTGTAGGAGCTGGGGCAGGAGCTGGGACTGAGACTGGGACTGGGACTGGGGCTGGGGCTGGGGCTGGGGCTGGGGCTGGGGCTGGGGCTAGGGCCTTACTTAGGAATAGTCTCAAGGCCTTAGTTAGGGTTAGCATCAGAGCCTTTGTTAGGTATAATGTCAGAGCTTGAGTTAGAAGTAGCGTCAGGGCCTTAGTGAGGGACAGTGTCAGGTCCTTGCTAAGGACGAGCGTTAGAGCCTTTGTTATGTATAATGGCAGGGCCAGAGTTAGGAGGAGAGTCAGGTAATTAGTCAGGGACACTGTCAGGGACTTAGTTAGGGACAGTATCACGGCCTGAGTTACTAGTAGTGTCAAGGCCTTACTTAAGGACAGTGTCAGGGCAAGCACTAGCAGGAGCATAAAGGCCTCTGTAGGAGCTGGGACAGGAGCTCGGACTGGGGCTGGGGCTGGGCCTGGGGCTAGGGCTAGGGCTAGGGCCTTACTTAGGAATAGTCTCAAGGCCTTACTTAGGGTCACTGTCAGGGCCTTAGTTAGGGTTAGCATCAGAGCCTTCGTTAGGTATAATATCAGGGCGTGAGTTAGAAGTAGTGTCAAGCCTTAGTGATGGACAGTGCCAGTGCCTTGGTTAGGACGAGCGTCATAGCCTTTGATCTGTATAATGGCAGGGCCAGAGTTAGGACGACAGTCAGGCCCTTAGTTAGGGACACTGTCAGGGCCTTAGTTAGGGACAGTATCACAGCCTGAGTTAGTAGTAGTGTCAAGGCGTTAGTTAAGAACAGTGTCAGGGCCTTACTTACAACTAGCATCAGAGCCTTTCTTCGGTATCGTGTCAGGGCCCGATTTAGGAGTAGTGTCAAGGCCTTAGTTAGGGTCAGTGTCAGGGGCTTAGTTACGAGTACTGTCAAGGCCTTTCTTAGGATTAGTGTCACAGACTTAGTTAGGACTAGCATCAGAGCCCTCGTTAGGTATACTGTCAGGGCCTTAGTTAGGGACAGTGTCAGGGCCTGAGTTAGGAGTGGAATTAGTGCCTCTCTTAGGAACAGTGTCAGGGTCTGTGTTAGGTGTAGTGTCAGGGCATGTGTTACGTGTAGTGTCAGGGCATAAGTTAGGACAGTGTCAGGGCCTTAGTTAGGACTAGCATCAGAGCCTTGGTGACGTATCGTGTCACGGCCTGAGTTAGCCGTAGTCTCAGGCCCTACTTAGGGACAGTGTCAGGGCCTTGGTTAGGACTACCATCAGAGCCTTCGTTAGGGCCAGTGTCAGGGTCTTGGTTAGGACTGGCCTCACAGCCTTCTGTTAGGTACACTGTCAGGGCTTGAGACACGCATAGTGTTAGGGACTTTGATATGGACAGTATCAGGCCCTGACATTGGACCAGCATCTAGGCCTTACTTAGGGACAGTGTCACGGCCTTGGGGCTAAATTGAGGGCCTGAGTTATGCATAGCATCAGGGCTTTAGTTGATATAAGTAAGAGGCTCGACTTTAGCTAAAGACAGGGATAAGTTATGATCTAGGTATACTATCAGGAAATGACCCAGGTATAGTGTCAATACCTTAGTTACTGAGAATATCGGGGCCTTGTTTAGAACCAGTGTCAGGGCTTCAGGCAGGGACAGCGTCACAGCCTGACGTAGGGAGAGCGACAGGGCCCGAGTGAGGCCTAGCATCAGGTCCTTAGCTGGGGACACTGTCAGGGCATGACTCAGGAGCAGCATCAGGGCCTCTGTAGGATCAGCATTACGGTCTTAGTTAAAGACATGATCAGGGCCTGAGTTAGGTGGAGTGTCAAGGCCTCAGTTACGGATAGCTTCAGGGCCTGTGTTACGGACAGCCTCAGGGCTTTATTTAGGGCCAGCATCAGGGCTGCCTTAGGGATAGTGTCAGGACCTTGGCTCGAGATGGCTCAGTATATTAGCTCAGGATAGCGTTAGGCCTTTAGTTATTGCGGGCAGCAGGGCCTGCATTAGGGACACCTTCCAGGCCTTACTTACAAACAGTGTCAGGGCCTTAGGGATGACTAGTCAGGGCCTTAGTTAGGGACAGCATTAGGGCTTCAGGTAGGCTAAGAGGGAGGACATTAACTATGGACAAGGGATAAAGTCCGGAACGGAGCGAGGGACACTTTGAAGGCCTTAGTTATCGAGAGCACCTGGGCCTTCTTTAGGACCAGTATCATGGCCTTCGGTAGGGACAGTGTCAGGGCAAGGCCTAGGAGGAGCATAAGGGCCTCTTTAGGATCAGCATCAGGGGCTGGGGCTGGGGCTACGGCTGGGGCTGGGGCTGGGGCTAGGGCTGGGGCTGGGGCTGGAGATGGGGATGGGGATGGGGATGGGGATGGGCTAGGGGAGGGCTAGGGCTAGGGCTAGGGCCTTAGTTAGGAATAGTGTCAAGGACTTAGTTAGGGTCACTGTCAGGGCCTTAGTTAGGGTTAGCATCAGAGCCTTTGTTAGGTATAATGTCAGAGCTTGAGTTAGAAGTAGCGTCAGGGCCTTAGTGAGGGACAGTGTCAGGTCCTTGCTAAGGACGAGCGTTAGAGCCTTTGTTATGTATAATGGCAGGGCCAGAGTTAGGAGGAGAGTCAGGTAATTAGTCAGGGACACTGTCAGGGACTTAGTTAGGGACAGTATCACGGCCTGAGTTACTAGTAGTGTCAAGGCCTTACTTAAGGACAGTGTCAGGGCAAGCACTAGCAGGAGCATAAAGGCCTCTGTAGGAGCTGGGGCAGGAGCTGGGACTGGGGCTGGGGCTGGGCCTGGGGCTAGGGCTAGGGCTAGGGCCTTACTTAGGAATAGTCTCAAGGCCTTACTTAGGGTCACTGTCAGGGCCTTAGTTAGGGTTAGCATCAGAGCCTTCGTTAGGTATAATATCAGGGCGTGAGTTAGAAGTAGTGTCAAGCCTTAGTGATGGACAGTGCCAGTGCCTTGGTTAGGACGAGCGTCATAGCCTTTGATCTGTATAATGGCAGGGCCAGAGTTAGGACGACAGTCAGGCCCTTAGTTAGGGACACTGTCAGGGCCTTAGTTAGGGACAGTATCACAGCCTGAGTTAGTAGTAGTGTCAAGGCGTTAGTTAAGAACAGTGTCAGGGCCTTACTTACAACTAGCATCAGAGCCTTTCTTCGGTATCGTGTCAGGGCCCGATTTAGGAGTAGTGTCAAGGCCTTAGTTAGGGTCAGTGTCAGGGGCTTAGTTACGAGTACTGTCAAGGCCTTTCTTAGGATTAGTGTCACAGACTTAGTTAGGACTAGCATCAGAGCCCTCGTTAGGTATACTGTCAGGGCCTTAGTTAGGGACAGTGTCAGGGCCTGAGTTAGGAGTGGAATTAGTGCCTCTCTTAGGAACAGTGTCAGGGTCTGTGTTAGGTGTAGTGTCAGGGCATGTGTTACGTGTAGTGTCAGGGCATAAGTTAGGACAGTGTCAGGGCCTTAGTTAGGACTAGCATCAGAGCCTTGGTGACGTATCGTGTCACGGCCTGAGTTAGCCGTAGTCTCAGGCCCTACTTAGGGACAGTGTCAGGGCCTTGGTTAGGACTACCATCAGAGCCTTCGTTAGGGCCAGTGTCAGGGTCTTGGTTAGGACTGGCCTCAGAGCCTTCTGTTAGGTACACTGTCAGGGCTTGAGACACGCATAGTGTTAGGGACTTTGATATGGACAGTATCAGGCCCTGACATTGGACCAGCATCTAGGCCTTACTTAGGGACAGTGTCACGGCCTTGGGGCTAAATTGAGGGCCTGAGTTATGCATAGCATCAGGGCTTTAGTTGATATAAGAGGCTCGACTTTAGCTAAAGACAGGGATAAGTTATGATCTAGGTATACTATCAGGAAATGACCCAGGTATAGTGTCAATACCTTAGTTACTGAGAATATCGGGGCCTTGTTTAGAACCAGTGTCAGGGCTTCAGGCAGGGACAGCGTCACAGCCTGACGTAGGGAGAGCGACAGGGCCCGAGTGAGGCCTAGCATCACGTCCTTAGCTGGGGACACTGTCAGGGCATGACTCAGGAGCAGCATCAGGGCCTCTGTAGGATCAGCATTACGGTCTTAGTTAAAGACATGATCAGGGCCTGAGTTAGGTGGAGTGTCAAGGCCTCAGTTACGGATAGCTTCAGGGCCTGTGTTACGGACAGCCTCAGGGCTTTATTTAGGGCCAGCATCAGGGCTGCCTTAGGGATAGTGTCAGGACCTTGGCTCGAGATGGCTCAGTATATTAGCTCAGGATAGCGTTAGGCCTTTAGTTATTGCGGGCAGCAGGGCCTGCATTAGGGACACCTTCCAGGCCTTACTTACAAACAGTGTCAGGGCCTTAGGGATGACTAGTCAGGGCCTTAGTTAGGGACAGCATTAGGGCTTCAGGTAGGGTAAGAGGGAGGACATTAACTATGGACAAGGGATAAAGTCCGGAACGGAGCGAGGGACACTTTGAAGGCCTTAGTTATCGAGAGCACCTGGGCCTTCTTTAGGACCAGTATCACGGCCTTCGGTAGGGACAGTGTCAGGGCAAGGCCTAGGAGGAGCATAAGGGCCTCTTTAGGATCAGCATCAGGGGCTGGGGCTGGGGCTACGGCTGGGGCTACGGCTCGGGCTGGGGCTGGGGCTGGAGATGGGAATGGGGATGGGGATGGGGATGGGCTAGGGGAGGGCTAGGGCTAGGGTTAGGGCTAGGGCCTTAGCTAGGAATAGTGTCAAGGACTTAGTTAGGGTCACTGTCAGGGCCTTAGTTAGGGTTAGCATCAGAGCCTTTGTTAGGTATAATGTCAGAGCTTGAGTTAGTAGTACTGTCAGGGCTTTAGTGAGGGACAGTGTCAGGTTCTTGGTAAGGACGAGCATTAGAGCCTTTGTTATGTATAATGGCAGGGCCAGAGTTAGGAGGAGAGTCAGGCAATTAGTCAGGGACACTGTCAGGGACTTAGTTAGGGACAGTATCACGGCCTGAGTTACTAGTAGTGTCAAGGCCTTAGTTAAGGACAGTGTCAGGGCAAGGCCTAGGAGGAGCATTAAGGGCCTCTGTAGGATCAGCATCAGGGTCTGGGGCTGAGGCAAGGGCTAGGGCTAGGGCTACGGCTACGGCTATGGCCTTAGTTAGCAATAGTGTCAAGGCCTTAGTTAGGGTCACTGTCAGGGCCTTAGTTAGGACTAGCATCAGAGCCTTGTGACGTATCGTGTCACAGCCTGAGCTGGCCGTAGTCTCAGGCCCTACTTAGGGACAGTGTCAGGGTCTTGGTTAGGACTGGCGTCAGATCCTTCTGTTAGGTACAGTGTCAGGGCTTGAGACACGCATAGTGTTAGGGACTTTGATAGGGACAGTATCAGGCCCTGACGTTGGACCAGCATCTAGGCCTTACTTAGGGACAGTGTCACGGCCTTGGGGCTAAATTGAGGGCCTGAGTTATGCATAGCATCTGGGCTTTAGTTGCCATAAGAGGCTCCACTTTAGCTAAAGACAAGGATAAGTTATGATCTAGGTATACTGTCAGGACATGACCCAGGTATAGTGTCAACACCTTAGTTACTGAGAATATCGCGGCCTTGTTTAGAACCAGTGTCAGGACTTCAGCTAGGGACAGCGTCAGAGCCTGACGTAAGGAGAGCGACAGGGCCCGAGTGAGGCCTAGCATCAGGTCCTTAGCTGGGGACACTGTCAGGGCCTTAGTTAGGGAAAGTATCACGGCCTGAGTTACTAGTAGTCACAAGGCCACAGTTAAGCACAGTGTCAAGGCAACGCCTAGGAGAAGCATAAAGGCCTCTGTAGGAGCTGGGGCAGGAGCTGGGACTGGGACTGGGGCTGGAGCTGGGGCTGGGGCTAGGGCTGGGGCTAGGGCCTTACTTAGGAATAGTCTCAAGGCCTTACTTAGGGTCACTGTCAGGGCCTTAGTTAGGGTTAGCATCAGAGCCTTTGTTAGGTATAATGTCAGAGCTTGAGTTAGAAGTAGCGTCAGGGCCTTAGTGAGGGACAGTGTCAGGTCCTTGCTAAGGACGAGCGTTAGAGCCTTTGTTATGTATAATGGCAGGGCCAGAGTTAGGAGGAGAGTCAGGTAATTAGTCAGGGACACTGTCAGGGACTTAGTTAGGGACAGTATCACGGCCTGAGTTACTAGTAGTGTCAAGGCCTTACTTAAGGACAGTGTCAGGGCAAGCACTAGCAGGAGCATAAAGGCCTCTGTAGGAGCTGGGGCAGGAGCTGGGACTGGGGCTGGGGCTGGGCCTGGGGCTAGGGCTAGGGCTAGGGCCTTACTTAGGAATAGTCTCAAGGCCTTACTTAGGGTCACTGTCAGGGCCTTAGTTAGGGTTAGCATCAGAGCCTTCGTTAGGTATAATATCAGGGCGTGAGTTAGAAGTAGTGTCAAGCCTTAGTGATGGACAGTGCCAGTGCCTTGGTTAGGACGAGCGTCATAGCCTTTGATCTGTATAATGGCAGGGCCAGAGTTAGGACGACAGTCAGGCCCTTAGTTAGGGACACTGTCAGGGCCTTAGTTAGGGACAGTATCACAGCCTGAGTTAGTAGTAGTGTCAAGGCGTTAGTTAAGAACAGTGTCAGGGCCTTACTTACAACTAGCATCAGAGCCTTTCTTCGGTATCGTGTCAGGGCCCGATTTAGGAGTAGTGTCAAGGCCTTAGTTAGGGTCAGTGTCAGGGGCTTAGTTACGAGTACTGTCAAGGCCTTTCTTAGGATTAGTGTCACAGACTTAGTTAGGACTAGCATCAGAGCCCTCGTTAGGTATACTGTCAGGGCCTTAGTTAGGGACAGTGTCAGGGCCTGAGTTAGGAGTGGAATTAGTGCCTCTCTTAGGAACAGTGTCAGGGTCTGTGTTAGGTGTAGTGTCAGGGCATGTGTTACGTGTAGTGTCAGGGCATAAGTTAGGACAGTGTCAGGGCCTTAGTTAGGACTAGCATCAGAGCCTTGGTGACGTATCGTGTCACGGCCTGAGTTAGCCGTAGTCTCAGGCCCTACTTAGGGACAGTGTCAGGGCCTTGGTTAGGACTACCATCAGAGCCTTCGTTAGGGCCAGTGTCAGGGTCTTGGTTAGGACTGGCCTCAGAGCCTTCTGTTAGGTACACTGTCAGGGCTTGAGACACGCATAGTGTTAGGGACTTTGATATGGACAGCATCAGGCCCTGACATTGGACCAGCATCTAGGCCTTACTTAGGGACAGTGTCACGGCCTTGGGGCTAAATTGAGGGCCTGAGTTATGCATAGCATCAGGGCTTTAGTTGATATAAGAGGCTCGACTTTAGCTAAAGACAGGGATAAGTTATGATCTAGGTATACTATCAGGAAATGACCCAGGTATAGTGTCAATACCTTAGTTACTGAGAATATCGGGGCCTTGTTTAGAACCAGTGTCAGGGCTTCAGGCAGGGACAGCGTCACAGCCTGACGTAGGGAGAGGGACAGGGCCCGAGTGAGGCTTAGCATCAGGTCCTTAGCTGGGGACACTGTCAGGGCATGACTCAGGAGCAGCATCAGGGCCTCTGTAGGATCAGCATTACGGTCTTAGTTAAAGACATGATCAGGGCCTGAGTTAGGTGGAGTGTCAAGGCCTCAGTTACGGATAGCTTCAGGGCCTGTGTTACGGACAGCCTCAGGGCTTTATTTAGGGCCAGCATCAGGGCTGCCTTAGGGATAGTGTCAGGACCTTGGCTCGAGATGGCTCAGTATATTAGCTCAGGATAGCGTTAGGCCTTTAGTTATTGCGGGCAGCAGGGCCTGCATTAGGGACACCTTCCAGGCCTTACTTACAAACAGTGTCAGGGCCTTAGGGATGACTAGTCAGGGCCTTAGTTAGGGACAGCATTAGGGCTTCAGGTAGGCTAAGAGGGAGGACATTAACTATGGACAAGGGATAAAGTCCGGAACGGAGCGAGGGACACTTTGAAGGCCTTAGTTATCGAGAGCACCTGGGCCTTCTTTAGGACCAGTATCACGGCCTTCGGTAGGGACAGTGTCAGGGCAAGGCCTAGGAGGAGCGTAAGGGCCTCTTTAGGATCAGCATCAGGGGCTGGGGCTGGGGCTACGGCTGGGGCTGGGGCTGGGGCTGGAGCTGGGAATGGGGATGGGGATGGGGATGGGGATGGGCTAGGGGAGGGCTAGGGTTAGGGCTAGGGCCTTAGTTAGGAATAGTGTCAAGGACTTAGTTAGGGTCACTGTCAGGGCCTTAGTTAGGGTTAGCATCAGAGCCTTTGTTAGGTATAATGTCAGAGCTTGAGTTAGTAGTACTGTCAGGGCTTTAGTGAGGGACAGTGTCAGGTTCTTGGTAAGGACGAGCATTAGAGCCTTTGTTATGTATAATGGCAGGGCCAGAGTTAGGAGGAGAGTCAGGCAATTAGTCAGGGACACTGTCAGGGACTTAGTTAGGGACAGTATCATGGCCTGAGTTACTAGTAGTGTCAAGGCCTTAGTTAAGGACAGTGTCAGGGCAAGGCCTAGGAGGAGCATTAAGGGCCTCTGTAGGATCAGCATCAGGGTCTGGGGCTGAGGCAAGGGCTAGGGCTAGGGCTACGGCTACGGTTAGGGCTATGGCCTTAGTTAGCAATAGTGTCAAGGCCTTAGTTAGGGTCAAGGTCAGGGCCTTAGTTAGGACTAGCATCAGAGCCTTGTGACGTATCGTGTCACAGCCTGAGTTAGCCGTAGTCTCAGGCCCTACTTAGGGACAGTGTCAGGGTCTTGGTTAGGACTGGCGTCAGATCCTTCTGTTAGGTACAGTGTCAGGGCTTGAGACACGCATAGTGTTAGGGACTTTGATAGGGACAGTATCAGGCCCTGACGTTGGACCAGCATCTAGGCCTTACTTAGGGACAGTGTCACGGCCTTGGGGCTAAATTGAGGGCCTGAGTTATGCATAGCATCTGGGCTTTAGTTGCCATAAGATGCTCCACTTTAGCTAAAGACAGGGATAAGTTATGATCTAGGTATACTGTCAGGACATGACCCAGGTATAGTGTCAACACCTTAGTTACTGAGAATATCGCGGCCTTGTTTAGAACCAGTGTCAGGACTTCAGCTAGGGACAGCGTCAGAGCCTGACGTAAGGAGAGCGACAGGGCCCGAGTGAGGCCTAGCATCAGGTCCTTAGCTGGGGACACTGTCAGGGCCTTAGTTAGGGAAAGTATCACGGCCTGAGTTACTAGTAGTCACAAGGCCACAGTTAAGCACAGTGTCAAGGCAACGCCTAGGAGAAGCATAAAGGCCTCTGTAGGAGCTGGGGCAGGAGCTGGGACTGAGACTGGGACTGGGGCTGGGGCTGGGGCTGGGGCTGGGGCTAGGGCCTTACTTAGGAATAGTGTCAAGGCCTTAGTTAGGGTTAGCATCAGAGCCTTTGTTAGGTATAATGTCAGAGCTTGAGTTAGAAGTAGCGTCAGGGCATTAGTGAGGGACAGTGTCAGGTCCTTGCTAAGGACGAGCGTTAGAGCCTTTGTTATGTATAATGGCAGGGCCAGAGTTAGGAGGAGAGTCAGGTAATTAGTCAGGGACACTGTCAGGGACTTAGTTAGGGACAGTATCACGGCCTGAGTTACTAGTAGTGTCAAGGCCTTACTTAAGGACAGTGTCAGGGCAAGCACTAGCAGGAGCATAAAGGCCTCTGTAGGAGCTGGGGCAGGAGCTGGGACTGGGGCTGGGGCTGGGCCTGGGGCTAGGGCTAGGGCTAGGGCCTTACTTAGGAATAGTCTCAAGGCCTTACTTAGGGTCACTGTCAGGGCCTTAGTTAGGGTTAGCATCAGAGCCTTCGTTAGGTATAATATCAGGGCGTGAGTTAGAAGTAGTGTCAAGCCTTAGTGATGGACAGTGCCAGTGCCTTGGTTAGGACGAGCGTCATAGCCTTTGATCTGTATAATGGCAGGGCCAGAGTTAGGACGACAGTCAGGCCCTTAGTTAGGGACACTGTCAGGGACTTAGTTAGGGACAGTATCACAGCCTGAGTTAGTGGTAGTGTCAAGGCGTTAGTTAAGAACAGTGTCAGGGCCTTACTTACAACTAGCATCAGAGCCTTTCTTCGGTATCGTGTCAGGGCCCGATTTAGGAGTAGTGTCAAGGCCTTAGTTAGGGTCAGTGTCAGGGGCTTAGTTACGAGTACTGTCAAGGCCTTTCTTAGGATTAGTGTCACAGACTTAGTTAGGACTAGCATCAGAGCCCTCATTAGGTATACTGTCAGGGCCTTAGTTAGGGACAGTGTCAGGGCCTGAGTTAGGAGTGGAATTAGTGCCTCTCTTAGGAACAGTGTCAGGGTCTGTGTTAGATGTAGTGTCAGGGCATGTGTTACGTGTAGTGTCAGGGCATAAGTTAGGACAGTGTCAGGGCCTTAGTTAGGACTAGCATCAGAGCCTTGGTGACGTATCGTGTCACGGCCTGAGTTAGCCGTAGTCTCAGGCCCTACTTAGGGACAGTGCCAGGGCCTTGGTGACGTATCGTGTCACGGCCTGAGTTAGCCGTAGACTCAGGCCCTACTTAGGGACAGTGTCAGGGCCTTGGTTAGGACTACCATCAAAGCCTTTGTTAGGGCCAGTGTCAGGGTCTTGGTTAGGACTGGCCTCACAGCCTTCTGTTAGGTACACTGTCAGGGCTTGAGACACGCATAGTGTTAGGGACTTTGATATGGACAGTATCAGGCCCTGACATTGGACCAGCATCTAGGCCTTACTTAGGGACAGTGTCACGGCCTTGGGGCTAAATTGAGGGCCTGAGTTATGCATAGCATCAGGGCTTTAGTTGATATAAGAGGCTCGACTTTAGCTAAAGACAGGGATAAGTTATGATCTAGGTATACTATCAGGAAATGACCCAGGTATAGTGTCAATACCTTAGTTACTGAGAATATCGGGGCCTTGTTTAGAACCAGTGTCAGGGCTTCAGGTAGGGACAGCGTCACAGCCTGACGTAGCGAGAGCGACAGGGCCCGAGTGAGGCCTAGCATCACGTCCTTAGCTGGGGACACTGTCAGGGCATGACTCAGGAGCAGCATCAGGGCCTCTGTAGGATCAGCATTACGGTCTTAGTTAAAGACATGATCAGGGCCTGAGTTAGGTGGAGTGTCAAGGCCTCAGTTACGGATAGCTTCAGGGCCTGTGTTACGGACAGCCTCAGGGCTTTATTTAGGGCCAGCATCAGGGCTGCCTTAGGGATAGTGTCAGGACCTTGGCTCGAGATGGCTCAGTATATTAGCTCAGGATAGCGTTAGGCCTTTAGTTATTACGGGCAGCAGGGCCTGCATTAGGGACACCTTCCAGGCCTTACTTACAAACAGTGTCAGGGCCTTAGGGATGACTAGTCAGGGCCTTAGTTCGGGACAGCATTAGGGCTTCAGGTAGGGTAAGAGGGAGGACATTAACTATGGACAAGGGATAAAGTCCGGAACGGAGCGAGGGACACTTTGAAGGCCTTAGTTATCGAGAGCACCTGGGCCTTCTTTAGGACCAGTATCACGGCCTTCGGTAGGGACAGTGTCAGGGCAAGGCCTAGGAGGAGCATAAGGGCCTCTTTAGGATCAGCATCAGGGGCTGGGGCTGGGGCTACGGCTGGGGCTGGGGCTGGGGCTGCAGCTGGGAATGGGGATGGGGATGGGGATGGGCTAGGGGAGGGCTAGGGCTAGGGTTAGGGCTACGGCCTTAGCTAGGAATAGTGTCAAGGACTTAGTTAGGGTCACTGTCAGGGCCTTAGTTAGGGTTAGCATCAGAGCCTTTGTTAGGTATAATGTCAGAGCTTGAGTTAGTAGTACTGTCAGGGCTTTAGTGAGGGACAGTGTCAGGTTCTTGGTAAGGACGAGCATTAGAGCCTTTGTTATGTATAATGGCAGGGCCAGAGTTAGGAGGAGAGTCAGGCAATTAGTCAGGGACACTGTCAGGGACTTAGTTAGGGACAGTATCACGGCCTGAGTTACTAGTAGTGTCAAGGCCTTAGTTAAGGACAGTGTCAGGGCAAGGCCTAGGAGGAGCATTAAGGGCCTCTGTAGGATCAGCATCAGGGTCTGGGGCTGAGGCAAGGGCTAGGGCTAGGGCTACGGCTAGGGCTATGGCCTTAGTTAGCAATAGTGTCAAGGCCTTAGTTAGGGTCACTGTCAGGGCCTTAGTTAGGACTAGCATCAGAGCCTTGTGACGTATCGTATCACAGCCTGAGCTGGCCGTAGTCTCAGGCCCTACTTAGGGACAGTGTCAGGGTCTTGGTTAGGACTCGCGTCAGATCCTTCTGTTAGGTACAGTGTCAGGGCTTGAGACACGCATAGTGTTAGGGACTTTGATAGGGACAGTATCAGGCCCTGACGTTGGACCAGCATCTAGGCCTTACTTAGGGACAGTGTCACGGCCTTGGGGCTAAATTGAGGGCCTGAGTTATGCATAGCATCTGGGCTTTAGTTGCCATAAGAGGCTCCACTTTAGCTAAAGACAGGGATAAGTTATGATCTAGGTATACTGTCAGGACATGACCCAGGTATAGTGTCAACACCTTAGTTACTGAGAATATCGCGGCCTTGTCTAGAACCAGTGTCAGGACTTCAGCTAGGGACAGCGTCAGAGCCTGACGTAAGGAGAGCGACAGGGCCCGAGTGAGGCCTAGCATCAGGTCCTTAGCTGGGGACACTGTCAGGGCCTTAGTTAGGGAAAGTATCACGGCCTGAGTTACTAGTAGTCACAAGGCCACAGTTAAGCACAGTGTCAAGGCAACGCCTAGGAGAAGCATAAAGGCCTCTGTAGGAGCTGGGGCAGGAGCTGGGACTGAGACTGGGACTGGGACTGGGGCTGGGGCTGGGGCTGGGGCTGGGGCTGGGGCTGGGGCTAGGGCCTTACTTAGGAATAGTCTCAAGGCCTTAGTTAGGGTTAGCATCAGAGCCTTTGTTAGGTATAATGTCAGAGCTTGAGTTAGAAGTAGCGTCAGGGCCTTAGTGAGGGACAGTGTCAGGTCCTTGCTAAGGACGAGCGTTAGAGCCTTTGTTATGTATAATGGCAGGGCCAGAGTTAGGAGGAGAGTCAGGTAATTAGTCAGGGACACTGTCAGGGACTTAGTTAGGGACAGTATCACGGCCTGAGTTACTAGTAGTGTCAAGGCCTTACTTAAGGACAGTGTCAGGGCAAGCACTAGCAGGAGCATAAAGGCCTCTGTAGGAGCTGGGACAGGAGCTCGGACTGGGGCTGGGGCTGGGCCTGGGGCTAGGGCTAGGGCTAGGGCCTTACTTAGGAATAGTCTCAAGGCCTTACTTAGGGTCACTGTCAGGGCCTTAGTTAGGGTTAGCATCAGAGCCTTCGTTAGGTATAATATCAGGGCGTGAGTTAGAAGTAGTGTCAAGCCTTAGTGATGGACAGTGCCAGTGCCTTGGTTAGGACGAGCGTCATAGCCTTTGATCTGTATAATGGCAGGGCCAGAGTTAGGACGACAGTCAGGCCCTTAGTTAGGGACACTGTCAGGGCCTTAGTTAGGGACAGTATCACAGCCTGAGTTAGTAGTAGTGTCAAGGCGTTAGTTAAGAACAGTGTCAGGGCCTTACTTACAACTAGCATCAGAGCCTTTCTTCGGTATCGTGTCAGGGCCCGATTTAGGAGTAGTGTCAAGGCCTTAGTTAGGGTCAGTGTCAGGGGCTTAGTTACGAGTACTGTCAAGGCCTTTCTTAGGATTAGTGTCACAGACTTAGTTAGGACTAGCATCAGAGCCCTCGTTAGGTATACTGTCAGGGCCTTAGTTAGGGACAGTGTCAGGGCCTGAGTTAGGAGTGGAATTAGTGCCTCTCTTAGGAACAGTGTCAGGGTCTGTGTTAGGTGTAGTGTCAGGGCATGTGTTACGTGTAGTGTCAGGGCATAAGTTAGGACAGTGTCAGGGCCTTAGTTAGGACTAGCATCAGAGCCTTGGTGACGTATCGTGTCACGGCCTGAGTTAGCCGTAGTCTCAGGCCCTACTTAGGGACAGTGTCAGGGCCTTGGTTAGGACTACCATCAGAGCCTTCGTTAGGGCCAGTGTCAGGGTCTTGGTTAGGACTGGCCTCAGAGCCTTCTGTTAGGTACACTGTCAGGGCTTGAGACACGCATAGTGTTAGGGACTTTGATATGGACAGTATCAGGCCCTGACATTGGACCAGCATCTAGGCCTTACTTAGGGACAGTGTCACGGCCTTGGGGCTAAATTGAGGGCCTGAGTTATGCATAGCATCAGGGCTTTAGTTGATATAAGTAAGAGGCTCGACTTTAGCTAAAGACAGGGATAAGTTATGATCTAGGTATACTATCAGGAAATGACCCAGGTATAGTGTCAATACCTTAGTTACTGAGAATATCGGGGCCTTGTTTAGAACCAGTGTCAGGGCTTCAGGCAGGGACAGCGTCACAGCCTGACGTAGGGAGAGCGACAGGGCCCGAGTGAGGCCTAGCATCAGGTCCTTAGCTGGGGACACTGTCAGGGCATGACTCAGGAGCAGCATCAGGGCCTCTGTAGGATCAGCATTACGGTCTTAGTTAAAGACATGATCAGGGCCTGAGTTAGGTGGAGTGTCAAGGCCTCAGTTACGGATAGCTTCAGGGCCTGTGTTACGGACAGCCTCAGGGCTTTATTTAGGGCCAGCATCAGGGCTGCCTTAGGGATAGTGTCAGGACCTTGGCTCGAGATGGCTCAGTATATTAGCTCAGGATAGCGTTAGGCCTTTAGTTATTGCGGGCAGCAGGGCCTGCATTAGGGACACCTTCCAGGCCTTACTTACAAACAGTGTCAGGGCCTTAGGGATGACTAGTCAGGGCCTTAGTTAGGGACAGCATTAGGGCTTCAGGTAGGCTAAGAGGGAGGACATTAACTATGGACAAGGGATAAAGTCCGGAACGGAGCGAGGGACACTTTGAAGGCCTTAGTTATCGAGAGCACCTGGGCCTTCTTTAGGACCAGTATCATGGCCTTCGGTAGGGACAGTGTCAGGGCAAGGCCTAGGAGGAGCATAAGGGCCTCTTTAGGATCAGCATCAGGGGCTGGGGCTGGGGCTACGGCTGGGGCTGGGGCTGGGGCTAGGGCTGGGGCTGGGGCTGGAGATGGGGATGGGGATGGGGATGGGGATGGGCTAGGGGAGGGCTAGGGCTAGGGCTAGGGCCTTAGTTAGGAATAGTGTCAAGGACTTAGTTAGGGTCACTGTCAGGGCCTTAGTTAGGGTTAGCATCAGAGCCTTTGTTAGGTATAATGTCAGAGCTTGAGTTAGAAGTAGCGTCAGGGCCTTAGTGAGGGACAGTGTCAGGTCCTTGCTAAGGACGAGCGTTAGAGCCTTTGTTATGTATAATGGCAGGGCCAGAGTTAGGAGGAGAGTCAGGTAATTAGTCAGGGACACTGTCAGGGACTTAGTTAGGGACAGTATCACGGCCTGAGTTACTAGTAGTGTCAAGGCCTTACTTAAGGACAGTGTCAGGGCAAGCACTAGCAGGAGCATAAAGGCCTCTGTAGGAGCTGGGGCAGGAGCTGGGACTGGGGCTGGGGCTGGGCCTGGGGCTAGGGCTAGGGCTAGGGCCTTACTTAGGAATAGTCTCAAGGCCTTACTTAGGGTCACTGTCAGGGCCTTAGTTAGGGTTAGCATCAGAGCCTTCGTTAGGTATAATATCAGGGCGTGAGTTAGAAGTAGTGTCAAGCCTTAGTGATGGACAGTGCCAGTGCCTTGGTTAGGACGAGCGTCATAGCCTTTGATCTGTATAATGGCAGGGCCAGAGTTAGGACGACAGTCAGGCCCTTAGTTAGGGACACTGTCAGGGCCTTAGTTAGGGACAGTATCACAGCCTGAGTTAGTAGTAGTGTCAAGGCGTTAGTTAAGAACAGTGTCAGGGCCTTACTTACAACTAGCATCAGAGCCTTTCTTCGGTATCGTGTCAGGGCCCGATTTAGGAGTAGTGTCAAGGCCTTAGTTAGGGTCAGTGTCAGGGGCTTAGTTACGAGTACTGTCAAGGCCTTTCTTAGGATTAGTGTCACAGACTTAGTTAGGACTAGCATCAGAGCCCTCATTAGGTATACTGTCAGGGCCTTAGTTAGGGACAGTGTCAGGGCCTGAGTTAGGAGTGGAATTAGTGCCTCTCTTAGGAACAGTGTCAGGGTCTGTGTTAGGTGTAGTGTCAGGGCAAGTGTTACGTGTAGTGTCAGGGCATAAGTTAGGACAGTGTCAGGGCCTTACTTAGGACTAGCATCAGAGCCTTGGTGACGTATCGTGTCACGGCCTGAGTTAGCCGTAGACTCAGGCCCTACTTAGGGACAGTGTCAGGGCCTTGGTTAGGACTACCATCAAAGCCTTTGTTAGGGCCAGTGTCAGGGTCTTGGTTAGGACTGGCCTCACAGCCTTCTGTTAGGTACACTGTCAGGGCTTGAGACACGCATAGTGTTAGGGACTTTGATACGGACAGTATCAGGCCCTGACATTGGACCAGCATCTAGGCCTTACTTAGGGACAGTGTCACGGCCTTGGGGCTAAATTGAGGGCCTGAGTTATGCATAGCATCTGGGCTTTAGTTGCCATAAGAGGCTCCACTTTAGCTAAAGACAGGGATAAGTTATGATCTAGGTATACTGTCAGGACATGACCCAGGTATAGTGTCAACACCTTAGTTACTGAGAATATCGCGGCCTTGTTTAGAACCAGTGTCAGGACTTCAGCTAGGGACAGCGTCAGAGCCTGACGTAAGGAGAGCGACAGGGCCCGAGTGAGGCCTAGCATCAGGTCCTTAGCTGGGGACACTGTCAGGGCCTTAGTTAGGGAAAGTATCACGGCCTGAGTTACTAGTAGTCACAAGGCCACAGTTAAGCACAGTGTCAAGGCAACGCCTAGGAGAAGCATAAAGGCCTCTGTAGGAGCTGGGGCAGGAGCTGGGACTGGGACTGGGGCTGGAGCTGGGGCTGGGGCTAGGGCTGGGGCTAGGGCCTTACTTAGGAATAGTCTCAAGGCCTTACTTAGGGTCACTGTCAGGGCCTTAGTTAGGGTTAGCATCAGAGCCTTTGTTAGGTATAATGTCAGAGCTTGAGTTAGAAGTAGCGTCAGGGCCTTAGTGAGGGACAGTGTCAGGTCCTTGCTAAGGACGAGCGTTAGAGCCTTTGTTATGTATAATGGCAGGGCCAGCGTTAGGAGGAGAGTCAGGTAATTAGTCAGGGACACTGTCAGGGACTTAGTTAGGGACAGTATCACGGCCTGAGTTACTAGTAGTGTCAAGGCCTTACTTAAGGACAGTGTCAGGGCAAGCACTAGCAGGAGCATAAAGGCCTCTGTAGGAGCTGGGGCAGGAGCTGGGACTGGGGCTGGGGCTGGGCCTGGGGCTAGGGCTAGGGCTAGGGCCTTACTTAGGAATAGTCTCAAGGCCTTACTTAGGGTCACTGTCAGGGCCTTAGTTAGGGTTAGCATCAGAGCCTTCGTTAGGTATAATATCAGGGCGTGAGTTAGAAGTAGTGTCAAGCCTTAGTGATGGACAGTGCCAGTGCCTTGGTTAGGACGAGCGTCATAGCCTTTGATCTGTATAATGGCAGGGCCAGAGTTAGGACGACAGTCAGGCCCTTAGTTAGGGACACTGTCAGGGCCTTAGTTAGGGACAGTATCACAGCCTGAGTTAGTAGTAGTGTCAAGGCGTTAGTTAAGAACAGTGTCAGGGCCTTACTTACAACTAGCATCAGAGCCTTTCTTCGGTATCGTGTCAGGGCCCGATTTAGGAGTAGTGTCAAGGCCTTAGTTAGGGTCAGTGTCAGGGGCTTAGTTACGAGTACTGTCAAGGCCTTTCTTAGGATTAGTGTCACAGACTTAGTTAGGACTAGCATCAGAGCCCTCGTTAGGTATACTGTCAGGGCCTTAGTTAGGGACAGTGTCAGGGCCTGAGTTAGGAGTGGAATTAGTGCCTCTCTTAGGAACAGTGTCAGGGTCTGTGTTAGGTGTAGTGTCAGGGCATGTGTTACGTGTAGTGTCAGGGCATAAGTTAGGACAGTGTCAGGGCCTTAGTTAGGACTAGCATCAGAGCCTTGGTGACGTATCGTGTCACGGCCTGAGTTAGCCGTAGTCTCAGGCCCTACTTAGGGACAGTGTCAGGGCCTTGGTTAGGACTACCATCAGAGCCTTCGTTAGGGCCAGTGTCAGGGTCTTGGTTAGGACTGGCCTCAGAGCCTTCTGTTAGGTACACTGTCAGGGCTTGAGACACGCATAGTGTTAGGGACTTTGATATGGACAGTATCAGGCCCTGACATTGGACCAGCATCTAGGCCTTACTTAGGGACAGTGTCACGGCCTTGGGGCTAAATTGAGGGCCTGAGTTATGCATAGCATCAGGGCTTTAGTTGATATAAGAGGCTCGACTTTAGCTAAAGACAGGGATAAGTTATGATCTAGGTATACTATCAGGAAATGACCCAGGTATAGTGTCAATACCTTAGTTACTGAGAATATCGGGGCCTTGTTTAGAACCAGTGTCAGGGCTTCAGGCAGGGACAGCGTCACAGCCTGACGTAGGGAGAGCGACAGGGCCCGAGTGAGGCCTAGCATCAGGTCCTTAGCTGGGGACACTGTCAGGGCATGACTCAGGAGCAGCATCAGGGCCTCTGTAGGATCAGCATTACGGTCTTAGTTAAAGACATGATCAGGGCCTGAGTTAGGTGGAGTGTCAAGGCCTCAGTTACGGATAGCTTCAGGGCCTGTGTTACGGACAGCCTCAGGGCTTTATTTAGGGCCAGCATCAGGGCTGCCTTAGGGATAGTGTCAGGACCTTGGCTCGAGATGGCTCAGTATATTAGCTCAGGATAGCGTTAGGCCTTTAGTTATTGCGGGCAGCAGGGCCTGCATTAGGGACACCTTCCAGGCCTTACTTACAAACAGTGTCAGGGCCTTAGGGATGACTAGTCAGGGCCTTAGTTAGGGACAGCATTAGGGCTTCAGGTAGGGTAAGAGGGAGGACATTAACTATGGACAAGGGATAAAGTCCGGAACGGAGCGAGGGACACTTTGAAGGCCTTAGTTATCGAGAGCACCTGGGCCTTCTTTAGGACCAGTATCACGGCCTTCGGTAGGGACAGTGTCAGGGCAAGGCCTAGGAGGAGCATAAGGGCCTCTTTAGGATCAGCATCAGGGGCTGGGGCTGGGGCTACGGCTGGGGCTGGGGCTGGGGCTAGGGCTGGGGCTGGGGCTGGAGATGGGGATGGGGATGGGGATGGGGATGGGCTAGGGGAGGGCTAGGGCTAGGGCTAGGGCCTTAGTTAGGAATAGTGTCAAGGACTTACTTAGGGTCACTGTCAGGGCCTTAGTTAGGGTTAGCATCAGAGCCTTTGTTAGGTATAATGTCAGAGCTTGAGTTAGAAGTAGCGTCAGGGCCTTAGTGAGGGACAGTGTCAGGTCCTTGCTAAGGACGAGCGTTAGAGCCTTTGTTATGTATAATGGCAGGGCCAGAGTTAGGAGGAGAGTCAGGTAATTAGTCAGGGACACTGTCAGGGACTTAGTTAGGGACAGTATCACGGCCTGAGTTACTAGTAGTGTCAAGGCCTTACTTAAGGACAGTGTCAGGGCAAGCACTAGCAGGAGCATAAAGGCCTCTGTAGGAGCTGGGGCAGGAGCTGGGACTGGGGCTGGGGCTGGGCCTGGGGCTAGGGCTAGGGCTAGGGCCTTACTTAGGAATAGTCTCAAGGCCTTACTTAGGGTCACTGTCAGGGCCTTAGTTAGGGTTAGCATCAGAGCCTTCGTTAGGTATAATATCAGGGCGTGAGTTAGAAGTAGTGTCAAGCCTTAGTGATGGACAGTGCCAGTGCCTTGGTTAGGACGAGCGTCATAGCCTTTGATCTGTATAATGGCAGGGCCAGAGTTAGGACGACAGTCAGGCCCTTAGTTAGGGACACTGTCAGGGCCTTAGTTAGGGATAGTATCACAGCCTGAGTTAGTAGTAGTGTCAAGGCGTTAGTTAAGAACAGTGTCAGGGCCTTACTTACAACTAGCATCAGAGCCTTTCTTCGGTATCGTGTCAGGGCCCGATTTAGGAGTAGTGTCAAGGCCTTAGTTAGGGTCAGTGTCAGGGGCTTAGTTACGAGTACTGTCAAGGCCTTTCTTAGGATTAGTGTCACAGACTTAGTTAGGACTAGCATCAGAGCCCTCATTAGGTATACTGTCAGGGCCTTAGTTAGGGACAGTGTCAGGGCCTGAGTTAGGAGTGGAATTAGTGCCTCTCTTAGGAACAGTGTCAGGGTCTGTGTTAGGTGTAGTGTCAGGGCAAGTGTTACGTGTAGTGTCAGGGCATAAGTTAGGACAGTGTCAGGGCCTTACTTAGGACTAGCATCAGAGCCTTGGTGACGTATCGTGTCACGGCCTGAGTTAGCCGTAGACTCAGGCCCTACTTAGGGACAGTGTCAGGGCCTTGGTTAGGACTACCATCAAAGCCTTTGTTAGGGCCAGTGTCAGGGTCTTGGTTAGGACTGGCCTCACAGCCTTCTGTTAGGTACACTGTCAGGGCTTGAGACACGCATAGTGTTAGGGACTTTGATATGGACAGTATCAGGCCCTGACATTGGACCAGCATCTAGGCCTTACTTAGGGACAGTGTCACGGCCTTGGGGCTAAATTGAGGGCCTGAGTTATGCATAGCATCAGGGCTTTAGTTGATATAAGAGGCTCGACTTTAGCTAAAGACAGGGATAAGTTATGATCTAGGTATACTATCAGGAAATGACCCAGGTATAGTGTCAATACCTTAGTTACTGAGAATATCGGGGCCTTGTTTAGAACCAGTGTCAGGGCTTCAGGTAGGGACAGCGTCACAGCCTGACGTAGCGAGAGCGACAGGGCCCGAGTGAGGCCTAGCATCACGTCCTTAGCTGGGGACACTGTCAGGGCATGACTCAGGAGCAGCATCAGGGCCTCTGTAGGATCAGCATTACGGTCTTAGTTAAAGACATGATCAGGGCCTGAGTTAGGTGGAGTGTCAAGGCCTCAGTTACGGATAGCTTCAGGGCCTGTGTTACGGACAGCCTCAGGGCTTTATTTAGGGCCAGCATCAGGGCTGCCTTAGGGATAGTGTCAGGACCTTGGCTCGAGATGGCTCAGTATATTAGCTCAGGATAGCGTTAGGCCTTTAGTTATTACGGGCAGCAGGGCCTGCATTAGGGACACCTTCCAGGCCTTACTTACAAACAGTGTCAGGGCCTTAGGGATGACTAGTCAGGGCCTTAGTTAGGGACAGCATTAGGGCTTCAGGTAGGGTAAGAGGGAGGACATTAACTATGGACAAGGGATAAAGTCCGGAACGGAGCGAGGGACACTTTGAAGGCCTTAGTTATCGAGAGCACCTGGGCCTTCTTTAGGACCAGTATCACGGCCTTCGGTAGGGACAGTGTCAGGGCAAGGCCTAGGAGGAGCATAAGGGCCTCTTTAGGATCAGCATCAGGGGCTGGGGCTGGGGCTACGGCTGGGGCTACGGCTCGGGCTGGGGCTGGGGCTGGAGATGGGAATGGGGATGGGGATGGGGATGGGCTAGGGGAGGGCTAGGGCTAGGGTTAGGGCTACGGCCTTAGCTAGGAATAGTGTCAAGGACTTAGTTAGGGTCACTGTCAGGGCCTTAGTTAGGGTTAGCATCAGAGCCTTTGTTAGGTATAATGTCAGAGCTTGAGTTAGTAGTACTGTCAGGGCTTTAGTGAGGGACAGTGTCAGGTTCTTGGTAAGGACGAGCATTAGAGCCTTTGTTATGTATAATGGCAGGGCCAGAGTTAGGAGGAGAGTCAGGCAATTAGTCAGGGACACTGTCAGGGACTTAGTTAGGGACAGTATCACGGCCTGAGTTACTAGTAGTGTCAAGGCCTTAGTTAAGGACAGTGTCAGGGCAAGGCCTAGGAGGAGCATTAAGGGCCTCTGTAGGATCAGCATCAGGGTCTGGGGCTGAGGCAAGGGCTAGGGCTAGGGCTACGGCTACGGCTATGGCCTTAGTTAGCAATAGTGTCAAGGCCTTAGTTAGGGTCACTGTCAGGGCCTTAGTTAGGACTAGCATCAGAGCCTTGTGACGTATCGTGTCACAGCCTGAGCTGGCCGTAGTCTCAGGCCCTACTTAGGGACAGTGTCAGGGTCTTGGTTAGGACTGGCGTCAGATCCTTCTGTTAGGTACAGTGTCAGGGCTTGAGACACGCATAGTGTTAGGGACTTTGATAGGGACAGTATCAGGCCCTGACGTTGGACCAGCATCTAGGCCTTACTTAGGGACAGTGTCACGGCCTTGGGGCTAAATTGAGGGCCTGAGTTATGCATAGCATCTGGGCTTTAGTTGCCATAAGAGGCTCCACTTTAGCTAAAGACAAGGATAAGTTATGATCTAGGTATACTGTCAGGACATGACCCAGGTATAGTGTCAACACCTTAGTTACTGAGAATATCGCGGCCTTGTTTAGAACCAGTGTCAGGACTTCAGCTAGGGACAGCGTCAGAGCCTGACGTAAGGAGAGCGACAGGGCCCGAGTGAGGCCTAGCATCAGGTCCTTAGCTGGGGACACTGTCAGGGCCTTAGTTAGGGAAAGTATCACGGCCTGAGTTACTAGTAGTCACAAGGCCACAGTTAAGCACAGTGTCAAGGCAACGCCTAGGAGAAGCATAAAGGCCTCTGTAGGAGCTGGGGCAGGAGCTGGGACTGGGACTGGGGCTGGAGCTGGGGCTGGGGCTAGGGCTGGGGCTAGGGCCTTACTTAGGAATAGTCTCAAGGCCTTACTTAGGGTCACTGTCAGGGCCTTAGTTAGGGTTAGCATCAGAGCCTTTGTTAGGTATAATGTCAGAGCTTGAGTTAGAAGTAGCGTCAGGGCCTTAGTGAGGGACAGTGTCAGGTCCTTGCTAAGGACGAGCGTTAGAGCCTTTGTTATGTATAATGGCAGGGCCAGAGTTAGGAGGAGAGTCAGGTAATTAGTCAGGGACACTGTCAGGGACTTAGTTAGGGACAGTATCACGGCCTGAGTTACTAGTAGTGTCAAGGCCTTACTTAAGGACAGTGTCAGGGCAAGCACTAGCAGGAGCATAAAGGCCTCTGTAGGAGCTGGGGCAGGAGCTGGGACTGGGGCTGGGGCTGGGCCTGGGGCTAGGGCTAGGGCTAGGGCCTTACTTAGGAATAGTCTCAAGGCCTTACTTAGGGTCACTGTCAGGGCCTTAGTTAGGGTTAGCATCAGAGCCTTCGTTAGGTATAATATCAGGGCGTGAGTTAGAAGTAGTGTCAAGCCTTAGTGATGGACAGTGCCAGTGCCTTGGTTAGGACGAGCGTCATAGCCTTTGATCTGTATAATGGCAGGGCCAGAGTTAGGACGACAGTCAGGCCCTTAGTTAGGGACACTGTCAGGGCCTTAGTTAGGGATAGTATCACAGCCTGAGTTAGTAGTAGTGTCAAGGCGTTAGTTAAGAACAGTGTCAGGGCCTTACTTACAACTAGCATCAGAGCCTTTCTTCGGTATCGTGTCAGGGCCCGATTTAGGAGTAGTGTCAAGGCCTTAGTTAGGGTCAGTGTCAGGGGCTTAGTTACGAGTACTGTCAAGGCCTTTCTTAGGATTAGTGTCACAGACTTAGTTAGGACTAGCATCAGAGCCCTCGTTAGGTATACTGTCAGGGCCTTAGTTAGGGACAGTGTCAGGGCCTGAGTTAGGAGTGGAATTAGTGCCTCTCTTAGGAACAGTGTCAGGGTCTGTGTTAGGTGTAGTGTCAGGGCATGTGTTACGTGTAGTGTCAGGGCATAAGTTAGGACAGTGTCAGGGCCTTAGTTAGGACTAGCATCAGAGCCTTGGTGACGTATCGTGTCACGGCCTGAGTTAGCCGTAGTCTCAGGCCCTACTTAGGGACAGTGTCAGGGCCTTGGTTAGGACTACCATCAGAGCCTTCGTTAGGGCCAGTGTCAGGGTCTTGGTTAGGACTGGCCTCAGAGCCTTCTGTTAGGTACACTGTCAGGGCTTGAGACACGCATAGTGTTAGGGACTTTGATATGGACAGTATCAGGCCCTGACATTGGACCAGCATCTAGGCCTTACTTAGGGACAGTGTCACGGCCTTGGGGCTAAATTGAGGGCCTGAGTTATGCATAGCATCAGGGCTTTAGTTGATATAAGAGGCTCGACTTTAGCTAAAGACAGGGATAAGTTATGATCTAGGTATACTATCAGGAAATGACCCAGGTATAGTGTCAATACCTTAGTTACTGAGAATATCGGGGCCTTGTTTAGAACCAGTGTCAGGGCTTCAGGCAGGGACAGCGTCACAGCCTGACGTAGGGAGAGCGACAGGGCCCGAGTGAGGCCTAGCATCAGGTCCTTAGCTGGGGACACTGTCAGGGCATGACTCAGGAGCAGCATCAGGGCCTCTGTAGGATCAGCATTACGGTCTTAGTTAAAGACATGATCAGGGCCTGAGTTAGGTGGAGTGTCAAGGCCTCAGTTACGGATAGCTTCAGGGCCTGTGTTACGGACAGCCTCAGGGCTTTATTTAGGGCCAGCATCAGGGCTGCCTTAGGGATAGTGTCAGGACCTTGGCTCGAGATGGCTCAGTATATTAGCTCAGGATAGCGTTAGGCCTTTAGTTATTGCGGGCAGCAGGGCCTGCATTAGGGACACCTTCCAGGCCTTACTTACAAACAGTGTCAGGGCCTTAGGGATGACTAGTCAGGGCCTTAGTTAGGGACAGCATTAGGGCTTCAGGTAGGCTAAGAGGGAGGACATTAACTATGGACAAGGGATAAAGTCCGGAACGGAGCGAGGGACACTTTGAAGGCCTTAGTTATCGAGAGCACCTGGGCCTTCTTTAGGACCAGTATCACGGCCTTCGGTAGGGACAGTGTCAGGGCAAGGCCTAGGAGGAGCATAAGGGCCTCTTTAGGATCAGCATCAGGGGCTGGGGCTGGGGCTACGGCTGGGGCTGGGGCTGGGGCTGGGGCTGGAGATGGGAATGGGGATGGGGATGGGGATGGGCTAGGGGAGGGCTAGGGCTAGGGTTAGGGCTAGGGCCTTAGTTAGGAATAGTGTCAAGGACTTAGTTAGGGTCACTGTCAGGGCCTTAGTTAGGGTTAGCATCAGAGCCTTTGTTAGGTATAATGTCAGAGCTTGAGTTAGTAGTACTGTCAGGGCTTTAGTGAGGGACAGTGTCAGGTTCTTGGTAAGGACGAGCATTAGAGCCTTTGTTATGTATAATGGCAGGGCCAGAGTTAGGAGGAGAGTCAGGCAATTAGTCAGGGACACTGTCAGGGACTTAGTTAGGGACAGTATCACGGCCTGAGTTACTAGTAGTGTCAAGGCCTTAGTTAAGGACAGTGTCAGGGCAAGGCCTAGGAGGAGCATAAAGGCCTCTGTAGGAGCTGGGGCAGGAGCTGGGACTGGGGCTGGGGCTGGGCCTGGGGCTAGGGCTAGGGCTAGGGCCTTACTTAGGAATAGTCTCAAGGCCTTACTTAGGGTCACTGTCAGGGCCTTAGTTAGGGTTAGCATCAGAGCCTTCGTTAGGTATAATATCAGGGCGTGAGTTAGAAGTAGTGTCAAGCCTTAGTGATGGACAGTGCCAGTGCCTTGGTTAGGACGAGCGTCATAGCCTTTGATCTGTATAATGGCAGGGCCAGAGTTAGGACGACAGTCAGGCCCTTAGTTAGGGACACTGTCAGGGCCTTAGTTAGGGACAGTATCACAGCCTGAGTTAGTAGTAGTGTCAAGGCGTTAGTTAAGAACAGTGTCAGGGCCTTACTTACAACTAGCATCAGAGCCTTTCTTCGGTATCGTGTCAGGGCCCGATTTAGGAGTAGTGTCAAGGCCTTAGTTAGGGTCAGTGTCAGGGGCTTAGTTACGAGTACTGTCAAGGCCTTTCTTAGGATTAGTGTCACAGACTTAGTTAGGACTAGCATCAGAGCCCTCATTAGGTATACTGTCAGGGCCTTAGTTAGGGACAGTGTCAGGGCCTGAGTTAGGAGTGGAATTAGTGCCTCTCTTAGGAACAGTGTCAGGGTCTGTGTTAGGTGTAGTGTCAGGGCAAGTGTTACGTGTAGTGTCAGGGCATAAGTTAGGACAGTGTCAGGGCCTTACTTAGGACTGGCATCAGAGCCTTGGTGACGTATCGTGTCACGGCCTGAGTTAGCCGTAGACTCAGGCCCTACTTAGGGACAGTGTCAGGGCCTTGGTTAGGACTACCATCAAAGCCTTTGTTAGGGCCAGTGTCAGGGTCTTGGTTAGGACTGGCCTCACAGCCTTCTGTTAGGTACACTGTCAGGGCTTGAGACACGCATAGTGTTAGGGACTTTGATATGGACAGTATCAGGCCCTGACATTGGACCAGCATCTAGGCCTTACTTAGGGACAGTGTCACGGCCTTGGGGCTAAATTGAGGGCCTGAGTTATGCATAGCATCAGGGCTTTAGTTGATATAAGAGGCTCGACTTTAGCTAAAGACAGGGATAAGTTATGATCTAGGTATACTATCAGGAAATGACCCAGGTATAGTGTCAATACCTTAGTTACTGAGAATATCGGGGCCTTGTTTAGAACCAGTGTCAGGGCTTCAGGTAGGGACAGCGTCACAGCCTGACGTAGCGAGAGCGACAGGGCCCGAGTGAGGCCTAGCATCACGTCCTTAGCTGGGGACACTGTCAGGGCATGACTCAGGAGCAGCATCAGGGCCTCTGTAGGATCAGCATTACGGTCTTAGTTAAAGACATGATCAGGGCCTGAGTTAGGTGGAGTGTCAAGGCCTCAGTTACGGATAGCTTCAGGGCCTGTGTTACGGACAGCCTCAGGGCATTATTTAGGGCCAGCATCAGGGCTGCCTTAGGGATAGTGTCAGGACCTTGGCTCGAGATGGCTCAGTATATTAGCTCAGGATAGCGTTAGGCCTTTAGTTATTACGGGCAGCAGGGCCTGCATTAGGGACACCTTCCAGGCCTTACTTACAAACAGTGTCAGGGCCTTAGGGATGACTAGTCAGGGCCTTAGTTAGGGACAGCATTAGGGCTTCAGGTAGGGTAAGAGGGAGGACATTAACTATGGACAAGGGATAAAGTCCGGAACGGAGCGAGGGACACTTTGAAGGCCTTAGTTATCGAGAGCACCTGGGCCTTCTTTAGGACCAGTATCACGGCCTTCGGTAGGGACAGTGTCAGGGCAAGGCCTAGGAGGAGCATTAAGGGCCTCTGTAGGATCAGCATCAGGGTCTGGGGCTGAGGCAAGGGCTAGGGCTAGGGCTACGGTTAGGGCTATGGCCTTAGTTAGCAATAGTGTCAAGGCCTTAGTTAGGGTCACTGTCAGGGCCTTAGTTAGGACTAGCATCAGAGCCTTGTGACGTATCGTGTCACAGCCTGAGCTGGCCGTAGTCTCAGGCCCTACTTAGGGACAGTGTCAGGGTCTTGGTTAGGACTGGCGTCAGATCCTTCTGTTAGGTACAGTGTCAGGGCTTGAGACACGCATAGTGTTAGGGACTTTGATAGGGACAGTATCAGGCCCTGACGTTGGACCAGCATCTAGGCCTTACTTAGGGACAGTGTCACGGCCTTGGGGCTAAATTGAGGGCCTGAGTTATGCATAGCATCTGGGCTTTAGTTGCCATAAGAGGCTCCACTTTAGCTAAAGACAAGGATAAGTTATGATCTAGGTATACTGTCAGGACATGACCCAGGTATAGTGTCAACACCTTAGTTACTGAGAATATCGTGGCCTTGTTTAGAACCAGTGTCAGGACTTCAGCTAGGGACAGCGTCAGAGCCTGACGTAAGGAGAGCGACAGGGCCCGAGTGAGGCCTAGCATCAGGTCCTTAGCTGGGGACACTGTCAGGGCCTTAGTTAGGGAAAGTATCACGGCCTGAGTTACTAGTAGTCACAAGGCCACAGTTAAGCACAGTGTCAAGGCAACGCCTAGGAGAAGCATAAAGGCCTCTGTAGGAGCTGGGGCAGGAGCTGGGACTGGGACTGGGGCTGGGGCTGGGGCTAGGGCTGGGGCTAGGGCCTTACTTAGGAATAGTCTCAAGGCCTTACTTAGGGTCACTGTCAGGGCCTTAGTTAGGGTTAGCATCAGAGCCTTTGTTAGGTATAATGTCAGAGCTTGAGTTAGAAGTAGCGTCAGGGCCTTAGTGAGGGACAGTGTCAGGTCCTTGCTAAGGACGAGCGTTAGAGCCTTTGTTATGTATAATGGCAGGGCCAGAGTTAGGAGGAGAGTCAGGTAATTAGTCAGGGACACTGTCAGGGACTTAGTTAGGGACAGTATCACGGCCTGAGTTACTAGTAGTGTCAAGGCCTTACTTAAGGACAGTGTCAGGGCAAGCACTAGCAGGAGCATAAAGGCCTCTGTAGGAGCTGGGGCAGGAGCTGGGACTGGGGCTGGGGCTGGGCCTGGGGCTAGGGCTAGGGCTAGGGCCTTACTTAGGAATAGTCTCAAGGCCTTACTTAGGGTCACTGTCAGGGCCTTAGTTAGGGTTAGCATCAGAGCCTTCGTTAGGTATAATATCAGGGCGTGAGTTAGAAGTAGTGTCAAGCCTTAGTGATGGACAGTGCCAGTGCCTTGGTTAGGACGAGCGTCATAGCCTTTGATCTGTATAATGGCAGGGCCAGAGTTAGGACGACAGTCAGGCCCTTAGTTAGGGACACTGTCAGGGCCTTAGTTAGGGACAGTATCACAGCCTGAGTTAGTAGTAGTGTCAAGGCGTTAGTTAAGAACAGTGTCAGGGCCTTACTTACAACTAGCATCAGAGCCTTTCTTCGGTATCGTGTCAGGGCCCGATTTAGGAGTAGTGTCAAGGCCTTAGTTAGGGTCAGTGTCAGGGGCTTAGTTACGAGTACTGTCAAGGCCTTTCTTAGGATTAGTGTCACAGACTTAGTTAGGACTAGCATCAGAGCCCTCGTTAGGTATACTGTCAGGGCCTTAGTTAGGGACAGTGTCAGGGCCTGAGTTAGGAGTGGAATTAGTGCCTCTCTTAGGAACAGTGTCAGGGTCTGTGTTAGGTGTAGTGTCAGGGCATGTGTTACGTGTAGTGTCAGGGCATAAGTTAGGACAGTGTCAGGGCCTTAGTTAGGACTAGCATCAGAGCCTTGGTGACGTATCGTGTCACGGCCTGAGTTAGCCGTAGTCTCAGGCCCTACTTAGGGACAGTGTCAGGGCCTTGGTTAGGACTACCATCAGAGCCTTCGTTAGGGCCAGTGTCAGGGTCTTGGTTAGGACTGGCCTCAGAGCCTTCTGTTAGGTACACTGTCAGGGCTTGAGACACGCATAGTGTTAGGGACTTTGATATGGACAGTATCAGGCCCTGACATTGGACCAGCATCTAGGCCTTACTTAGGGACAGTGTCACGGCCTTGGGGCTAAATTGAGGGCCTGAGTTATGCATAGCATCAGGGCTTTAGTTGATATAAGAGGCTCGACTTTAGCTAAAGACAGGGATAAGTTATGATCTAGGTATACTATCAGGAAATGACCCAGGTATAGTGTCAATACCTTAGTTACTGAGAATATCGGGGCCTTGTTTAGAACCAGTGTCAGGGCTTCAGGCAGGGACAGCGTCACAGCCTGACGTAGGGAGAGCGACAGGGCCCGAGTGAGGCCTAGCATCAGGTCCTTAGCTGGGGACACTGTCAGGGCATGACTCAGGAGCAGCATCAGGGCCTCTGTAGGATCAGCATTACGGTCTTAGTTAAAGACATGATCAGGGCCTGAGTTAGGTGGAGTGTCAAGGCCTCAGTTACGGATAGCTTCAGGGCCTGTGTTACGGACAGCCTCAGGGCTTTATTTAGGGCCAGCATCAGGGCTGCCTTAGGCATAGTGTCAGGACCTTGGCTCGAGATGGCTCAGTATATTAGCTCAGGATAGCGTTAGGCCTTTAGTTATTGCGGGCAGCAGGGCCTGCATTAGGGACACCTTCCAGGCCTTACTTACAAACAGTGTCAGGGCCTTAGGGATGACTAGTCAGGGCCTTAGTTAGGGACAGCATTAGGGCTTCAGGTAGGGTAAGAGGGAGGACATTAACTATGGACAAGGGATAAAGTCCGGAACGGAGCGAGGGACACTTTGAAGGCCTTAGTTATCGAGAGCACCTGGGCCTTCTTTAGGACCAGTATCACGGCCTTCGGTAGGGACAGTGTCAGGGCAAGGCCTAGGAGGAGCATAAGGGCCTCTTTAGGATCAGCATCAGGGGCTGGGGCTGGGGCTACGGCTGGGGCTACGGCTCGGGCTGGGGCTGGGGCTGGAGATGGGAATGGGGATGGGGATGGGGATGGGCTAGGGGAGGGCTAGGGCTAGGGTTAGGGCTAGGGCCTTAGTTAGGAATAGTGTCAAGGACTTAGTTAGGGTCACTGTCAGGGCCTTAGTTAGGGTTAGCATCAGAGCCTTTGTTAGGTATAATGTCAGAGCTTGAGTTAGTAGTACTGTCAGGGCTTTAGTGAGGGACAGTGTCAGGTTCTTGGTAAGGACGAGCATTAGAGCCTTTGTTATGTATAATGGCAGGGCCAGAGTTAGGAGGAGAGTCAGGCAATTAGTCAGGGACACTGTCAGGGACTTAGTTAGGGACAGTATCACGGCCTGAGTTACTAGTAGTGTCAAGGCCTTAGTTAAGGACAGTGTCAGGGCAAGGCCTAGGAGGAGCATTAAGGGCCTCTGTAGGATCAGCATCAGGGTCTGGGGCTGAGGCAAGGGCTAGGGCTAGGGCTACGGCTACGGCTATGGCCTTAGTTAGCAATAGTGTCAAGGCCTTAGTTAGGGTCACTGTCAGGGCCTTAGTTAGGACTAGCATCAGAGCCTTGTGACGTATCGTGTCACAGCCTGAGCTGGCCGTAGTCTCAGGCCCTACTTAGGGACAGTGTCAGGGTCTTGGTTAGGACTGGCGTCAGATCCTTCTGTTAGGTACAGTGTCAGGGCTTGAGACACGCATAGTGTTAGGGACTTTGATAGGGACAGTATCAGGCCCTGACGTTGGACCAGCATCTAGGCCTTACTTAGGGACAGTGTCACGGCCTTGGGGCTAAATTGAGGGCCTGAGTTATGCATAGCATCTGGGCTTTAGTTGCCATAAGAGGCTCCACTTTAGCTAAAGACAAGGATAAGTTATGATCTAGGTATACTGTCAGGACATGACCCAGGTATAGTGTCAACACCTTAGTTACTGAGAATATCGCGGCCTTGTTTAGAACCAGTGTCAGGACTTCAGCTAGGGACAGCGTCAGAGCCTGACGTAAGGAGAGCGACAGGGCCCGAGTGAGGCCTAGCATCAGGTCCTTAGCTGGGGACACTGTCAGGGCCTTAGTTAGGGAAAGTATCACGGCCTGAGTTACTAGTAGTCACAAGGCCACAGTTAAGCACAGTGTCAAGGCAACGCCTAGGAGAAGCATAAAGGCCTCTGTAGGAGCTGGGGCAGGAGCTGGGACTGGGACTGGGGCTGGAGCTGGGGCTGGGGCTAGGGCTGGGGCTAGGGCCTTACTTAGGAATAGTCTCAAGGCCTTACTTAGGGTCACTGTCAGGGCCTTAGTTAGGGTTAGCATCAGAGCCTTTGTTAGGTATAATGTCAGAGCTTGAGTTAGAAGTAGCGTCAGGGCCTTAGTGAGGGACAGTGTCAGGTCCTTGCTAAGGACGAGCGTTAGAGCCTTTGTTATGTATAATGGCAGGGCCAGAGTTAGGAGGAGAGTCAGGTAATTAGTCAGGGACACTGTCAGGGACTTAGTTAGGGACAGTATCACGGCCTGAGTTACTAGTAGTGTCAAGGCCTTACTTAAGGACAGTGTCAGGGCAAGCACTAGCAGGAGCATAAAGGCCTCTGTAGGAGCTGGGGCAGGAGCTGGGACTGGGGCTGGGGCTGGGCCTGGGGCTAGGGCTAGGGCTAGGGCCTTACTTAGGAATAGTCTCAAGGCCTTACTTAGGGTCACTGTCAGGGCCTTAGTTAGGGTTAGCATCAGAGCCTTCGTTAGGTATAATATCAGGGCGTGAGTTAGAAGTAGTGTCAAGCCTTAGTGATGGACAGTGCCAGTGCCTTGGTTAGGACGAGCGTCATAGCCTTTGATCTGTATAATGGCAGGGCCAGAGTTAGGACGACAGTCAGGCCCTTAGTTAGGGACACTGTCAGGGCCTTAGTTAGGGACAGTATCACAGCCTGAGTTAGTAGTAGTGTCAAGGCGTTAGTTAAGAACAGTGTCAGGGCCTTACTTACAACTAGCATCAGAGCCTTTCTTCGGTATCGTGTCAGGGCCCGATTTAGGAGTAGTGTCAAGGCCTTAGTTAGGGTCAGTGTCAGGGGCTTAGTTACGAGTACTGTCAAGGCCTTTCTTAGGATTAGTGTCACAGACTTAGTTAGGACTAGCATCAGAGCCCTCGTTAGGTATACTGTCAGGGCCTTAGTTAGGGACAGTGTCAGGGCCTGAGTTAGGAGTGGAATTAGTGCCTCTCTTAGGAACAGTGTCAGGGTCTGTGTTAGGTGTAGTGTCAGGGCATGTGTTACGTGTAGTGTCAGGGCATAAGTTAGGACAGTGTCAGGGCCTTAGTTAGGACTAGCATCAGAGCCTTGGTGACGTATCGTGTCACGGCCTGAGTTAGCCGTAGTCTCAGGCCCTACTTAGGGACAGTGTCAGGGCCTTGGTTAGGACTACCATCAGAGCCTTCGTTAGGGCCAGTGTCAGGGTCTTGGTTAGGACTGGCCTCAGAGCCTTCTGTTAGGTACACTGTCAGGGCTTGAGACACGCATAGTGTTAGGGACTTTGATATGGACAGCATCAGGCCCTGACATTGGACCAGCATCTAGGCCTTACTTAGGGACAGTGTCACGGCCTTGGGGCTAAATTGAGGGCCTGAGTTATGCATAGCATCAGGGCTTTAGTTGATATAAGAGGCTCGACTTTAGCTAAAGACAGGGATAAGTTATGATCTAGGTATACTATCAGGAAATGACCCAGGTATAGTGTCAATACCTTAGTTACTGAGAATATCGGGGCCTTGTTTAGAACCAGTGTCAGGGCTTCAGGTAGGGACAGCGTCACAGCCTGACGTAGGGAGAGCGACAGGGCCCGAGTGAGGCTTAGCATCAGGTCCTTAGCTGGGGACACTGTCAGGGCATGACTCAGGAGCAGCATCAGGGCCTCTGTAGGATCAGCATTACGGTCTTAGTTAAAGACATGATCAGGGCCTGAGTTAGGTGGAGTGTCAAGGCCTCAGTTACGGATAGCTTCAGGGCCTGTGTTACGGACAGCCTCAGGGCTTTATTTAGGGCCAGCATCAGGGCTGCCTTAGGGATAGTGTCAGGACCTTGGCTCGAGATGGCTCAGTATATTAGCTCAGGATAGCGTTAGGCCTTTAGTTATTGCGGGCAGCAGGGCCTGCATTAGGGACACCTTCCAGGCCTTACTTACAAACAGTGTCAGGGCCTTAGGGATGACTAGTCAGGGCCTTAGTTAGGGACAGCATTAGGGCTTCAGGTAGGCTAAGAGGGAGGACATTAACTATGGACAAGGGATAAAGTCCGGAACGGAGCGAGGGACACTTTGAAGGCCTTAGTTATCGAGAGCACCTGGGCCTTCTTTAGGACCAGTATCACGGCCTTCGGTAGGGACAGTGTCAGGGCAAGGCCTAGGAGGAGCATAAGGGCCTCTTTAGGATCAGCATCAGGGGCTGGGGCTGGGGCTACGGCTGGGGCTGGGGCTGGGGCTGGGGCTGGAGATGGGAATGGGGATGGGGATGGGGATGGGCTAGGGGAGGGCTAGGGCTAGGGTTAGGGCTAGGGCCTTAGTTAGGAATAGTGTCAAGGACTTAGTTAGGGTCACTGTCAGGGCCTTAGTTAGGGTTAGCATCAGAGCCTTTGTTAGGTATAATGTCAGAGCTTGAGTTAGTAGTACTGTCAGGGCTTTAGTGAGGGACAGTGTCAGGTTCTTGGTAAGGACGAGCATTAGAGCCTTTGTTATGTATAATGGCAGGGCCAGAGTTAGGAGGAGAGTCAGGCAATTAGTCAGGGACACTGTCAGGGACTTAGTTAGGGACAGTATCATGGCCTGAGTTACTAGTAGTGTCAAGGCCTTAGTTAAGGACAGTGTCAGGGCAAGGCCTAGGAGGAGCATTAAGGGCCTCTGTAGGATCAGCATCAGGGTCTGGGGCTGAGGCAAGGGCTAGGGCTAGGGCTAGGGCTACGGTTAGGGCTATGGCCTTAGTTAGCAATAGTGTCAAGGCCTTAGTTAGGGTCAAGGTCAGGGCCTTAGTTAGGACTAGCATCAGAGCCTTGTGACGTATCGTGTCACAGCCTGAGTTAGCCGTAGTCTCAGGCCCTACTTAGGGACAGTGTCAGGGTCTTGGTTAGGACTGGCGTCAGATCCTTCTGTTAGGTACAGTGTCAGGGCTTGAGACACGCATAGTGTTAGGGACTTTGATAGGGACAGTATCAGGCCCTGACGTTGGACCAGCATCTAGGCCTTACTTAGGGACAGTGTCACGGCCTTGGGGCTAAATTGAGGGCCTGAGTTATGCATAGCATCTGGGCTTTAGTTGCCATAAGATGCTCCACTTTAGCTAAAGACAGGGATAAGTTATGATCTAGGTATACTGTCAGGACATGACCCAGGTATAGTGTCAACACCTTAGTTACTGAGAATATCGCGGCCTTGTTTAGAACCAGTGTCAGGACTTCAGCTAGGGACAGCGTCAGAGCCTGACGTAAGGAGAGCGACAGGGCCCGAGTGAGGCCTAGCATCAGGTCCTTAGCTGGGGACACTGTCAGGGCCTTAGTTAGGGAAAGTATCACGGCCTGAGTTACTAGTAGTCACAAGGCCACAGTTAAGCACAGTGTCAAGGCAACGCCTAGGAGAAGCATAAAGGCCTCTGTAGGAGCTGGGGCAGGAGCTGGGACTGAGACTGGGACTGGGGCTGGGGCTGGGGCTGGGGCTGGGGCTAGGGCCTTACTTAGGAATAGTGTCAAGGCCTTAGTTAGGGTTAGCATCAGAGCCTTTGTTAGGTATAATGTCAGAGCTTGAGTTAGAAGTAGCGTCAGGGCATTAGTGAGGGACAGTGTCAGGTCCTTGCTAAGGACGAGCGTTAGAGCCTTTGTTATGTATAATGGCAGGGCCAGAGTTAGGAGGAGAGTCAGGTAATTAGTCAGGGACACTGTCAGGGACTTAGTTAGGGACAGTATCACGGCCTGAGTTACTAGTAGTGTCAAGGCCTTACTTAAGGACAGTGTCAGGGCAAGCACTAGCAGGAGCATAAAGGCCTCTGTAGGAGCTGGGGCAGGAGCTGGGACTGGGGCTGGGGCTGGGCCTGGGGCTAGAGCTAGGGCTAGGGCCTTACTTAGGAATAGTCTCAAGGCCTTACTTAGGGTCACTGTCAGGGCCTTAGTTAGGGTTAGCATCAGAGCCTTCGTTAGGTATAATATCAGGGCGTGAGTTAGAAGTAGTGTCAAGCCTTAGTGATGGACAGTGCCAGTGCCTTGGTTAGGACGAGCGTCATAGCCTTTGATCTGTATAATGGCAGGGCCAGAGTTAGGACGACAGTCAGGCCCTTAGTTAGGGACACTGTCAGGGACTTAGTTAGGGACAGTATCACAGCCTGAGTTAGTGGTAGTGTCAAGGCGTTAGTTAAGAACAGTGTCAGGGCCTTACTTACAACTAGCATCAGAGCCTTTCTTCGGTATCGTGTCAGGGCCCGATTTAGGAGTAGTGTCAAGGCCTTAGTTAGGGTCAGTGTCAGGGGCTTAGTTACGAGTACTGTCAAGGCCTTTCTTAGGATTAGTGTCACAGACTTAGTTAGGACTAGCATCAGAGCCCTCATTAGGTATACTGTCAGGGCCTTAGTTAGGGACAGTGTCAGGGCCTGAGTTAGGAGTGGAATTAGTGCCTCTCTTAGGAACAGTGTCAGGGTCTGTGTTAGATGTAGTGTCAGGGCATGTGTTACGTGTAGTGTCAGGGCATAAGTTAGGACAGTGTCAGGGCCTTACTTAGGACTAGCATCAGAGCCTTGGTGACGTATCGTGTCACGGCCTGAGTTAGCCGTAGTCTCAAGCCCTACTTAGGGACAGTGCCAGGGCCTTGGTGACGTATCGTGTCACGGCCTGAGTTAGCCGTAGACTCAGGCCCTACTTAGGGACAGTGTCAGGGCCTTGGTTAGGACTACCATCAAAGCCTTCGTTAGGGCCAGTGTCAGGGTCTTGGTTAGGACTGGCCTCAGAGCCTTCTGTTAGGTACACTGTCAGGGCTTGAGACACGCATAGTGTTAGGGACTTTGATATGGACAGCATCAGGCCCTGACATTGGACCAGCATCTAGGCCTTACTTAGGGACAGTGTCACGGCCTTGGGGCTAAATTGAGGGCCTGAGTTATGCATAGCATCAGGGCTTTAGTTGATATAAGAGGCTCGACTTTAGCTAAAGACAGGGATAAGTTATGATCTAGGTATACTATCAGGAAATGACCCAGGTATAGTGTCAATACCTTAGTTACTGAGAATATCGGGGCCTTGTTTAGAACCAGTGTCAGGGCTTCAGGCAGGGACAGCGTCACAGCCTGACGTAGGGAGAGCGACAGGGCCCGAGTGAGGCCTAGCATCAGGTCCTTAGCTGGGGACACTGTCAGGGCATGACTCAGGAGCAGCATCAGGGCCTCTGTAGGATCAGCATTACGGTCTTAGTTAAAGACATGATCAGGGCCTGAGTTAGGTGGAGTGTCAAGGCCTCAGTTACGGATAGCTTCAGGGCCTGTGTTACGGACAGCCTCAGGGCTTTATTTAGGGCCAGCATCAGGGCTGCCTTAGGGATAGTGTCAGGACCTTGGCTCGAGATGGCTCAGTATATTAGCTCAGGATAGCGTTAGGCCTTTAGTTATTACGGGCAGCAGGGCCTGCATTAGGGACACCTTCCAGGCCTTACTTACAAACAGTGTCAGGGCCTTAGGGATGACTAGTCAGGGCCTTAGTTAGGGACAGCATTAGGGCTTCAGGTAGGGTAAGAGGGAGGACATTAACTATGGACAAGGGATAAAGTCCGGAACGGAGCGAGGGACACTTTGAAGGCCTTAGTTATCGAGAGCACCTGGGCCTTCTTTAGGACCAGTATCACGGCCTTCGGTAGGGACAGTGTCAGGGCAAGGCCTAGGAGGAGCATAAGGGCCTCTTTAGGATCAGCATCAGGGGCTGGGGCTGGGGCTACGGCTGGGGCTGGGGCTGGGGCTAGGGCTGGGGCTGGGGCTGGAGATGGGGATGGGGATGGGGATGGGGATGGGCTAGGGGAGGGCTAGGGCTAGGGCTAGGGCCTTAGTTAGGAATAGTGTCAAGGACTTACTTAGGGTCACTGTCAGGGCCTTAGTTAGGGTTAGCATCAGAGCCTTTGTTAGGTATAATGTCAGAGCTTGAGTTAGAAGTAGCGTCAGGGCCTTAGTGAGGGACAGTGTCAGGTCCTTGCTAAGGACGAGCGTTAGAGCCTTTGTTATGTATAATGGCAGGGCCAGAGTTAGGAGGAGAGTCAGGTAATTAGTCAGGGACACTGTCAGGGACTTAGTTAGGGACAGTATCACGGCCTGAGTTACTAGTAGTGTCAAGGCCTTACTTAAGGACAGTGTCAGGGCAAGCACTAGCAGGAGCATAAAGGCCTCTGTAGGAGCTGGGGCAGGAGCTGGGACTGGGGCTGGGGCTGGGCCTGGGGCTAGGGCTAGGGCTAGGGCCTTACTTAGGAATAGTCTCAAGGCCTTACTTAGGGTCACTGTCAGGGCCTTAGTTAGGGTTAGCATCAGAGCCTTCGTTAGGTATAATATCAGGGCGTGAGTTAGAAGTAGTGTCAAGCCTTAGTGATGGACAGTGCCAGTGCCTTGGTTAGGACGAGCGTCATAGCCTTTGATCTGTATAATGGCAGGGCCAGAGTTAGGACGACAGTCAGGCCCTTAGTTAGGGACACTGTCAGGGCCTTAGTTAGGGATAGTATCACAGCCTGAGTTAGTAGTAGTGTCAAGGCGTTAGTTAAGAACAGTGTCAGGGCCTTACTTACAACTAGCATCAGAGCCTTTCTTCGGTATCGTGTCAGGGCCCGATTTAGGAGTAGTGTCAAGGCCTTAGTTAGGGTCAGTGTCAGGGGCTTAGTTACGAGTACTGTCAAGGCCTTTCTTAGGATTAGTGTCACAGACTTAGTTAGGACTAGCATCAGAGCCCTCATTAGGTATACTGTCAGGGCCTTAGTTAGGGACAGTGTCAGGGCCTGAGTTAGGAGTGGAATTAGTGCCTCTCTTAGGAACAGTGTCAGGGTCTGTGTTAGGTGTAGTGTCAGGGCAAGTGTTACGTGTAGTGTCAGGGCATAAGTTAGGACAGTGTCAGGGCCTTACTTAGGACTAGCATCAGAGCCTTGGTGACGTATCGTGTCACGGCCTGAGTTAGCCGTAGACTCAGGCCCTACTTAGGGACAGTGTCAGGGCCTTGGTTAGGACTACCATCAAAGCCTTTGTTAGGGCCAGTGTCAGGGTCTTGGTTAGGACTGGCCTCACAGCCTTCTGTTAGGTACACTGTCAGGGCTTGAGACACGCATAGTGTTAGGGACTTTGATATGGACAGTATCAGGCCCTGACATTGGACCAGCATCTAGGCCTTACTTAGGGACAGTGTCACGGCCTTGGGGCTAAATTGAGGGCCTGAGTTATGCATAGCATCAGGGCTTTAGTTGATATAAGAGGCTCGACTTTAGCTAAAGACAGGGATAAGTTATGATCTAGGTATACTATCAGGAAATGACCCAGGTATAGTGTCAATACCTTAGTTACTGAGAATATCGGGGCCTTGTTTAGAACCAGTGTCAGGGCTTCAGGTAGGGACAGCGTCACAGCCTGACGTAGCGAGAGCGACAGGGCCCGAGTGAGGCCTAGCATCACGTCCTTAGCTGGGGACACTGTCAGGGCATGACTCAGGAGCAGCATCAGGGCCTCTGTAGGATCAGCATTACGGTCTTAGTTAAAGACATGATCAGGGCCTGAGTTAGGTGGAGTGTCAAGGCCTCAGTTACGGATAGCTTCAGGGCCTGTGTTACGGACAGCCTCAGGGCTTTATTTAGGGCCAGCATCAGGGCTGCCTTAGGGATAGTGTCAGGACCTTGGCTCGAGATGGCTCAGTATATTAGCTCAGGATAGCGTTAGGCCTTTAGTTATTACGGGCAGCAGGGCCTGCATTAGGGACACCTTCCAGGCCTTACTTACAAACAGTGTCAGGGCCTTAGGGATGACTAGTCAGGGCCTTAGTTAGGGACAGCATTAGGGCTTCAGGTAGGGTAAGAGGGAGGACATTAACTATGGACAAGGGATAAAGTCCGGAACGGAGCGAGGGACACTTTGAAGGCCTTAGTTATCGAGAGCACCTGGGCCTTCTTTAGGACCAGTATCACGGCCTTCGGTAGGGACAGTGTCAGGGCAAGGCCTAGGAGGAGCATAAGGGCCTCTTTAGGATCAGCATCAGGGGCTGGGGCTGGGGCTACGGCTGGGGCTGGGGCTGGGGCTGCAGCTGGGAATGGGGATGGGGATGGGGATGGGCTAGGGGAGGGCTAGGGCTAGGGTTAGGGCTACGGCCTTAGCTAGGAATAGTGTCAAGGACTTAGTTAGGGTCACTGTCAGGGCCTTAGTTAGGGTTAGCATCAGAGCCTTTGTTAGGTATAATGTCAGAGCTTGAGTTAGTAGTACTGTCAGGGCTTTAGTGAGGGACAGTGTCAGGTTCTTGGTAAGGACGAGCATTAGAGCCTTTGTTATGTATAATGGCAGGGCCAGAGTTAGGAGGAGAGTCAGGCAATTAGTCAGGGACACTGTCAGGGACTTAGTTAGGGACAGTATCACGGCCTGAGTTACTAGTAGTGTCAAGGCCTTAGTTAAGGACAGTGTCAGGGCAAGGCCTAGGAGGAGCATTAAGGGCCTCTGTAGGATCAGCATCAGGGTCTGGGGCTGAGGCAAGGGCTAGGGCTAGGGCTACGGCTACGGCTATGGCCTTAGTTAGCAATAGTGTCAAGGCCTTAGTTAGGGTCACTGTCAGGGCCTTAGTTAGGACTAGCATCAGAGCCTTGTGACGTATCGTGTCACAGCCTGAGCTGGCCGTAGTCTCAGGCCCTACTTAGGGACAGTGTCAGGGTCTTGGTTAGGACTCGCGTCAGATCCTTCTGTTAGGTACAGTGTCAGGGCTTGAGACACGCATAGTGTTAGGGACTTTGATAGGGACAGTATCAGGCCCTGACGTTGGACCAGCATCTAGGCCTTACTTAGGGACAGTGTCACGGCCTTGGGGCTAAATTGAGGGCCTGAGTTATGCATAGCATCTGGGCTTTAGTTGCCATAAGAGGCTCCACTTTAGCTAAAGACAAGGATAAGTTATGATCTAGGTATACTGTCAGGACATGACCCAGGTATAGTGTCAACACCTTAGTTACTGAGAATATCGCGGCCTTGTTTAGAACCAGTGTCAGGACTTCAGCTAGGGACAGCGTCAGAGCCTGACGTAAGGAGAGCGACAGGGCCCGAGTGAGGCCTAGCATCAGGTCCTTAGCTGGGGACACTGTCAGGGCCTTAGTTAGGGAAAGTATCACGGCCTGAGTTACTAGTAGTCACAAGGCCACAGTTAAGCACAGTGTCAAGGCAACGCCTAGGAGAAGCATAAAGGCCTCTGTAGGAGCTGGGGCAGGAGCTGGGACTGGGACTGGGGCTGGAGCTGGGGCTGGGGCTAGGGCTGGGGCTAGGGCCTTACTTAGGAATAGTCTCAAGGCCTTACTTAGGGTCACTGTCAGGGCCTTAGTTAGGGTTAGCATCAGAGCCTTTGTTAGGTATAATGTCAGAGCTTGAGTTAGAAGTAGCGTCAGGGCCTTAGTGAGGGACAGTGTCAGGTCCTTGCTAAGGACGAGCGTTAGAGCCTTTGTTATGTATAATGGCAGGGCCAGAGTTAGGAGGAGAGTCAGGTAATTAGTCAGGGACACTGTCAGGGACTTAGTTAGGGACAGTATCACGGCCTGAGTTACTAGTAGTGTCAAGGCCTTACTTAAGGACAGTGTCAGGGCAAGCACTAGCAGGAGCATAAAGGCCTCTGTAGGAGCTGGGGCAGGAGCTGGGACTGGGGCTGGGGCTGGGCCTGGGGCTAGGGCTAGGGCTAGGGCCTTACTTAGGAATAGTCTCAAGGCCTTACTTAGGGTCACTGTCAGGGCCTTAGTTAGGGTTAGCATCAGAGCCTTCGTTAGGTATAATATCAGGGCGTGAGTTAGAAGTAGTGTCAAGCCTTAGTGATGGACAGTGCCAGTGCCTTGGTTAGGACGAGCGTCATAGCCTTTGATCTGTATAATGGCAGGGCCAGAGTTAGGACGACAGTCAGGCCCTTAGTTAGGGACACTGTCAGGGCCTTAGTTAGGGATAGTATCACAGCCTGAGTTAGTAGTAGTGTCAAGGCGTTAGTTAAGAACAGTGTCAGGGCCTTACTTACAACTAGCATCAGAGCCTTTCTTCGGTATCGTGTCAGGGCCCGATTTAGGAGTAGTGTCAAGGCCTTAGTTAGGGTCAGTGTCAGGGGCTTAGTTACGAGTACTGTCAAGGCCTTTCTTAGGATTAGTGTCACAGACTTAGTTAGGACTAGCATCAGAGCCCTCGTTAGGTATACTGTCAGGGCCTTAGTTAGGGACAGTGTCAGGGCCTGAGTTAGGAGTGGAATTAGTGCCTCTCTTAGGAACAGTGTCAGGGTCTGTGTTAGGTGTAGTGTCAGGGCATGTGTTACGTGTAGTGTCAGGGCATAAGTTAGGACAGTGTCAGGGCCTTAGTTAGGACTAGCATCAGAGCCTTGGTGACGTATCGTGTCACGGCCTGAGTTAGCCGTAGTCTCAGGCCCTACTTAGGGACAGTGTCAGGGCCTTGGTTAGGACTACCATCAGAGCCTTCGTTAGGGCCAGTGTCAGGGTCTTGGTTAGGACTGGCCTCAGAGCCTTCTGTTAGGTACACTGTCAGGGCTTGAGACACGCATAGTGTTAGGGACTTTGATATGGACAGTATCAGGCCCTGACATTGGACCAGCATCTAGGCCTTACTTAGGGACAGTGTCACGGCCTTGGGGCTAAATTGAGGGCCTGAGTTATGCATAGCATCAGGGCTTTAGTTGATATAAGAGGCTCGACTTTAGCTAAAGACAGGGATAAGTTATGATCTAGGTATACTATCAGGAAATGACCCAGGTATAGTGTCAATACCTTAGTTACTGAGAATATCGGGGCCTTGTTTAGAACCAGTGTCAGGGCTTCAGGCAGGGACAGCGTCACAGCCTGACGTAGGGAGAGCGACAGGGCCCGAGTGAGGCCTAGCATCAGGTCCTTAGCTGGGGACACTGTCAGGGCATGACTCAGGAGCAGCATCAGGGCCTCTGTAGGATCAGCATTACGGTCTTAGTTAAAGACATGATCAGGGCCTGAGTTAGGTGGAGTGTCAAGGCCTCAGTTACGGATAGCTTCAGGGCCTGTGTTACGGACAGCCTCAGGGCTTTATTTAGGGCCAGCATCAGGGCTGCCTTAGGGATAGTGTCAGGACCTTGGCTCGAGATGGCTCAGTATATTAGCTCAGGATAGCGTTAGGCCTTTAGTTATTGCGGGCAGCAGGGCCTGCATTAGGGACACCTTCCAGGCCTTACTTACAAACAGTGTCAGGGCCTTAGGGATGACTAGTCAGGGCCTTAGTTAGGGACAGCATTAGGGCTTCAGGTAGGGTAAGAGGGAGGACATTAACTATGGACAAGGGATAAAGTCCGGAACGGAGCGAGGGACACTTTGAAGGCCTTAGTTATCGAGAGCACCTGGGCCTTCTTTAGGACCAGTATCACGGCCTTCGGTAGGGACAGTGTCAGGGCAAGGCCTAGGAGGAGCATAAGGGCCTCTTTAGGATCAGCATCAGGGGCTGGGGCTGGGGCTACGGCTGGGGCTGGGGCTGGGGCTGGGGCTGGAGATGGGAATGGGGATGGGGATGGGGATGGGCTAGGGGAGGGCTAGGGCTAGGGTTAGGGCTAGGGCCTTAGTTAGGAATAGTGTCAAGGACTTAGTTAGGGTCACTGTCAGGGCCTTAGTTAGGGTTAGCATCAGAGCCTTTGTTAGGTATAATGTCAGAGCTTGAGTTAGTAGTACTGTCAGGGCTTTAGTGAGGGACAGTGTCAGGTTCTTGGTAAGGACGAGCATTAGAGCCTTTGTTATGTATAATGGCAGGGCCAGAGTTAGGAGGAGAGTCAGGCAATTAGTCAGGGACACTGTCAGGGACTTAGTTAGGGACAGTATCACGGCCTGAGTTACTAGTAGTGTCAAGGCCTTAGTTAAGGACAGTGTCAGGGCAAGGCCTAGGAGGAGCATTAAGGGCCTCTGTAGGATCAGCATCAGGGTCTGGGGCTGAGGCAAGGGCTAGGGCTAGGGCTACGGCTACGGCTATGGCCTTAGTTAGCAATAGTGTCAAGGCCTTAGTTAGGGTCACTGTCAGGGCCTTAGTTAGGACTAGCATCAGAGCCTTGTGACGTATCGTGTCACAGCCTGAGCTGGCCGTAGTCTCAGGCCCTACTTAGGGACAGTGTCAGGGTCTTGGTTAGGACTCGCGTCAGATCCTTCTGTTAGGTACAGTGTCAGGGCTTGAGACACGCATAGTGTTAGGGACTTTGATAGGGACAGTATCAGGCCCTGACGTTGGACCAGCATCTAGGCCTTACTTAGGGACAGTGTCACGGCCTTGGGGCTAAATTGAGGGCCTGAGTTATGCATAGCATCTGGGCTTTAGTTGCCATAAGAGGCTCCACTTTAGCTAAAGACAAGGATAAGTTATGATCTAGGTATACTGTCAGGACATGACCCAGGTATAGTGTCAACACCTTAGTTACTGAGAATATCGCGGCCTTGTTTAGAACCAGTGTCAGGACTTCAGCTAGGGACAGCGTCAGAGCCTGACGTAAGGAGAGCGACAGGGCCCGAGTGAGGCCTAGCATCAGGTCCTTAGCTGGGGACACTGTCAGGGCCTTAGTTAGGGAAAGTATCACGGCCTGAGTTACTAGTAGTCACAAGGCCACAGTTAAGCACAGTGTCAAGGCAACGCCTAGGAGAAGCATAAAGGCCTCTGTAGGAGCTGGGGCAGGAGCTGGGACTGGGACTGGGGCTGGAGCTGGGGCTGGGGCTAGGGCTGGGGCTAGGGCCTTACTTAGGAATAGTCTCAAGGCCTTACTTAGGGTCACTGTCAGGGCCTTAGTTAGGGTTAGCATCAGAGCCTTTGTTAGGTATAATGTCAGAGCTTGAGTTAGAAGTAGCGTCAGGGCCTTAGTGAGGGACAGTGTCAGGTCCTTGCTAAGGACGAGCGTTAGAGCCTTTGTTATGTATAATGGCAGGGCCAGAGTTAGGAGGAGAGTCAGGTAATTAGTCAGGGACACTGTCAGGGACTTAGTTAGGGACAGTATCACGGCCTGAGTTACTAGTAGTGTCAAGGCCTTACTTAAGGACAGTGTCAGGGCAAGCACTAGCAGGAGCATAAAGGCCTCTGTAGGAGCTGGGGCAGGAGCTGGGACTGGGGCTGGGGCTGGGCCTGGGGCTAGGGCTAGGGCTAGGGCCTTACTTAGGAATAGTCTCAAGGCCTTACTTAGGGTCACTGTCAGGGCCTTAGTTAGGGTTAGCATCAGAGCCTTCGTTAGGTATAATATCAGGGCGTGAGTTAGAAGTAGTGTCAAGCCTTAGTGATGGACAGTGCCAGTGCCTTGGTTAGGACGAGCGTCATAGCCTTTGATCTGTATAATGGCAGGGCCAGAGTTAGGACGACAGTCAGGCCCTTAGTTAGGGACACTGTCAGGGCCTTAGTTAGGGATAGTATCACAGCCTGAGTTAGTAGTAGTGTCAAGGCGTTAGTTAAGAACAGTGTCAGGGCCTTACTTACAACTAGCATCAGAGCCTTTCTTCGGTATCGTGTCAGGGCCCGATTTAGGAGTAGTGTCAAGGCCTTAGTTAGGGTCAGTGTCAGGGGCTTAGTTACGAGTACTGTCAAGGCCTTTCTTAGGATTAGTGTCACAGACTTAGTTAGGACTAGCATCAGAGCCCTCGTTAGGTATACTGTCAGGGCCTTAGTTAGGGACAGTGTCAGGGCCTGAGTTAGGAGTGGAATTAGTGCCTCTCTTAGGAACAGTGTCAGGGTCTGTGTTAGGTGTAGTGTCAGGGCATGTGTTACGTGTAGTGTCAGGGCATAAGTTAGGACAGTGTCAGGGCCTTAGTTAGGACTAGCATCAGAGCCTTGGTGACGTATCGTGTCACGGCCTGAGTTAGCCGTAGTCTCAGGCCCTACTTAGGGACAGTGTCAGGGCCTTGGTTAGGACTACCATCAGAGCCTTCGTTAGGGCCAGTGTCAGGGTCTTGGTTAGGACTGGCCTCAGAGCCTTCTGTTAGGTACACTGTCAGGGCTTGAGACACGCATAGTGTTAGGGACTTTGATATGGACAGTATCAGGCCCTGACATTGGACCAGCATCTAGGCCTTACTTAGGGACAGTGTCACGGCCTTGGGGCTAAATTGAGGGCCTGAGTTATGCATAGCATCAGGGCTTTAGTTGATATAAGAGGCTCGACTTTAGCTAAAGACAGGGATAAGTTATGATCTAGGTATACTATCAGGAAATGACCCAGGTATAGTGTCAATACCTTAGTTACTGAGAATATCGGGGCCTTGTTTAGAACCAGTGTCAGGGCTTCAGGCAGGGACAGCGTCACAGCCTGACGTAGGGAGAGCGACAGGGCCCGAGTGAGGCCTAGCATCAGGTCCTTAGCTGGGGACACTGTCAGGGCATGACTCAGGAGCAGCATCAGGGCCTCTGTAGGATCAGCATTACGGTCTTAGTTAAAGACATGATCAGGGCCTGAGTTAGGTGGAGTGTCAAGGCCTCAGTTACGGATAGCTTCAGGGCCTGTGTTACGGACAGCCTCAGGGCTTTATTTAGGGCCAGCATCAGGGCTGCCTTAGGGATAGTGTCAGGACCTTGGCTCGAGATGGCTCAGTATATTAGCTCAGGATAGCGTTAGGCCTTTAGTTATTGCGGGCAGCAGGGCCTGCATTAGGGACACCTTCCAGGCCTTACTTACAAACAGTGTCAGGGCCTTAGGGATGACTAGTCAGGGCCTTAGTTAGGGACAGCATTAGGGCTTCAGGTAGGGTAAGAGGGAGGACATTAACTATGGACAAGGGATAAAGTCCGGAACGGAGCGAGGGACACTTTGAAGGCCTTAGTTATCGAGAGCACCTGGGCCTTCTTTAGGACCAGTATCACGGCCTTCGGTAGGGACAGTGTCAGGGCAAGGCCTAGGAGGAGCATAAGGGCCTCTTTAGGATCAGCATCAGGGGCTGGGGCTGGGGCTACGGCTGGGGCTGGGGCTGGGGCTGGGGCTGGAGATGGGAATGGGGATGGGGATGGGGATGGGCTAGGGGAGGGCTAGGGCTAGGGTTAGGGCTAGGGCCTTAGTTAGGAATAGTGTCAAGGACTTAGTTAGGGTCACTGTCAGGGCCTTAGTTAGGGTTAGCATCAGAGCCTTTGTTAGGTATAATGTCAGAGCTTGAGTTAGTAGTACTGTCAGGGCTTTAGTGAGGGACAGTGTCAGGTTCTTGGTAAGGACGAGCATTAGAGCCTTTGTTATGTATAATGGCAGGGCCAGAGTTAGGAGGAGAGTCAGGCAATTAGTCAGGGACACTGTCAGGGACTTAGTTAGGGACAGTATCACGGCCTGAGTTACTAGTAGTGTCAAGGCCTTACTTAAGGACAGTGTCAGGGCAAGCACTAGCAGGAGCATAAAGGCCTCTGTAGGAGCTGGGGCAGGAGCTGGGACTGGGGCTGGGGCTGGGCCTGGGGCTAGGGCTAGGGCTAGGGCCTTACTTAGGAATAGTCTCAAGGCCTTACTTAGGGTCACTGTCAGGGCCTTAGTTAGGGTTAGCATCAGAGCCTTCGTTAGGTATAATATCAGGGCGTGAGTTAGAAGTAGTGTCAAGCCTTAGTGATGGACAGTGCCAGTGCCTTGGTTAGGACGAGCGTCATAGCCTTTGATCTGTATAATGGCAGGGCCAGAGTTAGGACGACAGTCAGGCCCTTAGTTAGGGACACTGTCAGGGCCTTAGTTAGGGATAGTATCACAGCCTGAGTTAGTAGTAGTGTCAAGGCGTTAGTTAAGAACAGTGTCAGGGCCTTACTTACAACTAGCATCAGAGCCTTTCTTCGGTATCGTGTCAGGGCCCGATTTAGGAGTAGTGTCAAGGCCTTAGTTAGGGTCAGTGTCAGGGGCTTAGTTACGAGTACTGTCAAGGCCTTTCTTAGGATTAGTGTCACAGACTTAGTTAGGACTAGCATCAGAGCCCTCATTAGGTATACTGTCAGGGCCTTAGTTAGGGACAGTGTCAGGGCCTGAGTTAGGAGTGGAATTAGTGCCTCTCTTAGGAACAGTGTCAGGGTCTGTGTTAGGTGTAGTGTCAGGGCAAGTGTTACGTGTAGTGTCAGGGCATAAGTTAGGACAGTGTCAGGGCCTTACTTAGGACTAGCATCAGAGCCTTGGTGACGTATCGTGTCACGGCCTGAGTTAGCCGTAGACTCAGGCCCTACTTAGGGACAGTGTCAGGGCCTTGGTTAGGACTACCATCAAAGCCTTTGTTAGGGCCAGTGTCAGGGTCTTGGTTAGGACTGGCCTCACAGCCTTCTGTTAGGTACACTGTCAGGGCTTGAGACACGCATAGTGTTAGGGACTTTGATATGGACAGTATCAGGCCCTGACATTGGACCAGCATCTAGGCCTTACTTAGGGACAGTGTCACGGCCTTGGGGCTAAATTGAGGGCCTGAGTTATGCATAGCATCAGGGCTTTAGTTGATATAAGAGGCTCGACTTTAGCTAAAGACAGGGATAAGTTATGATCTAGGTATACTATCAGGAAATGACCCAGGTATAGTGTCAATACCTTAGTTACTGAGAATATCGGGGCCTTGTTTAGAACCAGTGTCAGGGCTTCAGGTAGGGACAGCGTCACAGCCTGACGTAGCGAGAGCGACAGGGCCCGAGTGAGGCCTAGCATCACGTCCTTAGCTGGGGACACTGTCAGGGCATGACTCAGGAGCAGCATCAGGGCCTCTGTAGGATCAGCATTACGGTCTTAGTTAAAGACATGATCAGGGCCTGAGTTAGGTGGAGTGTCAAGGCCTCAGTTACGGATAGCTTCAGGGCCTGTGTTACGGACAGCCTCAGGGCTTTATTTAGGGCCAGCATCAGGGCTGCCTTAGGGATAGTGTCAGGACCTTGGCTCGAGATGGCTCAGTATATTAGCTCAGGATAGCGTTAGGCCTTTAGTTATTACGGGCAGCAGGGCCTGCATTAGGGACACCTTCCAGGCCTTACTTACAAACAGTGTCAGGGCCTTAGGGATGACTAGTCAGGGCCTTAGTTAGGGACAGCATTAGGGCTTCAGGTAGGGTAAGAGGGAGGACATTAACTATGGACAAGGGATAAAGTCCGGAACGGAGCGAGGGACACTTTGAAGGCCTTAGTTATCGAGAGCACCTGGGCCTTCTTTAGGACCAGTATCACGGCCTTCGGTAGGGACAGTGTCAGGGCAAGGCCTAGGAGGAGCATTAAGGGCCTCTGTAGGATCAGCATCAGGGTCTGGGGCTGAGGCAAGGGCTAGGGCTAGGGCTACGGTTAGGGCTATGGCCTTAGTTAGCAATAGTGTCAAGGCCTTAGTTAGGGTCACTGTCAGGGCCTTAGTTAGGACTAGCATCAGAGCCTTGTGACGTATCGTGTCACAGCCTGAGCTGGCCGTAGTCTCAGGCCCTACTTAGGGACAGTGTCAGGGTCTTGGTTAGGACTGGCGTCAGATCCTTCTGTTAGGTACAGTGTCAGGGCTTGAGACACGCATAGTGTTAGGGACTTTGATAGGGACAGTATCAGGCCCTGACGTTGGACCAGCATCTAGGCCTTACTTAGGGACAGTGTCACGGCCTTGGGGCTAAATTGAGGGCCTGAGTTATGCATAGCATCTGGGCTTTAGTTGCCATAAGAGGCTCCACTTTAGCTAAAGACAAGGATAAGTTATGATCTAGGTATACTGTCAGGACATGACCCAGGTATAGTGTCAACACCTTAGTTACTGAGAATATCGTGGCCTTGTTTAGAACCAGTGTCAGGACTTCAGCTAGGGACAGCGTCAGAGCCTGACGTAAGGAGAGCGACAGGGCCCGAGTGAGGCCTAGCATCAGGTCCTTAGCTGGGGACACTGTCAGGGCCTTAGTTAGGGAAAGTATCACGGCCTGAGTTACTAGTAGTCACAAGGCCACAGTTAAGCACAGTGTCAAGGCAACGCCTAGGAGAAGCATAAAGGCCTCTGTAGGAGCTGGGGCAGGAGCTGGGACTGGGACTGGGGCTGGAGCTGGGGCTGGGGCTAGGGCTGGGGCTAGGGCCTTACTTAGGAATAGTCTCAAGGCCTTACTTAGGGTCACTGTCAGGGCCTTAGTTAGGGTTAGCATCAGAGCCTTTGTTAGGTATAATGTCAGAGCTTGAGTTAGAAGTAGCGTCAGGGCCTTAGTGAGGGACAGTGTCAGGTCCTTGCTAAGGACGAGCGTTAGAGCCTTTGTTATGTATAATGGCAGGGCCAGAGTTAGGAGGAGAGTCAGGTAATTAGTCAGGGACACTGTCAGGGACTTAGTTAGGGACAGTATCACGGCCTGAGTTACTAGTAGTGTCAAGGCCTTACTTAAGGACAGTGTCAGGGCAAGCACTAGCAGGAGCATAAAGGCCTCTGTAGGAGCTGGGGCAGGAGCTGGGACTGGGGCTGGGGCTGGGCCTGGGGCTAGGGCTAGGGCTAGGGCCTTACTTAGGAATAGTCTCAAGGCCTTACTTAGGGTCACTGTCAGGGCCTTAGTTAGGGTTAGCATCAGAGCCTTCGTTAGGTATAATATCAGGGCGTGAGTTAGAAGTAGTGTCAAGCCTTAGTGATGGACAGTGCCAGTGCCTTGGTTAGGACGAGCGTCATAGCCTTTGATCTGTATAATGGCAGGGCCAGAGTTAGGACGACAGTCAGGCCCTTAGTTAGGGACACTGTCAGGGCCTTAGTTAGGGACAGTATCACAGCCTGAGTTAGTAGTAGTGTCAAGGCGTTAGTTAAGAACAGTGTCAGGGCCTTACTTACAACTAGCATCAGAGCCTTTCTTCGGTATCGTGTCAGGGCCCGATTTAGGAGTAGTGTCAAGGCCTTAGTTAGGGTCAGTGTCAGGGGCTTAGTTACGAGTACTGTCAAGGCCTTTCTTAGGATTAGTGTCACAGACTTAGTTAGGACTAGCATCAGAGCCCTCGTTAGGTATACTGTCAGGGCCTTAGTTAGGGACAGTGTCAGGGCCTGAGTTAGGAGTGGAATTAGTGCCTCTCTTAGGAACAGTGTCAGGGTCTGTGTTAGGTGTAGTGTCAGGGCATGTGTTACGTGTAGTGTCAGGGCATAAGTTAGGACAGTGTCAGGGCCTTAGTTAGGACTAGCATCAGAGCCTTGGTGACGTATCGTGTCACGGCCTGAGTTAGCCGTAGTCTCAGGCCCTACTTAGGGACAGTGTCAGGGCCTTGGTTAGGACTACCATCAGAGCCTTCGTTAGGGCCAGTGTCAGGGTCTTGGTTAGGACTGGCCTCAGAGCCTTCTGTTAGGTACACTGTCAGGGCTTGAGACACGCATAGTGTTAGGGACTTTGATATGGACAGTATCAGGCCCTGACATTGGACCAGCATCTAGGCCTTACTTAGGGACAGTGTCACGGCCTTGGGGCTAAATTGAGGGCCTGAGTTATGCATAGCATCAGGGCTTTAGTTGATATAAGAGGCTCGACTTTAGCTAAAGACAGGGATAAGTTATGATCTAGGTATACTATCAGGAAATGACCCAGGTATAGTGTCAATACCTTAGTTACTGAGAATATCGGGGCCTTGTTTAGAACCAGTGTCAGGGCTTCAGGCAGGGACAGCGTCACAGCCTGACGTAGGGAGAGCGACAGGGCCCGAGTGAGGCCTAGCATCAGGTCCTTAGCTGGGGACACTGTCAGGGCATGACTCAGGAGCAGCATCAGGGCCTCTGTAGGATCAGCATTACGGTCTTAGTTAAAGACATGATCAGGGCCTGAGTTAGGTGGAGTGTCAAGGCCTCAGTTACGGATAGCTTCAGGGCCTGTGTTACGGACAGCCTCAGGGCTTTATTTAGGGCCAGCATCAGGGCTGCCTTAGGGATAGTGTCAGGACCTTGGCTCGAGATGGCTCAGTATATTAGCTCAGGATAGCGTTAGGCCTTTAGTTATTGCGGGCAGCAGGGCCTGCATTAGGGACACCTTCCAGGCCTTACTTACAAACAGTGTCAGGGCCTTAGGGATGACTAGTCAGGGCCTTAGTTAGGGACAGCATTAGGGCTTCAGGTAGGGTAAGAGGGAGGACATTAACTATGGACAAGGGATAAAGTCCGGAACGGAGCGAGGGACACTTTGAAGGCCTTAGTTATCGAGAGCACCTGGGCCTTCTTTAGGACCAGTATCACGGCCTTCGGTAGGGACAGTGTCAGGGCAAGGCCTAGGAGGAGCATAAGGGCCTCTTTAGGATCAGCATCAGGGGCTGGGGCTGGGGCTACGGCTGGGGCTACGGCTCGGGCTGGGGCTGGGGCTGGAGATGGGAATGGGGATGGGGATGGGGATGGGCTAGGGGAGGGCTAGGGCTAGGGTTAGGGCTAGGGCCTTAGTTAGGAATAGTGTCAAGGACTTAGTTAGGGTCACTGTCAGGGCCTTAGTTAGGGTTAGCATCAGAGCCTTTGTTAGGTATAATGTCAGAGCTTGAGTTAGTAGTACTGTCAGGGCTTTAGTGAGGGACAGTGTCAGGTTCTTGGTAAGGACGAGCATTAGAGCCTTTGTTATGTATAATGGCAGGGCCAGAGTTAGGAGGAGAGTCAGGCAATTAGTCAGGGACACTGTCAGGGACTTAGTTAGGGACAGTATCACGGCCTGAGTTACTAGTAGTGTCAAGGCCTTAGTTAAGGACAGTGTCAGGGCAAGGCCTAGGAGGAGCATTAAGGGCCTCTGTAGGATCAGCATCAGGGTCTGGGGCTGAGGCAAGGGCTAGGGCTAGGGCTAGGGCTACGGTTAGGGCTATGGCCTTAGTTAGCAATAGTGTCAAGGCCTTAGTTAGGGTCACTGTCAGGGCCTTAGTTAGGACTAGCATCAGAGCCTTGTGACGTATCGTGTCACAGCCTGAGCTGGCCGTAGTCTCAGGCCCTACTTAGGGACAGTGTCAGGGTCTTGGTTAGGACTGGCGTCAGATCCTTCTGTTAGGTACAGTGTCAGGGCTTGAGACACGCATAGTGTTAGGGACTTTGATAGGGACAGTATCAGGCCCTGACGTTGGACCAGCATCTAGGCCTTACTTAGGGACAGTGTCACGGCCTTGGGGCTAAATTGAGGGCCTGAGTTATGCATAGCATCTGGGCTTTAGTTGCCATAATAGGCTCCACTTTAGCTAAAGACAAGGATAAGTTATGATCTAGGTATACTGTCAGGACATGACCCAGGTATAGTGTCAACACCTTAGTTACTGAGAATATCGCGGCCTTGTTTAGAACCAGTGTCAGGACTTCAGCTAGGGACAGCGTCAGAGCCTGACGTAAGGAGAGCGACAGGGCCCGAGTGAGGCCTAGCATCAGGTCCTTAGCTGGGGACACTGTCAGGGCCTTAGTTAGGGAAAGTATCACGGCCTGAGTTACTAGTAGTCACAAGGCCACAGTTAAGCACAGTGTCAAGGCAACGCCTAGGAGAAGCATAAAGGCCTCTGTAGGAGCTGGGGCAGGAGCTGGGACTGGGACTGGGGCTGGAGCTGGGGCTGGGGCTAGGGCTGGGGCTAGGGCCTTACTTAGGAATAGTCTCAAGGCCTTACTTAGGGTCACTGTCAGGGCCTTAGTTAGGGTTAGCATCATCAGAGCCTTTGTTAGGTATAATGTCAGAGCTTGAGTTAGAAGTAGCGTCAGGGCCTTAGTGAGGGACAGTGTCAGGTCCTTGCTAAGGACGAGCGTTAGAGCCTTTGTTATGTATAATGGCAGGGCCAGAGTTAGGAGGAGAGTCAGGTAATTAGTCAGGGACACTGTCAGGGACTTAGTTAGGGACAGTATCACGGCCTGAGTTACTAGTAGTGTCAAGGCCTTACTTAAGGACAGTGTCAGGGCAAGCACTAGCAGGAGCATAAAGGCCTCTGTAGGAGCTGGGGCAGGAGCTGGGACTGGGGCTGGGGCTGGGCCTGGGGCTAGGGCTAGGGCTAGGGCCTTACTTAGGAATAGTCTCAAGGCCTTACTTAGGGTCACTGTCAGGGCCTTAGTTAGGGTTAGCATCAGAGCCTTCGTTAGGTATAATATCAGGGCGTGAGTTAGAAGTAGTGTCAAGCCTTAGTGATGGACAGTGCCAGTGCCTTGGTTAGGACGAGCGTCATAGCCTTTGATCTGTATAATGGCAGGGCCAGAGTTAGGACGACAGTCAGGCCCTTAGTTAGGGACACTGTCAGGGCCTTAGTTAGGGACAGTATCACAGCCTGAGTTAGTAGTAGTGTCAAGGCGTTAGTTAAGAACAGTGTCAGGGCCTTACTTACAACTAGCATCAGAGCCTTTCTTCGGTATCGTGTCAGGGCCCGATTTAGGAGTAGTGTCAAGGCCTTAGTTAGGGTCAGTGTCAGGGGCTTAGTTACGAGTACTGTCAAGGCCTTTCTTAGGATTAGTGTCACAGACTTAGTTAGGACTAGCATCAGAGCCCTCGTTAGGTATACTGTCAGGGCCTTAGTTAGGGACAGTGTCAGGGCCTGAGTTAGGAGTGGAATTAGTGCCTCTCTTAGGAACAGTGTCAGGGTCTGTGTTAGGTGTAGTGTCAGGGCATGTGTTACGTGTAGTGTCAGGGCATAAGTTAGGACAGTGTCAGGGCCTTAGTTAGGACTAGCATCAGAGCCTTGGTGACGTATCGTGTCACGGCCTGAGTTAGCCGTAGTCTCAGGCCCTACTTAGGGACAGTGTCAGGGCCTTGGTTAGGACTACCATCAGAGCCTTCGTTAGGGCCAGTGTCAGGGTCTTGGTTAGGACTGGCCTCAGAGCCTTCTGTTAGGTACACTGTCAGGGCTTGAGACACGCATAGTGTTAGGGACTTTGATATGGACAGTATCAGGCCCTGACATTGGACCAGCATCTAGGCCTTACTTAGGGACAGTGTCACGGCCTTGGGGCTAAATTGAGGGCCTGAGTTATGCATAGCATCAGGGCTTTAGTTGATATAAGAGGCTCGACTTTAGCTAAAGACAGGGATAAGTTATGATCTAGGTATACTATCAGGAAATGACCCAGGTATAGTGTCAATACCTTAGTTACTGAGAATATCGGGGCCTTGTTTAGAACCAGTGTCAGGGCTTCAGGCAGGGACAGCGTCACAGCCTGACGTAGGGAGAGCGACAGGGCCCGAGTGAGGCCTAGCATCAGGTCCTTAGCTGGGGACACTGTCAGGGCATGACTCAGGAGCAGCATCAGGGCCTCTGTAGGATCAGCATTACGGTCTTAGTTAAAGACATGATCAGGGCCTGAGTTAGGTGGAGTGTCAAGGCCTCAGTTACGGATAGCTTCAGGGCCTGTGTTACGGACAGCCTCAGGGCTTTATTTAGGGCCAGCATCAGGGCTGCCTTAGGGATAGTGTCAGGACCTTGGCTCGAGATGGCTCAGTATATTAGCTCAGGATAGCGTTAGGCCTTTAGTTATTGCGGGCAGCAGGGCCTGCATTAGGGACACCTTCCAGGCCTTACTTACAAACAGTGTCAGGGCCTTAGGGATGACTAGTCAGGGCCTTAGTTAGGGACAGCATTAGGGCTTCAGGTAGGGTAAGAGGGAGGACATTAACTATGGACAAGGGATAAAGTCCGGAACGGAGCGAGGGACACTTTGAAGGCCTTAGTTATCGAGAGCACCTGGGCCTTCTTTAGGACCAGTATCACGGCCTTCGGTAGGGACAGTGTCAGGGCAAGGCCTAGGAGGAGCATAAGGGCCTCTTTAGGATCAGCATCAGGGGCTGGGGCTGGGGCTACGGCTGGGGCTGGGGCTGGGGCTAGGGCTGGGGCTGGGGCTGGAGATGGGGATGGGGATGGGGATGGGGATGGGCTAGGGGAGGGCTAGGGCTAGGGCTAGGGCCTTAGTTAGGAATAGTGTCAAGGACTTACTTAGGGTCACTGTCAGGGCCTTAGTTAGGGTTAGCATCAGAGCCTTTGTTAGGTATAATGTCAGAGCTTGAGTTAGAAGTAGCGTCAGGGCCTTAGTGAGGGACAGTGTCAGGTCCTTGCTAAGGACGAGCGTTAGAGCCTTTGTTATGTATAATGGCAGGGCCAGAGTTAGGAGGAGAGTCAGGTAATTAGTCAGGGACACTGTCAGGGACTTAGTTAGGGACAGTATCACGGCCTGAGTTACTAGTAGTGTCAAGGCCTTACTTAAGGACAGTGTCAGGGCAAGCACTAGCAGGAGCATAAAGGCCTCTGTAGGAGCTGGGGCAGGAGCTGGGACTGGGGCTGGGGCTGGGCCTGGGGCTAGGGCTAGGGCTAGGGCCTTACTTAGGAATAGTCTCAAGGCCTTACTTAGGGTCACTGTCAGGGCCTTAGTTAGGGTTAGCATCAGAGCCTTCGTTAGGTATAATATCAGGGCGTGAGTTAGAAGTAGTGTCAAGCCTTAGTGATGGACAGTGCCAGTGCCTTGGTTAGGACGAGCGTCATAGCCTTTGATCTGTATAATGGCAGGGCCAGAGTTAGGACGACAGTCAGGCCCTTAGTTAGGGACACTGTCAGGGCCTTAGTTAGGGATAGTATCACAGCCTGAGTTAGTAGTAGTGTCAAGGCGTTAGTTAAGAACAGTGTCAGGGCCTTACTTACAACTAGCATCAGAGCCTTTCTTCGGTATCGTGTCAGGGCCCGATTTAGGAGTAGTGTCAAGGCCTTAGTTAGGGTCAGTGTCAGGGGCTTAGTTACGAGTACTGTCAAGGCCTTTCTTAGGATTAGTGTCACAGACTTAGTTAGGACTAGCATCAGAGCCCTCATTAGGTATACTGTCAGGGCCTTAGTTAGGGACAGTGTCAGGGCCTGAGTTAGGAGTGGAATTAGTGCCTCTCTTAGGAACAGTGTCAGGGTCTGTGTTAGGTGTAGTGTCAGGGCAAGTGTTACGTGTAGTGTCAGGGCATAAGTTAGGACAGTGTCAGGGCCTTACTTAGGACTAGCATCAGAGCCTTGGTGACGTATCGTGTCACGGCCTGAGTTAGCCGTAGACTCAGGCCCTACTTAGGGACAGTGTCAGGGCCTTGGTTAGGACTACCATCAAAGCCTTTGTTAGGGCCAGTGTCAGGGTCTTGGTTAGGACTGGCCTCACAGCCTTCTGTTAGGTACACTGTCAGGGCTTGAGACACGCATAGTGTTAGGGACTTTGATATGGACAGTATCAGGCCCTGACATTGGACCAGCATCTAGGCCTTACTTAGGGACAGTGTCACGGCCTTGGGGCTAAATTGAGGGCCTGAGTTATGCATAGCATCAGGGCTTTAGTTGATATAAGAGGCTCGACTTTAGCTAAAGACAGGGATAAGTTATGATCTAGGTATACTATCAGGAAATGACCCAGGTATAGTGTCAATACCTTAGTTACTGAGAATATCGGGGCCTTGTTTAGAACCAGTGTCAGGGCTTCAGGTAGGGACAGCGTCACAGCCTGACGTAGCGAGAGCGACAGGGCCCGAGTGAGGCCTAGCATCACGTCCTTAGCTGGGGACACTGTCAGGGCATGACTCAGGAGCAGCATCAGGGCCTCTGTAGGATCAGCATTACGGTCTTAGTTAAAGACATGATCAGGGCCTGAGTTAGGTGGAGTGTCAAGGCCTCAGTTACGGATAGCTTCAGGGCCTGTGTTACGGACAGCCTCAGGGCTTTATTTAGGGCCAGCATCAGGGCTGCCTTAGGGATAGTGTCAGGACCTTGGCTCGAGATGGCTCAGTATATTAGCTCAGGATAGCGTTAGGCCTTTAGTTATTACGGGCAGCAGGGCCTGCATTAGGGACACCTTCCAGGCCTTACTTACAAACAGTGTCAGGGCCTTAGGGATGACTAGTCAGGGCCTTAGTTAGGGACAGCATTAGGGCTTCAGGTAGGGTAAGAGGGAGGACATTAACTATGGACAAGGGATAAAGTCCGGAACGGAGCGAGGGACACTTTGAAGGCCTTAGTTATCGAGAGCACCTGGGCCTTCTTTAGGACCAGTATCACGGCCTTCGGTAGGGACAGTGTCAGGGCAAGGCCTAGGAGGAGCATAAGGGCCTCTTTAGGATCAGCATCAGGGGCTGGGGCTGGGGCTACGGCTGGGGCTACGGCTCGGGCTGGGGCTGGGGCTGGAGATGGGAATGGGGATGGGGATGGGGATGGGCTAGGGGAGGGCTAGGGCTAGGGTTAGGGCTACGGCCTTAGCTAGGAATAGTGTCAAGGACTTAGTTAGGGTCACTGTCAGGGCCTTAGTTAGGGTTAGCATCAGAGCCTTTGTTAGGTATAATGTCAGAGCTTGAGTTAGTAGTACTGTCAGGGCTTTAGTGAGGGACAGTGTCAGGTTCTTGGTAAGGACGAGCATTAGAGCCTTTGTTATGTATAATGGCAGGGCCAGAGTTAGGAGGAGAGTCAGGCAATTAGTCAGGGACACTGTCAGGGACTTAGTTAGGGACAGTATCACGGCCTGAGTTACTAGTAGTGTCAAGGCCTTAGTTAAGGACAGTGTCAGGGCAAGGCCTAGGAGGAGCATTAAGGGCCTCTGTAGGATCAGCATCAGGGTCTGGGGCTGAGGCAAGGGCTAGGGCTAGGGCTACGGCTACGGCTATGGCCTTAGTTAGCAATAGTGTCAAGGCCTTAGTTAGGGTCACTGTCAGGGCCTTAGTTAGGACTAGCATCAGAGCCTTGTGACGTATCGTGTCACAGCCTGAGCTGGCCGTAGTCTCAGGCCCTACTTAGGGACAGTGTCAGGGTCTTGGTTAGGACTGGCGTCAGATCCTTCTGTTAGGTACAGTGTCAGGGCTTGAGACACGCATAGTGTTAGGGACTTTGATAGGGACAGTATCAGGCCCTGACGTTGGACCAGCATCTAGGCCTTACTTAGGGACAGTGTCACGGCCTTGGGGCTAAATTGAGGGCCTGAGTTATGCATAGCATCTGGGCTTTAGTTGCCATAAGAGGCTCCACTTTAGCTAAAGACAAGGATAAGTTATGATCTAGGTATACTGTCAGGACATGACCCAGGTATAGTGTCAACACCTTAGTTACTGAGAATATCGCGGCCTTGTTTAGAACCAGTGTCAGGACTTCCGTCAGAGCCTGACGTAAGGAGAGCGACAGGGCCCGAGTGAGGCCTAGCATCAGGTCCTTAGCTGGGGACACTGTCAGGGCCTTAGTTAGGGAAAGTATCACGGCCTGAGTTACTAGTAGTCACAAGGCCACAGTTAAGCACAGTGTCAAGGCAACGCCTAGGAGAAGCATAAAGGCCTCTGTAGGAGCTGGGGCAGGAGCTGGGACTGAGACTGGGACTGGGACTGGGGCTGGGGCTGGGGCTGGGGCTGGGGCTGGGGCTGGGGCTAGGGCCTTACTTAGGAATAGTCTCAAGGCCTTAGTTAGGGTTAGCATCAGAGCCTTTGTTAGGTATAATGTCAGAGCTTGAGTTAGAAGTAGCGTCAGGGCCTTAGTGAGGGACAGTGTCAGGTCCTTGCTAAGGACGAGCGTTAGAGCCTTTGTTATGTATAATGGCAGGGCCAGAGTTAGGAGGAGAGTCAGGTAATTAGTCAGGGACACTGTCAGGGACTTAGTTAGGGACAGTATCACGGCCTGAGTTACTAGTAGTGTCAAGGCCTTACTTAAGGACAGTGTCAGGGCAAGCACTAGCAGGAGCATAAAGTCCTCTGTAGGAGCTGGGACAGGAGCTCGGACTGGGGCTGGGGCTGGGCCTGGGGCTAGGGCTAGGGCTAGGGCCTTACTTAGGAATAGTCTCAAGGCCTTACTTAGGGTCACTGTCAGGGCCTTAGTTAGGGTTAGCATCAGAGCCTTCGTTAGGTATAATATCAGGGCGTGAGTTAGAAGTAGTGTCAAGCCTTAGTGATGGACAGTGCCAGTGCCTTGGTTAGGACGAGCGTCATAGCCTTTGATCTGTATAATGGCAGGGCCAGAGTTAGGACGACAGTCAGGCCCTTAGTTAGGGACACTGTCAGGGCCTTAGTTAGGGACAGTATCACAGCCTGAGTTAGTAGTAGTGTCAAGGCGTTAGTTAAGAACAGTGTCAGGGCCTTACTTACAACTAGCATCAGAGCCTTTCTTCGGTATCGTGTCAGGGCCCGATTTAGGAGTAGTGTCAAGGCCTTAGTTAGGGTCAGTGTCAGGGGCTTAGTTACGAGTACTGTCAAGGCCTTTCTTAGGATTAGTGTCACAGACTTAGTTAGGACTAGCATCAGAGCCCTCGTTAGGTATACTGTCAGGGCCTTAGTTAGGGACAGTGTCAGGGCCTGAGTTAGGAGTGGAATTAGTGCCTCTCTTAGGAACAGTGTCAGGGTCTGTGTTAGGTGTAGTGTCAGGGCATGTGTTACGTGTAGTGTCAGGGCATAAGTTAGGACAGTGTCAGGGCCTTAGTTAGGACTAGCATCAGAGCCTTGGTGACGTATCGTGTCACGGCCTGAGTTAGCCGTAGTCTCAGGCCCTACTTAGGGACAGTGTCAGGGCCTTGGTTAGGACTACCATCAGAGCCTTCGTTAGGGCCAGTGTCAGGGTCTTGGTTAGGACTGGCCTCAGAGCCTTCTGTTAGGTACACTGTCAGGGCTTGAGACACGCATAGTGTTAGGGACTTTGATATGGACAGTATCAGGCCCTGACATTGGACCAGCATCTAGGCCTTACTTAGGGACAGTGTCACGGCCTTGGGGCTAAATTGAGGGCCTGAGTTATGCATAGCATCAGGGCTTTAGTTGATATAAGTAAGAGGCTCGACTTTAGCTAAAGACAGGGATAAGTTATGATCTAGGTATACTATCAGGAAATGACCCAGGTATAGTGTCAATACCTTAGTTACTGAGAATATCGGGGCCTTGTTTAGAACCAGTGTCAGGGCTTCAGGCAGGGACAGCGTCACAGCCTGACGTAGGGAGAGCGACAGGGCCCGAGTGAGGCCTAGCATCAGGTCCTTAGCTGGGGACACTGTCAGGGCATGACTCAGGAGCAGCATCAGGGCCTCTGTAGGATCAGCATTACGGTCTTAGTTAAAGACATGATCAGGGCCTGAGTTAGGTGGAGTGTCAAGGCCTCAGTTACGGATAGCTTCAGGGCCTGTGTTACGGACAGCCTCAGGGCTTTATTTAGGGCCAGCATCAGGGCTGCCTTAGGGATAGTGTCAGGACCTTGGCTCGAGATGGCTCAGTATATTAGCTCAGGATAGCGTTAGGCCTTTAGTTATTGCGGGCAGCAGGGCCTGCATTAGGGACACCTTCCAGGCCTTACTTACAAACAGTGTCAGGGCCTTAGGGATGACTAGTCAGGGCCTTAGTTAGGGACAGCATTAGGGCTTCAGGTAGGCTAAGAGGGAGGACATTAACTATGGACAAGGGATAAAGTCCGGAACGGAGCGAGGGACACTTTGAAGGCCTTAGTTATCGAGAGCACCTGGGCCTTCTTTAGGACCAGTATCACGGCCTTCGGTAGGGACAGTGTCAGGGCAAGGCCTAGGAGGAGCGTAAGGGCCTCTTTAGGATCAGCATCAGGGGCTGGGGCTGGGGCTACGGCTGGGGCTGGGGCTGGGGCTGGAGCTGGGAATGGGGATGGGGATGGGGATGGGGATGGGCTAGGGGAGGGCTGGGGTTAGGGCTAGGGCCTTAGTTAGGAATAGTGTCAAGGACTTAGTTAGGGTCACTGTCAGGGCCTTAGTTAGGGTTAGCATCAGAGCCTTTGTTAGGTATAATGTCAGAGCTTGAGTTAGTAGTACTGTCAGGGCTTTAGTGAGGGACAGTGTCAGGTTCTTGGTAAGGACGAGCATTAGAGCCTTTGTTATGTATAATGGCAGGGCCAGAGTTAGGAGGAGAGTCAGGCAATTAGTCAGGGACACTGTCAGGGACTTAGTTAGGGACAGTATCATGGCCTGAGTTACTAGTAGTGTCAAGGCCTTAGTTAAGGACAGTGCCAGGGCAAGGCCTAGGAGGAGCATTAAGGGCCTCTGTAGGATCAGCATCAGGGTCTAGGGCTGAGGAAAGGGCTAGGGCTAGGGCTACGGCTAGGGCTATGGCCTTAGTTAGCAATAGTGTCAAGGCCTTAGTTAGGGTCACTGTCAGGGCCTTAGTTAGGACTAGCATCAGAGCCTTGTGACGTATCGTGTCACAGCCTGAGTTAGCCGTAGTCTCAGGCCCTACTTAGGGACAGTGTCAGGGTCTTGGTTAGGACTGGCGTCAGATCCTTCTGTTAGGTACAGTGTCAGGGCTTGAGACACGCATAGTGTTAGGGACTTTGATAGGGACAGTATCAGGCCCTGACGTTGGACCAGCATCTAGGCCTTACTTAGGGACAGTGTCACGGCCTTGGGGCTAAATTGAGGGCCTGAGTTATGCATAGCATCTGGGCTTTAGTTGCCATAAGATGCTCCACTTTAGCTAAAGACAGGGATAAGTTATGATCTAGGTATACTGTCAGGACATGACCCAGGTATAGTGTCAACACCTTAGTTACTGAGAATATCGCGGCCTTGTTTAGAACCAGTGTCAGGACTTCAGCTACGGACAGCGTCAGAGCCTGACGTAAGGAGAGCGACAGGGCCCGAGTGAGGCCTAGCATCAGGTCCTTAGCTGGGGACACTGTCAGGGCATGACTCAGGAGCAGCATCAGGGCCTCTGTAGGATCAGCATTACGGTCTTAGTTAAAGACATGATCAGGGCCTGAGTTAGGTGGAGTGTCAAGGCCTCAGTTACGGATAGCTTCAGGGCCTGTGTTACGGACAGCCTCAGGGCTTTATTTAGGGCCAGCATCAGGGCTGCCTTAGGGATAGTGTCAGGACCTTGGCTCGAGATGGCTCAGTATATTAGCTCAGGATAGCGTTAGGCCTTTAGTTATTGCGGGCAGCAGGGCCTGCATTAGGGACACCTTCCAGGCCTTACTTACAAACAGTGTCAGGGCCTTAGGGATGACTAGTCAGGGCCTTAGTTAGGGACAGCATTAGGGCTTCAGGTAGGCTAAGAGGGAGGACATTAACTATGGACAAGGGATAAAGTCCGGAACGGAGCGAGGGACACTTTGAAGGCCTTAGTTATCGAGAGCACCTGGGCCTTCTTTAGGACCAGTATCACGGCCTTCGGTAGGGACAGTGTCAGGGCAAGGCCTAGGAGGAGCGTAAGGGCCTCTTTAGGATCAGCATCAGGGGCTGGGGCTGGGGCTACGGCTGGGGCTGGGGCTGGGGCTGGAGCTGGGAATGGGGATGGGGATGGGGATGGGGATGGGCTAGGGGAGGGCTAGGGTTAGGGCTAGGGCCTTAGTTAGGAATAGTGTCAAGGACTTAGTTAGGGTCACTGTCAGGGCCTTAGTTAGGGTTAGCATCAGAGCCTTTGTTAGGTATAATGTCAGAGCTTGAGTTAGTAGTACTGTCAGGGCTTTAGTGAGGGACAGTGTCAGGTTCTTGGTAAGGACGAGCATTAGAGCCTTTGTTATGTATAATGGCAGGGCCAGAGTTAGGAGGAGAGTCAGGCAATTAGTCAGGGACACTGTCAGGGACTTAGTTAGGGACAGTATCATGGCCTGAGTTACTAGTAGTGTCAAGGCCTTAGTTAAGGACAGTGCCAGGGCAAGGCCTAGGAGGAGCATTAAGGGCCTCTGTAGGATCAGCATCAGGGTCTAGGGCTGAGGAAAGGGCTAGGGCTAGGGCTACGGCTAGGGCTATGGCCTTAGTTAGCAATAGTGTCAAGGCCTTAGTTAGGGTCACTGTCAGGGCCTTAGTTAGGACTAGCATCAGAGCCTTGTGACGTATCGTGTCACAGCCTGAGTTAGCCGTAGTCTCAGGCCCTACTTAGGGACAGTGTCAGGGTCTTGGTTAGGACTGGCGTCAGATCCTTCTGTTAGGTACAGTGTCAGGGCTTGAGACACGCATAGTGTTAGGGACTTTGATAGGGACAGTATCAGGCCCTGACGTTGGACCAGCATCTAGGCCTTACTTAGGGACAGTGTCACGGCCTTGGGGCTAAATTGAGGGCCTGAGTTATGCATAGCATCTGGGCTTTAGTTGCCATAAGATGCTCCACTTTAGCTAAAGACAGGGATAAGTTATGATCTAGGTATACTGTCAGGACATGACCCAGGTATAGTGTCAACACCTTAGTTACTGAGAATATCGCGGCCTTGTTTAGAACCAGTGTCAGGACTTCAGCTAGGGACAGCGTCAGAGCCTGACGTAAGGAGAGCGACAGGGCCCGAGTGAGGCCTAGCATCAGGTCCTTAGCTGGGGACACTGTCAGGGCATGACTCAGGAGCAGCATCAGGGCCTCTGTAGGATCAGCATTACGGTCTTAGTTAAAGACATGATCAGGGCCTGAGTTAGGTGGAGTGTCAAGGCCTCAGTTACGGATAGCTTCAGGGCCTGTGTTACGGACAGCCTCAGGGCTTTATTTAGGGCCAGCATCAGGGCTGCCTTAGGGATAGTGTCAGGACCTTGGCTCGAGATGGCTCAGTATATTAGCTCAGGATAGTGTTAGGCCTTTAGTTATTGCGGGCAGCAGGGCCTGCATTAGGGACACCTTCCAGGCCTTACTTACAAACAGTGTCAGGGCCTTAGGGATGACTAGTCAGGGCCTTAGTTAGGGACAGCATTAGGGCTTCAGGTAGGGTAAGAGGGAGGACATTAACTATGGACAAGGGATAAAGTCCGGAATGGAGCGAGGGACACTTTGAAGGCCTTAGTTATCGAGAGCACCTGGGCCTTCTTTAGGACCAGTATCACGGCCTTCGGTAGGGACAGTGTCAGGGCAAGGCCTAGGAGGAGCGTAAGGGCCTCTTTAGGATCAGCATCAGGGGCTGGGGCTGGGGCTACGGCTGGGGCTGGGGCTGGGGCTGGGGCTGGAGATGGGAATGGGGATGGGGATGGGGATGGGCTAGGGGAGGGCTAGGGCTAGGGTTAGGGCTACGGCCTTAGTTAGGAATAGTGTCAAGGACTTAGTTAGGGTCACTGTCAGGGCCTTAGTTAGGGTTAGCATCAGAGCCTTTGTTAGGTATAATGTCAGAGCTTGAGTTAGTAGTACTGTCAGGGCTTTAGTGAGGGACAGTGTCAGGTTCTTGGTAAGGACGAGCATTAGAGCCTTTGTTATGTATAATGACAGGGCCAGAGTTAGGAGGAGAGTCAGGCAATTAGTCAGGGACACTGTCAGGGACTTAGTTAGGGACAGTATCACGGCCTGAGTTACTAGTAGTGTCAAGGCCTTAGTTAAGGACAGTGTCAGGGCAAGGCCTAGGAGGAGCATTAAGGGCCTCTGTAGGATCAGCATCAGGGTCTGGGGCTGAGGCAAGGGCTAGGGCTAGGGCTACGGCTAGGGCTATGGCCTTAGTTAGCAATAGTGTCAAGGCCTTAGTTAGGGTCACTGTCAGGGCCTTAGTTAGGACTAGCATCAGAGCCTTGTGACGTATCGTGTCACAGCCTGAGCTGGCCGTAGTCTCAGGCCCTACTTAGGGACAGTGTCAGGGTCTTGGTTAGGACTGGCCTCACAGCCTTCTGTTAGGTACACTGTCAGGGCTTGAGACACGCATAGTGTTAGGGACTTTGATAGGGACAGTATCAGGCCCTGACGTTGGACCAGCATCTAGGCCTTACTTAGGGACAGTGTCACGGCCTTGGGGCTAAATTGAGGGCCTGAGTTATGCATAGCATCTGGGCTTTAGTTGCCATAAGAGGCTCCACTTTAGCTAAAGACAGGGATAAGTTATGATCTAGGTATACTGTCAGGACATGACCCAGGTATAGTGTCAACACCTTAGTTACTGAGAATATCGCGGCCTTGTTTAGAACCAGTGTCAGGACTTCACCTAGGGACAGCGTCAGAGCCTGACGTAAGGAGAGCGACAGGGCGCGAGTGAGGCCTAGCATCAGGTCCTTAGCTGGGGACACTGTCAGGGCCTTAGTTAGGGAAAGTATCACAGCCTGAGTTAGTAGTAGTGTCAAGGCGTTAGTAAAGAACAGTGTCAGGGCCTTACTTACAACTAGCATCAGAGCCTTTCTTCGGTATCGTGTCAGGGCCCGATTTAGGAGTAGTGTCAAGGCCTTAGTTAGGGTCAGTGTCAGGGGCTTAGTTACGAGTACTGTCAAGGCCTTTCTTAGGATTAGTGTCACAGACTTAGTTAGGACTAGCATCAGAGCCCTCGTTAGGTATACTGTCAGGGCCTTAGTTAGGGACAGTGTCAGGGCCTGAGTTAGGAGTGGAATTAGTGCCTCTCTTAGGAACAGTGTCAGGGTCTGTGTTAGGTGTAGTGTCAGGGCATGTGTTACGTGTAGTGTCAGGGCATAAGTTAGGACAGTGTCAGGGCCTTAGTTAGGACTAGCATCAGAGCCTTGGTGACGTATCGTGTCATGGCCTGAGTTAGCCGTAGTCTCAGGCCCTACTTAGGGACAGTGTCAGGGCCTTGGTTAGGACTACCATCAGAGCCTTCGTTAGGGCCAGTGTCAGGGTCTTGGTTAGGACTGGCCTCAGAGCCTTCTGTTAGGTACACTGTCAGGGCTTGAGACACGCATAGTGTTAGGGACTTTGATATGGACAGTATCAGGCCCTGACATTGGACCAGCATCTAGGCCTTACTTAGGGACAGTGTCACGGCCTTGGGGCTAAATTGAGGGCCTGAGTTATGCATAGCATCAGGGCTTTAGTTGATATAAGAGGCTCGACTTTAGCTAAAGACAGGGATAAGTTATGATCTAGGTATACTATCAGGAAATGACCCAGGTATAGTGTCAATACCTTAGTTACTGAGAATATCGGGGCCTTGTTTAGAACCAGTGTCAGGGCTTCAGGCAGGGACAGCGTCACAGCCTGACGTAGGGAGAGCGACAGGGCCCGAGTGAGGCCTAGCATCAGGTCCTTAGCTGGGGACACTGTCAGGGCATGACTCAGGAGCAGCATCAGGGCCTCTGTAGGATCAGCATTACGGTCTTAGTTAAAGACATGATCAGGGCCTGAGTTAGGTGGAGTGTCAAGGCCTCAGTTACGGATAGCTTCAGGGCCTGTGTTACGGACAGCCTCAGGGCTTTATTTAGGGCCAGCATCAGGGCTGCCTTAGGGATAGTGTCAGGACCTTGGCTCGAGATGGCTCAGTATATTAGCTCAGGATAGCGTTAGGCCTTTAGTTATTGCGGGCAGCAGGGCCTGCATTAGGGACACCTTCCAGGCCTTACTTACAAACAGTGTCAGGGCCTTAGGGATGACTAGTCAGGGCCTTAGTTAGGGACAGCATTAGGGCTTCAGGTAGGGTAAGAGGGAGGACATTAACTATGGACAAGGGATAAAGTCCGGAACGGAGCGAGGGACACTTTGAAGGCCTTAGTTATCGAGAGCACCTGGGCCTTCTTTAGGACCAGTATCACGGCCTTCGGTAGGGACAGTGTCAGGGCAAGGCCTAGGAGGAGCATAAGGGCCTCTTTAGGATCAGCATCAGGGGCTGGGGCTGGGGCTACGGCTGGGGCTGGGGCTGGGGCTGGGGCTGGAGATGGGAATGGGGATGGGGATGGGGATGGGCTAGGGGAGGGCTAGGGCTAGGGTTAGGGCTAGGGCCTTAGTTAGGAATAGTGTCAAGGACTTAGTTAGGGTCACTGTCAGGGCCTTAGTTAGGGTTAGCATCAGAGCCTTTGTTAGGTATAATGTCAGAGCTTGAGTTAGTAGTACTGTCAGGGCTTTAGTGAGGGACAGTGTCAGGTTCTTGGTAAGGACGAGCATTAGAGCCTTTGTTATGTATAATGGCAGGGCCAGAGTTAGGAGGAGAGTCAGGCAGTTAGTCAGGGACACTGTCAGGGACTTAGTTAGGGACAGTATCACGGCCTGAGTTACTAGTAGTGTCAAGGCCTTACTTAAGGACAGTGTCAGGGCAAGGCCTAGGAGGAGCATTAAGGGCCTCTGTAGGATCAGCATCAGGGTCTGGGGCTGAGGCAAGGGCTAGGGCTAGGGCTAGGGCTACGGTTAGGGCTATGGCCTTAGTTAGCAATAGTGTCAAGGCCTTAGTTAGGGTCACTGTCAGGGCCTTAGTTAGGACTAGCATCAGAGCCTTGTGACGTATCGTGTCACAGCCTGAGCTGGCCGTAGTCTCAGGCCCTACTTAGGGACAGTGTCAGGGTCTTGGTTAGGACTGGCGTCAGATCCTTCTGTTAGGTACAGTGTCAGGGCTTGAGACACGCATAGTGTTAGGGACTTTGATAGGGACAGTATCAGGCCCTGACGTTGGACCAGCATCTAGGCCTTACTTAGGGACAGTGTCACGGCCTTGGGGCTAAATTGAGGGCCTGAGTTATGCATAGCATCTGGGCTTTAGTTGCCATAAGAGGCTCCACTTTAGCTAAAGACAAGGATAAGTTATGATCTAGGTATACTGTCAGGACATGACCCAGGTATAGTGTCAACACCTTAGTTACTGAGAATATCGCGGCCTTGTTTAGAACCAGTGTCAGGACTTCAGCTAGGGACAGCGTCAGAGCCTGACGTAAGGAGAGCGACAGGGCCCGAGTGAGGCCTAGCATCAGGTCCTTAGCTGGGGACACTGTCAGGGCCTTAGTTAGGGAAAGTATCACGGCCTGAGTTACTAGTAGTCACAAGGCCACAGTTAAGCACAGTGTCAAGGCAACGCCTAGGAGAAGCATAAAGGCCTCTGTAGGAGCTGGGGCAGGAGCTGGGACTGGGACTGGGGCTGGAGCTGGGGCTGGGGCTAGGGCTGGGGCTAGGGCCTTACTTAGGAATAGTCTCAAGGCCTTACTTAGGGTCACTGTCAGGGCCTTAGTTAGGGTTAGCATCAGAGCCTTTGTTAGGTATAATGTCAGAGCTTGAGTTAGAAGTAGCGTCAGGGCCTTAGTGAGGGACAGTGTCAGGTCCTTGCTAAGGACGAGCGTTAGAGCCTTTGTTATGTATAATGGCAGGGCCAGAGTTAGGAGGAGAGTCAGGTAATTAGTCAGGGACACTGTCAGGGACTTAGTTAGGGACAGTATCACGGCCTGAGTTACTAGTAGTGTCAAGGCCTTACTTAAGGACAGTGTCAGGGCAAGCACTAGCAGGAGCATAAAGGCCTCTGTAGGAGCTGGGGCAGGAGCTGGGACTGGGGCTGGGGCTGGGCCTGGGGCTAGGGCTAGGGCTAGGGCCTTACTTAGGAATAGTCTCAAGGCCTTACTTAGGGTCACTGTCAGGGCCTTAGTTAGGGTTAGCATCAGAGCCTTCGTTAGGTATAATATCAGGGCGTGAGTTAGAAGTAGTGTCAAGCCTTAGTGATGGACAGTGCCAGTGCCTTGGTTAGGACGAGCGTCATAGCCTTTGATCTGTATAATGGCAGGGCCAGAGTTAGGACGACAGTCAGGCCCTTAGTTAGGGACACTGTCAGGGCCTTAGTTAGGGACAGTATCACAGCCTGAGTTAGTAGTAGTGTCAAGGCGTTAGTTAAGAACAGTGTCAGGGCCTTACTTACAACTAGCATCAGAGCCTTTCTTCGGTATCGTGTCAGGGCCCGATTTAGGAGTAGTGTCAAGGCCTTAGTTAGGGTCAGTGTCAGGGGCTTAGTTACGAGTACTGTCAAGGCCTTTCTTAGGATTAGTGTCACAGACTTAGTTAGGACTAGCATCAGAGCCCTCGTTAGGTATACTGTCAGGGCCTTAGTTAGGGACAGTGTCAGGGCCTGAGTTAGGAGTGGAATTAGTGCCTCTCTTAGGAACAGTGTCAGGGTCTGTGTTAGGTGTAGTGTCAGGGCATGTGTTACGTGTAGTGTCAGGGCATAAGTTAGGACAGTGTCAGGGCCTTAGTTAGGACTAGCATCAGAGCCTTGGTGACGTATCGTGTCACGGCCTGAGTTAGCCGTAGTCTCAGGCCCTACTTAGGGACAGTGTCAGGGCCTTGGTTAGGACTACCATCAGAGCCTTCGTTAGGGCCAGTGTCAGGGTCTTGGTTAGGACTGGCCTCACAGCCTTCTGTTAGGTACACTGTCAGGGCTTGAGACACGCATAGTGTTAGGGACTTTGATATGGACAGTATCAGGCCCTGACATTGGACCAGCATCTAGGCCTTACTTAGGGACAGTGTCACGGCCTTGGGGCTAAATTGAGGGCCTGAGTTATGCATAGCATCAGGGCTTTAGTTGATATAAGAGGCTCGACTTTAGCTAAAGACAGGGATAAGTTATGATCTAGGTATACTATCAGGAAATGACCCAGGTATAGTGTCAATACCTTAGTTACTGAGAATATCGGGGCCTTGTTTAGAACCAGTGTCAGGGCTTCAGGCAGGGACAGCGTCACAGCCTGACGTAGGGAGAGCGACAGGGCCCGAGTGAGGCCTAGCATCAGGTCCTTAGCTGGGGACACTGTCAGGGCATGACTCAGGAGCAGCATCAGGGCCTCTGTAGGATCAGCATTACGGTCTTAGTTAAAGACATGATCAGGGCCTGAGTTAGGTGGAGTGTCAAGGCCTCAGTTACGGATAGCTTCAGGGCCTGTGTTACGGACAGCCTCAGGGCTTTATTTAGGGCCAGCATCAGGGCTGCCTTAGGGATAGTGTCAGGACCTTGGCTCGAGATGGCTCAGTATATTAGCTCAGGATAGCGTTAGGCCTTTAGTTATTGCGGGCAGCAGGGCCTGCATTAGGGACACCTTCCAGGCCTTACTTACAAACAGTGTCAGGGCCTTAGGGATGACTAGTCAGGGCCTTAGTTAGGGACAGCATTAGGGCTTCAGGTAGGGTAAGAGGGAGGACATTAACTATGGACAAGGGATAAAGTCCGGAACGGAGCGAGGGACACTTTGAAGGCCTTAGTTATCGAGAGCACCTGGGCCTTCTTTAGGACCAGTATCACGGCCTTCGGTAGGGACAGTGTCAGGGCAAGGCCTAGGAGGAGCATAAGGGCCTCTTTAGGATCAGCATCAGGGGCTGGGGCTGGGGCTACGGCTGGGGCTACGGCTCGGGCTGGGGCTGGGGCTGGAGATGGGAATGGGGATGGGGATGGGGATGGGCTAGGGGAGGGCTAGGGCTAGGGTTAGGGCTAGGGCCTTAGTTAGGAATAGTGTCAAGGACTTAGTTAGGGTCACTGTCAGGGCCTTAGTTAGGGTTAGCATCAGAGCCTTTGTTAGGTATAATGTCAGAGCTTGAGTTAGTAGTACTGTCAGGGCTTTAGTGAGGGACAGTGTCAGGTTCTTGGTAAGGACGAGCATTAGAGCCTTTGTTATGTATAATGGCAGGGCCAGAGTTAGGAGGAGAGTCAGGCAATTAGTCAGGGACACTGTCAGGGACTTAGTTAGGGACAGTATCACGGCCTGAGTTACTAGTAGTGTCAAGGCCTTAGTTAAGGACAGTGTCAGGGCAAGGCCTAGGAGGAGCATTAAGGGCCTCTGTAGGATCAGCATCAGGGTCTGGGGCTGAGGCAAGGGCTAGGGCTAGGGCTACGGTTAGGGCTATGGCCTTAGTTAGCAATAGTGTCAAGGCCTTAGTTAGGGTCACTGTCAGGGCCTTAGTTAGGACTAGCATCAGAGCCTTGTGACGTATCGTGTCACAGCCTGAGCTGGCCGTAGTCTCAGGCCCTACTTAGGGACAGTGTCAGGGTCTTGGTTAGGACTGGCGTCAGATCCTTCTGTTAGGTACAGTGTCAGGGCTTGAGACACGCATAGTGTTAGGGACTTTGATAGGGACAGTATCAGGCCCTGACGTTGGACCAGCATCTAGGCCTTACTTAGGGACAGTGTCACGGCCTTGGGGCTAAATTGAGGGCCTGAGTTATGCATAGCATCTGGGCTTTAGTTGCCATAAGAGGCTCCACTTTAGCTAAAGACAGGGATAAGTTATGATCTAGGTATACTGTCAGGACATGACCCAGGTATAGTGTCAACACCTTAGTTACTGAGAATATCGCGGCCTTGTTTAGAACCAGTGTCAGGACTTCAGCTAGGGACAGCGTCAGAGCCTGACGTAAGGAGAGCGACAGGGCCCGAGTGAGGCCTAGCATCAGGTCCTTAGCTGGGGACACTGTCAGGGCCTTAGTTAGGGAAAGTATCACGGCCTGAGTTACTAGTAGTCACAAGGCCACAGTTAAGCACAGTGTCAAGGCAACGCCTAGGAGAAGCATAAAGGCCTCTGTAGGAGCTGGGGCAGGAGCTGGGACTGGGACTGGGGCTGGAGCTGGGGCTGGGGCTAGGGCTGGGGCTAGGGCCTTACTTAGGAATAGTCTCAAGGCCTTACTTAGGGTCACTGTCAGGGCCTTAGTTAGGGTTAGCATCAGAGCCTTTGTTAGGTATAATGTCAGAGCTTGAGTTAGAAGTAGCGTCAGGGCCTTAGTGAGGGACAGTGTCAGGTCCTTGCTAAGGACGAGCGTTAGAGCCTTTGTTATGTATAATGGCAGGGCCAGAGTTAGGAGGAGAGTCAGGTAATTAGTCAGGGACACTGTCAGGGACTTAGTTAGGGACAGTATCACGGCCTGAGTTACTAGTAGTGTCAAGGCCTTACTTAAGGACAGTGTCAGGGCAAGCACTAGCAGGAGCATAAAGGCCTCTGTAGGAGCTGGGACAGGAGCTCGGACTGGGGCTGGGGCTGGGCCTGGGGCTAGGGCTAGGGCTAGGGCCTTACTTAGGAATAGTCTCAAGGCCTTACTTAGGGTCACTGTCAGGGCCTTAGTTAGGGTTAGCATCAGAGCCTTCGTTAGGTATAATATCAGGGCGTGAGTTAGAAGTAGTGTCAAGCCTTAGTGATGGACAGTGCCAGTGCCTTGGTTAGGACGAGCGTCATAGCCTTTGATCTGTATAATGGCAGGGCCAGAGTTAGGACGACAGTCAGGCCCTTAGTTAGGGACACTGTCAGGGCCTTAGTTAGGGACAGTATCACAGCCTGAGTTAGTAGTAGTGTCAAGGCGTTAGTTAAGAACAGTGTCAGGGCCTTACTTACAACTAGCATCAGAGCCTTTCTTCGGTATCGTGTCAGGGCCCGATTTAGGAGTAGTGTCAAGGCCTTAGTTAGGGTCAGTGTCAGGGGCTTAGTTACGAGTACTGTCAAGGCCTTTCTTAGGATTAGTGTCACAGACTTAGTTAGGACTAGCATCAGAGCCCTCGTTAGGTATACTGTCAGGGCCTTAGTTAGGGACAGTGTCAGGGCCTGAGTTAGGAGTGGAATTAGTGCCTCTCTTAGGAACAGTGTCAGGGTCTGTGTTAGGTGTAGTGTCAGGGCATGTGTTACGTGTAGTGTCAGGGCATAAGTTAGGACAGTGTCAGGGCCTTAGTTAGGACTAGCATCAGAGCCTTGGTGACGTATCGTGTCACGGCCTGAGTTAGCCGTAGTCTCAGGCCCTACTTAGGGACAGTGTCAGGGCCTTGGTTAGGACTACCATCAGAGCCTTCGTTAGGGCCAGTGTCAGGGTCTTGGTTAGGACTGGCCTCAGAGCCTTCTGTTAGGTACACTGTCAGGGCTTGAGACACGCATAGTGTTAGGGACTTTGATATGGACAGTATCAGGCCCTGACATTGGACCAGCATCTAGGCCTTACTTAGGGACAGTGTCACGGCCTTGGGGCTAAATTGAGGGCCTGAGTTATGCATAGCATCAGGGCTTTAGTTGATATAAGAGGCTCGACTTTAGCTAAAGACAGGGATAAGTTATGATCTAGGTATACTATCAGGAAATGACCCAGGTATAGTGTCAATACCTTAGTTACTGAGAATATCGGGGCCTTGTTTAGAACCAGTGTCAGGGCTTCAGGCAGGGACAGCGTCACAGCCTGACGTAGGGAGAGCGACAGGGCCCGAGTGAGGCCTAGCATCAGGTCCTTAGCTGGGGACACTGTCAGGGCATGACTCAGGAGCAGCATCAGGGCCTCTGTAGGATCAGCATTACGGTCTTAGTTAAAGACATGATCAGGGCCTGAGTTAGGTGGAGTGTCAAGGCCTCAGTTACGGATAGCTTCAGGGCCTGTGTTACGGACAGCCTCAGGGCTTTATTTAGGGCCAGCATCAGGGCTGCCTTAGGGATAGTGTCAGGACCTTGGCTCGAGATGGCTCAGTATATTAGCTCAGGATAGCGTTAGGCCTTTAGTTATTGCGGGCAGCAGGGCCTGCATTAGGGACACCTTCCAGGCCTTACTTACAAACAGTGTCAGGGCCTTAGGGATGACTAGTCAGGGCCTTAGTTAGGGACAGCATTAGGGCTTCAGGTAGGGTAAGAGGGAGGACATTAACTATGGACAAGGGATAAAGTCCGGAACGGAGCGAGGGACACTTTGAAGGCCTTAGTTATCGAGAGCACCTGGGCCTTCTTTAGGACCAGTATCACGGCCTTCGGTAGGGACAGTGTCAGGGCAAGGCCTAGGAGGAGCATAAGGGCCTCTTTAGGATCAGCATCAGGGGCTGGGGCTGGGGCTACGGCTGGGGCTGGGGCTGGGGCTGGGGCTGGAGATGGGAATGGGGATGGGGATGGGGATGGGCTAGGGGAGGGCTAGGGCTAGGGTTAGGGCTAGGGCCTTAGTTAGGAATAGTGTCAAGGACTTAGTTAGGGTCACTGTCAGGGCCTTAGTTAGGGTTAGCATCAGAGCCTTTGTTAGGTATAATGTCAGAGCTTGAGTTAGTAGTACTGTCAGGGCTTTAGTGAGGGACAGTGTCAGGTTCTTGGTAAGGACGAGCATTAGAGCCTTTGTTATGTATAATGGCAGGGCCAGAGTTAGGAGGAGAGTCAGGCAGTTAGTCAGGGACACTGTCAGGGACTTAGTTAGGGACAGTATCACGGCCTGAGTTACTAGTAGTGTCAAGGCCTTACTTAAGGACAGTGTCAGGGCAAGGCCTAGGAGGAGCATTAAGGGCCTCTGTAGGATCAGCATCAGGGTCTGGGGCTGAGGCAAGGGCTAGGGCTAGGGCTAGGGCTACGGTTAGGGCTATGGCCTTAGTTAGCAATAGTGTCAAGGCCTTAGTTAGGGTCACTGTCAGGGCCTTAGTTAGGACTAGCATCAGAGCCTTGTGACGTATCGTGTCACAGCCTGAGCTGGCCGTAGTCTCAGGCCCTACTTAGGGACAGTGTCAGGGTCTTGGTTAGGACTGGCGTCAGATCCTTCTGTTAGGTACAGTGTCAGGGCTTGAGACACGCATAGTGTTAGGGACTTTGATAGGGACAGTATCAGGCCCTGACGTTGGACCAGCATCTAGGCCTTACTTAGGGACAGTGTCACGGCCTTGGGGCTAAATTGAGGGCCTGAGTTATGCATAGCATCTGGGCTTTAGTTGCCATAAGAGGCTCCACTTTAGCTAAAGACAAGGATAAGTTATGATCTAGGTATACTGTCAGGACATGACCCAGGTATAGTGTCAACACCTTAGTTACTGAGAATATCGCGGCCTTGTTTAGAACCAGTGTCAGGACTTCAGCTAGGGACAGCGTCAGAGCCTGACGTAAGGAGAGCGACAGGGCCCGAGTGAGGCCTAGCATCAGGTCCTTAGCTGGGGACACTGTCAGGGCCTTAGTTAGGGAAAGTATCACGGCCTGAGTTACTAGTAGTCACAAGGCCACAGTTAAGCACAGTGTCAAGGCAACGCCTAGGAGAAGCATAAAGGCCTCTGTAGGAGCTGGGGCAGGAGCTGGGACTGGGACTGGGGCTGGAGCTGGGGCTGGGGCTAGGGCTGGGGCTAGGGCCTTACTTAGGAATAGTCTCAAGGCCTTACTTAGGGTCACTGTCAGGGCCTTAGTTAGGGTTAGCATCAGAGCCTTTGTTAGGTATAATGTCAGAGCTTGAGTTAGAAGTAGCGTCAGGGCCTTAGTGAGGGACAGTGTCAGGTCCTTGCTAAGGACGAGCGTTAGAGCCTTTGTTATGTATAATGGCAGGGCCAGAGTTAGGAGGAGAGTCAGGTAATTAGTCAGGGACACTGTCAGGGACTTAGTTAGGGACAGTATCACGGCCTGAGTTACTAGTAGTGTCAAGGCCTTACTTAAGGACAGTGTCAGGGCAAGCACTAGCAGGAGCATAAAGGCCTCTGTAGGAGCTGGGGCAGGAGCTGGGACTGGGGCTGGGGCTGGGCCTGGGGCTAGGGCTAGGGCTAGGGCCTTACTTAGGAATAGTCTCAAGGCCTTACTTAGGGTCACTGTCAGGGCCTTAGTTAGGGTTAGCATCAGAGCCTTCGTTAGGTATAATATCAGGGCGTGAGTTAGAAGTAGTGTCAAGCCTTAGTGATGGACAGTGCCAGTGCCTTGGTTAGGACGAGCGTCATAGCCTTTGATCTGTATAATGGCAGGGCCAGAGTTAGGACGACAGTCAGGCCCTTAGTTAGGGACACTGTCAGGGCCTTAGTTAGGGACAGTATCACAGCCTGAGTTAGTAGTAGTGTCAAGGCGTTAGTTAAGAACAGTGTCAGGGCCTTACTTACAACTAGCATCAGAGCCTTTCTTCGGTATCGTGTCAGGGCCCGATTTAGGAGTAGTGTCAAGGCCTTAGTTAGGGTCAGTGTCAGGGGCTTAGTTACGAGTACTGTCAAGGCCTTTCTTAGGATTAGTGTCACAGACTTAGTTAGGACTAGCATCAGAGCCCTCGTTAGGTATACTGTCAGGGCCTTAGTTAGGGACAGTGTCAGGGCCTGAGTTAGGAGTGGAATTAGTGCCTCTCTTAGGAACAGTGTCAGGGTCTGTGTTAGGTGTAGTGTCAGGGCATGTGTTACGTGTAGTGTCAGGGCATAAGTTAGGACAGTGTCAGGGCCTTAGTTAGGACTAGCATCAGAGCCTTGGTGACGTATCGTGTCACGGCCTGAGTTAGCCGTAGTCTCAGGCCCTACTTAGGGACAGTGTCAGGGCCTTGGTTAGGACTACCATCAGAGCCTTCGTTAGGGCCAGTGTCAGGGTCTTGGTTAGGACTGGCCTCACAGCCTTCTGTTAGGTACACTGTCAGGGCTTGAGACACGCATAGTGTTAGGGACTTTGATATGGACAGTATCAGGCCCTGACATTGGACCAGCATCTAGGCCTTACTTAGGGACAGTGTCACGGCCTTGGGGCTAAATTGAGGGCCTGAGTTATGCATAGCATCAGGGCTTTAGTTGATATAAGAGGCTCGACTTTAGCTAAAGACAGGGATAAGTTATGATCTAGGTATACTATCAGGAAATGACCCAGGTATAGTGTCAATACCTTAGTTACTGAGAATATCGGGGCCTTGTTTAGAACCAGTGTCAGGGCTTCAGGCAGGGACAGCGTCACAGCCTGACGTAGGGAGAGCGACAGGGCCCGAGTGAGGCCTAGCATCAGGTCCTTAGCTGGGGACACTGTCAGGGCATGACTCAGGAGCAGCATCAGGGCCTCTGTAGGATCAGCATTACGGTCTTAGTTAAAGACATGATCAGGGCCTGAGTTAGGTGGAGTGTCAAGGCCTCAGTTACGGATAGCTTCAGGGCCTGTGTTACGGACAGCCTCAGGGCTTTATTTAGGGCCAGCATCAGGGCTGCCTTAGGGATAGTGTCAGGACCTTGGCTCGAGATGGCTCAGTATATTAGCTCAGGATAGCGTTAGGCCTTTAGTTATTGCGGGCAGCAGGGCCTGCATTAGGGACACCTTCCAGGCCTTACTTACAAACAGTGTCAGGGCCTTAGGGATGACTAGTCAGGGCCTTAGTTAGGGACAGCATTAGGGCTTCAGGTAGGGTAAGAGGGAGGACATTAACTATGGACAAGGGATAAAGTCCGGAACGGAGCGAGGGACACTTTGAAGGCCTTAGTTATCGAGAGCACCTGGGCCTTCTTTAGGACCAGTATCACGGCCTTCGGTAGGGACAGTGTCAGGGCAAGGCCTAGGAGGAGCATAAGGGCCTCTTTAGGATCAGCATCAGGGGCTGGGGCTGGGGCTACGGCTGGGGCTACGGCTCGGGCTGGGGCTGGGGCTGGAGATGGGAATGGGGATGGGGATGGGGATGGGCTAGGGGAGGGCTAGGGCTAGGGTTAGGGCTAGGGCCTTAGTTAGGAATAGTGTCAAGGACTTAGTTAGGGTCACTGTCAGGGCCTTAGTTAGGGTTAGCATCAGAGCCTTTGTTAGGTATAATGTCAGAGCTTGAGTTAGTAGTACTGTCAGGGCTTTAGTGAGGGACAGTGTCAGGTTCTTGGTAAGGACGAGCATTAGAGCCTTTGTTATGTATAATGGCAGGGCCAGAGTTAGGAGGAGAGTCAGGCAATTAGTCAGGGACACTGTCAGGGACTTAGTTAGGGACAGTATCACGGCCTGAGTTACTAGTAGTGTCAAGGCCTTAGTTAAGGACAGTGTCAGGGCAAGGCCTAGGAGGAGCATTAAGGGCCTCTGTAGGATCAGCATCAGGGTCTGGGGCTGAGGCAAGGGCTAGGGCTAGGGCTACGGTTAGGGCTATGGCCTTAGTTAGCAATAGTGTCAAGGCCTTAGTTAGGGTCACTGTCAGGGCCTTAGTTAGGACTAGCATCAGAGCCTTGTGACGTATCGTGTCACAGCCTGAGCTGGCCGTAGTCTCAGGCCCTACTTAGGGACAGTGTCAGGGTCTTGGTTAGGACTGGCGTCAGATCCTTCTGTTAGGTACAGTGTCAGGGCTTGAGACACGCATAGTGTTAGGGACTTTGATAGGGACAGTATCAGGCCCTGACGTTGGACCAGCATCTAGGCCTTACTTAGGGACAGTGTCACGGCCTTGGGGCTAAATTGAGGGCCTGAGTTATGCATAGCATCTGGGCTTTAGTTGCCATAAGAGGCTCCACTTTAGCTAAAGACAGGGATAAGTTATGATCTAGGTATACTGTCAGGACATGACCCAGGTATAGTGTCAACACCTTAGTTACTGAGAATATCGCGGCCTTGTTTAGAACCAGTGTCAGGACTTCAGCTAGGGACAGCGTCAGAGCCTGACGTAAGGAGAGCGACAGGGCCCGAGTGAGGCCTAGCATCAGGTCCTTAGCTGGGGACACTGTCAGGGCCTTAGTTAGGGAAAGTATCACGGCCTGAGTTACTAGTAGTCACAAGGCCACAGTTAAGCACAGTGTCAAGGCAACGCCTAGGAGAAGCATAAAGGCCTCTGTAGGAGCTGGGGCAGGAGCTGGGACTGGGACTGGGGCTGGAGCTGGGGCTGGGGCTAGGGCTGGGGCTAGGGCCTTACTTAGGAATAGTCTCAAGGCCTTACTTAGGGTCACTGTCAGGGCCTTAGTTAGGGTTAGCATCAGAGCCTTTGTTAGGTATAATGTCAGAGCTTGAGTTAGAAGTAGCGTCAGGGCCTTAGTGAGGGACAGTGTCAGGTCCTTGCTAAGGACGAGCGTTAGAGCCTTTGTTATGTATAATGGCAGGGCCAGAGTTAGGAGGAGAGTCAGGTAATTAGTCAGGGACACTGTCAGGGACTTAGTTAGGGACAGTATCACGGCCTGAGTTACTAGTAGTGTCAAGGCCTTACTTAAGGACAGTGTCAGGGCAAGCACTAGCAGGAGCATAAAGGCCTCTGTAGGAGCTGGGACAGGAGCTCGGACTGGGGCTGGGGCTGGGCCTGGGGCTAGGGCTAGGGCTAGGGCCTTACTTAGGAATAGTCTCAAGGCCTTACTTAGGGTCACTGTCAGGGCCTTAGTTAGGGTTAGCATCAGAGCCTTCGTTAGGTATAATATCAGGGCGTGAGTTAGAAGTAGTGTCAAGCCTTAGTGATGGACAGTGCCAGTGCCTTGGTTAGGACGAGCGTCATAGCCTTTGATCTGTATAATGGCAGGGCCAGAGTTAGGACGACAGTCAGGCCCTTAGTTAGGGACACTGTCAGGGCCTTAGTTAGGGACAGTATCACAGCCTGAGTTAGTAGTAGTGTCAAGGCGTTAGTTAAGAACAGTGTCAGGGCCTTACTTACAACTAGCATCAGAGCCTTTCTTCGGTATCGTGTCAGGGCCCGATTTAGGAGTAGTGTCAAGGCCTTAGTTAGGGTCAGTGTCAGGGGCTTAGTTACGAGTACTGTCAAGGCCTTTCTTAGGATTAGTGTCACAGACTTAGTTAGGACTAGCATCAGAGCCCTCGTTAGGTATACTGTCAGGGCCTTAGTTAGGGACAGTGTCAGGGCCTGAGTTAGGAGTGGAATTAGTGCCTCTCTTAGGAACAGTGTCAGGGTCTGTGTTAGGTGTAGTGTCAGGGCATGTGTTACGTGTAGTGTCAGGGCATAAGTTAGGACAGTGTCAGGGCCTTAGTTAGGACTAGCATCAGAGCCTTGGTGACGTATCGTGTCACGGCCTGAGTTAGCCGTAGTCTCAGGCCCTACTTAGGGACAGTGTCAGGGCCTTGGTTAGGACTACCATCAGAGCCTTCGTTAGGGCCAGTGTCAGGGTCTTGGTTAGGACTGGCCTCAGAGCCTTCTGTTAGGTACACTGTCAGGGCTTGAGACACGCATAGTGTTAGGGACTTTGATATGGACAGTATCAGGCCCTGACATTGGACCAGCATCTAGGCCTTACTTAGGGACAGTGTCACGGCCTTGGGGCTAAATTGAGGGCCTGAGTTATGCATAGCATCAGGGCTTTAGTTGATATAAGAGGCTCGACTTTAGCTAAAGACAGGGATAAGTTATGATCTAGGTATACTATCAGGAAATGACCCAGGTATAGTGTCAATACCTTAGTTACTGAGAATATCGGGGCCTTGTTTAGAACCAGTGTCAGGGCTTCAGGCAGGGACAGCGTCACAGCCTGACGTAGGGAGAGCGACAGGGCCCGAGTGAGGCCTAGCATCAGGTCCTTAGCTGGGGACACTGTCAGGGCATGACTCAGGAGCAGCATCAGGGCCTCTGTAGGATCAGCATTACGGTCTTAGTTAAAGACATGATCAGGGCCTGAGTTAGGTGGAGTGTCAAGGCCTCAGTTACGGATAGCTTCAGGGCCTGTGTTACGGACAGCCTCAGGGCTTTATTTAGGGCCAGCATCAGGGCTGCCTTAGGGATAGTGTCAGGACCTTGGCTCGAGATGGCTCAGTATATTAGCTCAGGATAGCGTTAGGCCTTTAGTTATTGCGGGCAGCAGGGCCTGCATTAGGGACACCTTCCAGGCCTTACTTACAAACAGTGTCAGGGCCTTAGGGATGACTAGTCAGGGCCTTAGTTAGGGACAGCATTAGGGCTTCAGGTAGGGTAAGAGGGAGGACATTAACTATGGACAAGGGATAAAGTCCGGAACGGAGCGAGGGACACTTTGAAGGCCTTAGTTATCGAGAGCACCTGGGCCTTCTTTAGGACCAGTATCACGGCCTTCGGTAGGGACAGTGTCAGGGCAAGGCCTAGGAGGAGCATAAGGGCCTCTTTAGGATCAGCATCAGGGGCTGGGGCTGGGGCTACGGCTGGGGCTACGGCTCGGGCTGGGGCTGGGGCTGGAGATGGGAATGGGGATGGGGATGGGGATGGGCTAGGGGAGGGCTAGGGCTAGGGTTAGGGCTAGGGCCTTAGTTAGGAATAGTGTCAAGGACTTAGTTAGGGTCACTGTCAGGGCCTTAGTTAGGGTTAGCATCAGAGCCTTTGTTAGGTATAATGTCAGAGCTTGAGTTAGTAGTACTGTCAGGGCTTTAGTGAGGGACAGTGTCAGGTTCTTGGTAAGGACGAGCATTAGAGCCTTTGTTATGTATAATGGCAGGGCCAGAGTTAGGAGGAGAGTCAGGCAATTAGTCAGGGACACTGTCAGGGACTTAGTTAGGGACAGTATCACGGCCTGAGTTACTAGTAGTGTCAAGGCCTTAGTTAAGGACAGTGTCAGGGCAAGGCCTAGGAGGAGCATTAAGGGCCTCTGTAGGATCAGCATCAGGGTCTGGGGCTGAGGCAAGGGCTAGGGCTAGGGCTACGGTTAGGGCTATGGCCTTAGTTAGCAATAGTGTCAAGGCCTTAGTTAGGGTCACTGTCAGGGCCTTAGTTAGGACTAGCATCAGAGCCTTGTGACGTATCGTGTCACAGCCTGAGCTGGCCGTAGTCTCAGGCCCTACTTAGGGACAGTGTCAGGGTCTTGGTTAGGACTGGCGTCAGATCCTTCTGTTAGGTACAGTGTCAGGGCTTGAGACACGCATAGTGTTAGGGACTTTGATAGGGACAGTATCAGGCCCTGACGTTGGACCAGCATCTAGGCCTTACTTAGGGACAGTGTCACGGCCTTGGGGCTAAATTGAGGGCCTGAGTTATGCATAGCATCTGGGCTTTAGTTGCCATAAGAGGCTCCACTTTAGCTAAAGACAGGGATAAGTTATGATCTAGGTATACTGTCAGGACATGACCCAGGTATAGTGTCAACACCTTAGTTACTGAGAATATCGCGGCCTTGTTTAGAACCAGTGTCAGGACTTCAGCTAGGGACAGCGTCAGAGCCTGACGTAAGGAGAGCGACAGGGCCCGAGTGAGGCCTAGCATCAGGTCCTTAGCTGGGGACACTGTCAGGGCCTTAGTTAGGGAAAGTATCACGGCCTGAGTTACTAGTAGTCACAAGGCCACAGTTAAGCACAGTGTCAAGGCAACGCCTAGGAGAAGCATAAAGGCCTCTGTAGGAGCTGGGGCAGGAGCTGGGACTGGGACTGGGGCTGGAGCTGGGGCTGGGGCTAGGGCTGGGGCTAGGGCCTTACTTAGGAATAGTCTCAAGGCCTTACTTAGGGTCACTGTCAGGGCCTTAGTTAGGGTTAGCATCAGAGCCTTTGTTAGGTATAATGTCAGAGCTTGAGTTAGAAGTAGCGTCAGGGCCTTAGTGAGGGACAGTGTCAGGTCCTTGCTAAGGACGAGCGTTAGAGCCTTTGTTATGTATAATGGCAGGGCCAGAGTTAGGAGGAGAGTCAGGTAATTAGTCAGGGACACTGTCAGGGACTTAGTTAGGGACAGTATCACGGCCTGAGTTACTAGTAGTGTCAAGGCCTTACTTAAGGACAGTGTCAGGGCAAGCACTAGCAGGAGCATAAAGGCCTCTGTAGGAGCTGGGGCAGGAGCTGGGACTGGGGCTGGGGCTGGGCCTGGGGCTAGGGCTAGGGCTAGGGCCTTACTTAGGAATAGTCTCAAGGCCTTACTTAGGGTCACTGTCAGGGCCTTAGTTAGGGTTAGCATCAGAGCCTTCGTTAGGTATAATATCAGGGCGTGAGTTAGAAGTAGTGTCAAGCCTTAGTGATGGACAGTGCCAGTGCCTTGGTTAGGACGAGCGTCATAGCCTTTGATCTGTATAATGGCAGGGCCAGAGTTAGGACGACAGTCAGGCCCTTAGTTAGGGACACTGTCAGGGCCTTAGTTAGGGACAGTATCACAGCCTGAGTTAGTAGTAGTGTCAAGGCGTTAGTTAAGAACAGTGTCAGGGCCTTACTTACAACTAGCATCAGAGCCTTTCTTCGGTATCGTGTCAGGGCCCGATTTAGGAGTAGTGTCAAGGCCTTAGTTAGGGTCAGTGTCAGGGGCTTAGTTACGAGTACTGTCAAGGCCTTTCTTAGGATTAGTGTCACAGACTTAGTTAGGACTAGCATCAGAGCCCTCGTTAGGTATACTGTCAGGGCCTTAGTTAGGGACAGTGTCAGGGCCTGAGTTAGGAGTGGAATTAGTGCCTCTCTTAGGAACAGTGTCAGGGTCTGTGTTAGGTGTAGTGTCAGGGCATGTGTTACGTGTAGTGTCAGGGCATAAGTTAGGACAGTGTCAGGGCCTTAGTTAGGACTAGCATCAGAGCCTTGGTGACGTATCGTGTCACGGCCTGAGTTAGCCGTAGTCTCAGGCCCTACTTAGGGACAGTGTCAGGGCCTTGGTTAGGACTACCATCAGAGCCTTCGTTAGGGCCAGTGTCAGGGTCTTGGTTAGGACTGGCCTCAGAGCCTTCTGTTAGGTACACTGTCAGGGCTTGAGACACGCATAGTGTTAGGGACTTTGATATGGACAGTATCAGGCCCTGACATTGGACCAGCATCTAGGCCTTACTTAGGGACAGTGTCACGGCCTTGGGGCTAAATTGAGGGCCTGAGTTATGCATAGCATCAGGGCTTTAGTTGATATAAGAGGCTCGACTTTAGCTAAAGACAGGGATAAGTTATGATCTAGGTATACTATCAGGAAATGACCCAGGTATAGTGTCAATACCTTAGTTACTGAGAATATCGGGGCCTTGTTTAGAACCAGTGTCAGGGCTTCAGGCAGGGACAGCGTCACAGCCTGACGTAGGGAGAGCGACAGGGCCCGAGTGAGGCCTAGCATCAGGTCCTTAGCTGGGGACACTGTCAGGGCATGACTCAGGAGCAGCATCAGGGCCTCTGTAGGATCAGCATTACGGTCTTAGTTAAAGACATGATCAGGGCCTGAGTTAGGTGGAGTGTCAAGGCCTCAGTTACGGATAGCTTCAGGGCCTGTGTTACGGACAGCCTCAGGGCTTTATTTAGGGCCAGCATCAGGGCTGCCTTAGGGATAGTGTCAGGACCTTGGCTCGAGATGGCTCAGTATATTAGCTCAGGATAGCGTTAGGCCTTTAGTTATTGCGGGCAGCAGGGCCTGCATTAGGGACACCTTCCAGGCCTTACTTACAAACAGTGTCAGGGCCTTAGGGATGACTAGTCAGGGCCTTAGTTAGGGACAGCATTAGGGCTTCAGGTAGGGTAAGAGGGAGGACATTAACTATGGACAAGGGATAAAGTCCGGAACGGAGCGAGGGACACTTTGAAGGCCTTAGTTATCGAGAGCACCTGGGCCTTCTTTAGGACCAGTATCACGGCCTTCGGTAGGGACAGTGTCAGGGCAAGGCCTAGGAGGAGCATAAGGGCCTCTTTAGGATCAGCATCAGGGGCTGGGGCTGGGGCTACGGCTGGGGCTACGGCTCGGGCTGGGGCTGGGGCTGGAGATGGGAATGGGGATGGGGATGGGGATGGGCTAGGGGAGGGCTAGGGCTAGGGTTAGGGCTAGGGCCTTAGTTAGGAATAGTGTCAAGGACTTAGTTAGGGTCACTGTCAGGGCCTTAGTTAGGGTTAGCATCAGAGCCTTTGTTAGGTATAATGTCAGAGCTTGAGTTAGTAGTACTGTCAGGGCTTTAGTGAGGGACAGTGTCAGGTTCTTGGTAAGGACGAGCATTAGAGCCTTTGTTATGTATAATGGCAGGGCCAGAGTTAGGAGGAGAGTCAGGCAATTAGTCAGGGACACTGTCAGGGACTTAGTTAGGGACAGTATCACGGCCTGAGTTACTAGTAGTGTCAAGGCCTTAGTTAAGGACAGTGTCAGGGCAAGGCCTAGGAGGAGCATTAAGGGCCTCTGTAGGATCAGCATCAGGGTCTGGGGCTGAGGCAAGGGCTAGGGCTAGGGCTACGGCTACGGCTATGGCCTTAGTTAGCAATAGTGTCAAGGCCTTAGTTAGGGTCACTGTCAGGGCCTTAGTTAGGACTAGCATCAGAGCCTTGTGACGTATCGTGTCACAGCCTGAGCTGGCCGTAGTCTCAGGCCCTACTTAGGGACAGTGTCAGGGTCTTGGTTAGGACTGGCGTCAGATCCTTCTGTTAGGTACAGTGTCAGGGCTTGAGACACGCATAGTGTTAGGGACTTTGATAGGGACAGTATCAGGCCCTGACGTTGGACCAGCATCTAGGCCTTACTTAGGGACAGTGTCACGGCCTTGGGGCTAAATTGAGGGCCTGAGTTATGCATAGCATCTGGGCTTTAGTTGCCATAAGAGGCTCCACTTTAGCTAAAGACAGGGATAAGTTATGATCTAGGTATACTGTCAGGACATGACCCAGGTATAGTGTCAACACCTTAGTTACTGAGAATATCGCGGCCTTGTTTAGAACCAGTGTCAGGACTTCAGCTAGGGACAGCGTCAGAGCCTGACGTAAGGAGAGCGACAGGGCCCGAGTGAGGCCTAGCATCAGGTCCTTAGCTGGGGACACTGTCAGGGCCTTAGTTAGGGAAAGTATCACGGCCTGAGTTACTAGTAGTCACAAGGCCACAGTTAAGCACAGTGTCAAGGCAACGCCTAGGAGAAGCATAAAGGCCTCTGTAGGAGCTGGGGCAGGAGCTGGGACTGGGACTGGGGCTGGAGCTGGGGCTGGGGCTAGGGCTGGGGCTAGGGCCTTACTTAGGAATAGTCTCAAGGCCTTACTTAGGGTCACTGTCAGGGCCTTAGTTAGGGTTAGCATCAGAGCCTTTGTTAGGTATAATGTCAGAGCTTGAGTTAGAAGTAGCGTCAGGGCCTTAGTGAGGGACAGTGTCAGGTCCTTGCTAAGGACGAGCGTTAGAGCCTTTGTTATGTATAATGGCAGGGCCAGAGTTAGGAGGAGAGTCAGGTAATTAGTCAGGGACACTGTCAGGGACTTAGTTAGGGACAGTATCACGGCCTGAGTTACTAGTAGTGTCAAGGCCTTACTTAAGGACAGTGTCAGGGCAAGCACTAGCAGGAGCATAAAGGCCTCTGTAGGAGCTGGGGCAGGAGCTGGGACTGGGGCTGGGGCTGGGCCTGGGGCTAGGGCTAGGGCTAGGGCCTTACTTAGGAATAGTCTCAAGGCCTTACTTAGGGTCACTGTCAGGGCCTTAGTTAGGGTTAGCATCAGAGCCTTCGTTAGGTATAATATCAGGGCGTGAGTTAGAAGTAGTGTCAAGCCTTAGTGATGGACAGTGCCAGTGCCTTGGTTAGGACGAGCGTCATAGCCTTTGATCTGTATAATGGCAGGGCCAGAGTTAGGACGACAGTCAGGCCCTTAGTTAGGGACACTGTCAGGGCCTTAGTTAGGGACAGTATCACAGCCTGAGTTAGTAGTAGTGTCAAGGCGTTAGTTAAGAACAGTGTCAGGGCCTTACTTACAACTAGCATCAGAGCCTTTCTTCGGTATCGTGTCAGGGCCCGATTTAGGAGTAGTGTCAAGGCCTTAGTTAGGGTCAGTGTCAGGGGCTTAGTTACGAGTACTGTCAAGGCCTTTCTTAGGATTAGTGTCACAGACTTAGTTAGGACTAGCATCAGAGCCCTCGTTAGGTATACTGTCAGGGCCTTAGTTAGGGACAGTGTCAGGGCCTGAGTTAGGAGTGGAATTAGTGCCTCTCTTAGGAACAGTGTCAGGGTCTGTGTTAGGTGTAGTGACAGGGCATGTGTTACGTGTAGTGTCAGGGCATAAGTTAGGACAGTGTCAGGGCCTTAGTTAGGACTAGCATCAGAGCCTTGGTGACGTATCGTGTCACGGCCTGAGTTAGCCGTAGTCTCAGGCCCTACTTAGGGACAGTGTCAGGGCCTTGGTTAGGACTACCATCAGAGCCTTTGTTAGGGCCAGTGTCAGGGTCTTGGTTAGGACTGGCCTCACAGCCTTCTGTTAGGTACACTGTCAGGGCTTGAGACACGCATAGTGTTAGGGACTTTGATATGGACAGTATCAGGCCCTGACATTGGACCAGCATCTAGGCCTTACTTAGGGACAGTGTCACGGCCTTGGGGCTAAATTGAGGGCCTGAGTTATGCATAGCATCAGGGCTTTAGTTGATATAAGAGGCTCGACTTTAGCTAAAGACAGGGATAAGTTATGATCTAGGTATACTATCAGGAAATGACCCAGGTATAGTGTCAATACCTTAGTTACTGAGAATATCGGGGCCTTGTTTAGAACCAGTGTCAGGGCTTCAGGTAGGGACAGCGTCACAGCCTGACGTAGCGAGAGCGACAGGGCCCGAGTGAGGCCTAGCATCAGGTCCTTAGCTGGGGACACTGTCAGGGCATGACTCAGGAGCAGCATCAGGGCCTCTGTAGGATCAGCATTACGGTCTTAGTTAAAGACATGATCAGGGCCTGAGTTAGGTGGAGTGTCAAGGCCTCAGTTACGGATAGCTTCAGGGCCTGTGTTACGGACAGCCTCAGGGCTTTATTTAGGGCCAGCATCAGGGCTGCCTTAGGGATAGTGTCAGGACCTTGGCTCGAGATGGCTCAGTATATTAGCTCAGGATAGCGTTAGGCCTTTAGTTATTGCGGGCAGCAGGGCCTGCATTAGGGACACCTTCCAGGCCTTACTTACAAACAGTGTCAGGGCCTTAGGGATGACTAGTCAGGGCCTTAGTTAGGGACAGCATTAGGGCTTCAGGTAGGGTAAGAGGGAGGACATTAACTATGGACAAGGGATAAAGTCCGGAACGGAGCGAGGGACACTTTGAAGGCCTTAGTTATCGAGAGCACCTGGGCCTTCTTTAGGACCAGTATCACGGCCTTCGGTAGGGACAGTGTCAGGGCAAGGCCTAGGAGGAGCATAAGGGCCTCTTTAGGATCAGCATCAGGGGCTGGGGCTGGGGCTACGGCTGGGGCTACGGCTCGGGCTGGGGCTGGGGCTGGAGATGGGAATGGGGATGGGGATGGGGATGGGCTAGGGGAGGGCTAGGGCTAGGGTTAGGGCTAGGGCCTTAGTTAGGAATAGTGTCAAGGACTTAGTTAGGGTCACTGTCAGGGCCTTAGTTAGGGTTAGCATCAGAGCCTTTGTTAGGTATAATGTCAGAGCTTGAGTTAGTAGTACTGTCAGGGCTTTAGTGAGGGACAGTGTCAGGTTCTTGGTAAGGACGAGCATTAGAGCCTTTGTTATGTATAATGGCAGGGCCAGAGTTAGGAGGAGAGTCAGGCAATTAGTCAGGGACACTGTCAGGGACTTAGTTAGGGACAGTATCACGGCCTGAGTTACTAGTAGTGTCAAGGCCTTAGTTAAGGACAGTGTCAGGGCAAGGCCTAGGAGGAGCATTAAGGGCCTCTGTAGGATCAGCATCAGGGTCTGGGGCTGAGGCAAGGGCTAGGGCTAGGGCTACGGCTACGGCTATGGCCTTAGTTAGCAATAGTGTCAAGGCCTTAGTTAGGGTCACTGTCAGGGCCTTAGTTAGGACTAGCATCAGAGCCTTGTGACGTATCGTGTCACAGCCTGAGCTGGCCGTAGTCTCAGGCCCTACTTAGGGACAGTGTCAGGGTCTTGGTTAGGACTGGCGTCAGATCCTTCTGTTAGGTACAGTGTCAGGGCTTGAGACACGCATAGTGTTAGGGACTTTGATAGGGACAGTATCAGGCCCTGACGTTGGACCAGCATCTAGGCCTTACTTAGGGACAGTGTCACGGCCTTGGGGCTAAATTGAGGGCCTGAGTTATGCATAGCATCTGGGCTTTAGTTGCCATAAGAGGCTCCACTTTAGCTAAAGACAAGGATAAGTTATGATCTAGGTATACTGTCAGGACATGACCCAGGTATAGTGTCAACACCTTAGTTACTGAGAATATCGCGGCCTTGTTTAGAACCAGTGTCAGGACTTCAGCTAGGGACAGCGTCAGAGCCTGACGTAAGGAGAGCGACAGGGCCCGAGTGAGGCCTAGCATCAGGTCCTTAGCTGGGGACACTGTCAGGGCCTTAGTTAGGGAAAGTATCACGGCCTGAGTTACTAGTAGTCACAAGGCCACAGTTAAGCACAGTGTCAAGGCAACGCCTAGGAGAAGCATAAAGGCCTCTGTAGGAGCTGGGGCAGGAGCTGGGACTGGGACTGGGACTGGGACTGGGGCTGGGGCTGGGGCTGGGACTGGGGCTAGGGCCTTACTTAGGAATAGTGTCAAGGCCTTAGTTAGGGTTAGCATCAGAGCCTTTGTTAGGTATAATGTCAGAGCTTGAGTTAGAAGTAGCGTCAGGGCCTTAGTGAGGGACAGTGTCAGGTCCTTGCTAAGGACGAGCGTTAGAGCCTTTGTTATGTATAATGGCAGGGCCAGAGTTAGGAGGAGAGTCAGGTAATTAGTCAGGGACACTGTCAGGGACTTAGTTAGGGACAGTATCACGGCCTGAGTTACTAGTAGTGTCAAGGCCTTACTTAAGGACAGTGTCAGGGCAAGAACTAGCAGGAGCATAAAGGCCTCTGTAGGAGCTGGGGCAGAAGCTGGGACTGGGGCTGGGGCTGGGACTGGGGCTGGGGCTGGGCCTGGGGCTAGGGCTAGGGCTAGGGCCTTACTTAGGAATAGTCTCAAGGCCTTACTTAGGGTCACTGTCAGGGCCTTAGTTAGGGTTAGCATCAGAGCCTTCGTTAGGTATAATATCAGGGCGTGAGTTAGAAGTAGTGTCAAGCCTTAGTGATGGACAGTGCCAGTGCCTTGGTTAGGACGAGCGTCATAGCCTTTGATCTGTATAATGTCAGGGCCAGAGTTAGGACGACAGTCAGGCCCTTAGTTAGCGACACTGTCAGGGCCTTAGTTAGGGACAGTATCACAGCCTGAGTTAGTAGTAGTGTCAAGGCGTTAGTTAAGAACAGTGTCAGGGCCTTACTTACAACTAGCATCAGAGCCTTTCTTCGGTATCGTGTCAGGGCCCGATTTAGGAGTAGTGTCAAGGCCTTAGTTAGGGTCAGTGTCAGGGGCTTAGTTACGAGTACTGTCAAGGCCTTTCTTAGGATTAGTGTCACAGACTTAGTTAGGACTAGCATCAGAGCCCTCGTTAGGTATACTGTCAGGGCCTTAGTTAGGGACAGTGTCAGGGCCTGAGTTAGGAGTGGAATTAGTGCCTCTCTTAGGAACAGTGTCAGGGTCTGTGTTAGGTGTAGTGACAGGGCATGTGTTACGTGTAGTGTCAGGGCATAAGTTAGGACAGTGTCAGGGCCTTAGTTAGGACTAGCATCAGAGCCTTGGTGACGTATCGTGTCACGGCCTGAGTTAGCCGTAGTCTCAGGCCCTACTTAGGGACAGTGTCAGGGCCTTGGTTAGGACTACCATCAGAGCCTTTGTTAGGGCCAGTGTCAGGGTCTTGGTTAGGACTGGCCTCACAGCCTTCTGTTAGGTACACTGTCAGGGCTTGAGACACGCATAGTGTTAGGGACTTTGATATGGACAGTATCAGGCCCTGACATTGGACCAGCATCTAGGCCTTACTTAGGGACAGTGTCACGGCCTTGGGGCTAAATTGAGGGCCTGAGTTATGCATAGCATCAGGGCTTTAGTTGATATAAGAGGCTCGACTTTAGCTAAAGACAGGGATAAGTTATGATCTAGGTATACTATCAGGAAATGACCCAGGTATAGTGTCAATACCTTAGTTACTGAGAATATCGGGGCCTTGTTTAGAACCAGTGTCAGGGCTTCAGGTAGGGACAGCGTCACAGCCTGACGTAGCGAGAGCGACAGGGCCCGAGTGAGGCCTAGCATCAGGTCCTTAGCTGGGGACACTGTCAGGGCATGACTCAGGAGCAGCATCAGGGCCTCTGTAGGATCAGCATTACGGTCTTAGTTAAAGACATGATCAGGGCCTGAGTTAGGTGGAGTGTCAAGGCCTCAGTTACGGATAGCTTCAGGGCCTGTGTTACGGACAGCCTCAGGGCTTTATTTAGGGCCAGCATCAGGGCTGCCTTAGGGATAGTGTCAGGACCTTGGCTCGAGATGGCTCAGTATATTAGCTCAGGATAGCGTTAGGCCTTTAGTTATTGCGGGCAGCAGGGCCTGCATTAGGGACACCTTCCAGGCCTTACTTACAAACAGTGTCAGGGCCTTAGGGATGACTAGTCAGGGCCTTAGTTAGGGACAGCATTAGGGCTTCAGGTAGGGTAAGAGGGAGGACATTAACTATGGACAAGGGATAAAGTCCGGAACGGAGCGAGGGACACTTTGAAGGCCTTAGTTATCGAGAGCACCTGGGCCTTCTTTAGGACCAGTATCACGGCCTTCGGTAGGGACAGTGTCAGGGCAAGGCCTAGGAGGAGCATAAGGGCCTCTTTAGGATCAGCATCAGGGGCTGGGGCTGGGGCTACGGCTGGGGCTACGGCTCGGGCTGGGGCTGGGGCTGGAGATGGGAATGGGGATGGGGATGGGGATGGGCTAGGGGAGGGCTAGGGCTAGGGTTAGGGCTAGGGCCTTAGTTAGGAATAGTGTCAAGGACTTAGTTAGGGTCACTGTCAGGGCCTTAGTTAGGGTTAGCATCAGAGCCTTTGTTAGGTATAATGTCAGAGCTTGAGTTAGTAGTACTGTCAGGGCTTTAGTGAGGGACAGTGTCAGGTTCTTGGTAAGGACGAGCATTAGAGCCTTTGTTATGTATAATGGCAGGGCCAGAGTTAGGAGGAGAGTCAGGCAATTAGTCAGGGACACTGTCAGGGACTTAGTTAGGGACAGTATCACGGCCTGAGTTACTAGTAGTGTCAAGGCCTTAGTTAAGGACAGTGTCAGGGCAAGGCCTAGGAGGAGCATTAAGGGCCTCTGTAGGATCAGCATCAGGGTCTGGGGCTGAGGCAAGGGCTAGGGCTAGGGCTACGGTTAGGGCTATGGCCTTAGTTAGCAATAGTGTCAAGGCCTTAGTTAGGGTCACTGTCAGGGCCTTAGTTAGGACTAGCATCAGAGCCTTGTGACGTATCGTGTCACAGCCTGAGCTGGCCGTAGTCTCAGGCCCTACTTAGGGACAGTGTCAGGGTCTTGGTTAGGACTGGCGTCAGATCCTTCTGTTAGGTACAGTGTCAGGGCTTGAGACACGCATAGTGTTAGGGACTTTGATAGGGACAGTATCAGGCCCTGACGTTGGACCAGCATCTAGGCCTTACTTAGGGACAGTGTCACGGCCTTGGGGCTAAATTGAGGGCCTGAGTTATGCATAGCATCTGGGCTTTAGTTGCCATAAGAGGCTCCACTTTAGCTAAAGACAGGGATAAGTTATGATCTAGGTATACTGTCAGGACATGACCCAGGTATAGTGTCAACACCTTAGTTACTGAGAATATCGCGGCCTTGTTTAGAACCAGTGTCAGGACTTCAGCTAGGGACAGCGTCAGAGCCTGACGTAAGGAGAGCGACAGGGCCCGAGTGAGGCCTAGCATCAGGTCCTTAGCTGGGGACACTGTCAGGGCCTTAGTTAGGGAAAGTATCACGGCCTGAGTTACTAGTAGTCACAAGGCCACAGTTAAGCACAGTGTCAAGGCAACGCCTAGGAGAAGCATAAAGGCCTCTGTAGGAGCTGGGGCAGGAGCTGGGACTGGGACTGGGGCTGGAGCTGGGGCTGGGGCTAGGGCTGGGGCTAGGGCCTTACTTAGGAATAGTCTCAAGGCCTTACTTAGGGTCACTGTCAGGGCCTTAGTTAGGGTTAGCATCAGAGCCTTTGTTAGGTATAATGTCAGAGCTTGAGTTAGAAGTAGCGTCAGGGCCTTAGTGAGGGACAGTGTCAGGTCCTTGCTAAGGACGAGCGTTAGAGCCTTTGTTATGTATAATGGCAGGGCCAGAGTTAGGAGGAGAGTCAGGTAATTAGTCAGGGACACTGTCAGGGACTTAGTTAGGGACAGTATCACGGCCTGAGTTACTAGTAGTGTCAAGGCCTTACTTAAGGACAGTGTCAGGGCAAGCACTAGCAGGAGCATAAAGGCCTCTGTAGGAGCTGGGACAGGAGCTCGGACTGGGGCTGGGGCTGGGCCTGGGGCTAGGGCTAGGGCTAGGGCCTTACTTAGGAATAGTCTCAAGGCCTTACTTAGGGTCACTGTCAGGGCCTTAGTTAGGGTTAGCATCAGAGCCTTCGTTAGGTATAATATCAGGGCGTGAGTTAGAAGTAGTGTCAAGCCTTAGTGATGGACAGTGCCAGTGCCTTGGTTAGGACGAGCGTCATAGCCTTTGATCTGTATAATGGCAGGGCCAGAGTTAGGACGACAGTCAGGCCCTTAGTTAGGGACACTGTCAGGGCCTTAGTTAGGGACAGTATCACAGCCTGAGTTAGTAGTAGTGTCAAGGCGTTAGTTAAGAACAGTGTCAGGGCCTTACTTACAACTAGCATCAGAGCCTTTCTTCGGTATCGTGTCAGGGCCCGATTTAGGAGTAGTGTCAAGGCCTTAGTTAGGGTCAGTGTCAGGGGCTTAGTTACGAGTACTGTCAAGGCCTTTCTTAGGATTAGTGTCACAGACTTAGTTAGGACTAGCATCAGAGCCCTCGTTAGGTATACTGTCAGGGCCTTAGTTAGGGACAGTGTCAGGGCCTGAGTTAGGAGTGGAATTAGTGCCTCTCTTAGGAACAGTGTCAGGGTCTGTGTTAGGTGTAGTGTCAGGGCATGTGTTACGTGTAGTGTCAGGGCATAAGTTAGGACAGTGTCAGGGCCTTAGTTAGGACTAGCATCAGAGCCTTGGTGACGTATCGTGTCACGGCCTGAGTTAGCCGTAGTCTCAGGCCCTACTTAGGGACAGTGTCAGGGCCTTGGTTAGGACTACCATCAGAGCCTTCGTTAGGGCCAGTGTCAGGGTCTTGGTTAGGACTGGCCTCAGAGCCTTCTGTTAGGTACACTGTCAGGGCTTGAGACACGCATAGTGTTAGGGACTTTGATATGGACAGTATCAGGCCCTGACATTGGACCAGCATCTAGGCCTTACTTAGGGACAGTGTCACGGCCTTGGGGCTAAATTGAGGGCCTGAGTTATGCATAGCATCAGGGCTTTAGTTGATATAAGAGGCTCGACTTTAGCTAAAGACAGGGATAAGTTATGATCTAGGTATACTATCAGGAAATGACCCAGGTATAGTGTCAATACCTTAGTTACTGAGAATATCGGGGCCTTGTTTAGAACCAGTGTCAGGGCTTCAGGCAGGGACAGCGTCACAGCCTGACGTAGGGAGAGCGACAGGGCCCGAGTGAGGCCTAGCATCAGGTCCTTAGCTGGGGACACTGTCAGGGCATGACTCAGGAGCAGCATCAGGGCCTCTGTAGGATCAGCATTACGGTCTTAGTTAAAGACATGATCAGGGCCTGAGTTAGGTGGAGTGTCAAGGCCTCAGTTACGGATAGCTTCAGGGCCTGTGTTACGGACAGCCTCAGGGCTTTATTTAGGGCCAGCATCAGGGCTGCCTTAGGGATAGTGTCAGGACCTTGGCTCGAGATGGCTCAGTATATTAGCTCAGGATAGCGTTAGGCCTTTAGTTATTGCGGGCAGCAGGGCCTGCATTAGGGACACCTTCCAGGCCTTACTTACAAACAGTGTCAGGGCCTTAGGGATGACTAGTCAGGGCCTTAGTTAGGGACAGCATTAGGGCTTCAGGTAGGGTAAGAGGGAGGACATTAACTATGGACAAGGGATAAAGTCCGGAACGGAGCGAGGGACACTTTGAAGGCCTTAGTTATCGAGAGCACCTGGGCCTTCTTTAGGACCAGTATCACGGCCTTCGGTAGGGACAGTGTCAGGGCAAGGCCTAGGAGGAGCATAAGGGCCTCTTTAGGATCAGCATCAGGGGCTGGGGCTGGGGCTACGGCTGGGGCTACGGCTCGGGCTGGGGCTGGGGCTGGAGATGGGAATGGGGATGGGGATGGGGATGGGCTAGGGGAGGGCTAGGGCTAGGGTTAGGGCTAGGGCCTTAGTTAGGAATAGTGTCAAGGACTTAGTTAGGGTCACTGTCAGGGCCTTAGTTAGGGTTAGCATCAGAGCCTTTGTTAGGTATAATGTCAGAGCTTGAGTTAGTAGTACTGTCAGGGCTTTAGTGAGGGACAGTGTCAGGTTCTTGGTAAGGACGAGCATTAGAGCCTTTGTTATGTATAATGGCAGGGCCAGAGTTAGGAGGAGAGTCAGGCAATTAGTCAGGGACACTGTCAGGGACTTAGTTAGGGACAGTATCACGGCCTGAGTTACTAGTAGTGTCAAGGCCTTAGTTAAGGACAGTGTCAGGGCAAGGCCTAGGAGGAGCATTAAGGGCCTCTGTAGGATCAGCATCAGGGTCTGGGGCTGAGGCAAGGGCTAGGGCTAGGGCTACGGTTAGGGCTATGGCCTTAGTTAGCAATAGTGTCAAGGCCTTAGTTAGGGTCACTGTCAGGGCCTTAGTTAGGACTAGCATCAGAGCCTTGTGACGTATCGTGTCACAGCCTGAGCTGGCCGTAGTCTCAGGCCCTACTTAGGGACAGTGTCAGGGTCTTGGTTAGGACTGGCGTCAGATCCTTCTGTTAGGTACAGTGTCAGGGCTTGAGACACGCATAGTGTTAGGGACTTTGATAGGGACAGTATCAGGCCCTGACGTTGGACCAGCATCTAGGCCTTACTTAGGGACAGTGTCACGGCCTTGGGGCTAAATTGAGGGCCTGAGTTATGCATAGCATCTGGGCTTTAGTTGCCATAAGAGGCTCCACTTTAGCTAAAGACAGGGATAAGTTATGATCTAGGTATACTGTCAGGACATGACCCAGGTATAGTGTCAACACCTTAGTTACTGAGAATATCGCGGCCTTGTTTAGAACCAGTGTCAGGACTTCAGCTAGGGACAGCGTCAGAGCCTGACGTAAGGAGAGCGACAGGGCCCGAGTGAGGCCTAGCATCAGGTCCTTAGCTGGGGACACTGTCAGGGCCTTAGTTAGGGAAAGTATCACGGCCTGAGTTACTAGTAGTCACAAGGCCACAGTTAAGCACAGTGTCAAGGCAACGCCTAGGAGAAGCATAAAGGCCTCTGTAGGAGCTGGGGCAGGAGCTGGGACTGGGACTGGGGCTGGAGCTGGGGCTGGGGCTAGGGCTGGGGCTAGGGCCTTACTTAGGAATAGTCTCAAGGCCTTACTTAGGGTCACTGTCAGGGCCTTAGTTAGGGTTAGCATCAGAGCCTTTGTTAGGTATAATGTCAGAGCTTGAGTTAGAAGTAGCGTCAGGGCCTTAGTGAGGGACAGTGTCAGGTCCTTGCTAAGGACGAGCGTTAGAGCCTTTGTTATGTATAATGGCAGGGCCAGAGTTAGGAGGAGAGTCAGGTAATTAGTCAGGGACACTGTCAGGGACTTAGTTAGGGACAGTATCACGGCCTGAGTTACTAGTAGTGTCAAGGCCTTACTTAAGGACAGTGTCAGGGCAAGCACTAGCAGGAGCATAAAGGCCTCTGTAGGAGCTGGGGCAGGAGCTGGGACTGGGGCTGGGGCTGGGCCTGGGGCTAGGGCTAGGGCTAGGGCCTTACTTAGGAATAGTCTCAAGGCCTTACTTAGGGTCACTGTCAGGGCCTTAGTTAGGGTTAGCATCAGAGCCTTCGTTAGGTATAATATCAGGGCGTGAGTTAGAAGTAGTGTCAAGCCTTAGTGATGGACAGTGCCAGTGCCTTGGTTAGGACGAGCGTCATAGCCTTTGATCTGTATAATGGCAGGGCCAGAGTTAGGACGACAGTCAGGCCCTTAGTTAGGGACACTGTCAGGGCCTTAGTTAGGGACAGTATCACAGCCTGAGTTAGTAGTAGTGTCAAGGCGTTAGTTAAGAACAGTGTCAGGGCCTTACTTACAACTAGCATCAGAGCCTTTCTTCGGTATCGTGTCAGGGCCCGATTTAGGAGTAGTGTCAAGGCCTTAGTTAGGGTCAGTGTCAGGGGCTTAGTTACGAGTACTGTCAAGGCCTTTCTTAGGATTAGTGTCACAGACTTAGTTAGGACTAGCATCAGAGCCCTCGTTAGGTATACTGTCAGGGCCTTAGTTAGGGACAGTGTCAGGGCCTGAGTTAGGAGTGGAATTAGTGCCTCTCTTAGGAACAGTGTCAGGGTCTGTGTTAGGTGTAGTGTCAGGGCATGTGTTACGTGTAGTGTCAGGGCATAAGTTAGGACAGTGTCAGGGCCTTAGTTAGGACTAGCATCAGAGCCTTGGTGACGTATCGTGTCACGGCCTGAGTTAGCCGTAGTCTCAGGCCCTACTTAGGGACAGTGTCAGGGCCTTGGTTAGGACTACCATCAGAGCCTTCGTTAGGGCCAGTGTCAGGGTCTTGGTTAGGACTGGCCTCAGAGCCTTCTGTTAGGTACACTGTCAGGGCTTGAGACACGCATAGTGTTAGGGACTTTGATATGGACAGTATCAGGCCCTGACATTGGACCAGCATCTAGGCCTTACTTAGGGACAGTGTCACGGCCTTGGGGCTAAATTGAGGGCCTGAGTTATGCATAGCATCAGGGCTTTAGTTGATATAAGAGGCTCGACTTTAGCTAAAGACAGGGATAAGTTATGATCTAGGTATACTATCAGGAAATGACCCAGGTATAGTGTCAATACCTTAGTTACTGAGAATATCGGGGCCTTGTTTAGAACCAGTGTCAGGGCTTCAGGCAGGGACAGCGTCACAGCCTGACGTAGGGAGAGCGACAGGGCCCGAGTGAGGCCTAGCATCAGGTCCTTAGCTGGGGACACTGTCAGGGCATGACTCAGGAGCAGCATCAGGGCCTCTGTAGGATCAGCATTACGGTCTTAGTTAAAGACATGATCAGGGCCTGAGTTAGGTGGAGTGTCAAGGCCTCAGTTACGGATAGCTTCAGGGCCTGTGTTACGGACAGCCTCAGGGCTTTATTTAGGGCCAGCATCAGGGCTGCCTTAGGGATAGTGTCAGGACCTTGGCTCGAGATGGCTCAGTATATTAGCTCAGGATAGCGTTAGGCCTTTAGTTATTGCGGGCAGCAGGGCCTGCATTAGGGACACCTTCCAGGCCTTACTTACAAACAGTGTCAGGGCCTTAGGGATGACTAGTCAGGGCCTTAGTTAGGGACAGCATTAGGGCTTCAGGTAGGGTAAGAGGGAGGACATTAACTATGGACAAGGGATAAAGTCCGGAACGGAGCGAGGGACACTTTGAAGGCCTTAGTTATCGAGAGCACCTGGGCCTTCTTTAGGACCAGTATCACGGCCTTCGGTAGGGACAGTGTCAGGGCAAGGCCTAGGAGGAGCATAAGGGCCTCTTTAGGATCAGCATCAGGGGCTGGGGCTGGGGCTACGGCTGGGGCTACGGCTCGGGCTGGGGCTGGGGCTGGAGATGGGAATGGGGATGGGGATGGGGATGGGCTAGGGGAGGGCTAGGGCTAGGGTTAGGGCTAGGGCCTTAGTTAGGAATAGTGTCAAGGACTTAGTTAGGGTCACTGTCAGGGCCTTAGTTAGGGTTAGCATCAGAGCCTTTGTTAGGTATAATGTCAGAGCTTGAGTTAGTAGTACTGTCAGGGCTTTAGTGAGGGACAGTGTCAGGTTCTTGGTAAGGACGAGCATTAGAGCCTTTGTTATGTATAATGGCAGGGCCAGAGTTAGGAGGAGAGTCAGGCAATTAGTCAGGGACACTGTCAGGGACTTAGTTAGGGACAGTATCACGGCCTGAGTTACTAGTAGTGTCAAGGCCTTAGTTAAGGACAGTGTCAGGGCAAGGCCTAGGAGGAGCATTAAGGGCCTCTGTAGGATCAGCATCAGGGTCTGGGGCTGAGGCAAGGGCTAGGGCTAGGGCTACGGCTACGGCTATGGCCTTAGTTAGCAATAGTGTCAAGGCCTTAGTTAGGGTCACTGTCAGGGCCTTAGTTAGGACTAGCATCAGAGCCTTGTGACGTATCGTGTCACAGCCTGAGCTGGCCGTAGTCTCAGGCCCTACTTAGGGACAGTGTCAGGGTCTTGGTTAGGACTGGCGTCAGATCCTTCTGTTAGGTACAGTGTCAGGGCTTGAGACACGCATAGTGTTAGGGACTTTGATAGGGACAGTATCAGGCCCTGACGTTGGACCAGCATCTAGGCCTTACTTAGGGACAGTGTCACGGCCTTGGGGCTAAATTGAGGGCCTGAGTTATGCATAGCATCTGGGCTTTAGTTGCCATAAGAGGCTCCACTTTAGCTAAAGACAGGGATAAGTTATGATCTAGGTATACTGTCAGGACATGACCCAGGTATAGTGTCAACACCTTAGTTACTGAGAATATCGCGGCCTTGTTTAGAACCAGTGTCAGGACTTCAGCTAGGGACAGCGTCAGAGCCTGACGTAAGGAGAGCGACAGGGCCCGAGTGAGGCCTAGCATCAGGTCCTTAGCTGGGGACACTGTCAGGGCCTTAGTTAGGGAAAGTATCACGGCCTGAGTTACTAGTAGTCACAAGGCCACAGTTAAGCACAGTGTCAAGGCAACGCCTAGGAGAAGCATAAAGGCCTCTGTAGGAGCTGGGGCAGGAGCTGGGACTGGGACTGGGGCTGGAGCTGGGGCTGGGGCTAGGGCTGGGGCTAGGGCCTTACTTAGGAATAGTCTCAAGGCCTTACTTAGGGTCACTGTCAGGGCCTTAGTTAGGGTTAGCATCAGAGCCTTTGTTAGGTATAATGTCAGAGCTTGAGTTAGAAGTAGCGTCAGGGCCTTAGTGAGGGACAGTGTCAGGTCCTTGCTAAGGACGAGCGTTAGAGCCTTTGTTATGTATAATGGCAGGGCCAGAGTTAGGAGGAGAGTCAGGTAATTAGTCAGGGACACTGTCAGGGACTTAGTTAGGGACAGTATCACGGCCTGAGTTACTAGTAGTGTCAAGGCCTTACTTAAGGACAGTGTCAGGGCAAGCACTAGCAGGAGCATAAAGGCCTCTGTAGGAGCTGGGGCAGGAGCTGGGACTGGGGCTGGGGCTGGGCCTGGGGCTAGGGCTAGGGCTAGGGCCTTACTTAGGAATAGTCTCAAGGCCTTACTTAGGGTCACTGTCAGGGCCTTAGTTAGGGTTAGCATCAGAGCCTTCGTTAGGTATAATATCAGGGCGTGAGTTAGAAGTAGTGTCAAGCCTTAGTGATGGACAGTGCCAGTGCCTTGGTTAGGACGAGCGTCATAGCCTTTGATCTGTATAATGGCAGGGCCAGAGTTAGGACGACAGTCAGGCCCTTAGTTAGGGACACTGTCAGGGCCTTAGTTAGGGACAGTATCACAGCCTGAGTTAGTAGTAGTGTCAAGGCGTTAGTTAAGAACAGTGTCAGGGCCTTACTTACAACTAGCATCAGAGCCTTTCTTCGGTATCGTGTCAGGGCCCGATTTAGGAGTAGTGTCAAGGCCTTAGTTAGGGTCAGTGTCAGGGGCTTAGTTACGAGTACTGTCAAGGCCTTTCTTAGGATTAGTGTCACAGACTTAGTTAGGACTAGCATCAGAGCCCTCGTTAGGTATACTGTCAGGGCCTTAGTTAGGGACAGTGTCAGGGCCTGAGTTAGGAGTGGAATTAGTGCCTCTCTTAGGAACAGTGTCAGGGTCTGTGTTAGGTGTAGTGACAGGGCATGTGTTACGTGTAGTGTCAGGGCATAAGTTAGGACAGTGTCAGGGCCTTAGTTAGGACTAGCATCAGAGCCTTGGTGACGTATCGTGTCACGGCCTGAGTTAGCCGTAGTCTCAGGCCCTACTTAGGGACAGTGTCAGGGCCTTGGTTAGGACTACCATCAGAGCCTTTGTTAGGGCCAGTGTCAGGGTCTTGGTTAGGACTGGCCTCACAGCCTTCTGTTAGGTACACTGTCAGGGCTTGAGACACGCATAGTGTTAGGGACTTTGATATGGACAGTATCAGGCCCTGACATTGGACCAGCATCTAGGCCTTACTTAGGGACAGTGTCACGGCCTTGGGGCTAAATTGAGGGCCTGAGTTATGCATAGCATCAGGGCTTTAGTTGATATAAGAGGCTCGACTTTAGCTAAAGACAGGGATAAGTTATGATCTAGGTATACTATCAGGAAATGACCCAGGTATAGTGTCAATACCTTAGTTACTGAGAATATCGGGGCCTTGTTTAGAACCAGTGTCAGGGCTTCAGGTAGGGACAGCGTCACAGCCTGACGTAGCGAGAGCGACAGGGCCCGAGTGAGGCCTAGCATCAGGTCCTTAGCTGGGGACACTGTCAGGGCATGACTCAGGAGCAGCATCAGGGCCTCTGTAGGATCAGCATTACGGTCTTAGTTAAAGACATGATCAGGGCCTGAGTTAGGTGGAGTGTCAAGGCCTCAGTTACGGATAGCTTCAGGGCCTGTGTTACGGACAGCCTCAGGGCTTTATTTAGGGCCAGCATCAGGGCTGCCTTAGGGATAGTGTCAGGACCTTGGCTCGAGATGGCTCAGTATATTAGCTCAGGATAGCGTTAGGCCTTTAGTTATTGCGGGCAGCAGGGCCTGCATTAGGGACACCTTCCAGGCCTTACTTACAAACAGTGTCAGGGCCTTAGGGATGACTAGTCAGGGCCTTAGTTAGGGACAGCATTAGGGCTTCAGGTAGGGTAAGAGGGAGGACATTAACTATGGACAAGGGATAAAGTCCGGAACGGAGCGAGGGACACTTTGAAGGCCTTAGTTATCGAGAGCACCTGGGCCTTCTTTAGGACCAGTATCACGGCCTTCGGTAGGGACAGTGTCAGGGCAAGGCCTAGGAGGAGCATAAGGGCCTCTTTAGGATCAGCATCAGGGGCTGGGGCTGGGGCTACGGCTGGGGCTACGGCTCGGGCTGGGGCTGGGGCTGGAGATGGGAATGGGGATGGGGATGGGGATGGGCTAGGGGAGGGCTAGGGCTAGGGTTAGGGCTAGGGCCTTAGTTAGGAATAGTGTCAAGGACTTAGTTAGGGTCACTGTCAGGGCCTTAGTTAGGGTTAGCATCAGAGCCTTTGTTAGGTATAATGTCAGAGCTTGAGTTAGTAGTACTGTCAGGGCTTTAGTGAGGGACAGTGTCAGGTTCTTGGTAAGGACGAGCATTAGAGCCTTTGTTATGTATAATGGCAGGGCCAGAGTTAGGAGGAGAGTCAGGCAATTAGTCAGGGACACTGTCAGGGACTTAGTTAGGGACAGTATCACGGCCTGAGTTACTAGTAGTGTCAAGGCCTTAGTTAAGGACAGTGTCAGGGCAAGGCCTAGGAGGAGCATTAAGGGCCTCTGTAGGATCAGCATCAGGGTCTGGGGCTGAGGCAAGGGCTAGGGCTAGGGCTACGGCTACGGCTATGGCCTTAGTTAGCAATAGTGTCAAGGCCTTAGTTAGGGTCACTGTCAGGGCCTTAGTTAGGACTAGCATCAGAGCCTTGTGACGTATCGTGTCACAGCCTGAGCTGGCCGTAGTCTCAGGCCCTACTTAGGGACAGTGTCAGGGTCTTGGTTAGGACTGGCGTCAGATCCTTCTGTTAGGTACAGTGTCAGGGCTTGAGACACGCATAGTGTTAGGGACTTTGATAGGGACAGTATCAGGCCCTGACGTTGGACCAGCATCTAGGCCTTACTTAGGGACAGTGTCACGGCCTTGGGGCTAAATTGAGGGCCTGAGTTATGCATAGCATCTGGGCTTTAGTTGCCATAAGAGGCTCCACTTTAGCTAAAGACAAGGATAAGTTATGATCTAGGTATACTGTCAGGACATGACCCAGGTATAGTGTCAACACCTTAGTTACTGAGAATATCGCGGCCTTGTTTAGAACCAGTGTCAGGACTTCAGCTAGGGACAGCGTCAGAGCCTGACGTAAGGAGAGCGACAGGGCCCGAGTGAGGCCTAGCATCAGGTCCTTAGCTGGGGACACTGTCAGGGCCTTAGTTAGGGAAAGTATCACGGCCTGAGTTACTAGTAGTCACAAGGCCACAGTTAAGCACAGTGTCAAGGCAACGCCTAGGAGAAGCATAAAGGCCTCTGTAGGAGCTGGGGCAGGAGCTGGGACTGGGACTGGGACTGGGACTGGGGCTGGGGCTGGGGCTGGGACTGGGGCTAGGGCCTTACTTAGGAATAGTGTCAAGGCCTTAGTTAGGGTTAGCATCAGAGCCTTTGTTAGGTATAATGTCAGAGCTTGAGTTAGAAGTAGCGTCAGGGCCTTAGTGAGGGACAGTGTCAGGTCCTTGCTAAGGACGAGCGTTAGAGCCTTTGTTATGTATAATGGCAGGGCCAGAGTTAGGAGGAGAGTCAGGTAATTAGTCAGGGACACTGTCAGGGACTTAGTTAGGGACAGTATCACGGCCTGAGTTACTAGTAGTGTCAAGGCCTTACTTAAGGACAGTGTCAGGGCAAGAACTAGCAGGAGCATAAAGGCCTCTGTAGGAGCTGGGGCAGAAGCTGGGACTGGGGCTGGGGCTGGGACTGGGGCTGGGGCTGGGCCTGGGGCTAGGGCTAGGGCTAGGGCCTTACTTAGGAATAGTCTCAAGGCCTTACTTAGGGTCACTGTCAGGGCCTTAGTTAGGGTTAGCATCAGAGCCTTCGTTAGGTATAATATCAGGGCGTGAGTTAGAAGTAGTGTCAAGCCTTAGTGATGGACAGTGCCAGTGCCTTGGTTAGGACGAGCGTCATAGCCTTTGATCTGTATAATGTCAGGGCCAGAGTTAGGACGACAGTCAGGCCCTTAGTTAGCGACACTGTCAGGGCCTTAGTTAGGGACAGTATCACAGCCTGAGTTAGTAGTAGTGTCAAGGCGTTAGTTAAGAACAGTGTCAGGGCCTTACTTACAACTAGCATCAGAGCCTTTCTTCGGTATCGTGTCAGGGCCCGATTTAGGAGTAGTGTCAAGGCCTTAGTTAGGGTCAGTGTCAGGGGCTTAGTTACGAGTACTGTCAAGGCCTTTCTTAGGATTAGTGTCACAGACTTAGTTAGGACTAGCATCAGAGCCCTCGTTAGGTATACTGTCAGGGCCTTAGTTAGGGACAGTGTCAGGGCCTGAGTTAGGAGTGGAATTAGTGCCTCTCTTAGGAACAGTGTCAGGGTCTGTGTTAGGTGTAGTGACAGGGCATGTGTTACGTGTAGTGTCAGGGCATAAGTTAGGACAGTGTCAGGGCCTTAGTTAGGACTAGCATCAGAGCCTTGGTGACGTATCGTGTCACGGCCTGAGTTAGCCGTAGTCTCAGGCCCTACTTAGGGACAGTGTCAGGGCCTTGGTTAGGACTACCATCAGAGCCTTTGTTAGGGCCAGTGTCAGGGTCTTGGTTAGGACTGGCCTCACAGCCTTCTGTTAGGTACACTGTCAGGGCTTGAGACACGCATAGTGTTAGGGACTTTGATATGGACAGTATCAGGCCCTGACATTGGACCAGCATCTAGGCCTTACTTAGGGACAGTGTCACGGCCTTGGGGCTAAATTGAGGGCCTGAGTTATGCATAGCATCAGGGCTTTAGTTGATATAAGAGGCTCGACTTTAGCTAAAGACAGGGATAAGTTATGATCTAGGTATACTATCAGGAAATGACCCAGGTATAGTGTCAATACCTTAGTTACTGAGAATATCGGGGCCTTGTTTAGAACCAGTGTCAGGGCTTCAGGTAGGGACAGCGTCACAGCCTGACGTAGCGAGAGCGACAGGGCCCGAGTGAGGCCTAGCATCAGGTCCTTAGCTGGGGACACTGTCAGGGCATGACTCAGGAGCAGCATCAGGGCCTCTGTAGGATCAGCATTACGGTCTTAGTTAAAGACATGATCAGGGCCTGAGTTAGGTGGAGTGTCAAGGCCTCAGTTACGGATAGCTTCAGGGCCTGTGTTACGGACAGCCTCAGGGCTTTATTTAGGGCCAGCATCAGGGCTGCCTTAGGGATAGTGTCAGGACCTTGGCTCGAGATGGCTCAGTATATTAGCTCAGGATAGCGTTAGGCCTTTAGTTATTGCGGGCAGCAGGGCCTGCATTAGGGACACCTTCCAGGCCTTACTTACAAACAGTGTCAGGGCCTTAGGGATGACTAGTCAGGGCCTTAGTTAGGGACAGCATTAGGGCTTCAGGTAGGGTAAGAGGGAGGACATTAACTATGGACAAGGGATAAAGTCCGGAACGGAGCGAGGGACACTTTGAAGGCCTTAGTTATCGAGAGCACCTGGGCCTTCTTTAGGACCAGTATCACGGCCTTCGGTAGGGACAGTGTCAGGGCAAGGCCTAGGAGGAGCGTAAGGGCCTCTTTAGGATCAGCATCAGGGGCTGGGGCTGGGGCTACGGCTGGGGCTGGGGCTGGGGCTGGGGCTGGAGATGGGAATGGGGATGGGGATGGGGATGGGCTAGGGGAGGGCTAGGGCTAGGGTTAGGGCTAGGGCCTTAGTTAGGAATAGTGTCAAGGACTTAGTTAGGGTCACTGTCAGGGCCTTAGTTAGGGTTAGCATCAGAGCCTTTGTTAGGTATAATGTCAGAGCTTGAGTTAGTAGTACTGTCAGGGCTTTAGTGAGGGACAGTGTCAGGTTCTTGGTAAGGACGAGCATTAGAGCCTTTGTTATGTATAATGGCAGGGCCAGAGTTAGGAGGAGAGTCAGGCAATTAGTCAGGGACACTGTCAGGGACTTAGTTAGGGACAGTATCACGGCCTGAGTTACTAGTAGTGTCAAGGCCTTAGTTAAGGACAGTGTCAGGGCAAGGCCTAGGAGGAGCATTAAGGGCCTCTGTAGGATCAGCATCAGGGTCTGGGGCTGAGGCAAGGGCTAGGGCTAGGGCTACGGCTACGGCTATGGCCTTAGTTAGCAATAGTGTCAAGGCCTTAGTTAGGGTCACTGTCAGGGCCTTAGTTAGGACTAGCATCAGAGCCTTGTGACGTATCGTGTCACAGCCTGAGCTGGCCGTAGTCTCAGGCCCTACTTAGGGACAGTGTCAGGGTCTTGGTTAGGACTGGCGTCAGATCCTTCTGTTAGGTACAGTGTCAGGGCTTGAGACACGCATAGTGTTAGGGACTTTGATAGGGACAGTATCAGGCCCTGACGTTGGACCAGCATCTAGGCCTTACTTAGGGACAGTGTCACGGCCTTGGGGCTAAATTGAGGGCCTGAGTTATGCATAGCATCTGGGCTTTAGTTGCCATAAGAGGCTCCACTTTAGCTAAAGACAGGGATAAGTTATGATCTAGGTATACTGTCAGGACATGACCCAGGTATAGTGTCAACACCTTAGTTACTGAGAATATCGCGGCCTTGTTTAGAACCAGTGTCAGGACTTCAGCTAGGGACAGCGTCAGAGCCTGACGTAAGGAGAGCGACAGGGCCCGAGTGAGGCCTAGCATCAGGTCCTTAGCTGGGGACACTGTCAGGGCCTTAGTTAGGGAAAGTATCACGGCCTGAGTTACTAGTAGTCACAAGGCCACAGTTAAGCACAGTGTCAAGGCAACGCCTAGGAGAAGCATAAAGGCCTCTGTAGGAGCTGGGGCAGGAGCTGGGACTGGGACTGGGACTGGGACTGGGGCTGGGGCTGGGGCTGGGGCTGGGGCTAGGGCCTTACTTAGGAATAGTGTCAAGGCCTTAGTTAGGGTTAGCATCAGAGCCTTTGTTAGGTATAATGTCAGAGCTTGAGTTAGAAGTAGCGTCAGGGCCTTAGTGAGGGACAGTGTCAGGTCCTTGCTAAGGACGAGCGTTAGAGCCTTTGTTATGTATAATGGCAGGGCCAGAGTTAGGAGGAGAGTCAGGTAATTAGTCAGGGACACTGTCAGGGACTTAGTTAGGGACAGTATCACGGCCTGAGTTACTAGTAGTGTCAAGGCCTTACTTAAGGACAGTGTCAGGGCAAGCACTAGCAGGAGCATAAAGGCCTCTGTAGGAGCTGGGGCAGGAGCTGGGACTGGGGCTGGGCCTGGGTCTAGGGCTAGGGCTAGGGCCTTACTTAGGAATAGTCTCAAGGCCTTACTTAGGGTCACTGTCAGGGCCTTAGTTAGGGTTAGCATCAGAGCCTTCGTTAGGTATAATATCAGGGCGTGAGTTAGAAGTAGTGTCAAGCCTTAGTGATGGACAGTGCCAGTGCCTTGGTTAGGACGAGCGTCATAGCCTTTGATCTGTATAATGGCAGGGCCAGAGTTAGGACGACAGTCAGGCCCTTAGTTAGGGACACTGTCAGGGCCTTAGTTAGGGACAGTATCACAGCCTGAGTTAGTAGTAGTGTCAAGGCGTTAGTTAAGAACAGTGTCAGGGCCTTACTTACAACTAGCATCAGAGCCTTTCTTCGGTATCGTGTCAGGGCCCGATTTAGGAGTAGTGTCAAGGCCTTAGTTAGGGTCAGTGTCAGGGGCTTAGTTACGAGTACTGTCAAGGGCTTTCTTAGGATTAGTGTCACAAACTTAGTTAGGACTAGCATCAGAGCCCTCATTAGGTATAGTGTCAGGGCCTTAGTTAGGGACAGTGTCAGGGCCTGAGTTAGGAGTGGAATTAGTGCCTCTCTTAGGAACAGTGTCAGGGTCTGTGTTAGGTGTAGTGACAGGGCATGTGTTACGTGTAGTGTCAGGGCATAAGTTAGGACAGTGTCAGGGCCTTAGTTAGGACTAGCATCAGAGCCTTGGTGACGTATCGTGTCACGGCCTGAGTTAGCCGTAGTCTCAGGCCCTACTTAGGGACAGTGTCAGGGCCTTGGTTAGGACTACCATCAGAGCCTTTGTTAGGGCCAGTGTCAGGGTCTTGGTTAGGACTGGCCTCACAGCCTTCTGTTAGGTACACTGTCAGGGCTTGAGACACGCATAGTGTTAGGGACTTTGATATGGACAGTATCAGGCCCTGACATTGGACCAGCATCTAGGCCTTACTTAGGGACAGTGTCACGGCCTTGGGGCTAAATTGAGGGCCTGAGTTATGCATAGCATCAGGGCTTTAGTTGATATAAGAGGCTCGACTTTAGCTAAAGACAGGGATAAGTTATGATCTAGGTATACTATCAGGAAATGACCCAGGTATAGTGTCAATACCTTAGTTACTGAGAATATCGGGGCCTTGTTTAGAACCAGTGTCAGGGCTTCAGGTAGGGACAGCGTCACAGCCTGACGTAGCGAGAGCGACAGGGCCCGAGTGAGGCCTAGCATCAGGTCCTTAGCTGGGGACACTGTCAGGGCATGACTCAGGAGCAGCATCAGGGCCTCTGTAGGATCAGCATTACGGTCTTAGTTAAAGACATGATCAGGGCCTGAGTTAGGTGGAGTGTCAAGGCCTCAGTTACGGATAGCTTCAGGGCCTGTGTTACGGACAGCCTCAGGGCTTTATTTAGGGCCAGCATCAGGGCTGCCTTAGGGATAGTGTCAGGACCTTGGCTCGAGATGGCTCAGTATATTAGCTCAGGATAGCGTTAGGCCTTTAGTTATTGCGGGCAGCAGGGCCTGCATTAGGGACACCTTCCAGGCCTTACTTACAAACAGTGTCAGGGCCTTAGGGATGACTAGTCAGGGCCTTAGTTAGGGACAGCATTAGGGCTTCAGGTAGGGTAAGAGGGAGGACATTAACTATGGACAAGGGATAAAGTCCGGAACGGAGCGAGGGACACTTTGAAGGCCTTAGTTATCGAGAGCACCTGGGCCTTCTTTAGGACCAGTATCACGGCCTTCGGTAGGGACAGTGTCAGGGCAAGGCCTAGGAGGAGCGTAAGGGCCTCTTTAGGATCAGCATCAGGGGCTGGGGCTGGGGCTACGGCTGGGGCTGGGGCTGGGGCTGGGGCTGGAGATGGGAATGGGGATGGGGATGGGGATGGGCTAGGGGAGGGCTAGGGCTAGGGTTAGGGCTAGGGCCTTAGTTAGGAATAGTGTCAAGGACTTAGTTAGGGTCACTGTCAGGGCCTTAGTTAGGGTTAGCATCAGAGCCTTTGTTAGGTATAATGTCAGAGCTTGAGTTAGTAGTACTGTCAGGGCTTTAGTGAGGGACAGTGTCAGGTTCTTGGTAAGGACGAGCATTAGAGCCTTTGTTATGTATAATGGCAGGGCCAGAGTTAGGAGGAGAGTCAGGCAATTAGTCAGGGACACTGTCAGGGACTTAGTTAGGGACAGTATCACGGCCTGAGTTACTAGTAGTGTCAAGGCCTTAGTTAAGGACAGTGTCAGGGCAAGGCCTAGGAGGAGCATTAAGGGCCTCTGTAGGATCAGCATCAGGGTCTGGGGCTGAGGCAAGGGCTAGGGCTAGGGCTACGGCTATGGCTATGGCCTTAGTTAGCAATAGTGTCAAGGCCTTAGTTAGGGTCACTGTCAGGGCCTTAGTTAGGACTAGCATCAGAGCCTTGTGACGTATCGTGTCACAGCCTGAGCTGGCCGTAGTCTCAGGCCCTACTTAGGGACAGTGTCAGGGTCTTGGTTAGGACTGGTTTCAGATCCTTCTGTTAGGTACAGTGTCAGGGCTTGAGACACGCATAGTGTTAGGGACTTTGATAGGGACAGTATCAGGCCCTGACGTTGGACCAGCATCTAGGCCTTACTTAGGGACAGTGTCACGGCCTTGGGGCTAAATTGAGGGCCTGAGTTATGCATAGCATCTGGGCTTTAGTTGCCATAAGAGGCTCCACTTTAGCTAAAGACAGGGATAAGTTATGATCTAGGTATACTGTCAGGACATGACCCAGGTATAGTGTCAACACCTTAGTTACTGAGAATATCGCGGCCTTGTTTAGAACCAGTGTCAGGACTTCAGCTAGGGACAGCGTCAGAGCCTGACGTAAGGAGAGCGACAGGGCCCGAGTGAGGCCTAGCATCAGGTCCTTAGCTGGGGACACTGTCAGGGCCTTAGTTAGGGAAAGTATCACGGCCTGAGTTACTAGTAGTCACAAGGCCACAGTTAAGCACAGTGTCAAGGCAACGCCTAGGAGAAGCATAAAGGCCTCTGTAGGAGCTGGGGCAGGAGCTGGGACTGGGACTGGGACTGGGACTGGGGCTGGGGCTGGGGCTGGGGCTGGGGCTAGGGCCTTACTTAGGAATAGTGTCAAGGCCTTAGTTAGGGTTAGCATCAGAGCCTTTGTTAGGTATAATGTCAGAGCTTGAGTTAGAAGTAGCGTCAGGGCCTTAGTGAGGGACAGTGTCAGGTCCTTGCTAAGGACGAGCGTTAGAGCCTTTGTTATGTATAATGGCAGGGCCAGAGTTAGGAGGAGAGTCAGGTAATTAGTCAGGGACACTGTCAGGGACTTAGTTAGGGACAGTATCACGGCCTGAGTTACTAGTAGTGTCAAGGCCTTACTTAAGGACAGTGTCAGGGCAAGCACTAGCAGGAGCATAAAGGCCTCTGTAGGAGCTGGGGCAGGAGCTGGGACTGGGGCTGGGCCTGGGTCTAGGGCTAGGGCTAGGGCCTTACTTAGGAATAGTCTCAAGGCCTTACTTAGGGTCACTGTCAGGGCCTTAGTTAGGGTTAGCATCAGAGCCTTCGTTAGGTATAATATCAGGGCGTGAGTTAGAAGTAGTGTCAAGCCTTAGTGATGGACAGTGCCAGTGCCTTGGTTAGGACGAGCGTCATAGCCTTTGATCTGTATAATGGCAGGGCCAGAGTTAGGACGACAGTCAGGCCCTTAGTTAGTGACACTGTCAGGGCCTTAGTTAGGGACAGTATCACAGCCTGAGTTAGTAGTAGTGTCAAGGCGTTAGTTAAGAACAGTGTCAGGGCCTTACTTACAACTAGCATCAGAGCCTTTCTTCGGTATCGTGTCAGGGCCCGATTTAGGAGTAGTGTCAAGGCCTTAGTTAGGGTCAGTGTCAGGGGCTTAGTTACGAGTACTGTCAAGGCCTTTCTTAGGATTAGTGTCACAGACTTAGTTAGGACTAGCATCAGAGCCCTCATTAGGTATAGTGTCAGGGCCTTAGTTAGGGACAGTGTCAGGGCCTGAGTTAGGAGTGGAATTAGTGCCTCTCTTAGGAACAGTGTCAGGGTCTGTGTTAGGTGTAGTGTCAGGGCATGTGTTACGTGTAGTGTCAGGGCATAAGTTAGGACAGTGTCAGGGCCTTAGTTAGGACTAGCATCAGAGCCTTGGTGACGTATCGTGTCACGGCCTGAGTTAGCCGTAGTCTCAGGCCCTACTTAGGGACAGTGTCAGGGCCTTGGTTAGGACTACCATCAGAGCCTTTGTTAGGGCCAGTGTCAGGGTCTTGGTTAGGACTGGCCTCACAGCCTTCTGTTAGGTACACTGTCAGGGCTTGAGACACGCATAGTGTTAGGGACTTTGATATGGACAGTATCAGGCCCTGACATTGGACCAGCATCTAGGCCTTACTTAGGGACAGTGTCACGGCCTTGGGGCTAAATTGAGGGCCTGAGTTATGCATAGCATCAGGGCTTTAGTTGATATAAGAGGCTCGACTTTAGCTAAAGACAGGGATAAGTTATGATCTAGGTATACTATCAGGAAATGACCCAGGTATAGTGTCAATACCTTAGTTACTGAGAATATCGGGGCCTTGTTTAGAACCAGTGTCAGGGCTTCAGGTAGGGACAGCGTCACAGCCTGACGTAGCGAGAGCGACAGGGCCCGAGTGAGGCCTAGCATCAGGTCCTTAGCTGGGGACACTGTCAGGGCATGACTCAGGAGCAGCATCAGGGCCTCTGTAGGATCAGCATTACGGTCTTAGTTAAAGACATGATCAGGGCCTGAGTTAGGTGGAGTGTCAAGGCCTCAGTTACGGATAGCTTCAGGGCCTGTGTTACGGACAGCCTCAGGGCTTTATTTAGGGCCAGCATCAGGGCTGCCTTAGGGATAGTGTCAGGACCTTGGCTCGAGATGGCTCAGTATATTAGCTCAGGATAGCGTTAGGCCTTTAGTTATTGCGGGCAGCAGGGCCTGCATTAGGGACACCTTCCAGGCCTTACTTACAAACAGTGTCAGGGCCTTAGGGATGACTAGTCAGGGCCTTAGTTAGGGACAGCATTAGGGCTTCAGGTAGGGTAAGAGGGAGGACATTAACTATGGACAAGGGATAAAGTCCGGAACGGAGCGAGGGACACTTTGAAGGCCTTAGTTATCGAGAGCACCTGGGCCTTCTTTAGGACCAGTATCACGGCCTTCGGTAGGGACAGTGTCAGGGCAAGGCCTAGGAGGAGCGTAAGGGCCTCTTTAGGATCAGCATCAGGGGCTGGGGCTGGGGCTACGGCTGGGGCTGGGGCTGGGGCTGGGGCTAGAGATGGGAATGGGGATGGGAATGGGGATGGGCTAGGGGAGGGCTAGGGCTAGGGTTAGGGCTACGGCCTTAGTTAGGAATAGTGTCAAGGACTTAGTTAGGGTCACTGTCAGGGCCTTAGTTAGGGTTAGCATCAGAGCCTTTGTTAGGTATAATGTCAGAGCTTGAGTTAGTAGTACTGTCAGGGCTTTAGTGAGGGACAGTGTCAGGTTCTTGGTAAGGACGAGCATTAGAGCCTTTGTTATGTATAATGACAGGGCCAGAGTTAGGAGGAGAGTCAGGCAATTAGTCAGGGACACTGTCAGGGACTTAGTTAGGGACAGTATCACGGCCTGAGTTACTAGTAGTGTCAAGGCCTTAGTTAAGGACAGTGTCAGGGCAAGGCCTAGGAGGAGCATTAAGGGCCTCTGTAGGATCAGCATCAGGGTCTGGGGCTGAGGCAAGGGCTAGGGCTAGGGCTACGGCTACGGCTATGGCCTTAGTTAGCAATAGTGTCAAAGCCTTAGTTAGGGTCACTGTGAGGGCCTTAGTTAGGACTAGCATCAGAGCCTTGTGACGTATCGTGTCACAGCCTGAGCTGGCCGTAGTCTCAGGCCCTACTTAGGGACAGTGTCAGGGTCTTGGTTAGGACTGGCCTCACAGCCTTCTGTTAGGTACACTGTCAGGGCTTGAGACACGCATAGTGTTAGGGACTTTGATAGGGACAGTATCAGGCCCTGACGTTGGACCAGCATCTAGGCCTTACTTAGGGACAGTGTCACGGCCTTGGGGCTAAATTGAGGGCCTGAGTTATGCATAGCATCTGGGCTTTAGTTGCCATAAGAGGCTCCACTTTAGCTAAAGACAGGGATAAGTTATGATCTAGGTATACTGTCAGGACATGACCCAGGTATAGTGTCAACACCTTAGTTACTGAGAATATCGCGGCCTTGTTTAGAACCAGTGTCAGGACTTCACCTAGGACCAGCGTCAGAGCCTGACGTAAGGAGAGCGAAAGGGCCCGAGTGAGGCCTAGCATCAGGTCCTTAGCTGGGGACACTGTCAGGGCCTTAGTTAGGGACAGTATCACAGCCTGAGTTAGTAGTAGTGTCAAGGCGTTAGTTAAGAACAGTGTCAGGGCCTTACTTACAACTAGCATCAGAGCCTTTCTTCGGTATCGTGTCAGGGCCCGATTTAGGAGTAGTGTCAAGGCCTTAGTTAGGGTCAGTGTCAGGGGCTTAGTTACGAGTACTGTCAAGGCCTTTCTTAGGATTAGTGTCACAGACTTAGTTAGGACTAGCATCAGAGCCCTCGTTAGGTATACTGTCAGGGCCTTAGTTAGGGACAGTGTCAGGGCCTGAGTTAGGAGTGGAATTAGTGCCTCTCTTAGGAACAGTGTCAGGGTCTGTGTTAGGTGTAGTGACAGGGCATGTGTTACGTGTAGTGTCAGGGCATAAGTTAGGACAGTGTCAGGGCCTTAGTTAGGACTAGCATCAGAGCCTTGGTGACGTATCGTGTCACGGCCTGAGTTAGCCGTAGTCTCAGGCCCTACTTAGGGACAGTGTCAGGGCCTTGGTTAGGACTACCATCAGAGCCTTTGTTAGGGCCAGTGTCAGGGTCTTGGTTAGGACTGGCCTCACAGCCTTCTGTTAGGTACACTGTCAGGGCTTGAGACACGCATAGTGTTAGGGACTTTGATATGGACAGTATCAGGCCCTGACATTGGACCAGCATCTAGGCCTTACTTAGGGACAGTGTCACGGCCTTGGGGCTAAATTGAGGGCCTGAGTTATGCATAGCATCAGGGCTTTAGTTGATATAAGAGGCTCGACTTTAGCTAAAGACAGGGATAAGTTATGATCTAGGTATACTATCAGGAAATGACCCAGGTATAGTGTCAATACCTTAGTTACTGAGAATATCGGGGCCTTGTTTAGAACCAGTGTCAGGGCTTCAGGTAGGGACAGCGTCACAGCCTGACGTAGGGAGAGCGACAGGGCCCGAGTGAGGCCTAGCATCAGGTCCTTAGCTGGGGACACTGTCAGGGCATGACTCAGGAGCAGCATCAGGGCCTCTGTAGGATCAGCATTACGGTCTTAGTTAAAGACATGATCAGGGCCTGAGTTAGGTGGAGTGTCAAGGCCTCAGTTACGGATAGCTTCAGGGCCTGTGTTACGGACAGCCTCAGGGCTTTATTTAGGGCCAGCATCAGGGCTGCCTTAGGGATAGTGTCAGGACCTTGGCTCGAGATGGCTCAGTATATTAGCTCTGGATAGCGTTAGGCCTTTAGTTATTGCGGGCAGCAGGGCCTGCATTAGGGACACCTTCCAGGCCTTACTTACAAACAGTGTCAGGGCCTTAGGGATGACTAGTCAGGGCCTTAGTTAGGGACAGCATTAGGGCTTCAGGTAGGGTAAGAGGGAGGACATTAACTATGGACAAGGGATAAAGTCCGGAACGGAGCGAGGGACACTTTGAAGGCCTTAGTTATCGAGAGCACCTGGGCCTTCTTTAGGACCAGTATCACGGCCTTCGGTAGGGACAGTGTCAGGGCAAGGCCTAGGAGGAGCGTAAGGGCCTCTTTAGGATCAGCATCAGGGGCTGGGGCTGGGGCTACGGCTGGGGCTGGGGCTGGGGCTGGGGCTGGAGATGGGAATGGGGATGGGGATGGGGATGGGCTAGGGGAGGGCTAGGGCTAGGGTTAGGGCTAGGGCCTTAGTTAGGAATAGTGTCAAGGACTTAGTTAGGGTCACTGTCAGGGCCTTAGTTAGGGTTAGCATCAGAGCCTTTGTTAGGTATAATGTCAGAGCTTGAGTTAGTAGTACTGTCAGGGCTTTAGTGAGGGACAGTGTCAGGTTCTTGGTAAGGACGAGCATTAGAGCCTTTGTTATGTATAATGGCAGGGCCAGAGTTAGGAGGAGAGTCAGGCAATTAGTCAGGGACACTGTCAGGGACTTAGTTAGGGACAGTATCACGGCCTGAGTTACTAGTAGTGTCAAGGCCTTAGTTAAGGACAGTGTCAGGGCAAGGCCTAGGAGGAGCATTAAGGGCCTCTGTAGGATCAGCATCAGGGTCTGGGGCTGAGGCAAGGGCTAGGGCTAGGGCTACGGCTACGGCTATGGCCTTAGTTAGCAATAGTGTCAAGGCCTTAGTTAGGGTCACTGTCAGGGCCTTAGTTAGGACTAGCATCAGAGCCTTGTGACGTATCGTGTCACAGCCTGAGCTGGCCGTAGTCTCAGGCCCTACTTAGGGACAGTGTCAGGGTCTTGGTTAGGACTGGTGTCAGATCCTTCTGTTAGGTACAGTGTCAGGGCTTGAGACACGCATAGTGTTAGGGACTTTGATAGGGACAGTATCAGGCCCTGACGTTGGACCAGCATCTAGGCCTTACTTAGGGACAGTGTCACGGCCTTGGGGCTAAATTGAGGGCCTGAGTTATGCATAGCATCTGGGCTTTAGTTGCCATAAGATGCTCCACTTTAGCTAAAGACAGGGATAAGTTATGATCTAGGTATACTGTCAGGACATGACCCAGGTATAGTGTCAACACCTTAGTTACTGAGAATATCGCGGCCTTGTTTAGAACCAGTGTCAGGACTTCAGCTAGGGACAGCGTCAGAGCCTGACGTAAGGAGAGCGACAGGGCCCGAGTGAGGCCTAGCATCAGGTCCTTAGCTGGGGACACTGTCAGGGCCTTAGTTAGGGAAAGTATCACGGCCTGAGTTACTAGTAGTCACAAGGCCACAGTTAAGCACAGTGTCAAGGCAACGCCTAGGAGAAGCATAAAGGCCTCTGTAGGAGCTGGGGCAGGAGCTGGGACTGGGACTGGGACTGGGACTGGGGCTGGGGCTGGGGCTGGGGCTGGGGCTAGGGCCTTACTTAGGAATAGTGTCAAGGCCTTAGTTAGGGTTAGCATCAGAGCCTTTGTTAGGTATAATGTCAGAGCTTGAGTTAGAAGTAGCGTCAGGGCCTTAGTGAGGGACAGTGTCAGGTCCTTGCTAAGGACGAGCGTTAGAGCCTTTGTTATGTATAATGGCAGGGCCAGAGTTAGGAGGAGAGTCAGGTAATTAGTCAGGGACACTGTCAGGGACTTAGTTAGGGACAGTATCACGGCCTGAGTTACTAGTAGTGTCAAGGCCTTACTTAAGGACAGTGTCAGGGCAAGCACTAGCAGGAGCATAAAGGCCTCTGTAGGAGCTGGGGCAGGAGCTGGGACTGGGGCTGGGCCTGGGTCTAGGGCTAGGGCTAGGGCCTTACTTAGGAATAGTCTCAAGGCCTTACTTAGGGTCACTGTCAGGGCCTTAGTTAGGGTTAGCATCAGAGCCTTCGTTAGGTATAATATCAGGGCGTGAGTTAGAAGTAGTGTCAAGCCTTAGTGATGGACAGTGCCAGTGCCTTGGTTAGGACGAGCGTCATAGCCTTTGATCTGTATAATGGCAGGGCCAGAGTTAGGACGACAGTCAGGCCCTTAGTTAGTGACACTGTCAGGGCCTTAGTTAGGGACAGTATCACAGCCTGAGTTAGTAGTAGTGTCAAGGCGTTAGTTAAGAACAGTGTCAGGGCCTTACTTACAACTAGCATCAGAGCCTTTCTTCGGTATCGTGTCAGGGCCCGATTTAGGAGTAGTGTCAAGGCCTTAGTTAGGGTCAGTGTCAGGGGCTTAGTTACGAGTACTGTCAAGGGCTTTCTTAGGATTAGTGTCACAAACTTAGTTAGGACTAGCATCAGAGCCCTCATTAGGTATAGTGTCAGGGCCTTAGTTAGGGACAGTGTCAGGGCCTGAGTTAGGAGTGGAATTAGTGCCTCTCTTAGGAACAGTGTCAGGGTCTGTGTTAGGTGTAGTGACAGGGCATGTGTTACGTGTAGTGTCAGGGCATAAGTTAGGACAGTGTCAGGGCCTTAGTTAGGACTAGCATCAGAGCCTTGGTGACGTATCGTGTCACGGCCTGAGTTAGCCGTAGTCTCAGGCCCTACTTAGGGACAGTGTCAGGGCCTTGGTTAGGACTACCATCAGAGCCTTTGTTAGGGCCAGTGTCAGGGTCTTGGTTAGGACTGGCCTCACAGCCTTCTGTTAGGTACACTGTCAGGGCTTGAGACACGCATAGTGTTAGGGACTTTGATATGGACAGTATCAGGCCCTGACATTGGACCAGCATCTAGGCCTTACTTAGGGACAGTGTCACGGCCTTGGGGCTAAATTGAGGGCCTGAGTTATGCATAGCATCAGGGCTTTAGTTGATATAAGAGGCTCGACTTTAGCTAAAGACAGGGATAAGTTATGATCTAGGTATACTATCAGGAAATGACCCAGGTATAGTGTCAATACCTTAGTTACTGAGAATATCGGGGCCTTGTTTAGAACCAGTGTCAGGGCTTCAGGTAGGGACAGCGTCACAGCCTGACGTAGCGAGAGCGACAGGGCCCGAGTGAGGCCTAGCATCAGGTCCTTAGCTGGGGACACTGTCAGGGCATGACTCAGGAGCAGCATCAGGGCCTCTGTAGGATCAGCATTACGGTCTTAGTTAAAGACATGATCAGGGCCTGAGTTAGGTGGAGTGTCAAGGCCTCAGTTACGGATAGCTTCAGGGCCTGTGTTACGGACAGCCTCAGGGCTTTATTTAGGGCCAGCATCAGGGCTGCCTTAGGGATAGTGTCAGGACCTTGGCTCGAGATGGCTCAGTATATTAGCTCAGGATAGCGTTAGGCCTTTAGTTATTGCGGGCAGCAGGGCCTGCATTAGGGACACCTTCCAGGCCTTACTTACAAACAGTGTCAGGGCCTTAGGGATGACTAGTCAGGGCCTTAGTTAGGGACAGCATTAGGGCTTCAGGTAGGGTAAGAGGGAGGACATTAACTATGGACAAGGGATAAAGTCCGGAACGGAGCGAGGGACACTTTGAAGGCCTTAGTTATCGAGAGCACCTGGGCCTTCTTTAGGACCAGTATCACGGCCTTCGGTAGGGACAGTGTCAGGGCAAGGCCTAGGAGGAGCGTAAGGGCCTCTTTAGGATCAGCATCAGGGGCTGGGGCTGGGGCTACGGCTGGGGCTGGGGCTGGGGCTGGGGCTGGAGATGGGAATGGGGATGGGGATGGGGATGGGCTAGGGGAGGGCTAGGGCTAGGGTTAGGGCTAGGGCCTTAGTTAGGAATAGTGTCAAGGACTTAGTTAGGGTCACTGTCAGGGCCTTAGTTAGGGTTAGCATCAGAGCCTTTGTTAGGTATAATGTCAGAGCTTGAGTTAGTAGTACTGTCAGGGCTTTAGTGAGGGACAGTGTCAGGTTCTTGGTAAGGACGAGCATTAGAGCCTTTGTTATGTATAATGGCAGGGCCAGAGTTAGGAGGAGAGTCAGGCAATTAGTCAGGGACACTGTCAGGGACTTAGTTAGGGACAGTATCACGGCCTGAGTTACTAGTAGTGTCAAGGCCTTAGTTAAGGACAGTGTCAGGGCAAGGCCTAGGAGGAGCATTAAGGGCCTCTGTAGGATCAGCATCAGGGTCTGGGGCTGAGGCAAGGGCTAGGGCTAGGGCTACGGCTATGGCTATGGCCTTAGTTAGCAATAGTGTCAAGGCCTTAGTTAGGGTCACTGTCAGGGCCTTAGTTAGGACTAGCATCAGAGCCTTGTGACGTATCGTGTCACAGCCTGAGCTGGCCGTAGTCTCAGGCCCTACTTAGGGACAGTGTCAGGGTCTTGGTTAGGACTGGTTTCAGATCCTTCTGTTAGGTACAGTGTCAGGGCTTGAGACACGCATAGTGTTAGGGACTTTGATAGGGACAGTATCAGGCCCTGACGTTGGACCAGCATCTAGGCCTTACTTAGGGACAGTGTCACGGCCTTGGGGCTAAATTGAGGGCCTGAGTTATGCATAGCATCTGGGCTTTAGTTGCCATAAGAGGCTCCACTTTAGCTAAAGACAGGGATAAGTTATGATCTAGGTATACTGTCAGGACATGACCCAGGTATAGTGTCAACACCTTAGTTACTGAGAATATCGCGGCCTTGTTTAGAACCAGTGTCAGGACTTCAGCTAGGGACAGCGTCAGAGCCTGACGTAAGGAGAGCGACAGGGCCCGAGTGAGGCCTAGCATCAGGTCCTTAGCTGGGGACACTGTCAGGGCCTTAGTTAGGGAAAGTATCACGGCCTGAGTTACTAGTAGTCACAAGGCCACAGTTAAGCACAGTGTCAAGGCAACGCCTAGGAGAAGCATAAAGGCCTCTGTAGGAGCTGGGGCAGGAGCTGGGACTGGGACTGGGACTGGGACTGGGGCTGGGGCTGGGGCTGGGGCTGGGGCTAGGGCCTTACTTAGGAATAGTGTCAAGGCCTTAGTTAGGGTTAGCATCAGAGCCTTTGTTAGGTATAATGTCAGAGCTTGAGTTAGAAGTAGCGTCAGGGCCTTAGTGAGGGACAGTGTCAGGTCCTTGCTAAGGACGAGCGTTAGAGCCTTTGTTATGTATAATGGCAGGGCCAGAGTTAGGAGGAGAGTCAGGTAATTAGTCAGGGACACTGTCAGGGACTTAGTTAGGGACAGTATCACGGCCTGAGTTACTAGTAGTGTCAAGGCCTTACTTAAGGACAGTGTCAGGGCAAGCACTAGCAGGAGCATAAAGGCCTCTGTAGGAGCTGGGGCAGGAGCTGGGACTGGGGCTGGGCCTGGGTCTAGGGCTAGGGCTAGGGCCTTACTTAGGAATAGTCTCAAGGCCTTACTTAGGGTCACTGTCAGGGCCTTAGTTAGGGTTAGCATCAGAGCCTTCGTTAGGTATAATATCAGGGCGTGAGTTAGAAGTAGTGTCAAGCCTTAGTGATGGACAGTGCCAGTGCCTTGGTTAGGACGAGCGTCATAGCCTTTGATCTGTATAATGGCAGGGCCAGAGTTAGGACGACAGTCAGGCCCTTAGTTAGTGACACTGTCAGGGCCTTAGTTAGGGACAGTATCACAGCCTGAGTTAGTAGTAGTGTCAAGGCGTTAGTTAAGAACAGTGTCAGGGCCTTACTTACAACTAGCATCAGAGCCTTTCTTCGGTATCGTGTCAGGGCCCGATTTAGGAGTAGTGTCAAGGCCTTAGTTAGGGTCAGTGTCAGGGGCTTAGTTACGAGTACTGTCAAGGCCTTTCTTAGGATTAGTGTCACAGACTTAGTTAGGACTAGCATCAGAGCCCTCGTTAGGTATACTGTCAGGGCCTTAGTTAGGGACAGTGTCAGGGCCTGAGTTAGGAGTGGAATTAGTGCCTCTCTTAGGAACAGTGTCAGGGTCTGTGTTAGGTGTAGTGACAGGGCATGTGTTACGTGTAGTGTCAGGGCATAAGTTAGGACAGTGTCAGGGCCTTAGTTAGGACTAGCATCAGAGCCTTGGTGACGTATCGTGTCACGGCCTGAGTTAGCCGTAGTCTCAGGCCCTACTTAGGGACAGTGTCAGGGCCTTGGTTAGGACTACCATCAGAGCCTTTGTTAGGGCCAGTGTCAGGGTCTTGGTTAGGACTGGCCTCACAGCCTTCTGTTAGGTACACTGTCAGGGCTTGAGACACGCATAGTGTTAGGGACTTTGATATGGACAGTATCAGGCCCTGACATTGGACCAGCATCTAGGCCTTACTTAGGGACAGTGTCACGGCCTTGGGGCTAAATTGAGGGCCTGAGTTATGCATAGCATCAGGGCTTTAGTTGATATAAGAGGCTCGACTTTAGCTAAAGACAGGGATAAGTTATGATCTAGGTATACTATCAGGAAATGACCCAGGTATAGTGTCAATACCTTAGTTACTGAGAATATCGGGGCCTTGTTTAGAACCAGTGTCAGGGCTTCAGGTAGGGACAGCGTCACAGCCTGACGTAGCGAGAGCGACAGGGCCCGAGTGAGGCCTAGCATCAGGTCCTTAGCTGGGGACACTGTCAGGGCATGACTCAGGAGCAGCATCAGGGCCTCTGTAGGATCAGCATTACGGTCTTAGTTAAAGACATGATCAGGGCCTGAGTTAGGTGGAGTGTCAAGGCCTCAGTTACGGATAGCTTCAGGGCCTGTGTTACGGACAGCCTCAGGGCTTTATTTAGGGCCAGCATCAGGGCTGCCTTAGGGATAGTGTCAGGACCTTGGCTCGAGATGGCTCAGTATATTAGCTCAGGATAGTGTTAGGCCTTTAGTTATTGCGGGCAGCAGGGCCTGCATTAGGGACACCTTCCAGGCCTTACTTACAAACAGTGTCAGGGCCTTAGGGATGACTAGTCAGGGCCTTAGTTAGGGACAGCATTAGGGCTTCAGGTAGGGTAAGAGGGAGGACATTAACTATGGACAAGGGATAAAGTCCGGAACGGAGCGAGGGACACTTTGAAGGCCTTAGTTATCGAGAGCACCTGGGCCTTCTTTAGGACCAGTATCACGGCCTTCGGTAGGGACAGTGTCAGGGCAAGGCCTAGGAGGAGCGTAAGGGCCTCTTTAGGATCAGCATCAGGGGCTGGGGCTGGGGCTACGGCTGGGGCTGGGGCTGGGGCTGGGGCTAGAGATGGGAATGGGGATGGGAATGGGGATGGGCTAGGGGAGGGCTAGGGCTAGGGTTAGGGCTACGGCCTTAGTTAGGAATAGTGTCAAGGACTTAGTTAGGGTCACTGTCAGGGCCTTAGTTAGGGTTAGCATCAGAGCCTTTGTTAGGTATAATGTCAGAGCTTGAGTTAGTAGTACTGTCAGGGCTTTAGTGAGGGACAGTGTCAGGTTCTTGGTAAGGACGAGCATTAGAGCCTTTGTTATGTATAATGACAGGGCCAGAGTTAGGAGGAGAGTCAGGCAATTAGTCAGGGACACTGTCAGGGACTTAGTTAGGGACAGTATCACGGCCTGAGTTACTAGTAGTGTCAAGGCCTTAGTTAAGGACAGTGTCAGGGCAAGGCCTAGGAGGAGCATTAAGGGCCTCTGTAGGATCAGCATCAGGGTCTGGGGCTGAGGCAAGGGCTAGGGCTAGGGCTACGGCTACGGCTATGGCCTTAGTTAGCAATAGTGTCAAGGCCTTAGTTAGGGTCACTGTCAGGGCCTTAGTTAGGACTAGCATCAGAGCCTTGTGACGTATCGTGTCACAGCCTGAGCTGGCCGTAGTCTCAGGCCCTACTTAGGGACAGTGTCAGGGTCTTGGTTAGGACTGGCCTCACAGCCTTCTGTTAGGTACACTGTCAGGGCTTGAGACACGCATAGTGTTAGGGACTTTGATAGGGACAGTATCAGGCCCTGACGTTGGACCAGCATCTAGGCCTTACTTAGGGACAGTGTCACGGCCTTGGGGCTAAATTGAGGGCCTGAGTTATGCATAGCATCTGGGCTTTAGTTGCCATAAGAGGCTCCACTTTAGCTAAAGACAGGGATAAGTTATGATCTAGGTATACTGTCAGGACATGACCCAGGTATAGTGTCAACACCTTAGTTACTGAGAATATCGCGGCCTTGTTTAGAACCAGTGTCAGGACTTCACCTAGGACCAGCGTCAGAGCCTGACGTAAGGAGAGCGACAGGGCCCGAGTGAGGCCTAGCATCAGGTCCTTAGCTGGGGACACTGTCAGGGCCTTAGTTAGGGAAAGTATCACAGCCTGAGTTAGTAGTAGTGTCAAGGCGTTAGTTAAGAACAGTGTCAGGGCCTTACTTACAACTAGCATCAGAGCCTTTCTTCGGTATCGTGTCAGGGCCCGATTTAGGAGTAGTGTCAAGGCCTTAGTTAGGGTCAGTGTCAGGGGCTTAGTTACGAGTACTGTCAAGGCCTTTCTTAGGATTAGTGTCACAGACTTAGTTAGGACTAGCATCAGAGCCCTCGTTAGGTATACTGTCAGGGCCTTAGTTAGGGACAGTGTCAGGGCCTGAGTTAGGAGTGGAATTAGTGCCTCTCTTAGGAACAGTGTCAGGGTCTGTGTTAGGTGTAGTGACAGGGCATGTGTTACGTGTAGTGTCAGGGCATAAGTTAGGACAGTGTCAGGGCCTTAGTTAGGACTAGCATCAGAGCCTTGGTGACGTATCGTGTCACGGCCTGAGTTAGCCGTAGTCTCAGGCCCTACTTAGGGACAGTGTCAGGGCCTTGGTTAGGACTACCATCAGAGCCTTTGTTAGGGCCAGTGTCAGGGTCTTGGTTAGGACTGGCCTCACAGCCTTCTGTTAGGTACACTGTCAGGGCTTGAGACACGCATAGTGTTAGGGACTTTGATATGGACAGTATCAGGCCCTGACATTGGACCAGCATCTAGGCCTTACTTAGGGACAGTGTCACGGCCTTGGGGCTAAATTGAGGGCCTGAGTTATGCATAGCATCAGGGCTTTAGTTGATATAAGAGGCTCGACTTTAGCTAAAGACAGGGATAAGTTATGATCTAGGTATACTATCAGGAAATGACCCAGGTATAGTGTCAATACCTTAGTTACTGAGAATATCGGGGCCTTGTTTAGAACCAGTGTCAGGGCTTCAGGTAGGGACAGCGTCACAGCCTGACGTAGGGAGAGCGACAGGGCCCGAGTGAGGCCTAGCATCAGGTCCTTAGCTGGGGACACTGTCAGGGCATGACTCAGGAGCAGCATCAGGGCCTCTGTAGGATCAGCATTACGGTCTTAGTTAAAGACATGATCAGGGCCTGAGTTAGGTGGAGTGTCAAGGCCTCAGTTACGGATAGCTTCAGGGCCTGTGTTACGGACAGCCTCAGGGCTTTATTTAGGGCCAGCATCAGGGCTGCCTTAGGGATAGTGTCAGGACCTTGGCTCGAGATGGCTCAGTATATTAGCTCTGGATAGCGTTAGGCCTTTAGTTATTGCGGGCAGCAGGGCCTGCATTAGGGACACCTTCCAGGCCTTACTTACAAACAGTGTCAGGGCCTTAGGGATGACTAGTCAGGGCCTTAGTTAGGGACAGCATTAGGGCTTCAGGTAGGGTAAGAGGGAGGACATTAACTATGGACAAGGGATAAAGTCCGGAACGGAGCGAGGGACACTTTGAAGGCCTTAGTTATCGAGAGCACCTGGGCCTTCTTTAGGACCAGTATCACGGCCTTCGGTAGGGACAGTGTCAGGGCAAGGCCTAGGAGGAGCGTAAGGGCCTCTTTAGGATCAGCATCAGGGGCTGGGGCTGGGGCTACGGCTGGGGCTGGGGCTGGGGCTGGGGCTGGGACTGGAGATGGGAATGGGGATGGGGATGGGCTAGGGGAGGGCTAGGGCTAGGGTTAGGGCTAGGGCCTTAGTTAGGAATAGTGTCAAGGACTTAGTTAGGGTCACTGTCAGGGCCTTAGTTAGGGTTAGCATCAGAGCCTTTGTTAGGTATAATGTCAGAGCTTGAGTTAGTAGTACTGTCGGGGCTTTAGTGAGGGACAGTGTCAGGTTCTTGGTAAGGACGAGCATTAGAGCCTTTGTTATGTATAATGGCAGGGCCAGAGTTAGGAGGAGAGTCAGGCAATTAGTCAGGGACACTGTCAGGGACTTAGTTAGGGACAGTATCACGGCCTGAGTTACTAGTAGTGTCAAGGCCTTAGTTAAGGACAGTGTCAGGGCAAGGCCTAGGAGGAGCATTAAGGGCCTCTGTAGGATCAGCATCAGGGTCTGGGGCTGAGGCAAGGGCTAGGGCTAGGGCTACGGCTAGGGCTATGGCCTTAGTTAGCAATAGTGTCAAGGCCTTAGTTAGGGTCACTGTCAGGGTCTTAGTTAGGACTAGCATCAGAGCCTTGTGACGTATCGTGTCACAGCCTGAGCTGGCCATAGTCTCAGGCCCTACTTAGGGACAGTGTCAGGGTCTTGGTTAGGACTGGCGTCAGATCCTTCTGTTAGGTACAGTGTCAGGGCTTGAGACACGCATAGTGTTAGGGACTTTGATAGGGACAGTATCAGGCCCTGACGTTGGACCAGCATCTAGGCCTTACTTAGGGACAGTGTCACGGCCTTGGGGCTAAATTGAGGGCCTGAGTTATGCATAGCATCTGGGCTTTAGTTGCCATAAGAGGCTCCACTTTAGCTAAAGACAGGGATAAGTTATGATCTAGGTATACTGTCAGGACATGACCCAGGTATAGTGTCAACACCTTAGTTACTGAGAATATTGCGGCCTTGTTTAGAACCAGTGTCAGGACTTCAGCTAGGGACAGCGTCAGAGGCTGACGTAAGGAGAGCGACAGGGCCCGAGTGAGGCCTAGCATCAGGTCCTTAGCTGGGGACACTGTCAGGGCCTTAGTTAGGGAAAGTATCACGGCCTGAGTTACTAGTAGTCACAAGGCCACAGTTAAGCACAGTGTCAAGGCAACGCCTAGGAGAAGCATAAAGGCCTCTGTAGGAGCTGGGGCAGGAGCTGGGACTGAGACTGGGACTGGGACTGGGGCTGGGGCTGGGGCTGGGGCTGGGGCTGGGGCTAGGGCCTTACTTAGGAATAGTGTCAAGGCCTTAGTTAGGGTTAGCATCAGAGCCTTTGTTAGGTATAATGTCAGAGCTTGAGTTAGAAGTAGCGTCAGGGCCTTAGTGAGGGACAGTGTCAGGTCCTTGCTAAGGACGAGCGTTAGAGCCTTTGTTATGTATAATGGCAGGGCCAGAGTTAGGAGGAGAGTCAGGTAATTAGTCAGGGACACTGTCAGGGACTTAGTTAGGGACAGTATCACGGCCTGAGTTACTAGTAGTGTCAAGGCCTTAGTTAAGGACAGTGTCAGGGCAAGCACTAGCAGGAGCATAAAGGCCTCTGTAGGAGCTCGGGCAGGAACTCGGACTGGGGCTGGGGCTGGGCCTGGGGCTAGGGCTAGGGCTAGGGCCTTACTTAGGAATAGTCTCAAGGCCTTACTTAGGGTCACTGTCAGGGCCTTAGTTAGGGTTAGCATCAGAGCCTTCGTTAGGTATAATATCAGGGCGTGAGTTAGAAGTAGTGTCAAGCCTTATTGATGGACAGTGCCAGTGCCTTGGTTAGGACGAGCGTCATAGCCTTTGATCTGTATAATGGCAGGGCCAGAGTTAGGACGACAGTCACGCCCTTAGTTAGCGACACTGTCAGGGCCTTAGTTAGGGACAGTATCACAGCCTGAGTTAGTAGTAGTGTCAAGGCGTTAGTTAAGAACAGTGTCAGGGCCTTACTTACAACTAGCATCAGAGCCTTTCTTCGGTATCGTGTCAGGGCCCGATTTAGGAGTAGTGTCAAGGCCTTAGTTAGGGTCAGTGTCAGGGGCTTAGTTACGAGTACTGTCAAGGCCTTTCTTAGGATTAGTGTCACAGACTTAGTTAGGACTAGCATCAGAGCCCTCGTTAGGTATACTGTCAGGGCCTTAGTTAGGGACAGTGTCAGGGCCTGAGTTAGGAGTGGAATTAGTGCCTCTCTTAGGAACAGTGTCAGGGTCTGTGTTAGGTGTAGTGTCAGGGCATGTGTTACGTGTACTGTCAGGGCATAAGTTAGGACAGTGTCAGGGCCTTAGTTAGGACTAGCATCAGAGCCTTGGTGACTTATCGTGTCACGGCCTGAGTTAGCCGTAGTCTCAGGCCCTACTTAGGGACAGTGTCAGGGCCTTGGTTAGGACTACCATCAGAGCCTTTGTTAGGGCCAGTGTCAGGGTCTTGGTTAGGACTGGCCTCACAGCCTTCTGTTAGGTACAGTGTCAGGGCTTGAGACACGCATAGTGTTAGGGACTTTGATATGGACAGTATCAGGCCCTGACATTGGACCAGCATCTAGGCCTTACTTAGGGACAGTGTCACGGCCTTGGGGCTAAATTGAGGGCCTGAGTTATGCATAGCATCAGGGCTTTAGTTGATATAAGAGGCTCGACTTTAGCTAAAGACAGGGATAAGTTATGATCTAGGTATACTATCAGGAAATGACCCAGGTATAGTGTCAATACCTTAGTTACTGAGAATATCGGGGCCTTGTTTAGAACCAGTGTCAGGGCTTCAGGTAGGGACAGCGTCACAGCCTGACGTAGCGAGAGCGACAGGGCCCGAGTGAGGCCTAGCATCAGGTCCTTAGCTGGGGACACTGTCAGGGCATGACTCAGGAGCAGCATCAGGGCCTCTGTAGGATCAGCATTACAGTCTTAGTTAAAGACATGATCAGGGCCTGAGTTAGGTGGAGTGTCAAGGCCTCAGTTACGGATAGCTTCAGGGCCTGTGTTACGGACAGCCTCAGGGCTTTATTTAGGGCCAGCATCAGGGCTGCCTTAGGGATAGTGTCAGGACCTTGGCTCGAGATGGCTCAGTATATTAGCTCTGGATAGCGTTAGGCCTTTAGTTATTGCGGGCAGCAGGGCCTGCATTAGGGACACCTTCCAGGCCTTACTTACAAACAGTGTCAGGGCCTTAGGGATGACTAGTCAGGGCCTTAGTTAGGGACAGCATTAGGGCTTCAGGTAGGCTAAGAGGGAGGACATTAACTATGGACAAGGGATAAAGTCCGGAACGGAGCGAGGGACACTTTGAAGGCCTTAGTTATCGAGAGCACCTGGGCCTTCTTTAGGACCAGTATCACGGCCTTCGGTAGGGACAGTGTCAGGGCAAGGCCTAGGAGGAGCGTAAGGGCCTCTTTAGGATCAGCATCAGGGGCTGGGGCTGGGGCTACGGCTGGGGCTGGGGCTGGGGCTGGGGCTGGGACTGGAGATGGGAATGGGGATGGGGATGGGGATGGGCTAGGGGAGGGCTAGGGCTAGGGTTAGGGCTACGGCCTTAGTTAGGAATAGTGTCAAGGACTTAGTTAGGGTCACTGTCAGGGCCTTAGTTAGGGTTAGCATCAGAGCCTTTGTTAGGTATAATGTCAGAGCTTGAGTTAGTAGTACTGTCAGGGCTTTAGTGAGGGACAGTGTCAGGTTCTTGGTAAGGACGAGCATTAGAGCCTTTGTTATGTATAATGACAGGGCCAGAGTTAGGAGGAGAGTCAGGCAATTAGTCAGGGACACTGTCAGGGACTTAGTTAGGGACAGTATCACGGCCTGAGTTACTAGTAGTGTCAAGGCCTTAGTTAAGGACAGTGTCAGGGCAAGGCCTAGGAGGAGCATTAAGGGCCTCTGTAGGATCAGCATCAGGGTCTGGGGCTGAGGCAAGGGCTAGGGCTAGGGCTACGGCTACGGCTATGGCCTTAGTTAGCAATAGTGTCAAGGCCTTAGTTAGGGTCACTGTCAGGGCCTTAGTTAGGACTAGCATCAGAGCCTTGTGACGTATCGTGTCACAGCCTGAGCTGGCCGTAGTCTCAGGCCCTACTTAGGGACAGTGTCAGGGTCTTGGTTAGGACTGGCGTCAGATCCTTCTGTTAGGTACAGTGTCAGGGCTTGAGACACGCATAGTGTTAGGGACTTTGATAGGGACAGTATCAGGCCCTGACGTTGGACCAGCATCTAGGCCTTACTTAGGGACAGTGTCACGGCCTTGGGGCTAAATTGAGGGCCTGAGTTATGCATAGCATCTGGGCTTTAGTTGCCATAAGAGGCTCCACTTTAGCTAAAGACAGGGATAAGTTATGATCTAGGTATACTGTCAGGACATGACCCAGGTATAGTGTCAACACCTTAGTTACTGAGAATATCGCGGCCTTGTTTAGAACCAGTGTCAGGACTTCACCTAGGACCAGCGTCAGAGCCTGACGTAAGGAGAGCGACAGGGCCCGAGTGAGGCCTAGCATCAGGTCCTTAGCTGGGGACACTGTCAGGGCCTTAGTTAGGGAAAGTATCACAGCCTGAGTTAGTAGTAGTGTCAAGGCGTTAGTTAAGAACAGTGTCAGGGCCTTACTTACAACTAGCATCAGAGCCTTTCTTCGGTATCGTGTCAGGGCCCGATTTAGGAGTAGTGTCAAGGCCTTAGTTAGGGTCAGTGTCAGGGGCTTAGTTACGAGTACTGTCAAGGCCTTTCTTAGGATTAGTGTCACAGACTTAGTTAGGACTAGCATCAGAGCCCTCGTTAGGTATACTGTCAGGGCCTTAGTTAGGGACAGTGTCAGGGCCTGAGTTAGGAGTGGAATTAGTGCCTCTCTTAGGAACAGTGTCAGGGTCTGTGTTAGGTGTAGTGACAGGGCATGTGTTACGTGTAGTGTCAGGGCATAAGTTAGGACAGTGTCAGGGCCTTAGTTAGGACTAGCATCAGAGCCTTGGTGACGTATCGTGTCACGGCCTGAGTTAGCCGTAGTCTCAGGCCCTACTTAGGGACAGTGTCAGGGCCTTGGTTAGGACTACCATCAGAGCCTTTGTTAGGGCCAGTGTCAGGGTCTTGGTTAGGACTGGCCTCACAGCCTTCTGTTAGGTACAGTGTCAGGGCTTGAGACACGCATAGTGTTAGGGACTTTGATATGGACAGTATCAGGCCCTGACATTGGACCAGCATCTAGGCCTTACTTAGGGACAGTGTCACGGCCTTGGGGCTAAATTGAGGGCCTGAGTTATGCATAGCATCAGGGCTTTAGTTGATATAAGAGGCTCGACTTTAGCTAAAGACAGGGATAAGTTATGATCTAGGTATACTATCAGGAAATGACCCAGGTATAGTGTCAATACCTTAGTTACTGAGAATATCGGGGCCTTGTTTAGAACCAGTGTCAGGGCTTCAGGTAGGGACAGCGTCACAGCCTGACGTAGGGAGAGCGACAGGACCCGAGTGAGGCCTAGCATCAGGTCCTTAGCTGGGTACACTGTCAGGGCATGACTCAGGAGCAGCATCAGGGCCTCTGTAGGATCAGCATTACGGTCTTAGTTAAAGACATGATCAGGGCCTGAGTTAGGTGGAGTGTCAAGGCCTCAGTTACGGATAGCTTCAGGGCCTGTGTTACGGACAGCCTCAGGGCTTTATTTAGGGCCAGCATCAGGGCTGCCTTAGGGATAGTGTCAGGACCTTGGCTCGAGATGGCTCAGTATATTAGCTCTGGATAGCGTTAGGCCTTTAGTTATTGCGGGCAGCAGGGCCTGCATTAGGGACACCTTCCAGGCCTTACTTACAAACAGTGTCAGGGCCTTAGGGATGACTAGTCAGGGCCTTAGTTAGGGACAGCATTAGGGCTTCAGGTAGGCTAAGAGGGAGGACATTAACTATGGACAAGGGATAAAGTCCGGAACGGAGCGAGGGACACTTTGAAGGCCTTAGTTATCGAGAGCACCTGGGCCTTCTTTAGGACCAGTATCACGGCCTTCGGTAGGGACAGTGTCAGGACAAGGCCTAGGAGGAGCGTAAGGGCCTCTTTAGGATCAGCATCAGGGGCTGGGGCTGGGGCTACGGCTGGGGCTGGGGCTGGGGCTGGGGCTGGAGATGGGAATGGGGATGGGGATGGGGATGGGCTAGGGGAGGGCTAGGGCTAGGGTTAGGGCTACAGCCTTAGTTAGGAATAGTGTCAAGGACTTAGTTAGGGTCACTGTCAGGGCCTTAGTTAGGGTTAGCATCAGAGCCTTTGTTAGGTATAATGTCAGAGCTTGAGTTAGTAGTACTGTCAGGGCTTTAGTGAGGGACAGTGTCAGGTTCTTGGTAAGGACGAGCATTAGAGCCTTTGTTATGTATAATGGCAGGGCCAGAGTTAGGAGGAGAGTCAGGCAATTAGTCAGGGACACTGTCAGGGACTTAGTTAGGGACAGTATCACGGCCTGAGTTACTAGTAGTGTCAAGGCCTTAGTTAAGGACAGTGTCAGGGCAAGGCCTAGGAGGAGCATTAAGGGCCTCTGTAGGATCAGCATCAGGGTCTGGGGCTGAGGCAAGGGCTAGGGCTAGGGCTACGGCTAGGGCTATGGCCTTAGTTAGCAATAGTGTCAAGGCCTTAGTTAGGGTCACTGTCAGGGTCTTAGTTAGGACTAGCATCAGAGCCTTGTGACGTATCGTGTCACAGCCTGAGCTGGCCGTAGTCTCAGGCCCTACTTAGGGACAGTGTCAGGGTCTTGGTTAGGACTGGCCTCACAGCCTTCTGTTAGGTACAGTGTCAGGGCTTGAGACACGCATAGTGTTAGGGACTTTGATAGGGACAGTATCAGGCCCTGACGTTGGACCAGCATCTAGGCCTTACTTAGGGACAGTGTCACGGCCTTGGGGCTAAATTGAGGGCCTGAGTTATGCATAGCATCTGGGCTTTAGTTGCCATAAGAGGCTCCACTTTAGCTAAAGACAGGGATAAGTTATGATCTAGGTATACTGTCAGGACATGACCCAGATATAGTGTCAACACCTTAGTTACTGAGAATATTGCGGCCTTGTTTAGAACCAGTGTCAGGACTTCAGCTAGGGACAGCGTCAGAGGCTGACGTAAGGAGAGCGACAGGGCCCGAGTGAGGCCTAGCATCAGGTCCTTAGCTGGGGACACTGTCAGGGCCTTAGTTAGGGAAAGTATCACGGCCTGAGTTACTAGTAGTCACAAGACCACAGTTAAGCACAATGTCAAGGCAACGCCTAGGAGAAGCATAAAGGCCTCTGTAGGAGCTGGGGCAGGAGCTGGGACTGAGACTGGGGCTGGGGCTGGGGCTGGGGCTGGGGCTGGGGCTAGGGCCTTACTTAGGAATAGTGTCAAGGCCTTAGTTAGGGTTAGCATCAGAGCCTTTGTTAGGTATAATGTCAGAGCTTGAGTTAGAAGTAGCGTCAGGGCCTTAGTGAGGGACAGTGTCAGGTCCTTGCTAAGGACGAGTGTTAGAGCCTTTGTTATGTATAATGGCAGGGCCAGAGTTAGGAGGAGAGTCAGGTAATTAGTCAGGGACACTGTCAGGGACTTAGTTAGGGACAGTATCACGGCCTGAGTTACTAGTAGTGTCAAGGCCTTACTTAAGGACAGTGTCAGGGCAAGCACTAGCAGGAGCATAAAGGCCTCTGTAGGAGCTGGGACAGGAGCTCGGACTGGGGCTGGGGCTGGGCCTGGGGCTAGGGCTAGGGCTAGGGCCTTACTTAGGAATAGTCTCAAGGCCTTACTTAGGGTCACTGTCAGGGCCTTAGTTAGGGTTAGCATCAGAGCCTTCGTTAGGTATAATATCAGGGCGTGAGTTAGAAGTAGTGTCAAGCCTTAGTGATGGACAGTGCCAGTGCCTTGGTTAGGACGAGCGTCATAGCCTTTGATCTGTATAATGGCAGGGCCAGAGTTAGGACGACAGTCAGGCCCTTAGTTAGCAACACTGTCAGGGCCTTAGTTAGGGACAGTATCACAGCCTGAGTTAGTAGTAGTGTCAAGGCGTTAGTTAAGAACAGTGTCAGGGCCTTACTTACAACTAGCATCAGAGCCTTTCTTCGGTATCGTGTCAGGGCCCGATTTAGGAGTAGTGTCAAGGCCTTAGTTAGGGTCAGTGTCAGGGGCTTAGTTACGAGTACTGTCAAGGCCTTTCTTAGGATTAGTGTCACAGACTTAGTTAGGACTAGCATCAGAGCCCTCGTTAGGTATACTGTCAGGGCCTTAGTTAGGGACAGTGTCAGGGCCTGAGTTAGGAGTGGAATTAGTGCCTCGCTTAGGAACAGTGTCAGGGTCTGTGTTAGGTGTAGTGACAGGGCATGTGTTACGTGTAGTGTCAGGGCATAAGTTAGGACAGTGTCAGGGCCTTAGTTAGGACTAGCATCAGAGCCTTGGTGACGTATCGTGTCACGGCCTGAGTTAGCCGTAGTCTCAGGCCCTACTTAGGGACAGTGTCAGGGCCTTGGTTAGGACTACCATCAGAGCCTTCGTTAGGGCCAGTGTCAGGGTCTTGGTTAGGACTGGCCTCACAGCCTTCTGTTAGGTACACTGTCAGGGCTTGAGACACGCATAGTGTTAGGGACTTTGACATGGACAGTATCAGGCCCTGACATTGGACCAGCATCTAGGCCTTACTTAGGGACAGTGTCACGGCCTTGGGGCTAAATTGAGGGCCTGAGTTATGCATAGCATCAGGGCTTTAGTTGATATAAGAGGCTCGACTTTAGCTAAAGACAGGGATAAGTTATGATCTAGGTATACTATCAGGAAATGACCCAGGTATAGTGTCAATACCTTAGTTACTGAGAATATCGGGGCCTTGTTTAGAACCAGTGTCAGGACTTCAGCTAGGGACAGCGTCAGAGGCTGACGTAAGGAGAGCGACAGGGCCCGAGTGAGGCCTAGCATCAGGTCCTTAGCTGGGGACACTGTCAGGGCCTTAGTTAGGGAAAGTATCACGGCCTGAGTTACTAGTAGTCACAAGGCCACAGTTAAGCACAGTGTCAAGGCAACGCCTAGGAGAAGCATAAAGGCCTCTGTAGGAGCTGGGGCAGGAGCTGGGACTGAGACTGGGACTGGGACTGGGACTGGGGCTGGGGCTGGGGCTGGGGCTGGGGCTAGGGCCTTACTTAGGAATAGTGTCAAGGCCTTAGTTAGGGTTAGCATCAGAGCCTTTGTTAGGTATAATGTCAGAGCTTGAGTTAGAAGTAGCGTCAGGGCCTTAGTGAGGGACAGTGTCAGGTCCTTGCTAAGGACGAGCGTTAGAGCCTTTGTTATGTATAATGGCAGGGCCAGAGTTAGGAGGAGAGTCAGGTAATTAGTCAGGGACACTGTCAGGGACTTAGTTAGGGACAGTATCACGGCCTGAGTTACTAGTAGTGTCAAGGCCTTAGTTAAGGACAGTGTCAGGGCAAGCACTAGCAGGAGCATAAAGGCCTCTGTAGGAGCTGGGGCAGGAGCTGGGACTGGGGCTGGGGCTGGGCCTGGGGCTAGGGCTAGGGCTAGGGCCTTACTTAGGAATAGTCTCAAGGCCTTACTTAGGGTCACTGTCAGGGCCTTAGTTAGGGTTAGCATCAGAGCCTTCGTTAGGTATAATATCAGGGCGTGAGTTAGAAGTAGTGTCAAGCCTTAGTGATGGACAGTGCCAGTGCCTTGGTTAGGACGAGCGTCATAGCCTTTGATCTGTATAATGGCAGGGCCAGAGTTAGGACGACAGTCAGGCCCTTAGTTAGCGACACTGTCAGGGCCTTAGTTAGGGACAGTATCACAGCCTGAGTTAGTAGTAGTGTCAAGGCGTTAGTTAAGAACAGTGTCAGGGCCTTACTTACAACTAGCATCAGAGCCTTTCTTCGGTATCGTGTCAGGGCCCGATTTAGGAGTAGTGTCAAGGCCTTAGTTAGGGTCAGTGTCAGGGGCTTAGTTACGAGTACTGTCAAGGCCTTTCTTAGGATTAGTGTCACAGACTTAGTTAGGACTAGCATCAGAGCCCTCGTTAGGTATACTGTCAGGGCCTTAGTTAGGGACAGTGTCAGGGCCTGAGTTAGGAGTGGAATTAGTGCCTCTCTTAGGAACAGTGTCAGGGTCTGTGTTAGGTGTAGTGACAGGGCATGTGTTACGTGTAGTGTCAGGGCATAAGTTAGGACAGTGTCAGGGCCTTAGTTAGGACTAGCATCAGAGCCTTGGTGACGTATCGTGTCACGGCCTGAGTTAGCCGTAGTCTCAGGCCCTACTTAGGGACAGTGTCAGGGCCTTGGTTAGGACTACCATCAGAGCCTTTGTTAGGGCCAGTGTCAGGGTCTTGGTTAGGACTGGCCTCACAGCCTTCTGTTAGGTACACTGTCAGGGCTTGAGACACGCATAGTGTTAGGGACTTTGATATGGACAGTATCAGGCCCTGACATTGGACCAGCATCTAGGCCTTACTTAGGGACAGTGTCACGGCCTTGGGGCTAAATTGAGGGCCTGAGTTATGCATAGCATCAGGGCTTTAGTTGATATAAGAGGCTCGACTTTAGCTAAAGACAGGGATAAGTTATGATCTAGGTATACTATCAGGAAATGACCCAGGTATAGTGTCAATACCTTAGTTACTGAGAATATCGGGGCCTTGTTTAGAACCAGTGTCAGGGCTTCAGGTAGGGACAGCGTCACAGCCTGACGTAGCGAGAGCGACAGGGCCCGAGTGAGGCCTAGCATCAGGTCCTTAGCTGGGGACACTGTCAGGGCATGACTCAGGAGCAGCATCAGGGCCTCTGTAGGATCAGCATTACGGTCTTAGTTAAAGACATGATCAGGGCCTGAGTTAGGTGGAGTGTCAAGGCCTCAGTTACGGATAGCTTCAGGGCCTGTGTTACGGACAGCCTCAGGGCTTTATTTAGGGCCAGCATCAGGGCTGCCTTAGGGATAGTGTCAGGACCTTGGCTCGAGATGGCTCAGTATATTAGCTCAGGATAGCGTTAGGCCTTTAGTTATTACGGGCAGCAGGGCCTGCATTAGGGACACCTTCCAGGCCTTACTTACAAACAGTGTCAGGGCCTTAGGGATGACTAGTCAGGGCCTTAGTTAGGGACAGCATTAGGGCTTCAGGTAGGCTAAGAGGGAGGACATTAACTATGGACAAGGGATAAAGTCCGGAACGGAGCGAGGGACACTTTGAAGGCCTTAGTTATCGAGAGCACCTGGGCCTTCTTTAGGACCAGTATCACGGCCTTCGGTAGGGACAGTGTCAGGGCAAGGCCTAGGAGGAGCGTAAGGGCCTCTTTAGGATCAGCATCAGGGGCTGGGGCTGGGGCTACGGCTGGGGCTGGGGCTGGGGCTGGGGCTGGAGATGGGAATGGGGATGGGGATGGGGATGGGCTAGGGGAGGGCTAGGGCTAGGGTTAGGGCTAGGGCCTTAGTTAGGAATAGTGTCAAGGACTTAGTTAGGGTCACTGTCAGGGCCTTAGTTAGGGTTAGCATCAGAGCCTTTGTTAGGTATAATGTCAGAGCTTGAGTTAGTAGTACTGTCAGGGCTTTAGTGAGGGACAGTGTCAGGTTCTTGGTAAGGACGAGCATTAGAGCCTTTGTTATGTATAATGGCAGGGCCAGAGTTAGGAGGAGAGTCAGGCAATTAGTCAGGGACACTGTCAGGGACTTAGTTAGGGACAGTATCACGGCCTGAGTTACTAGTAGTGTCAAGGCCTTAGTTAAGGACAGTGTCAGGGCAAGGCCTAGGAGGAGCATTAAGGGCCTCTGTAGGATCAGCATCAGGGTCTGGGGCTGAGGCAAGGGCTAGGGCTAGGGCTACGGCTACGGCTATGGCCTTAGTTAGCAATAGTGTCAAGGCCTTAGTTAGGGTCACTGTCAGGGCCTTAGTTAGGAGTAGCTAGCATCAGAGCCTTGTGACGTATCGTGTCACAGCCTGAGCTGGCCGTAGTCTCAGGCCCTACTTAGGGACAGTGTCAGGGTCTTGGTTAGGACTGGCATCAGATCCTTCTGTTAGGTACAGTGTCAGGGCTTGAGACACGCATAGTGTTAGGGACATTGATAGGGACAGTATCAGGCCCTGACGTTGGACCAGCATCTAGGCCTTACTTAGGGACAGTGTCACAGCCTTGGGGCTAAATTGAGGGCCTGAGTTATGCATAGCATCTGGGCTTTAGTTGCCATAAGAGGCTCCACTTTAGCTAAAGACAGGGATAAGTTATGATCTAGGTATACTGTCAGGACATGACCCAGGTATAGTGTCAACACCTTAGTTACTGAGAATATTGCGGCCTTGTTTAGAACCAGTGTCAGGACTTCAGCTAGGGACAGCGTCAGAGCCTGACGTAAGGAGAGCGACAGGGCCCGAGTGAGGCCTAGCATCAGGTCCTTAGCTGGGGACACTGTCAGGGCCTTAGTTAGGGAAAGTATCACGGCCTGAGTTACTAGTAGTCACAAGGCCACAGTTAAGCACAGTGTCAAGGCAACGCCTAGGAGAAGCATAAAGGCCTCTGTAGGAGCTGGGGCAGGAGCTGGGACTGAGACTGGGACTGGGGCTGGGGCTGGGGCTGGGGCTGGGGCTAGGGCCTTACTTAGGAATAGTGTCAAGGCCTTAGTTAGGGTTAGCATCAGAGCCTTTGTTAGGTATAATGTCAGAGCTTGAGTTAGAAGTAGCGTCAGGGCCTTAGTGAGGGACAGTGTCAGGTCCTTGCTAAGGACGAGCGTTAGAGCCTTTGTTATGTATAATGGCAGGGCCAGAGTTAGGAGGAGAGTCAGGTAATTAGTCAGGGACACTGTCAGGGACTTAGTTAGGGACAGTATCACGGCCTGAGTTACTAGTAGTGTCAAGGCCTTAGTTAAGGACAGTGTCAGGGCAAGCACTAGCAGGAGCATAAAGGCCTCTGTAGGAGCTCGGGCAGGAGCTCGGACTGGGGCTGGGGCTGGGCCTGGGGCTAGGGCTAGGGCTAGGGCCTTACTTAGGAATAGTCTCAAGGCCTTACTTAGGGTCACTGTCAGGGCCTTAGTTAGGGTTAGCATCAGAGCCTTCGTTAGGTATAATATCAGGGCGTGAGTTAGAAGTAGTGTCAAGCCTTAGTGATGGACAGTGCCAGTGCCTTGGTTAGGACGAGCGTCATAGCCTTTGATCTGTATAATGGCAGGGCCAGAGTTAGGACGACAGTCAGGCCCTTAGTTAGCGACACTGTCAGGGCCTTAGTTAGGGACAGTATCACAGCCTGAGTTAGTAGTAGTGTCAAGGCGTTAGTTAAGAACAGTGTCAGGGCCTTACTTACAACTAGCATCAGAGCCTTTCTTCGGTATCGTGTCAGGGCCCGATTTAGGAGTAGTGTCAAGGCCTTAGTTAGGGTCAGTGTCAGGGGCTTAGTTACGAGTACTGTCAAGGCCTTTCTTAGGATTAGTGTCACAGACTTAGTTAGGACTAGCATCAGAGCCCTCGTTAGGTATACTGTCAGGGCCTTAGTTAGGGACAGTGTCAGGGCCTGAGTTAGGAGTGGAATTAGTGCCTCTCTTAGGAACAGTGTCAGGGTCTGTGTTAGGTGTAGTGACAGGGCATGTGTTACGTGTAGTGTCAGGGCATAAGTTAGGACAGTGTCAGGGCCTTAGTTAGGACTAGCATCAGAGCCTTGGTGACGTATCGTGTCACGGCCTGAGTTAGCCGTAGTCTCAGGCCCTACTTAGGGACAGTGTCAGGGCCTTGGTTAGGACTACCATCAGAGCCTTTGTTAGGGCCAGTGTCAGGGTCTTGGTTAGGACTGGCCTCACAGCCTTCTGTTAGGTACACTGTCAGGGCTTGAGACACGCATAGTGTTAGGGACTTTGATATGGACAGTATCAGGCCCTGACATTGGACCAGCATCTAGGCCTTACTTAGGGACAGTGTCACGGCCTTGGGGCTAAATTGAGGGCCTGAGTTATGCATAGCATCAGGGCTTTAGTTGATATAAGAGGCTCGACTTTAGCTAAAGACAGGGATAAGTTATGATCTAGGTATACTATCAGGAAATGACCCAGGTATAGTGTCAATACCTTAGTTACTGAGAATATCGGGGCCTTGTTTAGAACCAGTGTCAGGGCTTCAGGTAGGGACAGCGTCACAGCCTGACGTAGGGAGAGCGACAGGGCCCGAGTGAGGCCTAGCATCAGGTCCTTAGCTGGGGACACTGTCAGGGCATGACTCAGGAGCAGCATCAGGGCCTCTGTAGGATCAGCATTACGGTCTTAGTTAAAGACATGATCAGGGCCTGAGTTAGGTGGAGTGTCAAGGCCTCAGTTACGGATAGCTTCAGGGCCTGTGTTACGGACAGCCTCAGGGCTTTATTTAGGGCCAGCATCAGGGCTGCCTTAGGGATAGTGTCAGGACCTTGGCTCGAGATGGCTCAGTATATTAGCTCAGGATAGCGTTAGGCCTTTAGTTATTGCGGGCAGCAGGGCCTGCATTAGGGACACCTTCCAGGCCTTACTTACAAACAGTGTCAGGGCCTTAGGGATGACTAGTCAGGGCCTTAGTTAGGGACAGCATTAGGGCTTCAGGTAGGCTAAGAGGGAGGACATTAACTATGGACAAGGGATAAAGTCCGGAACGGAGCGAGGGACACTTTGAAGGCCTTAGTTATCGAGAGCACCTGGGCCTTCTTTAGGACCAGTATCACGGCCTTCGGTAGGGACAGTGTCAGGGCAAGGCCTAGGAGGAGCGTAAGGGCCTCTTTAGGATCAGCATCAGGGGCTGGGGCTGGGGCTACGGCTGGGGCTGGGGCTGGGGCTGGGGCTGGAGATGGGAATGGGGATGGGGATGGGGATGGGCTAGGGGAGGGCTAGGGCTAGGGTTAGGGCTACGGCCTTAGTTAGGAATAGTGTCAAGGACTTCGTTAGGGTCACTGTCAGGGCCTTAGTTAGGGTTAGCATCAGAGCCTTTGTTAGGTATAATGTCAGAGCTTGAGTTAGTAGTACTGTCAGGGCTTTAGTGAGGGACAGTGTCAGGTTCTTGGTAAGGACGAGCATTAGAGCCTTTGTTATGTATAATGGCAGGGCCAGAGTTAGGAGGAGAGTCAGGCAATTAGTCAGGGACACTGTCAGGGACTTAGTTAGGGACAGTATCACGGCCTGAGTTACTAGTAGTGTCAAGGCCTTAGTTAAGGACAGTGTCAGGGCAAGGCCTAGGAGGAGCATTAAGGGCCTCTGTAGGATCAGCATCAGGGTCTGGGGCTGAGGCAAGGGCTAGGGCTAGGGCTACGGCTAGGGCTATGGCCTTAGTTAGCAATAGTGTCAAGGCCTTAGTTAGGGTCACTGTCAGGGCCTTAGTTAGGAGTAGCTAGCATCAGAGCCTTGTGACGTATCGTGTCACAGCCTGAGCTGGCCGTAGTCTCAGGCCCTACTTAGGGACAGTGTCAGGGTCTTGGTTAGGACTGGCATCAGATCCTTCTGTTAGGTACAGTGTCAGGGCTTGAGACACGCATAGTGTTAGGGACATTGATAGGGACAGTATCAGGCCCTGACGTTGGACCAGCATCTAGGCCTTACTTAGGGACAGTGTCACAGCCTTGGGGCTAAATTGAGGGCCTGAGTTATGCATAGCATCTGGGCTTTAGTTGCCATAAGAGGCTCCACTTTAGCTAAAGACAGGGATAAGTTATGATCTAGGTATACTGTCAGGACATGACCCAGGTATAGTGTCAACACCTTAGTTACTGAGAATATTGCGGCCTTGTTTAGAACCAGTGTCAGGACTTCAGCTAGGGACAGCGTCAGAGCCTGACGTAAGGAGAGCGACAGGGCCCGAGTGAGGCCTAGCATCAGGTCCTTAGCTGGGGACACTGTCAGGGCCTTAGTTAGGGAAAGTATCACGGCCTGAGTTACTAGTAGTCACAAGGCCACAGTTAAGCACAGCGTCAAGGCAACGCCTAGGAGAAGCATAAAGGCCTCTGTAGGAGCTGGGGCAGGAGCTGGGACTGAGACTGGGACTGGGGCTGGGGCTGGGGCTGGGGCTGGGGCTGGGGCTGGGGCTAGGGCCTTACTTAGGAATAGTGTCAAGGCCTTAGTTAGGGTTAGCATCAGAGCCTTTGTTAGGTATAATGTCAGAGCTTGAGTTAGAAGTAGCGTCAGGGCCTTAGTGAGGGACAGTGTCAGGTCCTTGCTAAGGACGAGCGTTAGAGCCTTTGTTATGTATAATGGCAGGGCCAGAGTTAGGAGGAGAGTCAGGTAATTAGTCAGGGACACTGTCAGGGACTTAGTTAGGGACAGTATCACGGCCTGAGTTACTAGTAGTGTCAAGGCCTTACTTAAGGACAGTGTCAGGGCAAGCACTAGCAGGAGCATAAAGGCCTCTGTAGGAGCTGGGGCAGGAGCTGGGACTGGGGCTGGGCCTGGGTCTAGGGCTAGGGCTAGGGCCTTACTTAGGAATAGTCTCAAGGCCTTACTTAGGGTCACTGTCAGGGCCTTAGTTAGGGTTAGCATCAGAGCCTTCGTTAGGTATAATATCAGGGCGTGAGTTAGAAGTAGTGTCAAGCCTTAGTGATGGACAGTGCCAGTGCCTTGGTTAGGACGAGCGTCATAGCCTTTGATCTGTATAATGGCAGGGCCAGAGTTAGGACGACAGTCAGGCCCTTAGTTAGGGACACTGTCAGGGCCTTAGTTAGGGACAGTATCACAGCCTGAGTTAGTAGTAGTGTCAAGGCGTTAGTTAAGAACAGTGTCAGGGCCTTACTTACAACTAGCATCAGAGCCTTTCTTCGGTATCGTGTCAGGGCCCGATTTAGGAGTAGTGTCAAGGCCTTAGTTAGGGTCAGTGTCAGGGGCTTAGTTACGAGTACTGTCAAGGCCTTTCTTAGGATTAGTGTCACAGACTTAGTTAGGACTAGCATCAGAGCCCTCGTTAGGTATACTGTCAGGGCCTTAGTTAGGGACAGTGTCAGGGCCTGAGTTAGGAGTGGAATTAGTGCCTCTCTTAGGAACAGTGTCAGGGTCTGTGTTAGGTGTAGTGACAGGGCATGTGTTACGTGTAGTGTCAGGGCATAAGTTAGGACAGTGTCAGGGCCTTAGTTAGGACTAGCATCAGAGCCTTGGTGACGTTATCGTGTCACGGCCTGAGTTAGCCGTAGTCTCAGGCCCTACTTAGGGACAGTGTCAGGGCCTTGGTTAGGACTACCATCAGAGCCTTTGTTAGGGCCAGTGTCAGGGTCTTGGTTAGGACTGGCCTCACAGCCTTCTGTTAGGTACACTGTCAGGGCTTGAGACACGCATAGTGTTAGGGACTTTGATATGGACAGTATCAGGCCCTGACATTGGACCAGCATCTAGGCCTTACTTAGGGACAGTGTCACGGCCTTGGGGCTAAATTGAGGGCCTGAGTTATGCATAGCATCAGGGCTTTAGTTGATATAAGAGGCTCGACTTTAGCTAAAGACAGGGATAAGTTATGATCTAGGTATACTATCAGGAAATGACCCAGGTATAGTGTCAATACCTTAGTTACTGAGAATATCGGGGCCTTGTTTAGAACCAGTGTCAGGGCTTCAGGTAGGGACAGCGTCACAGCCTGACGTAGCGAGAGCGACAGGGCCCGAGTGAGGCCTAGCATCAGGTCCTTAGCTGGGGACACTGTCAGGGCATGACTCAGGAGCAGCATCAGGGCCTCTGTAGGATCAGCATTACGGTCTTAGTTAAAGACATGATCAGGGCCTGAGTTAGGTGGAGTGTCAAGGCCTCAGTTACGGATAGCTTCAGGGCCTGTGTTACGGACAGCCTCAGGGCTTTATTTAGGGCCAGCATCAGGGCTGCCTTAGGGATAGTGTCAGGACCTTGGCTCGAGATGGCTCAGTATATTAGCTCAGGATAGTGTTAGGCCTTTAGTTATTGCGGGCAGCAGGGCCTGCATTAGGGACACCTTCCAGGCCTTACTTACAAACAGTGTCAGGGCCTTAGGGATGACTAGTCAGGGCCTTAGTTAGGGACAGCATTAGGGCTTCAGGTAGGGTAAGAGGGAGGACATTAACTATGGACAAGGGATAAAGTCCGGAACGGAGCGAGGGACACTTTGAAGGCCTTAGTTATCGAGAGCACCTGGGCCTTCTTTAGGACCAGTATCACGGCCTTCGGTAGGGACAGTGTCAGGGCAAGGCCTAGGAGGAGCGTAAGGGCCTCTTTAGGATCAGCATCAGGGGCTGGGGCTGGGGCTACGGCTGGGGCTGGGGCTGGGGCTGGGGCTAGAGATGGGAATGGGGATGGGAATGGGGATGGGCTAGGGGAGGGCTAGGGCTAGGGTTAGGGCTACGGCCTTAGTTAGGAATAGTGTCAAGGACTTAGTTAGGGTCACTGTCAGGGCCTTAGTTAGGGTTAGCATCAGAGCCTTTGTTAGGTATAATGTCAGAGCTTGAGTTAGTAGTACTGTCAGGGCTTTAGTGAGGGACAGTGTCAGGTTCTTGGTAAGGACGAGCATTAGAGCCTTTGTTATGTATAATGACAGGGCCAGAGTTAGGAGGAGAGTCAGGCAATTAGTCAGGGACACTGTCAGGGACTTAGTTAGGGACAGTATCACGGCCTGAGTTACTAGTAGTGTCAAGGCCTTAGTTAAGGACAGTGTCAGGGCAAGGCCTAGGAGGAGCATTAAGGGCCTCTGTAGGATCAGCATCAGGGTCTGGGGCTGAGGCAAGGGCTAGGGCTAGGGCTACGGCTACGGCTATGGCCTTAGTTAGCAATAGTGTCAAGGCCTTAGTTAGGGTCACTGTCAGGGCCTTAGTTAGGACTAGCATCAGAGCCTTGTGACGTATCGTGTCACAGCCTGAGCTGGCCGTAGTCTCAGGCCCTACTTAGGGACAGTGTCAGGGTCTTGGTTAGGACTGGCCTCACAGCCTTCTGTTAGGTACACTGTCAGGGCTTGAGACACGCATAGTGTTAGGGACTTTGATAGGGACAGTATCAGGCCCTGACGTTGGACCAGCATCTAGGCCTTACTTAGGGACAGTGTCACGGCCTTGGGGCTAAATTGAGGGCCTGAGTTATGCATAGCATCTGGGCTTTAGTTGCCATAAGAGGCTCCACTTTAGCTAAAGACAGGGATAAGTTATGATCTAGGTATACTGTCAGGACATGACCCAGGTATAGTGTCAACACCTTAGTTACTGAGAATATCGCGGCCTTGTTTAGAACCAGTGTCAGGACTTCACCTAGGACCAGCGTCAGAGCCTGACGTAAGGAGAGCGACAGGGCCCGAGTGAGGCCTAGCATCAGGTCCTTAGCTGGGGACACTGTCAGGGCCTTAGTTAGGGAAAGTATCACAGCCTGAGTTAGTAGTAGTGTCAAGGCGTTAGTTAAGAACAGTGTCAGGGCCTTACTTACAACTAGCATCAGAGCCTTTCTTCGGTATCGTGTCAGGGCCCGATTTAGGAGTAGTGTCAAGGCCTTAGTTAGGGTCAGTGTCAGGGGCTTAGTTACGAGTACTGTCAAGGCCTTTCTTAGGATTAGTGTCACAGACTTAGTTAGGACTAGCATCAGAGCCCTCGTTAGGTATACTGTCAGGGCCTTAGTTAGGGACAGTGTCAGGGCCTGAGTTAGGAGTGGAATTAGTGCCTCTCTTAGGAACAGTGTCAGGGTCTGTGTTAGGTGTAGTGACAGGGCATGTGTTACGTGTAGTGTCAGGGCATAAGTTAGGACAGTGTCAGGGCCTTAGTTAGGACTAGCATCAGAGCCTTGGTGACGTATCGTGTCACGGCCTGAGTTAGCCGTAGTCTCAGGCCCTACTTAGGGACAGTGTCAGGGCCTTGGTTAGGACTACCATCAGAGCCTTTGTTAGGGCCAGTGTCAGGGTCTTGGTTAGGACTGGCCTCACAGCCTTCTGTTAGGTACACTGTCAGGGCTTGAGACACGCATAGTGTTAGGGACTTTGATATGGACAGTATCAGGCCCTGACATTGGACCAGCATCTAGGCCTTACTTAGGGACAGTGTCACGGCCTTGGGGCTAAATTGAGGGCCTGAGTTATGCATAGCATCAGGGCTTTAGTTGATATAAGAGGCTCGACTTTAGCTAAAGACAGGGATAAGTTATGATCTAGGTATACTATCAGGAAATGACCCAGGTATAGTGTCAATACCTTAGTTACTGAGAATATCGGGGCCTTGTTTAGAACCAGTGTCAGGGCTTCAGGTAGGGACAGCGTCACAGCCTGACGTAGGGAGAGCGACAGGGCCCGAGTGAGGCCTAGCATCAGGTCCTTAGCTGGGGACACTGTCAGGGCATGACTCAGGAGCAGCATCAGGGCCTCTGTAGGATCAGCATTACGGTCTTAGTTAAAGACATGATCAGGGCCTGAGTTAGGTGGAGTGTCAAGGCCTCAGTTACGGATAGCTTCAGGGCCTGTGTTACGGACAGCCTCAGGGCTTTATTTAGGGCCAGCATCAGGGCTGCCTTAGGGATAGTGTCAGGACCTTGGCTCGAGATGGCTCAGTATATTAGCTCTGGATAGCGTTAGGCCTTTAGTTATTGCGGGCAGCAGGGCCTGCATTAGGGACACCTTCCAGGCCTTACTTACAAACAGTGTCAGGGCCTTAGGGATGACTAGTCAGGGCCTTAGTTAGGGACAGCATTAGGGCTTCAGGTAGGGTAAGAGGGAGGACATTAACTATGGACAAGGGATAAAGTCCGGAACGGAGCGAGGGACACTTTGAAGGCCTTAGTTATCGAGAGCACCTGGGCCTTCTTTAGGACCAGTATCACGGCCTTCGGTAGGGACAGTGTCAGGGCAAGGCCTAGGAGGAGCGTAAGGGCCTCTTTAGGATCAGCATCAGGGGCTGGGGCTGGGGCTACGGCTGGGGCTGGGGCTGGGGCTGGGGCTGGGACTGGAGATGGGAATGGGGATGGGGATGGGCTAGGGGAGGGCTAGGGCTAGGGTTAGGGCTAGGGCCTTAGTTAGGAATAGTGTCAAGGACTTAGTTAGGGTCACTGTCAGGGCCTTAGTTAGGGTTAGCATCAGAGCCTTTGTTAGGTATAATGTCAGAGCTTGAGTTAGTAGTACTGTCGGGGCTTTAGTGAGGGACAGTGTCAGGTTCTTGGTAAGGACGAGCATTAGAGCCTTTGTTATGTATAATGGCAGGGCCAGAGTTAGGAGGAGAGTCAGGCAATTAGTCAGGGACACTGTCAGGGACTTAGTTAGGGACAGTATCACGGCCTGAGTTACTAGTAGTGTCAAGGCCTTAGTTAAGGACAGTGTCAGGGCAAGGCCTAGGAGGAGCATTAAGGGCCTCTGTAGGATCAGCATCAGGGTCTGGGGCTGAGGCAAGGGCTAGGGCTAGGGCTACGGCTAGGGCTATGGCCTTAGTTAGCAATAGTGTCAAGGCCTTAGTTAGGGTCACTGTCAGGGTCTTAGTTAGGACTAGCATCAGAGCCTTGTGACGTATCGTGTCACAGCCTGAGCTGGCCATAGTCTCAGGCCCTACTTAGGGACAGTGTCAGGGTCTTGGTTAGGACTGGCGTCAGATCCTTCTGTTAGGTACAGTGTCAGGGCTTGAGACACGCATAGTGTTAGGGACTTTGATAGGGACAGTATCAGGCCCTGACGTTGGACCAGCATCTAGGCCTTACTTAGGGACAGTGTCACGGCCTTGGGGCTAAATTGAGGGCCTGAGTTATGCATAGCATCTGGGCTTTAGTTGCCATAAGAGGCTCCACTTTAGCTAAAGACAGGGATAAGTTATGATCTAGGTATACTGTCAGGACATGACCCAGGTATAGTGTCAACACCTTAGTTACTGAGAATATTGCGGCCTTGTTTAGAACCAGTGTCAGGACTTCAGCTAGGGACAGCGTCAGAGGCTGACGTAAGGAGAGCAACAGGGCCCGAGTGAGGCCTAGCATCAGGTCCTTAGCTGGGGACACTGTCAGGGCCTTAGTTAGGGAAAGTATCACGGCCTGAGTTACTAGTAGTCACAAGGCCACAGTTAAGCACAGTGTCAAGGCAACGCCTAGGAGAAGCATAAAGGCCTCTGTAGGAGCTGGGGCAGGAGCTGGGACTGAGACTGGGACTGGGACTGGGGCTGGGGCTGGGGCTGGGGCTGGGGCTGGGGCTAGGGCCTTACTTAGGAATAGTGTCAAGGCCTTAGTTAGGGTTAGCATCAGAGCCTTTGTTAGGTATAATGTCAGAGCTTGAGTTAGAAGTAGCGTCAGGGCCTTAGTGAGGGACAGTGTCAGGTCCTTGCTAAGGACGAGCGTTAGAGCCTTTGTTATGTATAATGGCAGGGCCAGAGTTAGGAGGAGAGTCAGGTAATTAGTCAGGGACACTGTCAGGGACTTAGTTAGGGACAGTATCACGGCCTGAGTTACTAGTAGTGTCAAGGCCTTAGTTAAGGACAGTGTCAGGGCAAGCACTAGCAGGAGCATAAAGGCCTCTGTAGGAGCTCGGGCAGGAACTCGGACTGGGGCTGGGGCTGGGCCTGGGGCTAGGGCTAGGGCTAGGGCCTTACTTAGGAATAGTCTCAAGGCCTTACTTAGGGTCACTGTCAGGGCCTTAGTTAGGGTTAGCATCAGAGCCTTCGTTAGGTATAATATCAGGGCGTGAGTTAGAAGTAGTGTCAAGCCTTATTGATGGACAGTGCCAGTGCCTTGGTTAGGACGAGCGTCATAGCCTTTGATCTGTATAATGGCAGGGCCAGAGTTAGGACGACAGTCACGCCCTTAGTTAGCGACACTGTCAGGGCCTTAGTTAGGGACAGTATCACAGCCTGAGTTAGTAGTAGTGTCAAGGCGTTAGTTAAGAACAGTGTCAGGGCCTTACTTACAACTAGCATCAGAGCCTTTCTTCGGTATCGTGTCAGGGCCCGATTTAGGAGTAGTGTCAAGGCCTTAGTTAGGGTCAGTGTCAGGGGCTTAGTTACGAGTACTGTCAAGGCCTTTCTTAGGATTAGTGTCACAGACTTAGTTAGGACTAGCATCAGAGCCCTCGTTAGGTATACTGTCAGGGCCTTAGTTAGGGACAGTGTCAGGGCCTGAGTTAGGAGTGGAATTAGTGCCTCTCTTAGGAACAGTGTCAGGGTCTGTGTTAGGTGTAGTGTCAGGGCATGTGTTACGTGTACTGTCAGGGCATAAGTTAGGACAGTGTCAGGGCCTTAGTTAGGACTAGCATCAGAGCCTTGGTGACTTATCGTGTCACGGCCTGAGTTAGCCGTAGTCTCAGGCCCTACTTAGGGACAGTGTCAGGGCCTTGGTTAGGACTACCATCAGAGCCTTTGTTAGGGCCAGTGTCAGGGTCTTGGTTAGGACTGGCCTCACAGCCTTCTGTTAGGTACAGTGTCAGGGCTTGAGACACGCATAGTGTTAGGGACTTTGATATGGACAGTATCAGGCCCTGACATTGGACCAGCATCTAGGCCTTACTTAGGGACAGTGTCACGGCCTTGGGGCTAAATTGAGGGCCTGAGTTATGCATAGCATCAGGGCTTTAGTTGATATAAGAGGCTCGACTTTAGCTAAAGACAGGGATAAGTTATGATCTAGGTATACTATCAGGAAATGACCCAGGTATAGTGTCAATACCTTAGTTACTGAGAATATCGGGGCCTTGTTTAGAACCAGTGTCAGGGCTTCAGGTAGGGACAGCGTCACAGCCTGACGTAGCGAGAGCGACAGGGCCCGAGTGAGGCCTAGCATCAGGTCCTTAGCTGGGGACACTGTCAGGGCATGACTCAGGAGCAGCATCAGGGCCTCTGTAGGATCAGCATTACAGTCTTAGTTAAAGACATGATCAGGGCCTGAGTTAGGTGGAGTGTCAAGGCCTCAGTTACGGATAGCTTCAGGGCCTGTGTTACGGACAGCCTCAGGGCTTTATTTAGGGCCAGCATCAGGGCTGCCTTAGGGATAGTGTCAGGACCTTGGCTCGAGATGGCTCAGTATATTAGCTCTGGATAGCGTTAGGCCTTTAGTTATTGCGGGCAGCAGGGCCTGCATTAGGGACACCTTCCAGGCCTTACTTACAAACAGTGTCAGGGCCTTAGGGATGACTAGTCAGGGCCTTAGTTAGGGACAGCATTAGGGCTTCAGGTAGGCTAAGAGGGAGGACATTAACTATGGACAAGGGATAAAGTCCGGAACGGAGCGAGGGACACTTTGAAGGCCTTAGTTATCGAGAGCACCTGGGCCTTCTTTAGGACCAGTATCACGGCCTTCGGTAGGGACAGTGTCAGGGCAAGGCCTAGGAGGAGCGTAAGGGCCTCTTTAGGATCAGCATCAGGGGCTGGGGCTGGGGCTACGGCTGGGGCTGGGGCTGGGGCTGGAGATGGGAATGGGGATGGGGATGGGGATGGGGATGGGCTAGGGGAGGGCTAGGGCTAGGGTTAGGGCTACGGCCTTAGTTAGGAATAGTGTCAAGGACTTAGTTAGGGTCACTGTCAGGGCCTTAGTTAGGGTTAGCATCAGAGCCTTTGTTAGGTATAATGTCAGAGCTTGAGTTAGTAGTACTGTCAGGGCTTTAGTGAGGGACAGTGTCAGGTTCTTGGTAAGGACGAGCATTAGAGCCTTTGTTATGTATAATGACAGGGCCAGAGTTAGGAGGAGAGTCAGGCAATTAGTCAGGGACACTGTCAGGGACTTAGTTAGGGACAGTATCACGGCCTGAGTTACTAGTAGTGTCAAGGCCTTAGTTAAGGACAGTGTCAGGGCAAGGCCTAGGAGGAGCATTAAGGGCCTCTGTAGGATCAGCATCAGGGTCTGGGGCTGAGGCAAGGGCTAGGGCTAGGGCTACGGCTACGGCTATGGCCTTAGTTAGCAATAGTGTCAAGGCCTTAGTTAGGGTCACTGTCAGGGCCTTAGTTAGGACTAGCATCAGAGCCTTGTGACGTATCGTGTCACAGCCTGAGCTGGCCGTAGTCTCAGGCCCTACTTAGGGACAGTGTCAGGGTCTTGGTTAGGACTGGCGTCAGATCCTTCTGTTAGGTACACTGTCAGGGCTTGAGACACGCATAGTGTTAGGGACTTTGATAGGGACAGTATCAGGCCCTGACGTTGGACCAGCATCTAGGCCTTACTTAGGGACAGTGTCACGGCCTTGGGGCTAAATTGAGGGCCTGAGTTATGCATAGCATCTGGGCTTTAGTTGCCATAAGAGGCTCCACTTTAGCTAAAGACAGGGATAAGTTATGATCTAGGTATACTGTCAGGACATGACCCAGGTATAGTGTCAACACCTTAGTTACTGAGAATATCGCGGCCTTGTTTAGAACCAGTGTCAGGACTTCACCTAGGACCAGCGTCAGAGCCTGACGTAAGGAGAGCGACAGGGCCCGAGTGAGGCCTAGCATCAGGTCCTTAGCTGGGGACACTGTCAGGGCCTTAGTTAGGGAAAGTATCACAGCCTGAGTTAGTAGTAGTGTCAAGGCGTTAGTTAAGAACAGTGTCAGGGCCTTACTTACAACTAGCATCAGAGCCTTTCTTCGGTATCGTGTCAGGGCCCGATTTAGGAGTAGTGTCAAGGCCTTAGTTAGGGTCAGTGTCAGGGGCTTAGTTACGAGTACTGTCAAGGCCTTTCTTAGGATTAGTGTCACAGACTTAGTTAGGACTAGCATCAGAGCCCTCGTTAGGTATACTGTCAGGGCCTTAGTTAGGGACAGTGTCAGGGCCTGAGTTAGGAGTGGAATTAGTGCCTCTCTTAGGAACAGTGTCAGGGTCTGTGTTAGGTGTAGTGACAGGGCATGTGTTACGTGTAGTGTCAGGGCATAAGTTAGGACAGTGTCAGGGCCTTAGTTAGGACTAGCATCAGAGCCTTGGTGACGTATCGTGTCACGGCCTGAGTTAGCCGTAGTCTCAGGCCCTACTTAGGGACAGTGTCAGGGCCTTGGTTAGGACTACCATCAGAGCCTTTGTTAGGGCCAGTGTCAGGGTCTTGGTTAGGACTGGCCTCACAGCCTTCTGTTAGGTACACTGTCAGGGCTTGAGACACGCATAGTGTTAGGGACTTTGATATGGACAGTATCAGGCCCTGACATTGGACCAGCATCTAGGCCTTACTTAGGGACAGTGTCACGGCCTTGGGGCTAAATTGAGGGCCTGAGTTATGCATAGCATCAGGGCTTTAGTTGATATAAGAGGCTCGACTTTAGCTAAAGACAGGGATAAGTTATGATCTAGGTATACTATCAGGAAATGACCCAGGTATAGTGTCAATACCTTAGTTACTGAGAATATCGGGGCCTTGTTTAGAACCAGTGTCAGGGCTTCAGGTAGGGACAGCGTCACAGCCTGACGTAGGGAGAGCGACAGGACCCGAGTGAGGCCTAGCATCAGGTCCTTAGCTGGGTACACTGTCAGGGCATGACTCAGGAGCAGCATCAGGGCCTCTGTAGGATCAGCATTACGGTCTTAGTTAAAGACATGATCAGGGCCTGAGTTAGGTGGAGTGTCAAGGCCTCAGTTACGGATAGCTTCAGGGCCTGTGTTACGGACAGCCTCAGGGCTTTATTTAGGGCCAGCATCAGGGCTGCCTTAGGGATAGTGTCAGGACCTTGGCTCGAGATGGCTCAGTATATTAGCTCTGGATAGCGTTAGGCCTTTAGTTATTGCGGGCAGCAGGGCCTGCATTAGGGACACCTTCCAGGCCTTACTTACAAACAGTGTCAGGGCCTTAGGGATGACTAGTCAGGGCCTTAGTTAGGGACAGCATTAGGGCTTCAGGTAGGCTAAGAGGGAGGACATTAACTATGGACAAGGGATAAAGTCCGGAACGGAGCGAGGGACACTTTGAAGGCCTTAGTTATCGAGAGCACCTGGGCCTTCTTTAGGACCAGTATCACGGCCTTCGGTAGGGACAGTGTCAGGACAAGGCCTAGGAGGAGCGTAAGGGCCTCTTTAGGATCAGCATCAGGGGCTGGGGCTGGGGCTACGGCTGGGGCTGGGGCTGGGGCTGGGGCTGGAGATGGGAATGGGGATGGGGATGGGGATGGGCTAGGGGAGGGCTAGGGCTAGGGTTAGGGCTACAGCCTTAGTTAGGAATAGTGTCAAGGACTTAGTTAGGGTCACTGTCAGGGCCTTAGTTAGGGTTAGCATCAGAGCCTTTGTTAGGTATAATGTCAGAGCTTGAGTTAGTAGTACTGTCAGGGCTTTAGTGAGGGACAGTGTCAGGTTCTTGGTAAGGACGAGCATTAGAGCCTTTGTTATGTATAATGGCAGGGCCAGAGTTAGGAGGAGAGTCAGGCAATTAGTCAGGGACACTGTCAGGGACTTAGTTAGGGACAGTATCACGGCCTGAGTTACTAGTAGTGTCAAGGCCTTAGTTAAGGACAGTGTCAGGGCAAGGCCTAGGAGGAGCATTAAGGGCCTCTGTAGGATCAGCATCAGGGTCTGGGGCTGAGGCAAGGGCTAGGGCTAGGGCTACGGCTAGGGCTATGGCCTTAGTTAGCAATAGTGTCAAGGCCTTAGTTAGGGTCACTGTCAGGGTCTTAGTTAGGACTAGCATCAGAGCCTTGTGACGTATCGTGTCACAGCCTGAGCTGGCCGTAGTCTCAGGCCCTACTTAGGGACAGTGTCAGGGTCTTGGTTAGGACTGGCCTCACAGCCTTCTGTTAGGTACAGTGTCAGGGCTTGAGACACGCATAGTGTTAGGGACTTTGATAGGGACAGTATCAGGCCCTGACGTTGGACCAGCATCTAGGCCTTACTTAGGGACAGTGTCACGGCCTTGGGGCTAAATTGAGGGCCTGAGTTATGCATAGCATCTGGGCTTTAGTTGCCATAAGAGGCTCCACTTTAGCTAAAGACAGGGATAAGTTATGATCTAGGTATACTGTCAGGACATGACCCAGGTATAGTGTCAACACCTTAGTTACTGAGAATATTGCGGCCTTGTTTAGAACCAGTGTCAGGACTTCAGCTAGGGACAGCGTCAGAGGCTGACGTAAGGAGAGCGACAGGGCCCGAGTGAGGCCTAGCATCAGGTCCTTAGCTGGGGACACTGTCAGGGCCTTAGTTAGGGAAAGTATCACGGCCTGAGTTACTAGTAGTCACAAGACCACAGTTAAGCACAATGTCAAGGCAACGCCTAGGAGAAGCATAAAGGCCTCTGTAGGAGCTGGGGCAGGAGCTGGGACTGAGACTGGGGCTGGGGCTGGGGCTGGGGCTGGGGCTGGGGCTAGGGCCTTACTTAGGAATAGTGTCAAGGCCTTAGTTAGGGTTAGCATCAGAGCCTTTGTTAGGTATAATGTCAGAGCTTGAGTTAGAAGTAGCGTCAGGGCCTTAGTGAGGGACAGTGTCAGGTCCTTGCTAAGGACGAGCGTTAGAGCCTTTGTTATGTATAATGGCAGGGCCAGAGTTAGGAGGAGAGTCAGGTAATTAGTCAGGGACACTGTCAGGGACTTAGTTAGGGACAGTATCACGGCCTGAGTTACTAGTAGTGTCAAGGCCTTACTTAAGGACAGTGTCAGGGCAAGCACTAGCAGGAGCATAAAGGCCTCTGTAGGAGCTGGGACAGGAGCTCGGACTGGGGCTGGGGCTGGGCCTGGGGCTAGGGCTAGGGCTAGGGCCTTACTTAGGAATAGTCTCAAGGCCTTACTTAGGGTCACTGTCAGGGCCTTAGTTAGGGTTAGCATCAGAGCCTTCGTTAGGTATAATATCAGGGCGTGAGTTAGAAGTAGTGTCAAGCCTTAGTGATGGACAGTGCCAGTGCCTTGGTTAGGACGAGCGTCATAGCCTTTGATCTGTATAATGGCAGGGCCAGAGTTAGGACGACAGTCAGGCCCTTAGTTAGCAACACTGTCAGGGCCTTAGTTAGGGACAGTATCACAGCCTGAGTTAGTAGTAGTGTCAAGGCGTTAGTTAAGAACAGTGTCAGGGCCTTACTTACAACTAGCATCAGAGCCTTTCTTCGGTATCGTGTCAGGGCCCGATTTAGGAGTAGTGTCAAGGCCTTAGTTAGGGTCAGTGTCAGGGGCTTAGTTACGAGTACTGTCAAGGCCTTTCTTAGGATTAGTGTCACAGACTTAGTTAGGACTAGCATCAGAGCCCTCGTTAGGTATACTGTCAGGGCCTTAGTTAGGGACAGTGTCAGGGCCTGAGTTAGGAGTGGAATTAGTGCCTCGCTTAGGAACAGTGTCAGGGTCTGTGTTAGGTGTAGTGACAGGGCATGTGTTACGTGTAGTGTCAGGGCATAAGTTAGGACAGTGTCAGGGCCTTAGTTAGGACTAGCATCAGAGCCTTGGTGACGTATCGTGTCACGGCCTGAGTTAGCCGTAGTCTCAGGCCCTACTTAGGGACAGTGTCAGGGCCTTGGTTAGGACTACCATCAGAGCCTTCGTTAGGGCCAGTGTCAGGGTCTTGGTTAGGACTGGCCTCACAGCCTTCTGTTAGGTACACTGTCAGGGCTTGAGACACGCATAGTGTTAGGGACTTTGACATGGACAGTATCAGGCCCTGACATTGGACCAGCATCTAGGCCTTACTTAGGGACAGTGTCACGGCCTTGGGGCTAAATTGAGGGCCTGAGTTATGCATAGCATCAGGGCTTTAGTTGATATAAGAGGCTCGACTTTAGCTAAAGACAGGGATAAGTTATGATCTAGGTATACTATCAGGAAATGACCCAGGTATAGTGTCAATACCTTAGTTACTGAGAATATCGGGGCCTTGTTTAGAACCAGTGTCAGGACTTCAGCTAGGGACAGCGTCAGAGGCTGACGTAAGGAGAGCGACAGGGCCCGAGTGAGGCCTAGCATCAGGTCCTTAGCTGGGGACACTGTCAGGGCCTTAGTTAGGGAAAGTATCACGGCCTGAGTTACTAGTAGTCACAAGGCCACAGTTAAGCACAGTGTCAAGGCAACGCCTAGGAGAAGCATAAAGGCCTCTGTAGGAGCTGGGGCAGGAGCTGGGACTGAGACTGGGACTGGGACTGGGACTGGGGCTGGGGCTGGGGCTGGGGCTGGGGCTAGGGCCTTACTTAGGAATAGTGTCAAGGCCTTAGTTAGGGTTAGCATCAGAGCCTTTGTTAGGTATAATGTCAGAGCTTGAGTTAGAAGTAGCGTCAGGGCCTTAGTGAGGGACAGTGTCAGGTCCTTGCTAAGGACGAGCGTTAGAGCCTTTGTTATGTATAATGGCAGGGCCAGAGTTAGGAGGAGAGTCAGGTAATTAGTCAGGGACACTGTCAGGGACTTAGTTAGGGACAGTATCACGGCCTGAGTTACTAGTAGTGTCAAGGCCTTAGTTAAGGACAGTGTCAGGGCAAGCACTAGCAGGAGCATAAAGGCCTCTGTAGGAGCTCGGGCAGGAGCTGGGACTGGGGCTGGGGCTGGGCCTGGGGCTAGGGCTAGGGCTAGGGCCTTACTTAGGAATAGTCTCAAGGCCTTACTTAGGGTCACTGTCAGGGCCTTAGTTAGGGTTAGCATCAGAGCCTTCGTTAGGTATAATATCAGGGCGTGAGTTAGAAGTAGTGTCAAGCCTTAGTGATGGACAGTGCCAGTGCCTTGGTTAGGACGAGCGTCATAGCCTTTGATCTGTATAATGGCAGGGCCAGAGTTAGGACGACAGTCAGGCCCTTAGTTAGCGACACTGTCAGGGCCTTAGTTAGGGACAGTATCACAGCCTGAGTTAGTAGTAGTGTCAAGGCGTTAGTTAAGAACAGTGTCAGGGCCTTACTTACAACTAGCATCAGAGCCTTTCTTCGGTATCGTGTCAGGGCCCGATTTAGGAGTAGTGTCAAGGCCTTAGTTAGGGTCAGTGTCAGGGGCTTAGTTACGAGTACTGTCAAGGCCTTTCTTAGGATTAGTGTCACAGACTTAGTTAGGACTAGCATCAGAGCCCTCGTTAGGTATACTGTCAGGGCCTTAGTTAGGGACAGTGTCAGGGCCTGAGTTAGGAGTGGAATTAGTGCCTCTCTTAGGAACAGTGTCAGGGTCTGTGTTAGGTGTAGTGACAGGGCATGTGTTACGTGTAGTGTCAGGGCATAAGTTAGGACAGTGTCAGGGCCTTAGTTAGGACTAGCATCAGAGCCTTGGTGACGTATCGTGTCACGGCCTGAGTTAGCCGTAGTCTCAGGCCCTACTTAGGGACAGTGTCAGGGCCTTGGTTAGGACTACCATCAGAGCCTTTGTTAGGGCCAGTGTCAGGGTCTTGGTTAGGACTGGCCTCACAGCCTTCTGTTAGGTACACTGTCAGGGCTTGAGACACGCATAGTGTTAGGGACTTTGATATGGACAGTATCAGGCCCTGACATTGGACCAGCATCTAGGCCTTACTTAGGGACAGTGTCACGGCCTTGGGGCTAAATTGAGGGCCTGAGTTATGCATAGCATCAGGGCTTTAGTTGATATAAGAGGCTCGACTTTAGCTAAAGACAGGGATAAGTTATGATCTAGGTATACTATCAGGAAATGACCCAGGTATAGTGTCAATACCTTAGTTACTGAGAATATCGGGGCCTTGTTTAGAACCAGTGTCAGGGCTTCAGGTAGGGACAGCGTCACAGCCTGACGTAGCGAGAGCGACAGGGCCCGAGTGAGGCCTAGCATCAGGTCCTTAGCTGGGGACACTGTCAGGGCATGACTCAGGAGCAGCATCAGGGCCTCTGTAGGATCAGCATTACGGTCTTAGTTAAAGACATGATCAGGGCCTGAGTTAGGTGGAGTGTCAAGGCCTCAGTTACGGATAGCTTCAGGGCCTGTGTTACGGACAGCCTCAGGGCTTTATTTAGGGCCAGCATCAGGGCTGCCTTAGGGATAGTGTCAGGACCTTGGCTCGAGATGGCTCAGTATATTAGCTCAGGATAGCGTTAGGCCTTTAGTTATTACGGGCAGCAGGGCCTGCATTAGGGACACCTTCCAGGCCTTACTTACAAACAGTGTCAGGGCCTTAGGGATGACTAGTCAGGGCCTTAGTTAGGGACAGCATTAGGGCTTCAGGTAGGCTAAGAGGGAGGACATTAACTATGGACAAGGGATAAAGTCCGGAACGGAGCGAGGGACACTTTGAAGGCCTTAGTTATCGAGAGCACCTGGGCCTTCTTTAGGACCAGTATCACGGCCTTCGGTAGGGACAGTGTCAGGGCAAGGCCTAGGAGGAGCGTAAGGGCCTCTTTAGGATCAGCATCAGGGGCTGGGGCTGGGGCTACGGCTGGGGCTGGGGCTGGGGCTGGGGCTGGAGATGGGAATGGGGATGGGGATGGGGATGGGCTAGGGGAGGGCTAGGGCTAGGGTTAGGGCTAGGGCCTTAGTTAGGAATAGTGTCAAGGACTTAGTTAGGGTCACTGTCAGGGCCTTAGTTAGGGTTAGCATCAGAGCCTTTGTTAGGTATAATGTCAGAGCTTGAGTTAGTAGTACTGTCAGGGCTTTAGTGAGGGACAGTGTCAGGTTCTTGGTAAGGACGAGCATTAGAGCCTTTGTTATGTATAATGGCAGGGCCAGAGTTAGGAGGAGAGTCAGGCAATTAGTCAGGGACACTGTCAGGGACTTAGTTAGGGACAGTATCACGGCCTGAGTTACTAGTAGTGTCAAGGCCTTAGTTAAGGACAGTGTCAGGGCAAGGCCTAGGAGGAGCATTAAGGGCCTCTGTAGGATCAGCATCAGGGTCTGGGGCTGAGGCAAGGGCTAGGGCTAGGGCTACGGCTACGGCTATGGCCTTAGTTAGCAATAGTGTCAAGGCCTTAGTTAGGGTCACTGTCAGGGCCTTAGTTAGGAGTAGCTAGCATCAGAGCCTTGTGACGTATCGTGTCACAGCCTGAGCTGGCCGTAGTCTCAGGCCCTACTTAGGGACAGTGTCAGGGTCTTGGTTAGGACTGGCATCAGATCCTTCTGTTAGGTACAGTGTCAGGGCTTGAGACACGCATAGTGTTAGGGACATTGATAGGGACAGTATCAGGCCCTGACGTTGGACCAGCATCTAGGCCTTACTTAGGGACAGTGTCACAGCCTTGGGGCTAAATTGAGGGCCTGAGTTATGCATAGCATCTGGGCTTTAGTTGCCATAAGAGGCTCCACTTTAGCTAAAGACAGGGATAAGTTATGATCTAGGTATACTGTCAGGACATGACCCAGGTATAGTGTCAACACCTTAGTTACTGAGAATATTGCGGCCTTGTTTAGAACCAGTGTCAGGACTTCAGCTAGGGACAGCGTCAGAGCCTGACGTAAGGAGAGCGACAGGGCCCGAGTGAGGCCTAGCATCAGGTCCTTAGCTGGGGACACTGTCAGGGCCTTAGTTAGGGAAAGTATCACGGCCTGAGTTACTAGTAGTCACAAGGCCACAGTTAAGCACAGTGTCAAGGCAACGCCTAGGAGAAGCATAAAGGCCTCTGTAGGAGCTGGGGCAGGAGCTGGGACTGAGACTGGGACTGGGGCTGGGGCTGGGGCTGGGGCTGGGGCTAGGGCCTTACTTAGGAATAGTGTCAAGGCCTTAGTTAGGGTTAGCATCAGAGCCTTTGTTAGGTATAATGTCAGAGCTTGAGTTAGAAGTAGCGTCAGGGCCTTAGTGAGGGACAGTGTCAGGTCCTTGCTAAGGACGAGCGTTAGAGCCTTTGTTATGTATAATGGCAGGGCCAGAGTTAGGAGGAGAGTCAGGTAATTAGTCAGGGACACTGTCAGGGACTTAGTTAGGGACAGTATCACGGCCTGAGTTACTAGTAGTGTCAAGGCCTTACTTAAGGACAGTGTCAGGGCAAGCACTAGCAGGAGCATAAAGGCCTCTGTAGGAGCTCGGGCAGGAGCTCGGACTGGGGCTGGGGCTGGGCCTGGGGCTAGGGCTAGGGCTAGGGCCTTACTTAGGAATAGTCTCAAGGCCTTACTTAGGGTCACTGTCAGGGCCTTAGTTAGGGTTAGCATCAGAGCCTTCGTTAGGTATAATATCAGGGCGTGAGTTAGAAGTAGTGTCAAGCCTTAGTGATGGACAGTGCCAGTGCCTTGGTTAGGACGAGCGTCATAGCCTTTGATCTGTATAATGGCAGGGCCAGAGTTAGGACGACAGTCAGGCCCTTAGTTAGCGACACTGTCAGGGCCTTAGTTAGGGACAGTATCACAGCCTGAGTTAGTAGTAGTGTCAAGGCGTTAGTTAAGAACAGTGTCAGGGCCTTACTTACAACTAGCATCAGAGCCTTTCTTCGGTATCGTGTCAGGGCCCGATTTAGGAGTAGTGTCAAGGCCTTAGTTAGGGTCAGTGTCAGGGGCTTAGTTACGAGTACTGTCAAGGCCTTTCTTAGGATTAGTGTCACAGACTTAGTTAGGACTAGCATCAGAGCCCTCGTTAGGTATACTGTCAGGGCCTTAGTTAGGGACAGTGTCAGGGCCTGAGTTAGGAGTGGAATTAGTGCCTCTCTTAGGAACAGTGTCAGGGTCTGTGTTAGGTGTAGTGACAGGGCATGTGTTACGTGTAGTGTCAGGGCATAAGTTAGGACAGTGTCAGGGCCTTAGTTAGGACTAGCATCAGAGCCTTGGTGACGTATCGTGTCACGGCCTGAGTTAGCCGTAGTCTCAGGCCCTACTTAGGGACAGTGTCAGGGCCTTGGTTAGGACTACCATCAGAGCCTTTGTTAGGGCCAGTGTCAGGGTCTTGGTTAGGACTGGCCTCACAGCCTTCTGTTAGGTACACTGTCAGGGCTTGAGACACGCATAGTGTTAGGGACTTTGATATGGACAGTATCAGGCCCTGACATTGGACCAGCATCTAGGCCTTACTTAGGGACAGTGTCACGGCCTTGGGGCTAAATTGAGGGCCTGAGTTATGCATAGCATCAGGGCTTTAGTTGATATAAGAGGCTCGACTTTAGCTAAAGACAGGGATAAGTTATGATCTAGGTATACTATCAGGAAATGACCCAGGTATAGTGTCAATACCTTAGTTACTGAGAATATCGGGGCCTTGTTTAGAACCAGTGTCAGGGCTTCAGGTAGGGACAGCGTCACAGCCTGACGTAGGGAGAGCGACAGGGCCCGAGTGAGGCCTAGCATCAGGTCCTTAGCTGGGGACACTGTCAGGGCATGACTCAGGAGCAGCATCAGGGCCTCTGTAGGATCAGCATTACGGTCTTAGTTAAAGACATGATCAGGGCCTGAGTTAGGTGGAGTGTCAAGGCCTCAGTTACGGATAGCTTCAGGGCCTGTGTTACGGACAGCCTCAGGGCTTTATTTAGGGCCAGCATCAGGGCTGCCTTAGGGATAGTGTCAGGACCTTGGCTCGAGATGGCTCAGTATATTAGCTCAGGATAGCGTTAGGCCTTTAGTTATTGCGGGCAGCAGGGCCTGCATTAGGGACACCTTCCAGGCCTTACTTACAAACAGTGTCAGGGCCTTAGGGATGACTAGTCAGGGCCTTAGTTAGGGACAGCATTAGGGCTTCAGGTAGGCTAAGAGGGAGGACATTAACTATGGACAAGGGATAAAGTCCGGAACGGAGCGAGGGACACTTTGAAGGCCTTAGTTATCGAGAGCACCTGGGCCTTCTTTAGGACCAGTATCACGGCCTTCGGTAGGGACAGTGTCAGGGCAAGGCCTAGGAGGAGCGTAAGGGCCTCTTTAGGATCAGCATCAGGGGCTGGGGCTGGGGCTACGGCTGGGGCTGGGGCTGGGGCTGGGGCTGGAGATGGGAATGGGGATGGGGATGGGGATGGGCTAGGGGAGGGCTAGGGCTAGGGTTAGGGCTACGGCCTTAGTTAGGAATAGTGTCAAGGACTTCGTTAGGGTCACTGTCAGGGCCTTAGTTAGGGTTAGCATCAGAGCCTTTGTTAGGTATAATGTCAGAGCTTGAGTTAGTAGTACTGTCAGGGCTTTAGTGAGGGACAGTGTCAGGTTCTTGGTAAGGACGAGCATTAGAGCCTTTGTTATGTATAATGGCAGGGCCAGAGTTAGGAGGAGAGTCAGGCAATTAGTCAGGGACACTGTCAGGGACTTAGTTAGGGACAGTATCACGGCCTGAGTTACTAGTAGTGTCAAGGCCTTAGTTAAGGACAGTGTCAGGGCAAGGCCTAGGAGGAGCATTAAGGGCCTCTGTAGGATCAGCATCAGGGTCTGGGGCTGAGGCAAGGGCTAGGGCTAGGGCTACGGCTAGGGCTATGGCCTTAGTTAGCAATAGTGTCAAGGCCTTAGTTAGGGTCACTGTCAGGGCCTTAGTTAGGAGTAGCTAGCATCAGAGCCTTGTGACGTATCGTGTCACAGCCTGAGCTGGCCGTAGTCTCAGGCCCTACTTAGGGACAGTGTCAGGGTCTTGGTTAGGACTGGCATCAGATCCTTCTGTTAGGTACAGTGTCAGGGCTTGAGACACGCATAGTGTTAGGGACATTGATAGGGACAGTATCAGGCCCTGACGTTGGACCAGCATCTAGGCCTTACTTAGGGACAGTGTCACAGCCTTGGGGCTAAATTGAGGGCCTGAGTTATGCATAGCATCTGGGCTTTAGTTGCCATAAGAGGCTCCACTTTAGCTAAAGACAGGGATAAGTTATGATCTAGGTATACTGTCAGGACATGACCCAGGTATAGTGTCAACACCTTAGTTACTGAGAATATTGCGGCCTTGTTTAGAACCAGTGTCAGGACTTCAGCTAGGGACAGCGTCAGAGCCTGACGTAAGGAGAGCGACAGGGCCCGAGTGAGGCCTAGCATCAGGTCCTTAGCTGGGGACACTGTCAGGGCCTTAGTTAGGGAAAGTATCACGGCCTGAGTTACTAGTAGTCACAAGGCCACAGTTAAGCACAGCGTCAAGGCAACGCCTAGGAGAAGCATAAAGGCCTCTGTAGGAGCTGGGGCAGGAGCTGGGACTGAGACTGGGACTGGGGCTGGGGCTGGGGCTGGGGCTGGGGCTGGGGCTGGGGCTAGGGCCTTACTTAGGAATAGTGTCAAGGCCTTAGTTAGGGTTAGCATCAGAGCCTTTGTTAGGTATAATGTCAGAGCTTGAGTTAGAAGTAGCGTCAGGGCCTTAGTGAGGGACAGTGTCAGGTCCTTGCTAAGGACGAGCGTTAGAGCCTTTGTTATGTATAATGGCAGGGCCAGAGTTAGGAGGAGAGTCAGGTAATTAGTCAGGGACACTGTCAGGGACTTAGTTAGGGACAGTATCACGGCCTGAGTTACTAGTAGTGTCAAGGCCTTACTTAAGGACAGTGTCAGGGCAAGCACTAGCAGGAGCATAAAGGCCTCTGTAGGAGCTGGGGCAGGAGCTGGGACTGGGGCTGGGCCTGGGTCTAGGGCTAGGGCTAGGGCCTTACTTAGGAATAGTCTCAAGGCCTTACTTAGGGTCACTGTCAGGGCCTTAGTTAGGGTTAGCATCAGAGCCTTCGTTAGGTATAATATCAGGGCGTGAGTTAGAAGTAGTGTCAAGCCTTAGTGATGGACAGTGCCAGTGCCTTGGTTAGGACGAGCGTCATAGCCTTTGATCTGTATAATGGCAGGGCCAGAGTTAGGACGACAGTCAGGCCCTTAGTTAGGGACACTGTCAGGGCCTTAGTTAGGGACAGTATCACAGCCTGAGTTAGTAGTAGTGTCAAGGCGTTAGTTAAGAACAGTGTCAGGGCCTTACTTACAACTAGCATCAGAGCCTTTCTTCGGTATCGTGTCAGGGCCCGATTTAGGAGTAGTGTCAAGGCCTTAGTTAGGGTCAGTGTCAGGGGCTTAGTTACGAGTACTGTCAAGGCCTTTCTTAGGATTAGTGTCACAGACTTAGTTAGGACTAGCATCAGAGCCCTCGTTAGGTATACTGTCAGGGCCTTAGTTAGGGACAGTGTCAGGGCCTGAGTTAGGAGTGGAATTAGTGCCTCTCTTAGGAACAGTGTCAGGGTCTGTGTTAGGTGTAGTGACAGGGCATGTGTTACGTGTAGTGTCAGGGCATAAGTTAGGACAGTGTCAGGGCCTTAGTTAGGACTAGCATCAGAGCCTTGGTGACGTTATCGTGTCACGGCCTGAGTTAGCCGTAGTCTCAGGCCCTACTTAGGGACAGTGTCAGGGCCTTGGTTAGGACTACCATCAGAGCCTTTGTTAGGGCCAGTGTCAGGGTCTTGGTTAGGACTGGCCTCACAGCCTTCTGTTAGGTACACTGTCAGGGCTTGAGACACGCATAGTGTTAGGGACTTTGATATGGACAGTATCAGGCCCTGACATTGGACCAGCATCTAGGCCTTACTTAGGGACAGTGTCACGGCCTTGGGGCTAAATTGAGGGCCTGAGTTATGCATAGCATCAGGGCTTTAGTTGATATAAGAGGCTCGACTTTAGCTAAAGACAGGGATAAGTTATGATCTAGGTATACTATCAGGAAATGACCCAGGTATAGTGTCAATACCTTAGTTACTGAGAATATCGGGGCCTTGTTTAGAACCAGTGTCAGGGCTTCAGGTAGGGACAGCGTCACAGCCTGACGTAGCGAGAGCGACAGGGCCCGAGTGAGGCCTAGCATCAGGTCCTTAGCTGGGGACACTGTCAGGGCATGACTCAGGAGCAGCATCAGGGCCTCTGTAGGATCAGCATTACGGTCTTAGTTAAAGACATGATCAGGGCCTGAGTTAGGTGGAGTGTCAAGGCCTCAGTTACGGATAGCTTCAGGGCCTGTGTTACGGACAGCCTCAGGGCTTTATTTAGGGCCAGCATCAGGGCTGCCTTAGGGATAGTGTCAGGACCTTGGCTCGAGATGGCTCAGTATATTAGCTCAGGATAGTGTTAGGCCTTTAGTTATTGCGGGCAGCAGGGCCTGCATTAGGGACACCTTCCAGGCCTTACTTACAAACAGTGTCAGGGCCTTAGGGATGACTAGTCAGGGCCTTAGTTAGGGACAGCATTAGGGCTTCAGGTAGGGTAAGAGGGAGGACATTAACTATGGACAAGGGATAAAGTCCGGAACGGAGCGAGGGACACTTTGAAGGCCTTAGTTATCGAGAGCACCTGGGCCTTCTTTAGGACCAGTATCACGGCCTTCGGTAGGGACAGTGTCAGGGCAAGGCCTAGGAGGAGCGTAAGGGCCTCTTTAGGATCAGCATCAGGGGCTGGGGCTGGGGCTACGGCTGGGGCTGGGGCTGGGGCTGGGGCTAGAGATGGGAATGGGGATGGGAATGGGGATGGGCTAGGGGAGGGCTAGGGCTAGGGTTAGGGCTACGGCCTTAGTTAGGAATAGTGTCAAGGACTTAGTTAGGGTCACTGTCAGGGCCTTAGTTAGGGTTAGCATCAGAGCCTTTGTTAGGTATAATGTCAGAGCTTGAGTTAGTAGTACTGTCAGGGCTTTAGTGAGGGACAGTGTCAGGTTCTTGGTAAGGACGAGCATTAGAGCCTTTGTTATGTATAATGACAGGGCCAGAGTTAGGAGGAGAGTCAGGCAATTAGTCAGGGACACTGTCAGGGACTTAGTTAGGGACAGTATCACGGCCTGAGTTACTAGTAGTGTCAAGGCCTTAGTTAAGGACAGTGTCAGGGCAAGGCCTAGGAGGAGCATTAAGGGCCTCTGTAGGATCAGCATCAGGGTCTGGGGCTGAGGCAAGGGCTAGGGCTAGGGCTACGGCTACGGCTATGGCCTTAGTTAGCAATAGTGTCAAGGCCTTAGTTAGGGTCACTGTCAGGGCCTTAGTTAGGACTAGCATCAGAGCCTTGTGACGTATCGTGTCACAGCCTGAGCTGGCCGTAGTCTCAGGCCCTACTTAGGGACAGTGTCAGGGTCTTGGTTAGGACTGGCCTCACAGCCTTCTGTTAGGTACACTGTCAGGGCTTGAGACACGCATAGTGTTAGGGACTTTGATAGGGACAGTATCAGGCCCTGACGTTGGACCAGCATCTAGGCCTTACTTAGGGACAGTGTCACGGCCTTGGGGCTAAATTGAGGGCCTGAGTTATGCATAGCATCTGGGCTTTAGTTGCCATAAGAGGCTCCACTTTAGCTAAAGACAGGGATAAGTTATGATCTAGGTATACTGTCAGGACATGACCCAGGTATAGTGTCAACACCTTAGTTACTGAGAATATCGCGGCCTTGTTTAGAACCAGTGTCAGGACTTCACCTAGGACCAGCGTCAGAGCCTGACGTAAGGAGAGCGACAGGGCCCGAGTGAGGCCTAGCATCAGGTCCTTAGCTGGGGACACTGTCAGGGCCTTAGTTAGGGAAAGTATCACAGCCTGAGTTAGTAGTAGTGTCAAGGCGTTAGTTAAGAACAGTGTCAGGGCCTTACTTACAACTAGCATCAGAGCCTTTCTTCGGTATCGTGTCAGGGCCCGATTTAGGAGTAGTGTCAAGGCCTTAGTTAGGGTCAGTGTCAGGGGCTTAGTTACGAGTACTGTCAAGGCCTTTCTTAGGATTAGTGTCACAGACTTAGTTAGGACTAGCATCAGAGCCCTCGTTAGGTATACTGTCAGGGCCTTAGTTAGGGACAGTGTCAGGGCCTGAGTTAGGAGTGGAATTAGTGCCTCTCTTAGGAACAGTGTCAGGGTCTGTGTTAGGTGTAGTGACAGGGCATGTGTTACGTGTAGTGTCAGGGCATAAGTTAGGACAGTGTCAGGGCCTTAGTTAGGACTAGCATCAGAGCCTTGGTGACGTATCGTGTCACGGCCTGAGTTAGCCGTAGTCTCAGGCCCTACTTAGGGACAGTGTCAGGGCCTTGGTTAGGACTACCATCAGAGCCTTTGTTAGGGCCAGTGTCAGGGTCTTGGTTAGGACTGGCCTCACAGCCTTCTGTTAGGTACACTGTCAGGGCTTGAGACACGCATAGTGTTAGGGACTTTGATATGGACAGTATCAGGCCCTGACATTGGACCAGCATCTAGGCCTTACTTAGGGACAGTGTCACGGCCTTGGGGCTAAATTGAGGGCCTGAGTTATGCATAGCATCAGGGCTTTAGTTGATATAAGAGGCTCGACTTTAGCTAAAGACAGGGATAAGTTATGATCTAGGTATACTATCAGGAAATGACCCAGGTATAGTGTCAATACCTTAGTTACTGAGAATATCGGGGCCTTGTTTAGAACCAGTGTCAGGGCTTCAGGTAGGGACAGCGTCACAGCCTGACGTAGGGAGAGCGACAGGGCCCGAGTGAGGCCTAGCATCAGGTCCTTAGCTGGGGACACTGTCAGGGCATGACTCAGGAGCAGCATCAGGGCCTCTGTAGGATCAGCATTACGGTCTTAGTTAAAGACATGATCAGGGCCTGAGTTAGGTGGAGTGTCAAGGCCTCAGTTACGGATAGCTTCAGGGCCTGTGTTACGGACAGCCTCAGGGCTTTATTTAGGGCCAGCATCAGGGCTGCCTTAGGGATAGTGTCAGGACCTTGGCTCGAGATGGCTCAGTATATTAGCTCTGGATAGCGTTAGGCCTTTAGTTATTGCGGGCAGCAGGGCCTGCATTAGGGACACCTTCCAGGCCTTACTTACAAACAGTGTCAGGGCCTTAGGGATGACTAGTCAGGGCCTTAGTTAGGGACAGCATTAGGGCTTCAGGTAGGGTAAGAGGGAGGACATTAACTATGGACAAGGGATAAAGTCCGGAACGGAGCGAGGGACACTTTGAAGGCCTTAGTTATCGAGAGCACCTGGGCCTTCTTTAGGACCAGTATCACGGCCTTCGGTAGGGACAGTGTCAGGGCAAGGCCTAGGAGGAGCGTAAGGGCCTCTTTAGGATCAGCATCAGGGGCTGGGGCTGGGGCTACGGCTGGGGCTGGGGCTGGGGCTGGGGCTGGGACTGGAGATGGGAATGGGGATGGGGATGGGCTAGGGGAGGGCTAGGGCTAGGGTTAGGGCTAGGGCCTTAGTTAGGAATAGTGTCAAGGACTTAGTTAGGGTCACTGTCAGGGCCTTAGTTAGGGTTAGCATCAGAGCCTTTGTTAGGTATAATGTCAGAGCTTGAGTTAGTAGTACTGTCGGGGCTTTAGTGAGGGACAGTGTCAGGTTCTTGGTAAGGACGAGCATTAGAGCCTTTGTTATGTATAATGGCAGGGCCAGAGTTAGGAGGAGAGTCAGGCAATTAGTCAGGGACACTGTCAGGGACTTAGTTAGGGACAGTATCACGGCCTGAGTTACTAGTAGTGTCAAGGCCTTAGTTAAGGACAGTGTCAGGGCAAGGCCTAGGAGGAGCATTAAGGGCCTCTGTAGGATCAGCATCAGGGTCTGGGGCTGAGGCAAGGGCTAGGGCTAGGGCTACGGCTAGGGCTATGGCCTTAGTTAGCAATAGTGTCAAGGCCTTAGTTAGGGTCACTGTCAGGGTCTTAGTTAGGACTAGCATCAGAGCCTTGTGACGTATCGTGTCACAGCCTGAGCTGGCCATAGTCTCAGGCCCTACTTAGGGACAGTGTCAGGGTCTTGGTTAGGACTGGCGTCAGATCCTTCTGTTAGGTACAGTGTCAGGGCTTGAGACACGCATAGTGTTAGGGACTTTGATAGGGACAGTATCAGGCCCTGACGTTGGACCAGCATCTAGGCCTTACTTAGGGACAGTGTCACGGCCTTGGGGCTAAATTGAGGGCCTGAGTTATGCATAGCATCTGGGCTTTAGTTGCCATAAGAGGCTCCACTTTAGCTAAAGACAGGGATAAGTTATGATCTAGGTATACTGTCAGGACATGACCCAGGTATAGTGTCAACACCTTAGTTACTGAGAATATTGCGGCCTTGTTTAGAACCAGTGTCAGGACTTCAGCTAGGGACAGCGTCAGAGGCTGACGTAAGGAGAGCGACAGGGCCCGAGTGAGGCCTAGCATCAGGTCCTTAGCTGGGGACACTGTCAGGGCCTTAGTTAGGGAAAGTATCACGGCCTGAGTTACTAGTAGTCACAAGGCCACAGTTAAGCACAGTGTCAAGGCAACGCCTAGGAGAAGCATAAAGGCCTCTGTAGGAGCTGGGGCAGGAGCTGGGACTGAGACTGGGACTGGGACTGGGGCTGGGGCTGGGGCTGGGGCTGGGGCTGGGGCTAGGGCCTTACTTAGGAATAGTGTCAAGGCCTTAGTTAGGGTTAGCATCAGAGCCTTTGTTAGGTATAATGTCAGAGCTTGAGTTAGAAGTAGCGTCAGGGCCTTAGTGAGGGACAGTGTCAGGTCCTTGCTAAGGACGAGCGTTAGAGCCTTTGTTATGTATAATGGCAGGGCCAGAGTTAGGAGGAGAGTCAGGTAATTAGTCAGGGACACTGTCAGGGACTTAGTTAGGGACAGTATCACGGCCTGAGTTACTAGTAGTGTCAAGGCCTTAGTTAAGGACAGTGTCAGGGCAAGCACTAGCAGGAGCATAAAGGCCTCTGTAGGAGCTCGGGCAGGAACTCGGACTGGGGCTGGGGCTGGGCCTGGGGCTAGGGCTAGGGCTAGGGCCTTACTTAGGAATAGTCTCAAGGCCTTACTTAGGGTCACTGTCAGGGCCTTAGTTAGGGTTAGCATCAGAGCCTTCGTTAGGTATAATATCAGGGCGTGAGTTAGAAGTAGTGTCAAGCCTTATTGATGGACAGTGCCAGTGCCTTGGTTAGGACGAGCGTCATAGCCTTTGATCTGTATAATGGCAGGGCCAGAGTTAGGACGACAGTCACGCCCTTAGTTAGCGACACTGTCAGGGCCTTAGTTAGGGACAGTATCACAGCCTGAGTTAGTAGTAGTGTCAAGGCGTTAGTTAAGAACAGTGTCAGGGCCTTACTTACAACTAGCATCAGAGCCTTTCTTCGGTATCGTGTCAGGGCCCGATTTAGGAGTAGTGTCAAGGCCTTAGTTAGGGTCAGTGTCAGGGGCTTAGTTACGAGTACTGTCAAGGCCTTTCTTAGGATTAGTGTCACAGACTTAGTTAGGACTAGCATCAGAGCCCTCGTTAGGTATACTGTCAGGGCCTTAGTTAGGGACAGTGTCAGGGCCTGAGTTAGGAGTGGAATTAGTGCCTCTCTTAGGAACAGTGTCAGGGTCTGTGTTAGGTGTAGTGTCAGGGCATGTGTTACGTGTACTGTCAGGGCATAAGTTAGGACAGTGTCAGGGCCTTAGTTAGGACTAGCATCAGAGCCTTGGTGACTTATCGTGTCACGGCCTGAGTTAGCCGTAGTCTCAGGCCCTACTTAGGGACAGTGTCAGGGCCTTGGTTAGGACTACCATCAGAGCCTTTGTTAGGGCCAGTGTCAGGGTCTTGGTTAGGACTGGCCTCACAGCCTTCTGTTAGGTACAGTGTCAGGGCTTGAGACACGCATAGTGTTAGGGACTTTGATATGGACAGTATCAGGCCCTGACATTGGACCAGCATCTAGGCCTTACTTAGGGACAGTGTCACGGCCTTGGGGCTAAATTGAGGGCCTGAGTTATGCATAGCATCAGGGCTTTAGTTGATATAAGAGGCTCGACTTTAGCTAAAGACAGGGATAAGTTATGATCTAGGTATACTATCAGGAAATGACCCAGGTATAGTGTCAATACCTTAGTTACTGAGAATATCGGGGCCTTGTTTAGAACCAGTGTCAGGGCTTCAGGTAGGGACAGCGTCACAGCCTGACGTAGCGAGAGCGACAGGGCCCGAGTGAGGCCTAGCATCAGGTCCTTAGCTGGGGACACTGTCAGGGCATGACTCAGGAGCAGCATCAGGGCCTCTGTAGGATCAGCATTACAGTCTTAGTTAAAGACATGATCAGGGCCTGAGTTAGGTGGAGTGTCAAGGCCTCAGTTACGGATAGCTTCAGGGCCTGTGTTACGGACAGCCTCAGGGCTTTATTTAGGGCCAGCATCAGGGCTGCCTTAGGGATAGTGTCAGGACCTTGGCTCGAGATGGCTCAGTATATTAGCTCTGGATAGCGTTAGGCCTTTAGTTATTGCGGGCAGCAGGGCCTGCATTAGGGACACCTTCCAGGCCTTACTTACAAACAGTGTCAGGGCCTTAGGGATGACTAGTCAGGGCCTTAGTTAGGGACAGCATTAGGGCTTCAGGTAGGCTAAGAGGGAGGACATTAACTATGGACAAGGGATAAAGTCCGGAACGGAGCGAGGGACACTTTGAAGGCCTTAGTTATCGAGAGCACCTGGGCCTTCTTTAGGACCAGTATCACGGCCTTCGGTAGGGACAGTGTCAGGGCAAGGCCTAGGAGGAGCGTAAGGGCCTCTTTAGGATCAGCATCAGGGGCTGGGGCTGGGGCTACGGCTGGGGCTGGGGCTGGGGCTGGAGATGGGAATGGGGATGGGGATGGGGATGGGGATGGGCTAGGGGAGGGCTAGGGCTAGGGTTAGGGCTACGGCCTTAGTTAGGAATAGTGTCAAGGACTTAGTTAGGGTCACTGTCAGGGCCTTAGTTAGGGTTAGCATCAGAGCCTTTGTTAGGTATAATGTCAGAGCTTGAGTTAGTAGTACTGTCAGGGCTTTAGTGAGGGACAGTGTCAGGTTCTTGGTAAGGACGAGCATTAGAGCCTTTGTTATGTATAATGACAGGGCCAGAGTTAGGAGGAGAGTCAGGCAATTAGTCAGGGACACTGTCAGGGACTTAGTTAGGGACAGTATCACGGCCTGAGTTACTAGTAGTGTCAAGGCCTTAGTTAAGGACAGTGTCAGGGCAAGGCCTAGGAGGAGCATTAAGGGCCTCTGTAGGATCAGCATCAGGGTCTGGGGCTGAGGCAAGGGCTAGGGCTAGGGCTACGGCTACGGCTATGGCCTTAGTTAGCAATAGTGTCAAGGCCTTAGTTAGGGTCACTGTCAGGGCCTTAGTTAGGACTAGCATCAGAGCCTTGTGACGTATCGTGTCACAGCCTGAGCTGGCCGTAGTCTCAGGCCCTACTTAGGGACAGTGTCAGGGTCTTGGTTAGGACTGGCGTCAGATCCTTCTGTTAGGTACACTGTCAGGGCTTGAGACACGCATAGTGTTAGGGACTTTGATAGGGACAGTATCAGGCCCTGACGTTGGACCAGCATCTAGGCCTTACTTAGGGACAGTGTCACGGCCTTGGGGCTAAATTGAGGGCCTGAGTTATGCATAGCATCTGGGCTTTAGTTGCCATAAGAGGCTCCACTTTAGCTAAAGACAGGGATAAGTTATGATCTAGGTATACTGTCAGGACATGACCCAGGTATAGTGTCAACACCTTAGTTACTGAGAATATCGCGGCCTTGTTTAGAACCAGTGTCAGGACTTCACCTAGGACCAGCGTCAGAGCCTGACGTAAGGAGAGCGACAGGGCCCGAGTGAGGCCTAGCATCAGGTCCTTAGCTGGGGACACTGTCAGGGCCTTAGTTAGGGAAAGTATCACAGCCTGAGTTAGTAGTAGTGTCAAGGCGTTAGTTAAGAACAGTGTCAGGGCCTTACTTACAACTAGCATCAGAGCCTTTCTTCGGTATCGTGTCAGGGCCCGATTTAGGAGTAGTGTCAAGGCCTTAGTTAGGGTCAGTGTCAGGGGCTTAGTTACGAGTACTGTCAAGGCCTTTCTTAGGATTAGTGTCACAGACTTAGTTAGGACTAGCATCAGAGCCCTCGTTAGGTATACTGTCAGGGCCTTAGTTAGGGACAGTGTCAGGGCCTGAGTTAGGAGTGGAATTAGTGCCTCTCTTAGGAACAGTGTCAGGGTCTGTGTTAGGTGTAGTGACAGGGCATGTGTTACGTGTAGTGTCAGGGCATAAGTTAGGACAGTGTCAGGGCCTTAGTTAGGACTAGCATCAGAGCCTTGGTGACGTATCGTGTCACGGCCTGAGTTAGCCGTAGTCTCAGGCCCTACTTAGGGACAGTGTCAGGGCCTTGGTTAGGACTACCATCAGAGCCTTTGTTAGGGCCAGTGTCAGGGTCTTGGTTAGGACTGGCCTCACAGCCTTCTGTTAGGTACACTGTCAGGGCTTGAGACACGCATAGTGTTAGGGACTTTGATATGGACAGTATCAGGCCCTGACATTGGACCAGCATCTAGGCCTTACTTAGGGACAGTGTCACGGCCTTGGGGCTAAATTGAGGGCCTGAGTTATGCATAGCATCAGGGCTTTAGTTGATATAAGAGGCTCGACTTTAGCTAAAGACAGGGATAAGTTATGATCTAGGTATACTATCAGGAAATGACCCAGGTATAGTGTCAATACCTTAGTTACTGAGAATATCGGGGCCTTGTTTAGAACCAGTGTCAGGGCTTCAGGTAGGGACAGCGTCACAGCCTGACGTAGGGAGAGCGACAGGACCCGAGTGAGGCCTAGCATCAGGTCCTTAGCTGGGTACACTGTCAGGGCATGACTCAGGAGCAGCATCAGGGCCTCTGTAGGATCAGCATTACGGTCTTAGTTAAAGACATGATCAGGGCCTGAGTTAGGTGGAGTGTCAAGGCCTCAGTTACGGATAGCTTCAGGGCCTGTGTTACGGACAGCCTCAGGGCTTTATTTAGGGCCAGCATCAGGGCTGCCTTAGGGATAGTGTCAGGACCTTGGCTCGAGATGGCTCAGTATATTAGCTCTGGATAGCGTTAGGCCTTTAGTTATTGCGGGCAGCAGGGCCTGCATTAGGGACACCTTCCAGGCCTTACTTACAAACAGTGTCAGGGCCTTAGGGATGACTAGTCAGGGCCTTAGTTAGGGACAGCATTAGGGCTTCAGGTAGGCTAAGAGGGAGGACATTAACTATGGACAAGGGATAAAGTCCGGAACGGAGCGAGGGACACTTTGAAGGCCTTAGTTATCGAGAGCACCTGGGCCTTCTTTAGGACCAGTATCACGGCCTTCGGTAGGGACAGTGTCAGGACAAGGCCTAGGAGGAGCGTAAGGGCCTCTTTAGGATCAGCATCAGGGGCTGGGGCTGGGGCTACGGCTGGGGCTGGGGCTGGGGCTGGGGCTGGAGATGGGAATGGGGATGGGGATGGGGATGGGCTAGGGGAGGGCTAGGGCTAGGGTTAGGGCTACAGCCTTAGTTAGGAATAGTGTCAAGGACTTAGTTAGGGTCACTGTCAGGGCCTTAGTTAGGGTTAGCATCAGAGCCTTTGTTAGGTATAATGTCAGAGCTTGAGTTAGTAGTACTGTCAGGGCTTTAGTGAGGGACAGTGTCAGGTTCTTGGTAAGGACGAGCATTAGAGCCTTTGTTATGTATAATGGCAGGGCCAGAGTTAGGAGGAGAGTCAGGCAATTAGTCAGGGACACTGTCAGGGACTTAGTTAGGGACAGTATCACGGCCTGAGTTACTAGTAGTGTCAAGGCCTTAGTTAAGGACAGTGTCAGGGCAAGGCCTAGGAGGAGCATTAAGGGCCTCTGTAGGATCAGCATCAGGGTCTGGGGCTGAGGCAAGGGCTAGGGCTAGGGCTACGGCTAGGGCTATGGCCTTAGTTAGCAATAGTGTCAAGGCCTTAGTTAGGGTCACTGTCAGGGTCTTAGTTAGGACTAGCATCAGAGCCTTGTGACGTATCGTGTCACAGCCTGAGCTGGCCGTAGTCTCAGGCCCTACTTAGGGACAGTGTCAGGGTCTTGGTTAGGACTGGCCTCACAGCCTTCTGTTAGGTACAGTGTCAGGGCTTGAGACACGCATAGTGTTAGGGACTTTGATAGGGACAGTATCAGGCCCTGACGTTGGACCAGCATCTAGGCCTTACTTAGGGACAGTGTCACGGCCTTGGGGCTAAATTGAGGGCCTGAGTTATGCATAGCATCTGGGCTTTAGTTGCCATAAGAGGCTCCACTTTAGCTAAAGACAGGGATAAGTTATGATCTAGGTATACTGTCAGGACATGACCCAGGTATAGTGTCAACACCTTAGTTACTGAGAATATTGCGGCCTTGTTTAGAACCAGTGTCAGGACTTCAGCTAGGGACAGCGTCAGAGGCTGACGTAAGGAGAGCGACAGGGCCCGAGTGAGGCCTAGCATCAGGTCCTTAGCTGGGGACACTGTCAGGGCCTTAGTTAGGGAAAGTATCACGGCCTGAGTTACTAGTAGTCACAAGACCACAGTTAAGCACAATGTCAAGGCAACGCCTAGGAGAAGCATAAAGGCCTCTGTAGGAGCTGGGGCAGGAGCTGGGACTGAGACTGGGGCTGGGGCTGGGGCTGGGGCTGGGGCTGGGGCTAGGGCCTTACTTAGGAATAGTGTCAAGGCCTTAGTTAGGGTTAGCATCAGAGCCTTTGTTAGGTATAATGTCAGAGCTTGAGTTAGAAGTAGCGTCAGGGCCTTAGTGAGGGACAGTGTCAGGTCCTTGCTAAGGACGAGCGTTAGAGCCTTTGTTATGTATAATGGCAGGGCCAGAGTTAGGAGGAGAGTCAGGTAATTAGTCAGGGACACTGTCAGGGACTTAGTTAGGGACAGTATCACGGCCTGAGTTACTAGTAGTGTCAAGGCCTTACTTAAGGACAGTGTCAGGGCAAGCACTAGCAGGAGCATAAAGGCCTCTGTAGGAGCTGGGACAGGAGCTCGGACTGGGGCTGGGGCTGGGCCTGGGGCTAGGGCTAGGGCTAGGGCCTTACTTAGGAATAGTCTCAAGGCCTTACTTAGGGTCACTGTCAGGGCCTTAGTTAGGGTTAGCATCAGAGCCTTCGTTAGGTATAATATCAGGGCGTGAGTTAGAAGTAGTGTCAAGCCTTAGTGATGGACAGTGCCAGTGCCTTGGTTAGGACGAGCGTCATAGCCTTTGATCTGTATAATGGCAGGGCCAGAGTTAGGACGACAGTCAGGCCCTTAGTTAGCAACACTGTCAGGGCCTTAGTTAGGGACAGTATCACAGCCTGAGTTAGTAGTAGTGTCAAGGCGTTAGTTAAGAACAGTGTCAGGGCCTTACTTACAACTAGCATCAGAGCCTTTCTTCGGTATCGTGTCAGGGCCCGATTTAGGAGTAGTGTCAAGGCCTTAGTTAGGGTCAGTGTCAGGGGCTTAGTTACGAGTACTGTCAAGGCCTTTCTTAGGATTAGTGTCACAGACTTAGTTAGGACTAGCATCAGAGCCCTCGTTAGGTATACTGTCAGGGCCTTAGTTAGGGACAGTGTCAGGGCCTGAGTTAGGAGTGGAATTAGTGCCTCGCTTAGGAACAGTGTCAGGGTCTGTGTTAGGTGTAGTGACAGGGCATGTGTTACGTGTAGTGTCAGGGCATAAGTTAGGACAGTGTCAGGGCCTTAGTTAGGACTAGCATCAGAGCCTTGGTGACGTATCGTGTCACGGCCTGAGTTAGCCGTAGTCTCAGGCCCTACTTAGGGACAGTGTCAGGGCCTTGGTTAGGACTACCATCAGAGCCTTCGTTAGGGCCAGTGTCAGGGTCTTGGTTAGGACTGGCCTCACAGCCTTCTGTTAGGTACACTGTCAGGGCTTGAGACACGCATAGTGTTAGGGACTTTGACATGGACAGTATCAGGCCCTGACATTGGACCAGCATCTAGGCCTTACTTAGGGACAGTGTCACGGCCTTGGGGCTAAATTGAGGGCCTGAGTTATGCATAGCATCAGGGCTTTAGTTGATATAAGAGGCTCGACTTTAGCTAAAGACAGGGATAAGTTATGATCTAGGTATACTATCAGGAAATGACCCAGGTATAGTGTCAATACCTTAGTTACTGAGAATATCGGGGCCTTGTTTAGAACCAGTGTCAGGACTTCAGCTAGGGACAGCGTCAGAGGCTGACGTAAGGAGAGCGACAGGGCCCGAGTGAGGCCTAGCATCAGGTCCTTAGCTGGGGACACTGTCAGGGCCTTAGTTAGGGAAAGTATCACGGCCTGAGTTACTAGTAGTCACAAGGCCACAGTTAAGCACAGTGTCAAGGCAACGCCTAGGAGAAGCATAAAGGCCTCTGTAGGAGCTGGGGCAGGAGCTGGGACTGAGACTGGGACTGGGACTGGGACTGGGGCTGGGGCTGGGGCTGGGGCTGGGGCTAGGGCCTTACTTAGGAATAGTGTCAAGGCCTTAGTTAGGGTTAGCATCAGAGCCTTTGTTAGGTATAATGTCAGAGCTTGAGTTAGAAGTAGCGTCAGGGCCTTAGTGAGGGACAGTGTCAGGTCCTTGCTAAGGACGAGCGTTAGAGCCTTTGTTATGTATAATGGCAGGGCCAGAGTTAGGAGGAGAGTCAGGTAATTAGTCAGGGACACTGTCAGGGACTTAGTTAGGGACAGTATCACGGCCTGAGTTACTAGTAGTGTCAAGGCCTTAGTTAAGGACAGTGTCAGGGCAAGCACTAGCAGGAGCATAAAGGCCTCTGTAGGAGCTCGGGCAGGAGCTCGGACTGGGGCTGGGGCTGGGCCTGGGGCTAGGGCTAGGGCTAGGGCCTTACTTAGGAATAGTCTCAAGGCCTTACTTAGGGTCACTGTCAGGGCCTTAGTTAGGGTTAGCATCAGAGCCTTCGTTAGGTATAATATCAGGGCGTGAGTTAGAAGTAGTGTCAAGCCTTAGTGATGGACAGTGCCAGTGCCTTGGTTAGGACGAGCGTCATAGCCTTTGATCTGTATAATGGCAGGGCCAGAGTTAGGACGACAGTCAGGCCCTTAGTTAGCGACACTGTCAGGGCCTTAGTTAGGGACAGTATCACAGCCTGAGTTAGTAGTAGTGTCAAGGCGTTAGTTAAGAACAGTGTCAGGGCCTTACTTACAACTAGCATCAGAGCCTTTCTTCGGTATCGTGTCAGGGCCCGATTTAGGAGTAGTGTCAAGGCCTTAGTTAGGGTCAGTGTCAGGGGCTTAGTTACGAGTACTGTCAAGGCCTTTCTTAGGATTAGTGTCACAGACTTAGTTAGGACTAGCATCAGAGCCCTCGTTAGGTATACTGTCAGGGCCTTAGTTAGGGACAGTGTCAGGGCCTGAGTTAGGAGTGGAATTAGTGCCTCTCTTAGGAACAGTGTCAGGGTCTGTGTTAGGTGTAGTGACAGGGCATGTGTTACGTGTAGTGTCAGGGCATAAGTTAGGACAGTGTCAGGGCCTTAGTTAGGACTAGCATCAGAGCCTTGGTGACGTATCGTGTCACGGCCTGAGTTAGCCGTAGTCTCAGGCCCTACTTAGGGACAGTGTCAGGGCCTTGGTTAGGACTACCATCAGAGCCTTTGTTAGGGCCAGTGTCAGGGTCTTGGTTAGGACTGGCCTCACAGCCTTCTGTTAGGTACACTGTCAGGGCTTGAGACACGCATAGTGTTAGGGACTTTGATATGGACAGTATCAGGCCCTGACATTGGACCAGCATCTAGGCCTTACTTAGGGACAGTGTCACGGCCTTGGGGCTAAATTGAGGGCCTGAGTTATGCATAGCATCAGGGCTTTAGTTGATATAAGAGGCTCGACTTTAGCTAAAGACAGGGATAAGTTATGATCTAGGTATACTATCAGGAAATGACCCAGGTATAGTGTCAATACCTTAGTTACTGAGAATATCGGGGCCTTGTTTAGAACCAGTGTCAGGGCTTCAGGTAGGGACAGCGTCACAGCCTGACGTAGCGAGAGCGACAGGGCCCGAGTGAGGCCTAGCATCAGGTCCTTAGCTGGGGACACTGTCAGGGCATGACTCAGGAGCAGCATCAGGGCCTCTGTAGGATCAGCATTACGGTCTTAGTTAAAGACATGATCAGGGCCTGAGTTAGGTGGAGTGTCAAGGCCTCAGTTACGGATAGCTTCAGGGCCTGTGTTACGGACAGCCTCAGGGCTTTATTTAGGGCCAGCATCAGGGCTGCCTTAGGGATAGTGTCAGGACCTTGGCTCGAGATGGCTCAGTATATTAGCTCAGGATAGCGTTAGGCCTTTAGTTATTACGGGCAGCAGGGCCTGCATTAGGGACACCTTCCAGGCCTTACTTACAAACAGTGTCAGGGCCTTAGGGATGACTAGTCAGGGCCTTAGTTAGGGACAGCATTAGGGCTTCAGGTAGGCTAAGAGGGAGGACATTAACTATGGACAAGGGATAAAGTCCGGAACGGAGCGAGGGACACTTTGAAGGCCTTAGTTATCGAGAGCACCTGGGCCTTCTTTAGGACCAGTATCACGGCCTTCGGTAGGGACAGTGTCAGGGCAAGGCCTAGGAGGAGCGTAAGGGCCTCTTTAGGATCAGCATCAGGGGCTGGGGCTGGGGCTACGGCTGGGGCTGGGGCTGGGGCTGGGGCTGGAGATGGGAATGGGGATGGGGATGGGCTAGGGGAGGGCTAGGGCTAGGGTTAGGGCTAGGGCCTTAGTTAGGAATAGTGTCAAGGACTTAGTTAGGGTCACTGTCAGGGCCTTAGTTAGGGTTAGCATCAGAGCCTTTGTTAGGTATAATGTCAGAGCTTGAGTTAGTAGTACTGTCAGGGCTTTAGTGAGGGACAGTGTCAGGTTCTTGGTAAGGACGAGCATTAGAGCCTTTGTTATGTATAATGGCAGGGCCAGAGTTAGGAGGAGAGTCAGGCAATTAGTCAGGGACACTGTCAGGGACTTAGTTAGGGACAGTATCACGGCCTGAGTTACTAGTAGTGTCAAGGCCTTAGTTAAGGACAGTGTCAGGGCAAGGCCTAGGAGGAGCATTAAGGGCCTCTGTAGGATCAGCATCAGGGTCTGGGGCTGAGGCAAGGGCTAGGGCTAGGGCTACGGCTAGGGCTATGGCCTTAGTTAGCAATAGTGTCAAGGCCTTAGTTAGGGTCACTGTCAGGGCCTTAGTTAGGAGTAGCTAGCATCAGAGCCTTGTGACGTATCGTGTCACAGCCTGAGCTGGCCGTAGTCTCAGGCCCTACTTAGGGACAGTGTCAGGGTCTTGGTTAGGACTGGCATCAGATCCTTCTGTTAGGTACAGTGTCAGGGCTTGAGACACGCATAGTGTTAGGGACATTGATAGGGACAGTATCAGGCCCTGACGTTGGACCAGCATCTAGGCCTTACTTAGGGACAGTGTCACAGCCTTGGGGCTAAATTGAGGGCCTGAGTTATGCATAGCATCTGGGCTTTAGTTGCCATAAGAGGCTCCACTTTAGCTAAAGACAGGGATAAGTTATGATCTAGGTATACTGTCAGGACATGACCCAGGTATAGTGTCAACACCTTAGTTACTGAGAATATTGCGGCCTTGTTTAGAACCAGTGTCAGGACTTCAGCTAGGGACAGCGTCAGAGCCTGACGTAAGGAGAGCGACAGGGCCCGAGTGAGGCCTAGCATCAGGTCCTTAGCTGGGGACACTGTCAGGGCCTTAGTTAGGGAAAGTATCACGGCCTGAGTTACTAGTAGTCACAAGGCCACAGTTAAGCACAGTGTCAAGGCAACGCCTAGGAGAAGCATAAAGGCCTCTGTAGGAGCTGGGGCAGGAGCTGGGACTGAGACTGGGACTGGGGCTGGGGCTGGGGCTGGGGCTGGGGCTAGGGCCTTACTTAGGAATAGTGTCAAGGCCTTAGTTAGGGTTAGCATCAGAGCCTTTGTTAGGTATAATGTCAGAGCTTGAGTTAGAAGTAGCGTCAGGGCCTTAGTGAGGGACAGTGTCAGGTCCTTGCTAAGGACGAGCGTTAGAGCCTTTGTTATGTATAATGGCAGGGCCAGAGTTAGGAGGAGAGTCAGGTAATTAGTCAGGGACACTGTCAGGGACTTAGTTAGGGACAGTATCACGGCCTGAGTTACTAGTAGTGTCAAGGCCTTAGTTAAGGACAGTGTCAGGGCAAGCACTAGCAGGAGCATAAAGGCCTCTGTAGGAGCTCGGGCAGGAGCTCGGACTGGGGCTGGGGCTGGGCCTGGGGCTAGGGCTAGGGCTAGGGCCTTACTTAGGAATAGTCTCAAGGCCTTACTTAGGGTCACTGTCAGGGCCTTAGTTAGGGTTAGCATCAGAGCCTTCGTTAGGTATAATATCAGGGCGTGAGTTAGAAGTAGTGTCAAGCCTTAGTGATGGACAGTGCCAGTGCCTTGGTTAGGACGAGCGTCATAGCCTTTGATGTGTATAATGGCAGGGCCAGAGTTAGGACGACAGTCAGGCCCTTAGTTAGCGACACTGTCAGGGCCTTAGTTAGGGACAGTATCACAGCCTGAGTTAGTAGTAGTGTCAAGGCGTTAGTTAAGAACAGTGTCAGGGCCTTACTTACAACTAGCATCAGAGCCTTTCTTCGGTATCGTGTCAGGGCCCGATTTAGGAGTAGTGTCAAGGCCTTAGTTAGGGTCAGTGTCAGGGGCTTAGTTACGAGTACTGTCAAGGCCTTTCTTAGGATTAGTGTCACAGACTTAGTTAGGACTAGCATCAGAGCCCTCGTTAGGTATACTGTCAGGGCCTTAGTTAGGGACAGTGTCAGGGCCTGAGTTAGGAGTGGAATTAGTGCCTCTCTTAGGAACAGTGTCAGGGTCTGTGTTAGGTGTAGTGACAGGGCATGTGTTACGTGTAGTGTCAGGGCATAAGTTAGGACAGTGTCAGGGCCTTAGTTAGGACTAGCATCAGAGCCTTGGTGACGTATCGTGTCACGGCCTGAGTTAGCCGTAGTCTCAGGCCCTACTTAGGGACAGTGTCAGGGCCTTGGTTAGGACTACCATCAGAGCCTTTGTTAGGGCCAGTGTCAGGGTCTTGGTTAGGACTGGCCTCACAGCCTTCTGTTAGGTACACTGTCAGGGCTTGAGACACGCATAGTGTTAGGGACTTTGATATGGACAGTATCAGGCCCTGACATTGGACCAGCATCTAGGCCTTACTTAGGGACAGTGTCACGGCCTTGGGGCTAAATTGAGGGCCTGAGTTATGCATAGCATCAGGGCTTTAGTTGATATAAGAGGCTCGACTTTAGCTAAAGACAGGGATAAGTTATGATCTAGGTATACTATCAGGAAATGACCCAGGTATAGTGTCAATACCTTAGTTACTGAGAATATCGGGGCCTTGTTTAGAACCAGTGTCAGGGCTTCAGGTAGGGACAGCGTCACAGCCTGACGTAGCGAGAGCGACAGGGCCCGAGTGAGGCCTAGCATCAGGTCCTTAGCTGGGGACACTGTCAGGGCATGACTCAGGAGCAGCATCAGGGCCTCTGTAGGATCAGCATTACGGTCTTAGTTAAAGACATGATCAGGGCCTGAGTTAGGTGGAGTGTCAAGGCCTCAGTTACGGATAGCTTCAGGGCCTGTGTTACGGACAGCCTCAGGGCTTTATTTAGGGCCAGCATCAGGGCTGCCTTAGGGATAGTGTCAGGACCTTGGCTCGAGATGGCTCAGTATATTAGCTCAGGATAGCGTTAGGCCTTTAGTTATTACGGGCAGCAGGGCCTGCATTAGGGACACCTTCCAGGCCTTACTTACAAACAGTGTCAGGGCCTTAGGGATGACTAGTCAGGGCCTTAGTTAGGGACAGCATTAGGGCTTCAGGTAGGCTAAGAGGGAGGACATTAACTATGGACAAGGGATAAAGTCCGGAACGGAGCGAGGGACACTTTGAAGGCCTTAGTTATCGAGAGCACCTGGGCCTTCTTTAGGACCAGTATCACGGCCTTCGGTAGGGACAGTGTCAGGGCAAGGCCTAGGAGGAGCGTAAGGGCCTCTTTAGGATCAGCATCAGGGGCTGGGGCTGGGGCTACGGCTGGGGCTGGGGCTGGGGCTGGGGCTGGAGATGGGAATGGGGATGGGGATGGGGATGGGCTAGGGGAGGGCTAGGGCTAGGGTTAGGGCTACGGCCTTAGTTAGGAATAGTGTCAAGGACTTCGTTAGGGTCACTGTCAGGGCCTTAGTTAGGGTTAGCATCAGAGCCTTTGTTAGGTATAATGTCAGAGCTTGAGTTAGTAGTACTGTCAGGGCTTTAGTGAGGGACAGTGTCAGGTTCTTGGTAAGGACGAGCATTAGAGCCTTTGTTATGTATAATGGCAGGGCCAGAGTTAGGAGGAGAGTCAGGCAATTAGTCAGGGACACTGTCAGGGACTTAGTTAGGGACAGTATCACGGCCTGAGTTACTAGTAGTGTCAAGGCCTTAGTTAAGGACAGTGTCAGGGCAAGGCCTAGGAGGAGCATTAAGGGCCTCTGTAGGATCAGCATCAGGGTCTGGGGCTGAGGCAAGGGCTAGGGCTAGGGCTACGGCTAGGGCTATGGCCTTAGTTAGCAATAGTGTCAAGGCCTTAGTTAGGGTCACTGTCAGGGCCTTAGTTAGGAGTAGCTAGCATCAGAGCCTTGTGACGTATCGTGTCACAGCCTGAGCTGGCCGTAGTCTCAGGCCCTACTTAGGGACAGTGTCAGGGTCTTGGTTAGGACTGGCATCAGATCCTTCTGTTAGGTACAGTGTCAGGGCTTGAGACACGCATAGTGTTAGGGACATTGATAGGGACAGTATCAGGCCCTGACGTTGGACCAGCATCTAGGCCTTACTTAGGGACAGTGTCACAGCCTTGGGGCTAAATTGAGGGCCTGAGTTATGCATAGCATCTGGGCTTTAGTTGCCATAAGAGGCTCCACTTTAGCTAAAGACAGGGATAAGTTATGATCTAGGTATACTGTCAGGACATGACCCAGGTATAGTGTCAACACCTTAGTTACTGAGAATATTGCGGCCTTGTTTAGAACCAGTGTCAGGACTTCAGCTAGGGACAGCGTCAGAGCCTGACGTAAGGAGAGCGACAGGGCCCGAGTGAGGCCTAGCATCAGGTCCTTAGCTGGGGACACTGTCAGGGCCTTAGTTAGGGAAAGTATCACGGCCTGAGTTACTAGTAGTCACAAGGCCACAGTTAAGCACAGCGTCAAGGCAACGCCTAGGAGAAGCATAAAGGCCTCTGTAGGAGCTGGGGCAGGAGCTGGGACTGAGACTGGGACTGGGGCTGGGGCTGGGGCTGGGGCTGGGGCTGGGGCTGGGGCTAGGGCCTTACTTAGGAATAGTGTCAAGGCCTTAGTTAGGGTTAGCATCAGAGCCTTTGTTAGGTATAATGTCAGAGCTTGAGTTAGAAGTAGCGTCAGGGCCTTAGTGAGGGACAGTGTCAGGTCCTTGCTAAGGACGAGCGTTAGAGCCTTTGTTATGTATAATGGCAGGGCCAGAGTTAGGAGGAGAGTCAGGTAATTAGTCAGGGACACTGTCAGGGACTTAGTTAGGGACAGTATCACGGCCTGAGTTACTAGTAGTGTCAAGGCCTTAGTTAAGGACAGTGTCAGGGCAAGCACTAGCAGGAGCATAAAGGCCTCTGTAGGAGCTCGGGCAGGAGCTCGGACTGGGGCTGGGGCTGGGCCTGGGGCTAGGGCTAGGGCTAGGGCCTTACTTAGGAATAGTCTCAAGGCCTTACTTAGGGTCACTGTCAGGGCCTTAGTTAGGGTTAGCATCAGAGCCTTCGTTAGGTATAATATCAGGGCGTGAGTTAGAAGTAGTGTCAAGCCTTAGTGATGGACAGTGCCAGTGCCTTGGTTAGGACGAGCGTCATAGCCTTTGATGTGTATAATGGCAGGGCCAGAGTTAGGACGACAGTCAGGCCCTTAGTTAGCGACACTGTCAGGGCCTTAGTTAGGGACAGTATCACAGCCTGAGTTAGTAGTAGTGTCAAGGCGTTAGTTAAGAACAGTGTCAGGGCCTTACTTACAACTAGCATCAGAGCCTTTCTTCGGTATCGTGTCAGGGCCCGATTTAGGAGTAGTGTCAAGGCCTTAGTTAGGGTCAGTGTCAGGGGCTTAGTTACGAGTACTGTCAAGGCCTTTCTTAGGATTAGTGTCACAGACTTAGTTAGGACTAGCATCAGAGCCCTCGTTAGGTATACTGTCAGGGCCTTAGTTAGGGACAGTGTCAGGGCCTGAGTTAGGAGTGGAATTAGTGCCTCTCTTAGGAACAGTGTCAGGGTCTGTGTTAGGTGTAGTGACAGGGCATGTGTTACGTGTAGTGTCAGGGCATAAGTTAGGACAGTGTCAGGGCCTTAGTTAGGACTAGCATCAGAGCCTTGGTGACGTATCGTGTCACGGCCTGAGTTAGCCGTAGTCTCAGGCCCTACTTAGGGACAGTGTCAGGGCCTTGGTTAGGACTACCATCAGAGCCTTTGTTAGGGCCAGTGTCAGGGTCTTGGTTAGGACTGGCCTCACAGCCTTCTGTTAGGTACACTGTCAGGGCTTGAGACACGCATAGTGTTAGGGACTTTGATATGGACAGTATCAGGCCCTGACATTGGACCAGCATCTAGGCCTTACTTAGGGACAGTGTCACGGCCTTGGGGCTAAATTGAGGGCCTGAGTTATGCATAGCATCAGGGCTTTAGTTGATATAAGAGGCTCGACTTTAGCTAAAGACAGGGATAAGTTATGATCTAGGTATACTATCAGGAAATGACCCAGGTATAGTGTCAATACCTTAGTTACTGAGAATATCGGGGCCTTGTTTAGAACCAGTGTCAGGGCTTCAGGTAGGGACAGCGTCACAGCCTGACGTAGGGAGAGCGACAGGGCCCGAGTGAGGCCTAGCATCAGGTCCTTAGCTGGGGACACTGTCAGGGCATGACTCAGGAGCAGCATCAGGGCCTCTGTAGGATCAGCATTACGGTCTTAGTTAAAGACATGATCAGGGCCTGAGTTAGGTGGAGTGTCAAGGCCTCAGTTACGGATAGCTTCAGGGCCTGTGTTACGGACAGCCTCAGGGCTTTATTTAGGGCCAGCATCAGGGCTGCCTTAGGGATAGTGTCAGGACCTTGGCTCGAGATGGCTCAGTATATTAGCTCTGGATAGCGTTAGGCCTTTAGTTATTGCGGGCAGCAGGGCCTGCATTAGGGACACCTTCCAGGCCTTACTTACAAACAGTGTCAGGGCCTTAGGGATGACTAGTCAGGGCCTTAGTTAGGGACAGCATTAGGGCTTCAGGTAGGCTAAGAGGGAGGACATTAACTATGGACAAGGGATAAAGTCCGGAACGGAGCGAGGGACACTTTGAAGGCCTTAGTTATCGAGAGCACCTGGGCCTTCTTTAGGACCAGTATCACGGCCTTCGGTAGGGACAGTGTCAGGGCAAGGCCTAGGAGGAGCGTAAGGGCTTCTTTAGGATCAGCATCAGGGGCTGGGGCTGGGGCTACGGCTGGGGCTGGGGCTGGGGCTGCAGCTGGGAATGGGGATGGGGATGGGGATGGGCTAGGGGAGGGCTAGGGCTAGGGTTAGGGCTACGGCCTTAGTTAGGAATAGTGTCAAGGACTTCGTTAGGGTCACTGTCAGGGCCTTAGTTAGGGTTAGCATCAGAGCCTTTGTTAGGTATAATGTCAGAGCTTGAGTTAGTAGTACTGTCAGGGCTTTAGTGAGGGACAGTGTCAGGTTCTTGGTAAGGACGAGCATTAGAGCCTTTGTTATGTATAATGGCAGGGCCAGAGTTAGGAGGAGAGTCAGGCAATTAGTCAGGGACACTGTCAGGGACTTAGTTAGGGACAGTATCACGGCCTGAGTTACTAGTAGTGTCAAGGCCTTAGTTAAGGACAGTGTCAGGGCAAGGCCTAGGAGGAGCATTAAGGGCCTCTGTAGGATCAGCATCAGGGTCTGGGGCTGAGGCAAGGGCTAGGGCTAGGGCTACGGCTACGGCTACGGCCTTAGTTAGCAATAGTGTCAAGGCCTTAGTTAGGGTCACTGTCAGGGCCTTAGTTAGGAGTAGCTAGCATCAGAGCCTTGTGACGTATCGTGTCACAGCCTGAGCTGGCCGTAGTCTCAGGCCCTACTTAGGGACAGTGTCAGGGTCTTGGTTAGGACTGGCATCAGATCCTTCTGTTAGGTACAGTGTCAGGGCTTGAGACACGCATAGTGTTAGGGACATTGATAGGGACAGTATCAGGCCCTGACGTTGGACCAGCATCTAGGCCTTACTTAGGGACAGTGTCACAGCCTTGGGGCTAAATTGAGGGCCTGAGTTATGCATAGCATCTGGGCTTTAGTTGCCATAAGAGGCTCCACTTTAGCTAAAGACAGGGATAAGTTATGATCTAGGTATACTGTCAGGACATGACCCAGGTATAGTGTCAACACCTTAGTTACTGAGAATATTGCGGCCTTGTTTAGAACCAGTGTCAGGACTTCACCTAGGGACAGCGTCAGAGCCTGACGTAAGGAGAGCGACAGGGCCCGAGTGAGGCCTAGCATCAGGTCCTTAGCTGGGGACACTGTCAGGGCCTTAGTTAGGGAAAGTATCACGGCCTGAGTTACTAGTAGTCACAAGGCCACAGTTAAGCACAGTGTCAAGGCAACGCCTAGGAGAAGCATAAAGGCCTCTGTAGGAGCTGGGGCAGGAGCTGGGACTGGGACTGGGACTGGGACTGGGACTGGGGCTGGGGCTGGGGCTGGGGCTGGGGCTAGGGCCTTACTTAGGAATAGTGTCAAGGCCTTAGTTAGGGTTAGCATCAGAGCCTTTGTTAGGTATAATGTCAGAGCTTGAGTTAGAAGTAGCGTCAGGGCCTTAGTGAGGGACAGTGTCAGGTCCCTGCTAAGGACGAGCGTTAGAGCCTTTGTTATGTATAATGGCAGGGCCAGAGTTAGGAGGAGAGTCAGGTAATTAGTCAGGGACACTGTCAGGGACTTAGTTAGGGACAGTATCACGGCCTGAGTTACTAGTAGTGTCAAGGCCTTAGTTAAGGACAGTGTCAGGGCAAGCACTAGCAGGAGCATAAAGGCCTCTGTAGGAGCTGGGGCAGGAGCTGGGACTGGGGCTGGGGCTGGGCCTGGGGCTAGGGCTAGGGCTAGGGCCTTACTTAGGAATAGTCTCAAGGCCTTACTTAGGGTCACTGTCAGGGCCTTAGTTAGGGTTAGCATCAGAGCCTTCGTTAGGTATAATATCAGGGCGTGAGTTAGAAGTAGTGTCAAGCCTTAGTGATGGACAGTGCCAGTGCCTTGGTTAGGACGAGCGTCATAGCCTTTGATCTGTATAATGGCAGGGCCAGAGTTAGGACGACAGTCAGGCCCTTAGTTAGCAACACTGTCAGGGCCTTAGTTAGGGACAGTATCACAGCCTGAGTTAGTAGTAGTGTCAAGGCGTTAGTTAAGAACAGTGTCAGGGCCTTACTTACAACTAGCATCAGAGCCTTTCTTCGGTATCGTGTCAGGGCCCGATTTAGGAGTAGTGTCAAGGCCTTAGTTAGGGTCAGTGTCAGGGGCTTAGTTACGAGTACTGTCAAGGCCTTTCTTAGGATTAGTGTCACAGACTTAGTTAGGACTAGCATCAGAGCCCTCGTTAGGTATACTGTCAGGGCCTTAGTTAGGGACAGTGTCAGGGCCTGAGTTAGGAGTGGAATTAGTGCCTCTCTTAGGAACAGTGTCAGGGTCTGTGTTAGGTGTAGTGTCAGGGCATGTGTTACGTGTAGTGTCAGGGCATAAGTTAGGACAGTGTCAGGGCCTTAGTTAGGACTAGCATCAGAGCCTTGGTGACGTATCGTGTCACGGCCTGAGTTAGCCGTAGTCTCAGGCCCTACTTAGGGACAGTGTCAGGGCCTTGGTTAGGACTACCATCAGAGCCTTTGTTAGGGCCAGTGTCAGGGTCTTGGTTAGGACTGGCCTCACAGCCTTCTGTTAGGTACACTGTCAGGGCTTGAGACACGCATAGTGTTAGGGACTTTGATATGGACAGTATCAGGCCCTGACATTGGACCAGCATCTAGGCCTTACTTAGGGACAGTGTCACGGCCTTGGGGCTAAATTGAGGGCCTGAGTTATGCATAGCATCAGGGCTTTAGTTGATATAAGAGGCTCGACTTTAGCTAAAGACAGGGATAAGTTATGATCTAGGTATACTATCAGGAAATGACCCAGGTATAGTGTCAATACCTTAGTTACTGAGAATATCGGGGCCTTGTTTAGAACCAGTGTCAGGGCTTCAGGTAGGGACAGCGTCACAGCCTGACGTAGGGAGAGCGACAGGGCCCGAGTGAGGCCTAGCATCAGGTCCTTAGCTGGGGACACTGTCAGGGCATGACTCAGGAGCAGCATCAGGGCCTCTGTAGGATCAGCATTACGGTCTTAGTTAAAGACATGATCAGGGCCTGAGTTAGGTGGAGTGTCAAGGCCTCAGTTACGGATAGCTTCAGGGCCTGTGTTACGGACAGCCTCAGGGCTTTATTTAGGGCCAGCATCAGGGCTGCCTTAGGGATAGTGTCAGGACCTTGGCTCGAGATGGCTCAGTATATTAGCTCAGGATAGCGTTAGGCCTTTAGTTATTGTGGGCAGCAGGGCCTGCATTAGGGACACCTTCCAGGCCTTACTTACAAACAGTGTCAGGGCCTTAAGGATGACTAGTCAGGGCCTTAGTTAGGGACAGCATTAGGGCTTCAGGTAGGGTAAGAGGGAGGACATTAACTATGGACAAGGGATAAAGTCCGGAACGGAGCGAGGGACACTTTGAAGGCCTTAGTTATCGAGAGCACCTGGGCCTTCTTTAGGACCAGTATCACGGCCTTCGGTAGGGACAGTGTCAGGGCAAGGCCTAGGAGGAGCGTAAGGGCCTCTTTAGGATCAGCATCAGGGGCTGGGGCTGGGGCTACGGCTGGGGCTGGGGCTGGGGCTGGGGCTGGGGCTGGGGCTGGGGCTGGAGATGGGAATGGGGATGGGGATGGGCTAGGGGAGGGCTAGGGCTAGGGTTAGGGCTAGGGCCTTAGTTAGGAATAGTGTCAAGGACTTAGTTAGGGTCACTGTCAGGGCCTTAGTTAGGGTTAGCATCAGAGCCTTTGTTAGGTATAATGTCAGAGCTTGAGTTAGTAGTACTGTCAGGGCTTTAGTGAGGGACAGTGTCAGGTTCTTGGTAAGGACGAGCATTAGAGCCTTTGTTATGTATAATGGCAGGGCCAGAGTTAGGAGGAGAGTCAGGCAATTAGTCAGGGACACTGTCAGGGACTTAGTTAGGGACAGTATCACGGCCTGAGTTACTAGTAGTGTCAAGGCCTTAGTTAAGGACAGTGTCAGGGCAAGGCCTAGGAGGAGCATTAAGGGCCTCTGTAGGATCAGCATCAGGGTCTGGGGCTGAGGCAAGGGCTAGGGCTAGGGCTACGGCTAGGGCTATGGCCTTAGTTAGCAATAGTGTCAAGGCCTTAGTTAGGGTCACTGTCAGGGTCTTAGTTAGGACTAGCATCAGAGCCTTGTGACGTATCGTGTCACAGCCTGAGCTGGCCGTAGTCTCAGGCCCTACTTAGGGACAGTGTCAGGGCCTTGGTTAGGACTACCATCAGAGCCTTTCTTAGGGCCAGTGTCAGGGTCTTGGTTAGGACTGGCCTCACAGCCTTCTGTTAGGTACAGTGTCAGGGCTTGAGACACGCATCGTGTTAGGGACTTTGATAGGGACAGTATCAGGCCCTGACGTTGGACCCGCATCTAGGCCTTACTTAGGGACAGTGTCACGGCCTTGGGGCTAAATTGAGGGCCTGAGTTATGCATAGCATCTGGGCTTTAGTTGCCATAAGAGGCTCCACTTTAGCTAAAGACAGGGATAAGTTATGATCTAGGTATACTGTCAGGACATGACCCAGGTATAGTGTCAACACCTTAGTTACTGAGAATATTGCGGCCCTGTTTAGAACCAGTGTCAGGACTTCAGCTAGGGACAGCGTCAGAGCCTGACGTAAGGAGAGCGACAGGGCCCGAGTGAGGCCTAGCATCAGGTCCTTAGCTGGGGACACTGTCAGGGCCTTAGTTAGGGAAAGTATCACGGCCTGAGTTACTAGTAGTCACAAGGCCACAGTTAAGCACAGTGTCAAGGCAACGCCTAGGAGAAGCATAAAGGCCTCTGTAGGAGCTGGGGCAGGAGCTGGGACTCAGACTGGGACTGGGGCTGGGGCTAGGGCCTTACTTAGGAATAGTGTCAAGGCCTTAGTTAGGGTTAGCATCAGAGCCTTTGTTAGGTATAATGTCAGAGCTTGAGTTAGAAGTAGCGTCAGGGCCTTAGTGAGGGACAGTGTCAGGTCCTTGCTAAGGACGAGCGTTAGAGCCTTTGTTATGTATAATGGCAGGGCCAGAGTTAGGAGGAGAGTCAGGTAATTAGTCAGGGACACTGTCAGGGACTTAGTTAGGGACAGTATCACGGCCTGAGTTACTAGTAGTGTCAAGGCCTTAGTTAAGGACAGTGTCAGGGCAAGCACTAGCAGGAGCATAAAGGCCTCTGTAGGAGCTCAGGCAGGAGCTCGGACTGGGGCTGGGGCTGGGCCTGGGGCTAGGGCTAGGGCTAGGGCCTTACTTAGGAATAGTCTCAAGGCCTTACTTAGGGTCACTGTCAGGGCCTTAGTTAGGGTTAGCATCAGAGCCTTCGTTAGGTATAATATCAGGGCGTGAGTTAGAAGTAGTGTCAAGCCTTAGTGATGGACAGTGCCAGTGCCTTGGTTAGGACGAGCGTCATAGCCTTTGATCTGTATAATGTCAGGGCCAGAGTTAGGACGACAGTCAGGCCCTTAGTTAGGGACACTGTCAGGGCCTTAGTTAGGGACAGTATCACAGCCTGAGTTAGTAGTAGTGTCAAGGCGTTAGTTAAGAACAGTGTCAGGGCCTTACTTACAACTAGCATCAGAGCCTTTCTTCGGTATCGTGTCAGGGCCCGATTTAGGAGTAGTGTCAAGGCCTTAGTTAGGGTCAGTGTCAGGGGCTTAGTTACGAGTACTGTCAAGGCCTTTCTTAGGATTAGTGTCACAGACTTAGGACTAGCATCAGAGCCCTCGTTAGGTATACTGTCAGGGCCTTAGTTAGGGACAGTGTCAGGGCCTGAGTTAGGAGTGGAATTAGTGCCTCTCTTAGGAACAGTGTCAGGGTCTGTGTTAGGTGTAGTGACAGGGCATGTGTTACGTGTAGTGTCAGGGCATAAGTTAGGACAGTGTCAGGGCCTTAGTTAGGACTAGCATCAGAGCCTTGGTGACGTATCGTGTCACGGCCTGAGTTAGCCGTAGTCTCAGGCCCTACTTAGGGACAGTGTCAGGGCCTTGGTTAGGACTACCATCAGAGCCTTTGTTAGGGCCAGTGTCAGGGTCTTGGTTAGGACTGGCCTCACAGCCTTCTGTTAGGTACACTGTCAGGGCTTGAGACACGCATAGTGTTAGGGACTTTGATATGGACAGTATCAGGCCCTGACATTGGACCAGCATCTAGGCCTTACTTAGGGACAGTGTCACGGCCTTGGGGCTAAATTGAGGGCCTGAGTTATGCATAGCATCAGGGCTTTAGTTGATATAAGAGGCTCGACTTTAGCTAAAGACAGGGATAAGTTATGATCTAGGTATACTATCAGGAAATGACCCAGGTATAGTGTCAATACCTTAGTTACTGAGAATATCGGGGCCTTGTTTAGAACCAGTGTCAGGGCTTCAGGTAGGGACAGCGTCACAGCCTGACGTAGGGAGAGCGACAGGGCCCGAGTGAGGCCTAGCATCAGGTCCTTAGCTGGGTACACTGTCAGGGCATGACTCAGGAGCAGCATCAGGGCCTCTGTAGGATCAGCATTACGGTCTTAGTTAAAGACATGATCAGGGCCTGAGTTAGGTGGAGTGTCAAGGCCTCAGTTACGGATAGCTTCAGGGCCTGTGTTACGGACAGCCTCAGGGCTTTATTTAGGGCCAGCATCAGGGCTGCCTTAGGGATAGTGTCAGGACCTTGGCTCGAGATGGCTCAGTATATTAGCTCAGGATAGCGTTAGGCCTTTAGTTATTGCGGGCAGCAGGGCCTGCATTAGGGACACCTTCCAGGCCTTACTTACAAACAGTGTCAGGGCCTTAGGGATGACTAGTCAGGGCCTTAGTTAGGGACAGCATTAGGGCTTCAGGTAGGGTAAGAGGGAGGACATTAACTATGGACAAGGGATAAAGTCCGGAACGGAGCGAGGGACACTTTGAAGGCCTTAGTTATCGAGAGCACCTGGGCCTTCTTTAGGACCAGTATCACGGCCTTCGGTAGGGACAGTGTCAGGGCAAGGCCTAGGAGGAGCATAAGGGCCTCTTTAGGATCAGCATCAGGGGCTGGGGCTGGGGCTACGGCTGGGGCTGGGGCTGGGGCTGGGGCTGGAGATGGGGATGGGGATGGGCTAGGGGAGGGCTAGGGCTAGGGTTAGGGCTAGGGCCTTAGTTAGGAATAGTGTCAAGGACTTAGTTAGGGTCACTGTCAGGGCCTTAGTTAGGGTTAGTATCAGAGCCTTTGTTAGGTATAATGTCAGAGCTTGAGTTAGTAGTACTGTCAGGACTTTAGTGAGGGACAGTGTCAGGTTCTTGGTAAGGACGAGCATTAGAGCCTTTGTTATGTATAATGGCAGGGCCAGAGTTAGGAGGAGAGTCAGGCAATTAGTCAGGGACACTGTCAGGGACTTAGTTAGGGACAGTATCACGGCCTGAGTTACTAGTAGTGTCAAGGCCTTAGTTAAGGACAGTGTCAGGGCAAGGCCTAGGAGGAGCATTAAGGGCCTCTGTAGGATCAGCATCAGGGTCTGGGGCTGAGGCAAGGGCTAGGGCTAGGGCTACGGCTAGGGCTATGGCCTTAGTTAGCAATAGTGTCAAGGCCTTAGTTAGGGTCACTGTCAGGGTCTTAGTTAGGACTAGCATCAGAGCCTTGTGACGTATCGTGTCACAGCCTGAGCTGGCCGTAGTCTCAGGCCCTACTTAGGGACAGTGTCAGGGTCTTGGTTAGGACTGGCCTCACAGCCTTCTGTTAGGTACAGTGTCAGGGCTTGAGACACGCATAGTGTTAGGGACTTTGATAGGGACAGTATCAGGCCCTGACGTTGGACCAGCATCTAGGCCTTACTTAGGGACAGTGTCACGGCCTTGGGGCTAAATTGAGGGCCTGAGTTATGCATAGCATCTGGGCTTTAGTTGCCATAAGAGGCTCCACTTTAGCTAAAGACAGGGATAAGTTATGATCTAGGTATACTGTCAGGACATGACCCAGGTATAGTGTCAACACCTTAGTTACTGAGAATATCGCGGCCTTGTTTAGAACCAGTGTCAGGACTTCAGCTAGGGACAGCGTCAGAGCCTGACGTAAGGAGAGCGACAGGGCCCGAGTGAGGCCTAGCATCAGGTCCTTAGCTGGGGACACTGTCAGGGCCTTAGTTAGGGAAAGTATCACGGCCTGAGTTACTAGTAGTCACAAGGCCACAGTTAAGCACAGCGTCAAGGCAACGCCTAGGAGAAGCATAAAGGCCTCTGTAGGAGCTGGGGCAGGAGCTGGGACTGGGACTGGGGCTGGGGCTGGGGCTGGGGCTGGGGCTAGGGCCTTACTTAGGAATAGTGTCAAGGCCTTAGTTAGGGTTAGCATCAGAGCCTTTGTTAGGTATAATGTCAGAGCTTGAGTTAGAAGTAGCGTCAGGGCCTTAGTGAGGGACAGTGTCAGGTCCCTGCTAAGGACGAGCGTTAGAGCCTTTGTTATGTATAATGGCAGGGCCAGAGTTAGGAGGAGAGTCAAGTAATTAGTCAGGGACACTGTCAGGGACTTAGTTAGGGACAGTATCACGGCCTGAGTTACTAGTAGTGTCAAGGCCTTAGTTAAGGACAGTGTCAGGGCAAGCACTAGCAGGAGCATAAAGGCCTCTGTAGGAGCTGGGGCAGGAGCTGGGACTGGGGCTGGGGCTGGGCCTGGGGCTAGGGCTAGGGCTAGGGCCTTACTTAGGAATAGTCTCAAGGCCTTACTTAGGGTCACTGTCAGGGCCTTAGTTAGGGTTAGCATCAGAGCCTTCGTTAGGTATAATATCAGGGCGTGAGTTAGAAGTAGTGTCAAGCCTTAGTGATGGACAGTGCCAGTGCCTTGGTTAGGACGAGCGTCATAGCCTTTGATCTGTATAATGTCAGGGCCAGAGTTAGGACGACAGTCAGGCCCTTAGTTAGGGACACTGTCAGGGCCTTAGTTAGGGACAGTATCACAGCCTGAGTTAGTAGTAGTGTCAAGGCGTTAGTTAAGAACAGTGTCAGGGCCTTACTTACAACTAGCATCAGAGCCTTTCTTCGGTATCGTGTCAGGGCCCGATTTAGGAGTAGTGTCAAGGCCTTAGTTAGGGTCAGTGTCAGGGGCTTAGTTACGAGTACTGTCAAGGCCTTTCTTAGGATTAGTGTCACAGACTTAGTTAGGACTAGCATCAGAGCCCTCGTTAGGTATACTGTCAGGGCCTTAGTTAGGGACAGTGTCAGGGCCTGAGTTAGGAGTGGAATTAGTGCCTCTCTTAGGAACAGTGTCAGGGTCTGTGTTAGGTGTAGTGTCAGGGCATGTGTTACGTGTAGTGTCAGGGCATAAGTTAGGACAGTGTCAGGGCCTTAGTTAGGACTAGCATCAGAGCCTTGGTGACGTATCGTGTCACGGCCTGAGTTAGCCGTAGTCTCAGGCCCTACTTAGGGACAGTGTCAGGGCCTTGGTTAGGACTACCATCAGAGCCTTTGTTAGGGCCAGTGTCAGGGTCTTGGTTAGGACTGGCCTCACAGCCTTCTGTTAGGTACACTGTCAGGGCTTGAGACACGCATAGTGTTAGGGACTTTGATATGGACAGTATCAGGCCCTGACATTGGACCAGCATCTAGGCCTTACTTAGGGACAGTGTCACGGCCTTGGGGCTAAATTGAGGGCCTGAGTTATGCATAGCATCAGGGCTTTAGTTGATATAAGAGGCTCGACTTTAGCTAAAGACAGGGATAAGTTATGATCTAGGTATACTATCAGGAAATGACCCAGGTATAGTGTCAATACCTTAGTTACTGAGAATATCGGGGCCTTGTTTAGAACCAGTGTCAGGGCTTCAGGTAGGGACAGCGTCACAGCCTGACGTAGGGAGAGCGACAGGGCCCGAGTGAGGCCTAGCATCAGGTCCTTAGCTGGGGACACTGTCAGGGCATGACTCAGGAGCAGCATCAGGGCCTCTGTAGGATCAGCATTACGGTCTTAGTTAAAGACATGATCAGGGCCTGAGTTAGGTGGAGTGTCAAGGCCTCAGTTACGGATAGCTTCAGGGCCTGTGTTACGGACAGCCTCAGGGCTTTATTTAGGGCCAGCATCAGGGCTGCCTTAGGGATAGTGTCAGGACCTTGGCTCGAATGGCTCAGTATATTAGCTCTGGATAGCGTTAGGCCTTTAGTTATTGCGGGCAGCAGGGCCTGCATTAGGGACACCTTCCAGGCCTTACTTACAAACAGTGTCAGGGCCTTAGGGATGACTAGTCAGGGCCTTAGTTAGGGACAGCATTAGGGCTTCAGGTAGGCTAAGAGGGAGGACATTAACTATGGACAAGGGATAAAGTCCGGAACGGAGCGAGGGACACTTTGAAGGCCTTAGTTATCGAGAGCACCTGGGCCTTCTTTAGGACCAGTATCACGGCCTTCGGTAGGGACAGTGTCAGGGCAAGGCCTAGGAGGAGCGTAAGGGCCTCTTTAGGATCAGCATCAGGGGCTGGGGCTGGGGCTACGGCTGGGGCTGGGGCTGGGGCTGCAGCTGGGAATGGGGATGGGGATGGGGATGGGCTAGGGGAGGGCTAGGGCTAGGGTTAGAGCTACGGCCTTAGTTAGGAATAGTGTCAAGGACTTAGTTAGGGTCACTGTCAGGGCCTTAGTTAGGGTTAGCATCAGAGCCTTTGTTAGGTATAATGTCAGAGCTTGAGTTAGTAGTACTGTCAGGGCTTTAGTGAGGGACAGTGTCAGGTTCTTGGTAAGGACGAGCATTAGAGCCTTTGTTATGTATAATGGCAGGGCCAGAGTTAGGAGGAGAGTCAGGCAATTAGTCAGGGACACTGTCAGGGACTTAGTTAGGGACAGTATCACGGCCTGAGTTACTAGTAGTGTCAAGGCCTTAGTTAAGTACAGTGTCAGGGCAAGGCCTAGGAGGAGCATTAAGGGCCTCTGTAGGATCAGCATCAGGGTCTGGGGCTGAGGCAAGGGCTAGGGCTAGGGCTACGGCTAGGGCTATGGCCTTAGTTAGCAATAGTGTCAAGGCCTTAGTTAGGGTCACTGTCAGGGTCTTAGTTAGGACTAGCATCAGAGCCTTGTGACGTATCGTGTCACAGCCTGAGCTGGCCGTAGTCTCAGGCCCTACTTAGGGACAGTGTCAGGGTCTTGGTTAGGACTGGCCTCACAGCCTTCTGTTAGGTACAGTGTCAGGGCTTGAGACACGCATAGTGTTAGGGACTTTGATAGGGACAGTATCAGGCCCTGACGTTGGACCAGCATCTAGGCCTTACTTAGGGACAGTGTCACGGCCTTGGGGCTAAATTGAGGGCCTGAGTTATGCATAGCATCTGGGCTTTAGTTGCCATAAGAGGCTCCACTTTAGCTAAAGACAGGGATAAGTTATGATCTAGGTATACTGTCAGGACATGACCCAGGTATAGTGTCAACACCTTAGTTACTGAGAATATTGCGGCCTTGTTTAGAACCAGTGTCAGGACTTCAGCTAGGGACAGCGTCAGAGGCTGACGTAAGGAGAGCGACAGGGCCCGAGTGAGGCCTAGCATCAGGTCCTTAGCTGGGGACACTGTCAGGGCCTTAGTTAGGGAAAGTATCACGGCCTGAGTTACTAGTAGTCACAAGGCCACAGTTAAGCACAGTGTCAAGGCAACGCCTAGGAGAAGCATAAAGGCCTCTGTAGGAGCTGGGGCAGGAGCTGGGACTGGGGCTGGGACTGGGGCTGGGGCTGGGGCTGGGGCTGGGGCTGGGGCTAGGGCCTTACTTAGGAATAGTGTCAAGGCCTTAGTTAGGGTTAGCATCAGAGCCTTTGTTAGGTATAATGTCAGAGCTTGAGTTAGAAGTAGCGTCAGGGCCTTAGTGAGGGACAGTGTCAGGTCCTTGCTAAGGACGAGCGTTAGAGCCTTTGTTATGTATAATGGCAGGGCCAGAGTTAGGAGGAGAGTCAGGTAATTAGTCAGGGACACTGTCAGGGACTTAGTTAGGGACAGTATCACGGCCTGAGTTACTAGTAGTATCAAGGCCTTAGTTAAGGACAGTGTCAGGGCAAGCACTAGCAGGAGCATAAAGGCCTCTGTAGGAGCTGGGGCAGGAACTCGGACTGGGGCTGGGGCTGGGCCTGGGGCTAGGGCTAGGGCTAGGGCCTTACTTAGGAATAGTCTCAAGGCCTTACTTAGGGTCACTGTCAGGGCCTTAGTTAGGGTTAGCATCAGAGCCTTCGTTAGGTATAATATCAGGGCGTGAGTTAGAAGTAGTGTCAAGCCTTATTGATGGACAGTGCCAGTGCCTTGATTAGGACGAGCGTCATAGCCTTTGATCTGTATAATGGCAGGGCCAGAGTTAGGACGACAGTCAGGCCCTTAGTTAGCGACACTGTCAGGGCCTTAGTTAGGGACAGTATCACAGCCTGAGTTAGTAGTAGTGTCAAGGCGTTAGTTAAGAACAGTGTCAGGGCCTTACTTACAACTAGCATCAGAGCCTTTCTTCGGTATCGTGTCAGGGCCCGATTTAGGAGTAGTGTCAAGGCCTTAGTTAGGGTCAGTGTCAGGGGCTTAGTTACGAGTACTGTCAAGGCCTTTCTTAGGATTAGTGTCACAGACTTAGTTAGGACTAGCATCAGAGCCCTCGTTAGGTATACTGTCAGGGCCTTAGTTAGGGACAGTGTCAGGGCCTGAGTTAGGAGTGGAATTAGTGCCTCTCTTAGGAACAGTGTCAGGGTCTGTGTTAGGTGTAGTGTCAGGGCATGTGTTACGTGTAGTGTCAGGGCATAAGTTAGGACAGTGTCAGGGCCTTAGTTAGGACTAGCATCAGAGCCTTGGTGACTTATCGTGTCACGGCCTGAGTTAGCCGTAGTCTCAGGCCCTACTTAGGGACAGTGTCAGGGCCTTGGTTAGGACTACCATCAGAGCCTTTGTTAGGGCCAGTGTCAGGGTCTTGGTTAGGACTGGCCTCACAGCCTTCTGTTAGGTACACTGTCAGGGCTTGAGACACGCATAGTGTTAGGGACTTTGATATGGACAGTATCAGGCCCTGACATTGGACCAGCATCTAGGCCTTACTTAGGGACAGTGTCACGGCCTTGGGGCTAAATTGAGGGCCTGAGTTATGCATAGCATCAGGGCTTTAGTTGATATAAGAGGCTCGACTTTAGCTAAAGACAGGGATAAGTTATGATCTAGGTATACTATCAGGAAATGACCCAGGTATAGTGTCAATACCTTAGTTACTGAGAATATCGGGGCCTTGTTTAGAACCAGTGTCAGGGCTTCAGGTAGGGACAGCGTCACAGCCTGACGTAGCGAGAGCGACAGGGCCCGAGTGAGGCCTAGCATCAGGTCCTTAGCTGGGGACACTGTCAGGGCATGACTCAGGAGCAGCATCAGGGCCTCTGTAGGATCAGCATTACGGTCTTAGTTAAAGACATGATCAGGGCCTGAGTTAGGTGGAGTGTCAAGGCCTCAGTTACGGATAGCTTCAGGGCCTGTGTTACGGACAGCCTCAGGGCTTTATTTAGGGCCAGCATCAGGGCTGCCTTAGGGATAGTGTCAGGACCTTGGCTCGAGATGGCTCAGTATATTAGCTCTGGATAGCGTTAGGCCTTTAGTTATTGCGGGCAGCAGGGCCTGCATTAGGGACACCTTCCAGGCCTTACTTACAAACAGTGTCAGGGCCTTAGGGATGACTAGTCAGGGCCTTAGTTAGGGACAGCATTAGGGCTTCAGGTAGGCTAAGAGGGAGGACATTAACTATGGACAAGGGATAAAGTCCGGAACGGAGCGAGGGACACTTTGAAGGCCTTAGTTATCGAGAGCACCTGGGCCTTCTTTAGGACCAGTATCACGGCCTTCGGTAGGGACAGTGTCAGGGCAAGGCCTAGGAGGAGCGTAAGGGCCTCTTTAGGATCAGCATCAGGGGCTGGGGCTGGGGCTACGGCTGGGGCTGGGGCTGGGGCTGCAGCTGGGAATGGGGATGGGGATGGGGATGGGCTAGGGGAGGGCTAGGGCTAGGGTTAGGGCTACGGCATTAGTTAGGAATAGTGTCAAGGACTTAGTTAGGGTCACTGTCAGGGCCTTAGTTAGGGTTAGCATCAGAGCCTTTGTTAGGTATAATGTCAGAGCTTGAGTTAGTAGTACTGTCAGGGCTTTAGTGAGGGACAGTGTCAGGTTCTTGGTAAGGACGAGCATTAGAGCCTTTGTTATGTATAATCGCAGGGCCAGAGTTAGGAGGAGAGTCAGGCAATTAGTCAGGGACACTGTCAGGGACTTAGTTAGGGACAGTATCACGGCCTGAGTTACTAGTAGTATCAAGGCCTTACTTAAGGACAGTGTCAGGGCAAGCACTAGCAGGAGCATAAAGGCCTCTGTAGGAGCTGGGGCAGGAACTCGGACTGGGGCTGGGGCTGGGCCTGGGGCTAGGGCTAGGGCTAGGGCCTTACTTAGGAATAGTCTCAAGGCCTTACTTAGGGTCACTGTCAGGGCCTTAGTTAGGGTTAGCATCAGAGCCTTCGTTAGGTATAATATCAGGGCGTGAGTTAGAAGTAGTGTCAAGCCTTAGTGATGGACAGTGCCAGTGCCTTGGTTAGGACGAGCGTCATAGCCTTTGATCTGTATAATGGCAGGGCCAGAGTTAGGACGACAGTCAGGCCCTTAGTTAGCGACACTGTCAGGGCCTTAGTTAGGGACAGTATCACAGCCTGAGTTAGTAGTAGTGTCAAGGCGTTAGTTAAGAACAGTGTCAGGGCCTTACTTACAACTAGCATCAGAGCCTTTCTTCGGTATCGTGTCAGGGCCCGATTTAGGAGTAGTGTCAAGGCCTTAGTTAGGGTCAGTGTCAGGGGCTTAGTTACGAGTACTGTCAAGGCCTTTCTTAGGATTAGTGTCACAGACTTAGTTAGGACTAGCATCAGAGCCCTCGTTAGGTATACTGTCAGGGCCTTAGTTAGGGACAGTGTCAGGGCCTGAGTTAGGAGTGGAATTAGTGCCTCTCTTAGGAACAGTGTCAGGGTCTGTGTTAGGTGTAGTGTCAGGGCATGTGTTACGTGTAGTGTCAGGGCATAAGTTAGGACAGTGTCAGGGCCTTAGTTAGGACTAGCATCAGAGCCTTGGTGACTTATCGTGTCACGGCCTGAGTTAGCCGTAGTCTCAGGCCCTACTTAGGGACAGTGTCAGGGCCTTGGTTAGGACTACCATCAGAGCCTTTGTTAGGGCCAGTGTCAGGGTCTTGGTTAGGACTGGCCTCACAGCCTTCTGTTAGGTACACTGTCAGGGCTTGAGACACGCATAGTGTTAGGGACTTTGATATGGACAGTATCAGGCCCTGACATTGGACCAGCATCTAGGCCTTACTTAGGGACAGTGTCACGGCCTTGGGGCTAAATTGAGGGCCTGAGTTATGCATAGCATCAGGGCTTTAGTTGATATAAGAGGCTCGACTTTAGCTAAAGACAGGGATAAGTTATGATCTAGGTATACTATCAGGAAATGACCCAGGTATAGTGTCAATACCTTAGTTACTGAGAATATCGGGGCCTTGTTTAGAACCAGTGTCAGGGCTTCAGGTAGGGACAGCGTCACAGCCTGACGTAGCGAGAGCGACAGGGCCCGAGTGAGGCCTAGCATCAGGTCCTTAGCTGGGTACACTGTCAGGGCATGACTCAGGAGCAGCATCAGGGCCTCTGTAGGATCAGCATTACGGTCTTAGTTAAAGACATGATCAGGGCCTGAGTTAGGTGGAGTGTCAAGGCCTCAGTTACGGATAGCTTCAGGGCCTGTGTTACGGACAGCCTCAGGGCTTTATTTAGGGCCAGCATCAGGGCTGCCTTAGGGATAGTGTCAGGACCTTGGCTCGAGATGGCTCAGTATATTAGCTCAGGATAGCGTTAGGCCTTTAGTTATTGCGGGCAGCAGGGCCTGCATTAGGGACACCTTCCAGGCCTTACTTACAAACAGTGTCAGGGCCTTAGGGATGACTAGTCAGGGCCTTAGTTAGGGACAGCATTAGGGCTTCAGGTAGGGTAAGAGGGAGGACATTAACTATGGACAAGGGATAAAGTCCGGAACGGAGCGAGGGACACTTTGAAGGCCTTAGTTATCGAGAGCACCTGGGCCTTCTTTAGGACCAGTATCACGGCCTTCGGTAGGGACAGTGTCAGGGCAAGGCCTAGGAGGAGCGTAAGGGCCTCTTTAGGATCAGCATCAGGGGCTGGGGCTGGGGCTACGGCTGGGGCTGGGGCTGGGGCTGGGGCTGGGGCTGGAGATGGGAATGGGGATGGGGATGGGCTAGGGGAGGGCTAGGGCTAGGGTTAGGGCTAGGGCCTTAGTTAGGAATAGTGTCAAGGACTTAGTTAGGGTCACTGTCAGGGCCTTAGTTAGGGTTAGCATCAGAGCCTTTGTTAGGTATAATGTCAGAGCTTGAGTTAGTAGTACTGTCAGGGCTTTAGTGAGGGACAGTGTCAGGTTCTTGGTAAGGACGAGCATTAGAGCCTTTGTTATGTATAATGACAGGGCCAGAGTTAGGAGGAGAGTCAGGCAATTAGTCAGGGACACTGTCAGGGACTTAGTTAGGGACAGTATCACGGCCTGAGTTACTAGTAGTGTCAAGGCCTTAGTTAAGGACAGTGTCAGGGCAAGGCCTAGGAGGAGCATTAAGGGCCTCTGTAGGATCAGCATCAGGGTCTGGGGCTGAGGCAAGGGCTAGGGCTAGGGCTACGGCTAGGGCTATGGCCTTAGTTAGCAATAGTGTCAAGGCCTTAGTTAGGGTCACTGTCAGGGTCTTAGTTAGGACTAGCATCAGAGCCTTGTGACGTATCGTGTCACAGCCTGAGCTGGCCGTACTCTCAGGCCCTATTTAGGGACAGTGTCAGGGTCTTGGTTAGGACTGGCCTCACAGCCTTCTGTTAGGTACACTGTCAGGGCTTGAGACACGCATAGTGTTAGGGACTTTGATAGGGACAGTATCAGGCCCTGACGTTGGACCCGCATCTAGGCCTTACTTAGGGACAGTGTCACGGCCTTGGGGCTAAATTGAGGGCCTGAGTTATGCATAGCATCTGGGCTTTAGTTGCCATAAGAGGCTCCACTTTAGCTAAAGACAGGGATAAGTTATGATCTAGGTATACTGTCAGGACATGACCCAGGTATAGTGTCAACACCTTAGTTACTGAGAATATTGCGGCCTTGTTTAGAACCAGTGTCAGGACTTCAGCTAGGGACAGCGTCAGAGGCTGACGTAAGGAGAGCGACAGGGCCCGAGTGAGGCCTAGCATCAGGTCCTTAGCTGGGGACACTGTCAGGGCCTTAGTTAGGGAAAGTATCACGGCCTGAGTTACTAGTAGTCACAAGGCCACAGTTAAGCACAGTGTCAAGGCAACGCCTAGGAGAAGCATAAAGGCCTCTGTAGGAGCTGGGGCAGGAGCTGGGACTGAGACTGGGACTGGGGCTGGGGCTAGGGCCTTACTTAGGAATAGTGTCAAGGCCTTAGTTAGGGTTAGCATCAGAGCCTTTGTTAGGTATAATGTCAGAGCTTGAGTTAGAAGTAGCGTCAGGGCCTTAGTGAGGGACAGTGTCAGGTCCCTGCTAAGGACGAGCGTTAGAGCCTTTGTTATGTATAATGGCAGGGCCAGAGTTAGGAGGAGAGTCAGGTAATTAGTCAGGGACACTGTCAGGGACTTAGTTAGGGACAGTATCACGGCCTGAGTTACTAGTAGTGTCAAGGCCTTAGTTAAGGACAGTGTCAGGGCAAGCACTAGCAGGAGCATAAAGGCCTCTGTAGGAGCTCGGGCAGGAGCTCGGACTGGGGCTGGGGCTGGGCCTGGGGCTAGGGCTAGGGCTAGGGCCTTACTTAGGAATAGTCTCAAGGCCTTACTTAGGGTCACTGTCAGGGCCTTAGTTAGGGTTAGCATCAGAGCCTTCGTTAGGTATAATATCAGGGCGTGAGTTAGAAGTAGTGTCAAGCCTTAGTGATGGACAGTGCCAGTGCCTTGGTTAGGACGAGCGTCATAGCCTTTGATCTGTATAATGGCAGGGCCAGAGTTAGGACGACAGTCAGGCCCTTAGTTAGGGACACTGTCAGGGCCTTAGTTAGGGACAGTATCACAGCCTGAGTTAGTAGTAGTGTCAAGGCGTTAGTTAAGAACAGTGTCAGGGCCTTACTTACAACTAGCATCAGAGCCTTTCTTCGGTATCGTGTTAGGGCCCGATTTAGGAGTAGTGTCAAGGCCTTAGTTAGGGTCAGTGTCAGGGGCTTAGTTACGAGTACTGTCAAGGCCTTTCTTAGGATTAGTGTCACAGACTTAGTTAGGACTAGCATCAGAGCCCTCGTTAGGTATACTGTCAGGGCCTTAGTTAGGGACAGTGTCAGGGCCTGAGTTAGGAGTGGAATTAGTGCCTCTCTTAGGAACAGTGTCAGGGTCTGTGTTAGGTGTAGTGACAGGGCATGTGTTACGTGTAGTGTCAGGGCATAAGTTAGGACAGTGTCAGGGCCTTAGTTAGGACTAGCATCAGAGCCTTGGTGACGTATCGTGTCACGGCCTGAGTTAGCCGTAGTCTCAGGCCCTACTTAGGGACAGTGTCAGGGCCTTGGTTAGGACTACCATCAGAGCCTTTGTTAGGGCCAGTGTCAGGGTCTTGGTTAGGACTGGCCTCACAGCCTTCTGTTAGGTACACTGTCAGGGCTTGAGACACGCATAGTGTTAGGGACTTTGATATGGACAGTATCAGGCCCTGACATTGGACCAGCATCTAGGCCTTACTTAGGGACAGTGTCACGGCCTTGGGGCTAAATTGAGGGCCTGAGTTATGCATAGCATCAGGGCTTTAGTTGATATAAGAGGCTCGACTTTAGCTAAAGACAGGGATAAGTTATGATCTAGGTATACTATCAGGAAATGACCCAGGTATAGTGTCAATACCTTAGTTACTGAGAATATCGGGGCCTTGTTTAGAACCAGTGTCAGGGCTTCAGGTAGGGACAGCGTCACAGCCTGACGTAGCGAGAGCGACAGGGCCCGAGTGAGGCCTAGCATCAGGTCCTTAGCTGGGGACACTGTCAGGGCATGACTCAGGAGCAGCATCAGGGCCTCTGTAGGATCAGCATTACGGTCTTAGTTAAAGACATGATCAGGGCCTGAGTTAGGTGGAGTGTCAAGGCCTCAGTTACGGATAGCTTCAGGGCCTGTGTTACGGACAGCCTCAGGGCTTTATTTAGGGCCAGCATCAGGGCTGCCTTAGGGATAGTGTCAGGACCTTGGCTCGAGATGGCTCAGTATATTAGCTCAGGATAGCGTTAGGCCTTTAGTTATTGCGGGCAGCAGGGCCTGCATTAGGGACACCTTCCAGGCCTTACTTACAAACAGTGTCAGGGCCTTAGGGATGACTAGTCAGGGCCTTAGTTAGGGACAGCATTAGGGCTTCAGGTAGGCTAAGAGGGAGGACATTAACTATGGACAAGGGATAAAGTCCGGAACGGAGCGAGGGACACTTTGAAGGCCTTAGTTATCGAGAGCACCTGGGCCTTCTTTAGGACCAGTATCACGGCCTTCGGTAGGGACAGTGTCAGGGCAAGGCCTAGGAGGAGCATAAGGGCCTCTTTAGGATCAGCATCAGGGGCTGGGGCTGGGGCTACGGCTGGGGCTGGGGCTGGGGCTGGGGCTGGGGCTGGAGATGGGAATGGGGATGGGGATGGGCTAGGGGAGGGCTAGGGCTAGGGTTAGGGCTAGGGCCTTAGTTAGGAATAGTGTCAAGGACTTAGTTAGGGTCACTATCAGGGCCTTAGTTAGGGTTAGTATCAGAGCCTTTGTTAGGTATAATGTCAGAGCTTGAGTTAGTAGTACTGTCAGGGCTTTAGTGAGGGACAGTGTCAGGTTCTTGGTAAGGACGAGCATTAGAGCCTTTGTTATGTATAATAGCAGGGCCAGAGTTAGGAGGAGAGTCAGGCAATTAGTCAGGGACACTGTCAGGGACTTAGTTAGGGACAGTATCACGGCCTGAGTTACTAGTAGTGTCAAGGCCTTAGTTAAGGACAGTGTCAGGGCAAGGCCTAGGAGGAGCATTAAGGGCCTCTGTAGGATCAGCATCAGGGTCTGGGGCTGAGGCAAGGGCTAGGGCTAGGGCTACGGCTAGGGCTATGGCCTTAGTTAGCAATAGTGTCAAGGCCTTAGTTAGGGTCACTGTCAGGGTCTTAGTTAGGACTAGCATCAGAGCCTTGTGACGTATCGTGTCACAGCCTGAGCTGGCCGTAGTCTCAGGCCCTACTTAGGGACAGTGTCAGGGTCTTGGTTAGGACTGGCCTCACAGCCTTCTGTTAGGTACAGTGTCAGGGCTTGAGACACGCATAGTGTTAGGGACTTTGATAGGGACAGTATCAGGCCCTGACGTTGGACCAGCATCTAGGCCTTACTTAGGGACAGTGTCACGGCCTTGGGGCTAAATTGAGGGCCTGAGTTATGCATAGCATCTGGGCTTTAGTTGCCATAAGAGGCTCCACTTTAGCTAAAGACAGGGATAAGTTATGATCTAGGTATACTGTCAGGACATGACCCAGGTATAGTGTCAACACCTTAGTTACTGAGAATATTGCGGCCTTGTTTAGAACCAGTGTCAGGACTTCAGCTAGGGACAGCGTCAGAGGCTGACGTAAGGAGAGCGACAGGGCCCGAGTGAGGCCTAGCATCAGGTCCTTAGCTGGGGACACTGTCAGGGCCTTAGTTAGGGAAAGTATCACGGCCTGAGTTACTAGTAGTCACAAGGCCACAGTTAAGCACAGTGTCAAGGCAACGCCTAGGAGAAGCATAAAGGCCTCTGTAGGAGCTGAGGCAGGAGCTGGGACTGAGACTGGGGCTGGGGCTGGGGCTGGGGCTAGGGCCTTACTTAGGAATAGTGTCAAGGCCTTAGTTAGGGTTAGCATCAGAGCCTTTGTTAGGTATAATGTCAGAGCTTGAGTTAGAAGTAGCGTCAGGGCCTTAGTGAGGGACAGTGTCAGGTCCTTGCTAAGGACGAGCGTTAGAGCCTTTGTTATGTATAATGGCAGGGCCAGAGTTAGGAGGAGAGTCAGGTAATTAGTCAGGGACACTGTCAGGGACTTAGTTAGGGACAGTATCACGGCCTGAGTTACTAGTAGTATCAAGGCCTTACTTAAGGACAGTGTCAGGGCAAGCACTAGCAGGAGCATAAAGGCCTCTGTAGGAGCTGGGGCAGGAGCTGGGACTGGGGCTGGGGCTGGGCCTGGGGCTAGGGCTAGGGCTAGGGCCTTACTTAGGAATAGTCTCAAGGCCTTACTTAGGGTCACTGTCAGGGCCTTAGTTAGGGTTAGCATCAGAGCCTTCGTTAGGTATAATATCAGGGCGTGAGTTAGAAGTAGTGTCAAGCCTTAGTGATGGACAGTGCCAGTGCCTTGGTTAGGACGAGCGTCATAGCCTTTGATCTGTATAATGGCAGGGCCAGAGTTAGGACGACAGTCAGGCCCTTAGTTAGGGACACTGTCAGGGCCTTAGTTAGGGACAGTATCACAGCCTGAGTTAGTAGTAGTGTCAAGGCGTTAGTTAAGAACAGTGTCAGGGCCTTACTTACAACTAGCATCAGAGCCTTTCTTCGGTATCGTGTCAGGGCCCGATTTAGGAGTAGTGTCAAGGCCTTAGTTAGGGTCAGTGTCAGGGGCTTAGTTACGAGTACTGTCAAGGCCTTTCTTAGGATTAGTGTCACAGACTTAGTTAGGACTAGCATCAGAGCCCTCGTTAGGTATACTGTCAGGGCCTTAGTTAGGGACAGTGTCAGGGCCTGAGTTAGGAGTGGAATTAGTGCCTCTCTTAGGAACAGTGTCAGGGTCTGTGTTAGGTGTAGTGTCAGGGCATGTGTTACGTGTAGTGTCAGGGCATAAGTTAGGACAGTGTCAGGGCCTTAGTTAGGACTAGCATCAGAGCCTTGGTGACGTATCGTGTCACGGCCTGAGTTAGCCGTAGTCTCAGGCCCTACTTAGGGACAGTGTCAGGGCCTTGGTTAGGACTACCATCAGAGCCTTTGTTAGGGCCAGTGTCAGGGTCTTGGTTAGGACTGGCCTCAGAGCCTTCTGTTAGGTACACTGTCAGGGCTTCAGACACGCATAGTGTTAGGGACTTTGATATGGACAGTATCAGGCCCTGACATTGGACCAGCATCTAGGCCTTACTTAGGGACAGTGTCACGGCCTTGGGGCTAAATTGAGGGCCTGAGTTATGCATAGCATCAGGGCTTTAGTTGATATAAGAGGCTCGACTTTAGCTAAAGACAGGGATAAGTTATGATCTAGGTATACTATCAGGAAATGACCCAGGTATAGTGTCAATACCTTAGTTACTGAGAATATCGGGGCCTTGTTTAGAACCAGTGTCAGGGCTTCAGGTAGGGACAGCGTCACAGCCTGACGTAGCGAGAGCGACAGGGCCCGAGTGAGGCCTAGCATCAGGTCCTTAGCTGGGGACACTGTCAGGGCATGACTCAGGAGCAGCATCAGGGCCTCTGTAGGATCAGCATTACGGTCTTAGTTAAAGACATGATCAGGGCCTGAGTTAGGTGGAGTGTCAAGGCCTCAGTTACGGATAGCTTCAGGGCCTGTGTTACGGACAGCCTCAGGGCTTTATTTAGGGCCAGCATCAGGGCTGCCTTAGGGATAGTGTCAGGACCTTGGCTCGAGATGGCTCAGTATATTAGCTCTGGATAGCGTTAGGCCTTTAGTTATTGCGGGCAGCAGGGCCTGCATTAGGGACACCTTCCAGGCCTTACTTACAAACAGTGTCAGGGCCTTAGGGATGACTAGTCAGGGCCTTAGTTAGGGACAGCATTAGGGCTTCAGGTAGGCTAAGAGGGAGGACATTAACTATGGACAAGGGATAAAGTCCGGAACGGAGCGAGGGACACTTTGAAGGCCTTAGTTATCGAGAGCACCTGGGCCTTCTTTAGGACCAGTATCACGGCCTTCGGTAGGGACAGTGTCAGGGCAAGGCCTAGGAGGAGCGTAAGGGCCTCTTTAGGATCAGCATCAGGGGCTGGGGCTGGGGCTACGGCTGGGGCTGGGGCTGGGGCTGCAGCTGGGGATGGGGATGGGGATGGGGATGGGCTAGGGGAGGGCTAGGGCTAGGGTTAGGGCTACAGCCTTAGTTAGGAATAGTGTCAAGGACTTAGTTAGGGTCACTGTCAGGGCCTTAGTTAGGGTTAGCATCAGAGCCTTTGTTAGGTATAATGTCAGAGCTTGAGTTAGTAGTACTGTCAGGGCTTTAGTGAGGGACAGTGTCAGGTTCTTGGTAAGGATGAGCATTAGAGCCTTTGTTATGTATAATGGCAGGGCCAGAGTTAGGAGGAGAGTCAGGCAATTAGTCAGGGACACTGTCAGGGACTTAGTTAGGGACAGTATCACGGCCTGAGTTACTAGTAGTGTCAAGGCCTTAGTTAAGGACAGTGTCAGGGCAAGGCCTAGGAGGAGCATTAAGGGCCTCTGTAGGATCAGCATCAGGGTCTGGGGCTGAGGCTAGGGCTAGGGCTAGGGCTACGGCTAGGGCTATGGCCTTAGTTAGCAATAGTGTCAAGGCCTTAGTTAGGGTCACTGTCAGGGCCTTAGTTAGGACTAGCATCAGAGCCTTGTGACGTATCGTGTCACAGCCTGAGCTGGCCGTAGTCTCAGGCCCTACTTAGGGACAGTGTCAGGGTCTTGGTTAGGACTGGCCTCAGAGCCTTCTGTTAGGTACACTGTCAGGGCTTGAGACACGCATAGTGTTAGGGACTTTGATATGGACAGTATCAGGCCCTGACATTGGACCAGCATCTAGGCCTTACTTAGGGACAGTGTCACGGCCTTGGGGCTAAATTGAGGGCCTGAGTTATGCATAGCATCAGGGCTTTAGTTGATATAAGAGGCTCGACTTTAGCTAAAGACAGGGATAAGTTATGATCTAGGTATACTATCAGGAAATGACCCAGATATAGTGTCAATACCTTAGTTACTGAGAATATCGGGGCCTTGTTTAGAACCAGTGTCAGGGCTTCAGCTAGGGACAGCGTCAGAGCCTGACGTAGGGAGAGCGACAGGGCCTGAGTGAGGCCTAGCATCAGGTCCTTAGCTGGGGACACTGTCAGGGCGTTAGTTAATGACAGTATCACGGCCTGAGTTATTAGTAGTCACAAGGCCTTAGTTAAGCACACTGTCAGGGCAAGGCCTAGGAGGAGCATAAAGGCCTGTGTAGGAGATGGGGCTGGGGCTGGGGCTAGGGCCTTACTTAGGAATAGTGTCAAGGCCTTAGTTAGGGTTAGCATCAGAGCCTTTGTTAGGGTTAGCATCAGAGCCTTCGTTAGGTATAATGTCAGGGCCTGAATTAGAAGTAGTGTCAGGGCCTTGCTTAGGACGAGCGTCAGAGCCTTTGTTATATATAATTGCAGGGACAGAGTTAGGAAGAGAGTACTGCCCTTACTTAGGGACAATGTCAGTGCCTTAGTTAGGGACAGTATCACGGCCTGAGTTAGTAGTAGTGTCAAGGCCTTAGTTAAGGACAGTGTCAGGGCCTTACTTACAATAGCATCAGAGCCTTTGTTCGGTATTCTGTCAGGGCCTGATTTAGGCGTAGTGTCAGGGCCTTATTTACGGACAGTGTCAGGGCCTGAGGTAGGAGTGGAATCAGTGCCTCTCTTAGGAACAGTGTCAGAGGCTGTGTTAGGTGTAGTGTCAGCGCATAAGTTAGGACAGTGTCAGGGCCTTGGTTAGGACGAGCGTCAGAGAGTTTGTTATATATAATTGCTGCGCCAGAGTTAGGATGAGAGTAACGCCCTTAGTTAGGGACACTGTCAGGGCCTTAGATAGGGACAGTATCACGGACTGACTTACTAGTAGTGTCAAAGCCTTAGCTAAGGACCATTACAGTGCAAGGCCAAGAAGGAGCATAAGGGCCTCTGTAGAATCAGCATCAGCGGCAGGGGCCGTGGCCGGGCCCGGGGCCGGGTCCAGGGCCACGGCCAGGGCCAGGGCGAGGGCAGGGCTAGAGCTAGGATTAGGGCTAGGGCCTCAGTTAGGAATATTGTCAAAGCCTTAGTTAGGGTCACAGGCAGGGCGTTAGTTACGGTTAGCATCAGAACCTTCGTTAGGTATAATGTCAGGGCCTGAGTTACAAGTAGTGTCAAGCCTTAGTGAGGGACAGTGTCAGGGCCTGAGTTAGGACGAGTGACAGAGCCTTTGTTATGTATAAAGGCAGGGCCAGTGGTAGAAGGAGAGTCAGACCCTTAGTTAGGGACACTGTCAGGGCCTTAGTTAGGGATAGTATCACTGCCTGAGTTAGGAGTACTGTCAAGGCGTTAGTTAAGGACAGTGTCAGGGCAAGGCCTAGGAGGATCATGAGGGTCTCTGTAGGATCAGAGGCTGGGGCTGGCGCAAGGGCTAGGGCTAGGGCTACGGATAGGGCTAGGGCTAGGGCTAGGGCCTTAGTTACGAATAGCGTCAGGGCCTGAGTTAGGAGTGGAATCAGTGCCTCTCTTAGGAACAGTGTCAGTGTCTGTGTTAGGTGCAGTGTCAGGGCATAAGTTAGGACAGTGTCAAGGCCTTACTGAGTACGAGCATCAGAGCCTTGGTTTGGTATCGTATCACGGACTGAGTTAGCCGTAGTCTCAGGCCCTACTTAGGGACAGTGTCAGGGCCTTGGTTAGGACTACCATCAGAGCCTTTGTAAGGGACAGTGTCAGAATCTAGGATAGGAGTGGCGTCAGGGCCTTCTGTTAGGTACACTGTCAGGGCCTGAGTCAGGCATAGTATTAGGGACTTTGTTACGGCCAGTATCAGGCCCTTACGTTGGACCAACATCTAGGCCTCAGTTAAGGACAGTGTCACGACCGTGGGGCTAAATTCAGGGCCTGAGTAAAGCACAGCATCAGGGCTTTAGTTGCCATAAGAGGCTCGACTTTAGCTGAAGACAGGGATAAGCTATGACCTAGGTGTACTGTCAGGAAGTGACCCAGGTATAGTGTCAACATCTTAGTTACTGTGAGTAGCGGGGCCTTGTTTAGAACCAGTGTCACGGCTTCAGATAGGGACAGCGTCAGAGCCTGACGTAGGGAGAGCGACAGGGCCTGACTGAGGCCTAGCATCAGGCCCTTAGCTGGGGACACTGTCAGGGCATGACTCAGGAGCAGCATCAGGGCCTCTGTAGGATCAGCATTACGGTCTTAGATAAAGACCAAAATAGACATTTCTCCAAAGATATATGGATTGCCAACAAACACATGAAACTATGCTCAACATCATTAATCTTTAGAGAAATGCAAATCAAAACTAGAATGAGATATCATCTCACACCAGTCAGAATGGCCACCATCAAAAAATCTAGAAATAGTAAATGCTGCAGAGGATGTGGAGAGAAGGGAACACTCTTGCACTGCTAGTGGGAATGTGAATTGGCCCAGCCACTATGGCGAACAGTATGGAGGTTCCTTAAAAAACTACAAATAGAACTACCATATGACCCAGCAATCCAACTACTGGGCATATACCCTGAGAAGACCATAATTCAAAAAGAGTCATGTACCAAAATGTTCACTGCAGCTCTATTTACAATAGCCCGGAGATGGAAACAACCTAAGTGTCCATCATCGGATGAATGGATAAAGAAGACGTGGCACATATATACAATGGAATATTACTCAGCCACGAAAAGAAACGAAATTGAGCTATTTGTAATGAGGTGGATGGAGCTAGAGTCTGTCATACAGAGTGAAGTAAGTCAGAAAGAGAAAGACAAATACCGTATGCTGACACATATATATGGAATTTAACCAAAAAAAAAAGTCATGAAGAACCTAGGGTTAAGACAGGAATAAAGACACAGACCTACTAGAGAACGGACTTGAGGATATGGGGAGGGGGAAGGGGAAGCTGTGACAAAGTGAGAGAGTGGCTTGGACATATATACACTACCAAACGTAAAAGAGATAGCTAGTGGGAAGCAGCCGCGTAGCACAGGGAGATCAGCTTGGTGCTTTGTGACCACCTACCTAGAGGGGTGGGATAGGGAGGGTGGGAGGGAGGGAGACGCAAGAGGGAAGAGATATGGGGACATATGTATATGTATAACTGATTCACTTTGTTATAAAGCAGAAACTAACACACCATTGTAAAGCAATTACACTCCAATAAAGATGTTAAAAAAAGAATGATTCTTTGGCAAAATCCTGCACCTTGCTGCTACTTGTTCATTCCTCATTGCTTTCAATTCCTAGAAAGCATCTTTGCAAGGCAACATGGACGTTCACACCTGTATGATGCTGTTTCTACAGAAGGCCCTGACACTGCCCCTAAATAACGGCCTGACACTGGTCCCAAGTAGGGACCTGATCCTGTCCGTAACTAAGGCCCTGAAGATGTCCCTCATGAAGTCTCTGACACTGCCCTTAATAAGCCCCTGACACTGTCCCTAGCTAATGGCCTAAGCTATAACTTACAAAGTCCCTAACACTATCCCCAGGACGCTGAAACCCTCCCTGAGGCTTTGATGCTGTCCTTTAGTGCCTAAGCGGTGACAAAATAACACCCTGATTCTATTACTAAGGCCCTGAATATATCCCCAAGAAAGTCTCTCAAGTGTCCCTAACTAACGGCCTGGACTGTCTCTTACGAAGGCCCTCAAGTGATCTCTGAGGGCCTGACAACACTGTCCCTAACTAAGGCCCCGTTGCTGGCCCTAACTAACGTCCTGATGCTGAACCTAACTGAGGTCCTGATGCTCTTCCTAACTAAGGCCTTGATGCCCACTCTACCTGAGGCCCTAAAACTGTCTGTAACTAATGACCTGACTCTTTTCCTAACTAACACCCTCATTTTGTCCCTCATTAATGCCCTGACACCGGTCGACACCACAGCCCTGATGCTGGCCCAGTCTAAGGCCTTGACGATGTCCCTAATACTCTTAGATGTCCCTCACCGTTGTCCTGACCCTGTCCCTCACCAAGGCCCTGACCCTCTTCCTAACTAAGGCCCGGATGCTGTCTCTACCTCAGAATCTGAAATTCTAATGTCCCGACTCTCCCTAACATCCTGACGCTGCCCCTAAGTGAGGCCCTGACACTCTTCTTAACTAAGGACTTGCCGCTGTCCCTACCTAAAACCCTGACACTGTCTGTAACTAATGACCTGACCCTTTCCCTAACTAACACCACAGTTTTGGCCCTACCTAACGCCCTCACACTGGTTCTAATTATGGCCACGATGCTGGCTCTAAGGCCCTGAAGAGATCCCTAAGTAACAGCCCGAACTGTGTCTAGCTAAGGCTCTCACGTTCTCTCTAACTGAAGCACTGACACTGCCCCTAACTTAGGCCCTGATGCTGTCCCCTATAGTCTAAGCTGTCACTAAATAATGCCCTGATCCTGTCCATAACTAAGGCCCTGAATATGTCCCTAAGTGCATCTCTGACGATGTCCTTAACAGCCTGAACTCTCTTCAAGTTATCTCTGAGGCTCTGACACTGGCCCTTCCTAAGGCCTCACCCCGGGGTTGTCCCAGGCTGCTGGGCAGTTTTCTCTTGTCCGCATCTCTGGCCAGCTGCCTGCCATTGGCCACTCGAAGATTCTGCGATGCAGTGGTCCCACGTGGGATGTGCCTGTGTAGGCTCACCTGTGGGAGGAGAGTCATGGCCACTCCGCCCTCCAGGGGACTGCGGCTCAGGGTAGGAATCTCTCAGCCAGTGTCTGGAGAACGGGTTCTGTGTCCTTGTTTGTTGTAAATCCCTTGGAGTTACCTCTAACATTTTTTAAATGGATATCCCCCTCAGGATAATTTGATGATAATTTGATTATATCAATAATCAAATTACTGATAAATAATATAAATTACTTACCACATAAAAATTCAGGAATGACATTATTAGAATGAGCAGGAAAACACTGGATGCCCCCCACCCCCAATGATCTATTACTTGCAGGATTTAAAATTCTAACGAGAAAACACTCACTCTCCTCACCCTCTTGGGCGTCAGCACAAGGCGGGAATCGGCTGCATCCTTTATTTATCCCTCTGATTTTCCAGAACCCTTCCTTCAAGGAGAAATCTCTGGGCTCTGCGGGAGCTGTGAGTGGTGACCATCAGGTAAATCTGAGACTGAAAAGCAAGAGGAAAAGAGATAAGAGGAGGAGATGAGAATCGGTGATGGGGAGAAGCAGGGGCATCCCCGTTCAATCGCAGGCCGAGAGTCTGGGTTCATCTCCAACGAAGCTAAGGACCACCAGGATCTGGCCCCACTGGCCTTGTCACCTGGTGTGGGGACTGGGGACAGCCAAACCACCATGGCCACTCTCAGAGAAATAAAGAAGGTGGGAGGGCACCCCGAGAGCCAGATTGAAAATGGTCATGCTGTGAGACAGTAAGATGCCCTCTTCAGAAAAGTGAAGACTGTTCTCTTGGCTCTCAAAGACTTGCAAATACTCTGTGTCCTTCTGGAGGCATGCTGAAGGCTTCAGCCTTTGAGGGCAGTAATGGGAGTGCATCTGGGCTCAAAACCATCCAGCACTCACTCACTCCTTGAGGGTGCCGAGGATGACCAGCGACCACCCCTCGGGTGCCGTGGGGCCTGAAATTCCCTGATCACCGAGGACGGGAGGGGCCGCACAGACACTCCACTGGACCACCGGGGGCTTGGCCGGTGGGCTACATACAGTCCTTTATCAGATACATGGCTTGCAAACATCCTGTGCCATTTTGGATGGTGGATTATCCTATTCCTTGCTCCTTTTATACACAACTCTTTTTCATTTTGAGGAAGTCTAATTCATCTATTTTGTCTTTTGTTGCTTGTGCTTTTGGTAGATCTAAGATATCATGACCAAATCCAAGGTCATGAAGATTTACTCGCATGTTTTCTTCTACGAGTTTTATAATTTTGGCTCTCGCACCTAGGCCTTTGGTCCATTCTGTGTTGATTTTGTATGTGGGGTGGGGGGAGGTAAGGGTCCAACTTTACTCTTCTGCCTGTGGGTATCCAGTTGTTCCACCACCTGTGCTAACTGTTTGGGAGAAAATACCTGCAAATGATGCGACCAACAAGGTCTTAACTCTAAAATATACAAACGGCTCATACAGCTCAAAAAAGAAAAAAAAAAATCAAAAAATAAGCAGAAGGTCTAAACAGACATTTCTCCAAAGACATACAGATAGCCAATAGGCACATGAAAACATGCTCCACATCGCTAATTATTAGAGAACGCAAATCAAAACTACAGTGAGTTATCACCTCATAGTGGTCAGAATGGCCATCATTAAAATCTCTAGAAAGAAATGCTGGAAGGGGTGTGGAGAAAAGGGAACCCTACTACACTACTGGTGGGAATGTAAATTGATGCAGCCACTATGGAAAACAGTATGGAGGTTCCTCAAAAACTAAAACTAAAATTACCATATGACCCAGCAATCCCACTCCTGGGCACATATCCAGACAGAACTATAATTCGAAAAGATACATGCACCCCAGCATTCACAGCAGCACTATTCACAATAGCCAAGACATGGAAGCAACCTGAATGTCCCTCAGCAGATGAATGGATATAGAAGATGTGGTACATATATACAACGGAATATTACTCAGCCATAAAACAGAATGAAATAATGCCATTTGCAGCTACACGGATGGACCTAGAGATTATCATACAAAGTGAAGTCAGTCGGACAGAGAACAACAAATACCATATGATATCACTTATATGTGGATTATAAAATGAGACCCAAATGAACCTATCTACAGGACAAAAACAGACTCACAAATAGAGAAAACAGACTTGTGGTTGTCAAGGGGAAGACAGGGGAGTTGGATGGATTGGGAGTTTGGTATTAGTAGATGCAAATTATTATGTATAGGATGGATACATAAGGTCTTCCTGTACAGCACAGGGAACTGTATTCAATACCCTGTAATGAACCATAATGGAAAAGAATATGAAAAATATGTATATATGTATGTACGTATGTATGAATCACTTTGCTGTGCAGCAGAAATTAACACAACATTGTAGGTTAACTATACTTCAGTATCAATTAGTTTGAAGGCACTTTTATAAATTAGGTCTTAGTTCTCTTGTCCTTTCATCCTGGGACAAATGTATAACAGAAACTAACCTGGATTACTCCAGGATGAACTCATATCACACAGAACTTTAACTGTTGAACAAACCATGAATACCACTTACACCATGGGATGTCCTGACCCAATATGAAGTTTGTAAACCTTGTAACAAGCCTGCAGAATCCACTAAATTTGGAAATTCAAACTGAAATGAAGCCACCTATCCCATGACTTCTCCACAACTAGTTATACAACATCAACTGGAAACCATATACGATCAAATGAATGTAGACAGAAACAACTATAGCCTTCCTTTTTTTCCCTTTTAGATGAATACGGTATTTAAGGTGATGTCTTGGGCCGTTTCAGGGTGTTACTCAATTTCCTGGGTATGTGCCATGCACACAGGAGGTACACATGTTAGTTAACTTGTTTCTGCAAACTAAATGAAGGTAGTTAATACCACAAAACTGTATACAGAAAGTGAATTAAATGCTAAAGTCGTGTTTTGTACTGTATACAGAAAGTGAATTAAATGCTAAAGTCGTGTTTTGTATTTTTAATGACAATGAAAAAAAAGTGTAGCGCTGATACTTGTTACAAAAATGAACGTTAAAAACATTCTTAGTGAAAAAAAGCCATACAGAAAAGGCCCCCTAGATCCCATACTCATCTTGTCTGCTTCAAATCCATCAAGGTGGTCCAAGTGAGGGAGAAACTCAGTCATGGTTCCAGAAAAAGAAAACTGGATCCGGATGGAAAAAGACATTTTCATACCGTTCGGACAGTAGGTGAAGGTTGAAGTGGGGCTGAGTATTAAATTATAATGTGGACATCAGGATTTCTTCATTTAGGGGTTATGTGCTGGTGCCTTGGGCAAAACACACTGAGCATTTTGTGTCAAGTGGCAAATGTGAGTACTTTTTGCCATTATTGCAACTTTTCTGTACATTTTAAATTACTGGAAAGTAAATTACTTTTCTAGACAACCGTGTCAGGATCATGCCAGAAAATCAGAGAAGACAGACATCAAATTTTTCTTATAGAGGCCAAGACTTACCCAGACCACGTTCAACCAAAGTTGTGATACTTATTTCCCTTGTAGGAGTCCGCATGGTATTAAGAGGCACCGTGGGAAGAGTATAGTAGTAGCTACCATGCCGTGGGTCCTGTGGATCACCTGGGGGGCAGTAGAAACGGTGAGATTTTAGTATTGCACTTTTTCACATTACTTCAAAAACTATGTTAAAAAATAAATTCAGTAAAGTTGCAAAATATGCACTCAATATACACAAATCAGTTTCGTTTCTATACACTAATAATGAACCACCAGCAAGAAACATTAAGAAAACAATCCCATTTACAATTCCATCCAAAAGAACGAACTATTTAGCAATAAATTTAACCAAGGACACGAAAGACCTATACTCAGAAAGCTATAAAGCACTGGTAAAGAAACTGAAGACACAATAGAAAACAATATTCCACGCTCATGCGTCAGAAAAATTACTATTATTAAAACGTTTGGGAGAGCGGGAAGATGGCGGAAGAGTACGACACGCAGATCACCTTCCTCTCCACAGGTACATCCGAAATACAGCTACACGGGGAACCACCCCTACGGAACACCTACTGAACGCTGGCAGAAGACCTCAGACCTCCCAAAAGGCAAGAAACTCCCCACGGGGCTTCCCTGGTGGCGCAGTGGTTGAGAGTCCGCCTGCCAATGCAGGGGACACGGGTTCGTGCCCCGGTCCGGGAGGATCCCACATGCCGCGGAGCGGCTAGGCCCGTGAGCCATGGCCGCCGAGCCTGCGCGTCCGGAGCCTGTGCTCCGCAACGGGAGAGGCCACAACAGTGAGAGGCCCGTGTACCGAAAAAGAAAAGAAACTCCCCACGTACCTGGGTAGGGCAAAAGAAAACAGAACAAACAGAGACAAAAGGATAGGGCCGGGACCTGCACCAGTGGGAGGGAGCCGTGAAGGAGAAACGGTTTCCACACACTAGGAGCCCCTTCGCGGGCGGAGACTGCGGGTGGCGGAGGGGGAAAGCTTCGGAGCCGCGGAGGAGACCGCAGCCACAGGGGTACGGAGGGCAAAGCAGAGAGACTCCCGCACAGAGGAGCGGTGCCGACCGCCACTCACCAGCCCGAGAGGCTCGTCTCCTCAGCCGCCGGGGCGGGCGGGGCTGGGAGCTGAGGCTCGGGCTTCAGTCAGAGCGCGCTGGCGGCGTGAACACAGCCTGAAGGGAGTTAGTGCGCCACGGCTGGCCGGGAGGGAGTCCGGGGAAAAGTCTGGAGCTGCCGAAGAGGCAAGAGACTTTTCCTTCCCTCTTTGTTTCCTGGTGCGTGAGGAGAGGGGATTCAGGGCGCCGCTTCAAGGAGCTCCAGAGACGGGCGCGAGGCGCGGCTGAAAGCGCGGACCCCAGAGACGGGCGTGGGACGCTGGGGCTGCTGCTGCCGCCACCAAGAAGCCTGTGTGCGAGCGCAGGTCACTCTCCACACCTCCCCTCCCGGGAGCCTGTGCTGCCCGCCGCTGCCACGGTCCCGGGCTCCACAGACAACATCCCCGGGAGAACGCACGGGCGCGCCTCGTGCTGACGCAACGTCACGCCGGCCTCCGCCGACGCACGCTCGCCCCGCCTCCGTGCCCCTCCCTCCCCCGCGGCCTGAGGGAGCCAGAGCCCCCGAATCAGCGGCTCCTTTAACCCCGTCCTGTCTGAGCGAAGAACAGACGTCCTCCGGCGACCTACACGCAGAGGCGGGGCCGAATCCAAAGCTGAGCCCCGGGAGCTGTGCGAACAAAGAAGAGAAAGGGGAATCTCTCCCAGCAGCCTCAGAAGCAGCGGATTAAAGCTCCGCAATCAACTTGATGGACCCTGCGTCTGTGGAACACCTGAAGAGACAACGAATCATCCCAAATTGAGGAGGTGGACTTTGAGAGCAAGATTTATCATTTTTTTCCCCTTTTCCTCTTTTTGTGAGTGTGTACGTGTATGCTTCTGTGTGAGATTTTGTCTGTATACCTTTGCTCTCACCATTTGTCCTAGGGTTCTATCCGTCCGTTTTTTTTTTTTTTTTTTGGTTTTGGTTTTTTTACTGGAAAATCTTTTTTCTTAATAATTCTTTATTTTAATAACTTTATTTTATTTGACCTTACTTTATTTTCTTTTATCCTCTTTCTTTCTTTCTTTCTTTCTTTCTTTCTACTTTTTCTCCCTTTTATTCTGAGCCGTGTGGATGAAAGGCTCTTGGTGCTGCAGCCAGGAGTCAGTGCTGTGCCTCTGAGGTGGGAGAGCCAACTTCAGGACACTGGTCCAAAAGAGACCTCCGAGCTCCACGTAGTATCCAACGGCGTAAATCTCCCAGAGATCTCCATCTCAACACCAACACCCAGCTTATCTCAATGACCAGCAAGCTACAGTGCTGGACTCCCTATGCCAAACTACCAGCAAGACAGGAACACAACCCCACCCATTAGCAGAGAGGCTGCCTAAAATCATAATAAGTCCACAGACACCCCCGAAACACACCACCAGACGTGGACCTGCCCACCAGAAAGACAAGATCCAGCCTCATCCACCAGAACACAGGCACCCTCCACCAAGAAGCCTACACAACCCATTGAACCAACTTTAGCCACTGGGGACAGACACCAAAAACGACGGGAACTACGAACCTGCAGCCTACAAAAAGGAGACCCCCCCAAACACAGTAAGATATGCAAAATGAGAAGACAGAAAAACAGACAGCAGATGAAGGAGCAAGATGAAAACCCACCAGACCTAACAAATGAAGAGGAAATAGGCAGTCTCCCTGAAAAAGAATTCAGAATAATGATAGTAAAGATGATCCAAAATCTTGGAAATAGAATAGAGAAAATGCAAGAAACATTTAACAAGGACCTAGAAGAACTAAAGATGAAACAAGCAACGATGAACAGCACAATAAATGAAATTAAAAATACTCTAGAAGGGATCAATAGCAGAATAACTGAGGCAGAAGAACGGATAAGTGACCTGGAAGATAAAATAGTGGAAATAACTACTGCAGAGCAGAATAGAGAAAAAAGAATGAAAAGAACTGAGGACAGTCTCAGAGACCTCTGGGACAACATTAAACGCACCAACATTCGAATTACAGGGGTTCCAGAAGAAGAAGAGAAAAAGAAAGGGACTGAGAAAATATTTGAAGAGATTATAGTTGAAAACTTCCCTAATATGGGAAAGGAAATAGTTAATCAAGTCCAGGAAGCACAGAGAGTACCATACAGGATAAATCCAAGGAGAAACATGCCAAGACACATATTAATCAAACTGTCAAAAATTAAATGCAAAGAAAACATACTAAAAGCAGCAAGGGAAAAACAACAAGTAACACACAAGGGAATCCCCATAAGGTTAACAGCTGATCTTTCAGCAGAAACTCTGCAAGCCAGAAGGGACTGGCAGGACATATTTAAAGTGATGAAGGAGAACAACCTACAACCAAGATTACTCTACCCAGCAAGGATCTCATTCAGATTGGATGGAGAAATTAAAACCTTCACAGACAAGCAAAAGCTGAGAGAGTTCAGCACCACCAAACCAGCTTTACAACAAATGCTAAAGGATCTTCTCTAGGCAAGAAACACGAGAGAAGGAAAAGACCTATAAGAACAAACCCACGCACCTATGGTCACCTTATCTTTGATAAAGTGGCAGGAATGTACAGTGGAGAAAGGACAGCCTCTTCAGTAAGTGGTGCTGGGAAAACTGGACAGGTACATGTAAAAGTAGGAGATTAGATCACTCCCTAACACCATACACAAAAATAAGCTCAAAATGGACTAAAGACCTAAAGGTAAGGCCACAAACTATCAAACTCTTAGGGGAAAAACATAGGCAGAACACGCTATGACATAAATCACATCAAGATCCTTTCTGACCCACCGCCTAGAGAAATGGAAATAAAAACAAAAACAAACAAATGGGACCTAATGAAACTTCAAAGCTTTTGCACAGCAAAGGAAACCATAAACAAGATGAAAAGACAACCCTCAGAATGGGAGAAAATATTTGCAAATGAAGCAACTGACAAAGGATTAATCTCCAAAATTTTGTACAAGCAGCTCATGCAGCTCAATAACAAAAAAACAAACAACCCAATCCAAAAATGGGCAAAAGACCTAAATAGACATTTCTCCAAAGAAGACATACAGATTGCCAACAAACACATGAAACAATGCTCAACATCATTAATGATTAGAGAAATGCAAATCAAAACTACAATGAGATATCACCTCACACCAGTCAGAATGGCCATCATCAAAAAATCTAGAAACAGTAAACGCTGCAGAGGATGTGGAGAAAAGGGAACACTCTTGCACTGCTGGTGGGAATGTGAATTGGCACAGCCACTATGGCGAACAGTATGGAGGTTCCTTAAAAAACTACAAATAGAACTACCATATGACCCAGCAATCCAACTACTGGGCATATACCCTGAGAAGACCATAATTCAAAAAGAGTCATGTACCAAAATGTTCACTGCAGCTCTATTTACAATAGCCCGGAGATGGAAACAACCTAAGTGTCCATCATCGGATGAATGGATAAAGAAGACGTGGCACATATATACAATGGAATATTACTCAGCCACGAAAAGAAACGAAATTGAGCTATTTGTAATGAGGTGGATGGAGCTAGAGTCTGTCATACAGAGTGAAGTAAGTCAGAAAGAGAAAGACAAATACCGTATGCTGACACATATATATGGAATTTAACCAAAAAAAAAAGTCATGAAGAACCTAGGGTTAAGACAGGAATAAAGACACAGACCTACTAGAGAACGGACTTGAGGATATGGGGAGGGGGAAGGGGAAGCTGTGACAAAGTGAGAGAGTGGCTTGGACATATATACACTACCAAACGTAAAAGAGATAGCTAGTGGGAAGCAGCCGCGTAGCACAGGGAGATCAGCTTGGTGCTTTGTGACCACCTACCTAGAGGGGTGGGATAGGGAGGGTGGGAGGGAGGGAGACGCAAGAGGGAAGAGATATGGGGACATATGTATATGTATAACTGATTCACTTTGTTATAAAGCAGAAACTAACACACCATTGTAAAGCAATTACACTCCAATAAAGATGTTAAAAAAAGAATGATTCTTTGGCAAAATCCTGCACCTTGCTGCTACTTGTTCATTCCTCATTGCTTTCAATTCCTAGAAAGCATCTTTGCAAGGCAACATGGACGTTCACACCTGTATGATGCTGTTTCTACAGAAGGCCCTGACACTGCCCCTAAATAACGGCCTGACACTGGTCCCAAGTATGGACCTGATCCTGTCCGTAACTAAGGCCCTGAAGATGTCCCTCATGAAGTCTCTGACACTGCCCTTAATAAGCCCCTGACACTGTCCCTAGCTAATGGCCTAAGCTATAACTTACAAAGTCCCTAACACTATCCCCAGGACGCTGAAACCCTCCCTGAGGCTTTGATGCTGTCCTTTAGTGCCTAAGCGGTGACAAAATAACACCCTGATTCTATTACTAAGGCCCTGAATATATTCCCAAGAAAGTCTCTCAAGTGTCCCTAACTAACGGCCTGGACTGTCTCTTACGAAGGCCCTCAAGTGATCTCTGAGGGCCTGACAACACTGTCCCTAACTAAGGCCCCGTTGCTGGCCCTAACTAACGTCCTGATGCTGAACCTAACTGAGGTCCTGATGCTCTTCCTAACTAAGGCCTTGATGCCCACTCTACCTGAGGCCCTAAAACTGTCTGTAACTAATGACCTGACTCTTTTCCTAACTAACACCCTCATTTTGTCCCTCATTAATGCCCTGACACCGGTCGACACCACAGCCCTGATGCTGGCCCAGTCTAAGGCCTTGACGATGTCCCTAATACTCTTAGATGTCCCTCACCGTTGTCCTGACCCTGTCCCTCACCAAGGCCCTGACCCTCTTCCTAACTAAGGCCCGGATGCTGTCTCTACCTCAGAATCTGAAATTCTAATGTCCCGACTCTCCCTAACATCCTGACGCTGCCCCTAAGTGAGGCCCTGACACTCTTCTTAACTAAGGACTTGCCGCTGTCCCTACCTAAAACCCTGACACTGTCTGTAACTAATGACCTGACCCTTTCCCTAACTAACACCACAGTTTTGGCCCTACCTAACGCCCTCACACTGGTTCTAATTATGGCCACGATGCTGGCTCTAAGGCCCTGAAGAGATCCCTAAGTAACAGCCCGAACTGTGTCTAGCTAAGGCTCTCACGTTCTCTCTAACTGAAGCACTGACACTGCCCCTAACTTAGGCCCTGATGCTGTCCCCTATAGTCTAAGCTGTCACTAAATAATGCCCTGATCCTGTCCATAACTAAGGCCCTGAATATGTCCCTAAGTGCATCTCTGACGATGTCCTTAACAGCCTGAACTCTCTTCAAGTTATCTCTGAGGCTCTGACACTGGCCCTTCCTAAGGCCTCACCCCGGGGTTGTCCCAGGCTGCTGGGCAGTTTTCTCTTGTCCGCATCTCTGGCCAGCTGCCTGCCATTGGCCACTCGAAGATTCTGCGATGCAGTGGTCCCACGTGGGATGTGCCTGTGTAGGCTCACCTGTGGGAGGAGAGTCATGGCCACTCCGCCCTCCAGGGGACTGCGGCTCAGGGTAGGAATCTCTCAGCCAGTGTCTGGAGAACGGGTTCTGTGTCCTTGTTTGTTGTAAATCCCTTGGAGTTACCTCTAACATTTTTTAAATGGATATCCCCCTCAGGATAATTTGATGATAATTTGATTATATCAATAATCAAATTACTGATAAATAATATAAATTACTTACCACATAAAAATTCAGGAATGACATTATTAGAATGAGCAGGAAAACACTGGATGCCCCCCACCCCCAATGATCTATTACTTGCAGGATTTAAAATTCTAACGAGAAAACACTCACTCTCCTCACCCTCTTGGGCGTCAGCACAAGGCGGGAATCGGCTGCATCCTTTATTTATCCCTCTGATTTTCCAGAACCCTTCCTTCAAGGAGAAATCTCTGGGCTCTGCGGGAGCTGTGAGTGGTGACCATCAGGTAAATCTGAGACTGAAAAGCAAGAGGAAAAGAGATAAGAGGAGGAGATGAGAATCGGTGATGGGGAGAAGCAGGGGCATCCCCGTTCAATCGCAGGCCGAGAGTCTGGGTTCATCTCCAACGAAGCTAAGGACCACCAGGATCTGGCCCCACTGGCCTTGTCACCTGGTGTGGGGACTGGGGACAGCCAAACCACCATGGCCACTCTCAGAGAAATAAAGAAGGTGGGAGGGCACCCCGAGAGCCAGATTGAAAATGGTCATGCTGTGAGACAGTAAGATGCCCTCTTCAGAAAAGTGAAGACTGTTCTCTTGGCTCTCAAAGACTTGCAAATACTCTGTGTCCTTCTGGAGGCATGCTGAAGGCTTCAGCCTTTGAGGGCAGTAATGGGAGTGCATCTGGGCTCAAAACCATCCAGCACTCACTCACTCCTTGAGGGTGCCGAGGATGACCAGCGACCACCCCTCGGGTGCCGTGGGGCCTGAAATTCCCTGATCACCGAGGACGGGAGGGGCCGCACAGACACTCCACTGGACCACCGGGGGCTTGGCCGGTGGGCTACATACAGTCCTTTATCAGATACATGGCTTGCAAACATCCTGTGCCATTTTGGATGGTGGATTATCCTATTCCTTGCTCCTTTTATACACAACTCTTTTTCATTTTGAGGAAGTCTAATTCATCTATTTTGTCTTTTGTTGCTTGTGCTTTTGGTAGATCTAAGATATCATGACCAAATCCAAGGTCATGAAGATTTACTCGCATGTTTTCTTCTACGAGTTTTATAATTTTGGCTCTCGCACCTAGGCCTTTGGTCCATTCTGTGTTGATTTTGTATGTGGGGTGGGGGGAGGTAAGGGTCCAACTTTACTCTTCTGCCTGTGGGTATCCAGTTGTTCCACCACCTGTGCTAACTGTTTGGGAGAAAATACCTGCAAATGATGCGACCAACAAGGTCTTAACTCTAAAATATACAAACGGCTCATACAGCTCAAAAAAGAAAAAAAAAAATCAAAAAATAAGCAGAAGGTCTAAACAGACATTTCTCCAAAGACATACAGATAGCCAATAGGCACATGAAAACATGCTCCACATCGCTAATTATTAGAGAACGCAAATCAAAACTACAGTGAGTTATCACCTCATAGTGGTCAGAATGGCCATCATTAAAATCTCTAGAAAGAAATGCTGGAAGGGGTGTGGAGAAAAGGGAACCCTACTACACTACTGGTGGGAATGTAAATTGATGCAGCCACTATGGAAAACAGTATGGAGGTTCCTCAAAAACTAAAACTAAAATTACCATATGACCCAGCAATCCCACTCCTGGGCACATATCCAGACAGAACTATAATTCGAAAAGATACATGCACCCCAGCATTCACAGCAGCACTATTCACAATAGCCAAGACATGGAAGCAACCTGAATGTCCCTCAGCAGATGAATGGATATAGAAGATGTGGTACATATATACAACGGAATATTACTCAGCCATAAAACAGAATGAAATAATGCCATTTGCAGCTACACGGATGGACCTAGAGATTATCATACAAAGTGAAGTCAGTCGGACAGAGAACAACAAATACCATATGATATCACTTATATGTGGATTATAAAATGAGACCCAAATGAACCTATCTACAGAACAAAAACAGACTCACAAATAGAGAAAACAGACTTGTGGTTGTCAAGGGGAAGACAGGGGAGTTGGATGGATTGGGAGTTTGGTATTAGTAGATGCAAATTATTATGTATAGGATGGATACATAAGGTCTTCCTGTACAGCACAGGGAACTGTATTCAATACCCTGTAATGAACCATAATGGAAAAGAATATGAAAAATATGTATATATGTATGTACGTATGTATGAATCACTTTGCTGTGCAGCAGAAATTAACACAACATTGTAGGTTAACTATACTTCAGTATCAATTAGTTTGAAGGCACTTTTATAAATTAGGTCTTAGTTCTCTTGTCCTTTCATCCTGGGACAAATGTATAACAGAAACTAACCTGGATTACTCCAGGATGAACTCATATCACACAGAACTTTAACTGTTGAACAAACCATGAATACCACTTACACCATGGGATGTCCTGACCCAATATGAAGTTTGTAAACCTTGTAACAAGCCTGCAGAATCCACTAAATTTGGAAATTCAAACTGAAATGAAGCCACCTATCCCATGACTTCTCCACAACTAGTTATACAACATCAACTGGAAACCATATACGATCAAATGAATGTAGACAGAAACAACTATAGCCTTCCTTTTTTTCCCTTTTAGATGAATACGGTATTTAAGGTGATGTCTTGGGCCGTTTCAGGGTGTTACTCAATTTCCTGGGTATGTGCCATGCACACAGGAGGTACACATGTTAGTTAACTTGTTTCTGCAAACTAAATGAAGGTAGTTAATACCACAAAACTGTATACAGAAAGTGAATTAAATGCTAAAGTCGTGTTTTGTACTGTATACAGAAAGTGAATTAAATGCTAAAGTCGTGTTTTGTATTTTTAATGACAATGAAAAAAAAGTGTAGCGCTGATACTTGTTACAAAAATGAACGTTAAAAACATTCTTAGTGAAAAAAAGCCATACAGAAAAGGCCCCCTAGATCCCATACTCATCTTGTCTGCTTCAAATCCATCAAGGTGGTCCAAGTGAGGGAGAAACTCAGTCATGGTTCCAGAAAAAGAAAACTGGATCCGGATGGAAAAAGACATTTTCATACCGTTCGGACAGTAGGTGAAGGTTGAAGTGGGGCTGAGTATTAAATTATAATGTGGACATCAGGATTTCTTCATTTAGGGGTTATGTGCTGGTGCCTTGGGCAAAACACACTGAGCATTTTGTGTCAAGTGGCAAATGTGAGTACTTTTTGCCATTATTGCAACTTTTCTGTACATTTTAAATTACTGGAAAGTAAATTACTTTTCTAGACAACCGTGTCAGGATCATGCCAGAAAATCAGAGAAGACAGACATCAAATTTTTCTTATAGAGGCCAAGACTTACCCAGACCACGTTCAACCAAAGTTGTGATACTTATTTCCCTTGTAGGAGTCCGCATGGTATTAAGAGGCACCGTGGGAAGAGTATAGTAGTAGCTACCATGCCGTGGGTCCTGTGGATCACCTGGGGGGCAGTAGAAACGGTGAGATTTTAGTATTGCACTTTTTCACATTACTTCAAAAACTATGTTAAAAAATAAATTCAGTAAAGTTGCAAAATATGCACTCAATATACACAAATCAGTTTCGTTTCTATACACTAATAATGAACCACCAGCAAGAAACATTAAGAAAACAATCCCATTTACAATTCCATCCAAAAGAACGAACTATTTAGCAATAAATTTAACCAAGGACACGAAAGACCTATACTCAGAAAGCTATAAAGCACTGGTAAAGAAACTGAAGACACAATAGAAAACAATATTCCACGCTCATGCGTCAGAAAAATTACTATTATTAAAACGTTTGGGAGAGCGGGAAGATGGCGGAAGAGTACGACACGCAGATCACCTTCCTCTCCACAGGTACATCCGAAATACAGCTACACGGGGAACCACCCCTACGGAACACCTACTGAACGCTGGCAGAAGACCTCAGACCTCCCAAAAGGCAAGAAACTCCCCACGGGGCTTCCCTGGTGGCGCAGTGGTTGAGAGTCCGCCTGCCAATGCAGGGGACACGGGTTCGTGCCCCGGTCCGGGAGGATCCCACATGCCGCGGAGCGGCTAGGCCCGTGAGCCATGGCCGCCGAGCCTGCGCGTCCGGAGCCTGTGCTCCGCAACGGGAGAGGCCACAACAGTGAGAGGCCCGTGTACCGAAAAAGAAAAGAAACTCCCCACGTACCTGGGTAGGGCAAAAGAAAACAGAACAAACAGAGACAAAAGGATAGGGCCGGGACCTGCACCAGTGGGAGGGAGCCGTGAAGGAGAAACGGTTTCCACACACTAGGAGCCCCTTCGCGGGCGGAGACTGCGGGTGGCGGAGGGGGAAAGCTTCGGAGCCGCGGAGGAGACCGCAGCCACAGGGGTACGGAGGGCAAAGCAGAGAGACTCCCGCACAGAGGAGCGGTGCCGACCGCCACTCACCAGCCCGAGAGGCTCGTCTCCTCAGCCGCCGGGGCGGGCGGGGCTGGGAGCTGAGGCTCGGGCTTCAGTCAGAGCGCGCTGGCGGCGTGAACACAGCCTGAAGGGAGTTAGTGCGCCACGGCTGGCCGGGAGGGAGTCCGGGGAAAAGTCTGGAGCTGCCGAAGAGGCAAGAGACTTTTCCTTCCCTCTTTGTTTCCTGGTGCGTGAGGAGAGGGGATTCAGGGCGCCGCTTCAAGGAGCTCCAGAGACGGGCGCGAGGCGCGGCTGAAAGCGCGGACCCCAGAGACGGGCGTGGGACGCTGGGGCTGCTGCTGCCGCCACCAAGAAGCCTGTGTGCGAGCGCAGGTCACTCTCCACACCTCCCCTCCCGGGAGCCTGTGCTGCCCGCCGCTGCCACGGTCCCGGGCTCCACAGACAACATCCCCGGGAGAACGCACGGGCGCGCCTCGTGCTGACGCAACGTCACGCCGGCCTCCGCCGACGCACGCTCGCCCCGCCTCCGTGCCCCTCCCTCCCCCGCGGCCTGAGGGAGCCAGAGCCCCCGAATCAGCGGCTCCTTTAACCCCGTCCTGTCTGAGCGAAGAACAGACGTCCTCCGGCGACCTACACGCAGAGGCGGGGCCGAATCCAAAGCTGAGCCCCGGGAGCTGTGCGAACAAAGAAGAGAAAGGGGAATCTCTCCCAGCAGCCTCAGAAGCAGCGGATTAAAGCTCCGCAATCAACTTGATGGACCCTGCGTCTGTGGAACACCTGAAGAGACAACGAATCATCCCAAATTGAGGAGGTGGACTTTGAGAGCAAGATTTATCATTTTTTTCCCCTTTTCCTCTTTTTGTGAGTGTGTACGTGTATGCTTCTGTGTGAGATTTTGTCTGTATACCTTTGCTCTCACCATTTGTCCTAGGGTTCTATCCGTCCGTTTTTTTTTTTTTTTTTTTGGTTTTGGTTTTTTTACTGGAAAATCTTTTTTCTTAATAATTCTTTATTTTAATAACTTTATTTTATTTGACCTTACTTTATTTTCTTTTATCCTCTTTCTTTCTTTCTTTCTTTCTTTCTTTCTACTTTTTCTCCCTTTTATTCTGAGCCGTGTGGATGAAAGGCTCTTGGTGCTGCAGCCAGGAGTCAGTGCTGTGCCTCTGAGGTGGGAGAGCCAACTTCAGGACACTGGTCCAAAAGAGACCTCCGAGCTCCACGTAGTATCCAACGGCGTAAATCTCCCAGAGATCTCCATCTCAACACCAACACCCAGCTTATCTCAATGACCAGCAAGCTACAGTGCTGGACTCCCTATGCCAAACTACCAGCAAGACAGGAACACAACCCCACCCATTAGCAGAGAGGCTGCCTAAAATCATAATAAGTCCACAGACACCCCCGAAACACACCACCAGACGTGGACCTGCCCACCAGAAAGACAAGATCCAGCCTCATCCACCAGAACACAGGCACCCTCCACCAAGAAGCCTACACAACCCATTGAACCAACTTTAGCCACTGGGGACAGACACCAAAAACGACGGGAACTACGAACCTGCAGCCTACAAAAAGGAGACCCCCCCAAACACAGTAAGATATGCAAAATGAGAAGACAGAAAAACAGACAGCAGATGAAGGAGCAAGATGAAAACCCACCAGACCTAACAAATGAAGAGGAAATAGGCAGTCTCCCTGAAAAAGAATTCAGAATAATGATAGTAAAGATGATCCAAAATCTTGGAAATAGAATAGAGAAAATGCAAGAAACATTTAACAAGGACCTAGAAGAACTAAAGATGAAACAAGCAACGATGAACAGCACAATAAATGAAATTAAAAATACTCTAGAAGGGATCAATAGCAGAATAACTGAGGCAGAAGAACGGATAAGTGACCTGGAAGATAAAATAGTGGAAATAACTACTGCAGAGCAGAATAGAGAAAAAAGAATGAAAAGAACTGAGGACAGTCTCAGAGACCTCTGGGACAACATTAAACGCACCAACATTCGAATTACAGGGGTTCCAGAAGAAGAAGAGAAAAAGAAAGGGACTGAGAAAATATTTGAAGAGATTATAGTTGAAAACTTCCCTAATATGGGAAAGGAAATAGTTAATCAAGTCCAGGAAGCACAGAGAGTACCATACAGGATAAATCCAAGGAGAAACATGCCAAGACACATATTAATCAAACTGTCAAAAATTAAATGCAAAGAAAACATACTAAAAGCAGCAAGGGAAAAACAACAAGTAACACACAAGGGAATCCCCATAAGGTTAACAGCTGATCTTTCAGCAGAAACTCTGCAAGCCAGAAGGGACTGGCAGGACATATTTAAAGTGATGAAGGAGAACAACCTACAACCAAGATTACTCTACCCAGCAAGGATCTCATTCAGATTGGATGGAGAAATTAAAACCTTCACAGACAAGCAAAAGCTGAGAGAGTTCAGCACCACCAAACCAGCTTTACAACAAATGCTAAAGGATCTTCTCTAGGCAAGAAACACGAGAGAAGGAAAAGACCTATAAGAACAAACCCACGCACCTATGGTCACCTTATCTTTGATAAAGTGGCAGGAATGTACAGTGGAGAAAGGACAGCCTCTTCAGTAAGTGGTGCTGGGAAAACTGGACAGGTACATGTAAAAGTAGGAGATTAGATCACTCCCTAACACCATACACAAAAATAAGCTCAAAATGGACTAAAGACCTAAAGGTAAGGCCACAAACTATCAAACTCTTAGGGGAAAAACATAGGCAGAACACGCTATGACATAAATCACATCAAGATCCTTTCTGACCCACCGCCTAGAGAAATGGAAATAAAAACAAAAACAAACAAATGGGACCTAATGAAACTTCAAAGCTTTTGCACAGCAAAGGAAACCATAAACAAGATGAAAAGACAACCCTCAGAATGGGAGAAAATATTTGCAAATGAAGCAACTGGCAAAGGATTAATCTCCAAAATTAACAAGTAGATCATGCAGCTGAATAACAAAAAAAGAAACAACCCAATCCAAAAATGGGCAGAAGACCTAGACATTTCACCAAAGAAGATATACAGACTGCCTACAAACACATGAAAAAATGCTCAATATCATTAATCATTAGAGAAATGCAAATCAAAACTACAATGAGATATCACCTCACACCAGTCAGAATGGCCATCATCAAAAAATCTAGAAACAATAAATGCTGGATAGGATGTGGAGAAAAATGATCACTCTTGCACTGCTGGTGGGAATGTGAATTGGCACAGCCACTATGGCGAGCAGTATGGAGGTTCTTTAAATAACTACAAATAGAACTACCATATGACCCAGCAATCCATCTACTGGGCATATACCCTGAGAAAACCATAATTCAAAAATAGTCATGTACCAAAATGTTCGTTGCAGCTCTATTTACAATAGCCAGGAGATGGAATCAACCTAAGTGTCCATCATCGGATGAATGGATAAAGAAGATGTGGCTCATATATACAATGGAATATTACTCAGCCCCCAAAAGAAACGAAATTGAGCTATTTGTAATGAGGTGGATGGAGCTAGAGTCTGTCATACAGAGTGAAGTAAGTCAGAAAGGGAAAGACAAATATCGTATGCTGACACATATATATGGAATTTAAGGGAAAAAATGCCATGAAGAACCTAGGGGTAAGACAGGAATAAAGACACAGACCTACTAGAGAATGGACTTGAGGATATGGGGAGGGGGAAGGGTAAGCTGTGACAAAGTGAGAGAGTGGCTTGGACATATATACACTACCAAACATAAAAGAGATAGCTAGTGGGAAGCAGCCGCGTAGCACAGGGAGATCGGCTTGGTGCTTTGTGACCACCTAGAGGGGTGGGATAGGGAGGGTGGGAGGGAGGGAGACGCAAGAGGGAAGAGATATTGGAACATATGTATATGTTTTACCGATTCACTTTGTTATAAAGCAGAAACTAACACACCATTGTAAAGCAATTATACTCCAATAAAGTTGTAAAAAAATGTTTATTGGGCTTCCCTGGTGGCGAAGTGGTTGCGAACCCGCCTGCCGACGCAGGGGACACGGGTTCGTGCCCCGGTCCGCGAAAATCCCACATGCCGCGGAGCGGCTGGGCCCGTGAGCCATGGCCGCTGAGCCTGCGCGTCCGGAGCCTGTGCTCCGCAACAGGAGAGGCCACAACAGTGAGAGGCCCGCGTAACGCAAAAAAAAAAAAAAAAAAAAAAAAAAAAAATGTTTATTGTACCTAAAGCCATCAACAACCAGTGCCTGGAAAACTAGACACCGGACTCCAAAGAACGACAGTGGTCACCATCTACACTGCATATAAAGCTAACTAAAAGCACACAGTGTTCCACATTAAACTCTTTCTCTCCTGAGTCCCCTGAAGATGCACCCACCCAGCCAGCAGTCAGTTGCACAGGAAGATTCTCCACACTTGCTCATTTTTTCCTCTTGCGGAGTCTCCTCACCAGTGGCTCCTGAGAAAACCCAGCTCCTGTCAGTGTGGACAATGCCTCATGTTCCAGAAACCTAAGCCCTGACAGGAGACAAAGCTCCCGTCTGCTTGTCACAGAGCAAAGTCTGTGGGCAGGGTGCACCTGTGCCCCCAGGGTCAGACAGGTGGGTTTGGCGCCCCCTGTGGGACGTGAGAAAAGTGCCGGGAGTGCCGCACTCACAAACCCAGAGGCCTCATCCGGAAGGCAGTTCTGCTATATATACTAAGTTTGGAAATCTAAACTGAAATGGAGCCAAGTGTCTCACTGTATCTTCTCCAAAATTGGTTAAGGAGCAATTAATTACAAACCATATGTAATGAAATGAATGTAGACACAAACATTACATCTTAAACCAAAATTCACTCAAAAGTGCCCATAGACAAATTTAAATTACCAAACTATAAAAATCCTAGACAAAAAAAAGATAATCTACATGACTTTGGGTCTGGTGACCTTATTCAGAAAACAGGAAGACAAACCACAAACTGCAAGAAACTATTTCCAAAACACATATCTGATAAAGGATTTGTACTCAAATTATGCCAACAACGCCATTAAAATTTAGTAAAGATTGAAACACACACCTAGCCCAGGAAGATAAACAGGCAGTAAATAAGCATACAAGAATATACTCAAGATGCTGGTGGAATGCATGTACAACCAACTTTGGAAGACAGTTTGGCAGTTTTTTCCAAATCTAAAAAGTCTCACCTTATGATCCAAGAAGTGTACCTCTTGTATTTAGACAACTGCTTTGAAAAACTGTGTTCAAACCAAAACTAGCATCAAGTAATTCACAGCAGCTCTATTCATAATGGCTAAAAACTTAAGATATCAGGATGTCCTTCTGTAGATGAATTCATAAGCAAATTAGGGCACATGCATGTCAAGGGGAGCAGAATACACCACCCCAAAATATGCCCATTTGACAAAAGGATTATTTTGGACTGATTAATTTAAGAAACAGCAGACCCAGGAGAATCTTTCAAAACCAAGTAGATGGCTTCCCTGGTGGCACAGTGGTTGAGAGTCTGCCTGCCGATGCAGGGGACACGGGTTCGTGCCCTAGTGTGGGAAGATCCCACATGCCGCGGAGTGGTTGGGCCCATGAGCCATGGCCGCTGAGCCTGCGCATCCAGAGCCTGTGCTCCGCAACGGGAGAGGCCACAACAGTGAGAGGCCCGCGTACCTCAAAACAATAAATAAATAAATAAAGTAGAAAATGCCCTTTTAGGAGGTAAATTTCCATTTATTAAGGATATCTCCATTTGTAAGGGTATGTCCCTCTTTGGACCAGGAATTGAAAGATGACTAAATATCAAGAAAAGTTTGTTGGGACTTCCCTGCTGGTCCAGTGGTTAAGACTCCACACTCCCAATGCAGGGGACCAGGGTTCAATCCCTGGTCAGGGAACTAGATCCCACATGCTGCAATTAAGGGCCTGCATGCCGCCACTAAAGATTACACAAGCTGCAACTAAGACCCAGTGCAGCCAAATAAATAAATGTTTAAAAAAAAAAAAAAACAAAGCTTGTCAATGAAATAGGTCTGGATGTAAATCTGTGTAACAACCATACCCTTGTTTACTGGGCTTTGACTAATAACATCCCTTAAATGGCTTCCTCCATTCCCTAACATCTTTCTTTTGTTCTCAGCAGAAGATAGCATTTAAGGTAATGGCTTGGGCCATTTCAGGGAGTGCCTCAGTTTTCCTGGGTATCTTTCAAGTATACAGGAGGTACGCATGGTATATATTAAACTTCTGATTGTTTTCTCCAGTTCGTCTCTTTTTCATTACAAGGGAGATCTCAATAAAGAACATAGAAGTGTAGAGGGAAAATTATTTTTCCTCTCATATACATGCAGTGCAATAGTATTCAGAGATATAAAGGAATGGATCATCAACCCATGCAAATATATATAGATAGATATAGATGCAACTAACACTTACATTGCTAAGTGAAACAATCCAGTCTGAAGTGCTACACACTGTATGACCTCATTTATATGACATTCTAGAAAAGGTAAAACTGACACTGGTAAACAGTTTAAGGAATATGTGGTTGAAATAGTCCATATGATACTTTAGTGATGAATACCTGTCACTATGCATTTGTCTACACCCACAGATTTTTACAACACAACAAGTAATTTACAATCTATTCAAACTTAGCTACTTAGGATATGGGAGTGTCAAAGACTGGAATACAGAATGTAACAAAGAATCTAACTGTTTCAGAAATGTATGGAAAAACTCACTGTTAGTAGTGGGACAAATGGGCTGACCTAAGTTAACTTTGGAAATGTACAGAATCTGTAGGCCAAAGACAAAATGTGCCATACATACACAGTGGACTCTAAGTTCTTTCCCATGAGGGGTAGTAGCTAACAGTACTGAAACTACTATATCAGAAATCAAATGGAACAAGCACTGAATTTAATAAATGACAAATGGTGGAAGCCAGGTTTCTTACCACTGGAGTGGGATGTTACAGTCAAACAAAGGGAGAAGGTTACGATATCCATGTCATAACAGATCCGGTTGGAGACATCGGTATAAACTATCTTTAGCCTACACATAGTTCCATATGGATATCTTTATAATTATGTGTATATGCATAGGCTGGGATACATGGATGTATTTCTATGTACTGTCAGCTGAGCATATTTAGCTGCCACATGTAAGTTTTTAATACCATTCTTTAATAAAAGGAACAAGGGCTCTTTGAAGAAAGGGCTGATGCTAGGACTGAGACAGTAAATATATGAAGCAGCATAATCTTAAAATATCAGAAAGTAAAGAAGTACCCAAAATTTTAAAAACCCACAAAAGAAAAATTATGTAAAATGAAAACAGGGGGGCTTCTCTGGTGGCGCAGTGGTTGAGAGTCCGCCTGCCAATGCAGGGGACACGGGTTCATGCCCCGGTCCGGGAAGATCCCACATGCCGCGGAGCGGCTGGTTCCGTGAGCCATGGCTGCTGAGCCTGCGCGTCCGGAGCCTGTGCTCTGCAACGGGAGAGGCCACAACAGCGAGAGGCCCGTGTACCACAAAAAAAAAAAAAAAAAAAAAAAAAAAAGAATGAACTAAGCAGTCTAATAATGTAGTGCTGGATTATAAACAAAAGTTTACAATAATCATTCACGTGTCCAAACTGGTAAAAATAAATTACATAGTTTTCGATGAATGGTGTTAAATAGAAATCTCCTATGCACAAAGCTTCTAAACAATTCATATAGACACTCAGCTGTCCATCAAGGATGTGAAGCTAACCCCTCGCTCCTCAAGTGTGGCTTCTGCATTATGACTTCCTCCTAAATAAGACACACAGGATGGACATGGGAAAAAAATTAACCTGTGGGAAAACTTGACAAACACTACTTCAGCTAGGTGACCAAAGTTAAGAATATAAGTGAGAAGTTTCCTTAAGAGCCTGTCCTCTTGATACATAGTGAAGAGGAAGCACTTCACCTCTGTGAGCTGCTTTTTCAAAGCCAAGTCTAACCACGACAAAAACACCAAGCAAATCCCAGTGCCCAGCAGTCTATAAAATACCTGACCAGTCCTCCTCCACACTGTCAAGGTCATGGAAACAAGGAGAGTCTGAGCAACTGTCAGAGCCCAGAAGAGACTAAACAGACATGATGACCCCATGTCCTTTGAGACCCTGGAACAAAGAAAGGTATAACAAAGGAACGTGAATAAGGACTTCAGTTAATAGTAAAGTATCAGTATTTGTTCATTATTTGTCATGATTCTGTAGAAAATTAGACAGGAAAAAGTAAACATCAAATAAGAGAAACCTACTGTAACAAACTGGAAACCTAGAGGAAAAGGGGGATTTCTTTGTAAAAACACATTACCAAAATGGTCCCTAAATTAAGGAAAACACAAAAAGGCCAATTAATCACTGAGGAACCTCTTCCCCTACTGGTTATCCTATCACTGTTCCAGGGTTTCCCTCTCCTGGGACAGGGAAGGAGCAGGGACAGAGACGTCTGGCAGCTCCCCTAGTATATGACCCCACCCAGTGTCTTCACCTCCCCCAGCCACGCCTACCCAGTGAGGACACCTGAGGAAGGATCAGGGATTATTGACTCAGATGTATCAACCAGGACTTTTTCTTTTCCCAGCGACTGGACACACTTACAGAAGTAAAATAAATTAGTATTTATTGTAAGGGTAGAAATACATTAATACTTGCAAGTGACAAGTTGAAGAATGGGTTTGGACCTGGCAGGTCCAGCGGCTCACACTGTCTCAGTGTGATCTTGCTTCTCTCCAAATCTTTGTCCCGCTCAGTGCCTTTGGGGGACCCCATTCACAGGCACAGGCTCTCTCACTGCCCTTGGGCCAACAGCAGTTCTAGGCTGACAAACACTCACCATCCATTTTCCGAGAAAGAGTTTCTCCTTTTCTTGGATTCCAAAAAGTCATGGTTTTAAATGCCTTTGATCTGGCTTGGGTTGCATCCTTGACCCAACACCAGAAGATGGAAAATGGGACTGGCTAGATGTGGGTTGTAAACCCTTCTTCGAGCTGGGTGGACCATGGGGTCATCCTTCTGCAACCGTTTGGACTGGAAGCAGGTGAGATGTAATTCCCAAAGGAAAACTGAGGCACTCGGGCCTGAGAACAGATGTTCGCTGGGAGAAAGCAACAGATTCTAAGTCAATGACAGCTCACTGCACAGCACAGAATCTGACACAAAAGGAAGAAAGGGGTTCACGTAGGGTCAGGGGCTGCAGCTACTAATCCAGTGCTCTTACTGTCCTCCCAAGACTGCAAGAAGTTCTTTCACTTGCTGAAAAGTCAGGATCATTGGTGGTGGTAAACTCAAGTCTCTCTCCTTGGGCATCAGGCCCTCACATCTCAGAGGCTGGCCCAGAACAGCCCATGTGCCCTCAGAAGACCCACAGACCTCAGTCCTGCCCCTGAGAGGTGGGAGCCCTTGAGTTATGCCATCTCCCTGGCCATATTAATTGCCCATCCCTGAAAAACAATACTGCTCCTTTTCCAGTTTCTTCTCTCTCCTTTTCTAAGGGAAGAAACCAAATGCTAGGGTGGTAAGGAAACTCTTGTGCAATGAAGTAACGGGAGGCTCAAGAATTATTCCATGCCATGGAACCCATAATCGGCAGGCTTCCAGAGGCCACATGGATGCATATGGCTCTCCAAGACAATGGCAGTGTCCGTGTAAACCTCCCACTGGGAGGTCCAGGTGCTCCCATATCTTTGATTCTTAATGAATATGCATGTCAAAAGTTTCTAACGACTGAAAGGACAAAGGATTGCAGGGCCATGGTCTGCTGTATGGGTGTTGTGTCAGGGACACACTCCAATGTTTAGAGGATTATTACTTCTCTTGGCAGCCTATGAGGCTGTGAGCGGGAGGCCTTTTTCTCAGCCACATGCATGTTGGTAGTTGAAACTTCTCAAAGGAATGTCTACACTGCCCAGGTAGCTCTTGAATTGCCCGGCATCATGGTCAGCTCCATAACTGTACATGAGGGCCTGACAATGCCCAGGCTGGACTGAGCTAGAGGACCACAGATGCCTGCCTGGATAGTCAGAGGTCAAAGGCTGTCCTGCCTGAGACTTGATCATCTATTCATGCCCACTCAGATGGAACAAAGGATGCCTCCAGGGCCAGGAGGGCCCCACCAGCCCTTAAGAAGGCGGCATCTGGGGGCTGGCAGGTCACTGCACCCAGTCCTGTATAAATCCACATGTGTCCGCTGAGTGCCCTCCTGTCTTGGCTGTGCTGGAACCTGGGGCTGCCCAGACAGCGTAGGGCCAGCATCACCCTTCCCAGGTAGGAGGGCAGAAGGAAACCATGCATGACTTCTGACACCCTCCCCAATCCTTGACAGAGGTTGAGTTGGATAAGAAACAGTCCGAGACAAGAACAGACATTTCATTCTTCTCTCAGAGCCCAGGACTGGGGGAAGGGAGGCCAGAAAAACAGTTATTGACCTCAGCTCCCTGACTCCTGTTTGACCCTGGGCAAGTCCTATCCATTCTGGAGGCTTCAGAGAGAAAGAGAGGGGAGGGCAATGAGGGCCAATTGTGCTTAAACCTAACTCTAACCTTTACCCTAAGAACCCTAAACTCTAACCATAACCCCCTAACAACCCTAGCCCCAGACCCCTAGACCCTTGCCCCTGACCCCTAAACTCTAACCCCCGACCCTTTAGCCACAGCCCTCTACCAGGACGCTCCAACAATGACCCCTAACCCTAAACCGTGACCCCTGAACGCTCACACTGACTCAAACCTAGGCCTAAAGCCTGGCCTAGTGGGTACTGAGGGATGACTGTATGAACTCTTAAATAAACCAAGGAATTAAATCTTCCTGACCATGAATTTAGCAATGGTTTCTTAGATTTGACAGTAAAGCATAAGAAATGAAAGAAAAAAATAGATAAATTGGATTTCCTCAAAATTACAAACCTTTGTGCATCAAAAGAGGCTATCCAGAAAGGAAGAAGACAGCCCACAGAATGGAAGACAATATTGGCACATTCTATATCTGATAAGACTCTTTACCTAGAATATACCCAGGACTTTTCCAACTCATCAACAAAAAGACAATAACATTTTTGAAACAGACAAATGACTGCATGGACTGCTCTCCAGGCAAGACATACAAATGGTCAACAAGGACATGGAAAGATGTCAAACGTCAGTAGTCATGATGAAAGTGCAAATGAAAACCACAGTGTGATGCCCCTTCACACACACTATAATAAAAATAAACTTTAAAATCAATTTTAAAATATATAAATAAAAATAACAAATGTTGGCAGCAATGCAGAGGAATTGGAACCCTTAAAAGTTACTTGTGGAGATGCACAATGGTGCAGTCTATGCGTACAAACCTTTACCATTTACTTAAAAATATAAAATATAATTACCATGTGGTTCAACAACTCCACTCCTAGATATATACCAAAAAAATGGAAAACAGGCATTCAAACAAAAACTTGTACACCAATTATTCATAGCAGCACTGTTCACAATAGCCCAGGGTAGAAAAGATTTAAATGTCCATCAGCAGGTAAACGGATAAGCAAAATAAGGTAGATTCATAAGCTACATTATTCTGTCATATAAAGGAATAAAGTAAAATTATACAGCCGCTGTGGAAAACTGTATGGTGGCTCCTAAAAAAACATGGATGTGATCCCTTGATTCCACTCCAGGGTGTACACCCAGAATATTAGAAAGCAAGGGCTGGAACAGACATTTGTACCCCATATTCATAGCAACATTATTCACAATAGCCAAAAGGTGGAAGCAACACAACACATCCTTCAACAGATGAATGGATAAGTACAGTGTAGTATATACACAATGGAATATGATTCAACCTTTAAAACTAAGGTAATTCTCACACATGCTACAATGTGGATGAACCTTGAAGTCATTATGCTAAGTGAAACCAGCCAGACACAAAAAGGACAAACGTTCTATGATTCCACTAGTATGAGGTATCCAGATAAGTCAAACTCAAAGACAAAGTAGAATAAGGTTGCCAGGGGTTGAGATGAGTTCGTGTTTAATGGTTACGGTTTCACATGGGGAAAATAAAGCTCTGGAGATGGATGGTGAGGATATTTTTACAACAATGTGAATGTAGTTAATGCCACAGAACTGTGTACTTACACATGGTTTAAATGGGGCTTTCCCCATGGCACAGTGGTTAAGAATCTGCCTGCCAATGCAGGGGACACGAGTTCAAGCGCTGGTCCTGGAAGATCCCACATGCCGCAGAGCAACTAAGCCCGTGAGCCACAGCTACTGAGCCCTCGTGCCACAACTACTGAAACCTGTGCGCCTAGAGCCCGTGCTCCGTAACAAGAGAAGCCACCGCAATGAGAAGCCTGCACACAGCAACGAAGAGTAGCCCCGCTCGCCGCAACTAGAGAAAGCCTGCATGCAGCAACAAAGACCCGACACAGCCAAAAAATAGAAAATAAAATAAAATAATTTTTTAAAAAGCTTTTAAAAAATGATTTAAATGGTAAATGTTATGTGTTTTTAATCACAATGGAAAAAATGAATGAAATAATGATCAATGTTACAATGTGGATAAACACTGAAAACATCCTAAGTGAAAGAAGCCATACAGAAAAACCACCCAGATCATGCTCATCTTGTACACTTTAAACCCTGCAAGGTTTTTTAAGTGAGGAAAAGCCCCAGTGATGGTTCCAAGAAAAGAAAACTGGATTCGAATAGAAAAATACATTTCCACAAAGCTGGGGCAGCTGGTGAAAGTTGAAGCAGGTCTGTAGATAGGATTATAATGTGGAAACCATAATTATTCCTCATTTTGGGGTTATGTGCTCGTTTCCTGGGAGAGTGGCCCTCCTACTCTCACAGGGTAAAACAAACTGGAGTATTTTGTGAATGTGGAAAACTTTATACTGCTATTTAAAGTTTTTTATACACTTGAAATTTACTAGAAAATAAAGTACTTATCAAAACAGCCATGTCATACCATGCCAGAAATACAGACAGAGCTATAGGGACTTGCCTGGCGGCGCGGTGGTTAAGAATCCAACTGCCAATGCAGAGGACATGGGTTCGAGCCCTGGTCCAGAAAGATAACACATGCTGCGGAGCAACTAAGCCCGTGCACCACAACTACTGAGCCTGTGCTCTAGAGCCCGTGAGCCACAACTACTGAAGCCTGACGCCTAGATCCCATGCTCTGCAAGAAGAGAAGCCACTGAAATGAGAAGCCCATGCACTTCAACGAAGAGTAGCCCCAACTTGCTGCAACTACAGAAAGCCCACGTGCAATAACAAAGACCCAACACAGGCCAAAAAAATTAATTAATTAAAAAAAATAGAGCTACAGAGCATACAGCACTTCCACTCCTGGGTGTATATCTCGGGATAACCATAAATCCATAAGACACAGGCACTTCAACTATTAGTGCAGCCCTTTTGCAGGAGCCTCGACTTAGAAACAATATAAATGTTCTTGGAAGGAAAAAATGGATAAAGAAGATATGGTACTTATGTACAATGGAATATTACTCAGCCATGAGATCAATGAAATAAGGCCAGTTGCAGCAACTCAGGTGAACTTAGGTACAATCATTCTAAGTGACATAAGTCAGACACAAAAAGACACTTAGCATAAGATATCACTTATAGGTGGAATCTAAAAATGGCTACACATGAACTAAATTACAAAAGAGAGTCACACATTTAGAAAACAAACTTAAGGCTGCTAAAGGGGAAAGGTGGGGTGGGGTGAGGCATAAACCAGAGGGTTGAAATTAGCACAGATAGGGTTCCAAAGACCAAATAGGTAATTGACAAGACCTACTCTATAGCTCAAAAAACTAGACTGGGCACACTCTAGTCACCATAAAAGAATATATACGACTGGTAAGAATCTGAAAAAGAATTTATGGATGTCTCTCTGTAAGTGAATCAAGTGGATGTGCAGCAGCAAGAAAGACAGCATTGAAAATCAGCTACACCCCATTATAAAAATAAACTACAAAAAAAAAAAAACCAAGGAGAAACTGTTACAAAATTCGTTCAGGGGCTGTGATGAAACCTGCATTGACCCCATCTAGATCCACAGCGAAACGGGACAAGAGCAGAGGGCTCCATCTCTGTCTTTACGTTTACAGTCTAATGCGAGCTCAAGTCATTTTACCTCTGGTCATACACTGCTGATTATTTTCAACAAATCACAAAGATATCGGTGTTTTATATTTACTATTCGGTGCTTGAGCTGGAGTAGCAGGCAGCGCCTTGAGTCTATTAATCCTGGCTGAGCTATGCTAACCTGGAGCGCTACTTGGAGATGCCCAAATCTTTAACGTAGTCATAACAGTCCCTGCACTTGTAATAATTTTCTTTATAGTTGTACCCATTATACTGCAGGGTTCAGAAACTGACTTGGGCCACTAATAACTGGGACACCTGAGGTAGCATTTCCCCAAATAAATCATGTAAACTTTTGACTACTTCCCCCATCATTCTTACTCCTACTCATATTACCAATAGTAGAAGCTGGTTCTGGTAAAAGTGGAACTGTATATTCAGCTCTAGCCTGCAATCTGGCCCACGCAGGAGCCTCTGTCGACCTAACCATTTCCTCCTTACCTTTAGCAGGTGTCTCTTCAATTCTTCGTGCTATTTCTTGTATTACTATAGTCTTTAATCCAAAACCAGCAGTCAAATCCCAATACCAAACACCATTATTTGTTTACTCTTCCCTAACTATAGCCATATTACTATAATTACCACTCTCAGTCCAAGCAGCCAGAATTGCCACACTGTTAAGAGATAGAAATCTCAACACTACATTCTTTGACCCTGCAGGAGGAAACCGAATCCTATAGCAACACCTAGTTTGATTCTTTGGTCACCCTGAAGTGTGTATTCATGGCCTACCAGGGTTTGTTATAATTTCACATATCATTACATATGATTTAGGACAAAAACTGCCTTTCAGCTATTTGGGAATATTATGAGTCATGTCCACTGGCCTTTTAGGATTTCTCTTGTGGGCCCATCTTATATTTACCATAAGGATAGCTGTCGACTCAGTAGCATACTTTGCATCAGCTACCATAATTACTTCTATCCCTACAGGAGTAAAAGTATCTAGCCGATTAGAAACTCTTTATTTTATTTTTTTATTTTTTTATTTTTGGCTGCGTTGGGTCTTCGTTGCTGAGCACCGGCTTTCTCTTGTTGCAGTGAGCGGGAGCTACTCTTCGTCATCATGCGCAGGCTTCTCATGGTGGTGGCTTCTCTTGTTGCAGAGCACAGGCTCTAGGCATGTGGCCTTCAGTAGTTGTGGCTCACGGGCTCTAGAGGGCAGGCTCAGTAGTTGTGGCGCACGGGCTTTTTGCTCCGCGGCATGTGGAATCTTCCTGGACCGGGGATCAAACCCGTTTCACCTATATTGGCAGGCCAATTCTTTACCACTGCATCACCAGGGAAGTCCCTGATTAGCAACTCTTCACGGAGGTAATATTATATGAGATCACACTCTATTATGAGTTTTAGGCTTTATTTTCCTTTTTACAGTAGGTGGTTTGACAGGAATCATCTTAACCAACTCATCCCCAGACATTGTCCTCCAGGATACATACTATGTAGTAGCACACTTCCATGACGTAATGTCCATGGGAGCAGTCTTCACTATTATAGGAGGCTTCCTACACTGATTCCCACTATTCTCAGGTTACACAGTTAACTCAGCAGTAGCAAAACTCACTTCACAGGTATATTTGTAGTAGTAAATATGACTTCCTGCAGCACTTTCTTGGCCTCTCAGGGAGGTTACTACATTCCTCTGAGGCACACACAACATGAAATATTTTGTCTTTAGGCTCATTCGTCTCAGTAGCAGCAGTAATGCTAATAATCGTCATACTGTGAAAACCATTTGTGTCCAAACGAGAAGTCTCAGCAGTGGAAACTGCTGCTCCTAACCTAGAATGGTTGCACGGATGCCCTCCACCATATCTGATATTTGAAGTCCTACCTATGTAAATGTAAAATAAGGTAGGACTCAAGTCCTTTTCAAGCAGTTTGAAGCCAACAGCATAACAATTATGCCTTTCTCAATAAATGAGATAAAAGTAAAAAGTGATGTAAAATTTTCAAAGTTAAATCATAGGCTAAAATAGTGTATGTCACGAAGGCATATCAATTTCATCTAGGCTCTCAAGATACAACATCACCGATTATGGAAGAACTTTTACATTTTCATCACACACATTCATAGTGATTTTTAAAAGAAGTTCTCTAGTCCTCTATAGTATTTCACTAATATTGACAATTAAACTAACTCATATATGTACAATAGATGCACAGGTAGAGAAAATTTGAACATTTTACCAGCCATTATTGTAATCTTAGCTGCTCTATCATCATTGTGAATCCTTTACATGATACATGAAATCAATTACTCTTCCCAAAGCATAAAAACTATGGGTCAGTAATGATACTGATGCTACAAATACACAGATTATGAAGATTTAAATGTTGACTGCTCTGTAATCCCCACATCAGAGCTAAAACCAGGAGAATAGTGATTAACAGAAGTCAACAACCTAGCACTATAGAGATACTCATTGAATATTAGTTTCATCTGAAATTGTTGTACACTCCTGAGCTGTTCCTTCTCAGGCCTAAAACAGAGCTGCTATCCCAGGACACCTAAATTAAAGAATCCTAATACCGACAGGACCAGGCCTATGTTGTGGACAATGATCAGTAGAGGTCGTTTTCCTGAGGTCAAAGACAGGACAGAGGGATATGGCTGAGATATGGGGTGAATCTGGAGCCCATGGGGATGCACCCTCCAAGCTCCAGGATAGGAATGGGGCCTCTGGGGTCCCAGGCCACCCACCACGCCCTCCCGAACAGGATCTTGGCAACATTCCCTGTCAGTGATGAGGCAGCCCTAGCACTTGTCACGCCCCAATGCTGTGTCCTATGTGGGTCCCATGCTCTTGGGACCACACCCACACTCTGCAGGTCCACGCTGCAGGGTCCTTCCTGCCTCAGGAGTAGAGACCCCACAGCAAGCAGTTTCCTCCCCAACCAGCAGGAGGAGGGGAGGAGAGCAGGGGCACCAGGGGAATCTCACTCAGACAACACCCCAGGGGTGCCAGCGGGAACAGTGATGATGCAGATGAGGCACAGACCAAGAGATGGATCCAGAGGACCCAAAAGGCAGCTGGTCAGGTCCTGGCTCATCTGCACCCCAGACACCTTTGTCCCTCATACAGCCCCTTCCTCATACACCCTCTCCTTAAATGCAGATTCTTCAGATGCAAACAGGCAGAGCTTCAGACTGAAAGTCAGCTCTTCCAAAGTGACCCCTCAGCAAACACTGCAGGATTCCACTCCAGTGGATGCCCTGGAGTCCACAACTCAGGGACTGAAGTGGATATCGGTGTCAGGGGCAGTGGGAGAGAATGGGGAGTGAGACGTTCGTGGTTGTGGAATTTTGGTTTTGCAAGATGAAAAGTTCTAGGAATGGTGGTGATGGCTCCACAAGAAAGTGAATAGATCTGATGCCTCAGAAACGTGCACTTAAAATGGTGAAGATGGTAAAGGGTATGTGACGTGTGTTTTATTTCACTTAAAATAAATTCTTAAAATAATGTCTTGTTCACTGTGATTCCATTTCGACTCCCCTTCGTCACAGATGTCGGAGGCCCAGACACAGTCCCCTACCTTAGGGGCCATCACGGTACCCTCACATGGCACATGGGAGACCATACTTAGGGGGGGCTAGTCTGTGCTCACCTGACCTCTGTCCAGGGGGACCCAGGCAGTGGTGACCCCCATAGATTAGACATATGATATGATATGTTATTAATATGATACCACCAAGCATTGTCACTCACCAGAACACAGAGCAGCAACCCACTCAAACATGCCTGACCTCACATGAATGTGAGAAGACTAAGAGAAGAAAAGGTACCACAGGTTAATCAGGTCAACACCCTTAATGCAGAGGTTGGAAATCTCAAAGGGGAAAAGACACACTGCAGGCAAAGAGCACATATGGGCTCTCCCCGTACTAGTGATCCTGACCCATGCAGATGTGGTGAGAGCCACAGTCCCCACACCCTTTACCTGGGGTCGCACGTCCACACTCACCACGGTGACCCCACCTCCCTAGACCCTGCACCTAAAGTCACATGTTCTCTCTCAACAGGTGACCCCTCCTACCCAGACCTCTCCACCTGAGTCACATGTCCACAGTCCCAGGGTGAACCGCCCTGCCCAGACTCCTCCAACTGGGGTCACACGTGCACAGTCTCCAGGGTGACCTCACCTCCCCAGACCCTGCACCTGGGGTGACATGTCCCCTTGGTCAGGACACCATGGCTCTGCTGGTGGATCCCCTCATGTGGAGACAAGCTGTGTTCCTGGGGCCTCCTGGGATGGGAAAATGTGGCAGGTGGGTCTCCTCTCCCCACACTTGTACCAGAGAAGTCCTCCTCTTTTCAGTTTGATTCTGTTGATTTTACCTGTTTTTAAAGCTTTCATGCTAGAGTTGAACACATAACTTGGTTCTGGCAGGTTCAGTCCTTTCTTATCTCACATGCTTATTGAGATAACTCACAGGACAGCAGGGCTGAAAGCAGAGGGGCAGCTCTGGACGCTTCTGAGTAGGGACGGTAGAATGGAAGGAGAGCTCAACAGCAGCCTCAGCTGTTACCCATCGGGCTTTTGCCCAATCTGCGTACCCTGCAATCAATTCACTAGCTAAACCTGCCTCCCTACGCACCATGCACGTGCTGGTGAATTGGAATTATTGCCAGGTAGCCCTCCTGTGGATTCTCCACGAGCCCCAGGGAAGGTGAACCTTACAGGGATTAAGACTAAGGCCCCGACCACAGCACTGACCCTTGGGAGGACCAAGTAACCACACTCAGAAGAGAGGCTGTTACTTAGAGAAGCCCACCTCAGTTCCAGACCCCAGACATTTAAGCACTCACCTTCAGATGCAGGCACGGAGCTTCCCAGTCCTGAGGCCAGGCCGGGTTTCTACCCAGGTTCCCATAGTCCTAGCGTACACAGAACATGGTCAGGCCTAAATCTTCTTCTTATAGACAACACATGGTCAGCTCTGAACATAATCAGTAGAAAGGACATGCAGAGGTCTAAATCTACCATGTAGACAGAACTTGACCATGTTTAAACTAGCTTAGGGCTGATCTCATAGGAGGTACAGATCACACACATGGGTCTCTCATCTTTGGACACCCACATCAGGAAACTGAACAAAATCTTTGTCATTAAACATTTCAACAGGCAAAACCGAAATGTTACCAATATCTCTGGCCACCTGATGGTCAGGATCCACGGGTGAGCCACGAACTTCTGAGAGTGCAGCCCCGTCTGCTGCCAGGACAGACAAGAAGTGGCCTGATTCCAGCCTCCCAGGCTTCCAGAAGGAGGCGGCCGCACTGGAAGCCCAGGCAGGACAGTCCTGCATGGTCCGGGCCGGGAGATCCGGTCTGTCCATTCCACTGGCCGATTCCGGGCGGGGCGCTCAGGGCCTCTGAGAGCCCTGCACTCAGGTCCTGCTTCCCTGCAGCGTGTGCATGTGTGTGTGCGTGTGCGTGTGCGTGTGCGTGTGCGTGTGGGTGTGTGTAGATGGGGCGGTGGCTGACGGCTCCCATGGCTCCCGTCCCGGGCACCGCGCTGTCTTCGAGGGGAGTCACGGGGAGAGGTAGGGGCACAGAAGCTGTTGGAGAGGAGAACCCACCGTGGAGCTCCTTGCACACTGGCTCGCCCCACCTGGTGACCCGCCTGCCCATCGTGGGCCACATGTCACCCCCCCGCCCCCACCCCCGAGGGCAGGGCGCCTGCTCTTTCAAAAGGACAAGGTCTCACATGAGGGAGACCCAGTGGGGACTACCACGCTCCCACTCCTGATGCTGACTTTGGGAGAATGAACCCCCTTGACTGGGCAATGGGACACTGTGAGGAAAGAGGTGGCAGCCCCATCCAAGTCGGGGCCTGGCTGAGAGATGGGAACACAGGAGCCAAGTGCAGGGCCTGGAGGCCAGGCCAACAGGAGGGGCATCCCCAGCCTCGGCCGGGCTCTCCAACTGTGACATTGTAGCTTTAGGGGACCTGGGGCAGGTGACTGAATGTAACGGGGGTCTAAACTGCACCCTGAATGGAGCTTAAAGAAGATGTGAAGGATGTTACTGAGACCGTGACAGTCATTGGAAGACAGACTCTGTCAGGACATCCTGCTCCATCCATTTAAATCCCTGAGATCTGTGACATTTACGTGGCTACGCAGGATTGTTAGAGCAGCTGCGTGTGGATATATCTGCAAGTGGTTCCAGCAAACACACAGTTGTGCACACAGGCGGGCACAGCACACACACAAACATATGTAGGTGCACAGCACAAATATATTCACACACTAGCATATGAACACACATGCACGCATATGCCCATGCACACACTAACGTGAGCAAGTGCACACTAACTAACGTGTGCAAGTGCACATACCTATGCACATGCACAGCATAGGTATGCAAACAGGCACATGCACACGCATGTACATAGCACACACACAGGGAATAAACTGAATCCATAAAGTGAGTCCGTAAAGCATTAAGTCCTGAACACAAGTGAAGCTGACATGTATTTTTCCCTTTTCTTAGCTTTGATGTTTTTCACAATAAAAAGTTTAAGGAAAAAGTTAATGGCAAATGATTTTTGATTCATAGGACTTTCTGACGTTATTCCACAAATATTATGACAGGAGAAATGAATGTAGATAGTACATGTGTCCACTAATGGATGAATGGAGAAGGAAAACATGGTCCATCAATACAAGGGAATGTTATTCAGCCTAAAAGGGAAGGCAATTCTGACACAGGCTGCAGCAGGGATGAACCTTGAGGGCATTAATGCTCAGTGATGTAAGCTAGACACAAACAAACAAACAGTCCTTGATCCATTCATACAAGGCCCCTAGAGCAGTCGGAAACATAGAGACAGAAAGTAGGATGGTGAGTGCCAGGGGCTGAGGGAGGGACAATGGTGACTGAGTGTTTAATGGGGACTGTTTCAATTTTGCAGGATGAAAAAATTCTGGAGGACGATGGCGGTCAGGTTTGCACAACAGTGCGAATTACTTCTGGACCCTGAAATGTGCACTTAAAAACGGTTAAGATAATAAAGTTTATGTTTTGTGTATTGGACCACAATTTTTAAAACTTTTAAAAAAAAACAACAGGAAGTAGTCCGTGAATAACACAAGATGCACAACTTCACTAACAACCGAGGGATTAAAACCGTAAGAAAACTACTGTGCACACACCTACCAGAATGGCAGACATGAAGACACAGTATCAAATATCAGCAGGATGTGGAGCAGTGGAAAGCCTGGTGCGCAGCGGGGGGTGCAACCACTTCTGAAACAATCGGGCCTCAGAGAGCAAAGTCCGTGCACACAGGCCCACAGTGTTCCTCCCAGCTGAACACAATCCCCCCAGCCCTGCACTAGGACACACGGACATGGACTCTGCAGCCACAGGAGCCAAACCTGAAAGAACCTGAAGACCATCACAAGCAGATGCAGAAATGAACCATGCACGCTCCTATGAAGGAATATTCCACAGCAATGGAGTACATTTTGTTTAAAGGCAGTAAAACTATAAAAAATTATTTTTTTTAAAAAACTATATTCACAAGATGAAAGAATCTATAATTCTGGCACCTAAGGATTGTCGAATGCTCCTAAAAATAGATTGTTGTGGAAACGTTTATTATAAGGAAATTAACATATTCTCTAGGAAGGACGGGGTGAATGGGCCTGCTACATTTTCTACATTGAAGACATATACAGGTTTTGATTCTACTTCTGTTAAATCAAGTGGGGCTTCATTGGATTTCTGCTACCGCGGAGATAATCAAATTCTGGGTAGGGGTCAGGAGAAAACTAGTCATAGGCGTTCTCGTGTAATAATTACTGTTGAAAGTGTAAATGATCCATTTAGCAGTAAGACTGATAATAGAATAACTGCTACATTACTTCATATGAGATTGTGTGTGCTACTGTCCCTAGGGCTCCAGTGAGTGAGTATTTTGAATGTGAAGCTCATCCAGATCTGAGAATGGAATAAATGGCTAGGTGTGATATGGCTAATATAAATAATATGCCAACATTTATATTAATTTATTAATATAAATTTATATTAATTTATATTAATTAGTGGGTAAGATATGGGAAGAGGAATTCACGTTTTGAGAGCCAGGGTTAAGGTTAGCATTGGGGCAATAATATATAAATTTATGATGTTGATGGACATAGTGGTTTTTTAATAAGTAATTTGTATGCCTCAGCAATGGTTTGTAATCATCCATGGGGGCTGAGGATTGTTGGCCCTTTCTGGATTTTTATATAGCCTAGGATTTTCCATTTAATTAATATGAGGAATGCTATGGTGAATTAAATTGGGTCATTTGTGAAATAATGTTGATTATAAACATATTCTTAGGAAGAGGACTTGAACCAGTGCAGATAAAGGTTTCAGTTTTACATAATTACCGGGCTCTGCCACCTTAACAAACATGGTTCTACAGTAGGGTATGTATAAATTAATTGAATGTAGATTATATCATCATTTAGTTTCCAGACATTTTGTAAAGTAAGCCGTAATGCTCTTGTCCTTTCCTACTGGAAGAAATCTGCAATAGACAGAAAGCAACCAGGATGACTCCAGTCTGAACTCAGATCACGTGAGACTTTAATCGTTGAACAATTAAAAGCAGTTATACCATTGAAATGTTGTGATCCAGTATCAAGGTCATAAACCATATTGCTGCTATGAACTCCAGAATACAATTACACTGTTATCCCTAGTAAAACTTGTTCTGTTGATCAGTGTTTTAGAACAGGTGATAAAGCATTTTGACTAGTTGGTCTAAATTTTGATCACTCAGAGGTGGTTGCTTCTCCAAAAAATAAATGGCACACGGGCCCAAGGCGCACCAGCTTCAGTAGTTGTGGCACACAGGCTCAGTAGTTGTAGCCCACTGGCTTAGTTGCTCTGTGGCAAGTGGGATCTTCCCAGACCAGGGATCGAACCCGTGTCCCCTGCATTGGCAGGCAAATTCTTAACCACTTCATCACCAGGGAAGTCCCAGAATCGCAGTCTCCCTTTTAGTATACCCTAAGCCCAAAGAATCCATGGAGAATTGTTACAGAAAATAAGACAATAAAATATTGTAAGGACTGTAACAGAAGCATATAGTACACAGTTCATATAGACACAGCCCAAGCAGTTACAAAGTATATTAAAAGGGAGACTGCAATTTTATTTTATTATTTTTATTATTTTTTAACATCTTTATTGGAGTATAATTCCTTTACAATGATGTGTTATTTTCTGCTTTATAACAAAGTGAGTCAGTTATACATAAGCATATGTTCCCATATTTCTTCCCTCTTGCATCTCCCTCCCTCCCACCCTCCCTATCCCACCCCTCTAGGTGGTCACAGAGCACCGAGCTGGTCTCCCTGTGCTATGCGGCTGAGGGAGGCTGCAATGTTAAAAGAATAAGATAAATTATACCCACAAACTCCCAATCTTTCCTGAAACGTTGCAATCTGGAACCCTATTGTAGGAAGCAGAAGATTCCAGGAGACATTCTACAAATGAAGGACTCTAAACCCTGTGGTTGGATAAGGAATTCTGGAAGGAAGGTATCCTCACCCGAGGAGAGCAGGTTCCTATACTTGTCTAACATCACATACCTGGACAGTTCCCACTGATCTTGGTCCAGGCATTGCCTGTCCTCTTGAGAGAAAACTATGGCCATATCCTGGAATGTCAACAGTCCCTGAAATTAAAAGTACACATACCGTCTGGCCACGGGAAGAGTTCATAATGTGACCCAAGAGGAAAACAGCAAGTTAAGAGAACTGGTTTTAATTTAGAAGAGTGTCTTCAATTACCCACTAATATATATATATATATATATATATATATTTTTTTTTTTTTTTTTTTTTTTTACAAAGTAAGTTTCTCTATCTTATTTCTAACTACAAGAAAAGAGTGTGGCATGTGATCCACAAAACCAGTATAGAGACTATACTTATCTGGAAAAGAAATGATAAAATGATGGTTTCAACACAGGCATATGCATTTTTGAGTGTTTTATTTATATCAAATTGGATAAAATGTGTGTATTTCTCAGACAGAAAAGACGTGTCGAGGTAGAAATGTACCTTTCAACTATTCATGTGTACACAAGTACACTGGGGAGATTGTAAAAGTTCAGATTGTGATTCAGTAGGTCCGGTGGGCCTGAGTTCTATTTTTTTAACAAGCTCACTTTTAACTAGTGATGCCACAGTCTCTGATTCATTAACGACAATTGTGAATAGCAGAGACATAATTAGAAAGGTAAAAATTCATATTTAATTTTGAACTTAAAGTGTTTTATGGATTTTACACCTTTAATAGGATAGTAAGCACAGCAGCAACAATCATTTGTGAATGTTTACTACAGACCGTGTATCTTTCTAACTTTGTAGTGTAGGACTCCAGGAAAAATGCCTGGGCTGCGGTCACAGTGGGCGGGGCCCTCAGGCCGGGCCGCCCCTCCAGGACCCCCGACGGGGCCCTGCGCTCCTGGCGGCTCCCTCCCCCCGCGCCTCCGTCCCTCCCAGAAGACCTCGGGGCAGAGCGGTCCCACCCGCTGCGCCCAGAACGGAGCCCGCGTTTCCGCAGAGCTGGAGCTCCCGGCTCGGGGTCTCTTCCCTCCGCCTTCACGGAACTGCCCCGGAGCCCGCGGCGAGGGCGGCCTCACTGACGCTGCCGGCTCTGGAGGGGCCCCGGAGGCCGAAGCCGCGACAGTCGTGCGGACGGCGGGCCGGGTAAGTGGGCGCCGACCCTCCGCCTGGTACGGTGCCCTGGCGGCAGGGCAAGACCAGCTTCTGAGGGGCAGGGGTTCGCTGCCACCCGCCGCTGCTGTGCAGAAAGGGCGGCCCCCAGCGTCTGGTCCCGGGAACTTCGGTCCCTCCTCTCGGCCCTGCCCTCGGCCTGGCTCGCGGGGCCTGGGGGGCGTGGGGAGGGGGTCGGCCTGAGTGTCCTGAGGGGAAACGGGGCAAGGGAGGCGCCGGGCCCGGCTGCAGCGTCAGCGCGCCTCCCCCCGACTGCGGGGAAGGCGGCTAAAAACTCCTCCCGAGGCTCGCAGGCCCCTTATTCAGCGGAGGCCCTCTGCCCCCCTTCCTCCCTGAACTAAAGTACCGGGGGAGGGGATAGGGCAGGGCACTGGCGCAGGTAATGTGGACCATCAGCAGGTGATTGTTAACTAAGGAAAACCGGCTCTCCCAACGTGAGGAATGCAGCGCTTTTCTTTGTTTGCGGAGATGCCAGAGTCTGGGCTCCCTGAATTCCTTCCTTTCATATGCACCTCAGCGCTCTGGGGCCTGCATTCTGTATTTGCATATCCTGAGATCCTCAGGGCTCGCGGCTCACACTGGAGGGCTGCAAGGGCTGATGACTGTGATATCCTTTGTTTACTGAGATGGCAAGAAATATTCCATTTCTCACAGGCTTGAGGGGCACAGAGTGAAAAGGGTAGGAGAATCTTACTCGGCATGTAATTTAGCTTGTATACATATATAATCTTTATATTTAACTGTGCTAATAGAGGCTCTCAAGTCCAATCAACTTGTACTACTGCCCTCTATGTATTAATTTCATGAATATCATAAGATAAATGCCTATAGAATTGACTTAATCCATTTAAATAGGATAATGGTTTTTAAAGGAAACATAATAGAAATATAACAACAAATCCCTTACCACTAAAGGCTGGGTCTGGAGCAACCTAAATAAATGTTCCATTGTTAAAATATTGAAAGATGTATTCAATAGAAAGATCAACAAAAATGACAATGAGGGCAGCAGAATGTTGAAATGTTCTATCTTTATCGTTCAAGTGGCAGAACATCATGTATTAGTAGGCGCTGGGGGCAGAAGATGCCTGATTTTATACCTTTGTCATATTTGTACAGTTGTTTCAACAAGTAACTTAAAGACCAAATGGAAAAAAAGGAGGTTTGTGCCTGAGATCATGTTGATGTGAAACCAGGGATGGCCACCTTGTCCCAGGTGAGTTAAGTTTACCTGGCAGGTAGACCACAGAGCTCCTGAGAAGCAAGGGTTGGAATTTTTCTGCTGGGTGCCCCTTAAGTTCTGTGACTTGACTGATTGTGAGTCATGTTTCGGGAAAGACCTGATCACAGGAAAAGGGTGGGGAAGAGTGATTTGGAGAGCAGCTGACAACATGCATCACGGCTCATGGCTTGAATGAATTTTAAAGAAACAGGAAAACAAATGCTTCTTATGGAATCAGAGAATGTCCAGCTGGACAATCCCAGAAAATGAGGAACACCCATCCCATTTTCCAGATGAGAAAACAGAGGCCCAGCAAGGTGAAATCCCTCACCCAAGTTGCACCCGTCTCTCCTCCCCACTACATGGTTCATGAAAGCACGACTTTTCCTGTCGTGATCACTGCTGAACCCCAAAAAGGACCAGGCATCTAGCCGCTGCTCCAAAAATTTTGGTTGACTGTAGGAACAATGCTATTTCTTTCTTTCTCACTCTTATTCAGGATTGTGCCAAGAACTCCCCAGGCTGCAATGTAATTCGATAAATGTAAATATTAATTGAGTTTTGTTGTGATGAGGACTTAGGCTTTGGAAGTAACAGACTTGGTTCAGATCTTGGTTCTGCCACTCAATAGCTGTTTGGCTTTGGGAAAATTACTAAACCTCTCTGAGCTTATTTCCTCCTTTGTAAAGTGGGGATAAATGTATCTGAGCCAGCAGAGCACCTGCATGAGAGATGTGCACTAAATATGGGTCTTTCTCACTCTCCCACGCCATCTCTGTTCTTCCCAGAGAAGTTGTACAGAAGGATATAGTCCTTTTTAAAAATAATTAATTAATTAATTAATTTTTGGCTGTGTTGGGTCTTCGTTGCTGTGCGCGGGCTTTCTCCAGTTGCGGCGAGCGGGGGCTACTCTTTGTTGTGGTGCGCAGGCTTCTCATTGCAGTGGCTTCTCTTGCTGCGCTTGTTGTGGAACACCGGCTCTAGGCACATGGGCTTCAGTAGTTGTGGCCTGCAGGTTCACTAGTTGTGGCGCATGGGCATAGCTGCTCTGCAGCATGTGAGATCTTCCCTGACCAGGGCTCGAACCCATGCCCCCTGCGTTGGCGGCATATTCTTAACCACTGCGCCACCAGGGAAGTCCAATATAGTACTTTATAAAGAGGGGTTTTAATTGATTTCAGATAGTGTACATGTTTCTTGTAGAAAAGATTTTTCCACTATAGCAACATTAACATGCAATACCACTACAAATGCAGTATTCTATGGGTTAGATATTATCAGTAAATTTTATAAGTAATTGGGCAAAGGCCAAAGCACTAGGTACTGGGGAGTAAGAAGTCTCAAGTCTGGGGTGCCCCCCCACCCCAATTTCAAGAGCAGGGTGTGTTTTTCAAATGCATATTTCATCTGGTCTTTGTTTCTCATCCATCCTCTGTGTCTGCCTTTCACAAAAGGCTCAGATCCTCCACTTTCACACCCTCCTGGCTGGCTGTGCCCCAGCTCCCGTCCTGGAACCTCTGCACGCATGGGTGTGTCTGCTCTCCCTGGGCCTCACCAGCTTTGCCAGGGAGCTGCTGTATCGTGCACTGCTAGCTGTACCCCAGAGTGCCTAGACCCTTCTGGTACATGAAGTACACCCTCATCACCATGAGTGCACGCCCATCCCCTTACCTTATATCCTGCCTCTAAGCCAGGCTTGGGGGTGACTAGTGTGCATTCAGCTATGTGAGGTGCTGGGATCAAAGTGAAGTTCCCAACTTTTGAAGTTGCAGGCTTGAGGGGCACACAGTGATTTAAAGTCGGGTCACCTGACTTAAAGGGGGGGCTGATTGCTTTAAAGCCAGGGCAGCTGGCTTAAACCCTGCGTCCCTCTGCTGCAGGACGAGACCAACTTGGCAGTGCTCGGGTTCGCTCCAAGCCAGCACTGCTGTGCAGGAAGAGCTTCCAGTAGCGCCTTAGTGCAGGGGGACTTGGTCCCTTGTCTTGCCGCTGCCCTCAGAGCGGGACCACCTGCTCTTCTGGAGGAGAATCAGGGAGGGGGAAGTGCAGAGACCCGGCTGGAGTTGCGGCACCCCTTGTCTGATGGCAGGGAAGGGGGGGCGGGGCTGTGTGGTGTCCTGGGGCTGGACTCACCAGGTCGACTCAGCCTCTCAGCCTCCTGACCTCACCCCACACACCCCACAAGAGCCTCCAATAATATGTAATTGTGCCTTAGGTTCTCGGTCTTCAAACTCATACCCAGGCTCCCAGGTCCCTTGATTCAGCCAATTCCTCTGTGCTCTTTCTTCTGTTAGATACAGCCCCAGAGGGAGGGGCTGGGGGATGGGACTGGAGGGACCCCGGCAGCACTGGCCTAGGCTGACTAAAGAGATCCAGGGCTTGTGCTATCACACATGTGCGAGGACCCTTAAGGCGCAATCGAGGGGGCCAGTTAGAGGCAGTCCTTGTTGCCTCAAGTGAGTATGGATCACCGTCGGGTGGGGAGCATGCTGACCCCTGAGAAGTCCTGTTAGAAGGATGTGTTCCTCCCTCGGCTTCAAGGACGTGGGTGGGCTTCAGGGCTCCATTTCCCCTCCAGACCTCCAGGGCTGACTGCACCCCAGCGGCCTTGCAGACCTGGCTTCCTGTCCCAGAACTTGCCAGGCTCCAGGAAGAATCCAGACTGCAGAGATGGTGCTTGAGCGCTCCAGCTTAAGAAGTGCTGTCCCTGGGGACCCAACAGTGGAGGGAGGAAGGGTGAAGGGAGTAGGGGGGTGGGGTTGGGAGGGGTGGCTGCCCTGGGAGACGTTGAGAGAGAAATATCGCCCCCCACACCCCCTGCCCCCTGCAACTGACTGACCCGCTGATGCCACAGGATCTCAGGCCCTTTTAGTCAGAGATGCCTCGGTTTCTTTACTCCTGCTTTCAAAACTATGCAAAACCAACCCTTCATCCTCTTGCTGCCTGGCCAGGACTTGTAAAGCACTGTTCTTTTGGAACACTCATTCCCTAAACTGCAGTTTGGAGCTGTCCCAGCTATTTAAAGGTGTTCTCCTTAAACTGAGACTAAATCCTACTCTTTTGGAAAAACGCCCTGCACTTCCGAGGAGATCATGTTTCCTGCCCATTCCTTCCTTCTACTTCCCTCTTAAGAAGCCCTGTGCTCAAAGGGCTTGGTGACTTATTTTTTGCTTGATGTCAAAAAGAAACCTTCCCCATGCACCGCAAAAATCTTTCCTGGAGCATAGGTGTTTCAAAACCATGACCGTGTTTTGCAGTCCGTATACACTGGGTAGACTTCCTAGCAGTCCCTCCAAGAGCCAGAGGTGAGCGTAATCAACTTATCTGATTGGATGCCCTTCAAGTTTAGGAAGGTCCCATTCTTACGCCCCAGCAGATAAGACAGGGCCCTGGATGGCTGTGGCTGTGATTAGATAACTTCTGATGATTTTATTTCCCTTACTGAGCTGCTGCTTTTAGGTTAAATTCATTTTATTACCTGTCTTTTTTTTTTTTTGCGGTACGCGGGCTGCTCACTGTTGTGGTTTCTCCCGTCATGGAGCACAGGCTCTGGACGCACAGGCTCAGCGGCCATGGCTCATGGGCCTAGCCGCTCCGCGGCATGTGGGATCCTCCCGTACTGGGGCATGAACCTGTGTCCCCCGCATTGCAGGCGGACTCTCAACCACTGCGCCACCAGAGAAGCCCTACCTGTACATTTTTAAAGAAAGACTGAAAAAGTCACTGTAATAGGTCAGGAGTCTGAGCTCAGGGTTAGTCAAAGGTACTCACAGGGAGGAAGGTGGATAAACATAGGTGCGTAAAATAGGAGGGTTGGCAAGTACAGCCAGGACAACCGGGCTCACCGTGCGCACTAATAAAGGCCAGAATCTCCTCATTTATCTCTGTTGGGAAGTTCTGATGGTTTCTCAGGATCAAACTCAAATCATATTCAAACTAGGGGGCTTCCCAGAAGGCGCTGAAGCACCGGCAGAGCCCACCTGCGCTCCCACCTTGGCACTCCAGGATCAGAGTTGGGTTTGGAGATGGGGTTGCTGTAACCCCAAGGAGGTGAGCAGAGAGGAGAAGTTGATTACCGGTCTCCTCTGACTCTCTGGCCCAAATTGCCTGGCTTCACGGGGGGGCAGAGTTTTGCTTTGAGCAACTTATGGGGCACTTCCAGACTGGTGGGGTTGCCCAGTGGCCCGACAGTCTGACAGGCTGGCTGCGGTGTGACCGCCCTTTGTTTCTTCAGAATCTGTTCATCAGGAGGTGCATGGTTGCGGAAGCCCATTCACCGCCCCCCCCGAGGGTGATGGCACCTTCCCTGGCTGTACCCTATGATCACCAGGTACTTGAAATGAATGCAAGGTTTTTGACTTCAAGGAAGAGCTCACATAACCCCTTCTGCCTCATAATGTGTGGGATTTACTATAATGGAAGGACATTATAAAGAACAGGTAGAAAACTCACCTGTTGGTTTCCATGTAGGAGTTTATTTTGCATGAATCTCTCCTACATGAGTAGATAGCAGAGGTTTATTTTTGTTCCCGTGTGTGTAGTTGTGGCAGAGGACATAGGTATGGTGGTTTGAAGCCCTCAAAGAAATATTCTCAGAATTCTCAAGACTTCTCTTGATTGGAACCGAAAGAGACCTGGAAAAGGAGGAAAAGCAAAGGAGGAGGGAGAACGAATGGCTGTTTCTCAGTAAATTCACCTTCCTGGCTGATTTTTCTGTCTTCTCATTTCTTTTAACTTCTATGTATGTCTAATGGAATGATGTAGAAAGGCTGATTTTTATGCTTTAAAAGATTTTACATCACAAAGAAACTAGAAGTGGCTAACAGAACTTATTCACATCAATGTTACATAGAGACTTTGATATTAAATTTGTATACTAAAATGGGTTAATCCAAATTTTCTCTTTCTTTTTGAGTGAATATTTGTAACATATTTTTGTAGATAATAATTTATCCTAGATATACAAAATTGTGAGAATGGGTACCATTTTTCGCCACTTAAATGATTTCTTTTAAATGAATAGATCGTACACTTTAAAGGCCAATGTTGTCTTACATGTTTTTTTTGATTTCCAAAACTTGTGTTTATTTAATTGATTTCTATCTAATAATCTGTCTCTCCTTTATTGTTTCTTACTTTATATTTTATTGATCTATAGTTAATTTACATTATTATATTAGTTTCAGAGGTACAACATAGTGATTCATAAATGTTTAGGTTCTTCTCCATTTATACATATTATAAAAGAGTGGCTCTATTCCCCATGCTATACAGAACGTCACTGTAGATTATTGATTTTATACATAGTGGATTCTTCCTCAGAATCTCCTACCACTATTTTGCTCCTCCACCCTGTCTCTCCCTGCTGGTAACCACTAGTCTGTTCTTTAATCTGTGAGTCTGTTTTGTTGTTGTTGTTGTTGTACTCAATGTTTTAGATGCCACGTGTAAGTGATAACCTACCAGGCTTGTTTTCTCTGCAGCTTATTTTACTAAGCATAATACCCTCCAAGTCCATCCATGTTCTTGCAAATAGCAACATTTCAGTTTTTGCTGAAGTCATCATAAATATCATTTTTTATCCCCTAACCTATTGATGAACACTTAGTTTGACTCTATATCTTGGCTATGGCAAATAACACTGTTATGAACATTGGTGTGCAGTTTTGTTTTTTTTTAAATAGTGTTTTTGTTTTCTTCTGATATACCCAAGAGGGAAATTGCTGGATATTATGGTAGTTCTATTTTTAGTTTTTTGTGGAACCTCCATTCTTCTTTCCACAGTAGCTGCACTACTTCACATTCACATCAAGAGTTTACAAGAGTTTCCCTTTCTCCACATCCTCACTAACCTTTGTTATTTGTGACCTTTTTGATGACAGCCATTCTGACAAGACTGAGATGATATATCTCATAGTTTTGATTTGCATTTTATTGCCGATTAGCTATGTTTAGCATCTTTGTGCATTCTGGCAGTCTATCTGTATTTTTTCCTTGGAAAAATGTCTATTTAGGTCTTCTCATTTTTTAAAAAAATATTTTGGGTGCAGTTCTGATATTGAGTTGTATGTGCTGTTTCTGTAGTTTAGATATGAACCCTTGCTTGGTCATCTTTTTGGTGTTAACCTCTTATCATGTGCAAATATTGTCTCTCCTTCAGCAGGTTGTCTTTTCATTTTGTCTTTGGTTTCCTTTGCTGTGCAAAATCTTTTACGTTTAGTGAAGTCCCATTTGTTTATTTTTGCTTTTGTTTCATTTGCCTTAGTAGACTGAACGCAAAACTGTTGCTATCATTTATGTTGAAGAATGTTCTGTATTTTCCTCTCGGGGTTTTATGGTCCTACATTTAGGTCTTTATTCAGTTTTGCGTTAATTTTATATACGGTGTGCTAAAATACTCTAATTTTATTCTTTTCCATGTAGCTGACCAGTTTTCCTAGTACCACTTATTGAAGAGACAGTTCTTTCTCCATATTGCCTGCTTTGTCACAAATCAATTAAATATACGTGTGTGGGCTTACTTCTGGGATCTCTATTCTATTCCAGTGATCTTTGTGTCTGTTTTTGCTCCGGTCCGATGCTCTTTGATTACTGTCGCTTTGCAGTATAATCTGAAGTCAAGGTGCCTGATGCCTCCAGCTCTGTTCTTTCTCAAGATTGTTTGGCTATTTGGGGTCTTTGTGTTTCTATACAAATTTTAAAATTACTTTTTCAAGTTCTATGAAAATGCTTTGGTATTCTAATAGGGATTGCATTAAATCTGTAGATTGTCTTTGGCAGTATGGTTATTTTAACAGTATTAATTCTTCCAGTCCATGCACCTGCTATATTTTCTCATCTTTTTCTGTTGCCTTCAACTTCTTTCACCAATGGCTGATACATTTCTGAGTACATGTCTTTTACTTGCTTAGGTGTGTTTGTTCTTAGGTATCTTATTATTTTTAGTGTGATTGCATATGGTATTGTTTTCTTAATTTTTTTCTTTCTGACAGCTTTGAGTTTTGTTTTTTTCTTCTTTTTCTAATTCCTTCAGGTGTAATGTTAGGTTGTTTATTTGATATTTTTCTTGTTTCCTAAGAATAAGCTGGTATCACTATAACTTCCCCTGTGAACTGCGTTGGCTGTGTCCCATAGATTTTGGATCACTGTGTGTTCATTTTCATTTCTCTTGGGTATTTTTAGAATCCCTCTTTAATTTCTTCACTGTTCCTTTCTTCCCCTTTTATTCCCTTCATCTGTGATGTGAGGACTATCTTTAATATGATGTTTGGATTTCTTTCAGTTGTGTGTGTGTGTGTGTGTGTGTGTGATTATTTAAGTTGCTGAGCTCTTAATTTCACGTGGACACTAACAACCCTGCATTGTTACTCTGCTCCCCCACAGTGACTGAATTTGACCTTATATTTTACATCTACTTGTTTTGTGTGTCCCTTAACTTCTTATTGTGAATATAGATGATTTTATTACTGTTTTCTTTCTTCCTTCCTATTAGCTGTGTACATGGTTGATTTACTGCCTTTGTTGAATATTTGCCTTATCCAATGAGGTTTTTCCGTTAGTAAGTTTCCTTTTCTAATTTTTATGTTTCAGTCATGGCCTTTTCTTTTTCACTGAGAAAAGCCCCTTTAAGATTTCTCATAAAGCTGGTTTGGCGATGCTGTGCTCTTTTAGTTTTGCTTCTCTGTAAAACTTTAGATCTCACCATCAAATCTGAAGGAGAGCCTTGCTGGGTAGAGTATTTTTGGTTATAGGCTTTTCCCTTTCATGACTTTAAATATACCATGCCACTCCCTTCTGGCATGCAGAGGTTATCCTGAAAAGTCAGCTGATAACTTTTTTTTTTTTTTTTTTTTTGTGGTACGCGGGCCTCTCACTGTTGTGGCCTCTCCCGTTGCGGAGCACAGGCTCCGGATGCGCAGGCTCAGCAGCCATGGCTCACGGGCCCAGCCGCTCCGCGGCATATGGGATCCTCCCAGACCGGGGCACGAACCCGTATCCCCTGCATCGGCAGGCGGACTCTCAACCACTGCGCCACCAGGGAGGCCCCAGCTGATAACTTAATGCAAGTTCGCATGTTTGTAACTTGTTGCTTTTCCTTTGCTCCTTTTAATAGTGTCTTTTTATCTTTATTTTTTTGCCATTTTAATTACAATGAGTCTTGGTGTGGTCCTCTTTGGGTTGATCCTGTTTTGGCCTTACTGTGTTTACTGGACTTGGATGTCTGTTTTCTTTCCCAGGTTATGGAAGTTTTCAGCTCTTATGTCTTCAGGTATGCTCTACACTGCTTTCTCTTTCCTTTTTGCTTCTGGGACCAGTATAATGCAAATATTAGTACACTTGATGTTTCACATGTCTGTTCAACTTTCTTCATTTCATTTTAATCTATTGTTTTACAGTTCATCTTCAGTGATTGCCAGTACTCTGTCCTTCAGTTTTCTGATTCATTCCTCTGTGTCATTTAGTCTACAGTAGTTTCTTTTTAGTGTATTTTTCATTTCAGTTATTGTATTCCTCATCTCTGTTTTGTTGTTCTTTAATGCTCTAACTCTTTTTAAAAAAATTCTACCTTCTTGCTCTGGTCGTCCATTCTTCTCCTGAGTTCTTTGATCATCTTTATAGTCATTACCTTGAACTATTTTTTAAGGAGATTGGCTACCTCCACTTCACTTAGATCTTCTTCTGAGTTCTTATCTTGTTCCTTTATTTGGATCGTGTTTCAGTGTCACCTCATTTTTCTTAACTTGCTGGTTTTATTGCTATGTACGTAGTAGGTTTGTTACATTTCCTGACCTTCTAGAAGTGGCCTTTTGTAGGAGAGGTCCTATGTGTCCCAGAAGCCCACTGTCCCCTGGTCACTAGAACTGTATGTTCTAGGTGTACCCCCTATGTTGGCTACTTGGGCTCTTCTATTGTGGTGGGCTGACTACTGTGGGTGGTCTGGTAGGCTTGGCTGCCCCCAGACTGCTTGTTTGACAGACTCTGCCTTGTATGGAGGCTGTCTGTGCTGCTTGGTGAGGCTAAATCATAAGGCAGTTGGCTGCACGGCTCTGTGGGACACCAAATCTAGTGCTGGTTCACTTATGGGTAGAATTGCAGTCCAGGTGATATCAGGGCTAGTGCCCAGTCACTGGGGTGATGCTGGCTACTGGGAGGAAGACACAGGTCCTGAGTTCTGGCTGCAGGGCCCAGGAGTCTCAGAGTTGGTGTTGGATCACTGTTCCTGACACAGCTATCTGCAGGGTCTGGGGTATCCCTAATCTTGTGCTGTCATTCTGATGGGCAGGGTCAAGACCCAAGTGAGTCCATGGCTGCTTCTGGCCTGCAAGTGAGTGTTCTGGTCACACAGGCTGCTGGGCTGTGGTATTCCTGGAGCTGGTGTGTGCCTGTTGGTGTATGAGGCTGATCCCACTGCTAGAGCAGATTTGCTGTTGGGTAGGTCCAAGCTCCATCCAGTCCCTGTGCAGTAATCACCTGCCGACGGTGAGACTGATTCCAAGGCCAGAGCAGGCTCACTTGTCAGAGGGGCCAAGGACTCTGGGGCTGGTGCCTCTCCACTTAGGTGTGGAGGCTGGTCCTGGGGCTTTTGGTTGCTGGGCCCATGTCCAGCGGCAGCTGTGCATTGAGAGGGTCTGAAAGCAGCCTGTTTGCTGGTGGATGGGGCTATGCCCCTGCTCAGTTAGTTGCTTGGCCTGCAGCATCCTAGTACTTGTGTCTATAGTCTGGTGGAAACGGGTAGGGCTAGACCCTGAGGCTAAAAAGATAGAGGGAGGACTCTGAAATTATGCTTGCTGGTACCAGTGGCCACGAGGTAGAAGGAGCTCCCCCAAGTGGCTGCTGCCAGTGTCTATGTCCCTGAGGCTGTGCTGTAGTTGCCTCTGGACTCTCTGGGAGACTCTCCAAGATCAGAAGGTAGGTGTGACCCAGGATCAGTTCAAATGACTGCTTCTGTTCTGATTCTCGGGTCATGTGGGATTTTGTGAGCATTTTTTTTTTTTTTTTTTTTTTTTTTGCAGTACGCGGGCCTCTCACTGCTGTGGCCTCTCCCGTTGCGGAGCACAGGCTCCGGACGTGCAGGCTCAGCGGCCATGGCTCACGGGCCCAACCGCCCCGCGGCATGTGGGATCCTCCCGGAACGGGGCACGAACCCCTGTCCCCTGCATCAGCAGGTGGACTCTCAACCACTGAGCCACCAGGGAAGCCCTGTGAGCATCTTTTAAGTGTGGAATCTCTATCTCCCACAACCCTCTGGCTCTCTGGAAAATAAGCACCACTGGTCTTCAAGGCCCAACTTTCTAAGAACCCTTCTTTCCAGAACAGGGTCCCTGGGCTTGGGAGCCTGATGTTGGGTTCATACCCCTCGCCACCTGGGTGCACCTCAGAAATTGTAATTATTCTGCCATCTGTGGGCCACCCACCTGGGGGGATAGGTCTTGACTCTGTTGAGATTTTGCCCTTCCTTCCTGTCTTGCCGAGGTGCCGTCCTTATATCTTTAGCTCTAAAACATCTTTTATGGTAGGTCCCGGCCTTTTTCATCAATTGCTGTTCTGTAAACAGTTGTGACTTTGGTGTGCCCATGAGAGGCATCAAGCTCTGGGTCTTTGAATGCTACCATCTTAGACAATCTCTCCACTTCATTCTTAAATCATATGATTTAATTTTTCTTAGTATCTTATTTGACTAGCGACAGTTTAAAATTTATTATCACTCATGTTTACTTCTCCTGTTTTAAAAAAAAATTGAATAGTGCATTCATTCATCTTGAAATGAAGGTAGTGACCTGTGAATTTCCATACCTCAAAAATCAAGGATAGAACAAAAGCATTTTCTACCGGTTTTACCCTCAAACTCTGCACCCCACACCAGACTGGGGATTAACCTCTTGCACCCATGCTCACCTTCTTTTTTTGGACCGTTAACCATCGCTGCATCTGTATGTGTGTTGACAAAGTGAACTCTAGTCTTTCCAGTTTTTGTGTTTTGTTTTTTGGATTAGGGAACAGTCCTACTATGAATGTACATTTACTGGTCTGCTGAAGTTCATATTAAACCTGTCAAGCACATTACCAGAATTGGAATTGCTTGTATATACACTTTGATAAATTTTAGAGACAATGGTAGAACAGAAGTAAATTGTATTTCAAATCCCACAATATTCTCACACCATGAAAACCCTTCCCTTTTTAATATATTTGTGTGTAGTTTATCTTTTTGCCCATACTGTATTTCCCAGAGATGGGTAAGTGTTACGTTTCTTGCTAGCACATTTACGGTATTGTTCAAAGTCAGGCGTTTAGTGATTTAACATGATCATATTTCCATGAACTTGCAAGTACAAGATCTTCTCTCACACTGTCTTTTACTCCCTGCTTTTTTATATTGCCCTCCTAATTCTCAGTCCTGGTCTTTCTTTATGTTCTTCATCAACCTGGATAGGTTATACTATTTTTTCCCTTATTCAAGACCAATAGAATAGAATAGAACACCCAGAAATAAACCCTGATATATGGCCAAATGGGTTTTGACAAGTTGCCAAGTCTTTTCAAAGTAGAAAGGATAGTATTTTCAACAAATGATGCTGAGAAGTCTTGTTGTCAACATGCAAAAGAAGGAAGATGGACCCTTACCTAACATCATATGCAAAAATTAATGAAAACATATCAAAAAACTAAATATAAGACCTAATAAAATAAAAAGTCTTAGAAGAAGACACAGGAGAAGAGCTTCATGACATTGTATTTGGCAGTTATTTCCTCAATATGAAACGAAGGAACAACAAAGGTACAGCTAACAAAAAAATAAACAATTTGCAGTACATATTTAAAAAAATGTGTATCAAAGGAATGTAAACAGAATAAAATGGCAACCCACAAGATGGGAGAAAATATTTGAAAGCCATCTATCTGACAAGATATTTCTATTCAGAATATACAGAGAACTCCTACAACTCAACAAGAAGCAAACACCCTGATTCAAAAATGGGTAAAAGACTTGAATAGATGGTTCTTCAAAAAGATGTACAAATGACTAAGCACTTGAATAGATTCTCCATATCATTAAATGCATGTTTATATATTTGTGTGCATGCATACACACACAAGCACACACACACATACACAAGCAGAAAACAAGTATCGGTGAGGATGTGAGGGAGTTGGAAGCATTGTGCTCTGTCAGTGGGAATGTAGAATGATACAGCTGCTTTGCAAAAGAGTATGGCAATTTTTCAGATATTGAAAAATAGAATTACTACATGATCCAGGAAATTTTTACTATGAGGTATACCCAAAGGAATTGAAATCAGGGTCTTAAAGTAATATTTGTACTCCAGTGTATAGAGCAGTAATAATCACAGTAGCTAAAATATGAAAGCAACCTAAATGTTCATCCACTAGTTCCTGGATAAGCAAAGTGTGGTATACCCATATAATACAATATTATTCAGTGTTAAGAAGGAAAACATCTAGGAATATGCTACAACGTGGATGAATCCTCAGGAAATTTAGCTACCAAATATGCCATTTTTGTGACTTTTAGTGAGTCATAACAATGCAACTACTTATTTCAATTATATGGGGTACTTAGTGTAGTCAAAACCATAGAAATTGGGAGGGTAATGATGCTTTTCAGGTGGTTATGGAACAAAAAGGAAAGTTATGTTTAAAGGATATAGAGTTACAGTTTTAGAACGTAGAAAAGAATTAGAAAGATAAATGGCGATGTTGATCGCCCAATAATATGAATGTATTTAATATCACTGAACGGTGCACTTTATAATAATTAACATGTTATACTTTATGTTATTTGATGTTACTGACATACAAAATTGGGAAAGAATGTAATATCAGGAAAGGAGTGGCCCTGGGATACAGCAGAGAGTAATCAGAAGGGTGAGACACTGCATATGTTGAAGAAGAAGAGCTGAGAGTCTTCATTGGACAGAAGAGACTTTATAAAAAAGAAAAAAAATTACTCTGAGGGTGTATTAAATAGATATCTGTGGGTGTACTGCTATCTCCCATGGGTTATCTTTAAGAGTCTTTAATAAAGTCCATAAGGCTTGCTGAGGCTTTTTTAAAAACTGGATTCCCTAGGAGATAATTAGAGGGTGGTACTTAAGTCTATGTCTAAGTTGACAGATTTTGCAGGGAAGACGAACCTGAGAACAGTGGAGGTCCTGAGAGTGTAAGTACATGGAAATTGGAAAAAATAATAATAAAGGGAATTAGGAAAACTTTTGACTTCGAAGGTCATGTATTACTGAGTCATACCTGAGGTTTCTAAGGAGTTATATACACAGTTGCTATTTGGATTGCTTGTTGATGAAGATCAGTGGAAAAACTAGAGTCGTTTCCAAGTGTAGGTAAGATATAATGAGAGGATGGAGGTGGGAAGTAGGGAGGCCCAGAGAAAAGTTGGAAGGTCATATTGGGCCAAGATGGTGGTAATATCCAGCAGAACGGATGGTAGGGCAGACTGTGGTTTCATCTTTTTTATTTCGGCTCCCCACCTCATCCTTAATAATTCTTTGGGAATATTTCATTGCTCTGTGATGCAGGTACAGAATTCGAGTGAGGAGACTACACCCTCAGCATCCAGCTGTCTGAGTCCTCAGTGTGCTTCAAATGATGATGGAGAACTATTGCTTCTTTATGAGAAGAGTTAGTACCTCGTAGCTAAGCTTTAGCTGGAGCTTATGCAGGATTGATTCCAATTTATATATACTGTTGGCATGGAGGTTCCTCCTCCTCTTTTCTTGACCATTATGAAATGAATCTATATTTCTCAATATTTGTGTGTATCAGATAAATACATTAAGTAAAGGAATCTTATATATTGCTCCCTGCATAGTTTGCTCTTTCTTGTTTCTCTTTTACCTTTACTAAATTAGCACAGTGAGAGACCGTGCAATGTTCTGATCAGGAGAGATCAGAACATCATATTTCTAGAGAGGTTGGTGGGACAGAGCAGGGGTCCCAGGGAGAATCAAAGCTTCTGTTTCTACTTGGAAGTGTACCTGTATAGAGTAGAGGGCTCCAGGAAATATCCTAGAATATTGCAATGTCCCTGCGGGAGATCATTAAGAGAGGCAGGATCCGGTTGTTCGTAGACTTTTTGCTGAAGGTCAGTCGACTAGTGTGAGTTGAATCCATTTTGTAGAAAAGATTTGCATGAGTCTAATAATTCCTGATGTTGAGCTTTTGTTGATTTTCCTGTTTTTAAAAAAAGAGTAAAACTTACCTCTTCATACTATCTCCTTGAAAAATTTGCCTGTTTTGAATTTTTTTGGCCATTCCCTAGCTCAGGATACTTTTTGAGGGCAGGTGTCCTTTACAGCCCTGAGACCTTGTGAATGTTAAGTGACCATTAGCTGTGGGCTTAAACCCCTCTTGCGGGAAATGGCCACAAGTCAACAGCATTTCTACATTTCGAACTCTGGGTTTTTGGGCAACAGAGCCTTCTTGGAAATCGTGTTAGGAGGCTGAAAATTAGAGTAGAATGTGCCAGGGCAAATCCCCAAGAGCTTATATCTCCTTATTTCTTGTTTGTTTTTTAAATTTAATTTTTATTTATTATTAAGGCAAATTAGATAAAAATGTGTTTTTCTAGGTGTACAGAGTTTAGTTTATTATGTCTATGTATCTGTCTATTCATCTTTGGGTCCTTTCCCATGTAGGTTATTACAGAGTGTTGAGTAGACCTCTCGGTATTCCATAGGTATTTTGTGATTATATATTTCATATGTATTAGTACATGTCTGTTAACCCCCATATCCTAATTCATCCATTTCTTACACCTTTCCATTTGCTTAAACATAATTTTCTTTTGTTAATCCATGCGTGTCCTTCTCTTGGAAATAAGTTCTTGGGTATCAGTTTTTAGGTAATACCTAGAAGTGATGTCATAGGATATTTGTCTTTTGGTTTCTTTCTTACTTCAAGTTGAGTGATAATCTTAAGGTCCTTCTATGGTGGTGCAAACGGCACTGTTTCATTCTTTTCCATGGCTAATATTCCATTGTATACGTGGGCCTCTTCTTCTTTGTATGTTGTTCTGTTGATGGACATTTCGGTGTCTTCCAAGTCTTGGCTATGGTAAATGTTCCTGCAGTGCATGATTGCCAGCCTGTGTCTTTTTGATTCTGCTCTGGTCAGGTGATAGGCCCATCAAAGGGCCTACAAGATCACATAGTACCTCAAGTTTTTCGTTTAAGCACACATCCATTCTGTTCTCGCTACTGGCTGTTACCAGTTTACATCCCCCCAACAACTAGAGGGTATACAGTTCTCTGAAAGCTCTTCAGCATTTATTCTTTGTAAACTTTTTGCTGATGATCATTCTGACGGCTGTGAGGTGAACGTTTCTGTAGATTGGATTTGAATGGCTTTATTAATTCCTGATGTTGAGCATTTTACCATGCCTCTTTTTCTTTCAACAAACAAAAAGAAAGAAAGACAAAGTTTGTGTAACCTAAGCCTGTTGAAATTGTCTTCTTGAAATGTTGATGTCTTTTGAATTTTCTGGTCGATTTAGGAAACAACTATATGTGATATCATAGGATAGGTGTCCTCCGCTTTCTCACTTACTATCAGTTGCGTGATTACCTCTAGACTCATCTACCGTGCTGCAAATGGTATTGTTTCATTTTCTTTTTTGGGTAATATTCCATCTGTACATGTACCAGTTTTCTTTGTCCACTCATCTGTTGATGGACTTTTTGGTTGCTTCCATGTCTTGGCTATTGTAATACTGCTGCGGTACAGATTTGCCTGCCTGTGTCTTTCCAATTCTGTCTTTTTACGTTATAGGCCCAGGAGTGGGCCTGCTGCATCCTATAGTAGCTCAATGTTTACCTTTTCAAAGCACCTCCATTCTGTTCCCATTAGTGGCTCTTACCAGGTTACGTCCCACTTCAAATTGATGGTATGCATTTCTCCACAACCCCTTCAGCATTGACTGTTTGTAGTTTTTTGGCTGATGGTTATTCTGAGGGGTGCGAGCTGTTACCTCTTTGTGGTTGGATTTGCATGTGTCTTGTAATCCCTTGAAAGTGAGCTTTCAGGCATGTCCTTTTATTTTTCAAACTCTGAGTATAGCTTACTTCTTCAAATGGTTTTCTTGAAGTTATGTGCCACATTATGACATTTTTTGTCCTTTACCTGTGTAAAGACATTTTCAGGGCAGGTTTCATTTACAGCCCTGCAGTAGTTTTGCGTATGAACTCACCATTAGCACAGATTTTAAAGCTGCTGTTGCAAGTAAGGGCCAGAGAGCAGCAGCATTTCTACGTTCCCTACTTTGGTACCTAGGGAAACAGCCCTTCTACCAGTGGTGTTCCTCAGTTATAAATTAGAGTGGAATGTGCCCTGATAAACCCACAAAAGCTTATGTCTCCTTACTTGTGTTTGTTTTTTAAATTTAATTTATATTTTTTAGTGGAGTAATATTCCATTGTGTACATGGACCACTTCTTCTTTGTGCATTCCTCTGTTGATGGACATTTTCGTTGCATCCAAGTGTTGGCTATGGGAAATATTGCTGGAGTGAAGGATTGCCAGCCTGTGACTTTTTGATTCTCATTTTCTCACGTGATAGGCCCAGCAGTGGGTATGCTTAATTGACTGGTAGCTCAATGTTTACATTGCAAAGCACCTCCATTGTGTTTTCATTAGTGGCTCTTACCATGTCCCACTTAGTACCAAGGGTAAGCATTTCTTTATTTTTTTATTTTTTTATTTTCTGCTTTATAACAAAGTGAATCAGTCTTACATATACATCTGTTCCCACATCCCTTCCCTCTTGCGTCTCCCTCCCTCCCACCCTCCCTATCCCACCCCTCCAGGTGGTCACAAAGCACCGAGCTGATCTCCCTGTGCTATGCGGCTGCTTCCCAAGGGTAAGCATTTCTCGAAAACCCCTTCAGCATTCATTGTTTGCACAATTTTTGCCTATGGCTATTCTGACTGGTGTTAGCTGACAGGTTTTTGTAAATTGGATTTACATATCTTTAATAATTCCTCGTGTTCAGCATTTTTCCAGGCCTTTTTTTTTGTATTAAAAAAAAAAAAGTGTGTTGGGCTTCCCTGGTGGCGCAGTGGTTGAGAGTCCACCTGCCGATGCAGGGGACACGGGTTCGTGCCCCGGTCCGGGAAGATCCCCCATGCCGCGGAGCGGCTGGGCCCGTGAGCCATGGCCGCTGAGCCTGCACGTCCGGAACCTGTGCTCCGCAACGGGAGAGGCCACAACAGTGAGAGGCGCGTGTACCGCTAAAAAAAAAAAAAAAAAAAAAGTGTGAGTACGATATACCTCTTGAAATTTTCTTCTTGGACGGTTGCCCTCTTATGAATTTTTTGGTCGATTTTAGATCCCAGGATTTTTTTTGAGGTTAGGTGTCATTTACAGGTCTGCAATGATTGTGAATATTTAGTGACCATTAGCACTGGGTGTAAAGCTGCGGTTTGGGGAAACGGCCACAAGGCGGCAGCATTTCTCCATTACCAAATCTGGTTACTAGGGTAGCAGAGCCTTTCTGGAAGTCGTGTTCCTAGTTTGTAAATTAGATTGGAATGTGCCAGGAAAAACCCCTGTGAGTTTATGTCTTATTACTTCTTGTTCGTTTGTTTTAGTTTTTTAAATCGGGGTAATGATTATTCTTTGTCCTAGGCGTACACAATCTGGTTAATTTGGACACTATCTATGTCTATTCATGTACAGAACCTCTTCCCATGTAAATTATTACAGTGTTCCATAGACCTCCCTTGCTATATGGTCAGCCTTTTTGTTATATGTATTTAATTCGTATTTGTATACGTATGATAACCCTAATCTTAATTTATCCATTCCCACCACCTTTCCTTTTATTTTATTTATTTATTTATTTTTTTTGCGGTTCGCGGGCCTCTCACTGTTGTGGCCTCTCCCGTTGCAGAGCACAGGCTCCAGACGCGCAGGCTCAGCGGCCATGGCTCACGGGCCCAGCCGCTCCGCGGCATGTGGGATCTTCCCAGACCGGGGCACGAACCCGTGTCCCCTGCATCGGCAGGCGGACTCTCAACAACTGCGCCACCAGGGAAGCCTCACCTTTCCTTTTAGATAAGCATAGTTTGTTTTCTAAGTCTGTAATTGTCTTTCTCTGTGGAAATATGTACATTTGTGTCAGTTGTTAGATAACACGTATAAGTGATATCATAGGATATATGGCTTTTGCCTTCCGAGTTACCTCATGTTCCGTGATTATCTCTAGGCTCATCTATGGTGCCTGAAAGAGCAGTGTTTCATTGTTTTCCATGGCTAATATTCCATTGTGTACATGGACCACTTCTTCTTTATCCATTCATCTGTTGGTGGACATTTTGGTTGCTTCCATGTCTTCTCTATTGTGAATATGGCTGCAGTGCAGCTGTTTCAGCCTGTCTTCTCGATTCTGGTCTTCTCAGGTGAGAGGCCCAGCAGTGGGCCTAATGCATCGAATGGTAGCTCAATTTTTACTTTTAAACGCAGCTCCTTTCTGTTCTTATTACTAGCTGTTACCACTTTACATCTCACCAGCAGCTGAAGGGTACACAGTTCTCTAAAACCCCTTCATCATTTATTGTTTGTAGACTTTTTGCTCGAGGTCAGTTGACTGGTGTGAGCTGAATCCATTTTGTAGATTAAATTTGCATGAGTCTAATAATTCCTGATGTTGAACTCTTATCGATTTTCCTGTTTTTAAAAAAAGAGTGAGTAAAACTTACCTCGTCATACTATCTTCTTGAAAAATTTGCCTGTTCTGAATTTTTTTTAATGTTGAGCCTTCTTTTAATTAATTAATTAATTTTTTAAATTTTTGGCTGTGTTGGGTCTTCGTTTCTGTGCAAGGTCTTTCTCTAGTTGTGGCAAGCAGGGGCCACTCTTCATCGCGGTGCACAGGCCTCTCTCACTGTCGCGGCCTCTCTTGTTGCGGAGCACAGGCTCCAGACGCACAGGCTCAGTAGTTGTGGCTCACGGGCCCAGCTGCTCCACAGCACGTGGGATCTTCCCAGACCAGGGCTCGAACCCGTGTCCCCTGCATTAGCAGGCAGAATCTCAACCACTGTGCCACCAGGGAAGCCTGCCTGTTTTGAATTTTTTTGGCCATTCCCTAGCTCAGGATATTTTTTTAGGGCAAGTGCCTTTACAGCCCTGAGTCCTTGTGAATGTTAAGTGACCATTAGCTGTGGGGTTAAAGCTCGTCTTGCTGGTAACGGCCACAAGTTGGCAGCATTTCTACATTTCGAACCCTGGGTTTTTGGGCAACAGAGTCTTCCTGGAAATCGTGTTAGTAGGCTGAAAATTAGAGTAGAATGTGCCAGGGCAAATCCCCAAGAGCTTATATCTCCTTACTTCTTGTTTGTTTTTTAAATTTAATTTTTTTATTTATTATCAGAGCAAATTAGATAAAAATGTTGTGCTTGTTCGATGTGTACAGTATCCAGTTTTTTATGTCTATGTATCTATCTATTCATCTTTGGTGCTTTCCCATGTAGGTTATTACAGAATGTTGAGTAGACCTCTCTTGGTATTCCATAGGTATTTTGTGATTATATATTTCATATGTATTAGTACATGTCTGTTAACTCCCACATCCTAATTCATCCATTCCGTACACCTTTCCATTTGGTTAAACATAATTTTTTTTTTTTAAAGAAGATGTTGGGGGTAGGAGTTTATTAATTTATTTTTGCTGTGTTGGGTCTTCGTTTCTGTGTGAGGACTTTCTCTAGTTGTGGCAAGCGGGGGCCACTCTTCATTGCAGTGTGTGGGCCTCTCACTATTGCGGCCTCTCTTGTTGCGGAGCACAGGCTCCAGACATGCAGGCTCAGTAGTTGTGGCTCACGGGCCTAGTTGCTCCACGGCATGTGGGATCCTCCAAGACCAGGGCTCGAACCCATGTGCCCTGCATTAGCAGGCAGATTCTCAACCACTGCGCCACCAGGTAAGCCCTGTTTCATTCTTTTCCATGGCTAATACTCCATTATGTACATGGACCTCTTCTTTGTGCGTTGTTCTGTTGATGGACATTTTGTTTTTTGCCAATTCCTGGCTATTGGAAATGTTCGTGCAGTGCAGTATTGCCACCCTGTGTCTTTTTGTTTCTGCTCTCTCAGGTGATAGGCCCATCAAAGAGCCTACCAGATCACATTCTACGTCAATTTTTACGTTTAAACGGACATCCATTTTCTTCTCACTACTGGCTATTACCAGTTCACATCCCCCAGCAGCCAGAGGGTACACAGTTCTCTGAAACCCCTTCAGCATTTATTCTTTGTAAACTTTTTGCTGATGATCATTCTGATGGCTGTGAGGTGAACCTTTCTGTAGATTCGATTTGCATGGCTTTATTAATTCCTGATGTTGAGCATTTTTCCATGCCTCTTTTTTATTTTATACAAACAGAAAAAAGAAAAGAGACAAAGTGTGCGTAAAATATGCCTGTTGAAATTGTCTTCTTGAAATGTTGACGTCTTTTGAATTTTCTGGTTGATTTATGACGCCAGGATTTTTTTTTTTTTGATGGCAGGTGTCATTTACAGGCCTGCAATTATTTTGAATATTACGTGACCATTAGCGCTGGGTTTAAAGCTGCTGCTGTGGAAACGGCCAAAAGGCGGCAGCATTTCTCCATTCCCAAATCTGGTTGCTAGGGCAACAGAGCGTTTATGGAAGTCGTGTTCCTAGGCTGTAAATTAGAATGGAATGTGTCACGAAAAAGCCCCTTAAGTTTATGTCTCTTTACTTCTTGTTCGTTTTTTTAATTCAATTTTTATTTTTTATCACAATGAATTTGATTACAATGTTTTATTTGTTCTAGCTATGCGTGATGTGGTTCTTTTACACATATACATATATCTATTCTTCTTCGGATCCTTTTTCCATGTAGGTTATGACACAATATTGAGTAGTCTTCTCTTGGTATTCCGTAAGTCTTTGGTGATTATATATTCCACATGTGTTTGTATATCTCTGTTAACTCCAATGTCCTAATGTATCCAATCCTCACACCTCTCCATTTGTTGAACCATAAGTTTGTTTAATGAATCTGTGTTTGCCTTTTGCTGTGGAAATATCTTCATTGGTATCAGTTTTTAGCTAACACCTATAGGTGATATCATATGATATGTGTCTTTCATTTTCTGTCTTACCACAAGTTGTGTGATTACCTCTAGACTCACCTTGGGTGCTGCAAATGGCATTGTGTCATTTTTTTCCTTGGCTAATATTCCATTTGAACAGGTACCAGTTCTTCTTTGTCCACTCAATTGTTGATGGACTTTTTGGTTGCTTCTATGTCTTGGCTATTGTAATACTGTGCAACACAGATTTGCCTGCCGGTGTTTTCCCAATTCTGTCTTCTTAGGTTATAGGCCCAGGAGTTGGCCTGCTGAATCTTATGGTAGCTCAATGTTAACCTTTTAAAGGCACCTCCATTCTGTTCCCATTAGTGGCTCTTACCAGGTTACGTCCCACTTCAAATTGAGGGTATGCATTTCTCCACAACCCCTTCAGCATTTATTGTTTGTAGGTTTTTTTGCTGATGGTTATTCTGAGGGGTGCGAGCTGATACCTCTTTGTGGTTGGATTTGAATGTGTCTCATAATACTTTGAAATGAGCTTTCAGGAATGTCTTTTTATTTTTCAAACTCTGAGTACAGCTTATCTGTTCAACTTGTTTTCTTAAAGTGTGTGCCACATTTTGAAATTTTTGCCCTTTACGTGCGTCAAGACATTTTGAGGGCAGGTTTCATTTACAGCCCTGAAATACGTGTGCATATGAAGTGACCATTAGCACAGGTTTTAAAGCTGCTGTGGCAGTTCACGGCCAGAGGGCGGCAGCATTTCTACGTTCCCCACTCTGGTAACTAGGGAAACGGACCTTCCTGCCAGTGGTGGTCTGGGTTATACATTAGAGTGGGATGTTTCCGGATAAACACTCAAAAGCTTATGTCTCCTTACTTATGTTTGTTTTTGAAATTTAATTTTTATGTTTTATTGGAGTAATATTCCATTGTGTACATGACCACATCTTCTTTGTGCATTCCTATGTTAATGCACATTTTCGTTGCTTGCAAGTGTTGGCTATGGTAAATATTGCTGGAGTACAGGATTGCCAACCTGTGTCTTTTTGATTCTCATCTTCTCAGGTGATAGCCCCAGCACTGGGTATGCTTGATTGAATGGTAGCTCAATGTTTACCTTTTCAAGGCACCTCCATTGTGTTTCCATTAGTGGCTCTTACCATGTCCCACTTAGCAACAAGAGTATGCATTTCTCGAAAACCCCTTCAGCATTCATTGTTTGAACAATTTTGGCCAATGGCCGTTCTGACTGGTGTAAGCTGATAGGTTTTTGTAATTTGGATTTGCATGTCTTTAATAATTCCTAATGTTCAACATTTTTCCACACCCTTTTCTTTTCTATAAAAAAAAAGAAAAAAGTTTGAGTACAATATACCTCTTGAAATTTTCTTCTTGGTAGATGGCCCTCTTGAATTTTTTGGTCGATTTTCGACCCCAGGATTTTTTTTGATGCCAGGTGTCATTTACAAGCCTGCAATGATTGTGAATATTTAGGTTGTAAATTAGAATGGAATGTGCCAGGAAAAAGCCCCTTAAGTTTATGTCTCAATACTTCTTATTAGTTTTTTTGATTTAATTTTTATTTTTTACCACAACAAATTTGATTACAATGTTTTGTTTTTTCTAGGTGTGCATGATGTGGTTCTTTTACACATATACATACATGTATTCTTCTTTGGATCCTTTCCCCATGTAGGTTATGACACAATCTTGAGTAGTCTTCTCTTGGTATTCCGTGGATCTTTGGTGATTACGTATTTCACATGTGTCTGTATACCTCTGTTAACCCCAATATCATAATGTATCCAATCCTCACACCTTTCCATTTGGTGAACCATAAGTTTGTTTAATGAATCTGTGGTTGCCTTCCTCTATGGAAATATCTTCACTGGTATCATTTTTAGAAAACAACTATATGTGATATCATAGGATATGTGTCTCTTTCTGACTTACTACAAGTAATGTGATTACTTCTACACTCATCTACGGTGCTGCAAATTGCATTGTTTCATATTTTTCCTTGGCTAATATTCCGTCTGTACATGTACCAGTTCTTCTTTGTCCACCCATCTGTTGATGCACTTTTTGGTTGCTTCCATATATTGGCTATTGTAATACTGCTGCAATGCCGATATGCCAGCCTGTGTCTTTCCGATTCTGTCTTCTTAGGTTATAGTTCCAGGAATGGGCCTGCTGGATCATATCGTAGCTCAATATTTACCTTTTAAAGGCACCTCCATTCTGTTCTCATTAGTGGCTCTTTCCAGGTTATGGCCCACTTAAAGTTGAGTGTATGCATTTCTCCCCAACACCTTCAGCATTCCGTGTTTGTAGTTTTCATGCTGATGGTTATTCTGACTGGTGTGAGCTGATACCTCTTTGTGGTTGGATTTACATGCGTCTAATAATCCATTGAAATTGAGCGTTAAGGCATATCCTTTTTTTTTTCAAACTGTGATTACAGCTTACTTCTTCAAATATTTTCTTAAAGTATGTGCTACATTTTGAAATTTTTTGGCCATTACCTCCCACAAGACATTTTGAGGGCTGGTTTCACTTATAGCCCTGCAGTACTTTTTCATATGAAGTGACGATTAGCACAGGTTTTAACGCTGCTGTTTCAGGTAACGGCCAGAGGGTGGCAGCATTTCTACATTCCACATGCTGGTACTAGGGAAACAGACCTTCCTGACAGCGGTGTTGCTCTGTTATAAATTAGAGCAGAATGTGCCCGGATAAACCCACAAAAGCTGATGTCGCCTTACTTATGCTTGTTTTTTTAAAAATTTAATTTATACTTTTTTTTTTTTTTTTTTTGCGGTACGCGGGCCTCTCACTGTTGTGGCCTCTCCCGTTGCGGAGCGCAGGCTCCGGATGCGCAGGCTCAGTGGCCATGGCTCACGGGCCCAGCCGCTCCGTGGCATGTGGGATCTTCCCAGACCGGGACACGAAACCGTGTCCCCTGCATCGGCAGGCGGACTCTCAACCACTGCGCCACCAGGGAAGCCCTAATTTATACTTTTTAGTGGAGTAATATTCCATTGTGTACATGGGCCACTTCTTCTTTGTGCATTCCTCTGTAGATGGACATTTTTGTTGCTTCCAAGTGTTGGCTATGGTAAATATTGCTGGAGTACAGGTTTGCCAGCCTGTGACCTTTTCATTCTCATTTTCTCAGGTGATAGGCAAAGCAGTGTGTATGCTTGATTGACTGGAAGCTCAGTGTTTACCTTTTCAAAGCACCTCCATTGTGTTTTCATTAGTGGCTCTTACCACGTCCCACTTAGCACCGAGGGTACGCATTTCCCCACAACCCCTTCAGCATTCATTGCACAATTTTTGCCGATGGCCATTCTGACTTGTGTTAGCTGATAGGTTTTTGTAATTTGGATTTGTATGTCCTTAGTAATTCCTAATGTTTAGCATTTTCCCACACCTTTTTATTTTCTATTTTTAAAAAAAGAAAAATAGTGTGAGTAGTATATATCTCTTGAAATTTTCTTCTTGGAAGGTTGCCGTTTTTAAATTTTTTAGTCGATTTTCGACCCCAGGATCTTTTTTGAGGGCACGTGTTATTTACAGGCCTGCAATTATTGAGAATATTTAGTGACCTTTAGCACTGGGTTTAAAGCTGCTCTTGTGGGAAACGGCCACAAGGAGGCAGCGTTTCTCCATTACGAAATCTGGTTACTAGGGCAGCAGAGCTTTTCTGGAAGTCGTGTTCTTAGCTTGTAAATTAGAACGGAATGTGTCAGAAAAAAGCCCCTTAAGTTTATGTCTCATTACTTATTCTTCGTGTTTTTACTTTAATTTTCATTTGTTATCAGAGCACGTTTGATTACACTGTTCTGTTTGTTCTAGGTGTGCAAGATGAGGTTCTTTTACACACACACACATATATATATATATGTATTCTTCTTCAGATCCTTTTCCCATGTTGGTTATGACACAATGTTGAGAGTCTCTTGGTATGCCGTAGTTCTTTGGTTATTACGTATTTCACATGTTTTTGTATATCACTGTTTACCCCAATATCATAATGTTTCCAATCCTCACACCTTCCATTTGGTGTACCATAAGTTTGTTTAATGAATCTGTGATAGCCTTTCTCTGTGGAAGTATCTTCATTGGTATCAATTTTTAGGTAACACCTATAAGTGATATCATAGGAAAGGTGTCTTTCACTTTCTGACTAACTACAAGTAGCGTGATTACTTCGAGACTCATCTATGGGCTGCAAATGACATTGTTTCATTTTTTCCCCAGGTAATATTCCATCTCTACATGTAGCAGTTCTTCTTTGCCCACCCATCTGTTGGTGGACTTTTTGGTTGCTTCCATATCTTGGCTATTGTATTACTGTGCAGTGCATATTTGCCTGCCTGTGTCTTTCCAATTGTGTCTTCTTAGGTTATAGGTCCAGGAATGGGCCTGCTGGATCATATGGTAGCTCAATGTTTACCTTTTAAAGGCACCTCCATTCTCTTCTCATTAGTAGATCTTTCCAGGTTACATCCCTGTTAAAGTTGAGGGTATGCATTTCTCCACAACACTTTCAGCATTCAGTGTTTGTAGTTTTCTTGCTGATGGTTATTCTGACTGGTGTGAGCTGATACCTCTTAGTGGTTGTATTTGCATACGTCTAATAATCCGTTCAAATTGAGCTTTAAGACGTTCTTTTTTTTTCAAACTGTGATTACAGCTTACTTTTTCAACTTGTTTTCTTAAAATATGTGCCACATATTGCAAATTTTGGCCATTACCTCCCTCAAGACATTTTGAGGGCAGGTTTTATTTCCTGCCCTGCAGTACTTGTTCATATGAAGTGACCGTCAGCACAGATTTTAAAGCTGCTGTTGCAGGTAACGGCCAGAGAGCAGCAGCATTTCTGTTTTTCCCACTCTGCTACCTAGGGAAACAGACCTTCCTGCCATTGGTGTTCCTCAGTTATAAAGTAGAGTGGAATGTGCCCTGATAATCCCCAAAAGCTTATGTCTCCTTACTTATGTTTGTTTTTAAATTTTAATTTATATTTTTTATTGGAGTAATATTCCACTGTGTACACGGACCACTTGTTCTTTGTGCAGTCCTCTGTTGATGGATATTTTCATTGCTTCCAAGTGTTGACTATGGTAAATATTGCTGGAGTGCAAGTTTCCCAGCCTGTGACTTTTTGATTTTCATTTTCTCAGGTGGTAGGCCGAGCAGTGGGTATGCTTGATTCACTAGTAGCTCAATGTTTACATTTTCAAAGCACCTCCATTGTGTTTTCATTAGTGGCTCTTACCATGTCCCTCTTATAACTGAGGGTACGCATTTCTCCACAATCCCTTCACATTTATTGTTTGCTGTGGCCATTCTGACTGGTGTGAGCTGATAGGTTTTTGTAATTTGGGTTTGCCTGTCTTTAAAAATTCCTGAAATTTATCATCTTTCCAGGCCTTTTTCTTTTCTGTTAAAAAAAAAAGAGAAAAAAGTGTGAGTACAATATACCTCTTGAAGTCTCTTGTTGAAAGGTTCCCCTCCTTCAGAAAGTTCTGGTGGATTTTGGTCCCCAGGATATTTTTTTCAGGGCAGGTTTCATTTACAGGCCTGGAATGATTGCAAATATTTAATGACCATTAGCACTGGGTTTAAGCTGCTGTGGTGGGAAACGGCCACAAGGCAGCAGCATTTCTCCTTTACCAAAACTGGTTACTAGGGTAGCAGAGCCGTTCTGGAAGTCGTTTTCCTAACTTGTAAATTTGAACGGAATGTGCCAGGAAAAACCCCCATAAGTTTACGTCTCATTACTTCTTGTTTGTTTTTTTAATTGGGGTAATGATTAGAATGTTGTTTCTCCAAGGCCTACACACTCTGGTTCATTTGCACATTATATATATATATATATATATATATGTATATATATATATATATATATATACATATATATATATATATATATATATACATATATATATATATATATTCATGTACAGTACCTCTTCCCGTGTAAATTATTACATAGTGTTCCGTAGATCTCCCTTGCTATATGGTCAGTCTTTCTGTTATATGTATTTAATATGTATTTGTATACATATGGTAAACCTAATCTTTATTTATCCATTCCCACCACCTTTCCTTTTAGCTAAGCATAGTTTGTTTGCTACGTCTGTGAGTGTCTTTCTCTGTGGGAATATGTTCATTTGTGTCAGTTGTTATATAACACCTGTAAGTGATATCCTAGGATATGTGTCTTTTGCTTTCCGAGTTACCTCATGTTCCGTCATTATCTCTAGGCTCATCTATGAGCACTGTTTCATTCTTTTCCATGGCTAATATTCCATTGTGTGCATTGACTTCTTATTCTTTGTGCGTTGTTCTGTTGATGGACCTTTCGGTTTCTTCCAAGTCTTATCTATGGTAAATGTTCCGCAGTGCATGATTGCCAGCCTGTGTCTTTCTGATTCTGCTCTGCTCAGGTGATAGTCCCATGAAAGGGCCTACCAGATCACATACTACCTCAATTTTTACGTTTAAACGCACATGCATTCTGTTCTCACTACTGGCTATTACCAGTTTACATCCCCCAGCATCCAGAGGGTACACAGTCCTCTGAAACCCCTTCAGCAATTATTGTAAACTTTTTCCTGATCATCATTCTGATGGCTGTGAGGTGAACGTTTCTGTTGCATGGCTTTATTAATTCCTGATGTTGAGCAGTTTTCCATGGCTGTTTTTTTAACAAGAAAAAAAAAGAAAAGTGTGCATGAAATATGCCTTTTGAAATTGTCTTCTTGAAATGTTGACGTCTTTTGAATTTTCTGGTCGATTTATGACGCCAGGATTTTTTTTGACGGCAGGTGTCATTCACAGGCCTGCATTTATTTTGAACATTACGTGACCATTAGCGCTGGGTTTAAAGCTGCTGTTTTGGGAAACGGCCACAAGGCGGCAGCATTTCTCCATTCCCAAATCTGGTTGCTAGAGCAAAAGAGCGTTTCTGGAAGTCGTGTTCTAGGTTGTAAATTAGAATGGAATGTGCCAGGAAAACGCCCCTTAAATTTATGTCTCATTAATTCTTGTTCGTTTTCTTAATTTAATTTTTATTTTTTAACAGAGCAAATTTGATTTCACTGTTCTGTTTGTTCTAGGTGTGCAAGATGAGGTAAAAGTACACACACACACACACACACACATATATATATATATTCTTTTTCAGATCCTTTTCCCATGTAGGTTATGACACAATGTTGAGTAGTCTTCTCTTGGTATGCCATAGGTCTTTGGAGATTATGTATTTCACATGTGTTTGTATATCTCTGTTGAGCCCAATATCGTGATGTATCCAGTCCTCACACTTTTCCATTTGGTGAACCATAAGTTTGTTTAATGAAGCTGTGATTGACTTTCTCTGGAAATATCTTCATTGGTATCAATTTGTAGGTAACACCTATAAGTGATATCACAGGATATGTGTCTTTCACCTTCTGACTTACTACAAGTGTGTGATTACTTCGAGACTCATCTATGGTGCTGCAAATGACACTCATTTTTTCACTAGCTAATATTCCATCTCTACATGTAGCAGTTCTTCTTTGTCCACCCATCTGTTGGTGGACTTTTTGGTTGCTTCCATGTCTTGGCTATTGTAATACTGCTGCAATGCAGATTTGCCTGCCTGTGTCTTTCCAATTCTGTCTTCTTAGGTTATAGGTCCAGGAATGGGCCTGCCGGATCATATGGTAGCTCAATGTTTACCTTTTATTTTTATTTTTTTATTTTTATTTTTTTTTGCGGTACACGGGCCTCTCACTTTTGTGCCCTCTCCCGTTGCGGAGCTCAGCGGCCATGGCTCACGGGCCTAGCCGCTCCGCGGCATGTGGGATCTTCCCGGACCGGGGCACAAACCCGCATTCCCTGCATCGGCAGGTGGACTCTGAACCACTGCGCCACCAGGGAAGCCCAATGTTTACCTTTTAAAAGCAGCTCCATTCTGTACTCATTCGTGGCTCTTTCCAGGTTACGTCCCTCTTAAAGTTGAGGGTATGCTTTTCTCCACAACACCTTCAGCATTCAGTGTTTCTTGTTTTCTTGCTGATGGTTATTCAGACTGGTGTGAGCTGATACCTCTTTGTGGTTGGGTTTGCATGTCTAATAATCCGTTCAAATTGAGCTTTAAGGCATTTCCTTTTTTTTTTCAAACTGTGATTACAGCTTACTTTTTCAACTTGTTTTCTTAAAGTATGTGCCACATATTGCAAATTTTGGCCATTACCTCCCTCAAGACATTTTGAGAGCTGGTTTTATTTCCTGCCCTGCAGTACCCACAGTGCTCCTCCCAGCTGAACACAAACCCCTCAGCCCTGCACCAGGACACACGGTCATGGACTCCGCAGCCACAGGAGCCAAACCTGAAAGAACCTGAAGGCCATCAGAAGCGGATGCAGAAATGAACCATGCACGCTCCTAGGAAGGAATATTCCACAGTAATGGAGTACATTTTGTTTAAAGGTAGTAAAACTATAAAAATTATTTTTAAAAAAACTATATTCACAAGATGAAAGAATCTCATGGACACAATGCTGAGCCATCAAGAGCAATAAAGCAGCAAGCACGGTACACCCCCTTACAGACTTTGGAACTAGGCAAAGTTGGGCTGCATTGTTTAGGGATGCGTGCTTATGTGTAAACTATGAGGACAAGTCACTGACGCAAAATCAGGAGAACAGCTACCACACAGTGGGGAGGAGGCTTGGACGAGGGAAGGGCACTCCTGGGTGTCCACTCATCATGTTCTGTTTCTTTTTTTTGTTTTTTGCGGTACGCGGACCTCTCACTGTTGTGGCCTCTCCCGTTGCGGAGCACAGGCTCCAGACGCGCAGGCTCCGCGGCCATGGCTCACGGGCCCAGCGGCTCCATGGCATGTGGGATCTTCCCGGACCGGGGCACGAACCCGTGTCCCCTGCATCGGCAGGTGGACTCTCAACCACTGCGCCACCAGGGAAGCCCCATGTTCTGTTTCTTGATGTTTATGATTATTCTTTACATGTATATAACCTAATCCTTAATATGTACTTACAGCTTATCATTATTCTTTATTAAGAAGGGCGTCCAAAGTAGAAGGAGACCTGCTTCTCCCAAGGAAGAAAAGGAATAGTTTCTACCAGTGAAATCGCGATACCATGGCTGCTTCAACCATCAAGCCTGACAACAACTCCCGTGAGAGGGGCACCGGGGCCACGACACTCAGAAGGAGGCTCTGGGGCCTCAGTCCTGGGTCACTGCCTCTGAGGAGCCCACGGCACCTGGTCAGAGTTCTCAGTCATTCTGTGCACGACCCTTTTGCCTTGGCTGCTCTGGCACAGCTCGGCCGGCACCATCGCTGGGAGAAAAAGAAGAAACGTGCAGAAGAGGGAACCGGGCTTCAAGCTGACCCACCTCCTTCTACAGAGACGATGCCACACTCCCTAAGAGAGGACAGCAAGGCCACAGAATCCAGCCTCTCTGCCTGAGGCCTGGCCACACTAGCACCCCACGCTTCTGATGCCACAGGGAGAATTTCGCTAGGTGACCTCAGACCACCTGGTTGGACACATGGGGCTTTCAGACACGCAGGTCCTGTCCGACCCCGCACCTCTGGGGTAACAATCTGGAGGTGGGCCTGGAAGCCTCCAGGTTTTTGCTTTTGATAACATCTTTGTTGACGTTGAATTTCTTTACCACACAGTTAGTTAACCCATTTTAGGTATTAAGCTCAGTTGTGTTTTGCATACTCACAGGGTTGTGCAGCCACCAGCACAAGGCACTTGACAATATTTCCATCATCCCCCCAGAACCCCACTCTTTAGAGGTCACCCCTCATTTCCCACAGCCCAGGCATCCCCAGTCCACTTTCTGTCTCTGTGGGCTTGCCTGTTCTGGATGTCTCATGTAAGCAGAATCCACTAAGTGTCTTTTTCTGTCTGGCCTCTCTCACTGAGCATCATGTTTTCGAGGTTCATCCACATCAGAGCCTGTGTCAGTGCTTCACTCCTTTCCCATGGCTGAGTCGCCCTGACCCTCTCTGCTTTTAACTCTATAATTAACTGTGTCTCCCTGCCTGCACCGCACGCGGCTGAGGAGGATTTCACCTTCTGTCATTCTTGGGGTGTAAGCTGAACTTTGAACCAACACCAAGGGATCCTGTGCAGAGGCTGAGAGCCCAGCCCCACACGGTGCACAGTTGCCCTGTGTGACCAGAGCCCAGGAGGAAGGGTGAGATTGGCCTGCCCATTCACAGGACCAGCGTCCTACGGTCTCATGGGAAACCAACTCGCTCGTCAGCGTCTCGTGAGAGCTGCTCCCCACCATGCCACGCAGGCAAGACAGGCTGGTCAGGGGCCACGGTGCTGCCTTCAGCTCAGGCCCACTCACACTAACTGTCTAGTTGGCAAGTGCCGAGGCTCCAGGGGAGGGTCCTTCCTGCTTCTTCCAGCTTCTTGGGGCTCCAGGCATCCCTGGGCTTCTGGCTGCATCCCTCCCACCTCTGCCTTCATCTTCCCATGGCTTCCCCCCTGTGTCCGTGACTCCACTCATCATATAAGCACGCAGTTACACAGGATTGGGACCACCCTAGGGCCCCTGTCTCACCTAGTTACACGACCAGGCCCTGCTTCCAAATGAGGTCATGTCCTGAGGCCCTGGGGTCAGGACATGGATGTCCCTTTCCCTGGGGGGTACACAATCCCGCTTCAGTCTGAGGTAACAGTAATGTTGCCCAGGAAACAAGCCAGCCCCTTACCCAAGCCAGCCCCTCGAAGAGGTCTGAGCCTGCCTGGTCTCCTGGAAACTGACTGGGCAGGAGAGTGTGGCTCAGGACCCGAGTGTGAAGGACACCAGGAAGCTCCCGTGTGAGGCTCCTCTTCGCAGCAGCAGCACTGGACCAGCCGATGAGGTCCGGCAGGGCAACCCCGAGCTCTTTAGGGGACTCGACCCACGTGGACTGGGGGCGACAGGCAGCAGTGAGTGGGCGTGTGATGAAGTGTATGTGACGGGCCTGCAGTGAGCAGGTGAGCACGTGTGTGTGTGACATCAGGCACACGTGACGGGTCAGCAGTGAGCACACATGTCTCAGATCAGGGGCGGTACACACGTGACCAGGTTCACATGGCATCTTAGCGGGCAGGGCACCACAGGGCTGCAGTGCTGCCACGGGCTCGAGCCACCCACCCTGCCTGGTGTGGAGCATCCCTCCCCCACCACGTGCCCCAGCAGCTCCCACGTCCGCAGCCACGCAGTGGCTGCACCTGCGCAGAGTACTTCGCCTGGGCAAGTACTTCTTGAAGAGGGTCACCTCCGTGGTGACGGCGACCTTCCTCTTCTGCTGCTTCAGCGGGGGTGCCCCTGCCAGTGCCTGCTTGTACCAAGGCATCCGGGCCGCAGAGGGCTGGTCTCTGCACCTGAGACCAAAGAGAAGGACTTGAGGGGCTGCAATTTCTCCCACCAGGAGCCGCATTTCCAGGGGGCCCAGCGGGGCCATGTCAGACAGACAGGGCCGGACATTCTGGTTCATCTTCCCCCAACACGGTGGGTGAAAGGACAGCCCCGTGGGACCTCAGACCACGTAGGACAAGGCGCGTGTCGAGGACCAGTGCGTGTCCGTTGTTGCAGCACGTCCATCCTCCATCGGCCGGCCCCCCTCCTCCCCCGAAGGCTGGGTCTATTAACACAGGGGACCCTGGAAGGGGGTTTTCTGTGTGGCTGGCTCACTGAAGCTGGGTGTTTGGGGGACATGGGGCAGTCTGCAGTCTCGGTGAAGACGTTGTTCTCTCCGGGGAAATGAGGCGGACACTCAGTCCCCGGTCTGTGGATGGTCTAGTCCTCTGGGTGTCATGTCTCTTCTTGGGGGTCACTGGGGCTTTCTCCTCACCCCGTGGGGTACAGGAGGGGAGGGATGGACACGTCCTGGGCTCAATGCAGCTGGGCTCCTGGGGAGGACCTCCCCGGCCAACATGTTCACAGGCCTCAGTCACCCCTGCTCGACACCCCCTTCAGGGACTCGGCAAGTGGACCTGCCCTGTGAAACGGGGCGCCTGGGTCGGGGGGCTGGTGGGTCCCTTCTCAGATAGCCATACTCTGGTCTCGGGGTGGGTGCGGTGGCCTGTGGCCACTCGCCAAGGTCACCACGCCATTGCGGCTCCTTTCTGGGGTCTGAGATGCCCCAGAGGTGGCTGGGGGAGGGGCGGAGGTCGCTGTGACTGGGACTTGTGGGACGGAGGTCCTGGACCCTGGGTCCCTCCCCGAGGAGGAGTGGGGGTCATGCCCAGAGAGGGGAGGCCGGTGACGGTCCTGGGTGTCAGCAAGCACAGCGCCGCGCCCCGCCCCGCAGGCCGGGTGTGTGATTCCTGCGGTCCCGGCACAGAACACCAGACGGGGCGTGGGGTTGGGACAGGGGACGCTTCCTCTCAGGCCTGGAGCCCGAGGTCAAGGTGCTGGGGGCCCGCTCCTCCGCGGGATCTGGGGTCCCAGGCCACTCCCAGCCCCATCTCCGTCTCTGCCATGACATCGCCTTCTCCCCCGTGTGTCTGGGCCCAAATGCCCCCCATGAGGACGTCTGCACACAGGTCAGTGACCTCGGCTCACCCCGGGCAGCTCTGCGGTGGCCCATCTGCACACAAAGCCCCATTCTGAGGTCCCGGGGAGTCCGTCTTCCGGGGCCTCTTGAGGTGAGAATCCTCGTGGTCGACACAGCTTGTGGGGGCGTGGGGGCCCCCCAGGCCGGAATCCAGGAGCCTCACGGAGGAAGTGGTGTCCTGACTCAGGGAGGCCGAGGGGCGGTCAGCCCTGCCCTCCGGGGAGTGGGGAGTCTCTAGAGGTCCGGGCCGGAGCTGGCAGGGGGACGCGGCGGTCAGAGGCGGGCGGCCTGAGCTGCGACGGGCGGGGTCGCTTAGGGGTAGGGGCACGGGGGCCTCAGGGATGCCCTCTGTCTGCTCCTACGAAGGCGGCCGGCCGCGGGCTCCCAGCCAGGCTGGGCCAAACGTGGAGCGGTTTGAAGACACCCCCCAGGGCCGCCTTCGAGAAGTTCCTTGTGCCTGGGGACATGGAGCCTCCAGCCTGCTGGGGAGTGTGTGGGCTGGTGGCACGTGGGGCTGCATCAGGGCCCTGAGGAGCTCGAGGTGCATGCTCCAGGCCTCACCTGGTCCGGGATGGAGGGTGGCTGCCCAGGGCCTCCTGCTTCGGGCACCGCCCCTGGGCTGGGCGGGGCCAGCGGGTCCCCTGACCCGTCACTGCAGCCAAGCTGAGGCTGCTGAGCAGCCAGGGCCAGAGCACGGCCTGTGGGTGGGATGTGCATGGGGAGGTCGCAGGACAGTGGTGAGGCGCCCGCATCAACAGAGGCGGGTCATCCACTGGACATAGGACAGGAGCGAGCGGGACAGCAAGGCAGCCGGACACCCAGCTCGGGTGGGGAGGCGGCTGCGTGTCCTCCATCTTCAGCAGCCAGACGTGTGTGTAGAGATGCTCGTCCAGATACCGAGGGGCTCTTTCCTCTGATGCCTCGTGTCTCATCATCTGGCAGGTGTGAGGGTCCTGGGGCGACCGTGACAACATGCCGGAAGCCGGGGGGGTCACAACAGCAGAGATTTCTCTCTCGCAGCTCTGGACGCTGGAAATACACAGTGAAGGTGCGGTTGGTTCCTTCTGGAACTTCAGGGAATCTGCCCTGGCCTCTCCCAGCTTCTCTGGTCTCCAGAAATCCTTGGCGCCTCTGTACTTGGGGCTGCATCACCCCCATCTCTGCCTCCATCATCACGTGGCTTCTCCTCTGTGTCTGTGTCCAGATTTCCCTCTTCTTATAAGGACACCAGCTGCTGGATTTAGGGCTCTCCCTAATCCAGCATGACCTCATCTTAACCACGTCTTCAGAGACCCTGTTTCAGAAATAAGGCCTGATTCTGGGGACAGAATGGATATAAATTGGGGGCGGGGGGACACTACTGAACCCACAGTAGTAAGTGAGGTGTTAGCGGATGGAGGGAACGAGAAGTGCCCACCGAACTGACAGGGCATCATGAGACCGAAAAGCGAGGCAGGCAGCTCCAGGTAATTAATGGATCCGTTTATTATTGGGTAGTTTACTCACAGGGTGGGACTGGGATGAGGTGGACAGCGATCGGAAGCGTGTGCTGCCATGCTCTGCATGGCCAAGGGGTCACCGGGACAACTTATGGTTAACTTGTGGGCGGGGTGTGCTTGGAAACAGGACATACATTCCTAAGTCAAGGTTCATGAATGGGTAACTGGCCTCGTGGGCGCTGGGAACACGTCAGTGAAGGTCTTCCTTGTTTGGGGACTAACAAAGCATAGAGGCCACCTGGTCCTGATAATTATTACTAAACAGCCTCTATTAACTAGAAAAGCCTTGAGGACAGAGAAATGATCGACCATACAGTACAGTCCTGGGTAAGGTCAGCGGAAGGACAAGCCCAGGATGGCATCAGTTATGCTAACAGCCTTACATGGCGGGGAGGCAGGCCTGGGGAAGGTGTGGGCTTGAGTCCCACAGGTGCCCCAGAGAAATGGACGCGGGCCAGGCAGTGGGGTGGGCCTTGCACCTCGAATGGGACAGGGACGTGGCCCTAAGAAGTGACCTGACACTTGTTCGTAGGGACCCCTCTGTTCAGGGTGGACACGCCTGTGTCCAGGGTCACGTCCTGCTGCATGGGGCCCGACCTCTGCGGGCCGTCCTGAGTGGGAGTATATTGTGTCAGGAGCCTCAGGCAGGACACATCCTCCGGGTTTGGGGAGGACCCCAGGAGGCCTTGGAGGTCAATTCTGGTGGGGGAGGGGCGAGGGTTCAACTCTGCCACCGTAAGGGCGGCGTCCACACATGGAGGGGGCAGTGTTATCAGTTTACCTGAGAAAACACACTTTCAGGTCCCCCGTGCGTTACGGGAAAATCCTGCCTCTAACATGCGGGTGTTCAGGTAGCTGGAAGTGCTCCGGCCTTACTCTGTGGCTGGGCCCGTGCTCCTGCAGCTCCCAGGGACTGACTGCAGCGCCGTTGGCTTCACCTGGCAGGTCCCACCCTTGGGGCGAGGGAGATCGGGCCACGGTCCCGGTGTCCAGGGCTGCGGTCAGGCAGTGCCCGGCCACCGGCCCCATGGGACTGTTCACAGTGCAATGACAAATCCAAACGGATTCTGTCCTGTGCTGCTGGGGATGAGCCCTGGGTCTGCCTCTGGACCGTCCCTGTGTGGGGTTGTTCATACCCGCATTTACACTCCACGGCCCCCACGAGGTCACCCGGGGTCCCAGGAATCACCTGGGCAAGCAGACAGGGTCTCCTGGCAGAAATGGAAATTCCCTGAAGTGTCAAGTTGTTGATGTGATGAATTTTGTTTTTAATTGTGATTAAAATTATGCAAAATAAAATTCACCATTTACCATTAACTTGAACAACTCAGTGGTATTGATCACATTCACAGTGTGAAGTCAGCACCACCTCCCTCTGGTTGTAAAACATTCTCATCCCCCAAAAAGGAGACCCCTCCCCCCCAGCCCTTGGCAACACTAACCCACTTCCTGTCTCTGTGGCTTTGCCTCTAATGGACATTTCATATAAATGGAATCATACAGTTTGTGGCTGTTCTTGGCTGAATGTTGTGTCCCTCCAAAATTCACATGTTGAAATCCTTACCCCCAAGGTGATGGTATTAGGAGGTGGTGCCTTTGGGAAGTGATTAGGTCATGAGGGTGGAGCCCCTATCATGGGATTAGTGTCCTTATAAAAGAGACATCACAGAGCTCCCTCACATCTTCTCCGTGTGAGGACACAGGGAGAAGATGCCACGTACAACGAAGAAGAGAGCCTCACCAGAACCTGACCGTAGTGGCACCCTGATCTCTGACTTCTGTCCTCCAGAACTGTAGGAAACACATTTCTGTTGTTGAAGCCCCCAGCCTGGTAGTTTCTTATGGCAGCCCAAGCAGACTAAGACAGTGTCCTTCTGTGTCTGGCTTCTCTCGCTGAGCATTGTGTTCTCGAGGTTTGTCAACATTGTTACGAGTGTCAGTGCTTCACTCTTTTTCATGGCTGAGTAATAGTCTATTGTGTGGATGGACCACATTGTGTGTATCTGTTCTCTATTTACCAGTTGATGGTCATTTGGGTGGTTTCCACATTTTGGCTGTTGTGAGTCATGCTGCTATGAACATGCATGTACAAGTGTTTGTGTGGATGTGTGTTTTCCTTTCTCTTGGGTTTATACGTAGGAGTGGGATTGCTGGGTCTTGTAGTGACTCCATGTTTGACATTTTGAGGAACTGCCAGACTGTCTTCCAAAATGGTGGCACCATTTCACATTCCCACTAGCGGTGTTTGAATGTTCCAATTTCTTCCCTTTTGATCGTCTGTCTTTTGGAGTCTAGCACCTTAGTGGGAATGAAATGCCATGTCCTGGGTGTTCTGTCAGCCCATCAGACCCTCACCCCTTTTATATCAAGTACTTTGTAACGCTCCCCTCACTTTCTGAAATCAGATGCAGAGATTAGATAATCTCTCTACCCATATAACTTAAGTATAATTATGTATATGTGTGTATGCATCTCTAGTTACAATAGAAATAAAGATAAACACATTTTATTGAAATAATACAAAACTTAATAGGTGAATGCTTGGCTTCAGCTACACTAAGCTTATTCTGACTGGTGTTTATTCTGACTAGTTTATTCTGATGTTTATTCTGACTGGTTTGAGCTGATACCTCTTTGTGGTTGGATTTGCATGCGTCTCATAATCCCTTGAAATTGAGCTTTCAGGCATGTCCTTTTCTTCCTCAAACTGTGGGTACAGCTTACCTCTTCAAATTGTTTTCCTGAAGTATGTGCCACATTTTGAAACATTTTGGCCATTACCTCCCTCAAGACATTTTGAGGGCAGGTTTCATTTACAGCCCTCCAGTACTTATACATATGAAGTGACCATTAGCACAAGTTTTAAAGCTGCTGTTGCAGGCAACGGCCAGAGGGTGGCAGCATTTCTGCGTTCCCCACTCTGGTAACTAGGGAAACACACCTTCCTGCCAGTGGTGCTCCTCGGTTATAAATTAGAGTGGAATGTGCCCGGATAAACCCCCAAAAGCTGATGTCTCCTTACTTATGTTTGTTTTTTAAATTGAATTTATATTTTTTATTGGAGTAATATTCCATTGTGAACATGGACCACTTCTTCTTTGTGCATTCCTCTGTTGATGGACATTTTGGTTGCTTCCATGTCTTAGCTAGTGTAATACTGCTGCAGTGAACATATTTCCAAACAGAAGGACACTCACAGACTTAGAAAACATACTATGGTTATCTAAAAGGAAAGGTGGAGGGGATGGGTAAATAAAGATTACGTTTACCATATTATACAAATACATATTAAATACATATATCACAAAGACCGACCATTTAGCAAGGGTGGTCTACTAAACACTCTGTAATAATTTACATGGGAAGAGGATCTGTACATGAATAGATAGATATATAATGTGCAAATGAACCAGATTGTGTACACCTAGAACAAACAATATTGTAATCATTACCCCATTTTAAAAAATTACAACAGTGCACAAGAACTCACGAGTCATAAACTTATGGAGGTTTTTCCTGGCACATTCCATTCTAATATACAACCTACGAACACGACTTCCAGAAAGGCTCTGTTGCCCTAGTAATCAGATTCGGGAATGGAGAAATACTGCCGCCTTGTGGCCATTTCCCACAACAGCAGCTTTAAAACACAGTGGTAATGGTCACTAAATATTCACAATCATTGCAGGCCTGTAAAAGACACCCACCCTCTGAGAAAGTCCTGGGGTCGAAAATTGACCCAAAAATTCAAAAGAGGGCAACCTTTCAAGAAGACAATTTCAAGAGGTATATTTTACTCACAATTATTTTTAACAAAAAAGAAAAAGGCATGGGAAAATGCTGAACATTAGGAATTATTAAAGACATGCAAATCTAAATTACAAAAAACTATCGGCTCACACCAGTCAGAATGGCCATCAGCAAAACTTCTGCAAAGAATAAATGCTGAAGGGGTTGTGGAGAAATGCATACCATCGATTCTAAGTGGGACATGGTAAGAGCCACTAAGGAAAACACAATGGAGGTGCCTTGAGAAGGTAAACATTGAGCTACCATTTAATCAAGCATACCCACTGCTGGGCCTATCACCTGAGAGGATGAGAATCAAAAGGACACAGGCTGGCAATCCTGCACTCCAGCAATATTTACCATAGCCAACACTTGGAAGCAACGAAAATGTCAATAAACAGATGAATTCACAAAGAAGAAGTGGTCCATGTACTCAATGGAATAATACTTCAATAAAAATATAAATTCAATTTAAAAAACAAACATTAGTAAGGAGACATCAGCTTTTGGCGGTTTATCCGGGCACATTCCACTGTAACTTACAACCGAGGAACACCACTGGCAGGAAGGTGTGTTTCCCTAGTTACCAGAGTAGGGAACGCAGAAATGCTGCCGCCCTCTGGCCGTTGCCTGCAACAGCAGCTTTAAAACCTGTGCTAAGGGTCACTTCATATGCACAAGTACAGGAAGGCAGTAAATGAAACCTGCCCTCAAAATGTCTTGAGGGAGGTAATGGCCAAAATATTTCAAAATGTGGCACATACTTCAAGAAAACAATTTAAAGAGGTAAGATGTACTCAGTTTCTAAAAAAAGGACATGTCTTAAAGCTCAATTTCAAAGACTTATTAGATGCATGCAAATCCAACCACAAAGAGGCATCAGCTCACACCAGTCAGAATAACCATCAGCAAAAAACTACAAACAATAAATGCTGAAGCGCTTGTGGAGAAATGCATACCCTCAACTTTAAGTGAGACATAATCTGGTAAGAGACACTAATGAGAACAAAATGGAGGTGCCTTTAAAATGTAAACATTCAGCTACCATATGATCCAGCAGGCCCACTCCTGGACCTATAACCTAAGAAGACAGAGTTGGCAAGACACAGGCAGGCAAATCTGCATTGCAGCCGTATTACAATAGCCAAGACATGGTAGCAACCAAAAAGTCCATCAACAGATGAGTGGACAAAGAAGAACTGGTACATGTACAGATGGAATATTAACCAAGGGAAAAAAAAGGACACAATGCCATTTGCAGCACCATAGGTGAGTCTAGAAGTAATCACGCATCTGGTAGTAAGTCAGAGAGCAAAAGACACATATCGTATGATATCACTTATAGGTGTTACCTAAAAATTGATACCAATGAAGATATTTCCACAGAGAAAGGCAATCACAGATTCATTAAACAAACTTACTGTTCATCAAATGGAAAGGTGTGAGTATTGGATACATTAGGATATTGGGGTTAACAGAGATATACAAAAAAAATGTGAAATATATAATCACCAAAGACCTACAGAACACCAAGAGAAGACTACTCAACATAGTGTCATAACCTACATGGGAAAAGGATCCGAAGAAGAATAGATATATGTATATGTGGAAAAGAACCACATCTTGCACACCTAGAACAAACAAAACACTGTAATCAAATTTGCTGTCATAAAAAATAAAAATTAAGGGTCTTTTTCCTGGCACATTCAATTCTAATTTACAACCTAGAACACGAGTTCCACTAAGGCTCTGTTGCCCTAGTAACCAGTTTTGGTAAAGGAGAAATGCTGCCACCTTGTGGCCTTTTCACACAACAGCAGCTTTAAACACAGCGCTAATGGTCACTTAATATTCAAAATAACTGCCAGCCTGTAAATGACACCTGCCCTCAAAAAAATTTCTGGGGTCGTAAATCGACCAAAAAATTCAAGAGACGTAAACATTTCAGAAGACATTTTCATGAGGCATATTTTACGCATATTTTGTCTCTTTTTTTTGTTGTTTAAAAAAAGGGTGTGGAAAAATGCTCAATATCAGGAATTAATAAAGACATGTGAATACAATGTACAAAAACGTTCACCTCACAGTCGTCAGAATGATCATCAGAAAATAGTCTACAAAGAATAAATGCTGAAGGGGTTTTAGAGGACTGCGTACCCACTAGTTGCTGGTGGGATGTAACCTGGTAACAGCCAGTAGTGAGAACAGAATGGAGGTGCCTTTAAAGGTAAAAATTGAGCTACCATGTGATCTGGTAGGCCCACTGATGGGCCTATCACCTGAGTAGACCAGAATCAAAAAGACACAGGCTGGCAATCCTGCACTTCAGCCACATGTACCATAACTAAGACTTGGAAAAAAACAAAATGTCCATCAACAGAAAAATGCACCAAGAAGAAGTGGTCCATGTACACAATGGAATATTAGCCATGGAAAAGAGTGAAACAGTGCTGTTGGAAACACCATAGAAGGATCTAAAGATAATCACCCAACTTGAAGGAAGAAAGAAACCAAAAGACAGATATCCTATGATATCACTTATAGGTGTTACCTAAAAATTGATACCCATGGAATTATTTCCAAGAGAAGGACATGCATGGATTCAAAAAACCAAATTATGTTTAACCAAATGGAAAGGTGTAAGGAATGTATGAATTAGGATATGGGGGTTAACAGACATGTGCTAATACATATGAAATATATAACCACAAAATACCTATGGAATACGAAGAGAGGTCTACTAAACACTCTGTAATAACCTACACGGTAAAGGATCCAAAGATGAATTGATCAATATACAGATATAATGAACCAGATTCTGTACACCTAGAACACACACAACATTTTTATCAAATTTTCTCTGATACCTAATAAAAATTAAATTTAAAAAACAAACAACAAGTAAGGAGATATAAGCTCTTGGGGGTTTGTGCTGGCACATTCCACTCTAATTTTTAGCCTACTAACACGATTTCCAGGAAGACTCTGTTGCCCAAAAACCCAGAGTTGGAAATGTAGAAATGCTGCCGCCTTGTGGCCGTTTCCAGCAAGAGCGGCTTTAAACCCACAGCTAATGGTCACTTAACATTCACAAGGACTCAGGGATGTAAAGGACACCTGCCCTCAGAAAATGTCCTGAGCTAGGGAATGGCAAAAAAACTCAACACACAGCAAATTTTTCAAGAAGATCCTATGAAGAGGTAAGTTTTACTCACTCTTTAAAAAAAAAAAAGGAAAATGAACAAAAGCTCAACATCAGGAATTATTAGACTCATGTAAATCTAATCTACAAAAGGTTTCAACTCATGACACTGCGATGACCATCAGCAAAACGTCTACAAACATTAAATGCTGAATTGGTTTTTGAGAACTGTGTCCTCTCTAGCTGCTGGTGAGATGCAAAGTGGTAAGAGCCAATAATGAGAACAGAAATGAGTTGCATTTAAATGTAAATATTGAGCTACCATTCGATCCAGCAGGCCCAACGCTGGGCCTCTCACCTGAGAAGACCAGAATCAAGAAGATACAGGCTGCAACAGCTGCACTGCAGCCATATTGTCAATAGCCAAGACATGGAAGCAACTAAAATGTCCATCACCAGATGAATGGATACAGAAGAAGTGGTCCATGTACACAGTGGAATATTAGCCATGGAAAACAATGAAACACTGCTCTTTGAGGCACCATAGATGAGTCTAGGGATAATCACAGAACATGAGGTATGTCAGAAAGGAAAAGATACATATCCTATGATATCACTTATAGGTGTTATCCAACAACTGACACAAATGAACACATTTCCACAGAGAAAGACACTCACAGACCTGGAAAACAAACTATGGTTATCTAAAAGGAAAGGTGGGAGGAAAGGATCAATTAAGATTAGGTTTACCATACGTATACAAATACATATTAAATACATTTATGAAAAAGACCGACCATATAGCAAGGGAGGTCTACGGAACACTCTGTAATAATGTACATGGGAAGAGGATCTGTACATGAATGGATATATATAATGTGCAAATGAACCAGATTGTGTACACCTAGAACAAACAATATTGTAATCATTACCCCGATTTAAAAAATTAAATTAGGGCTTCCCTGGTGGCGCAGTGGTTGAGAGTCCGCCTGCCAATGCAGGGGACACGGGTTCGTGCACCGGTCGGGGAAGATGCCACATGCCGCGGAGCTGCTGGGCCCGTGAGCCATGGCTGCTGAGCCTGCGCGTCTGGAGCCTGTGCTCCGCAATGGGAGAGATCACAACAGTGAGAGGCCCACGTACCGCAAAAAAAAAAAAAAGAAAAAGAAAAAATAGATTAGAACAACGGACAACAAGTAATGAGACATAAGCTTATGGACGTTTTTCCTGGCACGTTCATTTCTAATTTACCACCTAGGAACACGACTTCTAGGAAGGCTCTTCTGCCCTAGCAACCAGTTTTGGGAATGGAGAAATGCTGCCGCCTTGTGGTCTTTTCCCACCACAGCAGCTTTAAACCAAGTGCTAATGGTCACTTAATATTCATAATTATTGCATGGCTTGTAAATGACACCTGCCCTCAAAAAATGTCCTGGCATATGTAATGGCCAGAAAAAATTCAAAGCAGCAAAAATTTTTCAAGAAAATTATTTGAAGACGTAAGTTTTACTCACTCTTTTTTTTTAAATAAAAGTACATGGATAAAAGCTCAATATCAGGAATTATTGGTCGCATGCAAATCCAAACTACCAAAAGGTATCACCACCCAACATTCAAAATGCCATCAGCAAATGTCTACAAGCAAGAAATGCTGAAGGATTTGTGGAGAAATGCATACCCACTATATGCTCTTGGCTGGATATAAAGTGGTAACAGCTAATAATGAGAACAGAATGAAGCTCCGTTTAAAAGGTAAAAATTGAGCTATCATGATCCGACTGATCCACTAATGGGCCTATAACCTAAAAAGACCAGAATCGGAAAAACACAGTCAGGCAAACATGCACTGTAGCCATATTTACAATAGCCAAGACATGAAAGCAACCTCTATGTCATCAACAGATGAATGGATAAAGAAGAGGTGATAAATATATACAATGGGATATTGCTCAGCCATAAAACAGAGTGAAATAATGTCATTTGTATCTACATGGTGGACCTAGAGATTATCATATTAAGTGAAGTCAGACAGAGAACGACAAAGAACATATGAGATCACTTATATGTGAAATCTAAAATGAGACACAAATGAATCTACAAAACAGAAACAGACTCACAGACATAGAAAACAGACTTGTGGTGGTCAAGGGGAAGATGGGGGAGGGACGGATTGGGAGCTCGGGATTAGCAGATGCAAACTAGTATATATAGGATGGGTAAACAACAAGGTCTTACTGTACAGCACAGGGAACTATATTCAGTACCCTGTAATAAACCATATGTATATATGTAATAAACAGTACGTGTGTGTGTGTATATATATATATATCTGAATCACTTTGCTGTACAGCAGAAATTAACACAGCATTGTAAGTCAACTATACTTCAATGAAATAAATTTTTAGAAAACTAGGTTGAGATTATACCATCAATTAGTGTGAAGACACTTTTATAAAGTAGGCCTTATTTTTCTTGTCCTTTCATCCTGGGTCAAATGTATAACAGATAGAAACTAACCAGGATTATTCCAGTTTGAACTCATGTCACACAGAACTTTAATTGTTGAACAAACCATTAATACCAATTACACCATGGGATGTCCTGATCCAATATCAAGTGTGTAAACCTTGTATCAAGCCTGCAGAATCCACTAAATTTGGAAATTCAAACTGAAATGAAGCCAACTATCCCATGACTTCTCCAAAACTAGTCATACGACAATCAATTGGAAACCATATGCAATTAAATGAATGTAGACAGAAAGAACTATACCCTTCCATTTTTTTCCTTTTAGATGAAGGTGGTATTTAAGGTGATGTCTTGGGCCATGTCAGGGTGTTACTCAATTTCCTGAGTATCTCCCATGCACACAGGAGGTACACATGTTAGTTAACTTCTTTGTGCAACTATATGAACGTAGTTAATACCACAAAACTGTATATGTAAAATGAATTAAATGGTAAATGTCATGTTTTGTATTTTAATGACAATGAAACAAAAGTTTAGTGCTGATATTACTCACAACATAAATGAACATTAAAAACATCCTTAGTATGCAGCTCAATAACAAAAAAAAACAAACAACCCAATCCAAAAATGGGCAGAAGACCTAAATACACATTTCTCCAAAGAAGATACACAGACTGCCAATAAACACATGAAAGAATGCTCAACATCATTAATCATTAGAGAAATGCAAATAAAAACTACAATGAGATATCATCTCACACCAGTCAGAATGGCCATCATCAAAAAATCTAGAAACAATAAATGCTGGAGAGGGTGTGGAGAAAAGGGAACACTCTGGCACTCCTGGTGGGAATGTGAATTGGTACAGCCACTATGGAGGTTCCTTAAAAAACTACAAATAGAACTACCATATGACCCAGCAATCCCACTACTGGGCATATACCCTGAGAAAACCATAATTCAAAAAGAGTCATGTACCAAAATGTTCATTGCAGCTCTATTTACAATAGCCCGGAGATGGAAACAACCTAAGTGTCCATCATCGGATGAATGGATAAAGAAGACGTGGCACATATATACAATGGAATATTACTCAGCCATAAAAGGAAACGAAATTGAACTATTTGTAATGAGGTGGATAGACCTAGAGTCTGTCATACAGAGTGAAGTAAGTCAGAAAGAGAAAGACAAACACCGTATGCTAACACATCTATATGGAATTTAAGAAAAAAATGTTATGAAGAACCTAGGGGTAAGACAGGAATAAAGACACAGACCTACTAGAGAATGGACTTGAGGATATGGTAAACTGTGACAAAGCGAGAGAGAGGCATGGACATATATACACTACCAAACGTAAAATAGCTAGCTAGTGGGAAGCAGCCGCATAGCACGGGAGATCAGCTCGGTGCTTTGTGAGCACCTAGAGGGGTGGGATAGGGAGGGTGGGAGACGCAAGAGGGAAGAGATATGGGAACATATGTATATGTATAACTGATTCACTTTGTTATAAAGCAGAAACTAACACACCATTGTAAAGCAATTATACTCCAATAAAGATGTTAAAAAAAAAAAAAAAAACATCCTTAGTGGAAAAAGCCATAGAGAAAAGGCCACCCAGATCTCATACGCATCTTGTCTGCTTTAAATACATCAAGGTTGTCCAAATGAGGGAAAAACTCAGTAATGGTTCCAGAAAAAGAAAACTGGATTGGGATGGAAAAAGACATTTTCATACAGTTGGGACAACAGGCGAAATTTGAAGTGGGTCTGAGTATTAAATTATAATGTAGACATCATGATTTCCTCATTTAGGGGTTATGTGTTGATTCCTCAGGAGAGTGTCCCTCTCACTATCCCATGACTTCTCCAAAACTAGTCATGGTTTTGTGAGCATTTTGTGTGAAGTGGCAAATGTGAGTACTTTTGCCATTAATGAAACTTTTCTGTACATTTTAAATTACTGGAAAGTAAATTACTTTTCAAAACAACCATGTCAGTACTATGCCAGAAAATCAGATAAGGCAGTCAACAAACTTTGTTATAGAGGCCAAGACTTACCCAGACAAAGTTCAACCAAAATTGTGACTGTTATTTCCTTTGTAGGAGTCCACATAGTATTAAGAGGCACAGTGGATGGGGCTTCCCTGGTAGTGCAGTGGTTAAGAATCCGCCTGCCAATGCAGGGAACATGGGTTCAACCCCTGGTCCGGGAAGATCCCACATGCCACAGAGCAACTAAGCCCATGGGCCACAACTACTGAGCCTGCGCTCTAGAGCCCATGCATCACAACAAGGGAAGCCACTGCAATGAGAAGCCCGCGTACTGCAACGAAGAGTAGCCCCCGCTCGCCGCAACTAGAGAAAGCCCGCGTACAGCAACGAAGACACAATGCAGCCAAAAATAAATAAAATAAATAATTTTTTTTTAAAAAGGCACCATGAGAAGAGTATATTAGTAGCTACCAAGTCTTGGGTCCTGCGGATTACCTGGGATGCAGTAGAAACAGTGAGATTTTAGCATTAAAAATTTTCACATTAAAAAAAATGTTAAAAAAAATAAATTCAGTAAAGTTGCAAAATATGGAATCGATACGCACAAATCAGTTTTGTTTCTATACACTTAACGAACCATCAGAAAGAAAAATTAAGAAAACAATCCCATTTACAACTCCATCAAAAAGAACAAACTATTTAGGAATAAATTTAACCAAGGACATGAAAGACCTATAATCAGGAAACTATAAAGCATTGATAAAGAAATTGAAGACACAATAGAAAACAATATTCCATGCTCATGGATCAGAAAAATGACTATTAGTAAAATGTTTATTCTACCCAAAGCCATCAACAAACAGAACCAGGAAAACTAGACACCAGACTCCAAAGAACGACACTTGTCACCATCTACACTGCGCATAAAACTAACTAAAAGCCCACAGTATTCCATATTAAACCCTTTCTCTCCTGAGTCCCCTGAAGGTGCACCCCACCTAGCCCGCAGTCAGCTGCACAGGAAGATTCTCCACACTTTCTCATTTTTTCCTCTCATGACATCTCCTCACCAGTGGGTCCTGAGAAAAGCCAGCTCCAGTCAATATAGACACTGCCCCGTGGTCCAGAAACCTAAGCCCTGACAGGAGACAAAGCTCCCGTCAGCTTGTCAGAGCAAAGTCTGTGGGCCGGATGCACCTGTGCCCCCAGGGTCAGACAGGTGTGTTCATTGCCCACTGTGGGACATCAGAGAAGTGCCAGGAGCGCCACACTCACAAACCCAGAGGCCTCATCCCGAATGCTGTTCTGCTGTATGTACTAAGTTTGGAAATCTGAACTGAAATGGAGCCAAGTATCTCACTGTATCTTCTCAGAACATGGTTAAGGAACAATTAATTAGAAACCGTATGTAATGAAATGAATGTAGACACAAACTTTACAATGTAAACCAAAATCCACTCAAAAGTGCCCATAGACAAGTTTAAATTACCAAACTATAAAAATTCTAGAAGAAAAAAGAAAATCTGGGACTTACCTGGTGGCACAGCGGTTGGGAGTCCACCTGCCAATGCAGGGGACATGGGTTCAAGCCCTGGTCCGGGAGGATCCCACATGCTGCAGAGCGGCTGGGCCTGTATGCCACAACTACTGAGCCTGCACTCTAGAGCCCACGAGCCACAAAGACTGAAGCCCGTGTGCCTAGAGCCCGTGCTCCACAAGAGAAGCCACCACAATGAGAAGCCTGCACACCGCAACAAAAAGTAGCTCCCCGCTCCCTGCAACTAGACAAAGCCCGCGCACAGCGACGAAGACCCAATGCAGCCGTAAATAAATAAATGATTTTAAAAAGAATAATAATAAAAAAAAGAAAATCTAGGACTTCCCTGGTGGTGCAGTGGTTAAGAATCTGCCTGCCAATGCACGGGACACAGGTTCGAGCCCTGGTCCGGGAAGATCCCACACACCGCAGAGCAACTAAGCCCGTGCGCCACAACTACTGAGCCTGTGCTCTAGAGCCCACATGCCACAACTACTGAAGCCGGCACACCTAGAGTCTGTGCTCCACAATTAGAGAAGCCACCGCAATGAGAAGCCCACGCACAGCAACAAAGAGTAGCCCCCACTCGCCGCAACTAGAGAAAGCCCACGTATAGCAACGAAGACCCAACGCAGCCAAAAATAAATAAATAAATAAATTTATTTTTAAAAAAAGAAAATCTACATGACCTTGGGTCTGGTGATGCGCTTTAAACACACAACACCAAAAGTCAATCAACAAAAGACAAATAATTGATAATGTGGACTTTATAAAATTAAAAATTTCTACTCTATGAAAGAACTTATTCAGAAAACCAAAAGACAAACCACAAACTGGAAGAAACTATTTCCAAAACACATATCTGATAAAAGGTTTGTACTCAAATTATACCAAACAATGCCATTAAAATTTGGTAAAGACTGAAACACACACCTGGCCAAAGAAGATAAACAGATACTAAAAAAGCATACAAGAATATACTCAAGATGCTGGTGGAATGCATGTACAACTAAGCTCAGAAGACGGTTTGGCAGTTTTTTCAAATCTAAATAGTCTTACCTTAGGATCCAAGAAGCATACCTCTTGTATTTAGACAACTGCTTGGAAAACCTGTGTTCAAACAAAAACTAGGATCAAGTAATGCACAGCAGCTCTATTCATAATGGCTAAAAACTTAAAGATATCAGGATGTCCTTCTGTAGATGAATTCATAAGCAAATTAGGGCACATCCATGTCAAGGGGAGCAGAATACACCACCCCAATATATGTCCCTTTGACAAAAGGATAATTTTGGACTGATTAATTTAAAAAAGAGCAGACCCAGGAGAATTTTTGAAAACCAAGTAGAAGATGCCCTTTTATGAGGTAAATTTACATTTATTAAGGATATCTCCATTTGTAAGGGTATGTCCCTCTCTGGACCAGGAATTGAATGATGACTAAATATCAAGAAAGACTTGTTGGGACTTACCTGGTGGTCCAGTGGTTAAGACTCCACACTCCCAATGCAGGGGCCTGGGTTCGATCCCTGGTCAGGGGGCTAGATCCCACATGCCGCAACTAACCCCTGGTGCAGCCAAATAAATAAATATTTTTTTAAAAAAGAAAGCTTGTCAATGAAATAGGTCTGGATGTAAATCTGCATAACAACCATACCCTTGTTTACTGTGCTTTGCCTAAAACCTCCCTTAAATGGCTTCCTCCATTCCCTAACATCTTTCTTCTGTTCTTAGCTGAAGGTAGCCTTTAAGGTAATGGCTTGGGCCAGACTAAGTTTTCCTGGGTATCTTTCAAGTATACAGGAGGTATGCATGGTATATATTAATCTTCTGATTGTTTTTCTCCAGTTCATCTCCCTTTCATTACAAGGGGGATCTCAATGAAGAACACAGAAGGGTAGAGGGAAAATGATTTTTCCTCTCCTATACATGCAATGCAATAATATTCAGAGATATAAAGGAATGAATCATCAACCCGGGCCAAAAAAAAAAAATAGATGAATCTAACACTTATATTGCTAAGTAAAAGAATCCAGTCTGAAGTGCTACACACTGTATGACCTCATTTATATGACATTCTAGAAAAGGCAAAACAGACATGGTAAACAGTTTATGGAATATGTGATTGAAAGGTCCGTATGATACTTTAGTAGTGAATACCTGTCACTATGCATTTGTCTACACCCATAGATTTTTTTTTTTTTTACAGCCCAACAAGTAAATTATAATCTATTCAAATTTAGTTACTCCAGATATGGGAGTGTCAAAGACTGGCATACAGAATGTAACAAACAATCTAACTGATTTAGAAAAGAATGAAAAAAACTCACTGTTGGTGGTGGGACAGAATGGGCTGACCTAAGTTAACTGTGGAAATGGGAGGACTCTGTAGGCCAAAGGCGAAATATGCCGGACATACACAGAGGACTCTGTAAGCTCTTTCCCATGGGGAGCAGCAGCTAACAGTACTGAAACTACTATATCAGTAATCGAACGGAACAAGCACTGAACTTAATGACAAATGGTGGAAGCCAGGTTTCTTAACCACTGGAGTGAGAAGTCACAAACAAAGGAAGGTTACAATATCCATGTCATAACAGATCAGGTTGGAGACATCAGTATAAACTATCTTTAGCCTAACAGAGATACACAAAGTTCCACATGGAAATCTTTATAATTATGTGTATATGCATAGGCTGGGATACATGCATATATTTCCATGCACTGTCAGCTGAGCATATTTAGCTCCAACATGTAAGTCTTTAATACTATTCTCTAATAAAAGGAACAAGGGCTCTTTGAAGAAAGGGCTGATGCTAGGACTGAGACAGTAAATATATGAAACAGGATAATCTTAAAATAATCAGAAAGTAAAGAAGTACCCAAAATTTTAAAACCCCACAAAAGAAAAATTATGTAAAATGAAAACAGGAGCAAATGGAAAAAGCTCTCAACAGCCAAAGCAAGAATGAACTAAGCAGTCTAATAATGTAGTGCTGGATTATAAACAAAAGTTTACAATAACTATTCATGTGTCCAAACTGGTAAAAATAAATTACATAGTTTTTGATGAATGGTGTTAAATAGAAATCTCCTATGCAGAAAGCTTCTAAACAATGTATAGAGCCACTCAGCTGTCCATCAAGGATGTGAAGCTAACCCCTCCCTCCTCAAGTGTGGCTTCTGCATTATGACTTCCTCCTAAATAAGACACACAGGATGGACATGGGAAAAAATTCACTTCACTGTGGGAAAACTTGACAAACACTACCTCAGCCTGGTGACCAAAGTTAAGGATATAAGGGAGAAGTTCCCTTAAGAGCCTGTTCTCTCGAAATATAGTGAAGAGGAGTCACTTCACCTCTGTGATCTGCTTTTTCAAAGCCAAGTCTAATTACAGCAGAAACACCAAGCAAATCCCAGTGCCCGGCAGTCTATAAAATACCTGACCAGTCCTCCTCCACACTGTCAAGGTCATGGAAACAAGGAGAGTCTGAGCAACTGTCAGAGCCCAGAAGAGACTAAAAAGACATGATGACCCCATGTCCTATGAGACCCTGGAACAAGGAAAGGTATAACAAAGGGAACGTGAATCGGGACTTCAGTTAATAGTAAAGTATCAGTATTTGTTCATTATTTGTCATGATTCTGTAGAAAATTAGACTGGAAAAATTAAAAGTCAAATAAGAGAAACCTATTGTAACAAACTGGAAACGGGTGATTTCTTTGTAAAAACACATTACCAAAATGGACCCTAAATTAAGGAAAACACAAAAAGGCCAATTAATCACTGAGGAACCTCTTCCCCTACTGGTTATCCTATCACTCTTCCAGGGTTTCCCTCTCCTGGGACAGGGAAGGAGCAGGGACAGAGATGTCTGGCAGCTCCCCTAGTACATGACCCCACCTAGTGTCTTCACCTCCCCCAGCCACGTCTACCCAGTGAGGACACCTGAGGATGGATCAGGGAGTATTGATTCGGATGTTTCAACTAGGACTTTTTTAATTCTCAGCGACTGGACACACTTACGGAAGTAAAATAAATTAGTATTTATTGTAAGGGTAGAAATAATTTAATACTTGCAAGTAGCAAGTTGAAGAATGGGTTTGGACCTGGCAGGTCTAGTGTTCACACTCTCTCAGGGTGACCTTATTTCTCTCCAAAACTTTGTCCTGCTCAGTGCCTTTGGGGGACCCCATTCACAGGCACAGGCTCTCTCACTGCCCTCAGGCCAACAGCAATTCTAGGCTGACAACCACTCACCATTCTTTTTCCAAGAAAAAAGTTTCTCCTTTTCTTGGGTTCTAAGAAAAGTCATGGTTTTGAATACCTTTGGTCTGGCTTGGGTTTCACTCTCATCCTTGACCCATCACCAGAAGACGGAAAATGGGACTGGCTAGATGTGGGTTGTAAACCCATCTTTGAGCTGGGTGGAACATGGGCTCATCCTTCTGGAACTATCTGGACTGGAAGCAGGTGAGATGTAATTCCCAAAGGAAAACTGAGGTACTAGACTTGGACATGAGAACAGATGCTGGCTGGGAGAAAGCAGCAGGTTCTATGTCCATGACAGCTCACTGCACAACACAGAATCTGACACAAAAGGAAGAAAGGGGTTCACTTAGGGTCAGGGGCTGCAGCTACGCATCCAGTGCTCTTACTGTCCTCCCAAGACTGCAAGAGGTTCTTTCACTTGCTGAAAAGGCAGGATCATTTTTGTTGGTAAACTCAAGTCTCCTGCCTTGGGCATCAGGCCCTCACATCTCAGAGGCTGGCCCAGAACAGCCCATGTGCCCTCAGAAGACACACAGACCTCATTCCTGCCCCTGAGAGGTGGGAGCCCTTGAGCTATGCCACCTCCCTGGCCATATTAACTTACCCACCCCTGAAAAACGATACTGCTCCTTTTCCAGTTTCTTCTCTCTCCTTTTCTAAGGGAAGAAACCAAATGCTAGGGTGGTAAGGAAACTCTTGTGCAATGAAGTAACGGGAGGCTCAAGAATTATTCCATGCCATGGAACCCATAATTGGCAGGCTTTCCAGAGGCCACATGGATGCATATGGCTCTCCAAGACAATGCAGTGTCAGTGTAAACCTCCCATTGGGAGGCCCAGTTTCTCCCATAACTTTGATACTTAATGAATATGAATGTCAAAATTTCTAGCAACTAGTTCTAAATTATTACCCACACTTGTTATTGGTAGACTTTACTTGACCTAGTCATTATGTCGTAATATTTCATTGTGGTTTTTAATTTGTATTTCCCTGATGATGGGGGAAGTTGAACACCTTTATTGGTTTATTGGTTCTTTGGATTTTCTTCTCTGTGAAAAGCCTGTTCAAGTCTTTTGCCAATTTTTCTATTGGGTAGTCTGTCTTACTGATTTGATTTTCATGAATACTTTATTATCTTCTGGGTACTAGTTTTGTGCCATGCAACTATATTACAAATATATCATCTTCCATTGTGGGTGTCTTAATTTTCATTTCCTTTGTGGCCCATGAAGTTCAACATCTTTTTATATTTATTAAGCATTTGGACATTCTCTTGAGAGAAGGGTTCAACTCTTTTTGTACAGTTTTTTATGTGTTGTGTAATTTGCAAGAGATTACTGATTTGTAGGAGTTTTTTTTTTAATATATCATGGGTATAAGTTCTTTGTCAGATAAATATACTGTAAATATTTTTTTCTGCCCATGGGTTGCTTTTAGACACTATTATGATTGTCTTGATGAACATAAATTCTTAATAAAATTCCATTATAATTAAAAAAAAATTTCTAACACCTAAAAGACAAAGAATTGAAGGGCCATGGTGTGCTGTATGGTTGTTGCATCAGGGACACACTCACATATTTAGAGGGTCATTACCTCTCTTGGCAGGCTACGAGGCTGGGAAGGCTGGGAAGGGGAGGCCCTTTTCTCAACCACATGGATGCTGGTAGTTGAAACATCTCAAAGGAATGCCTACACTGCCCAGGTAGCTGTTCCATTGCTCAGTAGCATGGTCAGCTCACTAATTGTCCGTGGGGTCTTGACAGGGCCCAGACTGAACAGAGCTAGAGGACCACAGATGCCTGCCTGAATGGTCAGAGGTCAAGGACTGTCCTGCCTGAGACTTGATTATCTATTGCTACCCACTCAGATGGGACAAAGGATGCCTGCAGCCCCAGGAGGGCCCCAGCAGCCCTCAAGTAGGCAGGGGGCCGGCAGGTTGCTACACCCAGTCCTGCATTAATCCACACATGTCCACTGAGTGCCCTCCTGTCTGGGCACTCTGCTGGAACTGGGGCTGCCCAGGCAGAGCAGGGCCAACACCACCTTTCCCAGATGGGAGGGCAGGAAGGAACCAGGCATGACTCCAGACACCCTCCACAACCCGTGACTGACATCGAGTTCAATGTGAAACACTCAGAGACAGTACGGACATTTCCTTCGTCTCTCAGAGCCCAGGACTGGGGGGTAGAAAGACAGTGGTCCAGCTCAACTCCCTGACTCATGTGTGACCCTGGGCAAATCCTATCCATCCTGGAGACCTCAGAGAAGAGAGAGGAAGGGCAATGGGGGCCAGTTATGCTTAACCCTAACCCTAACCCTAAGGAACCCTAACCTCTAACCCTAACACCCTAACCCCAGACCCCTAGACCCTCCACCCTGACTCTCAAACCCTGACCCCTGGCCCTTAAACCCTGACCTGACTCAAACCCCAGGCCTAAACCCTAGCCCAGTGGATACCGAGGGATGAGGGTACTCTGGAATAAACCAAGGGATTCGTGACCTTGCAACTAGCAATAGTTTCTCAGATCTGACACTAAAACACAAGCAATGAAAGAAGAAAACAGATAATCTGGAGCTCCTCAAAATTACAAACCTTGGTACATCAAAAGAGGCTATCCAGAAAGTAAAATGACAGCCCACAGAATGGAAGAAAACATAGGCACATTATATACCTAATTAGAGTCTTTATCCAGAATATATCAAGAACTTTTCACCACGCAGTAAAAGGGCAACCCAATTTTTGAAATGCACAAAGGACTTGCATGGACTGTTCTCCACACAAGGCATACAAACGGTCAACAAGCACATGAAAAGATGTCAAACACCAGTAGTCATGATGGAAAGGCAAATTAAAACCACAATGTGATAGCCCTTCACACACACTAGAATGGTTATATTAAAAATAAATAAAAATAACAAATGTTGGTGACAATGTAGGGAAATTGGAACCCTTAAACTTTACTTATGGAAATGTAAAATGGTGCAATCTATGTGTACAAAACTTTGGCATTTCTCAAAAATATAAAAATGTAATTATCATATGTTTCAACAACTCCACTCCTAGATATATACCCAAAGAACGGAAAACAGTGTTCAAATAAAAACTTATACACCAATATTCATAGCAGCACTGTTCACAATAGCCCAAGGTAGAAACAATTAAAATGTCCACCAACGGGTGAATGGATAAGCAAAATAAGGTAGATCCATAAGCTGCATTATTCTGTCATATGAAGGAATAAAGTAAAATTGTGCAGCTGCTGTGGAAAACAGTATGGCGGCTCCTCAAAAACTTAAACATGGAATTAACATATGATCCCTCAATTCTGCTCCAGGGTATACACCCAAAATATTAGAAAGCAAGGACTGGAAGAGATATCTGTACCCCACGTTCACAGCAACATTATTCACAATAGTCAAAAGGTGGAAGCAACACAAGTGTCTTTCAACAGATGAATGCATAGGTACAGTATAGTATATACACAATGGAATATGATTCAACCTTTAAAACTAAGGTAATTCTCACACAGGTTGCGATGTGGATGAACCTTGAAGTCATTATGCTAAGTGAAACAAGCCAGACAGAAAAGGACAAACAGTCTATGATTCCACTAGTATGAGGTATCCAGGTAAGTCAAATTCAAAGACAAAAGGTAGAATAAGTTTGCCAGGAGTTGAGGGGAATAAGTGTTTAATGGTTACAGTTTCACTTGGGGAAAAGGAAAAAGTTCTGGAGATGGGTGGTGAGGAGGTTTTTACAACAATGTGAATGTATTTAATGCTAGAGAAGTGTATACTTAAAATGACTTACATGATAAATGTTACGTGTTTTCAATCACAGTGAAAAAAATGATACATGTTACAATATGGATAAACACTGAAAACATCCTAAGTGAAAGAAGCCATACAGGAAAATCCACCGAGATCCTACTCATCTTGTACACTTTAAATCCATGAAGGTCTTTAAAATGAGGGAAAGCCCAGTGATGGTTCCAGAAAAAGAAACCTGGATTAGAATGGAAAAAGACATTTCCACAAAGTTGGGGCAGCTGGTGAAAGCTGAAGTGGTCCTGTGGGTAGGATTATAGTGTGGACACCATAATTATCCCTCATTTGGGGGTTATGTCCTGGTTCCCTGGGAGACTGGCCGTTTTGGCTAAAACACACTGCAGTATTTGGTGTGAATGTAGAAAACTTTTTGTACTGTTACTTAAAGTTTAAACATTTGAAATTTACTAGAAAATATCTTCCAATACAACCATGTCAGTAACATGCCAGAAAATCAGAGACGACATCAAACATTGCTAGAGAGGCCAAGACTTACCCAGACCAAATTCAAGCAAAGTGGTGATGCTAATCACTTTGTCCACATGGTATTGAGAGGCAGCGTGGGAGATAATATTAGGAGCCACTAGGTCTTGGGTGCTGTGGATGACCTGGATGGAGTGGAAAACAGTGGGATTTCTGAATTCTAGGTTTCTACATAAAACCACCAAAAAAACTGTCAGAACTAAAAAACTGAATTCAGTAAAACCGCAGGATCATTTGTGATTCTATACACTAATAATGAACTATCAGAAAGAGGAATTAAGAAAACAATTCCATTTATAATCTCATCCCCCAAAAAACTAGGAATAAATTCAACCAAGGGCTTGAAAGACCTGCACACTGAAAACTAAGACATTGATGAAAGAAACTGAACTGACACATATCAGTGGAAAGTTATCCCGTGCGCATGGGTGAAAATATTGTGAAAACGTCCATGCTACCCAAAGCAATGTACACATACACGCAACCACCACCAAAATTTCAATGACATTTCATAGAAACGGAACAAACAACCTTAACATCTCTGTGGAGCCACAAAGGACCCAGAAGAGCCAAAGCGACCCTGAGGCAGGAGAACGGGCTGGAGGCATCTCGCTCCCTGACTCCACACTTCATTACAAACCTACAGTCCCAAAAAAGTGTGGAATTGGCACAAAAACAGGCACACGGAGCAGAGAGCCCAGGAATCAACCTACAGGTATGTGGTCAGTTCCTTCACAAAAAAGGAGCCAAGAACATACACCAGGGAAAGGACAGTCCCCTCAATAAACGGTGCTGGGAAAACCAGACGCCACATGCCAAAGAACAACACTGCACTCTGTCTACACCACACACAAAAGGGGCCGAAACCCCAGTTTTCCACATCAAGCCCTTCCCCTCCTGGGTCCTCTGAAGACAGACACCCTCAGCGGTCAGCCACGCACAGGAACCTTCTGCCCACTTTTCCTCACCTTCTCCCTCAGCGGCATCACCTCCCGGCAGGTCCTGAGGAGACCAGGCTCCTGTCAGCATGAACTGGACCCCACAGCGTCCTAAAACTGAAGCCCCAGCGGGTCCTGAGGAGACCCGGCTTCTGTTAGTGTGGACTCAACCCCGGCTTGTCCCGAAGCCCGGCCGTCAGCGTGGACTCAGCCCTGCGTGTCCCAGAAGCCAAAGCCCCAGCGGGTCCTGAGGAGGCAGGGCTCCCGTCAGCATGAACATGACAGCATGATCTGAACAGACATCCCGCCAAAAAAGATACACAGATAGTAAAAGTCATACAGAAACAAGCTCAACATCATATACCATTAGGGAATTACAAATTAAAGTCATGAGACATCACAGCACACCTATTAGGACTGCTAAGCTCCAAAAATAAGACAATACCAATTGCTAGAGGGTGAGGAACAAAAGGAACTCTCCCTCGTCGCTGGGGGGATGCATGTGCAGCCACTTTGTAAGACAATTTGGCAGTTTTTTCCAAAGCTAAACAAGTCTCATGTTGGGATCCAACAATCATGCTTCCAGTATTTAGGCAACTGCTTTGAAAATCTATGTCCAAATGCAAACAAAGATACAATTATGCACAGCAGTGCTTTCATAATGGCTAAAAACTTGAAGAAATCAGGATATCCTTCAAAAGATGAATGCATAAGCAAATTGGGGTACATCCATGTCAAGGCAAGAATATGCCACCCCAAAATATGTCTCTCTGGCATAAGGATTATTTGTCTGCTTTAAAAAAAAAAAAAAAAAGGCTTCCCTGGTGGCTCAGTGGTTAAGAGTCTGCCTGCCAATGCAGGGAACACGGGTTCGAGCCCTGGTCCAGGAAGATCCCACATGCCGCAGAGCAACTAAGCCTGTGCACCACAACTACTGAGCCTGCACTCTAGAGTCCGCGAGCGACAACTACTGAAGCCCGCCTGCCTAGAGCCTGTGCTCCACAAGAAAAGCCACCACAATGAGAAGCCCGTGCACCGCAATGAAGAGTAGCCCCTGTTCACCGCAACCAGAGAAAAGACTGCACACAGCAACAAAAAAACCAATACAGCCAAAAATAAAATAATAAATTTATTTTTAAAAATCTCCGAAAACTGAGATTGCCATTTTATGAAGGACATTTACAATAGAGAAATCTCCATTTATAAGGGTATGTCTCAGCAGGAAGGAATGCACCACCAACCTATGGAAAGACATGGATAAATCTTCAGTATATACTGCTAAGTGAAAGAATCCAGTCTGCGGAGGCTGCACACAGTATGACCCCATTGATGACATTCCGGGAAAGGCAAAGCTACATAGATGATAGCAGATCATGGGGTGGGGGGTTTGAAGTGTTCCACGTGATACTCTAGGGTGGATACCTGTCACTATGCAGTTGTCTAAGCCCACAGATGTGCATAGCCCAAGGGACCAATCATAATCTATTCAGATTTAGTTATTTAGGATGTAGGAGTGTTGCAGGATGGAATACATAATGTCACAGAGTCTAACTGTGTTAGAAATATATGGAAACAACTCACTGTAGGGGATGGGGTAAAAGGTGCTGACCTAAGTTACCTTTGGAAATGAATGGAATCTGTAGACTAAAGGCAAAATGGACCGTATATAAACAGTGGGCTTTACTCTACGAAGTTCTTTCCAGGGTGTAGTAGCTAACAATTCTGAAACCTCTGCACATGTAACCTGGAAAGGAGCAATGCACAGATAAATGGCAGATGGTGCGAGCCAGGCTCCTTGCTGTGGGCGTGCGAAGTTACAGATAAGCAAGGGGAGAGCCTCTGCCCTCGTAATCCTGGATCTGGGCTTCCTGGGAGGATGCTGACTGGCCGGGGGAAACACACACATCTTCACGCTGGGAAGACCCTGCAGACATAGGAACCTCACGCCCCATCTTTCCACCCGTACCTGCTGGAAACACTCGGCCCTCCATAATCAGGCAATTGCAGCATTTAAGACATTCTCACCCCCAGGCAGATAAAGGAGCATGAAGGTCTTGCTTACCCCTAAGCTGTCCCAGAATCCAGGCCCTGGGGGTGGAGCCAGGTTGGGAGTTCCTGGGCCTCTGAATCCAGGCCCTGGGGCTGGAGCCAGGTTGGGGGTTCCTGGGCCTCTGACCAGCAGGTGAGAGGAAGGAGGAAGACCGGTCCTGAGGACAGAGGTTCCCTGAAGTCTGTGAGCCCTGGAGCCCCGATGGGGTTCATTCCCAGTGAGGACATGGGCGGGGCCTGCAGTGGTTGTGTTCCCCCTGGGCCCTTTGATGAAGCCATGGCAGCACTGGGCCCAGACGTCCCCTGGCGGTGTCTCAAACTCCAACACAGCGGTTTTACAAAGGAACAAGAGGATGGAGCTGAGCCCCTGACGGCCACTCCTTTCTGGCTCTGAGTTGCTTCCACCAGGACCGCAGTCACCTACACGTAGTCTGCTGTGACCTACCTGCCCCCATTGGCCTTTCCTCTCCCTCCCTGGGATGATTCCTGTGACATTTCCAGCCTGGACCCCTCCCCCAGGCCAGACGCCTCTGTCCAGCCACTGCACCCCTATCTCACCTTGGGGGCTAACAGGGCCCTCAGAGGACTGGGATCCCGCAGCTCCCCACACCCAGGAGCAGCCCCACCTTCCCAGGTTGCTGAGCCCAGGCACCGGGTGTAATCGAGCAGCACCCTACGGGGCCTTCCCAGGACAGAGCCCTCCCCCACGTCCTCTGCTGTAGGTCCTCTCTGAAGTACCCGGATAACAGTGTCTGACACATGCTTCCTCCACCACCAAGTGGAAGGAATTAACCACTTGATGATCATGAACAGGTAGCCCCGGAGCTTCTGGTGCCTAAGAATTTACAATGTTAACCGCCTGTTACCTCACCATCAGCCAGAGAATTGTGCACCAGCTGATCACATACCCTGCGACACCCCTCCTTCACCTGGCCTTTAAAATTGCTTTGCTGAAATCCTTCAGGGAGTTTGGGGTTTCAGAGCACAAGCCGCCTGGCCTCCTTGTATTGGCACTTGTACAATTAGAGCTGCACTTTCCTTCACCACACCCGGTGTCAGTAGACTGGCTTTACTGCACTCGGGCAAGCGGACCCACGTTTTGCTCGGTAACACTGGGGGCTCCCAGGCTCCCACCTTCCTTGTGCCCCACTGACTGTCATCTGCTCCTCCAGAGTCTTGTTGCAGCAAAAATAGAAATGAAGTTTTCCCTCCCCTGCGAACAAGGAAAACAAAGGGAACAGCGAACAGGCTAGAGAAGAAACACAACCTGGCCTGAAAGAGCTCATCACTCCTTGTTTTCCTTTGTCACTCATTTGTAGTAACTAGATTTGTACTTTACAAAGCTAACCTCACTCCCTGACACTATGTAATTTACCTTTGGCACCCATCACCCCTGACTCTGTGTGAGTTACATCCCCTGCCTCTCACTCCCTTACCTCATTATGTCCAGCACTTACATTCTATACGCCCCTCATAACAAATCACCCCCTAGGTTTTCATTTCAGAAACAAGTTCATCGGCCGATAAACCAGAGGCAAACGGATGCAATTAGCAGACTGCTGGGCCCCAATTACCGGGCGGCCTGATGCCAGCAATGACTGTTTTGAAACAATGCAAAGGAAAGGAGGAATGCAAGACCTTCACTACTTTGATCCTCATCCTATACCCCGGACTGCGAGAGCCCCACATATAAAATCTTCCCTGATTCTCAAGGAGGGGGTGCCCAGTTCTTGAGGTGCTAGCCAGCTGTGCCTTCTCTTCTGCCTGGCAGAAAAATAAAGCCATCTCTCTCTTCCTCCAAAATCCCTGTCTCTATATTTCTGCTCGGCCTCGGTGCACAGGGAAGCCGATATTTCGACAACAGCCTGTGGCCAGTTCCCACACTAATTCCCCTCTACGCCCACAGCCCTGGCCCAAGCCCGATCTTGTGCCTGGTTCCTCCATCAGGCCTGACAAAATTCCCTGCCCCCACGGTGCATCTCACATCCCACCCCAACGTGGTCTTCCTGAAGCATAAACGAGACTGACTCTCTCCCACCTGCAATCCCCCAAATGTTTCCCCACTTTCGCTAGGGTATCTGCCGGGAGAGACATCTGCAAAGGCCCTGAGAGTCCCTGGCATCCCCACTAGGCTGCTGGCTCCTGGGTTCCCTGACAATGAGCACCTCAGCAGGCCAGGAGACACGGCAGGAAACCCCAGAACTGCTCACCTCTGGGGGGGACTGGCACTGCCACAGCCTGATGAAAGAGAGCAGAGAAGGGTACCCCAGCTGGGACACAAACTCTGCACAAGTGGCCTCTCCTTGAGCCATTACATCACCTCGTGTGACTTGAGGGAAGGAAGCACCGAGGCACACTTGGTTCCTAAGGAGGATGGTATAGGCTCAGCCACGTCCCCCCAAATCCACATGCTGAATCCCTAACCCCCAGGACCCCAGGATGTGGCTGTATTTGGAGATGGGATTTTTAAAGAGGTGATCAAGGTAAAAATGAGGTCACTAGGCTAGATCCTAATCCAATAGGATTGATGTCCTACAAGAAGAGATTAGGACACAGATAGGCACAGGGGGAGACCATGTGAGGACCTGGGGAGAAGATGGCTGTCTAAGCACCGAGAGAGGCCTCAGGAGGAGCCAGCGTACAGAAACCTTGATCTCCGACAGCATCCAGGACTGGGAGATAGGTCCGTTATTCAAGTGGCCCAGTCTGTGCTTTGTTACGGGGGTCCTGAGCAGACTCACACGCAGGGTAACTCAGGACTCACACTGGACAGAGCCCACTCTCCATTCCCCTGTACGTGAGTTACAGAATCCTCAGGAACTGAGGAGGGGGTCCCTGATGGGAGGCACGAGATAGAAGATGCTAGGCATTAACATGACTGCATTCACGTTAAACGTGCCTGAAGTCCATTCACACGAGATGGTTTTGACCTGTATGTACATCGGCACCTTCAGTCTGAACTGCAGATCTTTGGCTTCACCAGCTCCACTGAGAGCATTAGCTTCACCTGCTGTGGACCGTCTCCTATAGGATTTCCAGAACCACAAAGCATCGAAGCTTCACAGGACCCAGTGTCTGTGCGCTACCATCCAGGTGACCCTCACAGCAGAGCTGCACAGCTGCCCATCAGAACCCATTTCCCTTTTTCCTGTTCACGGCTACCCTGCACCTCCCAGCCTTCCCACCCCTTACAGCTGGGGCACGGGCTCGTGTTACCAAGGGGGAGGGGTGGACGTGGTGAGGGCCCTGGCCAGCCTGCATCCTAGGATGGAGGGCATGATGCCCACCTGGTCACCCCACCCTGCTGGTTGGAGCCCTCACCTGGAAGCAGGGAGGAGAAACAAGGGGGACAGAGTGGACCTGACACCCACCTGCCCTGGACTCTCACAAGAAGGGGACAGAGATCTTGAGCTTCAGCCCATTTTTGGGAGACACTTTGTTCCAGCAACAAACCTTTGCCTTAAAAGCCAAGGTGCTGGGACTTCCCTGGTGGTCCAGTGGTTAAGACTTCACCTTCCAATGCAGTGGGTGCAAGTTCGATCCCTGGTTGGGGAGCTAAGATCCCACATGCCTTGCGGCCAAAAACCAAAACATGAAACAGAAGCAATATTGTAACAAGTTCAATAAAGACTTAAAAAAAAAGCCAAGGTGCTTTACAAACCCCTCCCCAGCTGTCACAGAAAGTCAGGCTTCATCTCATCACACTTTTCTCAAACCGCAGCTCATGCTGAGACCACCTCTCAGGTGATGGTGCTTCAGAGCAGCCCCTTTAAAAGATCCCTGGAGTTCAGCTCTCCCAGCCCTGTCTTCAGTTTAAGGGAGAAGTTTCCTTGACAAACCTTCTCAGTTTCCTTGACAACCAAGCAATCTCCCAAACTCTCCTCCTTCAGATATTCCTATTCTAGGCTGGATGAGCCTAAAGTGACAGTGCTGTCATCATGTGCCAGAGAGTGACTCCTCCAAGCCCGTAGTTATTGGTTACATGATGCTACTGATGATGAAATCCCAGAAGAGCCAGCTTTGCAGTATAACCACTTCTGGACTCGGCACTGGGTCCCTTTCCACGGGCAGAGTGGAGTGGCTGTTTCCACGGGCCCCGTGGTGGAAGAGCTCACCTAATGCAGCCAGGACTTCATCCTTTCCAGGTGATTCCAGGGTCCTCACCCTGCCCAGACCCCACCCACATGGCTGCTGTCTGTGCCAGTCTATACGGGACCTTGGTTACCTCCTAAAATGAGGGTTATTTTATACACAGGTAATGGGATGAATGCTGGCCCCAAAAGATGTGCCCCCCAGAACACGTGAACAGGACCATATCTGGGAAAAGCGTCTTTGTATATGTAGTGAAGGATCTCGAGGTGAGGTCATCTTGGGTTAGGGTGGCCCTCAATCCAATTGAGAGAGTCCTTATGAGAGACAAAAGAGGAGAAACACCGACATAGAGGAGAAGCCACGTGAAGACAGAGGCAGAGACGGGAGGGATGCAGCCGCAAGCCTGGGGATGCCTGGAGCCCCCAGAAGCTGGAAAAGGCAGGAAGAACCCTATCCTGGAGCCTTTGGAGAGACTTCCGTCCTGCAGCACCTTGATCTCAGATGTCTGGTCTCCAGGACTAGGGGAGGATGAATTCCTGTTGTTTTAAACCACCCAGCTTGTGGTCATTTGTTACAGAAGCCACAAAACAGTCACACAGACCCTGCTCTGTAGGACCCTGGAAGTGAGGGTCTCATTAAAGGTCGACAGAGGCTGGATTGCAGAACCCTTAGAGTCAGCATTGGGCCCCAGAAATCGTAAAGCAGAGGCTGGACACCAGAATGTTGAGGGGTCAGTCGGAAGCCCATCCCTAAGGGTGCCAGCTGCACATGGCCTCCCCAGGTTTTTACGCCTATACATGTTGGGGATAAGGATTTCCATCCTGATTCCGGACCTCTGATGTCACCCTTCATGTTGCTAATTAAGAAACCCCTAGTTACACCAGGGCACTTGCTCCAGTGGTAAACAATTCTGAAGTTGGTCACAGGTGGAGAATCGTCTCCCATGCAGCCAGCAGCACCCCCGCAAGGAGCGTCCTCATTGCAAAGCTGGGGAACCGTGCGGAGGCGTCTCTGAGTAAACGTGAGCTGAGCCCCAGGCCAGCTGCTGCTGAACTGTTCCCACCCTTCCCAGGTAAAACACCTGAATGTGTGCAAGGACTTGAAAGCCTAGAGGAAGGGCCGTGGAGCCACACCAGCGACAGCACGCAGGCCGACTTGGTGCCGGCAGGCCAGCCAGGATGGTCCTGGCCCCGGGCACTCTTCTGGAAGCTTTCCACTTCCCTGCCTGAGATACCCCTCCTGTCCCGGCCCCCACTGCTTTTTTCCTTCCTCACCTATTTCCGGAGAGAAATTCCAGCGGAAGGTATAGGTGACACATCCTCTTCTTTACAGGTGGCAGCCTGGCAACTCCTGCATAAAGTCCAGCAGAGACCCACTGACACCGGGCCACCCACAAAGCCGTGGCCCCTCACTCCCTCCCACCAGCACAGCCCCGAGACTGCTGACGGGGCAGAGAATATGGCGTCAGGCACAGCTGCAGGGGCTCTTGCTGCCTGGAGCAGTGTTTATATTGACCTCAACCCAGGCACACCTGGGGAGGGCTGGCCGGCAGGGTCAGGCTGCCCAGGTCAGCCAATCCTCGCCCCTCAGGGGCTCACGGTTGCAGAAAATGGACCTCGCTGAACCGGCCAGGCCCAAGGAACAGGTGTGAGCTCCTGAGAGTCAGGATAGAAAAGGGGCTGCAGCTCCGGCTTGTTTTCTAATCATTTTATCTGGCCCATGAGTGGGAGACAACTTCAAGAAGACCCTCTCCTCATGAGAGGAACCCAGGAGTCAGGGAGAGGAGGGGTGATGGGTGGAGACAGAGGCCTGGTGCCCCGGCTGCAGTGGAAGTCTCTGGAAGACCAGGCGGAAGGAGGCCGCATAGAGTGAATGAAGCCCAGGGTCACAGACCTGTCGGAGCTGCTGTTTGTTAGTTCCGGTCCTGCTCTGAGGTGCTCAGGGTCAGCTCTGAGTGACAGGTGATCTGGGGGGCTCTGCAATGAGGGCTATGTGCACGGTTCCTGTGTGCCTAGCCCTGCCGGCGTACCTGCCCAGGGGGGCCCTGTGTCCTGGGAGGGGCCTGACCATGAAAGCCCCATGGTCTGCTGGGTACCTGCTCAGGTGAGCTCCATATCCTGGGAGGGGCCTGACCACGAGAGCCCCATGGGCTGCTGGGTACCTGCTCAGGTGAGCTCCATATTCTGGGAGCGGCCTGTCCATGAGAGCCCCATGGGCTGCTGGGTACCTGCTCAGGTGAGCTCCATATCCTGGGAGGGGCCTGTCCATGAGAGCCCCGTGCACTGGGAGGGGTGTATGAACAAGCTCCCTCTCTTTGCAGCTGGCACAGAGTTGCTTAGGATGTAGATTAAAATCAGCCGAGGGCAGAAGTCAGGAGCAGCGTTGGGGGTCCCTTGGGTGTGGCCACCTAGGGAAGCCCACCTGAATCCTGAGGTGCAGGGTTTTTTGGGGTTGGTCATGTCGACATGAGGACCACCATGTGCCCGACCTCGGCCTCCAGCCCCCGGGGGACTCAGGAAGCCCCGCCGTGTATCACGCTGTCAGCACAGACCAGCCTGGAGCGAGGCCCACGGAGCACGGACACTCCCGTCAGACTCAAGGTGACCTCTGGAGCCAGGACAGAGGCCCGGCCTCTCTGTGGGCAGGTGAGCCCACACCGCACGGGCCCTGGTGCAGTGCCCGTTCCACGTGGTCAGTGTGTGTGCACGCGGGTCACCAGTGTCTGTGTGTCTCAGCCTGTGACCACAGACCACACTGTCCTGCTCTGCTCACAAGAGCGAGGCCAATGCAGGGACGACGGGGGTGGGTACAAAGCCATGTCCTGGTCCGGCTGGGTGAGAAAGGGTCCAAGGAGCGAGAACCCGGCTGCCCTTGCCTGGTGAGCCGAGAGCGGACGTCCGCCCTGTGGGCAGCCCCTCTCCCCACGTCCCGAGGTAGAGCTGCCTTTCCTGCACCCTGGGGCAGGGTCATGCCTGTGTATACAGCAGGACGCACAGCAGTGCACGCAGCAGGCCTGATGCCTGCCCTCGCCATGTAGTTGAGGCTTGGTGACAGGGAACATCCCGACAGGACATGGGCCGACCCCGGGGAGGATGTTGGGGTGAAGCGTTTGGGAGCATCTGGAGGGGATCCTCACCTGTCTGCACAGGGGGACTGAGGACACCGACCAAGGGGGGCCGGGGGGGAGCCCAGGGAGGGTCCTGGGTCATCCCTGAGGCTGGAGGAGGGGTGTGGAGCTGCGGGTGATGGCGGTTGGGACGAAGAGCTTACCACCCGACAGGAGATAGGCCAGCCGGGGCAGCAGGGGGAGGCGAACACCGTGCCCGACAGAAGGACGGAGAGACCAGCTGGCCCAGCCGTGGGCCTGGGTATCCGGGCTGTTCTTTGTTGGCCCGAACCCGAAGGGCCCCCAGCGCCCCGGGGCCCGGCTCCGCCTCCTGTGCCCCGGGGCCCGGCTCCGCCCCCAGCACCCAGGGCCCGGCTCCGCCCCCAGCGCCCGGGGCCCAGTTCCGCGCCCAACACCGCTGGAAAACACCCCGTGTCCAGCCAGACCCCAGCCAGGAAGAGAAGACCCGTGTACAGCCTTACGTGATTAATATGCCCAAAAGTGTCCTTTAAAGTCAGTCTCTCCTCTGGCTCTGATTCTACACTGAATGGTGCAGACAGCCAAGCAGGAGCAGCCCGGCATCCCTGGTCAGGTACACCCACGGTGGCCACCCCCAGGAGAGCCTAGAGCTACGGGGACCCACGATGGCCCAAGAGCTGGGGCAGAAGAGTTACCTGCTCGGATGCAAGAGGTCCAGCCAGCAGGGAGGGCTTGCTTTGCGCGTGGGATCAGAGGTCGGCTCTGGGCATACCTCAGCCAGGTGTACACCGGGGTGTATGGACAGCAGATGGGAGATGTGAGGGCACCTGGGCTCCCCAGCAAAACCTTCAGGCCAAATTTAGCCCCCAACCAATCTCCCGGGCTAGCCCGCCCACCCCCTGCCCCCCACCTCCTTCAGAAGGAAGGCAGGCTCAGGGAAGGCTTCCTCTAACAGGGCCCCTTGGCTGAAGACAGGGACCACTCACCTGAGGACCCGTGCGTCCTGCAGTAAGGCCAACCCTACCCCCAAACCCACATCCTTACCCCTCCTTCTGTGGGGCATCGTGTGCCTCCCAGTCTTCCCACATGGCATCCGGGGCCTTGTCTCCAAATGCCACCACTGCCTGGAATGAGCCCGTGTCCATGGGAAGAAGAGTCAAAGGGGCATGGCAGGAGTCAAACGGAAACTGGTGGAGAGAGGGAGCACCAGAGGAGAGAGACAAGAAGAGAGGGAGAATTAGCAGCAGGCCTGCAGGGGTGCCTGCAGCCGTGAGGACGCCCGCGCCGGGGCCGGGGAGCCTAGTGAGTGTGCTGCCTCACCAGCTCACCCACAACGGGCTGTAGTCTCTCCTCCCGCCCCCACCTCCCCCCGCCCCCCGGCCAGTCAGAAGGGGCACAGCATCATTTCAGAGGACAGAACAGGATGACAAGACGCATCCAGTGTCCCGGGAGAACGGAGATGGGAGGTGCATGGCCGGACACTCCTCCCACCCAGGCCCACTCTCTGGGTCCCTGAGTCTCTTTGGGTGCTCATCTGGGGTCAGCCTTTGCCGCCTGCAGGTCCTGACACCCAGCTGAAGGGTGAGCGGGCCAGAAAACAAGCAGAACCCCTCTGAACCCCTCTCGGCTCCGTGAGCCCCAGCTTTGAATACAGGCAGAGCTCAGTGCAGTGAGCAAGGTGGCAGGAATACCGTGCCAGGGGTGCTACCCAGGGATTCCGGCTTCCTCATGGGCTTCCACTAGGAAACCGAGGATGCACTGCTCCAGAAGGGCCCAGGATGCAATAAAGTCACTTGAGAATTCATCAAGGCTTCTAAAACCATATATTTGAGAAGGTCACTGGAGACACTAAATTACTTGCTGACAGAAGCACATTTGAGGGGTTCATGCAATGACCTGGACACATGCAGACCAGTGTCGCTTCCATGTGACGGGTGGGGAGGGAGGACCCCCTCTCCCCAGCAACATCCGGAGCCCTCAGGACCCCCAACACCCGCTCCCCCTGAACACACACCATCTGGGGCCTCTCTTCTCCTTGAAGAGCTCCCGATAGCAGCCGGTCACGGTGTTCACGCCCCGGCAGACGCGGAGGCTGCGCTCCAGGTTGGGGTCGTTGTCCCTGACGATCTGCAGGCCAGCATCGAAATGTGCTAGGGCCTTGGCCAGGTGCCTGGCCGTGAGCTGGCGGGGGGCCGTCGAACTGTCCTCACCCTCCTCCCCGGCTGCCCGCTCCTGCTGCAGCCCCACCAGCTCCTCGTTGGACAGGTCTGCGCCCTGGCTCTGCAGCAGCTCAGCCACATCCGCCTCTGCCACCTCCCCGAAACCCAAGCCGTGCGCCAGCGCCACGACGTCCCGCCGGATCTGCGGGAGGGCCTCCCCGGGTCGGGGCCTGGCGTCATGCTGGAGGCAGTCGGGCCACAGCTTCCTCCAACCCCGGTTCAACGTCGCAGGCGGAACCTCCTCCCAGGACTCGGAGATGTTGTGCACAGCGTCCAGGATGCTGTAGTCCCGCCAGAAGTCCGAGGCCGCTGACCGCTCGCCGGCGCCTCCCGCCCTCGCCGCCAAGAGGCGGAAGACCCTCCGCAGGTAGCAGGCCTTGAACGTGGCGACCACGTCCTGGGTCATGGGCTGGATGAGGGCCGTGGTGTCCTTGGGCAGGTACTCCACGCGCACGTGGTCGGAGAGGTCGTCCAGGTTCCCGGGGCGGCCGGGAGCGCTGTCCAGGACGAGCAGAGCTTTATACGGGAGCCCGTGCCGGACGCAGTACCTCTCCACGGCGGGGCAGAAGAAGTGCACGAACCACTCCTGGAAGAGGCTCACAGTGACCCAGGCCTTCCTGTGTGAGCGCCACAGCACGGGCAGGTTGGGCTTGGAGAAGCCCCGGAGGGCGCGCGGGTTCTCCGAGGGGTACACCAGCAACGGCTTCAGCTTGAAGTCGCCGGCGGCGTTGCTGCCGAGCAGCAGGGTCAGGTGATCTTGGGCGGCTGTGAACCCGGGGCCTGGCTTCCCCGCCGTGGAAGGGACCGTCCTGCCCGGCAGCCGCCTCCAGAAGAGCCGGGTCTCGTCCACGTTGAACACCTGCCGGGCCGTGTAGCCGCCCTCCTGGATCACCCTCCGCAGCAGCGCCGGATACCTGCGCGCAGCTTCTGCGTCTGCACGCGCCGCCTCGCCTCCGGCCCCGAGGCTGCGCAGCCCGTGCCGCGCCTTGAAGCGCGCGAACCAGCCGCGGCTGGCGCCGAAAGTCTCAGCCTCGGCGCCCTCACCCTGCGCCCGCTTGAGCTCCTCAAACAGGCTGCGGGCCTTCTCCTGGACGAGCACCACGCTGACCGGCACGTCACGCCGGTTCTGGTCCTCGATCCACACGCTCAGCAGCCTCTCCATGTTCTCCATCACCAGGCTGCGGCTGCGCGTCAGCTTGGAGGCTGCGTGCGGGGTGGCCGCCTGGGAACTCGCTCGGATCTTGTCCTTGTTGTCACGAATGGTGGCCACAGTGGAGGTGGAGAGCCCTAGTGCCCTCCCGATTCGGCTGAGCTTCTCTCCGGCTTCGAAGCGCCGCAGTACCTCCAGTTTCACCTGCAGGTTGATGGCCTTACGGTCCCGCTTGGCACTTCGGCGCTGGCCCGCTCTCGGCGGCCTCTTCAGGGGGGGCTTCGGGCCCGCATCACTCTCTCCGGACACCACAAGAGAATATTTACGTTCCCGCCCTGTGCCCGCTGATTTCAGGGCCGCTGCCGCCCCAGCCCTGACCCGCTGTAAAATGGGGAGACAACGTTTACCGGTGGAAGTGCTGATGGGCCTGGGTAAAACCCTTAGAGGTCACTGACTAGTCTCTCTCTTTAGGTGGGAGATTCGGGGCCACGTCCGGCCACTCGATGAATTCTGGCCCCGTGGACTAAATAAACTTCACCCTCAGGATCGCAGCAAGCCTCTGAAATCCCACTACCGCTTCCCGAGGGCGCCCCCCGCTGACACCACCATCCCAAGTCACCTACTCGCCGGCCTCCTGAAGCATCCAGGGCGGCGTAATACATCACAAACTGATGTCAGACCAAATATAGAAACCAGAAATTACCAGCACCAGGGTCATAGCCGGGCCCAGGAACAGGCAGCCACTGTGTATAAACCTCAGCTCAGAGCTTGGTGGCAGCTGGGGAAAAGAGCGGGACAAGCTGTCCAATGGAGCCAACGTGCTCCATAGCCCCGAGCTCGCAAGGCCTTGAGCAATGTAATTAAGGGTGTCAGGACTCAAGGTTTTTGTTTTGTGTGTTGTTTTGATTTTTTGGTTTGGCCAAGCCGCGCGGCATGGGGGATCTTAGTTCTCCAACCAGGGATCGGACCCGTTCCCCCTGCCGTGGAAAAGCGGAGTCCTAACCACTGGACCACCAGGGGAGTCCCTGTTTTTGGTTTTTTTAATGGAGGAAATACTTGTGCAGGGTTCAGTTACCCAGACGGGCTCCTGAAGAACCAGGCGAGCAGCAGGCCTGCCTCCCGCCTTGGGGCCCCGAGGTGGCCAAGGAGACCCACTTCCCAGTGTCCTTCCACAGGGGGCTGGGCCGAGCACCTCGTTTCTTCCAGGAGCAGCATCTCTCAGAACCCAGCTCTACACTCTCGACTGGTGATGGGAGTTTGACAGTAAAGCAGCCCTGGGTGTTCTCTGGGAGTTGTCGGCAGGACGCCGGCTGAGCCGGACTTGGGCGGATCTAGGCAGGGCCACCGCAGGCCTCGCAGTGTCTCAGGAGGACCAGGAATGGCAGTCGAGGGTGGGGAAGGCCAGGGTGCGGTCCGCTGTCCCCCCTCACCGGGCGGGAGACCCCAGCCACGCTCCTCGGCTGGTCTGCCCTCCTTCCCACGTGTGAGCACGTCCCCCCTGTCCTCCGGGGGAAGCCCCCTGGATTACCCACCAGGATCAAAGACATGCAGGCGCCCCTTGACACAGAGATAAGCTTTGGTCCCTGTGTCTTGAGGCCAACCAGAGGACAGGCAGGCCCAGGGGCGGAAGAGCCAGGGGGCAGCAGCCAAGAGGAGGGTGTGTGCTCTGGGATGAGAAACCGACCGCAGCCCACACTCCCTAGTGGGGCTGGGCACGTGACTCCAAGAGAGCCGCTAAACAGAAAGGCTGGGACTGCCTGTGCCACTGGAAGGGACCGCAACACGAGACGAGGTGAGATCGGTGGGGTGCAGAGCGTTAATGGGGCTTCCTTTGGAAATGTCTGTGTGCCCCGTTCACACACAGGCCCATGTGTGTGAAGTGCACATGTGTACAGGGAAGAGGAAGGATGTACGATGGGTGGCAGTGGCCGTCTCCAGAGAGGAAGACTGGCTGTGGGGTTTCAACTTTATGTGCTTTTCTTAAGGTTTGAATTACTTTGTAATGCATATACATGTTTTATATACATTTTAAAATTTTCTTTAAAATGGGAGGATTAATAACGACTGCTGTATTTCTCTCTCTGTGCAAGAGAGACTACAACTACAGTAAGTCCCCTACGTATGAACGAGTTCCGTTCCAAGAGCACGTTTGTAAGTCCAATGTGTTCGTAAGTCCAACGACGTTAGCCTAGGTACCCAACTTACACAATCGGCTATACAGCACTGTACTGGAATAGGTGTATAATACTTTTCACACGAATAATACATAAAAAACAAACAAACACAAAAAATAAAGAAAACATTTTTAATCTTACAGTACAGTACCTTGAAAAGTACCGTAGTACAGTACAACAGCTGGCACACAGAGGCTGGCATCGAGGGAACAGGCAGGAAGAGTTACTGACTGGAAGAGGAAGAGGAGGTGGGAGATGGTAGGGCTGAAGGATCGTCAGCAACAGGAGACGGAGGGCCAGTTGCAATTTCACTCACGCCTGACGTTGATGGCACAGGTTCCGGTTCCTTGCTGGATTTAATTCTATCTACCCTCTTGTAAAAACGATCCAGTGATGTCTGGGTAGTAGCTCGTTTTTTCTCGTCGTAGATGACACGGTAGCACTGGATTGCATTCTGAACGGCTGCTGCCACCTTCGTGTACCGTTCTACATTCGGGTCCTGTGCCTCAAACACTAACAGTGCCTCCTCAAATAAAGAAAACCCCCTCGCCATTTCCTGCGTCGTGAATCTCTTCGGTTCTTCAGTTACTTCTTCTTCCTCCTGTCCCTCTTCATCCTTTCTCTGGGCCTCCAGTTCCATCAGGTCTTCATTAGTGAGCTCCTCATGTTGCACAGCAAGGAGTTCAATGAAGTCATCCTCTTGCAGATCTAGCTCCAGCTTCTCACTGAGGGTCACTAAGTTGCTGAAGACCTCTTTGGACTCCTCATCCAACTTCTCAAATCCACGAAAATCGTGAACAAACTTCGGGCAAAGGTTCTTCCAAACCCCATTCATGGTGACGGCCGTAACCTCACTCCAGGCAAAGTCAATGTTTTTTATGGCCTTGTAGATGTTATAGTCCTTCCAAAATTGTCGCAACGTTGTTCCTGATTCGTCACTCGCCTTTACTGCCTGACGAAAAGTGTGACGTAAGTAATATTTCTTGAAAGTCGCTATAACTCCCTGGTCCATAGGTTGGATGAGCGCCGTAGTATTCAGTGGCAGATGCACTACTTTGACGCTGGGATGAAAGTCGTCCATGAATGGGGGGTGGCCCGGAGCACTGTCGAGCAGCAAAAGAATGTTGAATGGGACGTCCTTCTCCAAGCAATATTTCTCTACCTCCGGGATAAAGTGGTGGAAAAACCAGTCCTGGAAAATGGCCTGTGTAACCCAGGCTTTGGGGTTACTCTTCCACACAACAGGAAGAGAGCCCTTGGCTATGTTTTTAAGGGCTCTTGGGTTCTCTGAGTGATAAACTAAGAGAGGCTTCAGCTTCATATCACCGGAAGCATTGCCACCAAACAACAGCGTGAGCCTATCCTTTGATGCTTTATAGCCTGGCATCAACTTTTCCTCCTTACTGATGTAACTTCGGTCCGGCATCCTCTTCCAGTACAGTCCTGTCTCGTCCACATTAAACACCTGCTCGGGTAAATACGCGCCTTCATCAATAATTTCTCGAAGCGTTTCAGGAAATTCCCGGGCAGCTACTGTATCTGTACTCGCTGCCTTGTCACTTACTTTTACATTGTGAAGTTTGGCTCTAGCCTTGAACCGGTGAACCCAGCTACGGCTGGCATTAAAAGATTTGCCCTCTGATTCTTCGCCATGCTTCTTCTTCAAGTCTTCATAAAGGCTCTTAGCTTTCTCTTGAATCAGCATTAAGCTGAGTGGGACTCGACGCTGACGCTGATCCTGCATCCACACACTGAGAAGTTTCTCCATCTCCTCCATCACTTTTCCACGCTTCTTTGTTATTATTGTTGACGTCATCGGCATAGCAGACTTCACATGTTCCATGATCTTGTCCTTGTTCTTTACGATTGAGCCGATGGTTGAACGATTCAGGTTATAAGAATGAGCGACGTCTACCATCTTTTCGCCTCGCTCCACTCTCTCAATTATTTTCACTTTTGTTTCCATCGTTATCGCGTGGCGCTTCTTGGCAGTGCCAGCTACATCACCGCTGCTTTTACGCTTGCTTCCGGACATCCTGGGCTTGAAATAAACATACTGTACTACTGTACTCTATACAGTACTGTAAAGTACACAAAAGCACAACCACTTGTAGAGGATGAACGCACATGACAATGTACGCCAGACACGTGAACTAACTTACGTGATTGGACATGCGAACGCATGTTCGCATCTTGAAAGTTTGTAACTTGGAGGTGTGTGTGTAGGGGACTTACTGTACTCTGTACTCAAATGGTGTGAGCCTGGGGAGGCCCCGTCCTCAGAGCCAGGAGCTGGGAGAGGGTGCAGGGCAGGTCCTGAGCTCAGCCTGAGGGTGAGGGGGGTGGGGGTGGGGGCTGGGCACAGCTGCCGAATGTGACCCTCCACGGCCTGGGGTGAAGGGGGCGGGGGCGGGCGGGGTCCCGCAGGACGTGGCACCTCTGACTGTGGAGGACTCACAGCTCACCTGGGCTCCATCCGTGAAGGGCTTGGGCGGCTCTGCCAGGTCTCCAAACCGTTGGTCCTCGGGAGGGGCCTGGGCCAGTGCTGAGGGGAAAGAGCAGGGTTAGCGTCTGCAGGCCCACCCTGGGGACGAAGGGGCGAGGCACCCAGGCCCACTAATCAACCCGGAGGCCAACATGTCCCGCTGGCCAGGAACTCTGTGCCAGATGAGACGCCGCTTGCCCTCTGATTCACAGAGAACACCCTACCCTGGCTGACAGGCAGCCCCTTCTGATGCACACACACATATGTACCTCAAGAACACACCCAAGGCCCCTGAAACCCAAGTCACTGAAACACCAAGGAAATAGTCATTAGAAGCTTCCTTCAGCTGCAGCTGGGTGGTCAGTAAAGGGCTGACGCAGCAGGCCTGAGCTGTCCGAACCCTCCACACTCCAAACGAAAGTCTGGCCCTTGACCTGCTCCTGGGAGGGGACCTCTAAGCCCTTGGAAGATTCTGCCTGATAAGAACATCTTTGTTTACCTAAGTTCTTGGGTCACACAGATAGTTCATGCTAACAATGTGACGTGGTAGTAACCCTGGGCCACACTGTACAGGTCTGACCTCTGGGGAGAGTTCAGGCTGAGTAACTAAGGTCAGTCATGTTCCATAACTCTGTGACTGACCCCCCAGTAAAAATCCTGGACGTCACTGCAGGCGAGCCCCCCAGTGGCAGCATCCTGTGCGTGTCGTCGCACATCACTGCTAGGGGAATTAAGCACGACCCGCACGACTCCCACAGGAAAGGACACCCGGAATCTCGTGCCTGGTATCTCCCAGACTAGGCACCTTTTTCCACCGCTGACTTTAATCTGTATCCTTCCACTGTAATAAACTACAACCACGAATATAATAGCCTTGTTGAATTCTGTGACTCCTTCTAGCAAATCACTTGAGGCTAAGGGGGGGTCTTGGGGACCCCCGAACACACAGCCAACAGTGACAGCCAAGGAAGAGCTTGGGACATCATTCTGGTCTCCCTGATAGCATCAGGGCAGTCGTCTCCAAAACCACCCAGAGAAAGCCAGGGCCAGGCCCTACCCTCTCCCATGTGGGGGCATCGAAGGGGCCAGCAACAGGCTGAGAGCAGGTAAGGGTACGGAGCAAAGGCAGGAGTTTTCGTGTCAACCTGAGACCATGCGGCTTCAGGGCTGAGTGGACATAACCATGCATGCCCCAGAGGATCCTTGGGAGCACCAGGCCTAAGTCCGGGCAGTGCCAGCAGGCTGCTTTGCCAACATCCACACTCTTACGATGCAAAATCTCTTTTAATAGTGTGCATCACCTAAGCATCCATTCAGGGGGAAGCTGGGAACTGGTACCAGGGAACAGTCCCCTAAGACGACAAACGCTGCCCATGGCTCAGAGGACAGCCCAGCACGACAGCCAGACACCCTGGGAGGACTGTGGACCCATGCGTACAAGGGGTCTCACCTGCACCTCACGTTCATGCCTGGGTGAAAACCAGTCATGCATTATCAAGGTTTTCTTTAGCAGCGGCCAGATCCAGTTTGCAACTTTTCCAACATGTGCAGAACGGGCTTCATCCTGTCCCCCTGGGAGACCCCAGCACCATCCAGCAGCAGCCCCACCTCCCAGACCCTCCTTTGAGTCTCTGTCATAATTCCGGCCTCTTCCCAGAGCGGACACAGCTCCCTGCAGTTCCTACCGCCAGGACACCTTAGAGTTCTTTTTGTACTTTTTCATTCCTTCAATGCCTAGGTTACACTCTCTACATTAAATCCCCTCTCTTAAAACAAGTGGTGTGTTAGCAGTTCCTCAAAAGGCCAGAGTTACCATGTGATCCAGCAATTCCACTCCTAGGTATATAACCAAGAGAATAAAGTATACGTAACTTCACGTCAGCATTGATCGTAACAGCCAAAAGGTACAAACAACCCAAATATCCATAACAGATAAATGGATAGAGAGAACGTGGTATAACCACACGATGGAATATGACTAGGCATAAAAATTAGTGAGGTACTACACTGTGAATGAACGCTAGAAATATTATACTCGAGAAAAGAAGCCCATCATAAAAAGCCATGTATGATTCCATCAAATGTATGATTCCATTTAATAAAACGTCCAGAATAAGAAAGTGTACAGAGACACAAAGCAGGTTCCTGGCTGCCAAGGCACTAGGAAAGGGAAGAATGGGGAGTGGCTGCTGACGGGCACGGAGTTTATTTGAAGGTGATGACATTAGACACGGGTGATGATTGTACAAACCTGTGACTATACTAAAACCCACAAAGTGTACAATTTTTTGATTATGTGGGTTAGAGCCTAATAAAGCTGGGTTTTTGTTTGCTCGTTTAAGTGCTATGGTTTCCACCCCTCGATACAAGGGGCCCAGCAGGCAAAAGGAACTGCACAAATACACATGAGTAAATAAGTGAACACGTGCCAGGGTGGACCGAGGCGGTAACCAACCATCTCTCCTCCCTGCTGCACGGCTGTCACCTCCTCACAGGTGCGGAAGCACACGTCCAAGGTGAAGACGTCACATAGCACGAACTGCAAAGCCACCCCTGGCCGGGCCGACCTCTGTGCCCATCTCCTCTTGCCTCCAGCCCCGCTAAAGAAAGGACACCCTGCTGGTGATTGGAGGTCTCACTGTCCAACGCTCAAACCAGACTGGGCTCCAACAGGCCAAGGACCTTGCCTCTCTCCCTTCCCTGCTGGACCCACAGGGCCTGGCACATGGCACGCACTCCGTGACTTTGCCAGGGAGGAGAAAAGGAAGAGAAAGAAGGCCAGTGCACCTGAGCAGGGGAAATGCTACGCCAACCCCAGGCCCACACCTCTGGGAGGCTCAGAGTCTACGAAAGTCTCCAAACATGTCACAGCTTCTGAGTCTTCTTCCCAGAGACGAGGACACAGGGCCTGGGGAGAGCGGGCAGGCACTCAGGACCCGGCGTCATAACTTGTGTCCCCCTGCACTTTCCCTGCCCCCAAGCCCAGTCCCCCGTGGCTCACCAGTCTCCTGCAACATCTGAGCGAGGTCCTCCACGAGTGCCACAGCCTCCTCGCCACTCTCGGGGCACTGGGACTCGACCCAGACCCGGGTGTCAGGTGGCAGCACGCCCAGGAACTGCTCCAGCACCAGCAGCTCCAGCATCTGCTCCTTGGAGTGCACCTCGGGCCGCAGCCACTGGCGGCACAGCTCCCGGAGCCGCGCCAGCGCCTCGCGGGGCCCTGCTGCCTCCTCATAGCGGAAGCTCCGGAAGCACTGCCGGGGGTCCCTACCAAGCCCAGGCAACAGGGTTTGGGGCTGAGGCTTGAAGAACGGTTCAGGATCCCACAGGGCGGCCTCATCCTCCTCCATCTTGATGATCACGAGCTCTTCCTGACCGATGGGCGCTGGGTCGGCTGCCATGGCGACACCTGGGGAAGCTGGCCTCTCTGCCTTCACTCAGGCCACACACACTGTCTTCCTGGTACACACACCCACCCAATCAGGGCCATGGACCACCCACACCCCTCCACCGACTCACACCCTGCAAGGTCACTTGCTGTGGCGGAAACTGTCCCCACACCTGGCCAGCTGACAGCCTGGCAGGGGGACACCTTCAGCCTCGACCTCCCTATCTGTGCCCTCAAGAGGATGCCTCACACTGGGAATCTGGTTAGGACAGTGAGCGAGCGCTTCCTGCAGGGAAGCCTTCAGGAGTTCAGGCCAGACTGGGCCGGTAGGAGGGCTGCTCCCGGGGGTGGGGCGTGGACATGTCCAGTGTCTCAGTGGCGGAGAGAACCCCATCAGCAGCCAAGCAGAGGTGCTGGGGGAACGAGCAGAGACTCAGTGCCCAGGGAGGCTCCGTGCCAAGGGAGGGTCCAATCCCAGGGAGGCTCTGTGCAAGTGAAGGATGCAGTCTGTGAGGCACTAGAAAGAGTGATGTGGGGGACAGGCTGGAAGGCCAGGATGGTGGTGGGGGCGACTGCAGTGCAGCGGCCGGAAGGCCAGGATGGTGGTGGGGGCGGCTGCAGTGCAGCGGCTGGAAGGCCAGGATGGTGGTGGGGGCGGCTGCACTGCGGCCGCACCGGGAGAGCAAGAGCTGGTTCCTACACTGGAAGGAGCTCCTCCCCTCATGGCACAATGCTATGGGGTCTGAGAGGCTCGGCCCAACTCAACTAGTCAAGGCCAACAATGGACAGTGAGAGGGACGTCCACGCTACGGCGCTAAACCAGAAAGTCAGCTGTGGTCCTCCTCACTTGGCATGATCCCACTAATGTTAAAATTTCAAAACAAAAAACAGCAGCTACTGCTACAAGTGTTGAGAAAAGGATCCTGAAAACCAGCAACGCCTCAGCTGGCAATTCCGGAGAGAGGAACTGGAATAGTACATCTGCTTTTTCTTTTGTAATGTCTGCAAAGCACCTGAATTTTTCTGCCAACGGCCATTTGCTACCACTGTAACTTCAGAAAAGAACACAGATTGGGGCTTCTTCCCTGATGGTCCAGTGGTTAAGAATCTGCCTTCCAATGCAAGGGGTGTGGGTTCAATGCCCCGTCCGGGAACTAAGATCCCACATGCCGCGGGACAATTAAGCCTGCGCGCCACAACTACTGAGCATGCGAGCCGCAACTAGAGAGAAGCCCGCGCGCAACTAGAGAGAAGGCCACGCGCCGCAATGAAGATCCCGCGTGCCGCAACTGAGACCCGACACAGCCAAAAAGAAAAATAAATAAATATTTAAGAAAAAAGAACACAGATCATTTTCAATGCCAATGAACGTCTTTAAAGCATTGGTCAGGGCTCCCCTGAACCAGGCCGCCCCATCCAACAGCCCCCAACCCCCGGCTCTCACCCCCAAGTACCCTGAGATGACAGCTAGAGTGGAGGACGGTCTGCGCAGCGCAATCAGCAAATGCGAAGGCTGTGTGGCCTGGACGAACTTGCACAGCCTTCGGCCAGTGAAGGATCTGGATTTAATCCCCCTGTGCGGGGAGCGTCCCCCCACCCCGCCCGCACTCTCACTTTATAGAGGGACGCACGCAGGTGCAGCAGGAGCAAAGAGGTGGTCTGAGCTGCAGAAATCCAGGAAGACTTTCCAGGGGAGGTGAAAAGTTTAGGGGAAGCTGGGTGGAAAGGTGGACAGAAGCCCAGGAATTCCGCCGAGAACTGGACTAGCGCGGGTGCACGTGCACCGACCCCCGAGGCGTGGCGAGAGCCCAGCTCGGCCCAGAATCACTTCCGGGGCAGGCCCAGCCCCGCCGGACTCCATGTCCCAGCAGCCCACGCGCCGCCCTTCCCCGCGGACTCGCCGCACCCCGCGGAAAGCAGCTGGTGTTCCTCCGCCCCCCTTCTCCTGCCGCCCTCTGGCCAGCTGCACACCCTACCCCGGGCTTTTCCGACGCCTCCACCGCGTCGCGCCCAGACTCACCGCCCCAGGAAGCCACGCGGACGGCGTCAAACAACACCGTGGAGGAACAAAGACCAACCACCCTGGGGCCCCAGGACCACGAGCGGAAGCTGGACTACTTCCGGTGCCTTGTGCCCACCCCGCTCCTTCCCTCCCTCCCCTAGCAACCACCCACCTCCCCACGACAGGCCAGCGCGCGGAGGTGAGGGGGAGGTAACAGTATACTTCTGCAACTCTTTGGCGACGTCCGGCGCCCGGAAGTGGAACGTGCGCAAGCCCAGCCCTGTCCGCGAGGCCCTCTGGGAAATGTAGTCCTTGGCCCGCCAGAGTAACAGCCCGGGTGACCTACAGACACTACATTTCCCAGAAGGCAGCGAGCACCAGCGCTCGCCGCCGCCGGGAAATGGGAGTTCTACAGTGGCCTGCAAGGGGGCGCCAGTGGTGCGACTCCCGACGCTCCGCGGCGCCTTCCCTGAGGTGCTGGCGGTGTCCCGGGTTCCGAGGTAAAGAGCTGTGGAGCCAGATGGGCTCATCCGCGCGACCTCAGATCCCCTCGCTATCCGTCCGCTCGACTGTGCCAGGTTGCCGCTCAGTTGCCCCTCTACTCCTCCCGCCCGGCGGATGTGGCATTTCCTCCCACCTGGTCACCTGCCTCTTTCAGCTGCTGTGCCGCACTCCGCCTCCATCGGGGCTGCTCCTGCTTCCCCGTCCTCAGGGCTTCACCAGCCACACCGTGCTGGGCCTCCTAAAACGGGCCCCTCTCTGATGCCTGGGGCAGCACCTCCCCAGAAAGCCTTCCGTATCATGTCCTCTTCCTCTGACCCCAGCTAGGTTTGGGTCCCTCACAAGTCGCCCATCATAGCCGTCGTCACACAGAACGTAACAGCCTTTGGACCGGCAGCTCCTGAAGCCAGTCTCTCCCACCCTGGTCTCCCCAACACCTAGCACATTACAAGTGCTCATAATTTGTGCAGTTTATTAATCCAGTCAGTCACCAGGCTCCTAAGAAAAGCTTTTCTACTTCCCCTTGCCATCCCTTTCGCCACTCTCCCCAAGAAAGCAAACAAGGGACCTCATCTGACCTTTCTCCCAGGAAGGCTGGACCCTGGAACCCCTCCCTGGCCTCCGGCCCCTTTTACATATGGACAGCAGGCCCAGCACTGCAAGTGTTAGCTGGGACAGAGGTAGAAGGAATCCTTTCTCCCAGCTTTACTCTTGGCATGCGTGTGTGTCACGCACACACGTTCACAGACACATGCAGGTACCTGTGTCGAAAGGAGTCCAGGAAGCCAGACAGCCCTGGCTCACCGCCTGTGGCTCACCTAGCTGGAGTACAAGAACTCCTTCCCTTGAGGACTCTCTGGGTTTTGGTGGCCCATATGGTATGTCTACAGAGTCAAGTGGATACCCCAGTGTGCTTGCTGTTACAATCTAGGGCGACAGGAGAACAAGCTGGGATGACGGGAGATAACAAGACTGTCCAAGGAGCCAATCCATTGGAATCGGAGCCATGTTTCTTTCTAACCTTGGGGAGAGGCTGGGCTACAGCCAATGTGCTCGGAGCTGACCCTGAGGTGGCCACTGAGCCCTCAAGAATGGCTGAGATTTTCCAAAGAGCTCTAGATCTGGGAGACCATTAAAGTGACAGAAGGCTCAGCCTCAGAGGCTGGAAGGAAGCCAAGACAACCACAGCACAGAAACCCAGGGAAGAAAACATCTCCAACCAAGGAAAGCCACACACGCCCATGGGCTCGGGCACAGGGAAGGTACCAGAAACCTCAGACAACACAAGCTGTGGAAGCCAGAAAGAGTGAGGATGGCACGGAAGGTGAGCAAGGAGAGTAGGAAACCCCCATCTAGAGTTGGCTAGGAAGAGTCACAACGGTGCACGGACAGGTCAGGGTTGGCAAATAGGAGAGGCTTGTCTCAACCCTGGCCCCTCACCACAAGGAAGGCTACCCTGGTGGGCTGTGCTTGGCAACTGCTGTTCTACAGGGTGTGTCTCTGACACGGATGGGCACTCCTGGGTCCCGCAGCTCATCTGCCAATCAGAGAACACCACCCTCTCGTTTCCCAAGGCTGATGCTCTGTGTGCCACTGTACAAAGATGGCAGTGCATGAGGTATGAGGACGATGGGTGAGAAGTGGCAGTGTCTACCCTCCAGAAACAAAACATCATCAGACAAAGCTCATCTGAGGTCAGGCCCAAGCCCTAAATCACACAGGACAGCCACAGAGGTCTGTCCTTCAGGGTTTGTGCCCTTGGCCAGTTGCCCACCCTCTGTGGGCCCCACCTGGGGTGAGTGCAGGCTTTCTGCCAACTCCTTTTTGCCACCATCATGGGGCCCCTTGAGGCCCCGCAACTGCCCGAGCCCGTCGCCTCCTTTCCCGCTGCAGCTCTCGGAGGTGGGTAAGGGCACAGTGGACACCCCGGGACACCCGCAGGCTGCGTTCCCGGTTGGGATCGTTCTCTATGAGGACTCGCAGGCCAGCAGCGAAGTGGGACAGCGCCTGGGCCAGGTGCTCAGGGCGCAGTGCACCCACACTTACTTCCTCAGTCTCCACACCCACCATGGCCTCCATGAGATCTGACTCTGGTCTTCTGGAGGCCAGGCCTTGCCCCGCCTCACAGGGCAGCCCAGAGTCACTGACATCCCCGGCCTCCACCTCCTGGGGGATGCTGCGGGGCGAGGGCTCCCCATGGGCCTGCAGCAGGTGGGCAACATCGGCCTCGGCCACATCCCCGAGGCCTGCGTGGCTGGCTAGTGTCACAGTGCTGTGACGGAGCTGGGGGATGGCGCTGGGCTCGGGGGCACCAGCGGGCACGCACTCGGGCCACAGCTTCCTCCAGGCGCCGTTCATGGCGGCAGGCTGCAGCGCTGCCCAGGCCTTAGCAATGTTGTCTACAGCCGTCATGACAGTATAGCTGCGCCAGAACTCCCGCACGGAGGGCCGGTCTGTACCCGCCGTCTCCTGGACCAGCTGGCTGAGTGTGCGGCGCAGATAATGGGCCTTGAAGGTGGCAATGACACCCTGGTTCATGGGCTGGATCAGGGCTGACGTGTTCTTGGGCAGGAACTCAACACGCACGTGGGCTGAGAGGCCACCCAAGTGGACAGGGTGGCAGGGTGCGCTGTCCAGCAGCAGCAGGGCGCGGTGTGGGAGGCCATGGCTGGCACAGTAGCTTTCCACAGCTGGGCAGAAGCAACCAGTAAACCACTCCTGGAAGATGCTAGGCGTCAACCAATCATTGCGGTTGGAGCGCCAGACCACAGGCAGGCTGGCCTTGGAGCAGCCCCTGAGGGCACGCGGGTTCTCCGAGGGGTACACCAGCAGGGGCTTCAGCTTGAAGTCACCAGCCGCGTTGCCACCAAGCAGCAGGGTCAGGTGGTCCTTAGAGGCCTTGGCCCCAGGCCCAGCTGTCCCCTCCAGTGCCAGAAGCATGCGCTCAGGCAGCCGCTTCCAGAAAAGGCCCGTCTCGTCCACGTTGAAGACCTGCCGTGGTGAATAGCAGCCCTCGTCCAGAATCGCGCGCAGCACCACGGGGTAGCGTGCGGCAGCCTGGGCGTCGGCCACGGCCGGCTCGTCCGTCAGCAGCACGTTGTGGCGCAGCTTGAAACGGGCAAACCAGCCATTGCTGGCCCCGAACGTCTCAGCCTGGGCGCCGCTGCCCTGCTCGTGCTGCAGCTGGGCAAAGAGCCGGCGCGCCTTGTCCTGGATAAGCAGCGTGCTGACAGGCAGGTTCTGCCGCTTCTGCTCCTCGATCCACAGGCTCAGGAGGCGTTCCATGCGGCCCATCAGCACACCGCGGCAGCGGGTCAGCTGGGTGGTGCTGACGGGCGTGGCTGCCTGAGAATTGGCCCGGATCTTGTCCTTGTTCACGCGGATCGAGGCAACAGTGGAGGTGGCCAGTCCCAGGGCCCGGGCGATCTGCGTCAGCTTCTCACCCTCCTCAAACCTCCGAAGCACCTCCAGCTTCACATGCAGGGTGATGGACTTCCGGTCCCGCTTGGCACTGTGGCGGAGGCCAATCCCAAGGGGCGCCTTCCCCAGCACCTGCGGGTGGGGGGTTGTCTTCATGCCGCTTCCCCGAGCCATGCACCTCAACAAGCTCTCTCCCCACTGCCCGTCCACGGTAGCTACTGCCGTGCCCACAATGGCCTCTGGGCCTCTCCTGCCACGCCCGCCTCTGCCTGAAGAGGAGAACACATGGGCATTAATGTGTGAGTACATGAGAGTCTGGACCACTGCCTGGCCTTCCCATGCTCTGACCTAAGGCCCCCAGCCCTGCTGACCACTGCCTCAGAGGCAGGCCCAGTCCCTTCTCTCCTAACGCTAAAGACACTGCATGGGCTTCCCTGGTGGCGCAGTGGTTGAGAGTCCGCCTGCCGATGCAGGGGACACGGGTTCGTGCCCCGGTCCGGGAAGATCCCACATGCCGCGGAGCGTCTAGGCCCGTGAGCCATAGCTGCTGAGCCTGCGCATCCGGAGCCTGTGCTCCGCAATGGGAGAGGCCACAACAGTGAGAGGCCCGCATACCACAAAAAAAAAAAAAAAAAAAAAAAAAGACACTGCATACGCACTTCCGAGCATACTTTGCGTGTAGAGGAGCATTTCATTTCGTTTTCGCTGATGAGACCAAAACCAGCTCTGCGGGGAGACCTTGTTCTTCCCCCAGAAAACCTCTCGCAACCACAAGGAGATGCAAAGAGAGTCTAGAGATCCTGACCCACCTCTCAGACACCGATGAGCAGAAGCACCTCCATGCTGTTCAGAGACATGAAACATCAGTGTGGGAGACTGAATAATGGCTCCTAACCACATCCACATCCACATCCCGATCCCAGGAACCTATGAGTAAGTTTACCTTTCAGGGCAAAAGGGACACTGCACGTGTGATTAGGTTAATAATCTTGAGAGGCGGAGATTATCCTGGATTATCCCAGTGGGCCCTAAACGTAATCAGAGGGATCCTTGTAAGAGGACACAGAAGATTTCACTCAGTCAGAAGGCAATGTGACCACTGAAGCCTAGAGCTTCCAGAAGGAACCAGCCCTGCCAATACCTTGATTTTAGCCCAGGAGCCCCATTTCAGATTTCGGACCTCCAAGGCTCTAAGATAATAAATTTGTGTTGTTTTAAACCGCTAAGTTGGGACTTCCCTGGTGGCGCAGTGGTTAAGAATTCGCCTGCCAACGCAGGGGGCACTGGTTCGAGCCCTGGTCCGGGAAGATCCCACATGCCGCGGAGCAACTAAGCCCATACGCCACAACTACTGAGCCTGCGCTCTAGAGCCCGCGAGCCACAACTACTGAGCCCGCGCGCCTAGAGCCCGTGCTAGGCAACAAGAGAAGCCACCGCAATGAGAAGTCCGCACACCGCAACGAAGGGTAGCCCCCGCTCGCCACAAGAGAAAGCCCGCGCGCAGCAACGAAGACCCAACGCAGCCAAAAATAAACTAATTAATTAATTAATTTAAAAATAAATAAACCACTAAAGTCCGTAGTAATATGGTAAAGCAATCACAGGAAACTAACAGAGAAGGTAACCTCCTTAATTCTTGTCATCACCGTGGAGTACCTGGGGATAGAGGAGGAAGGTGGCTCCCCACACAGCAGTCGGAATGATTCAGTAAGAAGCAAGTCGGGGGGGAGTTCCCTGGCGGTCCAACAGTTAGGACTCCGGGCTTCCACTGCAGGGGGCACAGGTTCAATCCCTGGTCAGGGAACTAAGATCCCAGCAAGCCGCACGGTGCGGCAAAAAAAAAAAAAAAAAAAAAAAAAGCAAACAAAACAGTGGCTCCTCTGCTCAGAGCCCTCCCAGGCCTCCCACCTCTCTGAGTCAAAGTCCACAATCATCACCAGCTTTGTCGAGGGCCTCCTTTGTCCTTTGCCTACTCCTGACCACATCCTCAGGGCAGACTAAGGGCACTCCCGACCCAGGGGCCTTTGCTACTGTGGCTCTTTGGCCCACAGTGGGGGCCCTTCCCTGTAATCTGCATGGCTTATTCCCTCTTCTGCAGGTCTCTGCTCAAATGTAACCTAATCAGAGAGGCCCTCCCCACTTATATTTTATTATGCATCCATCACACGTTGCCTGAGGGCAGGAGCTGTACCTACTGAGCACTCTGTTGGGTCTCCAGGCCCAGGAAGAGAGCCTGGCACTTTGCAGGCATCCAACAGTCACTTGCTGACTGAATTATTTAATGACGTATAGTGATGGAGGCAGGCTTCTCGCTTTGTCCCTTTTGCATTTCAAACCATGTGAAAGTAGCACCTGATCAAAACAGTAAAAGTTTTTTTTTTTTGAAGGAATGCGTGTGGAAAACAAGGACAGCACCTGACAGGTCTTTGTGTTTTGGGAGTGTCTATGGCACCGAGGAAGAGTACCTTCAGGGACCCATGGGCTGCACCTGGCTTAAAGGGGAGGTGGGCATGGGAAAGGCTTCCTGCCTGGAAGGAGGCCCCAAATTCCGAACCACTCACGCGCCCATCCCTCCGTCTCCACATCCCTGCCTTCGCCTGCTCACCCACATTTTTTTTTTAAAATAAATTTATTTAGTTAGTTAGTTAGTTTTGGCAGCGTTGGGTCTTCGTAACTGTGCACGGGCTTTCTCTAGTTGCAGCCACTGGGGTCTACTCTTCGTTGAGGTGCGCGGGCTTCTCACTGCGGTGGCTTCTCTTTGTTGAGGAGCATGGGCTCTAGGCGCGCGGGCTTTCAGTAGTTGTGGCACGCGGGCTCAGTAGTTGTGGCGCACGGGCATGTGGGATCTTCCCCGACCAGGGCTCGATTCCCAACCACCGCACCGCCAGGTAAGTCCCTCACCCACAATTTTAAATTAAATTCATTCATTCTCTCCCTCCCGCTCTATAAAGTCCCCAAGCCGGCCGACGGGGAAGGCTCAAGACTACATTTCCCAGAGGGCCGCGGGGCCGCCGGAGGCCCCGATTGGCCCCCTCGCGCGCGTCCGTTCCCTTCCCCCCCCACGGGAACCAAGGGTATAGGCGCCTCGGCCCCTTCCCCCCAGAGCCCGGGCTCCCGCGCGCCCGACCACTCTCACCTCCGGACTGCGACGTGGGCCGGCTTCCTCAAGTGGGCCGACTGAGCTGCGGCCCCTCCCCATCTCCGGCTTCAGGTGCCGCTTCCCGGCGGCGGCCGAGGCCAGCCTCCATCTTGTCGGCGGAGGCGGAGGTTGCCGGGCGACGGCCGGGATTGGAGGAGGCAGCGTGGGCCCCGCCCCCGACGGCCCGCTAGGTGCTGCGTCCAGTCGCCCAGGGCCTACCGGGAAACGTAGTTCGGCGACGAGGCCGCCGAGCACAGAGTCCAGACGGGGGCGCCCAAGGCCGCCTCTGCCCAAGGCCCGATTTCTCGCCTATTAATTTTTCTCTCCTGTCTTTCCTGCCGTCTACTTTCGGTCTCTTTCTTTTCTTTCTTTTTTTTCTTCTTTCATAAAGTTTTTAATAACCTATCATTTTCTTACATGTACACGAGTAACCTTAAAAAGACAAATATTTACTACCAAATGTTAACTACTGTACAATTTACAAAAAAATATAATTTTAAGAATTTGGAATAATAAAGGAAAGGTACCTACTTCAAATGGATTAAATAAGAAAATTCCACTTTTTAAGAAATTTAACCAGGAAATGGGAACTTTCCAATTTCTCTAAAGGAACACCAGAACATTTTACTGAAGTCAGAGAACTTACTATTTTTGTTCAAGACTTCATCTACATAGTTTTAAATAAACCCTAAAAAATATTTTCCAGTATATGTAAGGCCTCTACACAGAGCGCACGACTAGGGAAAAAAGGACTCTGTCAGAATGAGAAGCCATGAAGAACAGAGATATGTCTTGTTCACCTTTACATCTCCAGTTCCTATCATAGTGCCTGGCTCACGGTGAAAATGCTTAAGCAATGGTTGTCGCTTTACATTGAACCAGGCAGATACATCTTTGGTCCAGCTTTCATTCCATATTAAGCATGACCTGAGCTGCAGTCCCGGTTCTTGGCCCTTGACCTTAAATTGAGTAAGGTAAGCCAATATGCATACACTTTCTACATCAGCCTTCTGACAGGATCCTCAGAACTGAATTATCACAGGTTGTGAATCTTCTCTTACGTGGTCTAATTCTTATTTCTTGAATAATATCAGTGTGCAAAAGTAATGCATTTTTGGGACTCCCCTGGTGGCGCAGTGGATAAGACTCCATGATCCCAATGCAGGGGGCCTGCGTTCGATTCCTGGTCAGGGAACTAGGTCCCACATGCATGCTACAACTAAGAGCTCGCATGCCACAACTAAGGAGCCTGCCTGCCACAACTAAGACCTGGTGAGACCAATAAATAAATAAATAAATATATATATATATTTTTAAAAAGTAATGCATTTTCAGTGCAGTACAAGTATATTCACATGAGTAAGGATTGAATAAAGGCCTTACTTTTCCATGTTTTAAATAACAGGTACATAGCATCTTATATTATGATGTAATCAGCAATTTTTAGACACTGAACATAATACGCTGTATTACAATGCAATGTGGTAGGCTTCCATTTTAGGAACAAAAATCAATTTCACATGAAAAAAGATTTATTTTAAATTCACATAAAATACATTTAGAGTAAGTCTAAAATTTTAGCATTAAGTAATGTAAAAAAACACAGAGGAGCTTTCTTTATTATTATTACTTTTATTTTGGCTATGGCAGGTCTTAGTTTTGGCATAGGGGATCTAGTTCCCTGGGATAGAACCTGGACCCCCTGCATTGGGAGCACGGAGTCTTAACCACTGGACTACCAGGGAAGTCCCTCCATATGGGTCTGATTTTTTATGAGCTTTGGATTTTTCTTCATTTGGACCTGATGAATACCCTTGGGCATTTTTTTCTTTCTGTGTTTCCGATTCACTTCCATTATCACTATTTTGTTTTTCTTTAAACTTTACTTTTAGCTTTTGCATTTCTGTAGAGACCTCTCCTTTTTCCCCCCCCCCCCCCCTTTTTTCTTTTATTTATTTAGTTTTGGCTGCGTTGCGTCTTCGTTGCTGAACGTGGGCTTTCTCTAGTTGCGGCAAGCGGGGTCTGCTCTTCATTGCTGTGCGCGGGCTTCTCATTGCGGTGGCTTCTCTTGTTGTGGAGCACGGGCTCTAGGCGCGCAGGCTTCAGTAGTTGCGGCACACAGGCTCAGTAGTTGTGTCGCGGGCTCTAGAGTGCAGGCTCAGTAGTTGTGGCGCACGGGCTTGGTTGCTACGCAGCATGTGGGATCTTCCTGGACCAGGACTCGAACCCGTGTCCCCTGCATTGGCAAGTGGATTCTTAACCACCGCGCCACCAGGAAAGTCCCATTCCCCCCCCCCCCACCTTTTTCTGCTTGGTGTTCCACATCAGAATCACAACGTGAATCTGATGATTTGGACTCTTCTTGGGTACCAAGTGACTTTTCATTGACTTTACTAGAAAGCAGATCGCCAGAGTGTGGAATGAAATCATCAGGTTTTCCCCATCCGGATTCCCCTGTTTCTGAGTTATGATAATAGGTATAACCGTCTGCACTTAAACCTTCTACCCAAACAGTCTTCACTGCCATCTTTTTTAAGTTTCCTTGAAATCCTTCAGGTTTCTCCCACTGAGATGCTCCTGTGATAAGATCATCATGGTAATGGTAACCCTCAGAGGTTATGCCTTCTACCAATCTGCCCTTTGAAGGGTCTTTTCTTCTTCTTCTTCTTCTTCTTTTCTTTTGCTGATTTGATGCAGAGGCGGATGGGATAGTGCTGGTTACTGGTGATATGCTTGGCTCTGAAGTTTCTGCCTCTAAGCCCAGGCTTTTCAAATCCTCTTGGTATTCTTTCAGGGCCGCTGCCTCCGTTGCAGCGAACTCCTCTGATGCCTCTCTCCTTCCTTCGCCCTGTCCAGCCCTTTCGCTTTCATCTCACGGAGCGTCTTCGCCACATTTTCCTTATGAGTCTTTCCTCTTTCATGAACTTCAACACTAGACCTATTGTCCGCAATCCAGCACCTGCAGTAATCAGAGAATTTCTTTGGTTGTGACCTCCAGTGGTCTGCCATGACTGGACCAGCCGCCCCGAGGGTCGCCCCCAGGCCCGGCTGAGGCTCGCGTTCCCCACGCGGGACAAGTCAGGGCCCAGCTCACCGCGAGGCCTGCCGGAGCCTCCGTGCCTGGACGCGGTCTCTCTCTTTCCCACCATCCTCGCTACCTCCTGTCCTTTCCTGGGTCTGTCTCACTGTTTCTCTTTCTCCCTGTCTGTCCCCCATTCCAGAGAAATGGTTCCCTTTAGACTGTCAAAATATAATTTTCGAAACAGCTAAAAACAAACTCCGTGAGCACATGTCAAATATCTATTTACCTCCGGTGGGAACTAGCAGGATGACATAGGTGGTTCCGGGAAGATGAGAGACAAGGAACAACAGAAAGGGTGAAAGAATGAACAGTGAAATAAAAGCGCCAAGTCGGATCGGTAGTGCCCCATGGGGCAGGGGGCAGGCATCTCAGTGTCCTGCTTAGTGTCCTACTGGGTGACAAAAAACTTGGGGTACCCTTCTCTACTGGACAGAAAGCATTTACAACCTATCAACCTTTTACTCGTTAGCATCTAACTTCACAGTATCTGGACTCTGATCAAAAGCAGTTCACTTAACAAAAAGTTGCTTCACTTAGGGAATCAGATGACCGGAAGCAGGCTTGGTAGAGACGGTGCTAGTTCTTCTAGTCGTCTTTTTTCTCTTAATGGCAAGTTTTGGATAAGTTTTCTTAACATGTGTCCCTCCCGCTCCGTCTTTCTCTCTTCTTGCTGTCACCTTTCTCTGAGTCTTTAAAAACTCTCGATCCACTTTACTGTATCTCTAATTCCTGTCCCTTTCTCCCCTCTTGCTTCTGTACTCCTGATCCTTGTCTGTCCCTTGAATCTCGAGCTGCACGTCTTGTCGCTGTAAATCTTTGTCTCTCCTTTCCTCTCCATCCCGCCCTGATCGCTCTCCCTCTTGTTAACTGTACTGACACGCATGTCTGCCCAGCCCTGACTCTCTGACCTAGGTCTCTTTCTGTCCTGCCCGTGTCTCTGTCCCTGTGTCTGTTCACTTACTTTCACTGTCTCTCCTCACAATTCTCCCCGCCCCCGAGTCTGTGTCTTTCTGTCCTGTCTCTCTCGCTCCGCATCTCTACCCTCACCCCACCTCTCCCATCCTCTTTCAGACGCCGGCCGGTACCCAGGGTTGCCCTGGAAACCGCCTACACGGCCCACTGGTTACCATGAAGACGCCCGGGCCCGCCTACCGCCCGCGAGCGCAAAAAAAAAAAAAACTGTCATCGCGCCGCGCACGCGCGCGGAGGACTGGCTGACCTCCTCCCGGACAGGAGCCGGCCAAACCTCTCTCCAAGGCGAAGTGGGAGAAGCTCGCTTGCGGTCCTGAGGGCGGTGGAAGGGGTGGCCGTGTCGCCACAGGGGGTTGCCATGGAGACGGGGGCTGACGGCGTCCTAGAGAGGGCCGTGATTGGTGCAGAGCCCTGCTAATCCCCGGAAGCCCCGTAGAGAATTCAGGGAGACTTGGTGGGGGCATGCGCGGTTGGGAAGGCGGTGCGGCCGCCCGTTGCCCCCTGAGAAGCTTGCTCGCATCGACGGGCGCCTGGACGCCTGGATTTGAGGCTGGGAGCGCGGGAAGACGCGGCCCGGAGTGTGACCCGATCGTTGCGAACAACGCTGCCCCGGGGCACAGCGGGAGGAGGGTGGAAACTGAGGCGAGGGTCGGGGACGGGCAAGGCGGCGCTCCGGGTGGTGCGTGGAGCATTCTGGGAGACATAGTCCGGCCGGGGAGGGAAGGTCGGCGAGTGCGCATGCTCAGGAGCGCGGAGCGGCCCGCTGAGCGCGGAGGTGAGGGCGGGGGCCCCTCAACCGGGAAGGTTCGGGCGGGGACGGGGGCGGCGGCCCAGCGGGATCGGGAGCGTAGGACAGGGGCCTGGGTGCCCCCCGTGGCCGGGCCGAGCGCTGTCGCGCGCGGCTCGTCAATCACTGCGCGTTGCCACGGCGACAGAATCTGGAGTCCCCGCCCCCAGTTGCCATGGCGGCACCGGGGCCTGCCCCGGCTCCCTAAAGCAGAAGGTGCCCGCCCAGGCTTCTGGTAAATGTAGTTCAGGGAGCTCCGCAGCGCCGGCCCGATTACGGAGGCCCAGCTGTCTCCTGGGGTTTCAGGTTGACTTGGAACCTTGAGGAGCGAAGGTTAGACCCACGGGATCAGGCGGCCCTCGAAATCGAATCCACTTCCTTAATAAACTCAGATCTCTCCACAAAGGTCGCACTGTACCTCCAGCTGCAGAAGGAGCAGCGCGAGTGTGGTGGGGGTGGGGGAAACGGAGGTTCACAGTGGCACAGCGACATGCCGAGGTTACGTGGCAAATAGGCTGGGCAGAATCTCCGACTTTCCTTGCAGGTTCCGAGTCCAGTGGTCTCGGCTCCTTTGTAGCTCCCCTCTGAAAACTCCCGTTACCTCCTAGTCCCACCTAAATCAGAAAACGGAGGAGATGGTGGGGCACTGCGTGTTGTGATAAGTCGGGCTCAGAGAACGGGGCTGAATGGGGGGAGAATGGCGTCTGGGTGCTGGGCCATACAGGTGACCTTGCACAGGTGTGGGGTGGGGCAGGTGCAGCCAGGCTGCGCTGTGAAACCGCGCTGGGAGGGGAGTGGTCTGAGAGACAAGGCGGGAGAGTGGACACTGCAGTGATAGACTGGCATTGGTGGGGGGAGGGTGGTAGTGGTGCGGATGCCCAGGCAGTGGAGGCTGTAGGTGGCATTCACCTGGTAGAGAGAGGGGTGCAGAGCAGGGGTTAGGTGGTGCATGTAGAAGAAGCGAGGGCTTTGGGGGAGAGACGAGGTGCCTTCTGGGCCTAAGAAGCAGCCCAGGAACAGGGGGCTACCAGAGACTCTGCACAGGCGCAGCTAGGGAGGCTCACCGAGGGCTTACCAGCTCCACGGGTCCTTGGTGCGGGGCCGCCTCTGTGCCTCAGTTTCCTCATCCTCCTTCCACTTGGCGGGCCTCGGGATTCAACAGCACAGCATCCAGCAGGCTCTCAATAAGCATTCCGTCAGCACTGTCCTCATCCCATTCCTCCCCCAGGGGGAGACACTGGCCTCAGGGCCCCAGCCTGGTCTTTCCGATGAGGCCCACAGCTCTGGGCTCCCCGGGCCACGCACCCCCAGAAGATGAGGGGCCCATCACGGTGAAGCTGGAGGAGTCTGAGGAGGAGGGTGAAGCCGCCCCATGGGATCCCGGCCCAGAGGCTGCACGACAGCGTTTCCGGCACTTCCACTATGAGGAGGCAGTGGGTCCCCGCGAGGCGCTGGCCCGGCTCCGTGAACTCTGCCGCCAGTGGCTGCGGCCCGAGGTGCACTCCAAGGAGCAGATGCTGGAGCTGCTGGTGCTGGAGCAGTTCCTGGGCGCGCTGCCCCCCGAGATCCAGGCCCGCGTGCGGGGACAGCAGCCAGGCAGCCCTGAGGAGGCCGCTGCCCTGGTCGAGGGCCTGCGCCGGGAGCCAGGAGGGCCCCGGAGATGGGTGAGTCAGTGGCCCTGGGGTCGGGGCTGGAACAGTATGCATCTCTGCCTCTTCCTGGGAGGTGCCATGCTCAGCCAGGACACTGGTCCCTTGTGGTCTGGAAGTGGTCACCTGCAGCAGACCCTGTGTGAGGGCAGACGGGGTTCCAGGGCCAGCCTCACTGGCCCATCCCTCCATCACCTAGAGGCATGGACAAGGGATGCAGGGTGGGGAGAGAGGGTGGCTGTCGGAAGCAGGAGAGCCACTGCAGGTGGCCCCTTTACTCCTTGCTCCGTCCCTGGTGGACATGGGTCCTTAGAGGACCTAGTCAGGCAGGACCCCTGGGGTCCGAAGCTAGGGTGGATGCCCATGAACTCCCTACCTGAGCTCCTGATGGTGGGGGGCACCTCCCCAGGTCACAGTCCAGGTACAAGGCCAGGAGGTGCTATCAGAGAAGATGGAGCCCTCCGACTTCCAGCCCCTCCCTCAAATCACACCTCGGACTCCAGAACCTGGACTTGAGATGCCCCATGGGGCCACACAGGAGTCGTCACTGGGCCTATGGGTGAAAGAGGAGCCTGGGGTTACAGAGGATCCAGCTGAGGGTAGGCAACGTGCCCATGCACTGGGGGTGCCCACATCCTGCCCAGCCAGTGGCCGTCATTATCCCTCGCATGCCAAGCCTGACTGTCGCCACTGTGGTTCCTTCCATGTTCTCAGCTGGCATGGAGGTGGCTATTGGGGTTTCCTGGTGTGGGAGGCATGTGGGGTTCACTCCCTGAGGAGATCCACTGGGGGACATTAGCCGATTGCTCGAGAGCAGACAGAAGGCTGGGGTATGGGTGGGCACAGTGACGGAGGACCCCAAAGTGCTAGGGAGCATTCCCTTCTCTCATACGCCTCCCAGGCAGGTGCCAGACATGCCCACCCACACTCTCTGCCACTCCTGTGTGGACACTTAGAGCCCCCCTGACATGCCCAGCCCCAAGTCTACACCCAGGTCTCACCCCACCTGGACCCCAGCAGCTGGCACACCACTGAAGAGGGCAGCAGGGTGGGGAGCCCCTGGAGCTGCCTGACCCCACCCTTCCTCTCCAGAGCTTCTGGACTCTGGGCCTCTAACCAACCCCCAGGAGGCCACTTCCACTGTCCTACCTGAGGAGGCCCAGGTGAGCCCCTGCTCTGGGAGCCTCAGTGGGTGGGGGTTGGGTAGGTCCCTCCCTGGGCCTAGCCAGACACAGGCGAGCAGTGACCACTGTGGTTTCAGGGCTGTGGCGTGGCGCTGGACCAGGCCTCTCCCCATTGTGAGACTGGGCCTGAGGCGTCCTCATGGACGGAGCACGCAGAGGCCCTGTGGCAGGAGGAAGCTGGGAGCATCTTCTCCCCGGGTGAGTAACGTGGAGCCCTCCGCAGGGGCAGCACCACCCCTGACCATCCCACTCCTGGCCCTGCTCAGGTGGCCCCCTTACTCCGGCATTCCCCGAGCTGCTCCATCGCCTGCAGCGTTCAACCTGCTTTAGCATCTCCTGCCCGCAAGAGCCAAGCCCCCCACTAACCTCATGGCCCCTCCAGCTGCTGCTCCCCGCCCCCAGTAAAACCTCCTGAGAGCAGGACTTGTGCTCCCCACGTCCGCTCCCAGCCCCGGCACCCTGGATGGCCCCCGGGTTCTGGGCTTGCATCCCACTGATTGGGGGGCGGGGCAGAGAGGGACAGCAGGTTAGTAGACAGGGTGGGCAGACGGGGGGACCTTGACACAGGGTGGGGCCTGGGCAAGACAGAGCGGTACCCTGCTCTCAGGCCAGATGCCCTGCGCCGTCCACCTCAGCCGCACAGCCTACAACGGTCTGCCATCGGCCAGGCTCCCTGTTCCCTGGACCCCTTCTCTTTCTCGGTTTACTCCCTTGTTATTTTATTTTATTTATTTTTGGCTGCGTTGGGTCTTCGTTCCTGCGCGCGGGCTTTCTCTAGTTGCAGTGAGCGGGGGCTGCTCTTCGTTGCAGTGCGCGGGCTTCTCATTGCAGCGGCTTCTCTTGCTGCGGAGCACGGGCTCTAGGCACACAGGCTTCAGTAGTTGTAGCACGCGGGCTCAGTAGTTGTGGTTCGCGGGCTCTAGAGCACAGGCTGAGTAGTTGTGGCACACGGGCATCGTTGCTCCGCAGCATGTGGGATCTTCCCGTACCAGGGATCAAACCCGTGTCCCCTGCATTGGCAGGCGGATTCTCAACCACTGCGCCACCAGGGAAGTCCCACCCCCTTGTTCTGGTGAACCTTCCTGTGAACTCTGGTGTGGGAAGTAAAGTTCTGAGCTATGTTCCATATCTGAAACACATTTGTATTACACTGAATTTTGGCTGAAGAATTCTTTTTATTAACTCTGTCTCAAAACATTTTTTTTAATTGCTGTGAAACTGGGTCAAAACATTTTTTATCACCACTGTTGGTGAGCCCTTTCAATTTGAAATCCACATTTCTCAATTGTGGGAAACTGGCTTGCATTGTTTCTTTGATTTCCTTCCCCTCCATTGTTCTGTTCTCTTGTTTCTGGAATGCCTGTTACTTGGTTATTGGACTCTAGGACAGATCCTCCAATGTTCTCTTCACTGCGATTTCCCCAGCCCTTTCTTTCTGCTCTGTTTTCCGGAAAATTTCTTCAGTTATAGCCTCCAGACCCTCCTTTGAGATTTGCATATCTGCTAGCAGAGTTTTAATTTTCCAGGAGTGTCTTCTTTCCCTGAACATTCATTTTTTTAACCACTTTCTGTTACTCTTACAGTTGTAACATCTTTCCTTACTTCTCTGAGGATAACAATAACTTGTTTTTTAAGCTTTCTTCTCCCAGTGTGGTCTCTGGTCCCTCTGGCAGCTCTGAGCAGATGGGTGAGGGTCTCATCGGCCAGGACAACAAATCAGGGCTGGGAGGGGAGGGTGAGGGGTTCACTCCCCAGGGAGACTCACTTCTTGGGAAACATCAGTGGGTGGGTGGAGCATGAGTGGATGCCACTGAAGCAGTCGTAGGGCAGTCTGGCTGGGCTGCTTGAAGGCACCCCTGCTGTGAGGATCTTCAGTTCTCTCCTCTGAGTGTTCTAAGAAGGCACTCCTAGCCTCTTGCCAGCATCCCGGGAGAGAGGCTAGCGTCGCAGCGCCCAGTGTGACTTCCCTTAACTCCCTTGACTCCCTCAGGGTCCTCTTCCGCCCTCAACCCAGCCCTTTGCCAGGATGGGAGAGGAGGTCCAGAAGTCACAGCTACAGCACTGCCCACCACTTCCTCAGAATTCTGCAGACAGACCCAGGGCTGTTCCCTGCAGTAGCCCCGCCCAGCTTCAGCTTCTGAAACAGCTTCCCCAGCCCGCCTGGTGCCCCTGCCCCTTTGCCTGCGTGGCCAGAGGTACCTGGTACCTCCAGCTCCTGAACTGTTCAACGTCTGGCGTAAAACGGGTTGATTTCTTTCAGTCTTCCCCACTGCTGACTTACTATTCGCCTTCTCCAGTCTTCTGCACAGTTACCATTGCCCATTTTGCTTTCCAGAGTAGAAAATATCAGGGATTTGTTTGTTTCCTCTCTTCTTCTCTTCATCTCTGTGGATTTTATGCCTTGAAAAAACAAAACAAAACCTTTATGGTGGGTTTTAATGTTGTTTCACAATGAAACAAGTTTAAATAGATACCATTATTACTCAGAAGTCCCCATTTGCTGTTTTTTATCAGTAAGGATCCAAACTCATTCTTTTTTCATAACATCCTTGTTTTGTGGATACTGACCCATCCTTTGAGAATTTGCAAGTACCTTATGTTATTTCCGGCCTCGTTAGTTAGCTCGGTTTCCTTGGGTGTGAATGCTCCCACTGGGTGCACTGTTGACAACCTGCCCGTCACAGCTCTGGGGGCTTCTTATTTGTCCCTGCCCTAAGCATCATCCTGGGAGAGGGACTGCCACAGGGTCCGTCATAACTCTGAACTGGAAGGCTCCTCTGGGCCCCTAGCCATTCAGTGGAGATACTTCTGCAGCCTCACTGAAAGCAAAAGGTCCACGGGTGCACTGGGCTCACCCAACCCCCAACTTCGTGACAGAGCCTGGCTCTCACCCTCAGTCTCCACAGCCTTGGCCCTGTAGAGCACAGTGCACCAGGCTCTGGATTCCTGAATCTCACCGTCCTTTCTTGCTTTGGAGCTGCCCCAGGTATTTTGAAAGCTCTTTTCTTATGTTCTGTTAGTTGTGCATGTTGAAGCTGAGAGTAGCATCTGATACATGCCCCTTCTGCTGTTTCAGTCTTCAGCTGGCTGGCCAGGCCTGGCTCACGCTGTGTAGCTGACACTCCAGCCTGGACCTGCTTCTCTCGGCCCACAGCCCCACAGTCTCTCTGCTCTCTCCAGCCACACTGGCAGTTCCACCCCAGGCTCCTCGGCAGGTTCTTTCTCTGCAGTCCCAATCTTTCCTCAGGCTGCACTCTTCCACAGACAACCACAGCTCACCTCAGCCACCTTGGTCTCCCCATAAGGTCTCCTGGCTGCTCCCCTTGCCGTCAACCGAACATCTTCTGTGCAGCCAGAGCTTTTATCAGGAGACCATTTTGAATTGCTAGGACATTCACGTGTTAGAAAATTCAGAAAGCACAGGGGAGTATACAGTGGAATGCCCCTCTCCTGCCTGTATCACATGGTCCTGCACCCCAACAGCCAACATCACCGGTTTTTTGTGTGTACTTCCAGAAAGATTCTCTGCATAGAAGAACAAACACAAATTCAGGTGCATACTCATTTCCCGTTTTTAAAACACACGTGGATGCTTTATCTTCACACTGTTCCACGCCTGACATTTTCCGTGCATCTTCCCACTTGAACACACAGCAGCGAGCGCCCTGCTCTTTGGACAGCTGCATAGAGCCCACTGGGGCTCACCGTGGACACACCTGTTTATCCATCCAGGCCCCTACTGACATTCCTTTGGGTTACTTTTCAGTGAGAACTGAGAAACCTCCTACACTGGTCATTTCACACAGGGGGAACACAACTGGTGGTGAAGTACCTAGACGTGGAGCTGTTGGGTCAGAGGGTGGGAAACTGGACATGTTGATGCCCTTTGCCACACTGGCTTCTGTTTATGCTCGCAAGCGGTGCACACGAATGCTTGGGCTCCTGGAGTTAGGGTGTGGGAACGGTAACGAGTACGGCCCTAACACGCACTTTGCTTACTAGGAGGGGACTGAGCATGTTTTACGGGATTTAAGCATCAGTGACATTTCCTTTCCTTTTCCTGCCCTTTCCTCACGTTTGTCAGGTTGTCCGTCTTTCTTGTTGATTGACTGGCGCACCTTACTTTGGTTAATTAGTCCCTTGCCTCTGGAGAGTTCTCAGTTTGTCATTCGTCTTTTGACTCGGAGGGTTTTTGCTGTGCACAGATGATCTCCTTTGACACAGTATAATTTTTCTGAGTTTTCTTTGGCATCTGATAGGTCTTCTGTCACCTACTGAAGCCCTTGCCAGTCGCCCAGTCTCCTTGCTTTAACTTCCTTCTTCTCCGTTGCCTGTGCTCACATCGCCTCCCTCCCCCAGCATCGAATGATGGAGTGCTCACAGCATGGCTGGAACCTGCTCCTTTTATCCGCAGACACCCACCCCTGTCTGATCACATGCAGGCCCAGGACTCCGCAGGCCATGTACACACCACAGCACCCATGTTCACCTTTCCCGGCAGACTGGGCCCGACTCCTGTGCCCCACAGCCTGCGTGTGGCCTCTGTCCCTCAGGAGTCCCGTGGGCATCTCGAGGAAGGCACGGCAGACAAAAGCCCTGGTGGCCTGCGTTCCCTGCCCCTATCCCCCGCCCTATTCCCTTCCTGTTGGCTCCACTTCCAGCCTCCCTCAGACCCGCCCACAGCTCTGCATTTGCGGGAACCATCGTCACCCACCCGGACGGTGCAAGGGCCACCTGCCCCGCCTTTGCCCCACAGCCCTTCCAGAAAGGCGGTTTTCACAAACCTAAGTCAGACCTGGAAAGCGTGTCCCCAGCTTTTCAGTCTTCCACCTCCTGCAAGGGTCTGTCCCACTGTCACCTCCTTAGGGAAGCCTGCACAGACACAAGCCCTGCCCCTGCCCACGTCACTTCTGTCTGCCTCCTTGGTCAGTTTCAGGTCGCTCTAGTTCGCACCGTTTCCGCAGGGCTGGAGTGGCTCTGGGCACAAGTGGGTTCTCTGTCATGAATGAGTGGATCCCCTTCTGCAATGCAGGGTTTACACTCCAGATGGACAGCATCTCTGCTGGCCCAGACACTGTGAGCCCCCACGTCCACCTCCCCTGGGACCTCGGCGTGGCCAGCCTCACGGGCCGACTCGAGTCACCCTCCCTCGAAGGTGGCTTCTCACACGCGCTGGTGCTCTCCGGCGACCCGGGAGGTGAGCAGGACCCCACGTACGACCCCCGCCAGGGCGTGGGCCCCGGGCTGGCCGCCGCTCGCTGGCGTGCCCCCAGGGGCCGGAGCCGGGGTCGAGGTCGCCCCAGCACAGGCGCCGGAGCCGTGCGAGGTGGCCGCTGCGACGTGTGCGGGAAGGTGTTCAGCCAACGCAGCAACCTGCTGAGGCACCAGAAGATACACACGGGAGAGCGGCCGTTCGTGTGCGGAGAATGCGGCCGCAGCTTCAGCCGCAGCTCGCACCTGCTGCGCCATCAGCTCACGCACACCGAGGAGCGGCCGTTCGTGTGCGGCGACTGCGGCCAAGGGTTCGTACGCAGCGCGCGCCTGGAGGAGCACCGGCGCGTGCACACGGGCGAGCAGCCCTTCCGCTGCGCCGAGTGCGGCCAGAGCTTCCGGCAGCGCTCCAACCTGCTGCAGCACCAGCGCATCCACGGCGACCCCCCGGGCCCCGGCGCGGCACCCCCCGCGCCTCCTGGCGCGCCGGAGCCCCCAGGCCCCTTCCCGTGCAGCGAGTGCCGCGAGAGCTTCGCACGGCGCGCCGTGCTGCTGGAGCACCAGGCGGTGCACACAGGCGACAAGTCTTTCGGCTGCGTGGAGTGCGGCGAGCGCTTCGGCCGCCGTTCGGTGTTGCTGCAGCACCGGCGCGTGCACAGCGGCGAGCGGCCCTTCGCCTGCGCTGAGTGCGGCCAGAGCTTCCGGCAGCGCTCCAACCTCACGCAGCACCGGCGCATCCACACGGGCGAGCGGCCCTTCGCCTGCGGGGAGTGCGGCAAGGCCTTCCGCCAGCGGCCCACGCTCACGCAGCACCTGCGCGTGCACACGGGGGAAAAGCCCTTCGCCTGCCCTGAGTGCGGCCAGCGCTTCAGCCAGCGTCTGAAGCTCACTCGCCATCAGCGGACGCACACCGGCGAGAAGCCCTACCACTGCAGCGAGTGTGGCCTGGGCTTCACGCAAGTCTCGCGGCTCACCGAGCACCAGCGCATCCACACAGGCGAGCGACCCTTCGCCTGCCCGGAGTGCGGCCAGAGCTTCCGGCAGCACGCCAACCTCACGCAGCACCGGCGCATCCACACGGGCGAGCGGCCGTACGCATGCCCCGAGTGCGGCAAAGCCTTCCGCCAGCGGCCCACGCTCACGCAGCATCTGCGCACCCACCGGCGCGAGAAGCCCTTCGCCTGCCAGGACTGCGGCCGCTGCTTCCACCAGAGCACCAAGCTCATCCAGCATCAGCGCGTCCACAGTGCCGAGTAGCCAGCGCGCGCTGCGCCCCCTCTCCGCCCTCACCTCGTTCCTCCGTGCAGGGGGGCGGGGGGGACTGCAGAACACCTACCTCGCGGGGATGCTGTGAGGCCTGTGATCACGTGGGTACAAGCCAGCCCTCTTAGGGCCCGGTGCCCAGTAGGTGCTCAATAAACAGTACACGGAACCTGCGTCTGGGTCTGCACCAATTCAGTTCCTCCCCACTTGCCTGGGTCCCTCTCTGCCCGCCCCACAGGTCCACCACTTTCTTTGCAACCACATGATTCCGGTAAGAGGCACAGCCTGGCCACGTCTGCGGGGTGCCCTCCTTGCACCACGGCTCCTGTACTATTTGCCCATGTTCCCTTCGACCCACACATCTGCCGGCCAAGCCAACCGCCAGATGAGGACCTGGACTGGCAGAGTTCTCCCCAGCCAGCCAATATCATCAGGTGCTGAAGTATCAAACTGGTGTCCAGCGTGCCAGAGCCGGCCTGAGGATATGTGTTTATGAAACTTTAAACCTAGGGAGCCATTTCTTAGGTGTAAAAGCTACAAGGCTTTACCTGGGAATCCATATTCTTTCGAGACTTTCCTCTGTTCCCCGCAGACTCCAGCCAGTCCGAGACGCGCAGGTGGCTGCGAGCCCCAGGCCAGTTCCCCAGCCCTCTAGTGATGGGTCCCATCATGCGCCGTTCTCCTCCCTCCCTGGCCCCATGCACAGCCCCTAAGGGCTCCCGCACAGTGGGAGGTCTCTATCTTGAGTGTGTTCAGTAACTAGTCACAAGAAGCACAGCTGGCAGCAGCTTTCATGAAGATGGACAGATACTGCCAGTTCCAGTTCAGTGTCCTGCAGACTTGAGGGCCGGTGTCTCTGGAACACTCCAGCCTCTTCCTGTGCCATTGCTTCTTTTGCCCTATCTTCCCCTTCCATCCTATTGCTCAAGCCTTGACACAGTCCCCCATTCCACCCATGGGTGCTGTAAGTGCCAGAGACAATGGAGAAAGGCAGTTCCAAAGAGAGCATCTTCATGCAGCAGGGTCTGGCTTGGGACTTAAACCCCACTTTAGGAGGGTGTCAGCCTGCCCTTGGCCTAGAGGGTTCCAGAACAGCCCTTCTAGGCCTGTATGTCCAAGCTTCTTCCAGAAGTGCAGCTGGACTTGCCCCTGCCACTCTGAGTCACCCTGATCCCCTCAAGACTTGGGCCCTGGTATGAGGGAAAGACAAGCCAGCCTGGGCCAGAGGCTTCCTACAGACATGCTAGAGAAGGCATGCTTCCCTGCCTCAGCCCCCCTTCCTCCCCTCCCCTATTCCTCTCTTTTCCCCACCTCCCCTCTAGTCTAGCCCCAGCCAAGACCAGAGCCACTCTGGCATCTACTACGTCTGGCAAAGTCAGCAGCCCCCCCGTGCAGGGGCACTCCCGTGTGGCACAGTCAGGCGTGGGGCGTCCCCGGACCCTCTGACAGCACTCACGGTTCTCTCTGATCTCAAAGGGGATTCTAGGAAACCTGGTCTAGAATCTGTAGAATCAGAGGGGAGAGGAAGGCAGGGAGGGGCTGGGAGAATCAGAGCAGGGAAGGCACATGAATGAACACTGAGGTAGCCAGTGGTCTCAGGTTGGAGGAATGTTGCCGGAACTTTATAAATCTCGTAACATGGCTTTTTTTTTTTTTTTTTTTTTTTTTTTACAACTTGTATGACTTTTATAATCTGAAACAAAGAAAACAAGAAAGCTCTCATCTTTGATCATCTTCGTGTTAATCATGAAGGGAAATCTGTGCAGATACAACTACATAAAAACATGAAATTCCACACAGGAAAAATTACAGCAAACATGAAAAGCATGGAGACATCCAGCCAGGGCCCCACACCCGAAGCCTTGAGAAGTCCATGGACCCACCTGCCAAAACAGCCCTCTGAGAAGAAATCAACATGAACAGCTATGTGAGGGCCACCCATGAAAGGTCATTTCTGCAGCTGGCCAGGCACACCTCTGCGATCCAGTCATGTGGCTGCAGGTCGAGAACCCAAGTGTTACCATACTATCATCAGGGCTGAGGGCTTGGACACAATGACCACTTGGCCCCACTCGGCCAGAGCCCTGTGAGGAACCCAGGAGAGGAATACCTAAGTACTGGTCATCTAAGAAAGCTACAACAGTGCCCAGCCAGCCTGTCCCTGGACTGTCTGGACCTGAGCCCATATCGTTCACTCCCAAGCCCAGCCTCCCCATGCCACGTCCATCCAACTATTCTCACCGGAAGCCTAGCCTCCCGAATCTATCCACTTCTCTCCACCCCCCAGCACTGTTCTGATCCCAGCCATCCATCTCCAGCCTGGAGGCCCACAGCACTCAGCCTCTCCTCCCTGCCTACTCCTGCTCCCTCGTTCCCCAAACAGACCCTTTCTTCCCAGTGTCAGCTCCCGGAGGCTACGCTAACAACCCTACGTGCACTTCCACCCTCACAACTCACCCGCCACGTTGTGCCCAGTCCCTCCAAGGCACTGGCCCCAGCTTCCCTCAGGACCTCTGCATGCGCTAAGCCCTAGGTTGCATCCTAAGAGGCTGCAGGCCCAAGGGCCACAGGCACCTTTGCCACCAAAACCACCTGTGCCTCTCTGCCACTTGAGTGGCCACGAAGGTGACAAGGAACATACAGCTTAGCTGCACCACTTCCAACCCAGCCCCCTGCCTCAGTTAGGCCATCCCCTCCTCCCTGGTCCAGAAACCATGGCCCCCTTTGCCTAGCATTCTGTTGCATGGTCAAGTCTTCCCCCACTGGACGGTGGGGAAGCCACAAGATCAGAGATCACGCGAGTCGGGCTTTGGCTAGTCCTCTCCAGGGAACCAATTCCCCATCCCCAGGTGGGACCTTAGCGGAAGGGCCTCAGCAACTGGCCTGGGGATGGGCACATGGACCAGGCTGGCCAATAGAAACCACCCCTGAGACTTTGGCTGGAAACCGCAGTATGGTCATCAACCCTCACGTCCTGTACAAAACTAAATAATCAGCAAGAGCAGAGCGGATGAGAAGAACGGACAGGGAGAGGGAAACTGAGTCTGGAAGAGCCCTCTGGGCCCCAGGATCAGCCAAGTCTGAAGCCCGAGAACCCTGGGATGGTTGCAATCTTGTCAGCCCCAAACCTGAGCCGTTTGCAGCTTCTGATCTCCCATCCTCACCCCGGCGCCTCTCCAGCACTCAGCTCTCAAGGGAGTCAACGAAGCTGGGAGTGTGAGGCTAGGACAACTACAGGGCTGAAGAGGTCCGTCTGGGATGGTGGAAAGAGAATGGAAAGGGGCGAAAGGGGGAGCGGCTGCACAGACACCACTGGGATCAGTCCACGGAGCCCAAAGACGCCGAGGGTACCCGGGCAGGGCCTCTGAGGAGGCTGGGGCCGGGATGGACGCCAAATCAAGACCCGAAGGGGTAGAGCCGACTCCCTGCAGTGAGGATGGGGCCGGGGTCGTTCGCCAAGAGGAGGCCATGGACTAAGCCTGCCCACCCCCAGCGCGGGCCCAACTGGGCCGCCGGGACTACTTCTCCCTTGGTGCTCCGTATGATGGCGGCACGTCGCCTCAGCGACTGGATGGGACGTGCGGCAGGAGCCTCATTCGGACGCGGGCAGGCTGAGGGACAGAGCCCCCGCCGCCCCACGGGCCCGGCCCCCCGCCCCAACCAGCCCTCGCGGCACCGCTCACCGCCTGACGGTTCCCTTGGTGACAGCCTGAAATCGCAGAACCGCTCCGCGCCGCTTCCTCCCGCCCCCGACGAGGCACGCTGAGCTGTGATTGGAGGGGAGATGGGCCCCGCCCACATCTCACGCGCAGCCGGCGGATGGTCGTAGGGCACCTCCTCTGGAACCGTAGACTCGTGCAGAGCGCGGCCCTTCCCACGTTCCGCTTCCGAAGTGTGTCAGCCTGTGTAAACCTCGACAGTGCTTACTACTCTCTGACACAATACACGTTTTATTTGTTAGTTTCCTCAACCAGACTCTCTGCGAGAGGGTTCTTTGGGTTTGCCGTGGGACACCGAAAGTGCTGGACCACGCACCCTCTAGGCAACGCCCCTGCCTTGCTCAGGCTCTGACCTGACCCAGCCTCAGTCTGTGACCCCCGGGGCCAAGTACTTCGTTTGGCCCGCCTACGCCGCCGTCTGCACGAGTGCAAGTGGGAACGGCTGGACCGCAAACGAAGCTGCCCGCATCTGCCCCACTTAAAGATGGCGGCAACAACGCCCCCCTCCCTGGACCCGCGGACGTCCCCGGAAGTGACCGGCCCGGCCCAGCCTGCACGAACGGAAATACCCGAGCCTAGCCGAAGGAGCCCGATCCCCAAGTCCCATCGCGGAGCAACGCGGGGCGGTGGCGTCGGCGGCTGCGCAGGCGCACAGCGCAGGCCGGGCGGAAAGAGCCGAAGCGGGCAGGCGACGGAAATATCCGAAGAGGTGGGGCGCCCGAGGCCGTTGCGGACCTCCGCGCCGAAGCCGCTGCTGCCGCGGAAGCCGACCCTCCTCCAGTACACGGCCGTCGCCACCGCAGCCCCCGCCTCCCTCTTCCGACCCGAGCCGCAACCCCCTCGGGAAGGGAGCGAGTGAACGGGCCAGTGGCGCGGCCTAAGGACCCCGCGTCCGCAGCCGCAGCTGGGCCTGAGGACACCGGAGCGGGCGAGGGGGAGGAGGGAGCGGCGGGTGGGGGCGGGGCCGAGCGGACACGAGAACAGCCGAGTGGGCCCGAGCGCTGCCGAGCGAGCCCGAGGCGCCGGGCCAGGCCGGAGCCGACTACGGGAGCCGACGCGGGCCGCGCGGTGGGCGCGGAGCGGCGCGGCAGGCCGGGCGGGCGGCGGCACCAGCCGAAGAGGCCGCGGCGGCGGGTCCGAGTGGCGGAGGCGGCAAGGGCGGCGGCGGCGGGGGGCCGGGTGGCCGGGGTCCCGGGCCCCGCAGGGGCGGCAGCGGCGGCGGCGGCAGGATGATCAAGCTGTTCTCGCTGAAGCAGCAGAAGAAGGAGGAGGAGTCGGCGGGCGGCACCAAGGGCAGCAGCAAGAAGGCGTCGGCGGCGCAGCTGCGGATCCAGAAGGGTAAGGAGTCGGGATGGGGGTGGAGGTCGGAGGTCAGGGCCTGCCTGGTTTGGGGTAGCGCGGTCGCCAGGGGTCAGAGGTGTCAGAAATGGGGGGGCCGCGGATGTGGGGATCGGAGATCAGGGCCTGGGGATTGAGGGATCAGGGGTGGAGTAATAGTCACTGAAGTGGTCAAATGCGGGGCCGAGGATGGGGCACTGAAGGTATTTGGAAAGCCAGATGTCTGATATTAGGGACTGAGAATCTGAGGGTGGCAGTGTAGTGGGGGGATCGGGAACTCGAGAGCCTGGGGGGTCAGACGGGAGCCTGGGTGAAAGGCAGAGGAGATATGGATAGTGGGGGCCGAGGATTGAGAATCCGAGTGGGAGATTTAGTGTATTATGCTAGGGTCAGTGGGAATCAGAGTCAGGCGTGGGCCTGGGTTTCGTGGGTCTGGGGGGGGGGGCGTCACATGGCAATTTGGGGTTTAGGGTGACAGGAGGAGGAGGGAGGGACAGTGGGTGCCAGAGATTAGAGATAGGAGTAGGATTGGGTTTAGGCCATGGTGCTGGGGATGCTGGAAATCTTATAGTCAGAACAGTGTAAGGTAGGAGGGCTGGGAACTAACAGATCTGGGGGTCAGATGGGAACCTGGGTTTGGGATGATAGGCAGGAAGAGGACTATATGGATCGTGGGGACCAGGGATTGGTGGGGGGATGATTTAGGGTGTGGAGGGGGAAGAAGGTCTTTGAGTTTGGGCAGATAATTGGGGACTCCTCTAGAAGGTGGGGCTTATGGCCAGGGATCCTGGGTGTGGGGTAGTCAGAGGCTCTTGGAGGGCACATGGGAGTGGGGGCATTTAGGAGCTGGGTTGGGGGGGACCCCGCTGTTGGGTGCTGGGACTTAGGGCTGTGGATTCAGAAGAGTTGGAACTTACCCTGGGCCAGGAGCTCAAGCACAGTCACAATTGAACATGTGTGTTTGTGGTGTTCTGTAGATCCAGAAGAGCCTGCCTGGAGACTGGGGAGCAGAAAGAGCAGGGAGAGGGTTGGGGATGTGTCCCACTGCCCAGGACAGAGCCGGGGTCCTGGAGGAGGCTATGGAGGCTCTGCTGGCACCTGCACCTGCTCTGAACACCCTCCTCTCTCTCCCTCTTCCTTTCTCTCTGTTTCCCTTTTCTGCTGTGAAAACCTAGACATAAACGAGCTTAATCTGCCCAAGACGTGCGACATCAGCTTCTCAGATCCAGACGACCTCCTCAACTTCAAGCTGGTTATCTGTCCTGATGAGGTGAGGGCACACTCAGCTGGACTCCCAGGCACAGCGGATGGCCCCACCTCAAGTAGGGATACCTGGTTCACCTGCCAGGCTTTGCTGGATGGGATCCCAACTCCTCTTTTCTTCCTTCACAGGGCTTCTACAAGAGCGGGAAGTTTGTGTTCAGTTTTAAGGTGAGTCTCGGTGGGCCGGGGTGGCTCTCTGGGCTGAGGAAGCAACAGCTGAGGCCCCAGCCAGGCACTGCTGGGGCACCTATCCACCTCCCCTCTCTTTTCCTGGAGCCAGGTGGGCCAGGGTTACCCGCATGACCCCCCCAAGGTGAAGTGTGAGACGATGGTTTATCACCCCAACATTGACCTCGAGGGCAACGTCTGCCTCAACATCCTCAGGTGAGGGCACTAGCCCTCCACAGCTCTCCCCAGCCCTGCCTGCCAGGCACCCTTCATGGCCTTGCACTACACCAGTCTCTGTCCATTCCTCACCCCTTGTGGTGTGTGTTCCTCGTGGCTTGACCTTGGCTTTCTCCATGGTCTGTCCTCCTCTGCACCCTCCCGCTAGCGTCTCCCATCCGCACTGTCCCGTGCCCTGGCCCTGACCTGTCCAGTCCCAGCAGGGCCTGTGGCGGCTGCCCACTCACCAGCCCCTGATCGTGATGTTCTCTGCCCACAGAGAGGACTGGAAGCCAGTCCTTACGATAAACTCCATAATTTATGGCCTGCAGTATCTCTTCTTGGTGAGTACGGACGGGGGCGCTGGGGCCGGGGGAGGTTGGCCTTCTGCCCCTGGGGCTTGTTGACCCCCACCCATACCGGCCACAGGAGCCCAACCCTGAAGACCCACTGAACAAGGAAGCCGCCGAGGTCCTGCAGAACAACCGGAGGCTGTTTGAGCAGAACGTGCAGCGCTCCATGCGGGGTGGCTATATCGGCTCCACCTACTTCGAGCGCTGCCTGAAATAGGGTCGGCGCATACCCACCCCTGCCAGGGCCACCAGCCCCGGCGTCCCCTGCAAATATTTATTGGGGGCCACAGGTGGGGGGGGCATGGGGCAGCCGGTGGGGGAATCCCATGCCCTGACCTGCCACCCCTCCCTGCCACCCGCTCCTAGTTTTTTTTTTTTTTAACCACCATGTGATTGAGGTCGGCGCTGCCTCCCCCGACCCGCTCAGCGATGGGAAATGAATTGGCTTGTCTAGCCCCACGCTGGGTGCTATCCAGCCCCCCTAATCTGGGCTCTGGGGTGGGAGGCCAGGGGTGGCTGGGCACCCGGCACCCCACCCCTGCACCACTGGAGGTCCCGCCAGGCTATTAAAGGGGAATGTTACCGCACGGCCTCCGCCTCTTCCTTTTGTGGGGTGGGAGGGGCAGGTGATGTCCACCAGGGCTCCTGCGGCAAGCGCGGTGGGAGTTGTGTGCTCACAGGTGGCATTAGGGGCCCCCCCGCCCCCGCGTCAGCAGGCTGCCCAGTGCCTGGGGCAGCCCTGGGAGTCGTGAGGGGACTAAGCCCCAGGCCTCGGGCAGGGCGGGATGAATCCCACTGCGGAACATAGGAGGGGCAGCATCCAGTAAGCACAGGCTTCCTGGCCCGTGAGCCAACATACAGGAAAGTCCGCACCATCTCCCGTTCTGCCCCCTTCTGCCATGGGAGGGCCTTACGAGGAGAATGCTGCCTGGTGCCACCGGGTGCCTGAGGTCCAGAAACATCAGCGAGAGTTCTGGGTCCCTGAGATGAGCTGGGCCCTACAGTGGGTGACGCGGTGGGGTGCAGGGCCTCCGGGTGGCTGCGCGGAAGGCGCCCGGAAGGGCGCCAACCCCGCAAGGACCAGGACTCCGGCCGTGGCTCGGCTCCCTTAGGCTGGACTTGAACCTGTGGAACACCGAGTCTGCGGCAGGGACACGGAAGCTGGTGCGCATGCGCCTGGGGCCGGCCTGGTTCCCCCGGCGCGTGCGCACGCGCGCTCTTGTCCCCGCCCAGCGTTCCGGGCGCCGGCGGGGCGTGTGACGTCGGGTGGTTTAATCCGGAAACGGCGGCGACCGCCGACGCGACAGAACCGAGGGCCTGTCGTTGGTGGGCGCTCCGGGGCTCCCAGCGAGACGAGGGTGACCCGGAAACGGAAGCGAGTTCCTGTCGCAACTCCGGTGAGTGGCCCCTACTGGGGCGCGGGCCCTGGGTGGGCGCGTGGGCGGCGGCGTACGAGGGCCTCGCCCCTCCCTGGGACCCGGCCTTATCATCAGAGGACCCCATGCTGTCTTGCCTTCAGTGGTCAACACCCCGAATGGCCCCCCAGGCTTTCCTGCGTGAACAAGGCACCCCAACACTTAGCATCCCTCCCTCTGTACAGGAGTCCACAACGCCCCCCAACCTTATTCTCCGCACCCAGATTCCCTCAGCATTTAGGACCCCCGCCCCAAACCGAATTCCAAACATACGCTGTCAGCTTCGGAGCCGCCCCCATCCACCCTGTTTCTAGCACTCACAGCCTCCACCTCCTCCTGTCAGGGACCCCCCCCCCCCCGCCAAGTGCCCTGTCCTTGGCGCTCAGGGTTCCAAGTGCCCCCTACCCCCGTCCGCCCACACACGGCCATGTCCAGTCTCAGTCCACCGGACACGCTAGGGCCTCATCGCAGGGTCTGCAGGACGAGATGGAAGCCTTGAACCTCCGTGGAGGTGGGCACGTCGTCCCCACTCACGTCCCTGGGGCTGCCCAAGTTCCGGACTCCACTCTCGCGGCCTTCCATTCACGCCTCTTCTCCCTGCTCAGCCCCTTCCGTTTGGGGAGCCCCCCCCGTCCCTGCCCACACACAGTGTGACCCCAGCTCTGCCGCATGCCCTCGTCTTGGGCCTCACACCACTCTGCACTTGCCCCAGACCTACCGGTGGGCTCCTGCGGCCATGGACCTGCTGTTTGGGCGCCGGAAGACACCGGAGGAGCTGCTGCGGCAGAACCAGCGCGCCCTGAACCGCGCCATGCGAGAGCTGGACCGTGAGCGACAGAAGCTAGAGACCCAGGAGAAGAAAATCATTGCAGACATCAAGAAAATGGCCAAGCAGGGCCAGATGGTAAGCTCGATTGGGCACAGCCTGGGACACAGGCCAGTGCTGTTGCTCGTTCAGACACTCGGGCTGCAGCGAACTGGACAGGCTGAGCACCAACAGGGAGGTGCTTCTAGGGAAACGAAGGGTTGAGTGGGGCTTTCCCTAGTTTCAGGGTCCAAAAGGCTGCCTCTGTGGAGGTGGTATCAGAGCCAAACGTAACGAAGAGGGTGAGCCCGTGAAGATGCAAGTGGCAGGTGTGTCAGGTAGAACAGCAGATGCTCCACGAGAGAGCGACGGGTGAGCTCAGAGGAGTGGACGTGGGCCAGACCGCTGGGAATCATGGGCCACAGTGGGAGCCCACGTGGCATGGGATGCACCGGCCCTGGGGGCAAGTGAGCAAAGAGATGGGCACAGCCTGAACTGCTGGGGAGCAGCACCTTCGACGTGCGAGAGTTTTGGCCTGAGCAGCTGGGTTGACGTGCCATTTCCTGGGATGGGCAAAGCAAGGAAGAGCTCTGGGGAGGAAGTGAAACGGTGAGGTTTGGATGTGTTCCTGCGTGAATCAGGATTCTGTTCTTGAGGTGAGGGCCTGTGTGAGGTGGAGGGAGACACACATTCTTTGGCCAGGAGAGAAATTCAGGAATGGGTGTTGACTCTGTAGACGTGGAGAGAAAAGAACCCCTCAAAGGCGGCCCCGCCTTTCTTCCTCTCATTTCTGCCCGCGGAGGCGTCTGTGCACTCCACCCCGCGGAGGAGTGGTGACCCAAGAGGCACGAGGGCGAGAGGGAACAGTGACCACTGGGAGCAGGCACATAGGAGCCCCTGAAAGCCTCAGTGGGCATGGTGGAGTGGCAGTGAGCGTACTCCCAACGCTGGCTCCCTGCCACCTCTGTCCCCTTCGCAGGACGCTGTGCGTATCATGGCAAGAGACCTGGTGCGCACGCGGCGGTACGTGCGAAAGTTTGTGTTGATGCGGGCCAACATCCAGGCTGTGTCCCTCAAGATCCAGACACTCAAGTCCAACAACTCGATGGCACAAGCCATGAAGGGCGTCACCAAGGCCATGGGCACCATGAACAGACAGGTGCGCCTCTCCCGACCCCCCCACCCCCCCCCCGCTAACCTCAGGGGCCAGACTCACCCTCCTCCCACTTCCAGCTGAAGCTGCCCCAGATCCAGAAGATTATGATGGAGTTCGAGCGGCAGGCGGAGATTATGGACATGAAGGAGGAGATGATGAACGACGCCATTGACGACGCCATGGGTGACGAGGACGATGAAGAGGAGAGGTTTGGAGACAGGAGGCCGGAGGGCGGGGGCGGATGCCTGGCCCTCCGGGTGCCTGGCCCTCATAGTTGTTTTTTTTTTTTAACCTAGTGACGCTGTTGTAGCCCAGGTCCTGGACGAGCTGGGATTGAGCCTGACGGATGAGCTGTCAAGTGAGTGTCCAGACCCTGGGCCCTGTCCTGCGCGCAGCTCAGCCACCGCGCAGACCCTCCCTCTCCCAGCATGACTCCTTTCCGCAGGGGCTCTCTTCCTAACCCCCCTTCTCTGCAGACCTCCCCTCCACCGGAGGCTCCCTCAGTGTGGCTGCCAGTGGGAAGAAAGCAGAGGCTGCAGCCTCCGCCCTAGTCGATGCAGACGCAGACCTGGAGGAGCGGCTCAAGAACCTTCGAAGGGACTGACTGCGCACGCGCACACGCCCGCCCCCGGCCACCCTAGCGAGCCAGCGGAGGGCCCGGCATTTTCATTGTACCTTCTGCAATAAAAGAAGTTGGCCACTAGTCTTGGGCCTGTGTGAGTGGCCTGACGTGAGCCAGGCTGGGTTGGGGAGTCCGGTGACAGGGCTGACAGGAGTTGCTCAGGCAGGGCTTGGTAACGCGTGCCAGATTAGTTGGGGTATGAGACAGAGGGCTGGAGGTTTTCTCGTTTTGGCGCGGGTGGACAGACCAAGCCCACCTGTCTTCAGGGCTCGGGACGTGAAAACGAGCAGCAGACACTGGCCCAGCACCCCCAAGGCGGCAGGCTCCCCAGACATCCTGGTAGCATCCCCGGAGTCCAGGCCTGTCCCCCAGGAATACGGTGCCCAACTCCACTTAGCCCAGCCCACCCAGCTCACTCCGATGAGCTGGTTGCGAGAAACGGTTCCAAACCAGTCCAGGAAGCTCTCGGGGAGAATGAGCTGCCGTGCAGCACCTACCTGGGGATTCACCCTGCCTGCCCACAGGTTAGCCTAGGTCTGCCTACCTACCAGGTGACCCCCCTACCCACCAGACACTCCCCAGGTCGCAAAGGGCCCAGGAGGGATGCTGCTCCCCACTCCCTGGACACCCAGGTGGCTGGAGACAAGTGCCCCACCCCCATCTGGCCCAACAGGGTTTGGTGAGGGATCGGTAACAGCCAGAGACCAGGCCCCCAGGACCACTGCCGCCACCAACCAAGGCCTGAGTAACGGGTGAAGTTTTTATTAAATCCACAGAAGTAAAAACCATATCGTGAGGGGCTGGGGTGTGGGCCACCAAGGAGTGGGAACCAGGCCACCAGAGGGAGGAGAAGAGGAAAAAGAAGAGGGGGTGACAGGACAGAACAGAGAACAGAGCCAGGTTGGAGCGGCTCGGGGGCTGCCCAGCCTCAGGGGCCGTCACCAGGGCCACTGGACAGGTCCTGGGCGCTCAGGCCAGCACCGGGCAGGCTCAGCGGCGGGGGCTCCACCAGAACAGCGGAGAACTTGGTGTCACCAAAGGCTTCGTTCATGCGAGTCTCAAAGAAGCGCTGCAGGCCAATGATGGACTGCACGTCGGCCTTGTCCTGCCGGGCAAATTACCGTGGATGGTTCCTAGGTCGCCCACCTCCCTGCCCCCAGCCTCCCCTCCCCAACCCATCCCCACCCCAACAGGCTCACCTCTGTCAGCTTGTTGAACTGCTTGAACATGCGGCCCACATCCTGGGCAAACTCCTGGGGGGAGCTGTAGGGGGGCGACAGCTTCTCCTGGAGACGGGCTCGAATCAGCGTCAAGTCCAGGGTGCCGCCGGGCTGATCCTTCAAGCGGAGGCCACAGGCTGAAGGTGAGGCCAAACAGCCCCTGCACCTCCCACCCTCCCAAGTCCCAGAACTCACCAGGGAGAAGGTGGAGTCAGTAGCCAGCTGGTGCAGGGGCCGGCAGGGCTCATGGCAGAAGAGGGCCAGCAGGACTCGCTCACACTTCTGCAGGCATTACGTGAACATCAGAGTCATACGGGACTTGGGGTGCTGCTGGCCAAACCAAGGGAGTGGGCCCCACCCTCACCTGCTGGTTGGCTGGCGAGAGCTTGGCCACCACGCCAGTGCTGTCACCCCCGTCCAGGTTGAGGCTGCCATCCTCCTCCTTCAGGTCGGGCAGCACGTGGCAGAGAGAGCAGCTCCACTCCTCCCTGAGGGAACGGACCGTGAGGGGCTGCACAGGACCTGGCCCAGCCCTCCACCCCACAGGCCCCACACAGCCGCGCACCCTGGCACATCCTGCAGGGCAGGCAGGTGGCAGTCCAGGTGGAAGCAGAATTCGCACTGGTTGCACATGACCAGGTCACCTGGCTTCTGGCAGACACGGCAGATGGTGGCACTGTCATCCAGGGCACCTGGGCCACCAGCTGGGGCTGAGGTGCCCTCTGGAGCCACCACCTCCAGGCCTGAGCTTGTGCTGCCACTGGGTGAAGCCAGGCGGGGGCCCTCGGCGCCGGGGCCCTCCGCCAGGGCCATCAACACAGGTTTGGTCTCGGGGCCCTCGGTGGCAGCAGGCGGGGCTCCAATGGCAGCCTCTGTTTCTTCCTCCTGTGAGGAGGTGAGGGGTGCTCAGTGGGGTGCCGGCCTGGGCAGTAGATCTTCATTTCCCAGCCACAGCCACTTGGGCAGGCTCACCTTGACGATGGCCATGCCAGGCAGGGGCGGGGCACCAGGGGCCCCTGAGGGCGCAGTCCCAGGCTGTCCAGCAGCAACAGCTGCAGCACCTCGCTCAATGACGATGAGGTTGTAATCCTCCGTGGTGCTGCCTGGGAAGACCTTGAAGACTGGTGGCTGGCTGTCAGCCGTGAGATCCAAGTCCAGGCGTTCGAGGCTCACCCGTGGCACCTTACGCATGAGGCCACTCACCTCACCATCACTTGAGCGGGACCTGTGGGCGTGGCTTGGTGTGAGCACCCCACCCCTATGGCCACCCTGTCCCTATAACCACCAAAGGGCAGCCACACTCACCGCTTCACCCCTGACACGTGGGGCTCTGCACTCGAGTAAGGGTCATCTGCTCGGAACACAGAAAACAGGTTGGGGTGGACATAGGGCACTGCAGCTCTCCCACCTACTGGGGGGGGGCAGAATCACTCACCTGACCCGAAGCCATAGCCTTCCTGCACCTCCATGGGCTGTGGGCAGAGCAAGCGGACCTCAGTAGACAGGTTTCCCACAGGACCCTGTGCCTCTTTCCTCCCACTATGGTCCCCTCCCTGGCTCACCTGGCTGCTGCCAGAGCCCTGCTTGCTCAAAGGCCCTGGAGCCCGAGGAGGGGCCATGGGTGCAGGGCCTGTGGAGTTGGTGCCAGGACGTTCTGCCACGATCTTGCCTGCAGTAAAGAAGTAAAACAGTGTAAGAAAGTGCAGTGCCTGGGATGGCAGGGTGCAGCAAGAGAAAGACAAAAACCCACCGAAGGCCTCTGCGCTCTTGGTCCAGGCATTGAGGTCCCACTGGAACTTCATCTCACCGTGTGGCTCCACGGGGTCCACGATCATCTTGAGGGCCCGGTGCAGCTGGAAGTAGATCTGGGGGTGGGCAGTACATGAGCACACGGGCAGCGAACAGGGCTGCAGGGTCTTGGGAGGCGCCTGCCTGGAACCCACCACCTGGGTGCCCACCAGCACACACCAGCTTCTTGGACAGCAGCAGAGCAGTGTTGTTGTCACTCTCCAGAGCCCATGAGGCAAAGCGCAGGATGTGTTCCTGGTGCTTCTGGATCTTGGTCATGGTCCAGTGCTGGCGCTCCAGGCGCTCCTGCTGCCCCTCGGTCACCTTCTGCAGGCGGAGGGCACATGGCGTCAGGGAGGACAGCGCACCAGAACCTCTCCCCGCCCAGGAGGGCGGCAGCAGCCAGCAGAGGGCGCCAAACCCCAGGACGATTCCACTTGAGGCAGAGTGAGCTGCCAACAGAGAAGGACCACGCAGGGGGTACCTGGGCGTCGTTAACCAGCACACGGCCCCGCTTGTTCAGTTCCTTCATGATCTGCAGGATGGCCATCTTAACGTCCACCTGCACGCGCTTCTGTACGTCAGACACTTGGCGGATCCTGGGTAGCAGAGTGGGTGAGGTCAGGGCCACTCAGGCAGGTGCTCACCCAGGGCCACCCCCAACCCCGCCCCAGCACAGCACGGGCATCCACACTTACGAGCTGCGAACCTCCTTGGTGTTCTTCTGCAAGGTCGCGTGCTTGTCCCCGAGGCGCTTCACCAGCGAGGCCAGGAGCTTGCGCTGGTTCCTCACAGCATCCTCCAGGAACTGGTACCTGAGGGCAGACAGAGGTGGGCCCGGGCGCCCGGCATGGGAACAGGCAGCACCCACCCACCAAGCCTCAGGACTCACTGGTGGTCCTTGTGGGCGTTGAGCTGGCAGTCCCGGCAGGTGAGGGTGTCGCAACTCTCGCAAAACAGCACAAGGGGCTCGTGCTTGTGCACGTTGCAATACACCGTGCGCTCACCGTCCCTCGACTTGGCTGGTCCTGGGGAATGGGAATCTATGAAGCGGGAGCTCATCCTCACCACCTCCAACTCGAGGAGCAGACAGAGACCAGGGCCTCACTTCCTGCCTGTCCTGCAACCCTGGGCTATCTGACAGAAGAACCCAGAGGGCCTACAGCAGTGGACAGGGAGGAGCCAAGATCCTTGCTCTCAAAACCCTCTGCCCTCAGCCTGACCCAGAGGGTCACACCCCTCTCCTTTCAGCTTCTGGAGGTGACAGCTTAAAGCGTAAGACTGACGGCCTCTGCCAGGAGAGACCTCCCCGCTGTTCCCTCTGCTGAAACTTCCTCCAGGTGGACACTCAAGAAAGCTCCTCCACCTCTGAAGCCCTGCCCCCATCCGCCACTGGGGTCCCTTTCTCCTCCACTCACAGAGGATTCTGTCCAGCAGGGGAGGGGATTCTGGCTACTGTGGCATCCCAGCACACACAACATTTGCTTTCTGGCTCAGACAAAAAGCAAATCAGGGCTTAAAGAGACCGTCAGATACTTTTTCCTCATAAGCCATGCCTGGTGACCTCCCCTCTCTTCTCTGGTAAAAGGAGACCACACCATCTTAACAACCCCCGGGGGAACCTGCAAAGCCTTCTCAGGCTGGAGAGATGCGATATCAGACCAGGACCCTCAGAGAGGTGTCAGGCCCCTGTGCCGGGAAAAGGGTCCTACTGCTCACAGCAACACTCCCCCCAAAGGCTAATACCCCACGCTGACCCCCCAGCACCCCCCCGAGGCTGCTGCCACTAGAAAACCGGGAACATCCTCCCTTCTCTCCTCCCCGAGCCCTATCATGTCTCGTTACTACACCAGCCCAGCGTGAGACATAGGAACATTTCGATACAAACGAGCCGAGCCTCAGCTCCTCTAAATATTGCCCGCTCTTGCACCCTGACCTTTGCCTGGAACCCGGGACCCCCTGGAGACCCCTGCCCTTCTCTCCTGGCTCCTCATGCCCCACAGGAACCAGCTCTATCCAAGTTTTCCCATCAAAACTGTTCTCTGGGCTGGCGGAGCCACAGCGTGACTACCAAAACGCCACTCATGGGGAGTTCTGGGCCAAAAACCAAGTGCAAGCCCCTCTCCATAGCACTTCCAGCACTTTCACAGGAAAGTCTGGAAATACCGAGCTAGGCTGTGAAACACCTGGGACCCAATGATAAGAACACTCCCAGCACTCACTGGTCTGATGACTCTACCGGCTTGTTAAGACACAAAGGCCCAAAGACCTCACTTTCCCCTACAAAGGCTTAAAACAAGTGCCAGGGAACCTCTGGTCCAGGAGGTCCCTCACATCATTCCCCAAACACCCTGCATTTCCCCGTCCATACATGCCGATCTCTCTACCATTGGAGGCCTATCCCCTGCCTGGGTGGGTGGGGGTGGGGGGGTCCCTGATGAGCTTCCTCAAGCCCTCTATACACCCGCTGCGGCACCATGAGATCCCCTGTGAACTCCCCCCACTCCCCGCCTGTGGCTTTTCCCCTGCCACTGGACCTGCAGAGAATGCCCACCAGGGCCCCAGCCTCCCCCGTTTTGAGTTCTGCCCTCAGGCCCTTCAGCTGGTACCCCGTAGAGAAACTCCCTGAGACCCTTCCACCATCTGCAACTACCACCATAAGCAACTGAAGGCACACAGAGAAGAACAGCAAGCGCAGCCCCCTGCACGCTGCGTACCAGTGGAACGCACAGTGTGGTCCTTGGTGTACTTCACCCGCTGGTGCGCCTCCACACACGTCTCACACAGCGGCTCAGAGCACTCCACACAGTAACTGGTGGCCGGGGCATTATCCTCACAGCTAGTGCAGCACTGCTGAGCAAAGGCAGAGTCAGGAGAGACAGAACCACCAAACAAATGTGCATTTAGAACCAGGAAATACGACATGAAGAAAGGCGGGGCCTTTACTTAGCCTAGACAACCTGCCCTAAGCTTTCTACTACGGGGAGAGTAATGCCTGGAGCTGGTACCACGCTCTGGGCTAGTGACCCCTACTCATGGCCAGACACCTCCTGGGGCTTGCTTGGGCGAGACATACCTGATTCGCATCCTGGGAATCGGTGGCAGCCTTGCTGCCGCTGTCGCGCATGAAGTAATTCTCCACAATATCTTTGGAGAAACACTGCTGCTTACATACTGGACAGTCCACCACTACGAAGAACACGAAGAAACAAAACCAACGCGTGGTGAGCGCATCCCCCCACTGGGCCCCAAACTCCATCCCCTGCCAAGCCGAGCCGACCCGACCCTCCGGAGGAAGAACCAAACCCTTCTTTTACCGAACTTTAAACAGTCGCCCCATCTCAGTGCCCGGCCCACAGCCCACTGCCCACACACGTTCCGGCCACTCTTCGAGTCCCCATCCTCTCGCCCAGGCGACCCCCGCCGGCGTCACGCTGGGAACAGACCCCCCAGTCCCCGAGCCTCGTCGGGATCAAAGGCTGCGGGTGGGGGAGGGGCCGCCCCCGGCCCCACCGCACTCACCAGCGCCGTCGCCCGCCGCACCTCCGTCCCCTGAGCTGTTGGCGGCGGCAGGCGCCGCGGGCCCGAGGCAGGCGCTGCAGGCCGAGTGCAGGCAGGGTAACAGGCGCGGTTCCCTCTCGGGCCGCAGGCGCTCCCGGCACACGCCGCAGTGCTCCAGCAGTTCCAGCGCCTCGCCGCCGCCCCCCGCGGGCGACGATGCCGATGCGGACGCCGCAGCCGAGGCCGCGGCCGAGGCCGTGGCCGAGGAGGCGGCGGCGCGCTTCTCGGCGCCCGCCGAGCCCTCTCCCGGGCCCGGGCTGCCAGAGGCAGCCGCTGCCGCCGCCGAGGCCGCCGCCGCCGAGGCCGCCATTCACACGCCGCCGGGGGCGCCCAGGGGGGGAGGAGGGGCGCGGGGCCCGCCGCGCAGGCGCAGACGCGCTCGCCGCCAAAGGCTGGGCCGCTGCCGCCGCGAGGCCTAGCGCCGCCACGCGCCGCCTAGGTCGCCGCCCGCTGCGCGCGGGTCGCTGCCGAGGCCCGGCCGGCCGCTGCCCGCTCTCTTGCCTCCGCCGCCGCCCGCGCTTCCTTCTCAGCGGGGACCGAGACCAGCGCCACGCGGCACGCACACAACAGCTCGACCGCGCGCCCGCTCGCAGAAAGAGCCGCGGCTGGGGGGCGGGACAGAAATAACTGGCGCCGACGCCGTCGCGCACGCGCACTGGGCGCCTCTCGCCCGGGGGCGGGGCCGGGGCGGCCGGGGCGGGCCGCGGCGGGGGAGGCCATGAGTACGCACGCGCCTGAGCGGGCTCCTCCCACCCCCGCCTCCACCACCCGCAGCGCCGCTCGTGCGGCAGGGGCGGGGTATCTGCGTCGCCGCCGCCGCAGCCTGGTCCACCGGTCGGGCTCGCGCCCGTTATTGTAGTCCCTGCTCCAGGCCGCTTACTCCGCACGCGCGCCGGCAGTCCGTTCTTCCACCTCGATCCCCGCCCCTTTGGCCGCCTGGGGAGGTCTCCAGTTGCTGCGTCGACTAGCGTTCCCTAGAGGGGGCGGGGCCGAGAGCTAGGGAAGATGCTGGGCCCGGGGAGAGGGGCGAAGGGTCCCCATCCCGTGGAGGAAGTACTCTTCTAAACCGAGACGCTGACTTTGGGGTTTTAACCTTTTTATTGTTTAACATGAGAAACATTGAAACCTGACTAAATCAAATAGATCCCACGGGGTTCAGAACACCGAGACTGAAATCCCGCCTGGCCCTGCAAGCGCTCCTTGCCATCTTTTAGCCCGCCAATGCGCTGCCCTTAATGCTCTTCAAGCGGGCGAACTGAACCGCAACAGTGGGGAAATTCTGAGGGGGAAGCAGGGTCTGCGTGGGGCGATCCATCTGTGGGCGGAGGCAGGATCTGTAGGGAGGGGAAGCCTGCCTCAGTGGGGAGCAGGATCTGCGTGCGGGGAGGGTGTTCCCGTCTGAGGAAGGACGTAGAGTGTCTGGTGAGAATTCTGTCAGATGGGGGAAGCTAGGCCTGGAGGAGGAATCCTATCCGAGAGAAACACGGTCTATTTGTGGGAATCCTGTCTGAGGGAGAAGCAGAGTCTGTGAGGAGAATCCTGGGGGTGGGGCAGGGTCCGTGGGGAGAGAGGAGTCCTGAGCTGAGAAGGAGGGAAGCAGGGCCTAAGGCTGGAGCTGGCGGAGGAGGGGTCCTGACGGAGAGGAAAGCAGGATCAGTGGGAGGGGATCCCGTCGGAGGTGGGAGTGGGGCCTGTGGGAGGGGATCCTCTCTGAAGTCACTAGGCACAGAGAATACTTGAGGCATGGGTGCCTTGGAGCCTCTGCCTGGGGTGGTCCTTCGTCCCTGTGCAGGGCTCCTCAGTCCTGCGGTTGCCAGTCCAGGGGGAGGCTTGGGCGGCAGCTTTGAGAGGATGCAGAGAATCTGGAGGGCCGGCACGTCCAGCCCCCAGGCCCCACTCCGCCTCCCGCTGGCTCGACCGCGCAAAAGCTTCAGGGGAGCGGGGCGCAGCCTCCCCCACCCCAGCTCCCCTAGGCGCCCACACGCGGTGTAGGTGGCGGTGGTGGAAGTGCGTCCGGCGCTGCTCTAGTTCCCGCAGGGCCTGGGGGGAACTCGGGCCTATTGTCTCCGCGCCTGCCTTTGTTCCAGCTCGAGTGCGGCCCCCAAATCCGGGCCCCGCCCCGCCCCGCCCCTTCAGCCGCCGGAGCGCCCCCCGCCCGGACCGCGCGATGCCCCTCCCCCCCACTGACTGGCCCGCCCCGGCTCAGCCCCTCCCCCCGAGGCCTGGGCTACAGACTCTCGCCTCCTTCCTCCGACAATTGGGAGGGAAAGTTGGTGGCTGGCAGCGCCCAAGCTGAGGTGCGGAACCCTTTAGTGATGTTTGTTGAGTACTTTCCATGCCCCCTCCCGCTCTCTGCGCTGGGCCCCAAAATCACTGGGTTGTGTGGGGTAGAGATGATCCATACCTACCCTGGCCGCCCACCCCGGCCCGGGCAGACGCGGGGCTGTCGAGGGCCAGACAGTCACAACAAGTAGGTGATGGTAAAGAGTGTAGGAGTGGACTTGCCTCGGGGCTGCCCCCAAACACCTGGGGGAAGAACCGTTCAGGGGAGAAACAAGTGCAAAGGCCCGGAGGCAGACAGACACGCCGGGAGGAGTGACAGGAAGAGTGGTGGGAGATGCCTGGAGGTTGCCGGACAGCTTGCTGGGGATGGGTTGGGTCCTCCGGTTGCCCCTGGTATGGTCCCTTCACTAGACCCTGGCAACTGTTTCAGAACAGCATCTGTGCGGGCAGGTTCACCTGGAAATCAGGCTCAGGCAAACTCAGGGAAGTGCACGGGAGCATCCTGGGACTGGCCGAGCCAGAGTGGGCATACAGGAGGGCAAGGCCAGGCCAGAACCCTTGCTCAGAGGTCCCCTCCAAGGAGCCAGCCTGTCCAGAGGTGAGTGCAGGACACGGGCACACCTTGACTCCGCCTCCCAGTGGGCCAGTGTCATCTTATACTTTCATCCCCTGTGTTCCTTGTCCACCCTTCACGGCATCTCACCCTTTCCAATCCTGGACCACTGGAAACTGCCTATATCCTGGCTTTGCAGACAGGGCTCAAGGGGTGAAGCAATGTGTAGGAGGTGCCAGCCAGACCACCACCCCTTGCAGGCACCCGCCTGCAGACAGCCATCCTTACCGCCGCTTCACTTCCCAAACTCCGCGCTTGCTCCCGATTCTCCCTCTGACCTTCAGGTGTCACCCCCAAAGCCACTTCCTGGGGAAGCCTTGTAGCTGCATCACTCTGATCTTTTTCTCTGTCTTCACAGGTTTCATTTGGGAACTAGGCAATTGTGATAGTTGCACAACATCATGAATGTACTTAATGCCACTGAACTGTATACTTACAAAGCGTTGAAATGGCAATTTTTTTTTTTTTAATTTTTTGGCTGCGTTGGGTCTTCGTTGCTGCACGCGGACTTTCTCTAGTTGTGGCGAGCGGCCTTCTCATTGCGGTGGCTCCTCTTATTGCGGAGCACGGGCTCTAGGCACGCAGGCTCAGTAGTTGTGGCTCGCTGGTTCTAGAGCGCAGGGTCAGGAGTTGTGGCACATGGGCTTAGTTGCTCCGAGGCATGTGGGATCTTCCTGGACCAGGGCTCGAACCCGTGTCCCCTGCATTGGCAGGCGGCTTCTTAACCACTGCGCCACCAGGGAAGCCCCTGACATGGCACTGTCATGTGTGTTTACACACGTAAATACCAGGTCTTGGTGCGTCTGTCCCTTCTGACCTCTGACCTCACGGCCTGGCTCCGGCCGTACAGGCTGACCTGGTGTCCCCACCTCACAGCCTTGGCACTTGCCGTTCCTTCTAGCCAGAACGTTCTTCCCGCCTCCCTCTCTGGCTGGCTCCTTCTCTTCCTTCACATTTCAACTAGTGAGAATCACAAGGAGGTGAGCTCCAAACTCTTTACGTCACGGCTGCGTCTGCCATGTCTTGCTCGGGGCCTGCTCCGCAGTGGGCACTCGGTCAGTGAGTAAAAGGACAAACAAATGCGTGGAGATGATGACTGTCTCTACCCGGCCAGTTTTGTAGGCTACAAGATAAGGTTCGAGTTCTATTACTTTTTAAGCTTTTTTTAAAATTGTGTTAAAACTCACGTAATATCAAATCCATCAATTTAACTATTTTGAAGTGTAAGTTCAGTGTTATTTCATACATTCACAATGTTGTGCAACCACCAGTTCATCTAATTCCAGAACACTTTCATCACCCCCAAAGGAAACCCAGTATCCGTCGGCACTTACCCCCCATTCCCGCTTCCACCGGCCCCCAGCAGTGACTACTCTGCTTTCTGTTTCTATGGACTTTTAAACCTTTTGATGGAGGCTTATGATGTATAGAGAAAAGCCTACACAGTGTACGTACAGTGAGCACCCTTGGTAACCAGCTCTGATGGCAAAACACAGAATGTCTCTGGCTCTCAGAAGCCTTCCATGCCCCTGGCAGCCGCCGCCATCCTGACTTCTCCCACCCCGGACAGGCTTTCCTGGTATACATATGGAACCACACACAATTTGCATGTCCACACCGTGTGTTCACACGCCTTCTTCCCCACGTTCACATTCACGTGGCTGTGTGTGGCCTTGATTCCCTCCGTGCCCACAAATATCCTACAGTTTGTTTACATGTTCTCCTCTTGGCGGTGCTTGGGTCTCCATCCTGCTTGTGCTGCAAGCACAGTAGGGCTGCAGCAGCACCATAAGTGGCTTTTTTTTTTTTTTTTTCCGTCGCCAGGCGGCTTGCAGGATCAACCAGAGACTGAACCTGGGCCACAGCAGTGAAAGTGCTGAGTCCTAACCACTGGACCACCAGGGAACTCCCAATTCATGGCTTCTGGCTGGGCTTTTATTTCACTGTAAGGAGCTAACAGAAGGATTTAGAATATGGCAGGATCGGATGCCCATTTTAAGTGTTCTAAGCCGGGAACGGATGGTAGGAGGTGGAAAGCAGAAGATAAGCATCCATGCCGGCCAGGCAGAGAAGGCACTAGATCCCCTAAAATCATGCTTTAAAGTAACTATGGTTCGGGAGTTCCCTGGTGGTCCAGTGGTTAGGACCCTGCGCTTCCACTGCAGGGGGCACGGGTTTGATCCCTGGTTGATCCCACAAGACGCCTGGCGTGGTCAAAAATAAATAAATAAAATTAATTAGTTAATTAATTTAATTAAACAACTATGGTTCCTCCATTAGTTTCCTGTGGCTACTGTAACACATTACCACAAACTTGGTACCTTAAAAGAAAACTTTAGGGATTTCCCTGGTGGCGCAGTGGTTGAGAATCCATGTGCCAACACAGGGGACACGGGTTCGAACCCTGGTCCGGGAAGATCCCACATGCCATGGAGCAACTAAGTGCATGTGCCACAACTACTGAGCCCGCGGGCCACAACTACTAAAGCCCACACACCTAGAGCCTGTGCTCCTCAACAAAGAGAAGCCACCACAGTGAGATGCCCTCACACCACGACAAAGAGTAGCCCCTGCTTGCTGCAACTAGAGAAAGCCCGTGTGCAGCAACAAAGACGCAGTGCAGCCAAAAATAAATAAATTTATATTTAGAAGAATTTAATTCACAGTTCTGGAGGCCAAAATTATGAAAGCTAAGTGTTAGGGCCACACTTCCTCTGAAGCTTCTAGGGGTGAATCCTTCCTCACCTCTTCCAGTTTCTGGTGGCTCCAGGGGTACCTAGGCTTGTGGCTGCATCACATCAGTCTGCAAGGTCCACATCTTCAAATCACTCTCTGTTCCAGCTTCATACTGCCTTTTCCTCTGTTTGTCCTTCTATGGACAGAAGTGTGTCCACCCCAAAATACAGTGTGATAGTATTTGGTCCTGGGGCCTTTGGGAAGTAATTAGGGTTAGATGATATCGTGAGAGAGGAGCTCTGATAATGGGATTAGTGTCCCATTAAGAAGAGGCACCAGGGAGTTCCCTGGTGTCCTAGTGGTTAGGATTCCAGGCTTCCACTGCCGTGGCCAGGGTTCAGCTCCTGGTCGGGGGACTGAGATCCTGCAAGCCGCATGGTGCAGCCAAAAATAAATAAATTTTAAAAAAAGATGGAGAGACACCAGAGAGTTTGCTGTGGTCACAAAGAAGAGGTCACGTGAGCGGACACAATACAGCAGGCTTCTCCAAGCCAAGACAAGGGGCTTCAGAATGAAACATACCTTGCCGGCACTTTGATCTTGGACTTCCCAGCCTCCAGAATTGTGAGAAGTAAATTTCTGTCCTTTGAGTCACCTAGTCTATAGTATTTTGTTATGGCAGCCAAGCCCAACTAAGACAGTTGACAAATTTCCCTCTGCCGCTCTTGTAAGGATGCATGTGAATTTACGTTTAGAGCCCACCCAAATAACACAGAATGACTTCCCCGTTTCCAGATCCTTAATCACAATTGCCAAGATTCTCTTTCCTGATAAGGTAACACTTCCGGGTTCTGAGGATTAGGATGTGTGTGTCTTTGGAGCCGCCTTTCTGCCTATTGCAGCCCACATTTCACGGATGGGAAAACTGGTCCCCAGAGAGTAGAAGGTGTCATCCAGGGCCGCACAGCCTGCATGAGTTCAACCCAGTTCTGGGGAATCTCTGGCCCCCAGGGAGAGCAGGGAGGGAAAGAACAGGAGACAACCAGAGCCCAGAGTTTCAACCCTTTCCCTGCAGTTAGGAACCAGGGCTCCTGGGAGAAAGCATTCCAGGGAAAGCCCCAGGTGAGCCCCAGGAGCACGAAAGAAACCTGTTAAAAGGACACAAAAGCCATACATGATGATACGACTCAAGCATCAGAAAAAAACAATGATTGTCATTGACTGACACACAATGAATCCACCATATCCATGAGTTAAGGGTTCTCAAAAGGAAGAGTCGAAAAATAAGCCCATCTGTCACCACATGGTGCTGCTTTTTTTTTTCTTTTTTAGTATATTTATTTATTTTTGGCTGTGTTGGGTCTTTGCTGCTGCACGCAGGCTTTCTCTAGTTGCCGCGAGCGGGGGCTGCTCTTTGTTGCGGTGTGCAGGCTTCTCATTGAGGTGGCTTCTCTTGTTGCGGAGAGCGGGCTCTAGGCGTGTGGGCTTCAGTAGTTGTGGCACGTGGGCTCAGTAGTTGTGGTGCACGGGCTTAGTTGCTCCGTGGCATGTGGGATCCTCCTGGACCAGGGCTTGAACCCATGTCCCCTGCCTTGGCAGGCGGATTCTTAACCACTGCACCACCAGGGAAGTCCCCATGGTGCTGCTTTTTTTTTTTTTTTTTTTTGCGGTACGCGGGCCTCTCACTGCTGTGGCCTCTCCCGTTGCGCAGCACAGGCTCCGGAGGCGCAGGCTCAGCGGCCATGGCTCACGGGCCCAGCCGCTCCGCGGCATGTGGGATCTTCCCGGACCGGGGCATGAACCTGTGTCCCCTGCATCAGCAGGCGGACTCCCAACCACTGCGCCACCAGGGAAGCCCCCATGGTACTGCTTTTAAGGCAGCTCCTCACTCTGAGAATTCAGCACTGATTCTGCCTCCCCAAAGGAACCTGTATTTCAGGGGAACACATGGCCCCAGTCCTTGATGAGATAATTAAATGCTAGAGTTTGGAAAACATCACCTCCCAAGCGGTAATGAGATTCCTGAGCAGGCTAGGATTATCTGGTGTACATGCTATGAGGTGAATGGAGGGTGGGGTGTCAATGTGGACATCTGGGGGTGGGGACACATGAGTGAGCAGAGTCAGGCTGTCACTGCCCTCTTGTTAGGGTCAGCAGCACCGAGGTCCTGCATGGGATGCAATGGTGCCCATCTAACACCCCCTGTGAGGGGTTCTAGCCAACAATATTTGGCCCAAAGCCCAGCGAGTCTTTAGATCTAATTTTCCATCCGTGGGAGCTAAAGGGGATGTTGCGGGGAGGGAGAGAGGCCATCTGGATGGGGCGTGTCCTGCTAGAAGCCAGGGTCCACTGTCCCCGCCCAGTCCTCACTGAAGGGCTGTGTCTCTAGCCAGACGTTGAAGCAGTTGCTGCTGGGGCTGGAGCAGAAATGGACACAGACCACACAAAGGAAGTTTTAAGGTAGAGGGAAATGCTCTAAAACTGAACAGTGGCGATGGCTGCACGATATAAATATTAATTTACTACAAATCCTTGAAGGGTACCTGCTATGGGTGTATGTTATGGCATATAAATTCTACTTCAATACAACTGTTGAAAAAGGAGGGCAGGTCCAAAGAAGATATACAAATGGCCTGGACAATAAGCACATGAAAAGACATTCCGCATCATTAGTCATTAGGGAAATGCGAACCAAACCACAGTGAAGGACTGATTCACACCCACTTAGGATGGCTTCAAAAAAAAAAAAATGAAAAAAACAAGTGTTGGCAGGGATGTGGAGAAATTGGAACCCTCCTACATTGCTGGTGGGAAAGTAAAATAGTGCAGCCATCCTGGAAAAAAGTTTGGCAGTTCCTCAAATGGCGAAACATAGATTTAACTTTTTTTTTTTTTTTTTTTTTTTGCGGTACGCGGGCCTCTCACTGTTGTGACCTCTCCCGTTGCAGAGCACAGGCTCCGGACACGCAGGCTCAGCGGCCATGGCTCACGGGCTCAGCCGCTCTGCGGCATGTGGGATCTTCCCGAACCGGCGCACGAACCCGTGTCCCCTGCATCAGCAGGCGGACTCTCAACCACTGCGCCACCAGGGAAGCCCTAGATTTAAATTTTTGATCTAGCAATTAATTCCTAGGTATGTATCCAAAGGAATTGAAAAAGGTGTTCAAACAAATCCTGGTACAGGACTGTTCACAGCAGCAGTATTCACAATAGCCAAAGGTGGAAACAACCCAAATGTCCACCAATTGATGAATGGAAAAATAAATGTGGTATTTCCATACAATGGAGTCTTAGCCATAAAAAAGAACAAAGCACTGGTATGTGCTACAACATACATGAACCTTGAAAACATTATGCTAAGTGAAAAGTTCAGACACAAAGGACCACATATTGTATGATTCTATTTTTATGAAATATCCAGAATATGCAAATTCATAGAGACATAGAGATTATTCATTGCCAGGGGCTGGAGGGAGGGGAAAATGAGGAGCTACTGGAGTGAGGAAAATGTTTTGGAACTAAATGCAGGTGGTGGTTACACCACATTGCAACTATACCAAAATCCACAGAGGACTTCCCTGGCGGTCCAGCGGTTAGGACTCCATGCTTCCCATGCAGGGGGCACAGGATTGATCCCTGGTTGGGGAAGTTCACATGCCACGTGGCACAGCCAAAAAAAAAAAAAAAAAAAAATACAAACAAACAAAAAATAAAATCCACTGAATTGTTCACTTTAAAATGGTTAAATATAAATAATTAAAATGGTTAATTTTTGTGTTATGTGAATCACCTTAATTTTAAAAGGAGAGGTGAGGCTTCCCGATCAATAGGGAGCAAAGGACTTGAGCGATCCAGAATGGGTCCTGGGCAGGGACAAACCAGCCATCAGGGCCTGTTTGTGGACAGCTGGTGACGTGGACGTGTGGACTAGACATGCTAAGGAGTTAAGGGAGCTTCCAAAGACGGGCAACTAGGAAACCTCCTTGTTTTTAAAGGACGAATCCTGAGGTTAAAAGAACTAACCAAAGAAGACATAAGGATGGCCAACAGGCACATGAAAAGATGCTCTCAACATCGCTAATGATGAGAGAACTGCAAATGAAAACTGCAGTGAGGTACCACCTCACACTCGTCAGAGTGGCCATCACTAAAAAGTCTACAAATAATAAATGCTGGAGAGGGTGTGGAGAAAAGTGAACGCTCCTACACTGTTGGTGAGAATGTAAATTGATACAGTCACTATGGAAAACATATGGGGGTTCCTTAAAAAACTAAAAATAGAGTTGCCATATGATCCAGCAATCTCACTCCTGGGCATATATCTGGATAAAACTATAATTCAGGGCTTCCCTGGTGGCGCAGTGGATAAGAATCCGCCTGCCAATGGAGGGGACACGGGTTTGATCCCTGGTCCGGGAAGATCCCACATGCCACGGAGCAACTAAGCCCATGTGCCACAACTACTGAGCCCGCGTGCCTAGAGCCCATGCTCCGCAACAAGAGAAGCCACCGCAATAAGAAGCATGCGCACTGCAACGAAGAGTAGCCCCAGCCACAACTAGAGAAAGCCCGAGCACAGCAACGAAGACCCAACGCAGCCAAAAATAAATAATTTAAAAAAAACTATAATTCAAAAAGATACACGCAGGGACTTCCCTGGCAGTCCAGTGGTTAAGACTCCGCTTTCCAATGCAGGGGACACAAGTTCAATCCCTGGTCAGGGAACTAAGATCCCACATGCCTCACAGCAAGGCCAACAAAAAAAAGAAAGAAAAAAAAAAGATACATGCACCCCAGTGTTCACAGCAGCACTATTTACAATAGCCAAGACATGGTAACAACCTAAATGTCCATCAACAGATGAATGGATAAAGAAGATGTGGTACAGGGACTTCCCTGGAGGTCCGGTGGGCAAAACTCTGTGCTCCCAATGCAGAGGTCCCAGGTTCGATCCCTGGTCAGGGAACTAGATCCCACATGCATGTCGCAACTAAGAAGTCCACATGCCGCAACTAAGACCCAGCACAGTCTAAATAAATAAATAAATAAATAAATAAAATTTTAAAAAAATAAGGTAAAAATAAAATTAAAAAAATGTCAGTGGTTGAGAGTCCACCTGCCGATGCAGGGGACACGGGTTCGTGCCGCGGAGCAACTAAGCCCATGCGCCACAACTACTGAGCCTACGAGCCACAACTACTGAGCCCGTGTGCCACAGCTACTGAAGCCCGCGTGCCTAGAGCCTGTGCTCCTCAGCAAAGAGAAGCCACCGCAATGAGAAGCCCGCAGACTGCAACGAAGAGCAGCCCCTGCTCGCGGCAACTAGAGAAAAGCCTGCACACAGCAACGAAGACCCAACACAGCCAAAAATAAGTAAATTTAAAAAAAAAAAAAAAAGGAGTTTAAGAAAAAAAAAAGAAGTAGGAAAGGCTGTACTGGGCCCCTGTGCCAGGGTGCCAGGAAATCCTAGCCCCAGGGCACCGAGGAGCAATGATGGATGGGAGGGGAAGGGATTAGAACATTGATTAAAGCAAACATCCGGCCTCAGGGGATGCATTAAACCGGGATGGAACAAGAGGCCACCAGGACAGAACTACCTAGGTGTGCCACCTCCAGGGGCTTTCCCCTTCACCTACAAGCTTCACTTAAAAAAAAAAAAACAAAAAAAAAAAACGGTTTTTACTTGAAAAAAATATTTTTAGTGTACTAAAAACAGGAGAAAAAAACAAAGAACAAAACAAGAATATTTGCTAATTTGAGAATGTGAGTGCTCCGGTGTGTGCTCTACTGCTTTCTGTTTCTTGGCGCTTTTTGTTTTGTTTTGTTTTTGAATTTCTGAATTTTATTTTATTTATTTTTTATATAGCAGGTTCTTATTAGTTATCTATTTTATACATATTAGTGTGTATATGTCAATCCCAATCTCCCAGTTCATCCCACCACCACCCTCCCACCATTTTCCCCCCTTGGTGGCCATACGTTTGTTCTCTACATCTGTGTCTCTATTTCTGCCCTGCAAACCGGTTCATCTGTACCACTTTTCTAGGTTCCACATATTTGGGTTTTTTAACTTTTTTTTTTTTTTTTTTTTGCGGTACGCGGTTCTCTCACTGTTGTGGCCTCTCCCGTTGCGGAGCACAGGCTCCGGACGCGCAGGCTCAGCGGCCATGGCTCACGGGCCCAGCCGCTCTGCGGCATGTGGGATCTTCCCGGACCGGGGCACGAACCCGTGTCCCCTGCATCGGCAGGCGGACTCTCAACCACTGCGCCACCGGGGAAGCCCGGGTTTTTTAACTTTTGAAAATTAATCCAAGGACCAGTACGTGACCTAGGTGCAGGGACCCTGGAGAAGCGATATCGGTAGTTGTGCAGTTAAGATTGTTATTTCAGTTTAGGCCTCCTCCTCCCTACATAGTTTCCTCAGGCCACAGGGCTAGTAGGAGGTTCGTTGTCTGTTCAATATAAAAGCAAATTAAAGTTGCAATTCCTCCCCCCCCCACCTCTACCGCCTCACTGACAGTCCTTGATGTCTATCTGGATGTTTCTTTTCTTCTAGGGCCTTTCTGGTGTATTAGGGATCCTGCCACTGCCCCTCCCCCACCCCAAAGGGCTCTCCATTTCCTCTCAGCACCGTCTGGAGGGCTAAACCCTCCACTGCTGGTACCTGCCTTGCCAGGGACCTCCCTTGGTCTCCACCCTGTTTCCTGGGGACGTCCTTGGTGTCCAACCCCGGGCTGGCCGAGGGAAGCTCCTGGCAGACTGAGGTGTGTGCCTGAGTCTTGGGCCCTGCATCCCACACCTGGCACAGCCCAGACCCACTAGGATAGGGCTGGGCTCGGAGACCTGAACACTGGGCTTCCCCCTGGACAGCGGCTGCCACGGCAGGAGGTTGGAGAGAGGCTGGGGACCCTGGTTGAGCTGGGAGGAGGGGCTGAGCCTCCTGACTGCTGACATAAACTGTAGGGGCTTCCCTGGCGGTCCCGTGGTGAGGATTCCATGCTCTCAGTTGGCGGGGGGGGCACATGTTTGATCCCAGGTCAGGGAACTGGGATCCCTCAAACCGTGCGGTGCAGCCAAAAAATAAGTAAATAAATAAATAAAATGAAAACTCTGTGTGTGTGTTGGGTGGCTGGGGGTGGGGGCCTGCCTCCCCGCTCAGGAGGCCCTGTCACGTGGCAGCTCAATTTCTTCTGCTCCTTTCATATGTCTGTGATTGCCGTGAGCTCTCGGCTTCTTCCCTGCAGTGTGGCATTCTCATCCCCACCGCCTCCAGGACTCTCAGACCTGGTCGGGAGTTTGCCATATCGGCAGGCCACGTGGGCCCACCCCTGGCATCTTAAACGCGCGTCCTCAGCCACACTATTTATTCTTCGAGATGGCCCCACAATCACCGGACAAGGTCTTTGGAGAGAAAAGCAAAATAGACATTTTCTGAAGGCTTGTATCGCTGGAGGCCACTGCTCCCATCTCCTTTGCAGCCTGAGAGGGGTCAGGGCTTGGGTGTCTCCTCTTGTCTCTCACACTCCTTCAGGGCCAGGTCCTCCATCGCACCCTCATCTGCTGCGAACGTTTCTGAAGCCACCCGTGTCCTCTCCTTCCTACCCTGACTCTGCCCCCACTTGGCCTTCCCTGCTGAGGTCTGAGCCGCCACTGCTGCCTTCTGGACCTCTTATGTGTGCTGCCCCGCTAGGTCCACTGTCCTCCCGTTTGGGTCATAGTGGCAATAGTTGTCTGTCAAGGTGAAGGACACAGATGAACCCCTAGCCTCACAGGTCGAGGGGGGCACAGCAAGGGGCCTGTGAAGCCAGAGAGTAATGAACAGTGATAGGAACTGGGTAGAGGAGGTTGGATGGAAGAAGACCCAGTGAGCTGGACAGGCCACCGTGAAGGACTTAGATTCTGAACAAGGACAATGAGGCCACGGGACTGGGATTTTTTTTTTTTTTTTTTTTTTTTTTTGGCTGTACGCGGGCCTCTCACTGCTGTGGCCTCTCCCGTTGCGGAGCACAGGCTCCGGACGCGCAGGCTCAGCGGCCATGGCCCACGAGCCCAGCCGCTCCGCGGCACGTGGGATCCTCCCGGACCGGGGCACGAACCCGTGTCCCCTGCATCGGCAGGCGGACTCTCAACCACTGCGCCACCAGGGAAGCCCGGGAATGGTATTTTAATGAGGTTCCTCGGGGCATGGGCCACGGAATGCTTCCCACCCGGCACATCCCCTCCCTTCCCTGCCTGGAACACATCTAGGACACGTCTAGAACATGTCTACAACACAGCCGCGCGCTCAGCAGCTGCCTGAGGCAGGAGGCTGGCATGCTGACCTTGTCCTCATACTGGCAGCAGAGAAGTCAGGCCCTCCACTCTGGACTCCACACCTGCTGCACAAGGCACGGGGTCCACTGAGGTCTAGGCACCGCTGCCCCCCGACTCCCCGCCTTCCTTCAGCCCCCATGAGTAGGGCACAAGGCCCAGCCAGCCCACCACTGCAGCCTCACCATCTAGTGGGCCTGGTTCACGGATGTCCTGGACAGCCAGCCCCACCTCAAGGCCCTTGCGGATCAAGGCTGTTCCTCTGCCCAGACAGCTCTTCCCACAGATTCTGCCCCCTAAAGTGTCTTCTGGTCTTTGGAGTCCGGCTGTTCACCACCCTCCGGGCAGACGTAGGACGCAGCTCACACACATACACACCCTCCACTCCCCTTCTCTTCTCAGCTTCGGCCCAGAGTGTGGCATGCAGAGGGCACTAAGTGAACACTACTCGCCCTGGGGCAGGTGGGCCTGGTGTAGGGGCATCGAGTCTGGCTGCCTCCATCTTCTACCCGGGACCCAGGCTCAGGGCCGGCCCGAGTTGGCGTCCGCTCCCACATCCCACTTGCAGCCCCCAGGCCCCACTCGGGCTGGAGTCCCACACCAGGGGCGAGCCCTACTGCTGCTTCCATCCATATGGGTGGAAGGCTGGGGTGCAGCGGGGTTTAAACCTGCCGGGACCCGCCAGGGTCTTCGGAGCCGACCGCCCTCCCACCCGCTTTCCCTCTCACCTTCTTCCGCCCCGCAGCACAAGCGAGTGGGCGCGGCCCACAGACCGACAGCACAGGCTCCGGCCCCGCCCCGTCTCTAGGGCGACACTGCCTGGTTGTCCCAGCCCCTGTGACTTTGGCCGGAAGTGCGACCTTGCAGCGGCGACTAGTCTCCATGGAGACACCGGAAACTTGCTCTGACCTAGTGGTTCGCCGCGCCGCTGCAGCGGCGGACTTTGGTTCCGCCGACGTTGCGGCCCGGAAGTGCGGCCTTGAAAGTGGTGAGCTGGAGGCGGCCACCGCCCGGCCTGGTGCCTGAGGAGGAGCCGGAGGTGGGGTCAGGCGGGCATCCCCCTGCCGCAGGGCCGGCGGGGAGGCCGGGGCGTGCCAGGGGAGGGGCGCCCGCGCTAGGCTGGGAGCGCGCGCCGCAGACGTGAGGGGGCGCTGCAGGACGGGGGCACTTCGCGGGCAAGAGCGCGGAGGCGGGAAACCTAGTCGGCTGGGGCTGGGGCGGGCGCAGCCGGAGCAGATCAGAGAAGAGGGTGCTGGACTCAGGGTGAGGCGCGGGCAATGGCGCAGAGAATGGGAGAGGGTTCTCGGAGCAAAGTGCATGGCGTGGGCAAAAGCGTGGTGGCGAGGACGCCTGGGTGCAGCGTCTCAAGGTGGGCCTTTGTTCCGAGGCGCCCAGAGGCTCTGCTGCCCCTGCACTATAGTTGGAGCCTGCTGGGGAGCACGGCGGGGGTGGATCGGAAGAGGAAGGGTTCAGTCCCTACGGATTGAGGCGCAGGTTTCTGCCCCCGTTGCCCGGGCACGGATTTGAAGTCCTTTAGGTGCTTGGGTGAAAAAAGACGGTGAAGGGTGCTTGTGGCAGAGGTAACGGTACGTGCAGAGTTGGCCTGTTTAAGGAATTGCCTGGAGAGCTCTGAGCTAAGGAGGGTCCCGAATTGTTAGGTCTGAACAGGCTCCCTCTGGCTGTCGCGTCGGGAATAGACCGGGAGGTGGGGGGACGCGAGGAGGTTACTGGGGCAGTGGAGGTGTGCAAAGTGGTCTGAGGGGTCAGATATGGATCATGAATGGCCCCAGCAAAAGAAAGTTTGTTTGGGCTTAAGGCGCCCGAGGGGGTGAGTCTGAGACCGAAGTAGACCCCGAGGGGTTAAGAGAGGCCTCACCTGAGCCAGGCTGGTGCAGAGTGGGTGGGTCTCAGGGTGTGTCTTGTGTCCCGACTGATGCTTCTCCCCTAGACTGGAGGTGTGTGTGGCCTGGGTGTGGGGTGAGCCTCTATCTAAGATAGAGGGGAAACTGAGGCCAAGCAAGCATGGTGCCTGTTGAGCTTCTCAGATTCCCATTGTTCCCAGGGGGGTGGTACCGCTTTCCCTTTCCAGTGTCTGAGGGTGGGCAGTGCTGGGATTTCGAGGCCACAGTTTAACAAGAAGTGTCCCTATTGCTCAGCCATGCTGATCTGGAGGCCTCTGCCGCTCCACCTGCACCCAACCAATCACACACCCCTGCACAGTCCACAAGCCCCCTCTCTATGCCTCACCCACACCCTGCGCCCCACAGGCCCAATCAAGATTCCAGGAAGCATCAGGCTGCAGGAGGCATCTCCCGCTAGCTGTGCTGGAGCGGCCCAGAGACCATGTCTTTTCCTCCCACAGGGCACCTGCTCGGCTAATGCCCAAGCTAGTCTCAACTCTGTGTGACTATGCACACCCCGAATCGCTTAGCCCCAGAGGCAGTTCATGCCAGCCGCACCCCTGCGAAGACTTCCATATACACTAGTTTACGTAGCCAGGTTCTGAGGCAGCAGACCTCGGTCTGCACAGGGCCTTGGATGTTCCAAGGTTGGGGGCTGTATCAAGGGGAGATCAAAAAGAAGCCACTCGTGGTGGGAGTCGCAGCCAGCAGGGTGGGGAGTGGGTGAGACACGGAAGCCTGTTCTAGATAGGGGTCCCCGCCCTCTCCTCCACAGGGTGTCCTGTCAGAGGAGGATGTGGGGAAGGCTATGGATACCAGAGTTCCGGGAAGGGTGGGTGGGGCAAAATAGGGGAAGCTAGCCCTGGAGCTCCCCCACGCTGGCAGTAAGCAAGACCGGAGGGCAGCAAACCTTTGGTATCCCCAGCCCTCTCACAGCGGCGTGCTGGGGGCTGCAGAGGTAGAGGGGGTCCTGGGGTGGGGGCAGGGAGTCCTGCTGTGTTGGGAACCAGGACTTCGAGGGGCCAGGGGCATTGGAGAAGGCTGGGGTTCCTGAAGCCTGGGGGCGTGGTTCACCCTTGGGCCCTGTCCCGCTGAAGGGATGGGAACGCTGGGGCAGAGGGGGGTCCCTGGCCGACTTCCTCTAGCCCACACCCGCTCGTCCGGTGCAGATGGCGGCGGCGGAGGCGGTGCACCACATCCACCTGCAGAACTTCTCGCGATCCCTGCTTGAGACCCTCAACGGGCAGCGGCTGGGCGGGCACTTCTGTGACGTGACTGTGCGCATCCGCGAGGCCTCACTGCGTGCACACCGCTGCGTGCTGGCCGCCGGCTCGCCCTTCTTCCAGGACAAATTGCTGCTCGGCCACTCTGAGATCCGCGTGCCGCCTGTGGTGCCCGCGCAGACGGTGCGCCAGCTCGTCGAGTTCCTCTACAGCGGCTCGCTCGTGGTGGCGCAGGGTGAAGCGCTGCAGGTGCTCACGGCCGCGTCGGTGCTGCGCATCCAGACGGTCATAGACGAATGCACGCAAATCATAGCCCGCGCCCGCGCCCCTGCCCCGGGCACCCCCGCGCCCGCGCCCCTGCCCACCCCCGTGCCCCCGCCGCTCGCGCCCGCGCAGCTGCGCCACCGCCTGCGCCACTTGCTGGCCGCGCGACCCCCGGGCCACCCGGGTGCCGCGCACACACGCAAGCAGCGCCAGCCCGCGCGCCTGCAGCTGCCCGCGCCCCCCGCGCCTGCCAAGGCGGAGGGATCGGATGCCGACCCTGCCCTGACCGCTGCCCCAGACGACGGCGGGGACGACGACGACGACGAGACCGATGAGGAGACCGACGGCGAGGATGGCGAAGGCGGCGGCCCGGGTGAGGGCCAGGCGCCCCCTTCTTTCCCCGACTGCGCCGCCGGCTTCCTACCCGCGGCCGCGGACGGCGCGCGCGAGGAGCCGCCTGCACCCGCCGGCCTCTCCGATTACGGCGGCGCCGGGAGGGACTTCCTCCGGGGGACTTCGGCTGCCGAGGACGTGTTCCCCGACAGCTACGTCTCCGCTTGGCAAGACGGAGATCAAACCGCCCCTGAAGGCTGTCCCGCCGAGACCCCTGCCCTGCCCGACTGTGTCCTATCTGGACCCCGCCCACCTGGCGTGAAGACCCCCGGGCCGCCCGTCGCGCTTTTCCCCTTTCATCTGGGCGCTCCCGGGCCGCCAGCGCAACCCCCTCCCGCGTCCTCGGGGCCGGCCCCTGCGCCCCCACCCGCCTTCTACCCAGCGCTCCAGCCGGACGCAGCTCCCAGCGCGCCTCCAGGGGAGGCCCCGGCCCCACCGGCCGCTCCCAGCGCAGCCCCCTCGACCACCCCTGCGCGCGCCCCGGGTGCCGAGCCGCCCGCCTATGAGTGCAGTCACTGCCACAAGACGTTCAGCTCCCGGAAGAACTACACCAAGCACATGTTCATCCACTCGGGTGAGCCGGGCGGGGTGTCTGAGCCCCTTGATCATTGGAGATAGGCTTTTTGTTAATACTTGATGACCCTAGGGGTCACACACAGCCTGTCCCCCCGCCTCTGATTCAGGGAGAGGGGGGCAGCCTGCTCTGTCACCCGGGGGACGTGATAGCAGCCAGAAGGGAGGGGGAGGTATGCCGGGGTCTTTCCCAGTGTAAGGGTGCTGGGTCTTGCTAGACTGTCCCCAGGATGGTGGCCAGCGATCAGACAGTCCAGAACGCTCTATGAGCGTGGCAGGGATGGCGGAGGGGTAGCCCGGCCCTGTGCCAGGCACGGTGCGGTTTGGGGGCGGGAAGGTCCCTGGAGGTGGGGGTAGACCTGAGTGGTCGGCCTCGGTGGTCAACGATGTTCCAGACCTGCGGGGTTCCCCGCTGGGAGGCTACCTGTTGGAGTTGCGGGTCACAGACAGGCAGTGACATCCCGGTATGACCCCAAGGGTCGGGGAGAGGAGCGTCGCTGCCGGGCGGGGGGATTCCGGGTGGATGGCTGGTCCGGTTGGGGAGGGGAATCCCTGCCCGGCAAAGGCGCCCCGGGGCCCTTTCCCAGCTGACCTGAGTTTGCTGCCCGCCCTGTCGCCCGCAGGGGAGAAGCCCCACCAGTGCGCCGTGTGCTGGCGATCCTTCTCGCTGCGCGACTACCTGCTCAAGCACATGGTCACGCACACGGGCGTGCGCGCCTTCCAGTGCGCCGTCTGCGCCAAGCGCTTCACGCAAAAGAGCTCGCTCAACGTGCACATGCGCACCCACCGGCCGGAGCGCGCGCCGTGCCCCGCCTGCGGCAAGGTCTTCTCGCACCGCGCGCTGCTGGAGCGCCACCTGGCCGCGCACCCTGCGCCCTGATCCGGGCCTGGGGTCTGGCCACGCCCACCGAGGGATCGGTCAAGCCCCACCCGCTGCCACGCCTGCCGCGGCCACTAGACCACGTTCCCGCCACCAGCCCACGCTTTCTCCTGAGATCAGGCCCCCCTCCTGCTTCCACCCTCTCTCCAGCCCAGCGCGCCTTATGCCTCTCCTCCTACGTACTCGGCCCTCGGGTGGGGGCTGGCTGGGGATGGTCACCTCTGAGAACTGGATCATCTCCAACCTGAACTAGGGCTCAACCATGGTGCGGGGCCCAGGATTCAGGGCTCCGACTCTGGTTCACGCCCCTCCCCTCCCATGAGTGGGGTGGGGTCTGCTCCCGTGCCCCTGTGTCAGGCCGGGAAATGTCCCCGGCTCCCCGACCCGAGCTAATCCTCCCTCATCTGGCGCCTGGGGCGTCTCAGGTGGGCCCGTCATGGACTGAGGCCTGGCCTTGGGTCCCCTGCTCTGTAATAAAGGACTGTGGGCCGTGGGGCCGAAACCTGGAAGCGTGAGCTCCCGGGCCCGTGTGTTCCTCTTCCTCACAGACCGTCTGTGGGTGTTGGGCCTCAGTGCCCCTGTCCCTGGGCAGCATCCCTGCTGCTCCCTGGGCTCCTTGGGGCTGCGAGCGGATGATCCGCTTTGCCATCTCGTGTCTCTGTTCTCTGGGTGGGAGTGGGGTGCACGTATGACTGGCGCTTGACTCTCCCAGAGCCCTCGGTCCTGTGCGGAGGGGTACAGGCGGGTCTCGGAGAGGGAGGCCACATGTGGGAAATTCGCAGCCACAATCCCAGCTGCTGCCACCCAAGATAAAGATTTCGAGGCCCCTCCCCCTATATCTTCCAGACAGAATCTCTAGCCTTCAGACTTCTCCTCCCCTGTCCTGATGGGCATGATGGTTGAGCACCTCACTTTTGGGGGTCCAGGGGGTCTTTGGGGCCAGGCTGCCACTAGGGGGTCCAAGCCCCAGGATAGCTGTCCTGGCTGGCAAGGTCGGAAGTGCCAGGCAGGGCTGGGGTGGGGGCAGGGCAGAAAGCGGCAGCCGGGACCCTTGGGCTGCCCACTGGGCTGCGGAAGATAGCCAGCCAGTGTCAGTTCGAGGCTACTCTTCGCGTGCCCCCATCACACTGTTGGCACGTGGCCTGGGCACCCCGGTCCAAAGTATCTGGAGCCGGTGAGGGGTGTGTGGCCTGTAGGGTGCTCCAGTAGCCCGGCTTGCCGTGATCCTAGGCCAATGGCAACGTTTCTCTGCGCTACCCACTGTGACTGCCTCCCAGAGGAGGGGGGCTAAGGCTTTCCCGGTCCAACCATGCACAGACTGCCAGACCCACATTCCAGGCAGAGTTCACCCTCCTGAACCCTGAGCATGGTCCCCATTGATGCCAAAGGTAAGGCAGACAGTCAGAGTGGACCACATGGGTTGGAGGTCAGAGATGGGTTTGAATTCGGGCACTGCAGGTGTTCAAGGGCTTACTGAGCACCTGCTGTGTACCTGGCAGGAGGCTGGGGGCTCATCCCGGCCAGGCCCCATCTCCCGGAGGATTCAGATTAAGTAGGTACCACAGGAGAACTTCCTGGTGAGGTTTGCAGATGGGAAGGCAGTGCTTACAACCAGAGCTGCCCTGCTAGCCTGCTGAATTTGCATTTGGCATGGCTGGAAGTTCAGTTTCCTGAGAGAGGGATTTCTGCCTGTTTCCCAAGTGCCTGGGACACAGCGTGGGGGACAAAGGCAGAGGGGCTGGAACCACGTGGAAGACCAGGCAGAGTGAAACAAACAGTTGGGGTTAAGAAGGGCTGGAGGCAAAGTCTTGGAGCCACCACCATGGTCAACAGCCTCTGGGTCACCGCCAGGGGGTGGGGCTGACGGGTTATCGGCCCGGGCAAGAGGTGGGCATTCCTGGTCATTTCCCTGAGGCAGGAGCAGGTATCATGGGCATCTGGGGACGACTGGCCTTCTTGCTGTTGCTGCTGTTGCTGCTGCGAGGCCTGGGGCAGTCCTCATGGCCTGCAGCAGTGGCCCTGGCTCTGCGCTGGCTCCTGGGAGACTCTGCCTGCTGTGTGCTGCTGGGCCTGGCCGTCCTGGCGTGGCCCTGGCTCGGCCCCTGGATGCCCCACTGGCTGAGTCTGGCGGCCGCGGCCCTCACGCTGGCTCTGCTGCCCACGCAGCCGCCCCCAGGGCTGCGCTGGCTGCCTGCAGACCTGGCCTACATCATCAAGTATCTCCGCCTGGGCCTGAACATCTGGGCGCGCTTGAGCCGCCAGCCACCTGACACCTTCGTAGATTCCTTCGAGCGGCGGGCGCGAGCGCAGCCAGGGAGAGAGATCTTGGTGTGGACGGGGCCGGGGAGCCGGTCGGTCACCTTCGGGGAGCTGGACGCCAGGGCCTGCCGGGCGGCGTGGGTCATGAAGGCCGAGCTCGGCGACGCCACGGGGCCCCGCGCTCAGGAGCCCATCGCCCTCCTCGTGCTGCCCTCGCAGACCATTCCTGCCCTGGGCCTGTGGCTCGGGCTGGCCAAGCTGGGCTGTACGGTGGCCTGGATTAACCCGCACGGCCGGGGCGCGCCCCTGGTGCACTCGGTGCTGAGTTCTGGGGCTCGGGTGCTGGTGGTGGATCCAGGTGAGGACCTCAGAGACCAGCGGAGGTCGGATGCGGTGGGGACAGGGGCAGGAGACAGACGTGGAGGATTGCTGTCCAGAGGGTCCTGGGGGGAGGCGCTGGGCAAGAGCTCCGTGCCCCTCAACCACCCCCAGGCAATTAGGGCCAAAACTTAGTTGCTGGCAAGTAATTCTGAGGGCACCAGAGCTTTGCTTTGTGTTTTCTTCAACATGGCTATTTCAACTTTTTTTGCCCCCCAGTACTAATTACGGAGCTCTTTACACATAAGGCAGACGCTCTTCTCTGCTGGCTGCTTCCTCCATGGCTGGCAGTGGGCTCCTCTCCCATATCTCGGGTCCCCCCCCACCTCAAAGGTGGGCCTCCTCTAAATTCCTCCTCTGACCCATTCCCACAGACCTCCGGGAGAACCTGGAGGAGGTCCTTCCCAAGCTGCAGGCAGAGAACATCCGCTGCTTCTACCTCAGCCACCCCTCCCCCACGCCAGGGGTGAGGGCTCTGGGGGCCGCCCTTGATGCTGCACCTTCAGACCCCGTGCCCGCTGACCTTCGAGCTGAGATCAAGCCGAGAAGCCCAGCCCTGTTCATCTACACCTCGGGGACCACCGGTGAGGAACCCCAGCTGTCCTAGCCCAACCTCTGAACCCTTCTGCTGACATTACTCCAAGCCTGACCTGTGCCTCAGACTTGACCTCTGAAACCCACCCTGCCCTTTGATTTTGACACCTGGCCGAACACTGACCCCCAGTGTTATTTGAATGGTCAGTGCCAGAATCCTGCCTGTGCCCAGTAAACAGCCACTGAAACCCTGAACTTTGGAATTCAGCCTCTGAACTCCAGTCCAACTTGTCCTCCCCCAAACCCACCCACAGGTCCCACACTTGACCAGCTTTCGAGAGCCTCAAAGCCCTGACTGTGACCTGGTCCCGGAGTCCCGCTCCTGCGTGCGGGCCTCTCTGGTGCTGTCCGTGCGCCAGCCCACTCTTCCCATTGCTTCTCCCCCCAGGGCTCCCGAAGCCAGCCATCCTCACGTACCAGCGGGTGCTGCACATCAGCGGGTTGCTGAGCCTGTGTGGGGTCACAGCTGATGACGTGGTCTACACGGTCTTGCCTCTGTACCACACGATGGGGCTGGTGCTTGGGGTCCTTAGCTGCCTGGAGCTTGGTAAGCCCTTCGCTGAGGACCACCCCCCAATCCACAGGACTGCCAGACTGGATGTCAAGGCCCCATCGGTTACCCAGCACCCCAGGTTCTTATATTTGACAAGGGACAGTGAGCCCCAGGGCTACCTGGACAGAGGGCTGGACACCCAGACAGTCCTTAATGGCTGTGCTGTGGCCAGGAGGTGAAAAGAGCTGATATGAGTGTTGGTCACTCATATCTGTCATCGTCACAGGCGGAGCTAGTGAGGGAACACTCACCAAACATTCCATCAGGTTGTCGTCTGCCTAGACACCTGACCATGAATTCAATCAACAGACTGCGTGGGTCTGTTTTTTTGTGGTTGTTGTTTGTTTTTTTGTTTGTTTTTTCCCTGAAATTTTAACATGGAAAATTTTGACATATGAAAATTTCTACAATTCTCTACATGCATCCTCAAGTACTCACCACCCAGCTTCAGCCACCATCAACATTCTGCTGTGTTTCCTGTATCGCCTCCCCCTTATTCCCACTTGTCTTTTTACTCATATTTTACTTAAAACATTTAAAATCATGGACAATTTCAAACATACACTAAAGCAGAGCAGATAGTTTGATGATGCTTCCCATATCCTCACCCAGCCTCAACAATTGTTAACATGTGGCTAATTTTATTTCATGTGTACTCACTTCCTTCTTTCTGGATTACTTTGGAGCAAATCCTAGACACTATCTTTTTGTTGGTAAATCTCACGGTATGTATCTCTAACAGGTAAGGCCTTAAAAAACTGTAGCCAGAGTGATCATCACACCTGAAAAAATTAACAGTAACTCGTTGATATTATCTGATGTGCACTTGATGTTCAAAATCTCCCCAACGGTCTTACTGCCTTTTTGCAGTTACACTGTTCTCACTGAGCTTGCTTGCTTGGTCTCTGCTCCTCTCCCTCCCACACTTCCTGGTAGACTAGATGTTCCCTCTAGAGATGTTTTCAGATGCAGTTCAATTATTCTTGTCAAGAACCTTGGTGGGGTGCAAAGTGCCTCCTAATTTGTCAAGTTGGAGGCTGCTCAAAACTGGGATCCTACCTAAAACTAAAAAGAATTGGGAAGCTTTCATTGGAAAAACCCTTATCAACCTCCCCCCTGGTTTTAGCAGCTCTTGAACACCTTTCCAGAATCCAGGCATTTCGCTAGGGGTTGCTAACAAAGCTATCGCTTTCAAGGACCCAGCATCCATTTTCACAGAGGGGGCATTATATTTCACGTCTGTCAAGATACAGTCTCGAAGAAGACACACACTTGCTACCACACCAAGCACACACGCCATCGCCCCTTTGGGTGCAGGGATGATGATATTTAGCTTTCGGGGTTTTGTTGAGGATTGGGGTTGAGGTAAGGAGAGTGCCATCCACAGAGCCAGCTGCAGAGGAGGGGATCAGAAAAGGAGGGCGCGATTTCCTGGGGTGGATGTAGTGGCCCCTAAGATGTATTAACCCATGTGTCCACCCTTCAGAACATCCCCATATCCATCCACCAGCCACCCATCCGTCACCCATCCACCCTTCCACCCACCTTTCCATCCACCTACCCATTCATCCATCTGTCCATTTGCCGAGCTAGACATTCCTAAGACAGTCATCACAATCAAGAGTGCTTCCTACTCACGGCCCTTATCCGGCAGTGCTCGCTTTGTGCCAGGCACCGAGCTTTCCACACACAGTGGAGACGGGATTCAAACTCAGGTTCAGCTGTGCTCTTCTCATGGGAATAGTTTTGGCTGGGCCAGCAACACAGAGATGAGTCTGATGTCATCTTGGGTTTCAGGGGCCACAGGCAGGTGATCAAAGCAGCTTCTCACAATGGCTTGGAAGCATGACCTGAAACCCTTTCTTCTCCTCCCTCCAAGGAGTGACCTGTGTCCTGGCCCCCAAGTTCTCTGCCTCCTGCTTCTGGGACGACTGTCGGCAGCATGGTGTGACTGTGATCCAGTACGTGGGTGAGGTCCTGCGGTACCTGTGCAACACCCCCCAGGTGAGGTGCTACGATGAGGGCTCCAAGGTGAACACCCCAGGAGTCATCCCAGGTAAAGATCTCAGGTAGATTCAGTCCAGGGCTCAAGCAAGTTCCCTCAGGTATCAATAAAACACCCCAGACAAGAGGCACGGACAGTGAGACCCACACAAGGTTTCCAATCATGGCTGCCTTGATGATCAGCTGTGCTATCTTGGGCAGGTGACTTCACGTCTCTCAGCCTCAGTGTCCTCTTTTGGAAATCAGGAATAATACCTCAAGGGGGTATTGTGAGAATTAAACACGTAAAGTGCCTAGAACAGGGTGTGGCTCAGGATAAACTCACTAGATGTGAGCTGGCCTCATGCTATGTATCAATGATGTATGGACCCTGGGTAACTGTCTCTAAGCAAGACGCCCAGGTATCTTTCCAAATATAGTCTCCAGGTAACCCCTCAGGGAAAGGCTCCTGGTAACTACCCCCAAGTAAGGCTCCCAGATAACTCCCCAAGATGAAGCTTCAAGTCACTCCCCAGATTACCTTCAGGTAAAGGCCCCCAAGTAACCCCTCCTGGTAAGGCCTCCAGTTAACCACCCCCCCAGGTGAAAGCTTCAGGTAACTACCCCTATATGAGACCCCAGGTGTCCCCCTAGGTAAGAGCCCAGATGAGGCCTCCCATCACCCCTAGATGTCTCTCCAGGTAAGGTTCCCAGGTAACCCCTGCAGGTAACCCCCGCAAGTAACTCTCCAGGTACAGACTCCAGGTAACTGCTCAAGTAAGAACTCAGGTAGATCACCAAGGTAAAGGTCCCCCATCACCTCCCAGGTAGCTGCTCAGGTCAGGACCCAAGATAGCCCTCCCGGGTAAGGGCTCCTGGGCACACCCGAGGGCGCCTCCTCCTCACCCTTCTTGGGATGTCCCTGCAGCGGCCAGAGGACCGAACACATGAAGTCCGCCTGGCGATTGGCAGTGGACTCCGGGCAGAAGTGTGGGAGACCTTCCAGCAGCGCTTTGGCCCCATTCAGATCTGGGAAGTCTACGGCTCCACAGAAGGCAACGGTGGCTTTGTCAACTATCCAGGGCGCTGTGGGGCCCAGGGCAAGACAAGCTGCTTCCTTCGAGTGAGTGTGCTGGGCGTGACAGTGGCCCTGATTGAGGCAGATCCCACAGGACCTCTGCTGACACCTCCCCACCCTCCACTCAGATGCTGTTCCCCTTCGAGCTTGTACAGTACAGCATGGAGACAGAGGAGCCTGTGAGGGACAGCTGGGGCCTCTGCGTCCCTGCGAGGCCAGGTATGGGGGCTGGGAACCTCCCCTGGGGGTGGGGAGGGTGGAGACCCTGGGTCTCGTCCGCGGCTGGAACGAGCCACCCAAAGCCTTGAGGTTGATGTCCAGTGGTGGTGTCTGCAGTCCTCACCTGGACCCCGAGCCCCAGGCCTGTCTGACAGCGGTCCGGGGCCCTCGCCCTCTCAGCTCGTCAGCTCCGCCCAGCTCCTCCGCCTCAACCTCTCGTCCGTTTGAGGTGTTCTCTCGAGCTTTCTGTGGAAGCCACGTCCTCCCAGGCACCCGTCTCTTGTCCTGGACCTTCTCCCAGGGTCTTCTCTCCGGGGCGTTGCACGGTCCTGGCGGCGTCTCTCTCTCCCCACCACCATTCGCCTCCCTCCCTCACCCATCCTTGTTAGACTTTCCCTGCTTCGTTTCTTTCTTTTTGTTTTTTTAACACTTAGATAACATTTACTATGTGGCAGGTATTGTGCTATACATACAATTATTTAATATCTACCCCCAGCATATTGTCTGGCCCATGGCCAGCGGTCAGTTTGTTGAGTGAATGAACCCAGCCCCCATGTGCACACCTGCAAAGTTGCTGACTACCCCCTGGAACAGCCCATTACACTGATAGGTAACTGGTGGTGATTGGAAGGATCTTCTTTATATCGACCCCAGCTGCCTCCCTGCAATTTCCACCCACTGATTCTATTTCTGCCCCTGTGGGGCCACGCAGTACGAGCCTTCATTGTCCTTCCGCAAGCTCGACTTCGCAGCACCTGAAGGCTCATCCGTCCCCCTAGCGTCCCCGTTGCCGGCCCTCCGGGCAGAGGCTCCTCCGGGCTCCCGTCCGCGGCGGCGGCCCCCTGTTCCTAATGGCCTCCCTGATGCCGCCTTCTCTCTCCTCCTGCCCCTCATCTTCTGTCTCTGGATCTGTTTCTGGGTCTCCCCCTGTCTCTTCTCTGGCAGAGTCCCGGCCGCGGCCTGGTGGGCTCCTGACGTTCTCGTCCACTGCTAATGGCGGACTCCCGCTCCTGCCCCCCAGGGGAGGCAGGGCTCCTGCTGACCCAGGTGCTGCGTCACCAACCTTTCCTGGGCTACCGTGGGCCCCGGGAGCACACAGAAAGGAAGCTGGTGAAGAACGTGCGCCGCCCGAACGACCTTTACTACAACACGGGGGACGTGCTGGCCCTGGACGACGAAGGCTTCCTCTACTTCCGCGACCGCCTCGGGGACACCTTCCGGTCCCGCGGGGTTTCTCAGGGCGGGGCTTCGTGGACAGGAGGCGGGGCCTCTCCTCTCCAGGGCGGGGCTTCTGAATTCCGGAGGGGATGGGGCCTAGTCGCCAGGAGGCGGGGCTTGGTCAGGGGCGGGGCCTCCTCTCCTGGGCCCTGGTCCCAGCACCCCCTCCAACCCCGCAGGTGGAAGGGTGAGAACGTGTCCACGCGGGAGGTGGAGGGCGTGCTGTCACTCGTGGACTTCCTGCAGGAGGTGAACGTCTACGGTGTGCCTGTGCCAGGTGCTGAGGGTTCACCTCTCTCTAACCCCCCAACTGCTGTGTGGGTGGTGCCGGGGCTTTGTTACAGGTGGGGGGCTGCTGGGACCCAGGGGAGAGAGCCAGCCGCGGGCACTGTGAGTGGGTCCACAGGGGATGCATGTGCTCCACAGGATGTGAGGGCAAGGTGGGCATGGCTGCCGTGCAGCTGGCCCCCGGCCAGGCCTTTGACGGGCAGCGGCTGTACCAGCACGTGCGCACTTGGCTCCCCGCCTACGCTACGCCCCATTTCATTCGTATTCAGGTGAGCTCACCGTGGCTGGAGTGGGTGGGTGGGAGGTCTTGGCGGGACAGTCACAGTCGGGGCTACAGTCCCTGCCCTTGCAGGATGCCTTGGAGATCACAAGCACGTTCAAACTGGTGAAGTCGCGGTTGGTGCGCGAGGGCTTCAACGTGGGCATTGTTGCTGACCCCCTGTACCTGCTGGACAACCAGGCCCGAGCCTTCCGGCCCCTGACGCCAGACATATACCAGGCAGTATGTGAGGGAGCCTGGAGACTCTAACCATCGGGTCAGCCCACAGGACATCCGAAGGCACTAGGCCCAACGCTCATCACCACCCCCTCTTGTACTGTCACCCACACCCCAGACCTGCACGGCGTCGTCAGGAATCCCAGCCTGTCCTTATCCCCAGCTGCACAGTGTGGGATGACCCTGGCCCCACAGCAGAGCGAGAATAAACTTGGATGTGCACACAGATGTCTGTGTGGATGGGGAAACAAGCAAGGAGTGCAGGGGCCGGTGCCCTCACTTACTTCAGGGTCCCCCCCCCATCTTGAGGAGTGGCCTTGTCTGGTCAAGGCCAGGGGTGTGGGAGAAGCCCGCAGCCCCACAGCCACCCCAGGTGGAGAGACAATTCTATCTGTGGGTCATTTGTGGCCTCTGATGCAGCTGAGGCTTGGCTAGGCCAGTGGATGTGGACGTGGTCTGGAGGATGTGGGGAGAGGTGCCATGATGGGCAGTCTGACAAAGGCCAGAGGGCGTTGGACTGAGGCAGGAAGGGTGTGACTGGGGGAGGAGTGTGTCTGGCAGAGTGCATGTGCAAAGGCCCTGTGGCAAGTCCCTCTGGGGGAAGCAGAGGCAGAGGCTTCTGGAGAACAGAGTACACAGTGTCTTAGGGGCCACTGTGGGAGCAGTAGGCAGGGGGATGTTAGCAGGAGCAGTTGTTGCTGGGTGACGTCCCCGAGGCAGTATCATGGTCCCACGGGTCCCTGGGCGTTTTAAGGTGGGTTTGCTATGAGAATCTTCTCATCAGTGGTGGCGGCCGGGCGCTGTGTGCAGCCTGAGCACAGCAGACCAGGCACTGCGGGCCACCCCTGTGGTTATCTTCCGGGATGTGGCTATTCCTGTTGTCATTGACTGTTTCTCTGCCCTTGGGGCCAAGGGAGCCCCGGCTGTCCCCCACAGAACCACAGCCCGTTCTTGCCACTGGTGCACACAACTGGACTCAATCTGGGCCCACTGTGGTCCAGCCCACCTCCCTGCACACACTAGGTCATCAGGTTTACGCACATGCCTGTTCCCTCCATGAGAGACCCTGGCTAGGAAGGGAGCTGGGGCTGTGTGAACATAGCAGCAGAGGCCCAGGCTGGCCACCCCTGCTTTGGCCCAGGCCTACTTCCTCCTGGAGCACACAGTAGGTCCAGTATCGTTTGACAGCTGGCACATAGCAGCAGAGACTGGGCTGGTCCACCTTGAGGCCCAGTGTCCTGCCCTTAAGGCCCTTGTACCCTCTGGGACCAGAAACCAGCCTGGAAGAGAGCTTGGAGTGTATGGATGAAGCAGTAGAGGCTGCCACTGGCCACCCCACTGCGACCAAGTGCTCCTGCCATGACTTGTGACTGTCCCTTAAGACCTGCTGGGCACTGCTCTACAGGTTCTCCAGGCTTCCCTGGAGAAGGAGAAGCTGCCCATCGCCTGTGACAGCATGAGCCGATACGTCCACTTCTCTTGCATGTACCATGCTGCGAGTGGGGTGAAGCTGTGGCCATCCCCCCCGATGAGGAACACTGCATTCCTGCACCCAGGTCAAGGGGCCCTGACTGGTGAGGCCACGTCACTGCATTTCCTCTTGACAGAAGAGGCTAGCATCTGGGATGTGAGCCAAAGAGACCCACCTGGTCAACAGAAGAACATGCGCTGGGATGCCTGGAGAGTGGCGCGGGGGGACGTGTGCTGGACACGAACCTGGGTCTGTGGATCCCGGAGGTTTCAGTGTGGGTTGAGAGCTGGCTGCTTACAGGCTGGATGGCCTGGGGCAATGCTTAGAACCCCTTTCCTCCCGAGCACTGTCTTCCTTCGTTGTAAAATGGGACCGGTGATCGTGTCCACCTCAACAGATGTTTATGGGGATTAACCAAGATAGAAGTGCAGGGAACGTTCCGCACAAGGGCTACCTGGCGTCCCTGACATTGGCATCCTGGCTCTGCTCTCGCTGTGGGCCCATTTCTTCAGCAGCAGCGTCACCGGGAGGGATCATTGTCAGAACAACAGGATTAAACTGTACCTAAGACCCCTCAAGATTGCCCTTGTAGCCGGGCCAATGCGGGTACGTCTCAGTCAACAGTCTGTGTCACCCTCATCCCATCTCACGGGGTGGTTGTAGCGTTATTCCCACTTTACCGTCAAGGAAGCCCCAGCAGAGGGGGTGCTTCAGCCATGAGTTATCTAGACAGCACCATCAGGGTAGGCGTCAAGTCCCTCCATCATCGCATGGATGTTATAAAAAGATCTCACTATGGATCTGAAGGCTTACAGGTTCACCAGCACTTTAAACAAATTCCTGCCCCTGCAAGCCCCAGCCAGCTTCGGACATTCACAGTTTTTGCTATTACCTTTGCAAGGTTAAAACATAATTGTTGGGGCTTCCCTGGTGGCTCAGTGGTTAAGAATCCTCCTGCCAATGCAGGGGACACGGGTTCGAGTCCTGGTCCGGGAAGATCCCACATGCCGTGGAGCAACTAAGCCCATGAGCCACAACTACTGAGCCTGTGCTCTAGAGCCCGCAAACCACAACTACTGAAGCCCGTGCGCCTAGAGCCCGTGCTCTGCAACAAGAGAAACCACCGCAATGAGAAGCCCACTGCACCACAGCGAAGAGTAGCCCCCGCTCGCCGCAACTAGAGAAAGCCCGCGTGCAGCAACCAGGACCCAATGCAGCTAAAAACTAAAAAAAAAAAATGTGGCTGGTGTCCCCAGCTTTCTCTCCCAAAGGCTGCTTCATGTTAATGCCAGCAAGGAAGTTGGCGTTTGTTGTTTTCTGCTGCCTTGTCAGGTAGAGTCACAGCTTGTAGCCACTTTAAATCCCGTGTCTTCAAGTGACAGGGACATTGGCTGTTCCTCCTTGTGACTTCTCCATTTGTGTGTTTTGCTGACTTTCCTTTGGATGTTTGCCCTGTTCTTAACAATTTAAAGGAGCTCTTTGTCTTTTCAAGATATTAGCCTTTTATCTGTACTGGGTGGCACAGATTTGGTGCAGACTCTTTTAATCTTGTTTCTGTATCTCTTTGCTGTACAGAAATTAGACTTTTACGTAGTCACATAAGGTTAAGCCAGTTCCATAAAATAACCAGATAGATTTCTATATCCCTGGGCTTCTGTTGTAGAAAATCCATTTCTAATGGATTTTTAAATGTGTTGCCATGGGGTTGCTCATAATATCCATAAATTTATATTTCCTTATGTCTCTGATACAAGTCTATTTGGTGGGTACATTTAACTCTTTTTTCATGACTAGACTTACATACTTTAGTGACCTCTCTCATTTCTTTGCTCAGGTTCAGTGATGTAATCTATTTTATTTATTGTTCTGTGCAGACAGCTCTATTTTGGATTTATTTGCTTTACTCTTCTGGATTGGTCTTTTAAGTTTGTGTACTGTCCCTGCCTGTGTAAACTTCTGGGATGATGAGCGGGCACAGCCGGGAGAGCTGGCACAAGTGGTCCTCTCAGCTGGGCCCGGCTGTCCTCACAAGATCCCTGTGAGCCCGCCCTGTGAGCAGAGTCTGGGAGCCACATCTAGCTTCACTCTGCCGTGGTTTTGTGACTTCAGGCCTTCACCCCAAACCATGTCTCCCTCACGCTGGCTTGGGCCTGAGGGCCCTAATATACATTTGGCAACAGAAGAAAAGCAAGTTCTGTAGCCCCCCCAAGAGATTCTTTCCCTTTTGGATGCCAGCAAATAGATCGTACAGCAAGACACAGTCTGATTTGGGAGTCCCTTCTTGGCCTGGCAAATTCAGTGGACAAGAGTCAATTTACTATGAAACAGCGATTCCTTCTCTGATCCAGAGGTCTTTTCAGGAGAATTGTCAATAGTTTGCTTTTTTGGTCTTATTTCTAAATGTGTTTGATTACGATTAAAAAGGTAGATCCTATAGCACCTCTTTATCACACTTCACACCCTTTCGCGTGGTTATAAAAAAAGACAATAACGGGCTTCCCTGGTGGCGCAGTGGTTGAGAGTCTGCCTGCTGATGCAGGGGACACAGGTTCGTGCCCCGGCCCGGGAAGGTCCCACATGCCGCGGAGCGGCTGGGCCCGTGAGCCATGGTCGCTGAGCCCGAGCGTCCGGAGCCTGTGCTCCGCAATGGGAGAGGCCGCAACAGTGAGAGGCCCGCGTACAGCAAAAAAAAAAAAAAAAAAAAGACAATAACAAGTGTTGGGGAAGGTGTGGAGAAACTGGAACCCTTGTACGCTGCTAGTGAGAATGCAGAACAGTGCAGCTGCTTTAGAAAACAGTCAACTCAAAGTTAAATGTAGAGTTACTGTATGACCAGTAATTCCAGTTCTAACATAATCTTTTTTTTCCCTATAATTTTATTTATTTATTTATTTTTGGCTGCGTTGGCTCTTTGTTGCTGCGCGGGCTTTCGCTAGTTGCGGCGAGCGGGGGCTACTCTTCGTTGCGGTGCGCGGGCTTCTCACTGTGGTGGCGTCTCTCGTTGCGGAGCACGGGCTCTAGGCGCACGGGCTTCAGTAGTTGCGGCACGCGGGCTCAGTAGTTGTGGCTCGCGGGCTCTAGAGTGCAGGCTCAGTACTTGTGGCGCACGGGCTTAGTTGCTCTGTGGCATGTGGGATATTCCCGGACCAGGGCTCGAACCTGTGTTCCCTGCGTTGGCAGGCAGATTCTTAACCACTGCACCACCAGAGAAGTCCCCTAACATAATCTTATACCCAAGACAGATAAAAACATATGTCCACACAAACCCTTGCACATGAATGTTCATAGCAGCATTATTCACAGTACCAAAACGTGCAAACGACCCAAACTGTCCAAACAATTTAGGATTGGATAAACACAATGTGCTACATGCATACAATGGAATATTATTCTGCAGCAAAAAAAAAGAAGCCCTGATAGATCCGCAGGGACAGAAAGGAGGTTGGTGATCGCCAGGGGCTGGGGAGGAGGAGTTAGGGATGACTGCTAACAGGTGTGCAGTTTTTGGATAATGTGAGAAAATGTTTAAATGTGTGATGATGGAGGCACAGCTCTGTGGATAGACTAAAAACCACCGAATTGTATACCTTCAAGGGGTGAATTGCATGGTATGTGAATATCTCCATAAAGCTGTGAAACATCAGTACACTGAAATGTAACATTTTATGATGTTTGCATTCATTTTTATTTTGCAGAATATGAAGCTATTACCTGTCTTGATGGTGAGTCTGTGGCATCCCTTCCAAGCCCTGCTCTCCTCGCCCTGCTTCAGCCTTGCTCAGCAGCTTTGGGGTGTGGTGCCCCACCCAACTCTGGAGCGTCTTCATCTAGTACCATGGCTCCCACAGTGGGCAGTGGGCACCCAAGGGGGCCCACTGTTTTTTTTTTAAGTTTTTTTCGTTTTAAAATTTTTTTTTTTGGGGGCTTCCCTGGTGGCGCAGTGGTTGAGAGTCCGCCTGCCGATGCAGGGGACACGGGTTCGTGCCCCGGACCGGGAGGATCCCACATGCCGCGGAGCGGCTGGGCCCGTGAGCCATGGCAGCTGGGCCTGCGCGTCCGGAGCCTGTGCTCCGCGGCGGGAGAGGCCACAACAGTGAGAGGCCCACGTACCGCAAAAAAAAAAAAAAAAAAAAAAAAAAAAAATTTTTTTTTTGAATTTTATTTTTTTTAGACAGCAGGTTCTTATTAGTTATCTGTTTTATACATATTAGTGTATACATGTCAATCCCAATCTCCCAGTTCATCCCACCACCACCACCACCACCCCCGCCACTTTCCCCCCTTGGTGTCCATACTTCTTTTTTCTACATCTGTGTCTCTATTTCTGCCCTGCAAACCAGTTCATCTGTACCATTTTTCTAGGTTCCACGTATATGCATTAATATATGGTATTTGTTTTTCTCTTCTGACTTACTTCACTCTGTATGACAGTCTGTGGATCCATCCACGTCTCTGCAAATGACCCAATTTCGTTCCTTTTTATGGCTGAGTAATATTCCATTGTATATATGTACCACATCTTCTTTAGCCATTCATCTGTTGGTGGGCATTTTGGTTGCTTCCATGACCTGGCTATTGTAAATAGTGCTGCAATGAACACTGGGGTGCATGTGTCTTTTTGAATTATGGTTTTCTCTGGGTATATGCCCAGTAGTGGCATTGCTGGCTCATATGGTAATTCTATTTTTAGTTTTTTAAGGAATCTCCATAGTGTTCTCCATAGTGGCTGTATCAATTTACATTCCCACCAACAGTGCAAGAGGGCTCCCTTTTCTCCGCACCATCTCCAGCATTTGTTGTGTGTAGATTTTCTGATGATGCCCATTATAACTGGTATGAGGTGATACCTCATTGTAGTTTTGATTTGCATTTCTCTAATAATTAGGGATGTTGAGCAGCTTTTCATGTGCTTCTTGGCCATCTGTATGGCTTCTTTGGAGAAATGTCTATTTAAGTCTTCTGCCCTTTTTTTGATTGGGTTGTTTGTTTTTTTAGTATTGAGCTGCATGAGCTGTTTATATATTTTGGAGATTAATCCTTTGTCCGTGGATTCATGTGCAAATATTTTCTCCCATTCTGAGGGTTGTCTTTTTGTCTTGTGTGTAGTTTCCTTTGCTGTGCAAAAGCTTTTAAGTTTCATTAGGTCCCATTTGTTTATTTTTGATTTTATTTCCATTTCTCTAGGAGGTGGATCAAAAAAGATCTTGCTGTGCTTTATGTCAAAAAGTGTTCTTCCGATGTTTTCCTCTAAGAGTTTTATAGTGTCCAGTCTTACATTAAGGTCTCTAATCCATTTTGAGCTTATTTTTGTGTATGGTGTTAGGGAGTGTTCTAGTTTCATTCTTTTACATGTAGCTGTCCATTTTTCCCAGCACCACTTATTGAAGAGGCTGTCTTTTCTCCATTGTATATCCTTGCCTCCTTTGTCATAGATTATTGACCATAAGTGCGTGGGGGCCCACTGTTTTAATCATCTTCTGTTCAACCCGCCCTAGGGCTATGGGGAGTGGCTGAACGCACAACCCGTGTAGATGAGCTCACAGCCTGCGCAGGAGAGCGCCTCACACCACACAGAGTCACGTGCTCTTGGGTGGCCCCTGGCCCCTGCTGCAGGATGTGACTGGCTTTCTGGAATAATTCTGCAGGCTTGGCAGGATCAGCCATTTGATGAGGAGGGCTGTGTGACTTGGGGCTCTTACTGCGGGAGTAGCGGAGGGAGGGAGGGGAACTTGCTACCTGCCCTTGGGGCTCTCCTGGTTTCAGGAGTTAGGGAGGCACCTAGAATCGGGCTTTGCTTTTAGCCTTTCCCCACATCCACAGATGCTTCCACAGTCAGACGGACCCGCGTCAGATTTTGGCTCTGCCAATCCCTGGGTCGCCTCAAGTAGGCTGACCTCAGGAGCAGCGGCCGAGGAAGGAGAAGGGGCTGGAGGGAGACCCAGACGAGGAGGAGAGGCGCTTGGGGTGGTCGTGAGGATCAGAGGAGACTGGGGGCAGGGGCCGGGGGGCGAGCAGCTGGAACTCGGCAGGAAGACACCTCCTGCAGCCTCAGCCCAGAGGCAGCCCAGGGGATGGCAGGGGTGAGGGGTGCCACGGGAGGGGTGGCCTGGCCCGGTTTCTAACGTGAAGAGGTGGATTCTGGAACCTGCCCTGCAGGCTGACCGTGCTGCTGAGCTGGCTGGGGCAAGCGGTCTAAGAAAAGCGATGGAAAGGACTTCCCTGGTGGCACAGTTGTTAAGACTCTGCGATCCCAGTGCAGGGGGCCCGGGTTCGATCCCTGGTCAGAACTAGATCCCACATGCATGCCGCAACTAAGGAGCCCACCTGACACAACTAAGACCTGGGGCAACCAAATAAATAAATGAATGAAAAAAAAAAAAAAAAGACCCGGCACAGCCAAATAAAGAAATATTTAACAATAACAAAAAAGAGTGACGGAAGATGAGGACGGTGATGGATCTGACTACATGAAAACTCAAAAGTCAGATCAGATGCATGAAGATGTGACCAACGGTGTGGCCCACACCGTGCGTTCACGGGAGAGGAGACCCACGTGAGCGGCTGTGGGGAGGAGGGTGCAGCCTGCCTGGCATCCATGGAGAAACAGTGTGCTTGGGTTCTGCCTACAGGATGGAGAAGACGGTAGAGAATGGGAGTCCAGGGTGTTCTAGCTGCCAGGGAGCCCTTCTGGAGGGAAAGCAGACGGGCGGGCCCCACATTTCCGGAAGACACTGACGTATCCATGAGAATTTAAAACGCCCATGGCCCAGGGCTTCCCTGGTGGCGCAGTGGTTGAGAATCCGCCTGCCAATGCAGGGGACACGGGTTCGATCCCTGGTCCGGGAAGATCCCACATGCCACGGAGCAACTAAGCCCATGCACCACAACTACTGAGCCTCCGCTCTAGAGCCCGCGAGCCACAACCACTGAGCCCGTGTGCCGCAACTACTGAAGCCCATGTCCCTAGGGCCCGTGCTCCGCAACGAGAAGCCACTGCAGTGAGAAGCCCACTCACCGCAACTAGAGAAAGCCCCGCATGCAGCAACGAAGACCCAACACAGCCAAAAATAAATAAATAAACCCCCCCAAAAATTGTTCTGGATGATCCGGGTGGGCCCAACGTCGCCACGAGGACCCTCAGAGGTGGAAGGGGAGGCAGAGGACAGTGTCAGGGTGACGCCCTGTGGGAGAGAGCCGACTGTGCACCGCTGGCTCAGAAGGTGGGGAAGGGCCGTGAGCCCGGCTCGCAGGCCATCTCTAGGGTGGAAAAGTCGAGCACACGGGATGGGTTCTCCCAGAGTTCACAGAAGGAACTCAACCCTGCCGCACCTGGAGCTTAGCTTAGTGAGGTTGTGCCTGACTCCTGACCTCCAGAACTATAAAATAATGTTTTGTTTTAAGACAAAAAGAAAAAGGAAAAAACGAGAGCAGAAATCCCATGCTCCCGGAAACTCAGCACTCCCACTTTGGGGGGTGTCTGTTTTGAGGAAACAGCTAGGTTGCATCTGGGGTGTCTGCTCAGGTGCGGCCACCACAGCACTGGGTGCTAAGGGGGGCGGGAAACAAGGAACTATCTGGGCTTGGTGGGAACAACACTGCCGGCCAGAAAACGGGATTTCCACCCAGGCATTTTTAAGAACACAGGGAGCTGCGTGGGAAGAGCACGATGCACAACGTACAGTAGCTTCACAAGCTGTGTGACACAAACCCCCGCGGATGAACACTGAGAATAAGACAGCGGCATCAGGGATCGTTTTTGCGATCTCCTTTGCCCTCTTGTATATTTCAGATTTCTCTAAGTGAACATAAACTACTTTTAAATACGGAAAATTGCATTAGAAGATTGCTCACCGCTCTCCCTCAGCAGCTGGCGGTCCTGACGTTTGGCCCTCGGCCTGGCCTGAGCGTTCGGGCCCTGCTCTGTTCTCTTCCGCCGCGTCCCCGGCATGGATGAAGCTTCCTGCTTGCCAACCAGATTGTAACAGGGAAGCACCTGTGTATCCTGTTACAAGTGAGTCACTGGAGGGGTGTTGCCTATAAGCTTCAATATACACAATGGCCCATTTCTGCGAGCCCTGCCTCCCAGGTATAATGGGCATTAAGCTAAAACACCTTTGTTCAGCTCCCAGGAAACCTCCTGACCAGGCCCCCTGTGAATGACTGCAAGGATAAGAAATGAACACATCCCCTCCCGGGGCTGATCTGAGCCACGACATGTTCGACTTTACTCCCTCCCCTTTTGTTATGAAAGAAACCTGAACTTTAACTCAGGCAAGATGGTTCTTTGGGGCACGAGTGCGCCACCGTCTTGGTCTGCTGGCTTTCTATTTTTTTTAAAGCACTTTCTTTTTTAATTAATTAACTTTTGGCTGCGTTGGGTCTTCGTTGCTGCACGTGGGCTTTCTCTCCAGCTGCGGTGGGCTTCTCATTGCGGTGGCTTCTCTTGTTGCAGAGCACAGGCTCTAGGTACGCGGGCTCAGTCGTTGTGGCTCTCGGGCTCTAGAGCACGGGCTCTGTAGTTGTGTCGCACGGGCTTTGTTGCTCCGCGGCATGTGGGATCTTCCCAGACCAGGGATTGAACCCATGGCCCCTAGGTTGGCAGGTGGATTCTTACCACTGCGCCACCAGGGAAGTCCCAAGTCTGCTGACTTTCTGAATAAAGTCACTATTCCTCGCCTCAACAACTCGGGTCTCAATTTATTGGCCTGTGGTGCGGCCAGCAGTACAAGCTTGGACTCGGTAACAAGATCACCAGTGCCCAGTTCCATCTCCAGCCTGGCTCTGCTTCCCCAGGCCCGAGTGTAGTCGACAGGTCTAAGGTCCTCAGAAGACTGGGGATGGAGGAGACGGGTCCTCCAGATGGAGGCCTCTCCCTCCCAGTTTCAGGCTGCAGCAAGGTCCCCCCCAGGCAGCCCAGGTGTCCACCCCACCTCTGCTAGTAATCATGGTCACAGCCACACTCAACACCCACCTGCCACCCCTGCATGAGCCTGAGGCTGCAGAGGCCTCCTTCCGTGGGTGCACCTGTTTCCCTGAAACCACTTCCCACAAAAATGTCCCTTGTTTTCAGAGCAGAAAGGTGACAGAGAAGGGTGTGGAATAACAGTTCCCAAAGACATCCATGTCCTAATCCCTGGAACCTGTGAATGTTGTCTCACATGCAGAAGGGATTTTGCAGATGAGATCAGGTGTGTAGGTAGGGCATGGATGAGATGTGACCCTGAGATGCGGAGATCATCACGGGTTACCAGGGGAGCCGTAGATGTAACCCTGAGGGTCCTCACAAGGGGGAGGCAGCATAAGACTTAACCATCCACTGCTGGCTTTGAAGATGGAGGAAGGGGCCACCACCGAGGAACGCGGCGGCCTCTCCAAGCTAGAAAAAGCCTTAAAGTGGATTCCCCCCTTAGAGCCTTCAGGAGGAACCAGCTGTGCTGACACCTTGATTGGGCCCAGTGAGACCCAATTCAGAGTCCTAAGAGCGTACGTTTTGTGTTGTTGCAAGCCACCGAGTTCGGAAGAGCAACAGTAGGAAAGTACTACAGGATACTGGCCGAAGTCCTGAACGCCCGCAGACGGACCGCCATGGGCAGCAGGCAGCGGCTCCTCCGTCCTCCTGCTGTGGGACTCACTGACCCGCCAGCATGCATGGCCTAAGTGACATCTGTTCTCAGACGCCATGCTTGTCCATCCATACTTGGAAAGAAGTTCCCTTAATGTCCGTTCAGGCTGGGACTTGGCAGCTGGAAGGACCACAAGGCCAGGGAGTGACGTGTGTAGCCGAGGAACAGGTAAGCCGGACACCGACCCGGCTCGTGGGCGGGCAGTTCTGAAGCTCCAGCTGCCGGGCAGGGGCTGCTGACCTGACCAGCAGAGACCAGAGACCAGGATTCTTATGCAGAAGCTTCTCCAGGATAAGACTGGAATTTGTTAAAAATCTAAAACGCACAGTGGACAGACTTTAGCCTTCCACCTGCCTGCAAACAGAAGCAGGCTGTGCTCTCCTGGGCTTTCTGCACCGGCCTGCGCCATGTCACAGGAAGGGGTTTGGAAGTCACCTGGCCGCCGCGGGTCTGGTGCGTCGGTGCACTGGAGCCCAGACCTCTCTCTCTGAAAGGTGGGCTGGGCGAGACAGGAGAGGAGGGAGCCGCGGCTTTGGGTGGGAGACTGAGCGGGGATGGGGGACCCTCCTGGGACTCTGACTTCTGCCCTGGGCGGCCTCCCGTCCTCCAGGCTGCGGCGGAGTGGAGTGGCAGAGGCGGGCTGGGCACGGGGCCCCGGCGAGGCTGCCCCTCCGGCGCTCACGGGGCCTCGGGCCGGTGGCTCTTGCGGTGGATGACCAGCTGGGACTTCCAGTCGAAGCTGTGGCCGCAGTCGCCGCAGAAGTGGCGCCGCTGGCCGGCGTGGCCCTTGCGGTGGATGACCAGCTGCGACTTCCAGCTGAAGCTGCGGCCGCACTCCTCGCAGGCGTAGCTGCGCGGGCCCGGGAGCGCGCGCCGGGACGGCCCCACCGGCTGCTTCTCGGCGCCCGGGCCGCCCGCGTGCGCGCGGCGGTGGATGACGAACACCGACTTCCAGTCGAAGGTGCGGCCGCACTGCGCGCACGTGTAGGGCTTGCTCCGCGCGGGCGGCGGGGCCTCCGGGCAGCCGGGCTGGCCCTTTCGGGAGCTCTCACTCTCTCCTCCTGGTGGGGGGGCAGAGGTGGCAGAGCCAGGTCGCCTGGTGACTCCGCCCGCAGCCCCCCAGGCGCGGGGCGGCCTGGGCTCCCCGCCCCCCGCCCCCGTCGCCACCGGGGAGCGGGAGGCCACTCACCCGGGAGGAGGCTTCTCGCTCCCTCGGATCCGGTGCTCAGCGTCTCCGGCTCCGGCTCAGTGCGCGCCTCCGGCAGGGGGCACGGCAACCCTGCTGGGGTCGGGGGCCCATCAGGCGCCAGCCCTGGCACGGGGGCGTGAGGGGTTCGCACAAATGAGGGACAGGGGTGGGGGCCCCGGCGGGTGGCCAGGGGGCGGCTTGGGAAGCGCCGGGAGGCAAGGTGCGCGCAAGGACCCGGAGGAGAGGGGTCCTCACCCAGGGAGACCACCGTGCCATACTTCTGCAGCATCGCGTCCCAGTACACCTCCTTCTGTGACGGGTCCAGGAGCCCCCACTCCTCCTGCAGGGACGCGGCCCATCATCCACAGAAGGCCCGTCTACCCCGCACCCCACCTGGCCCACCCCATGGGCCCAGCCTTGTTAATCACCTGGGGAGCAGCAGGTAAACTACCCTCACCTGCCTGGGGGTGGGGCTAAAGAGGAAGCTGAGATGGGAACCTGTGAGTGCTGGGGATGCAGGGCCAGGAAGGGAGCTGCCTTCTGGCTCACCTGGGGGATGCACCAGTCCCCCTCAGCTGCCCCACCCCGTGTTCTGGCCGCACAGATGGAAGCTGAGGACCCATCCAGGATGGGCCTTGAACAGTGTGTGCTGCACCGAGAGCAGAAGGCCAGGGGGATGCAGGGACCCCAGGCACCTCTCCCAGGCCTCTGGTTTCAAGAGTAATAGAGATCCTCCTGGGGGAAGTGCCACGGGCCTCAGCATCCCTGGCTGCGGGGACCGGGCTGCAGGGAGGCAGGTGCCGCAGAGGGCCAGGCACAGCCTCCCACTCAGGACATGGCTGGGCTGGCTCCTGGGTGCCGGGGGGTTGAAGCAACCATGGCCTTCAGGCTTCGGCTGCGTCCTGGGCGACTTCTCAGTGTGGAGTCGATTAGGAAGGGTCGCTGGGAGAGGACAAGAGCCCTGCCGCCCACACTCAGGAACCAAGCCCTCTGGGTGGCAGGGGCTTCCATGCCCAGCTGGTCGCAGCGGAGGGCTGGTTGGCCTTGGAGAAAAGCCCGGGCAGAGGGGGAGTTGCGGGCACTTCCTGGGAAGAGTGTCTCCACTCTGATCTCAGGTGTGCAGGGGGGGGCAGACTCTGGGTGGCACTCAGGCTCTCCTGGTCATCCTGTCCCCTCCCCAGGTGCCAGCTCAGGACTGCTGGGAGCTGTCAACCCCCTGACTGGCTTCTCTGTAAGTGGGAAGCCAACCCCTGCCAGTTCCAATCACTCTAAACCAGAATCCCAGTTACCTGAGGCCAAAATCCTTTCCAAGCACTGGTCTGTCCCCCTGCCCCCCAGGACCTGCAGGGGGTGCCCTGATACCAGCTCCACTTTGGGGGAGCAAAGAGCACAAGAAGTGCTGGCCAAGGAGCCTGGCCAACGGGCAGGACACTCTCCTCCCACTGTGGGCCTGCACCTGCCACCAGGGGCTGCTCACCTGAATCCTGGGTGGCTGGAAGGGCACGGAGGTCGGTTCCTGTGGTTCAGCGGGCCCCTCATGGGACCGGGCTGCATGTGGGGGGCTGGACGGTGCTAGGAAGCAAGGCAGACAGGGGTGAGCCAGAGCAGGCGAGGAGCTGGCGTTGGCGTCGCAGCCTGGGCCCTCCTCGGCAGCAGGGAGGAGTCCTCTGTGTGTGCCAGGCACACAGCAAGCAGGCAGGCAGCCAGCCCTTCCCTCCAGCCTCCCGGGGACTCCGCTCTGCAGTCCGCAGTCCCTGCGGGTCCCGCTCCCAGGTGGGGACACCCGCACTCCCTCCAGGAGCCCCCAGCTCCAGCACAACCTCACCTGGGTTCCCCGCCCTAGCTGGGGACGTTCGCACTCTCTCAAGGAGGCCTCAGCCCTCGCGCACCCCCGCTCTCACCTGTCTCCTGCCCGTAGCCATCAGGCTCCTCCTTCACGCTGCAGCTGAGCTGGGCGTTCCCCTCCAACTGGGCATCCTTGGACCCCTCCCCAGAGGCTGCCCTTAGGGGCTCCACTGTCCCTGAAGGGTTGGAGCTCCCCACAGACTCCTCTGTCTTCTGTGTGGCTGGGAGCACCGCTTGCTTCAGGACGCGTGCTGTAATCTGAGGGGGAGACGCAGGTCACCGGGGCACTAGTCTCACTCTGTCCCTCCAAGAAGCCAACACCACCACACTCACCCAGCCCAGCAGCTGCCCAGGGTCATGCTGCAGGCCCTCGACCAGGACAGTGGCCTCCTCAGGGCTGCCTGGCTGCTGTCCCCGCACCCAGGCCTGGATCTCAGGGGGCAGCGCGCCCAGGAACTGCTCCAGCACCAGCAGCTCCAGCATCTGCTCCTTGGAGTGCACCTCGGGCCGCAGCCACTGGCGGCAGAGTTCACGGAGCTGGGCCAGCGCCTCGCGGGGACCGGCCACCTCCTGGTAGCAGAAGCCCCGGAAGCGCTGGCGTGCTGCCTCAGGATCCTCCAGGGTGGCCTCGGGGTCCACAGAGGGCAGACTCGGGGGGCCCAGTGGGGATGGCATTGTTGTGCCAGGAGTCTTCTTGGAGCCACCAAGGGGGACCTGCAGGAAAGGAGGGGTCAGGGTGCCAGCCACAAGGCCACAGCCAGGGTAAGGCACTGTGCAGAGAGGCCCAGCCCAGGGGGCTGAGGCTGTGACAGAGAGGACCCTGGTGCGGGGATGCTTGCGGCTGAATTGGGGAAAGCTTCATGGAGGGAGGGGTCACAGGAGCTGGAACTGAGAGCAGAAGGAACCGACACTTGGAGGCAAGTTGCCAGTGGAGCTTCCAGGAAACTGCAGGGAACTGTCTGTCGGGAGATGATGCTGGAGCGCAGGCAAGAGGAGTTAGCACAGGCTTCCAAGGTCAGGCTGAGGAGCCCCGGCAGGTGCCCCCGCGGCGGAGAGAGGGGGTAGCCAGGGAGGCGGTCGGGCCGTGATCCAGGGTGAGAACTGGGGCCAGGCTGCCTGTCCCCACCATCTCCAGGACACGCTGACCCAAGTGGGGCACCCTGAGGGGCTGGCTTGCGCCATGGCTCGAGGCAAGGGCTTATGTGGACCCCGAGACACCGTGCTCGCTGACCGCGGAGAGCCATGACTCACACGGTATGGACCGTGCGTGTGAAATGCAGAAGCAAAGCAAAACGGAATCACGAGTTGTGTGGAGCGGTGGACGGGCAACTGTGTCCCGGCCCTGCAGAGGGTCTAGAGTGAAACACGCCCACTTTGGCGGTGGGGGGGGGCCTGTCCGACAGGCTGGACTAGGCCTGGCTCCTGGAGTCCGCCTTCCACAGAGGAAAGGGGGGAAGGTCTTCCCGAAGGAGAGGAACGGGGCTCCGGAAGGGAGGAGGGGCCCGGGAGAAGGCTCGGAGGTGGGGCACGTCGGGAGATAGTGGAAAGGCCACGCCCACCCAGCCGGCCGGCGCTCACCTCGGCCACCCGAGGCCACTTCGGGTAAGTGGGCCCACGCGGTCCCGCGCGCCTCTCCCCGGACTCAGCGGTCAGCCCCTCGCGCGTTGCCCTGGCGACGCCGCCCTGGCCAATCACACGTCTGCTCCGAAGGCAGCGCCCCCTCCCTTCGGACTACATTTCCCATGAGCCTCAGCAAACAGGGACAGGCGCGGCCTCCGCCAGTAGATGATCATTTTCGGAGGCCTCTCACGACTGAGAGGCGCCCCATCCCGCCGAGAGGAATCTTCAGAGTCGCAGGGTTTGGGGGACTCCCTCCCCTCCCCGGCAGCCGCTCTTCCTTTGTATCGCACCCTAGGACTCACCAACGGCGGAGACGGACGGTACCTTCGAATCCTGCGCATGTGCACAACAGGCCCGGCGTCTATTGGCAGGAGGTGATGGATGGGGAGGAGCGTGACCTTTCGGTCAATCAGGGTTGGCGCTCAGCCTAGGCTCCTCCCCCAGCGACCTACCTGAGGCTTCTTTCTGGTCGCCCGGCGGACGCCTTGGTAACCCCTGGAGCATAACCAACCTGCTCCAGCTGTTTCCAAGACAGCGGCCCGAGAGTTGCCCTACCCTCCCCGGAGGCCGGAAGTCGCGGCCTGGGGGAGTGTTGTTTCGCCGAGACTCGCCTCCCGATGGTCCTAGGAGGATGCAGGGACCTGCCGGGAAGGCTGGCCTAACCCATGGGCTTTCTCCGCCATCCCCGGGGATTTCTCCAGCGAGGATGGTGCTAGGGTCCTTCATTCGACCACTGCTGAGCGCCCTGCAGATATGCGGGGACAGCAGGCATCCATCTCCTGATGAAGAAACTGTTCTATGATTTTTACCCTCAGAGTCTCAGACACGCCTTCAGCTAGATCAGTACTGCAAAGTGAGGGCTGGAGGTTTTTGTCCAGAATTATGGGACGTATTCAGCCTTTTATTTACTTTGGGGACCAGAACTAGTAAGGGTGACCTTTATTTTTATTTTATATCAGTAGACGATGTTATTGTATTTAAAATCTCACTGTGGGTCAGGGTGTTTTGCTTCCACACATCAAATGGCTGAACCATGACTTATTTATTCTATCCTAAGGTGCATCTGCCTGCCTGTTCTGGTTTCTTCTAATACCTAGGAATCCCTGGCTACCAGGGATTTGATTTTTTCTCTGGGACTGTTCGGATTCCCCAGAAAGGACTCTTCCACCATCTACCCTGTGGGAAGAGCTGGAGCTCTAACAGCTTCTCCAGGAGCTCCCACTTAGTCATCTTTGTTTTGGGTCTCCCCTTCCGGGGGGGCTGCTGGTTTTCAAGCCTTCTGGAATTCTGCAGTGTAAGCCTGATGGGATCTCCTTCCACTTCCGCCAGCGCCAACTCAGTATTTGGCTTTCCCCAAATCAGTGACAGCTCTCCCAGCCCCAGCCACTTCTAGCTTCAGAATGCCGTTGCCTCCTCTTCTACCATCCTCATATTTGTGGGTTTGTGTTATAGTTAATTTATTTACTTATTGGCCGTGCCGCTTGTGGAATCCTAGCTCCCCAACCAGGGATCGAACCCGAGCCCCCTGCAGTGGAAGCACAGAGTCCTAACCACTGGACCGCCAGGGAATTCTCAAGGGTTTGCTTTAAGTGCCCTCTGTGGTTTCAGTGGGCTTCTGGACCAAGTGAGATGCATGTGTTCAGTCCATCATCTTGACCCAGAAAGCCCACGGATACTTTTTATAGTCATGACCCGTTCACGGTTGAGTGGAAGGGTCAGCCTGGCAGGACGTGGCCCAACATTATCAAAAAGGTTTGGGGGAGGACAACTTAGGGGCCAAGACATGGGGGAAGGTGGGTGCTTATGGTTGCTGTTCTCACAGGAACAGGGCTGGAGCGTCTGACCACCCCTGGTGCTGGGAGGGTGGACTCGAGGAGGGTGGAGGGAAGGAGGGATAGTAGGGGCCAAGCACACAGGCAGGAGAGGCTCAGTGCAGCAGGAGGAGGCTGCTGGGGAGACAGGATAGAGCACCAGGCCCAGCTTCTGTCCAAGATGCAAAAGAAGGTTGCAAGTGACTCTCTGGGCATCCACTTGATGTTCAACATTGCTTTGCTCCTGACTCCCATGGGCTCCCTACAATAGCCTTCTGTAAGCTCTGTGGGGTTTGTCTGCAGCTCATAGCCATCCACACTGACCCTGAAGTGAGCTGCTCAAGAATCCCTCATGGGGGCCAGCCTGGGGGAAGATGAAATAGGGCGAGGCCAGGGCATGGACCAGGTCAGAGAGAGGATGGGCCCCAAGAGGGGTGGACAATGGCTCAGAGGACCTGCCCTTGAGGAGTCTTGGGGAGCCCGGCCCCGTGTGACTTCTCCCTACCCCCATGTCTCCTTTCCTTGCAGGAACTTGTGAGGTTTCAGGGGTGGAACCGTGCTGGCAGGTGGAGGGTTGGGGGTGTCATGTCTCTGTTCTTTGGCAATGGCAGATTACCTGCGAGGTCTTTGAGGTGATTGAACTGGAGCACCCAGTGGGTTAGGGTCAACCTTTCGGGTCTCCACGTGTGCCCCCTGCCTCAGATTCCAAGGCCTGGATCCACAAAGGCTCATGTCCCAACAGAGCTGCTGCTTGGGGCAGCCTCACCCTGTCCACGTCTCCTGGCTGCCAAGGGGACACAGACCTTCAGTGGGCCGCAGACAGGCTGCACCTCTACCCTGCGGCCTCTCAAAGGGACCAAGGTTGAAGCCAAGTCCCTGCAGCTGTGTGATGACACGTTTGCATCGTGCTGGGATGAAACCGGTTTCAGGCTGCTACCACTCACGTGTTTTTAAGAAGAAACCTTTATTAGAGAGCCTCTCTGGACTCTGTATTGTTAAAACCTTCTGAACCATGACCTGGAGGCTGAGGCTGTGGACCTACACAGTGCCGTGCAAGAATTTACAACGTCCATCCATTCCAAGCTGTAAGTTCTAGTCTTTTTTTACCCCCAGTAAAAACACCATTAACTTCCCTGCGGGTGAGGCCCAAGGTGGAGATGGGGCTGGTCTGTTGAAGGCCACAGGAAGCCAACCAGGCCCCCACCCAACTTGTCTGCCTCAGTGTCCCCACCCTGTGGGTTATGTCACACTGGGGAGGGGATCTTGGGAGGGCGCCACACACAGCCTTAGGTAATGGTAGGCACGTGGCCACTGGACCCCAGAGAACCAAGCAGCCCCATCTTGTCTCCTCTGCGCCTGTTGTTATGGTCACCTCCAGTCAAGGCAGTGGGGATGGAAAGGCTCCTGTATCGCTGACTTTGGTAACGACAGGACGGGGCCGAAGCTGAGGCTTGGACCACACTCTGAGTGCACCAGCACAGCTGGGGAACCATCACTCTCAACCTCCGTCCTTCACCCGGGGACTTCCCGCCTCCACCCTCCTCCACCTCCTGAGGGTCTGCCATGAGCAGGAAGCCAGGCAGGCTTCACCGGGCCCTCAGAGCTGGCAGGCTAAGTGTGGGGGTAAAGCGGTGAGCTCTCTGGATGCTGGGCCAGTGGCCCTGCTGTTGTGCAACTCACGTCCCCTCTCTGTGCCTCAGTCTCCTCATCTGAGAAGTGGGGATACTAGCCACAGCAGCCACCTCACAGAGCTGTCAGGAGAAACTGTGCAGCGCTCAGAATGGGGGCTGGCAGTCGGCACGTATTGGCCCTTACCAAGATGCTGCCTGTCAGGGTGCTGCAGATACCCTCTGCAGGGCTGAATCTTTCCTCTTCCCTAGAGGAGGGAGCTGAGGCTCAGAGCCCAGCCACTTGTCCGAAGCCAGTACCTGCCTCCCCCGTGACTTCCTGTCTTCTGGGCCTGTTCCCAGGAAGCCCTGGATGAACTGAGGGCTAGGGAAATACGCTGAGGGTGGGGGTGGAGAGGTTCCACACAGACCCTGCAGGTTGAGTGTAAACCTCAGAAAGTTCTCAGGACCACCTCCGCCCCGCCCAAGCACTTGCCGTTCGCGCGCACAGTCAAAATATGGGCGAACTGGCAGCACCATGCTGGCCTCCCCCTGACCTTTGCGCAGCGTGACGGCTTGGGGCTGGAGGAGTGAGCTGTGGCTGACAAGAGGTAAATCTTGTCACCACGTGCAGGGGGCATGGCAGTGCACGCGCAGAGCTTCTCCACAGCGTGGCTCTGCAGAGCGCGGGGCCCCGTACCCATGGAAGGGACTCACAACAGGCCGGGGAAGGTCGGGGCTGCGACCTCAAGGCTCAGCCGTCTTCGGAACCGTGGCTGGGCCCGAGGCGGCAGTGGGCCCGGCTTCCCTCCCCAGTGTGCCTTCAGACGATGCCCCGGAAGGAGGCCTGGCCTGGGGGAGCGGGCTGGCCCGGGGCCGCCGCGCTGGCTTCTCACCGGTGTGGAGCCTCTGGTGGTGGAAGAGGGCCGGGCGCTCGCGGAAGGCGCGGCCGCACTGCGCGCAAACGAAGGGCTTCTCGCCCGTGTGGATGCGTCGGTGGCTGAGCAGCACGGCGCCCTTGGCGAAGGCCTTGCCGCAGTCCGAGCAACGGAAAGGCCGCTCTCCCGTGTGCAGCAGCCGGTGCTGCCTGAGGTTGGAGCTGTGGCTGAAGGCGCGGCCGCACTGCGCGCAGGCGAAGGGCTTCTCGCCGGTGTGCACGCGCCGGTGCTTGAAGAGCGACGAGCCCTGGCTGAAGGCGGCCCCGCAGAGCGCGCAGGCGAACGGCTTCTCGCCCGTGTGCGTGCGCTCGTGCTGGATCAGGTGCGAGTTGCGGCAGAAGCTGCGGCCGCAGCGCGTGCACGCGTAGGGCCGGCCCCCGGCGTGGATCTTGCGGTGCTGGCTGAGGTTGGAGCGGTGGCTGAAGGCCTTGCCGCACTCGGCACAGCGGAAGGCCTTCTCGGCCGTGTGGATGCGCTGGTGACGCACCAGCGACGAGCTGTGCCGGAAGGCCTGGCCGCAGGCCGGGCAGGTGTAGGGCGTCTCTCCGCTGTGGATGCGCTGGTGCTGCGTCAGGTGCGACGTCTGGCTGAAGGCCTTGCCGCACTGCGCGCACTCGTACGGCCGCTCCCCGGTGTGGGTGCGCAGGTGCTTCAGCAGGTCCGAGCTCTTCACAAACACCTTGCTGCACGCCCGGCACTCGAAGGGCTTCTCCCCAGAGAGGAGGCCTGGGCCAGCGTGCAGAGCCTCGCCCAGTTCGGCCCAGCTCGGGGGCTCTGGGACAGCGAGCAGTCTCTGAGGCTCGCGCCAAGCCTCACCCATTCCTCGGTCCCCCTGAGCCTCTGGGGTGCCCGGGAAGGCTCTCCCCGGGGCCTCGCGTGCGTACAGCTTCTGCTGCTCCGATGCCCTCGGCTGCTTGCCTGGCGCAGGGTGGTCAGCGAGGGCCTTCTCCCCGGGTGGGGCCCGCAGGGAGGAGGTCAGCCGCAGGCTGACGCTGGCCTCGCCGCTTTCCCAGTAGATCACAGACACCCCTGTGGGTTTCCTCTCCCGAGAGGGGGACACGCCGCGCCGACCCTCCAGGCTTTTCCCACGCTCAGAGGCACCAGCGCTGGGGAGAACCCTAGTCGGTGCCAGAGGGGGGCCGTCCCGGAAGGCCCCTGGCAATGCTGCTTCTCCAGAAACATCTCTGTCCTCTGCCAGATGAGGGGAGCCTGAAGGAGCAGAAACGGTGGACGCCTGGGTCATCCCGACAGGCCGCGTGGGTAGCCAAGGGGGCCCGCGGGACCAGGCGTGGAGGCTGGGGAGAGGAGCAGGGGCCAGACCACCTTCCTGCACGGAGCCCGTCCCCAGGGCGCTCCCCGGGCGGCTTTGCCCCTTACACTGATGGCCTCTGACCGCCTCTCCCCGAGCAGGGTCAACCCCACAAAGGCAGGACCAGGAGCGACCTGGGCAAGGCTGTGTCCCCAGTGCCGCGAGTGGGACTGGCTCTGCAAGTGCTCAGCGATGAACACGTGAACAAACGGCCCCACAGATGAGGTGGTGAGGGAAGCCGGGCAGGGTCTGAGGCCACACAGACCGGCTGGGGGTGGGATTCTGAGCAGGTCTCACCACGGCCTGGGGGTGGGATTCTGAGCAGGTCTCGCCACGGCCTGGGGGTGGCCCTCCGAGCCCCCTTCAAGGGCAGCCGAAGCCGGAGCCTCCAGAAGAGGCTGATGGTGGAAGGAGTCGGTCGGGTGGGAAGCTGGAGAGCACAGCGTCCAGGAGGGAAGGTGGACAGAAGCTTGGCCGTAGGTTGGCCCCAAGCTCCCACCCCTGAGCCCCCACTCACCAGGGCTCGGCCTCCTCTGGGCGTTCCTGGCCAGGGTCACGTCCGTCCCACTGAGAACCCAGGGCTCCTCGTCACACTCAAGCTGGACGACCACGCGGGGTCGGGAGACTGAGAGTCCTGTGAGAGAAGACAAGCAAGTGAGGGGTCACCCCCGGCAGCTGGCAGGAGTCAGGGCTTCATGGGCCACGGACGGCATCGTCTGTGCAACCAAGGATACCCGAGGTCACATCACAGGGCAGGGCTCTCGGAGCAGCTCGATGGTTCCTGTGAGGAGAACCGTGTTGGCAGCACCAGAAGGGGACTGAGCACAGAGGCACCACAGCTAACAGGGACATTCAGCCAGAGGACATGTGGCTGCTCACAGGCCGCCGGCTGGTAAGAGGTTAGTGCTGGCAGCCTAGCCTGGCAACAAATGAGCTCCCTATGGAGGACCCAGGGCTTACCCAGCGAGGCCAGGAGGGTGAAGTTCTCCAGCATCACACGGCGGTACAGAGCCCTCTGGGCTGCATCCAGGAGCCCCCACTCCTCCCGGGAGAAGTACACAGCCACGTCTTCAAAGGCCATCAGGCCCTAAGAGAGTTGGAAGATGGACATGATCTAAGCTATAGCTGTGTGAACCAAGACCCAGCTCCCTGCCCCAAAGGCTACCTCCGCTCATGTCCCTCAGATGCTCAACCTCTGCCCCCAAGGCTCTGCGGATGGGACTTCCCTCACCTGTCTGGACTCCTCCCTACCACCTTCCCCATCTAGGCCGTAGATGCCTCTTTAACCCCACCTGGCCACTCTACACAAGGCAGCCAGAGGAAGCCCCTGGCCTTCTGCTGGCTGCCACACCAAGGTCAGCCCCTGGTGTCCACTCACTCTCCAGCCTTTGCACAAGCCGAGCCTCCCCGAAGGTGCCCTCATCGCTCTTGCATAAGTAACTGTACAAGTCCCCTCTGCAGAGCCCCCAGGACATGCCCATCCCTATAGGGATGCCCTCTCCTGCTGAACGTGCCTGACGTTTCAAAGCTGCTCTTTGAACCTGAAGGACTGGCTGATCCCCTCCAGTTGCCACAGGGGTGGCCCCAAGGATCCGGCGGGCACACAAGAAGCCATGTCCCTCCTCCCTCCATAGCCAGGCCCCCTCTATCTCCTCCTCACTTGGCTGCCACCTTCCCTTCCCTCAGCCACCTGCCAGACTTCCCCTGAGAGCCCCAGGGACTGCCAGCCATTCCTCACCTCCCTAGAGCCCTAACTGCCCATGCCTATCCCTGGCTGAGTCTGTGAGATGCCCTCTTCCTAAGTTTGATTCCCAGGCTCTCCCTCACTCAGAACATCAGGACTCTGTCCTTGGACACCTACAATTCCAGGTCCATGTGACACCTCCACTCTGAGACAGCACAGACTTCCCAATTTCCCCTGAAATCGACTTTCCCTTCAAATTCCTTATTTTGTCTACAGCAGCTCCGTTCTTTTTTTCTCTGTCCCATTGAGTGACAGTTGCCACTGGCACAGTCCCAGGGCAAGGATACAGTCAAGGGTTTTCAATTTCAGCACCAGCTACCAAATCCTGGCCCCACTGCCTGGGGGAGGACCTGTGAAAGTGCTAGGCAGCTCCGTTCTTTTGCGTGCTCCGGCGGAAAACCTTAGACTGGCCCTTCACGCAGGACACTCCCGCACACCCCACACTTGATGCATCAGCAGATCTATCCAGAATCCAACGGCTTTTCGCACCTGCACTGCCCGGACTGTGGCAGTAGCCTCCTCCCTGCACACCGCCACGCCCCTCTGCTTCTGTTCTCCACTCAACAATAGGTGGAATTCCCTTAAAAATCGTTAACTTAAAGCATGTCCAGTCTCCCGGTGCCCTCGGGATAGTCTTAACTCCTCGGCCTGCCCTTTCAGACATACATATCTTCTCTCCGCCGAGCAGCTCAGTTCCGGAAGCGCCTACACTCAGGCTTCCCTCCCAGCTTTTGCAGACGGGGGACCCTCCCCTTAGAACTTCCTTCCACACCTCACCCCCTTAGCTGCCAGAAGTGGGGATCCCACGTGTGCACTCCCAACCGGCCGGGACAGCAGGGCCTAGGACGAAGCGCGAGGGGAAGACAAGACGTCCAGGTAAAGTGCCTCCCTCGATCGGGGCTCGGGTCCATGAAGGAGGCATCCGGGTGGGTGGGGGCCTGGGGTTCCCGCTACTCACCTGCGCCGGGTCTGTCTGCGCCGCCGCCATCGGAACCTGCAGAACGGTGCGGGCGCTCAGGCTCCGGGCCTCTCTCCCAGTCCGTCAAGGGCGCCGCGTCGGAACGGTGTGGAGGCCGGAGAACACGTGGCTCGGGGGGCGCCCACGCCGCACCCCGGGAAACTGAGGCCGGGGACTGGCCGTGGGCCCCTGGACTCGGCTGCCCGTGCCTCGGATCTCCGCCCGCACGTCCTCCCTGCCCGCACCTCGGGTCTCCAGACCCTTCCGCAAAACCGGCCCCGACGCGGCGCTCTCCGGCCGTCACCGGCGTGGCCCGACGCCGGCAGCCAAGTGACAGTCCCGGACGCCGGAAGTCCAATCTCGCGAGCCCTCATTGGCCCGTGGCGCGCTGCGGACGCACGCGCAGAGCCTTCTGGCTGCCGGCGCGGTAGGCGGAGCGCGCCTGGTCTCCACGGCAACGGCCAAGCGCCGCCGCCGGGGCCGCTGGGAAGTGGAGTCTGCAGCAGCGCCAGGCTTCGGGCTGAGCGTGGGGTGGGGTGCTGGCGGGGCCGTCAGCGCTGCGGGTGAACGCTGAATTGCTGAGGCCCCGGGAGGCCCCCACCCCCACCCCACTGCGCCCAGCGCCCAGCGCAGCAGCGAGGACGGAGCACGACGGGGGTCCCATCCCATCCCCGCCTCCTGGGGCCTCGCACCAGGGCTGGGTGTGACCCCCGCGGGTCAGCGTCCCGTTATGGTTGGGAACAGCCCCCACGCCAAGTCGCAAGGCCCTAGCCTAAGTTTTTCTAGCGTCTGAAATCATTCTGAGACTTCCTCCGCCATCTGTTTTCTTGGCTCAACTGGGCCGCGCAAAAAGTACTTTCCCAGACGCACTTGTCCCTAGGTCGGCTAGGTCTTGCCTTGCCCCGCACGTCATGGTGTTGATTCCCTGTTCCTTTATTTTGGGGGGAGGGGGCAACCTACATGGGTACGACACATAAAATCAAACGGAAGGGAAGTCTCAATGCAGACTGACTACTGCTGGCAGAGAGTAAAAGGTTTTCTCTTTGTTGTTTCACTCTGAGGGTCTTTTTTTTCAGTGTTCTTAGTGCTCATACACAAAATGGGACAGTAGTGGTACCCACCGCACAGGGCTATTGTAAGTTAATATGGAACCAATCTGCGTCGAATTCATTCACTCTGTCTCCCTCCCTGCTTACCTCCCTAGGTAAGTTATAAGTGATTGTTATAACATCTATATCAGCTCTGTCTGCAGTATCACTACTCTTCGTAAATCCTTGTAATGCAAAAGATAACATCAATTTTGGAGTATTTGTGTGTAAATTTTGCTCATTTTGAAATACATGAAGAAAATCTAATGTATTTGTGGGTAGGGAATGTTTCTTGCCATTCCAGTAAACAAAGAATGTTTGAGTCCCTCCCTGGTGGTCCAGTGGTTAAGACTCCGCCCTCCCGATTCAGGGTGACTGGGTTCATCCCTGGTCAGGGAACTAGGTCCCACATGCTGCAGCTAAGAGCCCACATGCCGTAACTCAAGATCCCGCATGCCGCAACGAAGATCCTGCATGCAGCAATGACTAAGGGCTGGCGCAGACAAATAAATAAATAATTTTTTTAAAAAAAGAATGTTGAAGTCCCACGTGAGGTTCACCTCGAACCCACGTGCCGAGACTAGAACCCAGCCTAAACCCAGATTGGGACTTGAACCCATGGTCTCTTTTTCCGGCCGTGCCGCCCGGCATGGGGATCCCAGTTCCCCAACCTGGGATCAGAGCCACACCCACTGTAGTGAAAGCGTGGAATCTTAACCACTGGACTGCCAGGGAAGTCCAAACCCCCAGTATTTTTTTAAAAATTTATTTCTTGTATTTATTTATTTTTGGCTGTGTTGGGTCTTTGTTGCTGGGCGCGGGCTTTCTCTAGTTGCGGTGAGTGGGGCTACTCTTCGTTGTGGTGCGCGGGCTTCTCATTGCGGTGGCTTCTCTTGTTGGGGAGTGTGGGCTCTAGGCGCGTGGGCTCAGTAGTTGTGGCTCACGGGCTCTAGAGCGGAGGCTCAGTAGTTGTGGTGCACGGGCTTAGTTGCTCCGCGGCATGTGGGATCTTCCCGGACCAGGGCTCGGACTCGTGTTCCCTGCATTGGCAGACGGATTCTTAACCAATGCGCCACCAGGGAAGCCCCAACCCCCCCGTATTTTAACTGAGATGACACATCTGGTCTCAGGACTTAATGAAGCTCAGGTCCTTTGTGTCTCATCGCAGAAAGAATTCAGTGAGATACAAAGTGATAGGTAAGAAATGGATTTATTGAGACAGATACATATTCCATAGATAGAATGCGGTCTGTCTCAAAAGGTGAGAACAGCCTTGGGAGAAACACACTCCACAGAGTGTGGGCCATCTCAGAGGTGAGAGGTCCCGAAATATGGGGTGGTTAGTTTTTATGGGCTGGGTAATTTCATAGACTAATGAGAGGGAGGATTATTTCAAGTATTTCAGGAGAAGGGGTGGAGACTTCCAGGAATTGGGCCGCCACCCACTTTTTGACCTTTTATGGTTGGCCTCAGAACTGTCATGGCACTGGTGAGTGTGCCATTTCGCTAATGTGTCACAGCGAGCATAAAATGAGTCTCAAGGTCCACTGGAAGTTGAGTCTTCTGCCATCTTGGACCTAGTTGGTTCTAAGCAGTCTTCGTCATGTCCTATGTGTGTCATTCTTTTAAAGGTTGTGCCCTGCCCACTTCCCTCCTGTTTCAGAGGGACCAGCATGTGCCAAGGCTTGGAGGCAAGCCTGCAGGCGGGCATTCAGGAAACCTGAAGTTCTTTACTTCTGGTGGGACCAGAAAAGCCTTAGGGGAGAAGGATTCATGCTAGGCCTTTATCCTGGGTGGGGCGGTGAGGGGTGGGATCTGGGGAGATGTGTGATAGAGAAGTGACCTGATCTGATTTGACAAGAATTCCCTTTGGCTTCCATGTGGAGAAGGGATGGGGGGCTGGGTGAAGGTGGAGGTGGCTGGGCCCATCTTGGGCCTCCACATCTGACACGTTCCCTTTTCCCTCTCTTCCGGTCAGACCCTTTAATTCAGCCTCCCCTTCCTGGTCAGCAGAACAATGCCCCCCACAAAGGTGTCCAGGGAATTATTCCTGGGTGTGTCACAAGACCACACTTGTGAAGAAGTCCCAACCCCCCAGGGCCACCATCAGGCCCGGAGGGGAGGAGGGGTGCTGTCTGGGAAGAGTGTGTCTGTACCAGTGGGGTTAGTATCACAGGCCAGGACCACCAGGCAGCCCCTGAAAGCCGGAAAGCCCACCCCAGTGACACCTGTGCACCCATCTTCAAAGACACCTGGCTGCAGTACCTGAGGAAGCCGTGTACCTAGGGACACGGGGCAGAGGCTCCCGGTTCAGCCCAAGCCTCTGCTAACACCAGAAGCAGCTGAAGGTGGGGCTCCATGCAGAGCCCCTCCCCAGTGGGGAGAAGCCCCGGGGGCTCTAATTGTGTGGTAGCCAGGAACTGACCCGCTCTGACCAAAGGCCCCACGAAGTGTCTGCTGGCAGCTCAGGGGAAGCTGCTCTGCTTCATGGGCAGGTTAGGTCTGCCCTGGGCACCTGTCATGTCCTGGGGGCAGCTCCTCACCTCACCTCCGACTGCTCCGGACTGTGTGACAATAAAGCCGTGTTGGTTACATCACCTCTGAGCTAGGGCTATGGCCCTGGAGGCAGAGAACAGACATGGGTCACTGCCAGCCTGCACAGGGGTCAGATTCTCGGAGGCGACAGCAATGTCCACCTGCGTCTGAGGATGGGCTGGGAGGGCAGCGGGTGGCACTCTGTCCTCCTGGGGTCCAAGGGGTCTTTGCTGCTTCAAGTCCTCCAGGGAAAGAACTGTGGCCAGGAGTTCAGAGTTACCTGTGTGCGCAGAGCTTACCTGAGGCGGAAGTAGATGATCTCAGGGGTACAGTGGTCTGAGAGAATAAGGAAGCAGGTCCCTCATCCCAGGCACGTCTCAGGGTGGCCACCAGCTGAAGATGAAGCCATCTTTCTGTGCCCGGCCAGAAAAACCAGATCCCTGTAGTCAGGCTCACCACTACAGGCTGACAGGGGCAGGTCAGAACTCTATGTAGATGGGAATGATGAGGCATAGGTAACGGGGAATGGGGGAGGCCAGAGCCCAGTAGGCAAGGCACCGTCTTTGAGACCTGCAGGGGCCAAACTCGTATCTACAATGGCCGAGGTCACTTTCTGAGCAGATAAAGTTGTCCTGTATTCTGCAGTCTTCTAAGCCATGTTCTTGAGAGTTGTCACCCCTCCAGCCAAAACCCAGGGAGGCTTCTGTTGCCCAGGCTGGGTTCCCAGTGACTTTAGCAAACGTGACCTTCACGGCTGTCCAGTGTCAGGCCAGAGGCATGGCTGGCCCAACCTAGGGCAGAGAAGGGAAGCCGGAAATTAAACTCGGTGTTGGGATCTTCTGTCGTGTGTGTTCCCTGGAGGAGCTAGAGCTTCAGATTTCTTTGTCGAAACTTCTGCTTTTATAATTTTGGCACCTGCTTTATTTTATTGTTTTGGCCGCGCTGTACAGTATGCAGGATCTTACTTCCCTGACCAGGGATCAAACCCGTGTGCCCTGCAGTGGAAACACAGAGTCTTAACCACTGAACTGCCAGGCAAGCCCCAGCACCTGTTTTAAAATATCTAATAGCCATGTGAGTTCAATATGGTAAGCAGAATCATGGTCCTCCAAAGATGCCCACATCCTAATCCTCAGAACCTGTTAATATGCTACCTGACATGGCCCACTTTATGGATTAAGTTAAGGATCTTGAGATGGGAAGAATATCCAGGATTGTTTGGGTGAGTCCAGCATAATCACATGAGCCCTTGAAAGCAGAGAAACATAACACAAATTATTAAAAATTTCTGGATGTCATAAGTCTGACACTTGTGTCAGCTACTCTAAAATCAAGGAATCGGGACTTCCTTGGTGGTCCAGTGGCTAAGACCCTGCACTCCCAATGCAGGGGGCCCGGGTTCGACCCCTGGTCAGGGAACTAAATCCCACATGCCACAACTAAGAGTTCACATGCCACAACTAAAGATCCCGCGTGTAGGAACAAAAATACTGTGTGCCGCAACTAAGACCCGGTGCAGCCAAATAAATAAATAAATATTTAAATATTAAAAAAAAATCAAGGCATCAGCAGGACTGTGTTGCTTCTGGGGACCGTGGGGAAGAATGGGTTCCCTTGCCTCTTCCAGACTCCACAGTCTGCCAGCATTCCTTGGCTTGTGGCTCTTTCTGTCTTCAAAGCCAGCAACGGCAACTTCTTTCTCACACTGCATCACCCTTACTCAATCTCTCTCCATCTCCACCGCATCCCTCTTCCACTTTTAAGGACCCTTGTGATTACATTGTTTCATCTCACCCTCCCAACCTCAGATAATCCAGAATGATCTCCACATTTCAAGGTCAGCTGATTATCAACCGTAATTCCATCTTTCATTTTAATTCCCCCTTGCCCTGTAACATAACATATTTACATGCTCCGGAGATTAGGTCCTGGACATCTTGAGGGGAGGAGAAGGCATTAGTCTGCCTACCATGAGCATACTTTAAAAAAAAAAAAATTTAAACATTGCCTACCTGGCTACTCGTTAAGTCAAGAATGAATAAAAATAATAAGAGCTGGCAAAAAAAAAGAATGAGTGCATTTTATATTCACCTATTGAGGGATGGGGAAGTCATTCTGGCTTATACATGATTTGACTTTTTTATGCTAACTAAAACAGCCTGTTTGTGGCCTATCAAAAACACATGGTACATCTGCTATAATCATTAAAGAAAAGGGTGCATTGACCAGAAGTAAAGAATGTCCATGTTAAAAATAAAGTTTAGGGGCCTTCTCTGGTAGCGCAGTGGTTGGGAGTCCGCCTGCCGATGCAGGGGACGTGGGTTCGTGCCCCGGTCTGGGAAGATCCCACATGCTGCGGAGCGGCTGGGCCTGTGAGCCATGGCCGCTGAGCCTGCGTGTCCGGAGCCTGTGCTCCGCAACGGGAGAGGCCACAGCAGTGAGAGGCCCGCGTACCGAAAATAAATTAAATAAATAAATAAATAAATAAATAAAGTTTAAATGCCTCCCTTCCTGGGATGCCAATGCTGGTATTCCTTCAATAATAAGACTAGCTTCTTCTCAAGGCCATATTGACTGTGTGCATGCTGACCTGTTTTTTTTTTTTTTTTTTTTTTAAACCTTGAAGGAATGCATCCTTGACCTGTCTGATGTTCTTTGTTCTGACAAGATATAAAAATGTGCCATGCTTCAGTGAAGCAGTTCCTCAGAGTTATCTGAGAGGCTGTCTTCTGGGCTATAGTCCTCAGTTTGGCTCAAATAAAACTGTCTTCTATCCCTAGTAGAGATTGTTTATTGATTACTTCCAGCGACAGTGTCAACAAGCATTCTGTAGACAGGCATCTCTCACTTGCCCTCCCTGGCAGTGCATGTAAGAGCCTTGGGATGATGATGCTCGTGACAGTAAGGACAATCACAACACTAGCTCTCTCATACATGTAGCACCGCGTGCCTGGCCCTGTGCTAAGCACTTTTCATGTCACCTCTCATGAGGAAAGTTGTTGTATTTTCCAAATTTTGTCACAGGACTTTGAATTAGACCTGATTCTTTGAATTTAGAGCATCAGAATCTCCAGAAGGGCTTGTCAGGCTCATCCCTGTTGGGGGCGGGGACAAGAATTTGCATCTCTAGCCAGTTCCCCAGTGATGCTGATTCAGGGACCACAGTTTGGGGACCACTGGATTAGAGAGACATTTAAGGTTACTAAACAAAGTCTCCATGAGGAAGATAGTATTTTCACTTGACACTCTCAAAGGCAACACGTAGTTCCCCAGGGGCCTCCTCACGGCTGGTTGTCCGAGGCCCAGGACACGGGTCACCTGCTGGACAACTCTCTCTGCGGGAGGAAACCTGGGAGCGGCCCCTTTAAGAGGAAGCAAAGACACGCCCCTGCCAGTCTTTTTTCTCAGCTCTCCATTTCCCAGCGCCCCTCTAGAGGTAGTTTGGCCTTGCCATGGAGAATGGAGAATGTGTGGGCGCCGCTCTAGGGGGTGGGGATGTGGGGGTGGGATGGAAATGCAGGACTGAAACTACATTGACCACAAGGCATCGGGGGCGGCGGGTTCTGGACCAATCACAGCCCAGAACAAGGGCTGTTTCCTGCTGCTCGGTCGGCGGGGGCGGAACTTCCGGCGTCGCCACTTGTGGCATTTTTCTGCTCTTGACAGGTCGTTTTCCACTGCCCTTGGGGACCCGAGTGTTGGGTCGTGGCCGCTTTCCAGGCGCCTCCTCGGGACCCGGCCGAGGTGGACAGTGAGGAGGATGGGACCGGCCTCCGGGCTCCGTACGAGCCGCAGTGTCCTGTAACGTGGTGTCCTGCGTCCCCACGGTCCCTGGAGGCGGCGTTTACACCGTGGGGACAGAGGCCCCGCGTGCAACGGGCGGTGGGAGGCCCCCGGCCTGGGGCTGGGGTTGTAGGGAGCGGCAGGGCCCGCCTGGGTCTGATGGCGGCGGCGCTGAGGGACCCGCTGCGGGTGAGTGGAGGGTCCCCGCAGCCCCCACTCACTCGGACCCCTACCCATGTGGCCCGGGACCCCCGACAGAGGGGAGGGGTTGCTCCCGGACTCTGCCGCTCCATCTTCGCTACTGGGACCCTGGGGTCACTGAAAGCCCAAGGTGCCGAGTCCTGGCCAGGTTTTTTGTGGAAAAGTTCTCATTCTGGAATCCAGCGGGACAAGGCGTGCAAAGCAGTTTCAGGCACAGGGACCAGGATGTGCACATGCTTGGCGGTGAAGCTCAGTTGGGAGTGTTCAGGGAACTGAAGGTCTCCCTGGTGCCTGGTGGACAAGAGCTTGGCCTGTCACCTGAGGGTGGCGGGAGCCACGGGAGGTTTGGAGCAGAAGAGGGAGGTGATCTGGCTCAGGTGTTCACAGGCTTCCTCGGGCTGCAGAGTGGAAAACAGACAGGAGAGTAACAGTGAGGGAAGAGAAAAGGAGGCACACAAGGATGCTACCTTAATATAGCAGTGGCTTGGCCAGAGCGGTGACTGGAGTTGGGAGAAGTGGTTGGAGCTTGGATCTGTCTTTTAAGTTAAGCCAGCCTGATTTTAGGTGTGTGTGGGGGAGAGAGAGAGAGAGAGGACAAGGAGGTGGGGATGTCCCCGTGGGTTTTTGGCCTCAGCGATTAGAAGGTGGAAGTGCTTCGGCTGAGATGGGGAAGTTGGTGGGTGGAGTGGTTTCAGGGAAGATCAGGAGGTGGATTTTGACCACGTGGAGACTGAGACGTCCCGGAGACTTCTGAGTGCAGGTCTAAGTTACGCTGAGGGCTTCCACTTGGAGACATCCAGTTGGCGGTAGCCAGCCTGTGAAGTGAGGTGGAACTCGGGTGCGGATTTAGGACGGAGCGTCTTTAGGGCGTGGTGATGGATGCCCCATGCGGGCAGCTGAGGACTGGCTGGTTCTTCGGGTACCTGGACAGGGGTGGTGGGTGTCACAAATTCAGGTGAAGGGAGGAGCAGCCACAAAGGAAGGGGTGTGTGGGAGAGGAGGGTCCAGAAGGGGCCTCCGGTCGCTGGGGTGGAGGCTGAGGCATATTGTAGGTGGAGGTAGATGACAGCAGGACCGGGGCTAGTGGCTATTCACCTCTCTAAGGCTCACCAGCCTTTCTTGGCCCCCTCTGTGGGGCCTGTGAGTTTCAGTTAGGATGGCAGGTTAGCTCAGTGGCAGGCAGGCAACTGGGAGTGTCGCAGGCCTGGGGTGGGAGGTGGTGGGCCTGGGCTTTGAGTATACATTAGGAGAGAAGGATACAGTGGCTGGGGAGGTGACAGCAGCAGACAGTCAGAGGCCAGGACATGCCAGAGACCCATGTCTGGCCTTGGTGGCTGAGAGTCAAAGGTAGGAATAGGCACAGTTTCAGAAACAATGAAGGAAACTCTGGGTGCCACCCCTGGCAGTTGGAATTCTTTGAAGTCTGGGTCAGGAAGGGGTACTGGTTGACCTCAACAAGTAGCCAGGCTCTGGACACCATTTGCAATGTGGCATGTGGGATGGCTGGGAGATGCCCACTGTGTGCCAGGGAATGGTGTGGGGTCTGGAGACGTGCAATACAAAGCCTGATGTGTGCATGCAGAGGAGATGAGTCAGTGGACTGCAGTCTGGTACTGGGGGCCCTTTGGGAGAAAGGGGGCCTCCGGTTTGGTGTTTCTGGGCGGCAGGATCTGGGGACCCAGGGGAATTACCTAGCAGGAGGAAGTGGGGCCCTACATGCCAGGCTAAGGGTTTAGACGGCATCTGTCTACCTGCCTGCTCTTTGAAGGGCAGTGAGCGATGGGACATGAGGAGACAGTGGCACCCGTGACACTGCATCTGGGGGGAGTGTTTGGGGAGAACGGTTGAGGGGTCGGAGCCTGCCCACCACAGAGGCGGTGTGATGCAGGGGGAAAGAGCTAGGTCCGTATGGGCTCATCTGTGCACTGCTGTTCGTTTTTCTACCACCCTTTGGTCTAGCTGACTTAATTGTCCTCATCATGGCAGGGCCGGGGGACCTTTGAGGACACTGCCGTGTACTTCTCTCAGGAGGAGTGGGGGCTCCTTGACGAGGCTCAGAGGCACCTGTACTGTGATGTGATGCTGGAGAACTCGGCACTTGTGGCCTCACTGGGTAAGGCCCTCCCAGCCTCCTAGGCTCTGTCTTTCCTTTTCTCCCAGAAGCAGCTCTGTTTCCCCGCAGCTGAGCGTGGGCGCTCCTTCCTCCCCGGGACCACCTGCTTCGTGTTTGCCCGCTCCTTTCTCTGAGGAGCCCCAACACCTGATTCCGAAGCCTTCTGGGGAAGGGCTCAGTCTTCGGAGTCTCAATCCGGCTGCCTACATTTGTCTGGATCCGTGGCACCTCTGTGCCTGGCTGTGCTGTGGACTGCAGACGCCGACGTGGTCACTGCTTGTGGAGACCACTGAGCTGTTCCTGGGAGCCGCTCCTCGGGAGCTGATTTTGTAACACTGGGTTTTCTTCCCAGTTGCAAAGATGACACGAGCTCCCTTTGGTCTGTCACTGGATAGGTTGCCCTGAGCTAGGCCACCCCCTTATCCGCTCTTTCTGCCAGGACTTGCATATTCCACGTCCTGTGTGGTTGCCCAACCACAGGAACAGGGCAAAGGACCCTGGGTGCCCATGTCTGCAGCCACAGCAAGAGAGGCTGGGAGGAGGCCTGGCTCTGGTGAGTGGGAGCTGGGGGCAGAGGTGACATTGTGGTGGGCTCACATTATACTGGGTACTTCCCCTGTGTCCACTGGAGCTTGTTGCTGGAGCCAGTAGCCCCACCCGACCCCCACCTTCCTTCTTCATTGAGGACAGACCACCTACTTGCCATTTGTCTTTTGTACCTAGGCCCTGACGACGGACAGCCTCACTGCTCTGATCTCCATTTCTGCTCCATTCCCCGCCTTTCCTCCTTTTGCAGGGCTGTCCCGGGTTAGCCTACAGTCCATGTGTCATGACATGTGTGTGTATCTTCATGTAGACTGAGAGCACCAGGTGCCCTGGGCTTTCCTGAGCTCGTGTCCTCTTTTCCTGGCAGAGCTCTCTCCTCTCCTGATGGAAGCTGAGGAGTGAGTTGGAATCTCTGCTTCTCCTCCCAGCCTGAACCTCACCCATGTTCTCACAGGTGATGGGCCCTTGCTTTCTGTGGCCTTCCCAGGCCCAGTCCTGCACCACTGGGTCTACCTCACCCCGACTTGATCTACAGACTCATTCCTGAATGTGTCAGACACACACCTGTGAAGGGGCTGCCCTCTCCCGACAAAGCCTACAGACACGTCACCTGCATTTCTCTGCCTTCAGACTACTGGTGTGGAGCGGAGGCTGGGGAGGCATCTCATGAGCAGAGTGTGTGCGCAGCAGCGCTCCCGCCCAGGACCCCCAAGGCAGGTCCATCCATCCAGAAGGCCAACACCTGTGACGTGTGTGACCCAGTGTTAAAAGACATATTACACCTGGCTGAGCACCAGGGAATACAACCCAGGCAGAAACCGTACACGTGGGAGGCACGTGGGAGAGGTTTCTGGCTCAGTGCAAACTCTCACCAGCACCAGAAGGAGCACAGTGAAGAGAAACCTTTCACATGCAGGGAGTGTGCTAAGGCTGTCCTGGACAGCCCTGGCCTCCAGCCCCAGGCCACCCACGGAGAGGGGACATCACACAGAAGCACCGAGTGTAAGGAGGCCTTCCCACCCAGCTCCATTTGGCAGAAACAGCAGGGAGGCCACACCTCACAGAAGCCCTTCAAGTGCAGCGACTGTGGGCAAGCCTTCCTGAAGGCCTTCGCACTCCTCAACCACCTGATCACTCACGCCAAAGAGACACCCTTCAGGTGCCCAGCAGGTGGAAATGCCCCCACGGAGAGCTCAACCCTGGTTCATCACCGAAAAACTCACACTGGAGAAACATCCCATGTGTGTAAGGAATGTGGGAAGGCGTTCAGCCACCTGTTTAGCCTGAGGACGCATCAGAAAGCTCACACTGGAAGAGTGCATCTCAGTTGCAGTGAATGTGGAAAAGTCTTCACCCGCAAACACTCACTCACTCAGCACCAGAGAGTTCACACTGGAGAAAGGCCTTACGCGTGTAACAAATGTGGAAAAGCTCGCCGCTACAGCTCAAACCTCTCTAAGCACCAGAAGGGTCACACTGGAAAAGAGCCGTCTGAGTGCAGTGGACATAGGATCACCTTCAGCCAGAGCTCCAGCCTCCCTCAGCCCAGAAAGGTCACAGCAAAGAAAGGCCTTAGGAATGTGGCAAGAGTGGATAAGCACTAGTGGGGACCTTCTCCTTGTTCCATAAAAGGACTCACTCCTGAGAAACTCCTATGAAAGGAACCTTTGTGAGGAAGCCATCAGCCAAAATTTGAAACTTGAGCATCCCACACCCCTACTGGGAGATTGGCTGTAGTGCCAGTGGTAAGTGGTAAGCTTGCAGGAGCTATGCTGCACTTTCTAACCTGTCCAGGTGCTTTGCCAGATTATGTCACTGCCAGATGCCCTCTCACCTCTACCAGCTAGCAGGTCCCCACACCACGTGCCTGTCATCTCAACATACTCAGGGAATGCAGGCTTGTGTTCTCATTCCCTGGAGGGAGCCATAAACGTTGGGAGTCCATTGGGGTCGCCTCATTTTCCACCTCTCCCCTGTCCCAGTGGCTCATGTGTTGCCCTGACGTAGTTCTCTCCAGGAGGATCTGAACTGGAGTCTGACGATGTCCAGAGGAAGCTTCCTTCTTCATGGGCATTGTTGAGTCTACAGATGATGCCTGCAGTGAACTGGTCCAGCCTCCAAATCACCCAGCCTTGGAACTGCCTGCCTCCAGAGTGTGATAATAAAGACCTTATTGCTGAAGCCATCTTTAATCCTGAGACTCCGTCCATTGTGTATGGGGAGAGATGGAGAACAGAATTGGGCTCTAATGGTGCCAAGAGAGGGAAGGGCTTTTGTGGGGGCCCAGACTTTGATAGTAGGACGGCAAGGAATAGCGTGCAGTCTAGGCCCCTGATGTCCAGAATCTGTAGGTAGGTATCTCTGGATTTAAGATCTACAGGGGCCATGTAGAAGCACAAGTGGGTGTGGACACACTGGGTTTGAGCTCAGGAAGACTGTGACAAACGTAGATGTGGCCGATGCTGTGCTTGGGCCACGCACATCATACCCACTCACAAGAGCTGAGTGTGTTCAACATCAGTGGGCAGCTTGAAATAGCCATGGTGGAATTTATACCACAGCAATTAGCAATAGCTCTCGGGGAAAAAATAACACACTTGAGAAAACCTGATTTGTAGTGTTTGCCAAACTTGCTGACAGTGACCTTCGCCACAGGAGAGACTCAGCTGTACAGGGGAGTCCTGCATGCTCTTGCCTTGTCCTCCAGAACAAGTGCGATGCCACTTGAGGGGTGTAACCAGGGGTGAGGTGCTCACTGCCAGACAATAATCTTGAGGTGGTTTGATTCCTACAGCCTCCCAGAGCTGCTCACTTCAAGGCCAACACTGCAAAGGCAGGAACCCTGGGACTGAGAGGAGGGAGGTCCTGCAGTCCAGGATTTTAGTGGCCCAGTCAGTATTCCAGGCGAGTGTGGTGGCCATTAGCCTTATCATATCCTGTTTTCTGCTGCCACTGAGGCACAGCTGTCCCCAGGTATAGGGGTCAGAGACGGTGGAATCAACATATGGTTGCCCCATTTTCTGGTTTTCCAAGAGGAGTGAGAGATCCATGTTTTTATGTGGAGACTTTTCATTTTATAAAGGTTGAAAACTACTTCCCCCAAACTTCAAAGTTTATAGGTATAAATACAAACTATATATATGGGTTCCATATGTGTTCCTGGACCAACACTTATGACTCTTAGAAAATAAGCAAACCAGGCTTCAGGGAGCCCAGGGGTCCCTGGGGGCCCCCAGACACGAAGGCTTTGGGCCCAGTGTTTACTGCACAGCATGTAGCAGGGACAGTGGCACTGCTGCTACTCCACTCAGGATGACTCTCTGCCCCCCCATCCTCCGCCAGTTCCCTGAAACTGACCATATGAGGGATGGCATTCCTGGCAGGCTTGTGGTCAGCCGAGCACGTGGCAGATGTGCCTGAGCTCTCCCCAGCATCCCAAGGTGTCAGGGAATCCCCTGAACTCAGACCATCCCTTCTGGGTGTAATGACTGTCTTCCACCAACTTGGGAGGCTTGGGATCAGAGTTACATTCAGTTAACCTTGGGGCCTCAGGCTTCCTAGCAAAAGGTGGAGACACATCATCAATGGCTCAAGTCCTTGAACCTGTGTTGTCAGCTGTGGTTAGACAGGCCTCATAACACTGCCCCTAGTGCATGGGTGAAGCCCTTCACCTACCTTCTACTCTCCCCACCAGGGCTCTGTCACACCAGCCAACTTACTGGAACCTTAATATTTCCCTGGTGATGCCAGAACATACTGAACAAAGGTGTGTTCGTTCTGAGCATCTGACTCCCCAGAGTACCAATTCATCCCTAGCATCACAAGATATCCAGGGACCCTTGGCCTGCTCAGGCCCACTCTCCTGGGTGTATCAGTTGCCTCCCACCAACATGGAAGAGTGGCTTGGGATAAGAATTAAAGTCCAGCTGAGACATGTGGAACTCAGGCCTCCAAGCAAGGTAGGGCAGACACCTGTCACCAGAGCTGAATTCTTTGTACCCCAAATGGTCTGCAATGTGTAGATCCTGTAAAATGAAGCCTTTTGGTGAAGAGTCCTTGATTTGGTGAAGTGTCCTTGACCTGAACCTGCCTTGTGGTCTCCCCAACAGGGCTCTGTGCAGGGCAGCCAGCCTGCGGGTGTATGTGTGTGGGGGGGTGTCTGTGGGTACATGATCATGTGCATGTGCCAGAACATCCAAAATAAAGCCCTTATGGCTCTGAGCATCTATGAACTGGGGCTACTGACATCTGTCTTGACTCTACGGGAAGGTTGATCTGTGAATGAGCCATGGAGGAAGGCAGCGTTAGTTGAGCCCCAGATCCACTTAGTGCCTGAAGCCAGATGCAAGTGGACTTTTGGGTTCCATGTACCAAAACTGACCAAAGCAATTCACAGAGGAAAAGGTAATTTTTTCAACCAACCAAATCAACAATTGGACAGCCATATATTACAACAACAAATTTCCACCCATACCTCAAGTCATGTGCAAAAGTTAACTCAAACTTGATCACAGACATACCTATAAAACTTATAACCATAAAAGTTCTAGAAGGAAGCATAGTGACCTTGGATTTGCTGAATTTCTTAAATATATCATAAAAAGCATAACAAGAAAAATACAAATCAAATGGACTTCATCAAAATTTTAAACTTTTGTATTTCAACAGTCCCTCTCAAGAAAATGAAAATGTAAGCCACAGACTGGGAAAACTATCTGTAAAACAAACACTAACAAAGGACTTGAATCTCGACTATATAAAGAACTCTTACAACTTTTTTGGGGGCCACACCACAGGACTTGTGGGATCTCAGTTCCCCAACCAGGACTGAACCCAGGCCACAGCAGTGAAAGCACCAAACCCTAACCACTAGACCACCAGGGAACTCACACAGCCTAGTTTTAAAAAATGGGCAAAAGTGACTTGAACACTCACACTTCACTAAAGAAGATATCTGGATGGCAAATAAGCACATGGCTTCCATGTAAAACGTGTTATTTATTTAAAGCTCACGGCACCCCCATAGGTGTTCTAGAGATACTGAGCCGGTAAAGGACACAAAATCTGGAGCTACACATCACAGCTGATAATTAGCTGTGTCTCACTGGACATATTACAAAGTCTCAGTTCCCCCTATATGTAATAGATTATTGATTGGTTGATTGATTGATTGATTGATTGGCTGTGTTGTGTCTTTGTTGCTGTGCACAGGCTTTCTCTAGTAACGGTGAGTGGGGGCTACTCTTCGTTGTGGTGCTCAGGCTTCTCACTGCAGTAGCTTCTCTTGTTGCGGAGCACGGGCTCTAAGTGCGCGTGTTTCAGTAGTTGCAGCACATGGACTCAGTAGTTGTGGCTCGTGGGCTCTAGAGCACAGGCTCAGTAGTTGTGGTGCATGGGCTTAGTTGCTCTGCAGCATGTGGGATCTTCCAGACCAGGGCTCAAACCCGTGTCCCCTGCATTGGCAGGAGGATTCCTAACCACTGCGCCACTAGGGAAGCCCTATAATAGATGATTGACAATGACTCCCCTATATTTATTATTTTTATTTTTGGCTGCGTTGGGTCTTCATTGCTGCATGTGGGCTTTCCCTAGTTGTGGCGAGTGGAGGCTACTCTTTGTTGCGGTGTGGGGCCTTCTTATTGCAGTGGCTTCTCGTTGCGAAGCACGGGCTCTAGGTGCATGGGCTTCAGTAGCTGTGGCACATGGGCTCAGTAGTTGTGGCTCACAGGCTCTAGAGTGCAGGCTCAGTAGTTGTGGTGCATGGGCTTAGTTGCTCCACGGCATGTGGGATCTTCCTGGACCAGGGCTTGAACCCATGTCCCCTGCACTGGCAGGTGGATTCTTAACCACTGCGCCACCAGAGAAGTCCCGATTCCCCTATATTGAATTGATGGCTTTGGCAGAGGTGCAGGTCTGCAGATCCTCAGAAAGTCTTCACACCCTCATCCCACATGGACTCAGTCATCAAAGCAGACTCATGGGCTTCCCCGCCTTTCAGGGTCTGGTGTCTGGAGGATATGATTTGTAGCCCAGGAGAAGAGCTTCCTGTCATTGTGGCTGGGGGTGTGATGTGAAATATCCTCTAGAACAAGAAAGCAGCAGCCTCGCCTCCTGGACCACTGGTATGTTTTCAGAGCCCTCTCCCTTCCCTGGGTGAGCTCTTAGCAGCCAAATCAAAAGATTTGGAACATAGAATCTTTCCGCCTTTCCCAGGAGAGCAGATATGCAAAGGAGGATACCCACTGGAAAGGAAGAAGTAAAAGTGTCTTTATTTGCAGATGACGTGATCCTGTATGTAAAAAAATCCTAAGGAATTCATTTTAAAAAGAAAACCTCTATAGTACATAAGTTTAGCAGGGGGCAGGATAAAACCCAAAATATATTAGCAACAATCTGAAAATGAAATTCATGAAACAACTCCATTCACAGTACCTTAAAAAAGATTTAAATGGTAATAAGTTTAACAAAAGAAGTGCAATACTTGTACTCTGAAAACTATAAAACAGTGCTAACAGAAACTACTGAGAGACATTCCATGTTCGTGGATTAGAAGACTTAATGTGTGGGACTTCGCTGGTGGCACAGTGGTTAAGAATCCGCCTGCCAATGCAGGGGACACGGGTTTGAGCCCTGGTCCAGGAAGATCTCATGCCGTGGAGCAACTAAGCCTGTGCGCCACAACTACTCAGCCCACACACCACAAGTACTGAAGCCCATGATCCGCAACGAGAAGCCACTGCAATGAGAAGCCCGTGCACCACAACGAAGAATAGCCCCCACTCACCGCAACTAGAGAAAAAAAAGCCCACATGGAGGAACTAAGACCCAACGCAGCCAAAAAACAAAACAAAACAAAAAAAAGACTCAATGTGTTAAAATGACAATACTCCCAAATTGATGCATAGATTCCATGCAATCCTCATCCACAGCTGACAGTTTTGGTAGAAACTAACATGCTGATCCTAAACTCATAGATATGCAAAAGACTTACAACAGCCAAAAGAATTTTGACAAGGATCAAAGTTGGATTTACCTTACCTAATTTCAAAAGTTTCTATAAAGCTGGGAATTCCCTGGTGGTTCAGTGGTTAGGACTCCCCACTTCCACTGCAGGGGACACAGGTTCGATCTCTGGTCAGGGAACTAAGATCCCGCAAGCCGAAGCAAGGCCAATTAAAAACAAAAAAGTTTCTATAAAGCTAAGGTAATCAAGACAATGTGGTGCTGGCATAAGGCCAAACATACAGATCAACAGAATAGATTTGAGAGTACCAAAATGCCCTTAATTGATTTCCAACAAAGGTACAATGTGGAAAGATGCCTTTTCAGCAAGTGGTTCTGGGAAAATTAGTTATTCACATGCAAAAAGATGAATTTAGATCCTTATCTCACACCATAGGTAAACATTACCACGAAAAAGACCATAAATATAAGAGCTAAAACTATAAAATTTATAGAAGAAAACAAAATTTTTGACTTTTGGTTAGGCAAAGAATTTTTTAGGTATGACATTATGACAATACATAAAAGGAAAAACTAATAAATTATACTTCAAATGTAAAATTTTGCTCTTCAAAAGACACCATTAAGAAAACTAAGGGACTTCCCTGGTGGCGCAGTGGTTAAGACTCCGTGCTCCCAATGCAGGGGGCTCGGGTTCGATCCCTGGTCGGGGAACTAGATCCCACATACATGCCGCAACTATGAGTTCACATGCCGCAACTAAGGAGTCCATGTGCCGTAACTGAGGAGCTCGTGAGCCGCGACTAAGGAGCCCACCTTCCACAACTAAGACCTGGTGCAACCAAGTAAATAAATAAATAAAGGGGCTTCCCTGGTGGCGCTAGTGGTTGAGAGTCCACCTGCCGATGCAGGGGACACAGGTTCGTGCCCCGGTGCGGGAGGATCCCACATGCCGCGGAGCAGCTGGGCCCGTGAGCCATGGCCGCTGGGCCTTCCCGTCCGGAGCCTGCGGTCCGCAGCGGGAGAGGCCACAACAGTGAGAGGCCCGCGTACCGCAATAAATAAATAAATAAATAAATGAATGAAAATTTTTTTAAAAATTAAAAGATGAGCCACAGACTGAGAGAAAATACTCGTGTATATATATACGGATTCTGAATATAAAATCTATGAAGAACTTTACAATTCAATGATAAGAAGACAACCCAATTATCATCACAGAAGATAAAGAGATGGTTAATAAGTACATGAAAAGATGCCCAACATCATTACTCACAAAAAAAATGTAGATTAAAACACCAGTAAGATGACTGCTTAATGGATAGAGAGTTTCAGTTTAGGATAATGAAAAATTTCTGGAAATGTGTAGGAGTGACAGTTGCACAACTGTGTGAATTTATTTAATGACATTGTACTGTATAGTTAATGGCACAGTCACTTTGGAAAATGGCTTTGGAGTTTCTAAAGAGTTAAACATAAAATTATCATATGACTCAGCAATTCCACTCCTAGGCATTTACCCAACAGAAATGAAAACATATGTCTACACAAAGATTTGTAAGCAAATATTCCTAGAAGCATTATTTATAATTGCCAAGAACTGAAAATAATTCAAAAGTCCATCAATTGGTGATGGACACAATTTGGTATATATGCACAAGACAATGTCATTCAGCAATAAAATGGAATAAAATACTGATACATGATATAAGGAGCTTCTTGGGGCAATGGGAATGGGGTAAGATAATGGCTGCAGAACTCTTTACATTAATTAAAAATCATTAAATTGTATACTTATACTGGGTGTATTGTTGGAGGGAGGTATTCCCTGGAACAGAGACCATCATGTTGCTTCTTCCAGACCAAACACTGTCTTCCCCAGGAGAACTCCAGGTCAGAAGCTTCAGAACAGAGGCTTCCATCATTTCATTTCACAGGGACATGGGGAAGAAATGCAAATTGAGTCACAGCTGGACACAGATGCTCCATGCCTTGCTGCTGTGCCTTTTTTCAGCCCAGTGGCTAATTTGGGACCACCTCTCAATTCAGTGTTCTCAATTCACTCCATCCACTAAATAGGACTCCAATATCAAAGGTAAATTGGTGATGGAGTCACTGTCAAACAGTACCAGGGCTGAATGACAGGAATGCACAAAGCCATCATGTTATGACTACTTGAAGCAGCTCCATCAAGGCATCGCTGAGATCAAATGCAGACTTCACAATGTCCATGAATAACGGGAACCTTACCCAGAAGGCCCCTTGCTCAGAGCAGGAGTGAAGTCCATGCCCTACTCAGTCACGGGAGAGCAGCACGATGTCATGCCAGTGGGTGCAGGGCCATCACCCTCCAGGGCACTGCAAGCAGGGAACAGGGGCTGCTTTATGCTGAGCAATTGTGAGGTGACCATCAAACACAGAAGGGCTTCTTCCCTAAGAGCCAGTGGTGCGACAGCTCTCCCAAAGTCCCCCAACAAGTCACAAAGTACAACACTGCCCCTTCAGGATTCCCCATGTGCAGGGCAGTCCTGGAGTGTCTCCTCTGGTGGCGGTCCTTCTATACAAGGTCCAGCTTCCGCCTGAAGGCCACTCATGTAGGCTCTTTCTTGAGTGTTAATTCTCTTATATTGATAAGGTTAAAAAAGAGGCTGATTATTTTAAATAAAACGTTAAAAAAGGGGGGTGGGGGTGGAGAGCTGAAGACTTTACTGTATTCCCTGCCCTCAGAAGGCTTCTCTCCAGAGTGAGGTTTCTGGCATTGGGAAGGAGGAAGTGTGGCTGACACCTCTCCCAGGTCAGCTGTGCACACAGGGTCCTTCTCCAGTGTGAAGCGTTCTACGCGGAACAGGCAGGAGCTGCAGCTTTTTGCCCTCCTACTTACCTCACTCACAACGTGGTAACTTGCTGCTGCAAAACACGATTAACTCTGAGAGGAGGCTTTCCAACACTAGCTGTACTCACTATGCCTTTCTCCGATGGGGACTGCATGAAACAGGTTTCATATTTTCCTGAAAGTTTTCATGTAGTTACTGCATTTGCACAACTGTTGTCTGGTGTGAATTTTCTGGTGCTAACAAGAGTGGAGCTCTGAATGGAGATGCCCGTTCTCTACACTTGTGAGTCCTTTATCAGTGTGAATGCTTTGGTACAGGGGGAAGTGCAAAATTTTGCTCAGAATTTTGGGCCGCACTCCCTGCCCTCATAAGGGCTTTCTGTGGGGCAAATATTTTGGTGCTCAATGGAAATAGAGGTCTGGCTGGAGGCTTTCTCATGTAACATTCAAAGGTGTGAACGTACTCCTGCTTTCTCAGGATGGAGACAAAGGTGAAGGCCTTCAAAATGCACTTGGGATTTTTTTTCCCATTCTTAAGTTTTTTCTGGTGGTAGAAAAGGGAACACCTCTCCATTTGCTGTGCATTGATCAGGTGTCTCTTTCAGTGTCAGTTCTCTGTGGATTCTGCAGAATGTGGAGCTGGCAAGGCCTCAGTGTCTGGTGACAGACAGGTGCTGTGCAGTGAAGGGAGTCCAGGCCTGGGACCCCTGACACTGTGCCCACCTTCCTCAGAGGGAACAAGTCAGGCTCATGGAAGAACAGGTTTTCAAGAACTACTTAAGGATATGTGAAGGGGAGGCCAATGATGGAGGACCCGGCCATAAGAGGGGAGAAAGAGAGAGGCTGCGAGGCAAAGGACCAAGAGGGGTTAGCCAGGGGACAGGAAGTCAGGGGAAATTAGGATGGAGTGTCAGAAAGATAGAAAAGAGGCATGGGTACTCACACTGATGCCAGGGCAACAGAAGACACAGGTCAGGTACCAGGTAAGAGATCAGCCCACTGCCACAGGCCCTTCCACACCTGTCTTGCACTCACCAGGACTGGTCTTCCATGGGTCTCTCTGGTCATGAACTGATTCGAGCCACCCTGTCCACCAGCCAGGTCCCCTTTCGATGTTCAAGGTGGGTGACCGCACTGGGGCGGGTGGAGACAGTAATTCTTAAGGGAGATCAAGGCGTTTGCGAGAGGTCAGCCAACCCCAGGTCAGGGTTGATTCACTCCATGACAGACCAAGGTGGATGAGGATTACTTATGCATCTGGGAGAACTGAACCTCACAAAAAATGAACACCCCAGGAAGGCCTCACTAGAAAAGCTCAGTGGCCCCTGAATCAATGACCATGTTAGTGCCCATAAAGCCAGTAAAGGCACTGACAAGGGGCAGCTGGCAGGAAACTTCCACGGGAGGAGGTGTGACAGAGGGACCAAAAAGTCACAGACCCTGACTGGTTCATCAGACCAGAAAATAACCAAGCTGGATGTGATCGGCTACTCGGGTTCTGATATTTTTGACCTTGGACCACAGCTGTCAAGGTCCCAAGGCAAAAGGTGTTGGGGGTTGTTTATACAGTAGTCTGGGAGGAGAGGGAGCAGAACATTGGACAGCACTCGGGCCAGCAGCACCTCTCACGGGGAAGCTGGCAGCCTGACCTGGTGCAGACAGCACCATATCCCAGCAGAAGCCCCACTGGGCCTCACTAAGGAGACCCACTCCTTCCGAAAGAAAGGCAGATGACCTTGTCCTCAAAGGTCACTGGGTCCTGCGACAGCAGGCAAGGGGCACATGAATGTGCTCTAAGCATCGGGCACTGGACCTGACACGCCAGTCTCTGTCCTGCCACACACTTCCCCTTATGTCTCCCAAACCCTGTCCCCTGACACACCTGCCCACCCTTTCGTATCTGAGAGCATGGGCCGTCCTCCTGGGTATGCACTCTCCCCATGTTCATTGGTGTTTGGACAGTGCTTCTCGTTTTCTGCACCCACCGCATCTACTCAGCTGTTGGTCCTTAGTCTGGACACCCCCGACTCACCTCAAGGCCTATCTGTAACAACCTAAGAGTTTCCTTCCAAAATCCCATTCTCAGCATCTTCCCTGGTCCAGGCCACCAGTGCACTGCAGTCTGGACATCAGGAGGCCAAATCAAAATCCCCTATCTGTTCACGGGCACATGTGTCACCTCCACCTAGAGGCCTCCAGACAACTCAGTCTCTACCCGTACAAACTCCAACTGCTAATCTTCCCCCAAACGTACTCCTCCTGCCAACCTCCAATCTCCATCTCATTCTTTATCTGAACACTTAGGGTGGTCCTTTACCCTCCACTAGGTTCACTCTCCACGTGTAACTGGAGGTCCCATCGACTCCACTTTGAAAGACGCATCCAGAATCTGAGTATCTCTCCCACCTCTCCTGCTTCTATTCTGAGCAGGCCACCCAACATATACCTGCAGCAGCAACCTCATGAAGCTGCCTGCTTTCAGCCCCACCACAACCCCTCTCCCACAAGGCTGCTCAGTGTGTTGACGCGGGATCCACTGGGATAGTTTCAAAATCCTAACTCAGATCATAGCCATCCATCTTCTAATGAAAAATCTCTGTGGCTCCCAGTATCCTCAGCCCGTCAACAGAGGTAGGACTCCTATCCTCACGCTCTCGGTTACCCGCAACGGAGACTGGAAAACTTTCCTGAATGCTCTCAGGTCAGCCTCACCTCCGAGGCTTCGCACATGCACATTCCTCCGCCTGCACGCTCCACATTTTATCACACTGGATTCTGAAAGGGAGACCCCCGACCTGTGAACGTTCCACTGTCCTGAACACCCAGGCCTGAGGCTGAGTCAGGGACTTGGGGCACTGGGGTTCGGAGTCCAGCCAGGTGGAGGTCAGGAGACTCTACCTCATCCGTGCCTAGTCGATCGGCTCGCCTTTCACGCCCGCAGTCCAGCTACATAATGGGTCAAGACCTCGGAATGGCTGGCTTTTGAGCCTGGGTCTTCTTCTCGGTAAAGCGGACACAACGCACAGGGCGACGACTCCGGGACGGCCACGGACACAGACGGGCCTTGACGGAGGTATCCGCAGGGCACCCCGGCGCCAGGCGGTCCCCCGACAGCCGAGGACACACGAGCTCGGGGAGGCGGAACGTTCGCTGCGGTCATGGGGCGTACAAGGCACAGCGGCTGGACCTCCCAGGCTCTCATACTTACCCTACTCCCGTTTCCGCGGGTCCGGGGAGCTTCCTGGATGCTCTCCACAGCCCAGCAACTACGTCCCTCCACGAACTGCCGACACAAAGGCGGGGCAAGGAAGCAATGGTCCGACCCCGGAAGTCCCGCCCCCGCCCGCGCGGCCGTTCCGGGAACGCCCCGCCCCCTTCCGTAGGTTATCATTGGCCCCTATCCTGGGCTCTCATTGGTCAACACTGGGTGCGGTCGCACGGCGAGGGCGTTTCTGGGTAATGTAGTTCGTGTCTCGTGAGCCGTGACGCAACGGGCGCCCTTCCTGATCACCTAGGCAACGACTAGGCGGCACCGCGATTGGCTCCGGGAAAAGCGTCATAGGCGGCCGCGAGCCTTGAACCAGTGAAGGGTCAGGATTCGGGCGTTTTAGCGTGGGCCGCAGGGGGTGGGGCGGGACTTCCGGCGCGGCCATTGCAGTCTTCGTTTTGCGGCGGGTGGGGCTATGCGCAAACCGTCACTGGGACGTGCGGCGAAGGGGGCCGGGGGGGACGTGCTGGAGCAGTCATCGCACCTTGGCAGTCACTTTTACCCTCAGCTGACGGCCCTTCCTTCCTGAGCCTCGGTTTTCCCGGAAGTGGAACGGACGCAGAGAGTCTCCGCGCCCCGCCTTCGTCCCACATTCCCGGGAGACAGCTCCTATATCATACTGGGGAAGACAAAGGCCTGAGTGCGACCGTCAGCCTGCGGTCACTCCACCCAGTGGGTGTGGGAGTTCGGATGAGCCCGCTGGGCTCGTCCCGGTCGCCGCCTGGCAGGGCCCCGCCCAGCCCACAGGTTGTGACCGGGCCTGCAGCGTCGCAGATGGACCCGGCGCAGGTGAGTGGCGGGTGCACAGGTCCTCACCTGCTGGGATCCACCCCTCCTGTGCCTGGAGCCCGTTAGAGAATGGTCGTGTCCCGAATTCTTCACCTGCACATGAGTCTGGGGCCCTGAGAGTCACTTTCCCCTAGCATCCGGAACCTAGGCCAGAGGTTATATGGAGCGGATCACGTGGGATAAGGTCTGGAAAGGTGCCCCTAGCACAGGGATCAGCATGTGCCAGTTGCTTGGAGGTGAGTATAAGGTGGAAGTGTTCAGGGAAACCACAGGTCTCCATTTCGTCTGGTGGAAATAACGAGCAGGGGAACTGGAAGCAGGCCTGGAATAGCAGAGTGAGGTGCTGGGCCTCTGTTCGCAGTGTGATTCGAGTCACGGGAAGTGTACAGCAGAGGAGGGAGGTGTTCTGACTCAGATCTTAACAAGCTCCCTCTGGGTGCTGGGTGGAGAAGAGACTGGGAGGTGGGGTGCGGTTGCAGGCAGGAAGACCGTTGAGGAGGAGACTGCAGTAGTCCAGGTGTGTGCTCTTTGTGGCTGGAGCAGAGAGGTGCCTGTGAGGTAGGAGAAGTGGTTGGCTCCTGGATGTGCTTTTTAAGTAGGACGGACTAGATTTCCTGATATGTGGCAATGAGGTATCATGGTTGACCCTGATAGGTTTTCCGGATCTGGAAGTTGGTGCGAGGAGTAGATTTCAGAGGGAAGATAAAGAGTTGGGTTTTGGCCTTATTGTATTTGAAATGGCCCAGAGGGACTTACCTGGTAGTCCAGTGGGTAAGACTCTGTGCTCCCAATGCAGGGGGCCCAGGTTCGATCCCTGGTCAGGAAACTAGATCCCACATGTGTGCCGCAAGTAAGAGTCCTCATGCCGCAACTAAGAAGTCCGCATGCCACAACTAAGAGTCTAAATGCCACAACTAAAGATCCCGCATGCCGCAACTAAGACCCGGCGCAGCCTAAATAAATAATAAATAAATATTTAAAAACAACGTCCCGGGGCTTCCCTGGTGGCGCAGTGGTTGAGAGTCCGCCTGCCAATGCAGGGGATACGGGCTCGTGCCCCGGTCCGGGAAGATCCCACATGCCGCGGAGCGGCTGGGCCCGTGAGCCATGGCCGCTGGGCCTGTGCGTCCGGAGCCTGTGCTCCGCAGCGGGAGAGGCCACAGCAGTGAGAGGCCCGCGTACCGCAAAAAAACAAAAAAAAACCAATGTCCCAGAGACTGCCAAATTGAGGTGCCAAGTGTGCTTTCTGCCACGTCCAGGCTGGAGACATCTAAGGGGTGGAGGCTTGTGCTTAGACACTGTGTGCAGCTCTGAGCTGGGTTCAGGATAATGACCAAGCCTCTGAGTACAGTGCAGACTTGGGATGAAAAAATGAAGCCCGGAAGTAACTGAGGCAGGATAACAGAGGGGCCCGAGGTTAGACTGTTTTACTCTCTGCAGCTCACCAGGCTTTTGTGGCCGTCCTCCTTGGGTCCAGGGGGTTTTTTCAGGCTATTGGAGTAGCAGGGACATAAAGGGTCAGCCCAAGCTAAGAGTTCCTAAGCCAAGAGTGGGAGCCAGTGGGTCTGGGATTCGTGTATTAGGAAGGGCAAGGACAGCTATGACTGGTGAGGGACAGCATGCGCACGGTCAGAGCTGGGAGAGGATAAGGGTGTCTGAGACCTTACTTATGGTTCTGGGGTGCAAGGTTGAAGCAACAGAGCAAAGAAGGGAGGCATTAAATAGAGGGGTGAGGGCTGTCTCTGTCAGTGGGAAGTTTTGGCAATCAGGGGCAGTCCAAGGTTAGTATTGGATTTTGCTTGCCTTTGTCGGCAAGCTATGTACATAGTGGTTTATGGGTACACTAGGGAGATGCTGGTGGTGTGGCCAGGGAGAGGGGCGATGGCATTGCGGGCTGTGGGGAGTGGAGATATGAGGAAGGTATGGTCCTATGTGTACAAGGTAAGGGAATGAGCCCTGGTACTAGAAGCTTAAGAAAGAAAAGAGAGCCCAAATTTTCTTATATTTGGGAGGTGTGACCTGGAGGACACAAGGGAAATTGTCCAATGGGGGAAGTGGGCTGTGTGCCAACCTAGAGCTGAAATAGCATCCACCTATCCACCTTCCATTTGTTCCTCTTGTTTGGTTTGGTCTGGATACGGTGGCCAGGGGGACTGTGAGGAGAGAGGACAGCAGTGGTGCCAGCACCTGTTGTCTTCTCTGAGGTGAGGGCCTGGAGAGGGGGGTGAGCTGAAGGCAGGTGAGGGGACGATGGACTGAGGGGGTCATGAGAAGAGGAGACGCCAGTGGTAGATGTGGCAGAACTCTGAGTCACAGGTCAAGGACCTGGATGTGCCACTGGACTATTTGTTTGTTATTCAGCCCACCTATTGGCCCCCTGGCTTAGCTGTCTCATCACTGCAGAGTCTGGTGACCTTCGAGGATGTGGCCGTGCACTTTTCCAAGGAGGAGTGGGGGCTCCTTGATGCAGCCCAGAGGCAGCTGTACCACAGTGTGATGCTGGAGAACTTGGAGCTCGTGACCTCACTTGGTAAGGCCCTTCTGTTCGGCCCGTCCTGGTGGCCAGCATCTGCCTTCTGCCCATAGAAAGCTCTGTTCATCCCAAAGCTGGACCGTGGACACTGCTTCCTTCCCAGGTTTCCTGTTGTAGGTGCTGTGAGTGCTGGGACTGGGCTGTATGCACTCCCTAAGCAGCCTGATGAGCAATCCTAACGGCTGTTATGTCCCACAGAGTCCTTGTGGGAGAAGAGGTTGGGGATCAGGCATTCCGGTCTGCCTAACGGATCCCACTGAGCTTGGCCAGTCCCTGGGGGGGTGACCTAGCGTGAGGCCACGCCTAGGTTCTGCCCCTTCCCCCAGAGACATTGTTCTTTTAGTGGCTTTACTGATACATACCATAACGTTCACCTTTTTTTTGGCTGTGTCGGGTTTTAGTTGAGGCAAGTGGGATCTTTGATGCAGCATGCAGGCTCTTTGTTGCAGTGCACAGGCTTCTCTCTCATTGTGGCAGGCAGGCTCCAGAGCACGTGGGCTCTGTAGTTTGTGGGACGCGGGCTGTCTTGTTAAGGCTCACAGGCTCAGTAGTTGTGGCACACAGGCTTAGTTGCCCTGCAGCACGTGGGATCTTAGTTCCCTGACCAGGGATCGAACCCATCTCCCCTGCATTGGAAGGTGGATTCGTTACCACTGGACCACCAGAGAAATCCCACGTTCACCTTTTTAATGTGTACAGTTTAGTGGGTTTTCATATGTTCTCATTGTATAAATATCACCATAATCCATAAAACTCCTAGAAGAGAACATAGGCAGTATGTTCTCTGACATAAATCATACCAGTTTTCTTAAGTCAGTCTCCCAAGGCAATAGAAATAAAAACAAAAATAAACAAATGGGACCTAATCAAACTTACAAGTTTCTGCACAGCAAACGAAACCATAAACAAAACAAAAAGACAACCTACGGACTGGGAGAAAATATTTGCAAATGATACAGCTGACAAGGGTTTAATTTACAAAGTATACAAACAGCCCATACAATTCAGTAACAACAACAAAAAATCCAGTTGAAAAATGGGCAGACACCTGCTGGGCCTGTGTGCCACAGATGCTAAGGCCCGCACTCCTGGAGCCCGTGCTCCGCAGCTGGAGAGGCCACCGCAACGAGAGGCCTGCATACCGCAGCGAGGAGTGGCCCCCCCTTGCTGTGGCCAGAGAGAAGGCCATGTGCAGTGGCAAGGACCCAGCACAGCCAAAAATAAAATAAATAAATTAAGAAAAAGAAAAAGAAAAATGGGCACAAGACCTAAATAGACATTTCTCCAAAGAAGACATACAGATGGGCAATACACACGTTAAAAGATGCTCATCATTACTAGTTATTAGAGACGTGCAAATGAAAACTACAGTGAGGTACCACCTCACACTGGGCAGGATGGCCATCATTAAAAAGTCTACAAGTAACAGATGCTGGAGAGGGTGTAGAGAAAAGGGAACCCTCCTACACTGTTGGTGGGAATGTAAATTGGTGCAGCCACTATGGAAAACAGTATGGAGTTTCCTTAGAAAACTAAAAATAGAGTTGCCATATGATTCAACAATCCCATTCCTGAGCACATATCCAGAGAAAACTCGAAAAGATATATGCACCCCAATGTTCACAGCAGCACTACTTACAATAGCCAAGGCATGGAAACAACCCAAATGTCCCTCAACAGATGGTAAAGAAGATGTGGTGTATATATACAATGGAATATTACTCAGCCTTAGAAAAGAATGAAATAATGCCATTTGCAGCAATGTGCATGGACCTAGAGATTATCATACTAAATGAAGTAAGTCATAAGGAGAAAGACAAGTACCATGTGAGATCTTATATGTGGAATCTAAAATATGACACAAATGAACATACCTATGAAGCAGGAACAGACTCACAGAAACAGAGAACAGACTTGTGGTTGCCAAGGGTGGGAGTTGGAGGAGGGATGGATTGGGAGTTTGGGATTAGCAGATGCACACTAGTACATATTGGATGGATAAACAAGGTCCTACTGTATAGAACAGGGAACTGTATTTAGTATCCTGTGATAAACCATAATGCAAAAGAATATGAAAAAGAATTGTACATATATGTGTAATTGAATCACTGTGCGGTACAGCATAAATTAACACAACATACTTCAATTAAAATTTTTAAAATTAGAGGTAATAAATAAATATCACCATACTCTAATTTTAGAACATTTTCATTACCTAAAGAAAAACTTTGTAGCCTTTAGCAGTCACTCTCCATCCCCCCTCATCCCTTCCTCCTGAGTCTTAGGCAATCACTAATCTACTTTCTGACTATATAGATTTGCTTATTCTAGGTGTTTTATACATTTTTCTGTGACTGGCTTTCACTTAGCATAATGTTTTTGAGGTTCATCCACATTGCAGCACATATCAGTAATATGTTGTTCATTTTTATGGCTGAATAATATTCCATTGTATCGATATACCAGTTTTTTTAATCCATTCATCAGTTGATGGGCATTTGGCTTGTTTCCACTTTTCAACTGTTACAAAAATTATGGCTGTTATGAACGTTCATGTACAAGTTTTTGTGTAGATATGTTTCATTGCTCTTGGGTAGATACATAGCAGTGGAATTTGCAAACTGTTTCCCAAATTAGCAGCACCATTTTACATTCCCAGTGCAGTGTATGAGTGTTCCAATTTCTCTACTTCCTCATAAACAGCTTGTTACTATCTTTTTTCTTATAGCTATCCTGGTGGGGTGGTATCTCATTGTGGTTTGAGTTTGCATTTCTCTAATGACTAATGCTGTTGAGCATTTTTTCACGTACTTATTGGCCATTTGTGTATATTTATCTTTCTTTGAGAAATGTCTTTTCAAGTTCTTTGTCTCTGTGTCCATGCCTCTGGTGAGGCCCCTTTACTCTGTGGCTTGCTGGGCCCTGTCCTGCACAGTGAGCCTTTCACTCTTACTCTGGCCCCCCTGGCCTATCAACAAACCCTTGGGCCCATTTCTGTATGTGTCAGTCACACATTTCTAACGAAATCACCCTTTCCACTAAGTGGAACACTCAGTTAACCAGAAATTTCTCGGCTTTCAGGTTGTTGGCATGGAGTGGAAGATGAGGAGGTACGTTCCAAGCAGGATGCTTCTGTAGATGTGGTGTCACGGGTCAGGATTTTCAGTGCACATCCTTCCACCCAGAAGGCTGACAGTTGTGACATGTGTGACCCATTCTTGAAAGACATTTTGCACCTGGATGTACACCAAGGAACACACGCTGAGGAGACTCCCTACACATGTGTAGCATGTGGCAGAGAGTTTTGGTTTGGTGCAAACCTTCACCAGCAACAGAAGGAGTGCAGTGGAGAAAAGCCCTTCAAATGGGACAAGGACAGGGACTTGTTTGTGCAGAGCTCAATAGTCTGTCTATCAGAGAAGCCCTTTACATGTGGGTTAGGTGGTAAGGATGTCTCGGACGGCCATGACCTCCTCCCACACCCAAACACAGATGGCAGCGGGAAGCCCCACAGCAGCACAAAGTGCAGGGAGGCCTTACCACACCCTTCCAGTCTTGGGCAGCTCCCAGAAGTCCATGCCTCACAGAAGCCCTTCAAGTGCAGTGACTGTGGAAAAGCCTTCCCGAAGAGTTCTGTCCTCCTCAACCACCTGAGAACTCACTCTGAAGAGATACCACTTAGATGCCTAAGAGTTGAAAATTCCTTAGAGGAGAAATCAACTCTTGTTAATGACCAAAAGTTTCACACTGGAGAAACATCTCATGTATGTAAGGAGTGTGGCAAGGCCTTTAGTCACCTGTCTAAGTTGAGGAAGCACCAGAAATTTCATACTGGAGTAAAATACTATGAGTGCAGTGACTGTGGGAAAACTTTCAGCCACAAACTCACACTTGTTCATCACCAGAGAAACCACACAGGAGAAAGGCCTTATGAATGCAGTGAATGTGGGAAAGCTTTCAATAACAGGTCACACCTCACTAGGCATGAGAAAGTTCACACTGGAGAAAGACCTTTTGAGTGCAGCAAATGTGGAAGAGCCTTCAGCCAAAGCTCCAATTTCCTTCGGCACCAGAAAGTCCACACCCAAGTAAGACCTTATGAGTGCAATCAGTGTAGCAAAGCCTTCAGCCGCAGCTCTGCTCTCATTCAGCACTGGAGGGTTCACACTGGAGAAAGGCCTTATGAGTGCAGTGAGTGTGGGAGAGCTTTTAACAATAACTCCAACCTTGCTCAGCATCAGAAGGTCCACACTGGAGAACGACCTTTTGAATGCAGTGAATGTGGAAGAGACTTCAACCAAAGCTCTCACCTCCTTCGACATCAGAAAGTTCACACCGGAGAACGGCCTTTTGGATGCAGTGAATGTGGGAAAGCCTTCAGCAATAGCTCCACCCTCATTCAGCACCAGAAAGTACATACTGGTCAAAGGCCTTATGAGTGCAGTGAATGTAGAAAAGCCTTCAGTCGCAACTCCAGCCTGATTCAACACTGGAGAATTCACACTGGAGAAAGGCCTTACGAGTGCAACGAATGTGGGAAAGCCTTTGCTCACAGTTCCAGTCTCATTGAGCACTGGAGAGTTCACACAAGAGAAAGGCCTTATGAGTGTAGTGAATGTGGGAAATTCTTTAGCCAAAACTCCATTCTTATTAAACATCAGAAAGTTCACACTGGAGAAAGGCCTTATGAGTGCACTGAATGTGGGAAGTTCTTTAGCCGCAAGTCCAGCCTCATTTATCACTGGAGGGTTCACACCGGGGAAAGGCCTTATGAGTGCAGTGAATGTGGGAGAGCCTTCAGCAATAACTCTCACCTTGTTCGTCACCAGAGAGTTCACACACAAGAAAGGCCCTATGAATGCAGCCAATGTGGGAAAGCCTTTAGTGAAAGATCCACACTTGTTCGACACCAGATAGTTCACACCAGAGAAAGGACTTATGAGTGTGGCCACTGTGGGAAAATCTTCAGCCGCCTCTGCAACCTTGCTCAGCATAAGAGGATTCATACCTGAGTGGAGCATTGTAGAAATGATCTTCATGAGAAAATCTTCAGCTATGTCAAACTTCATGCAGCAGAATACTCACAAAGAAATTACCTAATGTGTCACTAACGTGGAAGAGCCTTCAGAAGTTACTCTCCCCTTTTTGAGCAGCCCAGGAACCCAGGCAGCACTGTCTCGCCTCTGGAGCATAAACCTCTTTCTAGCTGCCTGGATCCAAATATTTGCAGCAGTCACCTACATATACATGGAGAGAACACCTCCCTTTGCCTCCCTTCTCCTTTCCTGGAGGGTGTTGGGATTGTCCTAGGCTCACTGGAATGGCTTCATTCCCATTGCCTCTGAGAGGGTTAAGGAATGAACTGACCCCATGCCGGTTGAGAGATTAATTAATCAAGACACATGACAGTCCTAAATGTTAATATACCTAACAGTGCTTCAAGGTACATGAAGCAAAAACTGATAGAACTGCAAGGAGATATAGACAAATCCACAATTATAGTTGGAGATGTCCACATCCATCCCAGATAATCAGTAAGGACAGAGAAGACGAACAACACTGCCAACCAACTTGACCTAATTGACATTTATAGAACATTCTGTCCAATAAAGGCAGAATACACATTCTTTTCACGGGCACATAGAACATTTACCAAAATGGAGCATCTTCTGGGCCACAAAACAAGGCATGATAAATGGAAAAGAATTGAAATAATACAAAGTATGGACCCTGACTATGAGAGAATTCAATAAGAAATCAAGAATAGTATGATGTGTGGAAAACCCTCACTTGGAAACTAAATAGCACACTTGTAAATAATCCATGGTCAAAAATGAAATCAAAAGAAAAATTAGAAAGTATTTTGAATGAAAATGAAAACAGGATATCACAACATATGGAATGTACCTAAAACAGTACCAAGGGAGAAATATTTGTGTGTGTGTGTGTGTCTCCATGTATACTGGTGAAATATGAATAAGCCCTATGGAGTGTAAAAAAGAACCATTAAATGCTCAATTTTTAAAAAGTTACAACAAAAGAAGCAGCCATGACAAATACAAGCCATGATAACTTCTTCCCATCACTAAAAGGTAAAAGCCAATTGCAGAGGTCACCTGAGCCCCCAGGAGACAGAAATGCAGAACATCAGGAGGGGCCTTATCGACAAACTCGGGGCCCCTCCACAGCCCTGCTCACAGTTGCCAGTTGTGTGTTTCTTAAGGGATGTCTGTCTCCCCGTGTCTTAGTCCATCCCAACGGACAGAACAAAAATACTATAAACTGGGTGGCTAATAAATAATAGAAATTTCTCACAGTTCTGGAGGCTGGAAAATCCAAGATCACGGTGCCAGCAGATTTGGTGTCTGGTGAGGATCCCGGTTAATAGCTGTCTTCTGTGTCCTCACACAGTGGAAGGAGAGAGGGAGTTCTCAGAGGGTCTCTTTTATGAGGGCACTAATCCCATTCATGAGGGTTCCTCCCCCATGACCTAATCATCTCCCAAAGGCCCCCACCTCCAAATACCAAACATTGAGGGTTAGGTTTTAACCTATGTATTTTGGGGGGACACAACATTCGGTCTGCATCACCTACTAGAATGTCAGTTTCATGCAGGAGGGTCCCTGCTGGGTGAGTTCAGCCTCCAGAGCACAGCAGCAGCTTACGCAGCCTGGGGTAGGTGTGTGAGCACTCGGAGTGCAGGACGGGGGACACACTACTTCTTCCCTGTGCTCTCCTACCTTCCTCCCCAGAGTCAGCTCTGAGGACGGGGCTGTGGTCTGGGCCCAGCACAGTCCTTCAGAGCAGCCAAACATTCCCTGGGGTCCTACTGTGTGCCAAGCTCTTGCCTGAGCCCTGTGGTCGATACATTTCATCTCCATCTGATGTGCAGTACAGAGATTTAACGTGCAAACAGACTAAAGCAGCGTCCTTGCAGGGTGGCTGGAGCTATGGAGGAAATGAAGCAGAGCTGACGACGTGGTGGCTGCTACTGCAGATTGGTTGGGAAGAGCTGAGGAGGTGACTCCAGGGGAAGGGTATACCAGCCAGAGGGAACCATAGTGCAGAGGCCCCAGGCAGGAATGAACAATGAGGAGACCCAGTGGCCCATGAAGAGAAGGCCAAGAGGTCAGGAAACAGGTCATGCCGCCCCTTTTGGCTGGGGTGAGGAGTTTGGTTTAGTCTACCCTACCCCCACTTGTTTGTCATCTGAGCCCTCCTCGGCTCAGCTGGACTCTTAACTGTGCTCCCACACAGACGGCCATGCCAGGGGCAGACAATTATTACAGGGAGAAGGGCCTGAGCAGGCCTGTGGGTGGGCATATGCCTTGTGGTGTTGGAGAGACACTGAGCAGACTGGCCAAGAACTCTGTAGGGTCCTACCCCATGTGGCCACCACCCCTCCTGCCATCAGGGGGTGGGTGAGAGGAATCACTGAAGCTAAAGGAAGCAGCGGTTTCCAACCCCAACCCACAGTACTGGCTGAGCACCATGGCCCGAAGCCCCTCAAGTCCAGGGTTGGTGGCTCTCTCCCCAAACATACCTCCCAGCTAACATTTCCTTCTTGACATGAAGCACAATTTCTAGACCAGGGACACAGCTACAACCACATAACAAGTTTCGCTGAACTGACACTTTATTTACCTTTTGAAAAAAGTTTCCAAAATTTTAAACATAGATCTGGATCCATATGTTGATTCAACCACTTCTTTCCCTGGAGCCCTGGGACAGCGGCAGCAAAAACAGCCAAAGCCATGGTGTGCAGAGACATCAGGAACACTAGCTGGGTCACAAAAGCCACATCCTAGGACTACAGGATCTTCTTAAAGTCCCAGGGTGATGGCCATGAGGTGAACATGCCCGGAAAGGCTCTGAGAATCCAGGAAACCTGTAGATTATTTGCTGACAGTGACCTTAGACACACGGAACAGGTTTGCAATTCCTGAGAAATTCTGCATGCCGCACCCTGTGAAACCATGGTTCCTGGAACATTTGTGGGTGCCTCTTTAGAACCAGCTCAAACCCTCTCGTTTACCAGACTCTCCACTCCACATGACCTCACTCAGTGCTTCTGTGTCCACTTACTCTTTCCAACAGGCCCCTGTAGGACTTATGGCGAGTCTAGAACTTACCTCCACGTTCTCGATTTCAGAGGGCATGGCTTCTGAGCTGATTCTGGAAACAACTTCTTCTGACCAATGCTGGAGATTGCAGAACATTCCCTGGGAACAAGGAACCCAGGTGCTTGTCTCTAGTCACACAGGGATCTTATACCAACCACCCCATTCTTCAGGTGACCTCTGAATCCTCAAGTAAACCTGACATCCAGGCTGAAGATTTATCCACAAAGCCCTTCAATATTTCCCTGGAGGTCTCAGGCACCAGTGCAAATTAGGCCAACCTTGACTGGAGCTGTCCTCTGCCATCCTGCTGTCCCCATTGAGGCAGACAAAAGTCAGGGACCCCCACAGAAACCGTTCCCTCTATCCGTGAGCCCAATTTTGTTCTCAATCCTTCCACACATAGATCCCAAAGATTAAGGGTGGTTTAAACAAAAAGGCCTTTATTACCAGACATTCCAGAGCAGTGTGAGCCAGTTCCAGGGTTGGATAAATGCACGACAGGGACCAAATGTAGTGTCAACAGTGTCCATGAAAATGGTTAACCTTCCCTGGAAGGCCCCAGCAGCCACTGCTCAGCTACTCTTGGCCAGAACTAGGTCATGTGCACACCTAAACCAGTTGGAGGGGGAGAGAATAAGACCCATTATGGGCTCCACCACTCATGATTCTCTCCTTTATCAAGTGGGGAACACAGAGGTCAGCTTCCCTGAGCACACACAGTGGCTGATGCACACCACGGGGACCCGCCAGGTGGTAGAAGTGGGATGGTTTCTGTCACAGAAACTGGCAGTGACTCAACACTGCCAACAGCCTGGGCAGGTGAGAGTGCAACACAGCTCCTGAATGCTTCCCATGTACCTGGCACCAGCCCAGTGTGGGTGCTGGGGTGTGACATGTTTAGCTTTCAAATGGCTACTCTCCTCAATCTCCTTTCTGGAGTGAGACCTTGCATGTTGAACAAGGTGCCAGCCATGGCTAAAGGTTTTCCTACATCCCCGTCCTCCTATGGCCTTTCTTCAGTGTGGACTTTCTTGTGCTGAAGGAGGGTAGAACTATGTTTAAAGGCTTTCCCACATTCTGTACATTCATAAGCCCTCTCTTCAGTGTGGAACTGCTGGTGCCGATTCCGGTAGGACCTGGTAGTGAAGGTTTTCCCACACAGGCTGCACTCGTAGGGACGTTCTCCAGTGTGGACTTTCCAGTGCTGATACAGCCCAGATCGGGTCACGTAAGTTTTCCCACATTCACTGCACTCATAGGGCCTCTCTCCAGTGTGAACTCTCTGGTGAAGAATGAAGCTATGGTTGTATTTGAAGAATTTCCCACATTCCCTGCACTCATAGGGCCTTTCTCCAATGTGAACATTCCGGTGCCGAATGAGAGTAGACAGAACGCTGAAGGACTTCCCACACTCGCTGCACTGGTAAGGCCTCTCTCCAGTGTGAATTCTCTGGTGCAGAACAAGTGCATCTTTGCGGTTGAAGGTTTTCCCGCACTCACCACACTTGAAAGGTTTTATGCCAGTATGAACCTTCTGATGCTTCCTCAGTTTAGATGGGTAACTGAAGGCCTTCCCACACTCACTACACACATGGGATGTTTCTCCAGTGTGAGTTTTTCGGTGATGAACCAGGGTTGAGCTCTCCGTGGGGGCATTTCCACCTGCTGGGCACCTCAAGGGTCTCTCTTTGGCGTGAGTGATCAGGTGGTCGAGGAGTGCAAAGGCCTTCAGGAAGGCTTGCCCGCAGTCGCTGCACTTGAAGGGCTTCTGTGTGTCGTGGGCTCCCTGCTGTTGCTGGCGAGTGGAGCTGGGTGGGAAGGCCTTGCGCTCGGTGCTTCTGTGTGGTGTCCCCTCTCTGTGGGTGGCCTGGGGCTGGAGGACGCCTAAAGTGGCAGGGATGTCCTTCCCAGACACCCCACACAGAAAGGGGTTCTCTGACAGGTGGACTCTGTGGCTCTTCACCTGCTCAGGAGGGGCTTCCTCATCCCGCAGTCTACACAGAAAACCTGAGACAGAAGAGTCAGTCACTGAGAGCTGGCTTAGACGGAAGAGGCACCTTCATCACCAGTGCATGTCGGACACACCCATAAAGGAGTCCACAGAATTGCCAGGAGGTTGCAAGGAAAGGTCTGGACGAGGAAGGGCTGGCCCAGTGGAACAGGGCTCTGCCAGAGCCCAGAATAGGGGAGACCTCAACAGGGACCAGGACACAAAGATGGGAGCAGTGCAGGGAAGGGATTCAGGGCCTCCAAGTCACTCCTGTGCAAAGGGTATTGGCAGGGCCTTAGCTGCTGGGGACAGCAAGCACTGTGAAGAGGCTGTGTCTACTCCAACGAAAACATGACTGTGACACAGTAGCTGGTGCTCAAGTATTACTGAAGGATATGTACGCATCTCAAATCACACACACAGGAGGTCACAGTTGACAGCTCTGCACTGGCACAGAGGAGAGGAAATGACAAGACACAGAGGCCAGAGAGGTGGGTCATCCAGAGCCATGGTAGAAATAGCAAGACCACACAGTGAGTCCACAAGAGGGGAGAGGAAAGGTGGGAATAAGGTGTGGTCACTGGCCCCAGCACCAAAATGCCAGTGTACTCAGATACCCATCACTGCAACTAAGGCACCCCCTAGCCCCATTCACCAAGACCAGGACCCATCCTGGCCTCTGCTCTGCTGACCACAGTCATATCCACCACGTTGGGCACCCAGGGCTCTTCCTCACCCTTCATTTGGGCCACCTCACCCTTCATAGGGACCTCAAAGGTGCAAAGCCTAGGAGGTAGAAAGGTAATAAGATGCCAGCCCAAATCAAGGCTGTCCCTACACATACCACAGGACGCTCATGTCACCATGGCAACCAGGAAGGAAACCAAGTATTAGAACATGAACCTCTTCTGTACATTTTTTTAAAAAATTGTCAGAGAAGCAATTGTCATGTTCATTTTTTTAAATTTATTTTTTAAGTTGAAATATAGTTGATTTACAATGTTGTATTAGTTTCCGGTGTACAGCAAAGTGATTCAGTTATATAAATATACATATATATTCTTTTCCATTATAGATCATTACAAGATACTGAATATAATTGCCTGTGCTATACAGTAGATCCTTGTTGGAACCTCTTCTGTACATTTAAAAATTTGTTAAGAAGGTAGATGTCTGGTTTATTTGCTTTACCACAATTTTTTTAAAAAGAGCCTCCTGTGAAGCAAAACTGACATAACTAAAGAAAGAAACAGACAAGCAATAATATTTAGAGACTTCAATTTCTAACTTTCATATATGGATAGAACCACTAGGCAGAAAATGAACAAGGATATAACACATGAATAACACTAAAAATCAACTAGACCTCCAAGACATCTATAGAACATGCCACCTAACAACAGCAGAGTACATATTCTCCTCCATTCTCACATGCACATGGAACATTCTCCAGAATAGACCATTTGCTAGGATATAAAACAAGACTCAGTAGACTTCAGACGATTGAAATTATACAAAGAATGTTCTCTAACTACAAACGAATTAAAACATAAATCAACAACAGAAGGAAATTTGGGAAACTCATAAGTTTTTAAAAATTCATTCCCATTATGGTTTATTACAGGATATTGAATATAGTTCCGCTGTGCTATACAATAGGACCTTGTTGTTTATCCATTCTATATATCATGGTTTGCATCTGCTAGTCACAAACTCCCAGTCCATCCCTCCCCTGCCCCCCGCTTTCCCTTAGCAACCACAAGTCTATTCTCTATGTCAGTGAGTCTGGGAAACTCACAAATTTATGGAATTTAAATTAAGTACTCCTAAATAACCACAAGGAAAGTTACAAAACATTTTGAGATGAAAGAAAAAGAGAACACAACATACCAAAAGTTATTGGGAAAAGTATTGCTTAGAGGGAAAATTACAGAAACATCTCTGAGCTGTCTTATTCACAACACTTCTGACACCACACGCATGGGGGCTTTTCCACACCATTTCTCCAGCTCTCTGACACCAACTGGGTGTTCAAGGATTCAATTCAATTCTGACACCAACTACCTGGAATTAACATCAGATCCCACAGGTTATGGATGCAGTCCCATAGACTGCCCCCACTTCAGACATCAACGGAAAGTCCCAGGCCTCCTGTACTTTCTGACCAACTGACTATAAATCTGGGATTCTCACAATTATTGATTCCTCCTCAGGTTCAATGATTTGTTAGAACAGATCAGAGAACTCGGGAAAAGAGTTTGCTTACTATTACCAATTTATTTTAAAGGATACAACTCAGGAACAGCCCAATGGAAGAGATGAAAAGGTCAAGGTATGCCAGGGGTGGGGATTGAGGACATAGGGGGTAAGAAGTGTCCATGCCCTTGATGGCACCATTCTCCCAGCATCTCGCTGTGTCCACTAACCCAGAAACTCTCCAAACTGGTCATTTAGGAGTTTTTATGGATGTTTTATCACATAGGCATGATTGATTAAATCACTGGCCGTTGATGACTGGCCCCATCTCCAGCCCCTCTCCCTTCCCCAAAGGTCAGGGTAGGGAGGTGGAGAGGAAGGGTTGGGAGTCGCTGAACATCCAACCTTACAATCATGCCTTGGTCTTGCTGGTGACCATTCCCCATCCTGAAACCATCTAGGGGCCCCCAGCCACCGTCAACCCATTAGCATACAAAAGACTCTCTTATCACTCCAGAGATTCCAAAGGTTTTAGGAGCTGCATGCCAAGGAACTGGGAACAAAGACAAAGTATATATTTCTTATGTCACAACACACATATTAAAAAAAAGATCTCTATATGTGTAACTGAATCACTTTGTTGTACCCCTGAAACATTGTAAATCAACTACACTTCAATTAAAAATAAACTTAAATTTTTTTTAAAAGAATCTTCAACCAATATCCTAACTTTATACTTCAAGAAACAACAACAACAAAAAGCAACCCAAAACTAGAAGAAGGCAGGCAATAAAAAAGAGCAGAGATAAACCGACTGAAGAAGAAACAGAACAGCTGAATAGACTTTAAAAAAAAAAAAAAAAAGGGCTTCCCTGGTGGCGCAGTGGTTGAGAATCTGCCTGCCAATGCAGGGGACACGGGTTCGAGCCCTGGTCTGGGAAGATCCCACATGCCGCGGAGCAACTGGGCCCGTGAGCCACAACTACTGAGCCTGCGCGTCTGGAGCCTGTGCTCCGCAACAAGAGAGGCCACGACAGTGAGAGGCCCCCGCACTGCTATGAACAGTGGCCCCTGCTTGCCACAACTAGAGAAAGCCCTCGCACAGAAACGAAGACCCAACACACCAAAAATTAAGAAAAATTAAAAAAATTAAAAATTCCCTCATAGGAAAAAAAAAACAACCTAGGCTGAGATGGCTTCACAGATTAATAATAACACAGGAATAAGAATTAACATCAGGGGACTGCCTGGTGGTCCAGTGGTTAAGAATCCGCCTTCCAATGCAGGGGACTTGGGTTGGATCCCTCGATGGGGAACTAAGATGCCACATGCAGGGCATCTAAGCCCGGGAGCCACAACTACAGAGCCCACATGCTGCAACTACTGAGCCCATGTGCCACAACTAGAGAGCAGCTCACGTGCCACAATGAAAGATTCCACGTGCCACAACTAAGACCCGACGCACCCCAAAATAAATAAATATATTTTTTTAAGAAAAGAATTAACACCAATATTTCACAAACTGTGCCAGAAAAAGAAGAGAAGGGAACATTTCCCAACTCATCCTCTGAAGCCAAAATTATCCTCATACTCAATCCAAATAAAAACAAACCAGAAAAGAAAACTACACCATTGATAACTCTTATGACTATAGAAAATCAATTACTGTAATATACCACGTTAACAGAATAAAGGACAAAAATCACATGGTCATTTCAATAGACATGGAAAAGCACTGCACAAAATCTAATGACTTTTCTCTACAAATGCCCTCAACAAACAAGAGAAGGGAACTTCCTCACCTGAAAAGGGCATATGCAACAAACCTACAGCTAACATCATACTTATTAGTGAAAGACTGAACGCTTTTCCCATAAGATCTGGAACAAAACAAGGATGTCTACCCTTACAACTTATATTCAATAAAGTACTGAGGTTCTAGCCGACCAAGTCACTTAAGCAAAGGAAGAAGTAAAAATATCTCTACTCACAGATGACATGACATTATATAGAGAGAAAATACCAAGGAATCCAGCAAAAAGAATAACCATTAGAACTAATCAATGAGTTTAGCAAGGTTGCAGGATACAAGATCAGTATATAAAAATCAATTATATTTCTATACACTAGCAATGTACAATCTAAAATGAAATTAAGGGGCTTCCCTGGTGGCACAGTGGTTGAGAGTCCGCCTGCCAATGCAGGGGACACGGGTTCGTGCCCCGGTCCGGGAGGATCCCACATGCCGCAGAGCGGCTGGGCCCATGAGCCATGGCCGCTGAGCCTGCACGTCCGGAGCCTGTGCTCCGCAACGGGAGAGGCCACAACAGTGAGAGGCCTGCATACCGCAAAAAAATCAATAAATCAATAATAAATAAATAAATAAATAAAATGAAATTAAGAAAGTAATTCCACTTAAAAGAGCATCAAAATGAATAAAATATTTAGAAATAAATTTAGCTTTGTACACTGACAACACTTCAAAAAAATACAGAGCTAAATAAATAGAAAGACATCCATGTTCATGGATTGAAATACATTAAGGTGGCAATCCTGGGAATTCCCTGGTGGTCCAGTGGTTAGGACTCCACGCTTTCACTGCCAAGGGCACGGGTTCAACCCCTGGTCGGGTAACTAAGATCCCACAAGCCACTCAGTGCGACAAAAAAAAAAAAAAAAAGATGGCAATCCTGCCCAAATTGATCTACTGATTTAAATTCGTGGCTCACGCCTGGCCCAGGGAGGCCCCTATAAAACTTCTTTTGTTGGAAGAAGGCAAAAACCAGAGCAGAGAGGGCCCACAACTTCAGCAAAGTCATGCGGCCAGAAAGAGGAAGAGCTGCATAGGATTTGTTAGGCAAACTGTAGCCATCTGAACCCCAAGCCCCACTCCAGGAGCCTGTAGGGCAACAGGTGTTGCGGCTGCCCACAGAGCTGCTCAGAGAGAGGCAAGGGAAGAGCACACAGCCTCTGTGGGCTTTAAGATACACAGAACTTCCCATGGATTAAAGGCAGAGGTGGTCAGTTTGCTGAGGGAAAGTGTGAGAGACTTACCCAGCGAGCCAATCAGCGCGAAGTTCTCCAGCATAACATCACGGTACAGGCTCCTCTGGGTCAAATTAAGGAGCCCCCACTCCTCTCGGGAGAAATACACAGCCACATCCTCAAAGGTCACCGGGGCCTGTAATGATGAATTCAACGGAGCCTTAGGGTCAATAGTGGGCAGAAAGCCAACCAAAATATGAACAGAGAGACACATCCATGCCCTTGACCTGTGTCTCAGGGTCCGGCCACATCTCTCACTGACATCATCTTTCCCTTTGAGCCCGCACCCCTCACAAACTATACCTCCCTCCTCCTAACACCCCTATCTCAAAGGATTCCCAGGGCCCCCAGTACCATTGATGCCTCTCTTCATGCTGCTACTAAATTCTGCATCCAGCCCACAACATCAGGCTGGTGACCAGAGAGATGCCATCTATGTACCCCGCCAAGCACTCAGGCCCCACCCTATTTCCTGCCAGCCAGTTCCCTCCGTGTCCCAGAGATCACCTTTCATAAGGAAAAATACCTATGTTCTCTCTCTCTTAGGCCTGAGTACATCATCCAAGGGCCCTCCAGTCTGTCCTCCTGCATGCCAGACACACAACTGTACCGCAGCATGGAACAACTCCACACCCTCACCACAGCCTCGCCAGTCCACCCCACTGGCAACTCCCGCGTTCCACGGGGCACAGTGGTGTGTGTCTCCAGTGCGCTACCACAGAGATAATCTCCAATCCCATCCTGCCTCGTCCACCCCACACCTCCAATGGCCCACAGCCGAGGACAACCCCCAGCTCTGCACAGAGGACCTCCTCATCCTTCAACCCTCAGCCGCCGGGATCCACACACGGAGCTCCGAGACCCCCGACCCTCCTCTTCTCTATCTCTGCATAGACTGTCCCTTCACCTGTCATAGCCTTCCTCACCTGTCACGGACTCATTCAGAGTCCGGACCCGCTGGGTGGGGATCCGGGTGGTGAGAGCCTGGGGCGCACCTCCCACTCACCTGCGCCTCCTCTGCCATTGGAACCTGTGGGCGGAGAGTTTCAGCGGACGCAGCTGAGATCCGCACCCGCCACCCCGCCCAGCGCGTTGGAGCTTCCGGCCGACCGAGGAAAATGTGCCCGAGGACTGGGAGCTGCCTCGGGACGTTCTCAGGGTACGACAGCGAGTCTCAGGAAAAGCGAGTCATGCCCGGGGGTCACGGCGCAAGCAAAGGCGTGGCGAGGGCCCCTGCGCTTCTCTCAGCCGGGGTGGTCTCTGCGGTGCGAGCGCTGCCCTCAAAAGTGCTCGCACTGACCACCAGCGGCGGCAAAATGGGTACCACAGGGCAACGCCGGAAGTCCCGCCCCACCCCGCCCGTGCGCCTCCGTTAAGTCTGCGCCCGCGTCACCCGCGACCTCGTTCGGGGCGGGCGCGAAATACATTTCCCATAAGTGACGTCGCAGACTGCGTCCGTACCGACGTAGCCAATGACAGCCCAGGAGAAGGGCGTTTCCGGGAGAGCCTCGTGGGCGGGGCAGAGACTTCAGTGTCGGCTTTAGTCCCTTTGGACCCGCGCCGGGGAGGAGAGAAAGGGCTGCGGCAGCGGGGATGGCGTCCAGGAGGCTCCCCGGGCCCGCGGCCAGCGGAGTGGGCGAGGCGCGAGAGTCGGGGAGGTCCCACCACGCCCTGTACCCGCGGTGACCGAGCCGAGGTGACCCCGGCCGTAGAGAGGTGCAACTGAAATGCACTCATTTCAAGTGCAAAGTTTGATGAGGTTGGAAAAATAAATACACCCATTAATTAGATTCGAGTCACTCTCTGGAGTTATCTCCTTAGCCCAATACAGCTTTGTCCCACCCACCTCCATTATGCTGTTATTGGCAAATATATTTGTTTGTTATAGGCCAAACAGTACAATTATACTGGTTTTATACAGTTGCTTTTAAAATGAGAAATATGAACTTACGCTTTCTTTTATACACACGTCAATCATTACAGTATCATACAGAATAGTTTTGCTGCATGAACAATCCCCTCTGCTCCATCTATTTACCCCTCCCTCCCCCTGAGTCCCTGGCAACCACTATTTTACTGTCTCTATAGTCTGGCCTTTCCCAGAAAGTCATAAAGTTGGAATCATACAGTATGTACCTTTTTCAGACTGACTTTTTTTTTTTTTTTTTTTGCGGTACGCGGGCCTCTCACTGTTGTGGCCCCTCCCGTTGCGGAGCACAGGCTCCGGACGCGCAGGCTCAGGGGCCATGTCTCACGGGCCCAGCCGCTCCGCGGCATGTGGGATCTTCCCGGACTGGGGCACGAACCCGTGTCCCCCGCATCGGCAGGTGGACTCTCAACCACTGTGCCACCAGGGAAGCCCCAGACTGACTTTTTGACTTAGGAATACACATTTAGATTCCTCCATGCCTTTTTGTGGCTAGATAGCTCAGTTCTTTTTATTGCTAAATAATATTCCATTGTATGAATGTACCAGTTTCTTTATTCATTTATCTATCGAAAGGCATCTCAGTTTGATTCCAGTTCTAAGCAATTATGAATAAACCTGCTATAAACATTCCTGTTCTAGTGTCTGTATGGACATGTTTTCAACACATTTATATAAATACCTAGGAGTGTGATTGATGGATCATATGATAGGACTGTATTTAAGTTTGTATGAAACTGCCAATTGTCTTCCTAAGTGGTTATATCATTTTGCATTCTTACCAGCAGTGAGTGAGAGTTCTGGTTCCTCCTGTTGTCAGTATTTTGGATTTTAGCCATTCTAATAGGTATGTAGTGATACTGTTTAAATTTGCAATTCCTTAAAGACATATGATGTTGAGCGTATTTTCATCTGCTTATCTCTGCCATCTGTGTATCTTCTTTGGTGAGGTGTCTGTTCAGATCTTTTGCTTTTTTTTTTGGGCCATGCTACGTGGCATGCGGGATCTTAGTTCCCCTACCAGGGATCGAACCCATGCCCCCTGCAGTGGAAGTGCAGAATCTTAACCACTGGACCGCCAAGGAAGTCCACATTATCCTTTAAAAAATTGACTTCGTATTCTTGAGTTTTAAGAGGCTTTGGTTTTTTGTGGGGTTTTTTTGGGTGCATTTTGGATAAAAGTCCTTTATCAGATTTATGTTTTGCAAATATTTTCCCCTAGTCTATGGCTTGTCTTTTCATTCTCTTTCATGGTATCTTTCACAGAGCAGAACTTTTAATTTTAGATAAGTCCAACTGAATTTTTTTCTTCATGGATCATGCTTTTTGTGTTGTATCCAAAAGTCATCTCAATGCCAAACTCAAAGTCACCTAGATTTTTTTCCCATGTTATCTTCTAGAAGTTGTATAGTTGTACACATTTAACTCTATGATCTTTTTTGAGCTCTGGGTCCAACATGTAGCCTTGACATTCTGGCCACAAGATCTGGCCCACAGAGCTCTTCATTCTTTCTAAGGAGATCTTGGGCAGCAAGACAAATGAGACCAAACCTGAACTTAGACCTGCTCACTACCATCATGCTGTCCCCTCTGAAGCGATGTCAAGATTTCCCATAAAAGGCCTTCACTCCCCTTCAGGCCAGCACTGCCCAACTCTGTTCTCAGTCCATTCCACACAATGAACAGAAACCTCAGGATTAAAGGTGGTTTAAACCATTTGTCATCACACAATCCAGGGGAGCATGAGGCAGACATTTCCTGGGTTGGAAGAATTCAAGGCCAGACAGATCTCATACGGGCATCATGTGTGGGGTGAAAAACAACCATGAAGAAGAGAGACCTTCTCTAAACCCAGAGCAGACCCCAGCTCAGATCTTCTTGGACAAGGGTGGGTCATGTCTGTGCCTAAACTATCAGTGAGGAGGCCAAGAAGCCCACTAAAGGGCTCACACCACTCATGATTCACTCCAGGGGGACTTCCCTGGTGGTCCAGTGGTTAGGACTCTGCACTTCCACTGCAGGAGGCATGGGTCTGATCCCTGGTTGGGGAACTAAGATCCTGTATGCCACGTGGTGCAGTCCCACTCCCCCCCCAAAAAAAAAGAGATTCCCTCTAGGAAAGGAGAGCACTGAGGTCTTCCTTCCTTGGGCATGCTGGGTGACTGATGCTCACTGTGGCAGCTGGTAGAGGGTATATGACTTCTACCACAGGCCCTGGGCCAGGGATGGTCAGAAAGTGCAATGTAGCTCTGGAAAAATGTCCACGTACCCAGTACTCACAGGGAATCTCCTCAGTAGGATAGGACTGTTAGAACATAAGAGCATAGTAGTCAGAATTCTAAGATGGCTCCCAAGATTCTTCCATTCTAATCCATGAAATTGAATATGACGGATTTTACTACCATAATTAGGTTGTTATGTGGCACAGATGACATTCAGAAAGAGAGATTATCCAGCTGGGCCTGATCTAATCACATGGGCCCTTTAAAAGCAGAGAATTTTCTCCAGTTGTTGGCAGGCGAGGGAGTCAGAGATTCGAAGTATGGAAGGGATTTGATCCACTCTTACTGGCTTGAAGATGGAGGGTCCCACGTGTCAGGGAAAGTAGGTGGCATATAGGAGCTGAAAGTGTTCCTCAGCTAACAACCAGCAAGGAAACAGAGACTACAGTCCTACGACAGCAAGGAAGTGAATTCTGCCAACAAGAATGAGCTTGAAAGTGTATTTTTTTTCCCAGAACCTCCAGAGGAGAACTCAGTCTAGCCAGCACCTTCATCTCAGCAGGAGCAAAGAACTTAGCCACGTTGTGCCAGAATTCTGACCTCAGAACTGAGTTAACAAATGGGTGTTTTGGTAATTGTGGTAATTTGTTAATAACAATAGAAAATACAGTAATAGCACAAAGTTGAACAGAAGTTGGCTCCCTCGAAAAGTCTACACCCTCAACCTTCTCTGCTGTGAGGCTGAACAAGGTGACTGACATGGCTAAAGGCTCTCCCACTGTCATTGTACTCCTAAGGCCTTTCTCCATCATAAACTTTCTGATGTTGAATAAGGGTGGAGCTGCAACTGAAGGCTCTCCCACACTGGCTGCACTAAAGAGGATTTTCTGTGGTGTGAAAACTTGCATGTAGAACAAGTTTGGTGCTTTGGTGGAAAGGTCTTCCACATCCACTGTACTCATAAGTCCTTTCTTGGGTTGTGAATTTTCTGGTGTGGAATGAGGATGGAACTATATCTGAAGGCTTTCCTACAATTTCTGGTGTTAAGTTGGGAGATGCAGCTAAAAGCTCTCAGACACATGCTGCACATATGAGGCCTTTCTGTACTGAGAACTTTCTGCTACCAAATACACGTGGATATTTCAACGTAGACTTTCCCACATTGGTGGCAATCTTATGGCCTTTCTCTCACAGGAACCTTCTGGTGCCAACTGAGTGAAGAGATCGTGCTGTAGGGTTGCCCACATTCAGTGCGTTCATAAGGCCTTGCTCCAGCGTGAGCTCGCTGGTGCTGAATGAGGTTGGAGTTTTGGCTAAAGAACTTCCCACATTCAGTGCACTTATAGGGCCTTTCCCCAGTATGAACTTTCTGGTGCTGAATAAGGGTAGATGGAAAGCTGAAGTCTTTCCCACATTCACTACACTCATAAGGCCTTTCCCCTATATGAATTCTCTGGTGCTGAACAAGTGTAGATTTGTGGCTGAATGTTTTCCCATGTTCACTGCACTTGTAACGTCCTGTTTCACTATGAACTTCCTGATGTGTGCTCCATTTGCTTGGATGACTGAAGGCATTCCCACACTCCTTACACATGAAGGATGTTTCTACAGTGTGAATTTTTCTCTGAGTTATAAGAGTTGATTTCTCCTCGAAGGCATTTGCACCTGTTGGGTGCCTATGGGAACTCAATTCACTGCGAGTTCTTAGGCAGTTGACAAGGGCAGAGCCCTTTAGGAAAAGATTTCTCACACTTGCTGCATTTGCAGGGCTTCTGTCCCGTGTGGACTCCTGGGTGCTGCCTGAGACTGGAGCTGTGAGGGAAGGAAGCTCTCTCCGTGCTCCTCTGTGGCTTCCCCATACTGGGAATAGCCCATTGTGGGATACGGTCCAAAGTGGCCTCGAAATCTGTGCCACACTCTCCACACGTGGAGGGCTGTGCTTATGGGTGGGCCCTGCAGCTCTTCACCTGCTCAAGGGAGTCCTCCTCATCTTCCACTCCACACAGACAACCTGAAAGCACAGAAATGTCAGCTAACAGAGTGTTGCATTGGAGGGGGAGGCCCCTTCATCACCAGTGCCTGTCAGCACACTCAGGAAGGAGTCCATGGGATTGCTGAAGGGTCCTCGGGGGAAGGGTCTGGATAGGGCCAGGGCCCAGCCAGACGATAGAATGTGAAAGACCTCAACACAGATGAGGAAACAAAGATAGGGAGTGTTGTGAAGAGGAGGGTGTCTTGTGACATGAAAAAACAACTGCAACAGAGTGGCTGGTATTCAAGTGTGACACAGAAGGATATGTGCATGACTCATGTCATGTGTAGAGAAGGTCAGTGCTGGACAGCTCTGCGTAGGCTCTGGGCTGGCCATCACTTTACTATCTCTCAGCTCCAAACACCCATTTGCCTGCTTTGTGAAAATGGACCTGGACTTCTGAAATATTTTCCTTTTGCCAGCTTGCATGATGTTAAGTTTTACAGTAGAGGGCACTGGAAATAAATTGCAGGATGAACAGGGTTCTGCTTCCCGCCTGCTGTGTGCTCCGCTGGCATCCTGCTGCAGCCTCTGCAACATCTCCAGGGGCTCTCACAGCCTCTCTAGCACCCAGCCCCTGTCCTCATTACTCCAAGCCCCTGGTGTAGTTCACAGTTCTCTGCCATGGTATAGTCCACAGAGATCTTGCTCATCTTGGCATTACATAAACCTCACATTGGTCCACTTTACTGATGACATTATGCTGAGTGACTCTAATGAGCAATTACTTTAGATAGCTTAGTAAGACATATGCAAACAAGAGGGTGGGAAACAAAACCTACAAAAAGTCAGGGGCCTGCCACCTGAGTGAAGTTCCTACGAGTTCAACAGCCCAAGTTGATTGCTGCATCTCACACCATCTATCACCAAAAAAGAGGCACAACTGTTGGTAGGCCCTTTTGGATTTTGGAGGCAACCTATACCACATTTGAATCTACTACTTTGAACCATCTACCAAGTCAGCCAACAGGCTTCCTGTTTTATTTACTTATTTTTTAAATAAATTTATTTGTTTATTCATTTATTTAATTTTTGGCTGCATTGGGTCTTCACTGCTGCACGTGGGTTTTCTCTAGTTGCAGTGAGCGGGGGCTACTCTTTGTACTCTTTGTGGTGCGTGGGCTTCAGTAGTGTGGCATATGGGCTTCGGTAATTGTGGCACGTGGGCTCACTAGTTGTGGCTCACAGGCTCTGGAGCGCGGGCTCAGTAGTTGTGGCGCACGGGCTTAGTTGCTCCGCAGCATGTGGGATCTTCCCAAACCAGGGCTCGAACCCGTGTCCCCTGCATTGGCAGGCGGGTTCTTAACCACAACCACCAGGGATGCCCCTTTACTTTTTTTTTTTTTTTTTTTTGCGGTACGCAGGCCTCTCACTGTTGTGGCCTTTCCCGTTGCGGAGCACAGGCTCCAGACGTGCAGGCTCAGCGGCCATAGCTCACGAGCCCAGCCACTCCGTGGCATGCAGGATCCTCCCGGACTGGGGCACGAACCCATGTCCCCTGCATCAGCAGGCGGACTTCCAACCACTGTGCCACCAGGGAGGCCCTTTACTTATTTTTTTAAATATTCATTTATTTGGCTGCACCGGGTCTTAGTTGCACAGCCACATCCTCAAACGTCACCAGACCCTAAAATGATGGCCTCAGCTGATCCCTGGGGTCCATGAGTGGGCAGAAATACCAACCAAAATATGGAGAGATGGTCACATCCAGGCCCTTGACCTGGAAGGGTCCCGTCATATCTTCCGCTGACATCCTACTTCTCAAGGCCCAAACCGCCAGCACCCCCCACACACACATCCTGATACCACCTTCTTCCCCAGAACCTTACCTCACAGGGGATACCAAGGTCTCAGTGTCATTGGTGCCTCTCTCCTCATGTTACTATTTGGCTCTGCATCCGGCCCACAGCAACAGCAGGCAGATGACCAGATGGGTGCCATCTATGCTCTGGTCCAGGCACACAGGCCTCACCCTTTCTGCTGCCAGCCAATTCCCTCTGTGTCCCCCAATCTTACCTCTCAGATGCAACCAAACCTAAGATCACCATTCTCCCTTGGGGCCAAGTGCCTGCTCCCAGGGCCCTTTGGTTTGCCCTCCTGCCAGCCAGGCATATAAACTCTCTGTACTTGGCACGCTCATAACTCCACACCTCCCAGCACAACCTCACCAGTTCACCCCCTTGGCAACTCCCTGGCCTCCCCACATGCCACTCTCCATGTGGTGTCCAGAGAGTGCTAGGCATGGCAACCACGAACCTATCCTGCCCAGTGCTTCCCACACCTCCCAGGGCCCACTGCCACAGGCATCCCCCGGCCCTGCATCGAAGACCTCCCCAACTGGCCCTGTTTCTAGTCAACACTCAGCCACCCAGAACTACAACTGGATCTCTGAGACCCCCGCCTTCCTTCACCTCTGCCCTTGTACAGGCTGTCCCCTCACCTCCTGAGGCACAGCCCCCGGGCCTTAGTCCCTGCCTGTCTGCCAGGTGACCCCACCTGCCGCTGAATCTGAAGCCCTGCATGAAAAGTCCCAGGCCCCAAAGAGGGCACATATAAAAACCTGGCAAGCCCACAGAAGGGCGGATCGGCCCAACCCCAGACCCCACAGACCCCCTATCTCCACCACCGCCATGCCACAGGCTGCACGCCAGGTCCACTTGCCCCGCAGCAGCCTTGGCCCCCTGTCACTGCCCCTCTGCATTCTCCTCCTGACATAGGCCCAGCCTTCAGGACAGCCTTAGTGACGCCTACCACCACCTTCACACTGCCTATGCAGGACACCCTCAGGTCCCAGCCCCCCCTCCTCCACCCTGTCGTGGCATTCATCACCCTCCTTCATGCATCACACACTGATCCTAGTCCACTCTCCAGCCCCACCCTTTGGATGTTCCCAGACAGGACCCTGCAGAATTCCACGGCTACATGTCCAGGTGCCTACCCAGTGCCTCTATTCGGGAGTACCTGGATTTATCATGCTTAATGTCTCCAAAGCCATGCTGCAGATCTCCCTGGAAACTGCTCCACCCACCAACTTCCTCATCTCAGATGATGAACCTTCCATCTGTCAAGCCACCGAGTTCAAACGCCTAGGCTCGTCCGTGAGGGCTCACTGTCTCTCTCTGCCGCGCATCAGGTCACTGCGCTGGTCCTACTGAAATAACAGATCCAGAGTCCAAGCACCTCTGTCCCCTCCACGGCCACCACCTGGGTGCAGCCGCCCATCCCCAGTGGCCTCCTCGTGGGCGTTCTTCAGGCACAGTCTGTTCTTCCCTCCACCGCCAGAGGGAGCCTACTAACACCTGAGTCACATCACCTCCCGCTGCTCTAAACATCCCACTGCTCCCAGCGCCCTCAGGACAGAAGCCTGGACTCATTCCACGCCTGGCTCCTGGCTCCTGCCCCCTGCTCACTGGCCTCACCAGACGTAAGTGAGACCTACGGTTCCGGGAACACTCCCAGCTCAGCTTCATTGCCAAGTATTTGCACATGCTCGTTTCTGTGTCTTTAACACTTTCCATGTCATATCCCGTTGACTGCCAGAAATGGGAACCCTTCTGCGTAACCCCCGACTGGATTCAGGATTCTGGGCCAGATGCGACTCCCCCAAAGCCCGAGAAACTAGGGCAAGGAGGTGACGGGGAAGGAGGAGGAGTCTCAGGGGACCAACATCCGCTGAATGGAGTCCGAGCTTGTGAGGGAAGGCCACGGGGCACCCTCCACTCACCTGCGCCAGGTCCATCATCACCGCCGCCGTCGGACACAGAAAGAAAGGCGGAGACCCCTGCCGAGGGATGGGTGGCCGCGGGCTGACCGTGGCAGTCCGGGCCTCAGTCCCCGACCCCTCCTGTGTAAAATGCCCACAAGGCCCAGGGGGACAGAGGGTGGTGTGCAGCCCCGCCGGACACCTCCGTGCGAGGCAGTCCGTCCCACAGTTGGGACAGAGCGCCTAAGGAAAGGCCTCTCCCTACCGCTGAAACCTCCACAGAACTCAGCCTAGCCGGCGCGCGAGCCCTGCGGCGGGAACTACGTTACCCAGAAGACACTGCGCCTACGTCCCGGCGCTGGCCAATGAGAGCCCAGGAGATGGGCGTTTCTGGGAGGGTGGATGGGCGGGACTTCCCCCGCTTATTTGGGCAGACCGTTATTTGGGCAGAAACAGCTGGTAGTCGGGCAGGGGTTGACGTCCAGGAGGCTCCCTGAGCCCGCAGGGACCGCACGAGAGTCGGGTTGGTCCCACCACGCCCTGTGCGCACTGTGACCGCGGCGAAAGTCCTGCCTCCTCGAGCCCCGGAGTCCCTGGCCGTAGTGGGCCGCACCGCGCGGGGGCGTCCCCTCCCCCTTCCCGGGGTCAATGCAAAAGCTGGTCGGTGCCCGCAGCCTCCGTGGATTCGTCGCTTTTGACGTTGAGCAGCTGGGGACCAGGGGCCAGGAGACTCGGCAGGAGGAGGAGGTGTCGGGAAGATCAGTGGTTGGACGTGCGCAGAGGTGTGGATGTCCCAGAGCCTGTGCTGCACTGCTCAGTGCGTACCTGTCTCCAGCAGCTGGGACCTCAACAATCCCTTTTGCAGAACCTCATGAGAACGGACGCTGAACACTCGCCCTATGCATGCACGGCTTACAGAAAGGCCTTCGGGGGAGAAGCAACCCTTCTTTACCATTGAGGAATTCACGATGGGGCAAAATCCCGTGTGTGTAAGGCGTGTGGAAAGGCATCAGTCATATCTCCCACCTCTGAAGTCTGCAGCAGCAAGTTCAACACCAGAGAGAAGTTCTACTCGGGCAACCACTGCGGAAAGTCTTCAGTCAAAAATGCCCTACAGGGGCTTCCCTGGTGGCGCAGTGGTTGAGAGTCCGCCTGCCGATGCGGGGGACGCGGGTTCGTGCCCCGGTCTGGGAGGATCCCACATGCCGCGGAGTGGCTGGGCCCGTGAGCCATGGCTGCTGAGCCTGCGCGTCCGGAGCCTGTGCTCCGCAACGGGAGAGGTCACAACAGTGAGAGGCCCGCGTACCGCAAAAAAAAAAAAAAAAAAAAAAAAAAAAAAAAAAAAATGCCCTACAGGACTTCCCTGGTGGCGCAGTGGTTAGGAATCCTCCTGCAAACGCAGGGCACACGGGTTCGAGCCCTGGTCCGGGAACATGCCACCTACCTCTGAGCAACGAAGCCCCTGTGCCACAACTACTGAGCCTGCGCTCTAGAGCCCAGGAGCCACAACTAACGCAGCCAAATAAATAAACTTATATATATATTTTAAAATGCCCTGCATACCTTTTCTTGTAGGAGCTCATAAAGCTGTCACCTTGTGAGTGCAGCCAATGTACAAAACTATAATTTTGTGTTTTCTAGAATTCATATGTGGGGGTCTTACAGGTTATCATTTTTTTTTCGTGGCTTCTTTCACTTACCTTCATGCTTTTCAGATTTTTTCCCCATAGTGTTGCACATAGATCATTAATTTTTTGCTTCTGATGGACTTAACGGATTTCATTTTATGGATGCACCACATTGTGTTTATCCACCCTGGTAATGGGATATTGGAGTTGTTTCTACTTTTTTATTTATTTTGCATAAAGTTGCTATGAATATTTGCATATAAGCCTGTGAACATAGTTTTCATTTCACTTGAGTAAACACCTAGGAGTGGTATGAAATCAGTATTTAAACGTGGACACAATTAGTTTCTTAAATCCGTAAGCTTTACTCATTCCACCTGTAATTATTTAGAAATTTGGATTGCTTCATGTTTTAAAATGCTAACTGACAAAACCATGTTAGTAAGTTGGGCATGAAATAAGAAAAGTAACATCTTCCTCTGCACACACAACAGTCCTGTATCCCCGGGTTCAAACCCCAACCCAAGCATAATTTCACTGGGGACAGGAGTCACGTGGGGCAGGCAGTTGGACCTCTGTGAACTCTGGTGTCCTCACCTACAATATAGAGATAGTAGCAAGTACTGCACATTTTGAGTTCTGCTCGATGTCCTTTACCCATATCAACTTGAGTCTCTCAAACACCAAGAAGGCATGTGCCATTATCAGCCCCATTTTTATTTATTTATTTTTGGCCACGCTATGCGTGGCTTGTGGGATTTAAGTTCCCAACCAGGGATCAAACCCGTGCTCCCTGCAATGGAAGCGCAAAGGCCTAACCACTGGACTGCCAGGGAATTCCCTATTGGCCCCATTTTTAAATTAAGGAAGCTGAAGCACAAAAAGCTTACATTATTTGTCCGAGAGCACAGAGCTTATTATTAGCTGGGGTGGGATGTGAACCCACATAGTTTCGCTCTGGAGTCTACGTCCTTATCTTCTTCACAACCTCTAGGACTTACATGTGGAGGTGTTATGAGCTTCAAATAAAAGGTATGACAGGCAAACCATAGTGCTTGGAATTCAGTGAACTCTCAATAAGTGTTATTACTTCATTACCACCATGGTTATTAACACATTATTATTACTGGAAGATGGGTGCTGGTGAAATTTTGCACTGAACTAGAAGCCTCTCCCACATGCCCCACATATGTATGGTTCCTACCCAAGGATTATTTCTTAATGCTCAGCTAAGTGTAAGTCTTTAAGACTGAACCACACGTTTTAAAGAAAGGCAGTAAAAGCACACTGAATCAAGATGAATGGGAAAACATCCTAATAAACACATTTTAGATTTAAAAAAAGACTGGACTACATGTGTCACAGGGGTGGTCTTCTGGGTGGAAGGACCTCCCTTGAGGACTTGTGACACTCTTACAGAAACACCCTGCTTGAAAGGTGCCTCCTCATCCCGCACTCCAAGTCAACAACGGGAAAGCCAAGAAATGCTGGCAAAAGTGCATCTTGACTTTGATAGGAGAGGACAGCCCCATCACACATGTGTGTCTGACACCCAGAATATGTCCACTGAGGAGGCTTGAATCAGGTTAATGGGCTACTGTGCAAGGTCACAGAGTGGAGGGTTCCTCGTGAAGGGCAAGGAGACAGGGATGCAGTACAGAAGGTGGAGAGTCTGCTTGGAGGTACACTCTCAAACACACTCCTGTGTAAATGGGTTTCATCTGTGAACACTGCATAGAAGGACGTGTTCAGGCCCAGGAAAATCCAACTGTAACTGAGTAGCTGGTGTTCACGGACTATTCAAGCGTATGTGCACACCTCATGACCACTAAGTGAAGGCCGACTTGGAGAGCGCTGCAGAGAGGAGCAGACAAGAGGCAGAGGCAGAGGACAGAGAGGTGGGAAACAGGCAGGGGAGGAAGTCAGACTAGAAATGGCAATCCTGGGAGGTCCCTGGTGGTCCAGTGGTTATGACTCTGCGCTTCCAATGCTGGGGGCCTGGGTTCGATCCCTGGTTGGGGAACTAAGATCCTGCAAGCCATGTGGCGTGGCCAAAAAAAGAAAAAAAGAAAAAAGAAATGGCAAGAGGGTGGAATGTCCAGAAAGGGGAAGGAACAATAGGCGTATTCATTTCCTAGGCTGCCATAACAACGGACCAGGAACTGGGTGGGTTAAAACAACGGACAGGTCTTCCCTGGTGGCTCAGTAGTTAAGAATCCGCCTGCCAATGCAGGGGACACGGGTTCGAGCCCTGGTCCGGGAAGATCCCACATGCCACGGAGCAGCTAAGCCCGTGCGCCACAACTACTGAGCCCGTGTGCCACAACTACTGAAGCCCACCTGCACACTGCAACGAAATTAGCCCCCACTCGCCGCAACTAGAGAAAGCCCGTGTGCAGCCACAAAAACCCAACGCAGCCAGTAAATAAAGAAAGAAAGAAAACCAAAAAACCCAGACGTTTATTGTCTGACAGTTGTGGGGCTAGAAGTCCAGAATCAAGGTGTCAGCAGGATCACGTGCCTTCCACAGTGTCCAGAGGAGAAGCTGTTCCTTGCCCCTTCCATCTCCTGGTGGCTGCCAGCCTTCCTTGGCTTGTGGCCACATTACTCCAATCTCTGCCTCCATCGTCACATCTCTTTCTCTGTCTCCCCTGTCTCCCTCTTGAAGGGTACTTGTGATTGCACTGAGGGCCTACCCAAAGAATCCAGGATGATCTCCCCATTTTAAGATCCTCGATCATATCTGCAATTTTTTCAGCCACATAAGGTAAGTAACATTCACGCATTCTAGGGATGAGGATGTGGATATCTTTGGGGGCCACTATTCTTCCCACTACAGAGCCCTTCACTCTGCTTAAGGGGGGAGTCCAGAACTGCTGGGAGCATCAAGCTCTGGACTGGCCTCTTGGCAAGGGAGGGGCCACCTGTGTTGATGAGCCAAGTCTGTATCCCATGGGGGGTTGGGGGGACCACCCAGAGCGGACTGGATCAGAAGAGCCTTACTCCAGCCTGGTGCAGACGTGAATGATGCTTCTCAGACCACGTGCACAGAACCAGTCAGGAAAGGACACTCGCTTCTGGGGATCCCTGGAAATCAGAGTCGAGAGTCGTGAGTAATTTAAGCCAGGGCTCAGCAGACTACAGCCTGTGGGCCAAATACAGGCCATTTTCTGTTTTTGTCTCGTCCCCAAAAGGAGAACAGTTCTTACATTTTTTTAGTGATTGAAAAAAAAATCAAAAGAATACTATTTCATGACATGAAAATTACATGAAATTCAGATTTCCACGTCCATAAATAGAGTTTTATTGAAACAGAGCCATGGCCATGCATTTACATATTGTTTATGGTACTTTGACTCTGTGGTGGCAGAGTTGAGCAGTGACCAGAAACTTCGCATCCTGCAAAGGTGAAAATATTTACTATCTGGCTCTTTACAGAAAAAGTTTGCTGACCCCTGATTAAGAAGTCATAGAGCTGAAGAATTTAACCAGAGGAGCGGCGTGTAAAACAAAGGTGGCTGGAAGGAATTTGCTGGAGGAGGAGAGGATGGGGATGGCCACACTCAGCAGTTGCAGTGTGACTGACTCCAGCGCTGCCTGCAGGTGAAGATCGAAGATCGCGAGGGCGCCCTCCCATCACAAGTCAGCAGCTGGCAGGAGGTGGCCATGCCAAGCACTGCAAGACAGCTAGGAGCCACCTCAGAGTCCTCGGTTCTGAAGAGTGACTAAAAGGACACACTGAACTCAGAAAATCTGTCAAACTCTTAGTTACAGTTTATTACAACGAAAAGGTACAAATTAAAATTGGCAAAGGAAAGAGGCACACAGGGCAGGTTCTAGGAGAGACCAGGCACAAGCTTCCAGGTGCCCCCTCCCAGTGCAGGGCTGGGTTCTCCCAGCAACAATATATGACGATAGAAAAGGCTGAGGCAGAAACTAATACAGGCAGGAAGATCAATGTGTTCTTCAAGACTGTAGCCTAATTCTTTTTTTTAAAAAATATCTTTATTGGAGTATAATTGCTTTACAATGGTGTTACTTTCTGCTTTATAACAAAGTGAATCAGCTATTCGTATACATATATCCCCGTAGCGCCTCCCTCTTGCGTCTCCCTCCCACCCTCCTTATCCCACCCCTCTAGGTGGTCACAAAGCACCGAGCTGCTCTCCCTGTGCTACATGGCCGCTTCCCACTAGCTGTCCAGTTTACGTCTGGTAGTGTGTATATGTCCATGCCACTCTCTCACTTTGTTCCAGCTTCCCCTTCCGCCCCACCCCGAACCGTGTCCTCTACGTCTGCGTCTCTATTCCTACTCCCCCTTTTTTAAAAAAAAATATGTATTTATTTCGGGTGCTCCAGGTCTTAGTTGCAGCATGCATGTGGGATCTAGTTCCCTGACCAGGGATTGAACCCGGGCCCCCTGCATTGGGAGCGCGGAGTCTTACAACCACTGGATCGCCTGGGAAGTCCCAACTGTAGCCTACTTCTTAGCACAAAACACGATGAGGCTTTAAACCCCCTGGAAAACAGGCAGCATCTCTCAAGAATAAGCTGCCTCCTTATCTTGGGGATACCTCAAGTATGAGAACATGAAGCTCATAAAGTACCTGGACTGGCTTCCTAAATACCTTCAGAAAGAAAGAGAAACAAAAGAACCCACGTATCACTAAGGGCTCTTCACCAACATCAGCCCTCCCACACTCCTGTCCGTCTTGGCCACGCCTCCTCCAATGGCCACGCCTCCTCCAATGGCCGCCCCTCCTCCAATGGCCACGCCTCCTCCAATGGCCCTCTGCTCCTCACGGTGGCGCCAGTAAGCCTGTCCCTGCCTCAGGGCCTTTGCTCTTGCCATTTTCTCTTGCAGGTTGTTCCCTGGCCTCTGCTTGCCTTGTTTGGGCATCTGTGCTCCTACTCCCTGACTCCCCCCATCGAAGTTGGGCCCCCCACAGTCTTTGTCACATCATTTTGCTTTGTCTTCCACAGAACACTTAGCTTTGACCTAAAGAATACTATGAATGGTTTGTCTGGCTGTGGACTGTCCAGCTCTGCCCTGGAACATGACTTCTAAGGAAGAGAGAAATAAGAACATCTGTGACCTTCTTGTTCACCGCTACCACCTCAGCAGCCAGCCCAGAGCCTGGCAAATATCACAGGTGCCCCTTGAGGTAAGGAAAGAACTATGAGATGAAATTTCAGCATGCGACAGATATTGAGGAGGTCCGTGGCTGACTGGGACAAATGCCTGGCCTGAAACAAGGCTGGCCAGAGGACAAGCCCCCAGGGCCCATCTGCTCCTGTTGTGTCTGGCCTCCTGTGGCTCCTTAAAATCCAGCAGAGACCCTCAGCCCCTGTCACAGCCCACCAGTACCTGAGAGCAGGGAGCACGGCCTGAGTGAAGCCAGGAGAGCCCAAGGTCAAGAGTACACCCCACCACTCCTCAAGTGGAGAGTGAGTTTCAGAAGGGCTAAGAACAAGGCCATAATAGGAGTAGGGGTCACACCCACATCTCTCTGGCTCCAGAGTCCACACCCATGGCTGAGCTGGCCCCACCAGTTGGGAAGAACAATCCACACACTGCTGTTTTTAAGAGTGGATTTCTACAAACTGTATGATTCTATTGGTACGAAATGTCCAGAATAGGCAAATCCATAGAGACAAAAAGTAGACTAATGGTTGCCAGGGGTTGAGGAAAAGGAGAAATGGGACATGACTCGAAAGGGTATGGGGCTTCTTTTTGCAAATGTTCTGGAATTCGATAGTGGTGATGGTTGCATAAACTGTGTGATCATACTAACAACCCGATGAATTGTACATTCTAAATGGGCAAATTGTATGGTGTGTGAATTACATTTCAAGAAAGCTATTATTAAAAATAAAAACGAGTAGATTTCTGGAAGATTCCTGGGAGAAGTCCCATACCCAATGTGGAGTTTTCCACGGCCATTAGAGTGGAAACATCCATGCCCCAGAAAGAGGGACGCAGGTCATAGGTCTCTCCTGGCACCTCTGGCCCCAAGCCTCTGCAGAGACTGACAGGGCATAGGAAGCCACAGCTTAGGACAGGCCCAGCTCTGCCCCGCCAAGGTGTGTGCCCCTAGGGGAGACGCTCCCCATTCGAGCCTGTTTCTCCCTTGGGACGGAGGACCCCAGCACTTCCCAGGTCGGCCTTCGCTTCAGCTTCGGGCCCCTGATTGGTCGGACACACACACACACACGCCTCCCCCACTCCCCCCCCACACACACACACTATGCGCGCCACAGGCCGAAGGCGGGCGAAATCGCCATACCAACGACAGTCTCAAGCTTTCGATTGGCTATCAGTGCTGGCGCGCCTTCTCTGCCCCTCCCACCAGGCTCCGGGAGGGGCAAGATGCGCGCGCAGCCCTACAGAGCGGCGGGGCGAAGGCGGGCCAGGTTGCTATGGCAACTAAGGTCACGCCCCCAGCCCAGAATGCGGTCTCCGATTGGCCCGCGTTGCTGACAACCTCCTAGCTTTCCCCGCCTCGAACACCGCTTGGGTTTGTGAGCGGGAAAGACTCAAGAGGATGGCAAACTCGGAGGACAGAGGAGAGCTGCAGTTGCGGGGCCCGGGGAGCAAGGAAAAGCGAGGCTGCCCTGCCAGGGTGTGGAGTTGAGGGGAAGTGTTTTGCAGAAAGCTCTCTGGTCCCTGTTCGAATTCACGCCCTGCCCCGCTCCCAGCCTCAGTTTCCCCATCTGTAAGCTGGACACTTCCGCTCTCAGGGTCCAGCGAGGGCCCCCCGTGGGCCTTGTTCCCTCGGCCCGAACACAAGAGGCCCCAATGACAGGAGACGAGTGTGGTGTGGGCAGAGGCCTCCCTGACCCTCGCGAGGAGAGAGGCTGGCTGGATCCCGGTAGAGTGGAGCATTCGGCGCCCCTCGGGGGCAAATGCAGGGGACCTGGCGGAGGGCCTGGAAAAGGTCTGGGGAGTTGCGGGCCCCACGGGCGTGGAGGGGGAGGCGGTGTTGCCAAGATGATGGCTCCTCTCCTCAGCCCCCTGGACACCATCTGCCATGCGAAGTCCCTCGTTCACAAGGTGCCTTGAGTCCCCCCTTGGTACACAGCAGGCGCTCAATAAATACTTGTGGATGAACGAATTCTTCCTGCAAGTAGCTTATTGTCTCCCGTTTTACAGAAGCGAGAACCAAAGTCTGGCCGGTAAAGGCGTCCCTGGGCACCCATGCCAGGCACTGAGGCTAACCCCCACTCTCTGGGTGTTCAAGGCATTGGGACCAGTGGAAGGAGGAGCAAGCCTGGGACAGATGCGTGGGGGGTGCGTCCGGCGGGGATGGAACGGGCAGAGGGAGGGCCCGGAGAGCACAGCCCCAGGTGGCCACAGAGGCTGGCAGGCAAGTGTCGGGAGGAGTCCCCTGTGATCCTGGCCCCGGGGTGGTTTCAGGCAGCCCCTTTGTTCGCGGGCAGTGGGCGGGCAGACATCGAGGTAGGCTTCATTTTGCGGGAAGAGAGACTGAGGTCTCAGGCTCCCAGCTGGGAGGGTGGAGAAGCAACCCTTCCCCACAGTCCCGAGGAGGAAGCACGTTAGGACAGGGAGGAGCCAGCCCTGCCCACTGCCCTCAGCCACCAGCTCCCTGCTTAGGGCCCCCTGCCTCAATGCCAGCTGGCATTACTCCTTAGCATCCTTAAAGATACAGCCCCGGGCTTCCCTGGTGGCGCAGTGGTTGAGAGTCCGCCTGCCGATGCGGGGGACACGGGTTCGTGCCCCGGTCCGGGAAGATCCCACAAGCCGCGGAGCGGCTGGGCCCATGAGCCACGGCCGCTGAGCCTGCGCGTCCGGAGCCTGCGCGTCCGGAGCCTGTGCTCCGCAACCGGAGAGGCCACAACAGTGAGAGGCCTGCGTACCGCAAAAAAAAAAAAAAAAAAAAAAAAAATACAGCCCCGAGGCCTCTTCCTCCAGGCAGCCTTCCTTGAACACCCTCAGGCAGAAAGCGTCATCTTTCTCTTCTGTGCACCACCAGCCAAGGGCCCCTTCTGACCCCCCTGGCTGGGCCCATCCCTGCCAGTTCTACTCCCTCACCGTAACTCTCCCAGCCTGGGGGGGAGGAGGGAAGGCATGAGGAGGGGCATATTGGAGACCCTCTGGTAAGCCTAGTCAGGGCCCCCAAAGGTATCCAGATCCTAATCCCTGGAATATGTGAATCTGTTACCTCACATGGCAAAATGGACTTTGCAGATGTGATTAAATTAAGGATATTGAGTTGGAGAGTTTATCCTGGATTATCTGGGTGGGCTCAGTGCAATCCCAGTGTCCTTATAGGTGAAAGAGGGAGGCAGGAGAGTCAGGAAGAGATTGCAAGAGGCTACACTGTTGCCTCTCAAGACAGAGGAGGAAGCCAAGGAATGCAGATAGAAAAGCTAGAAAAGCTAAGGAAATCCTCTCTCAGAGCAGCCAGAAGGAACTCGCCCTGTGGACACCTCCACTTTAGCCCGGTGAAACTGATTTCAACACCCTTGGCCCGCAGAACTGTAAGATAACTAACACGTGCTGTTCTAAGGACCTGATTTGGTGGTAATTTGTTGCAGCAGCCGGAGAAAACCAGTACAGACCACCAGTCAGTCCTGCTCCTGTCCGACCAGGTCTCCTCCCTGTCACCTGCCACACACAGCATCCCACCCTGGGGTGAAGTGAGGCAGACTGGGGGCTCCAGGGCCTGGGGGGAGACAGAAAGTCCATGTTCAGTTTGTGCAGAAGGTGGCTGCTATCTACCCCACTGTGACTAACCCAGGAAGGCTTCTGAGAGGAGGACCACTCTCCCTGCTGAAGGAGGGCTGAGGCTTCATTCACCCCAGCGTACAGCAGGGTTGCTACAAAATGCTGATGGAGGGCTTCCCTGGTGGCGCAGTGGTTGAGACTCTGCCTGCCGATGCAGGGGACATGGGTTCGTGCCCCGGTCCGGGAGGATCCCACATGCCGCAGAGCGGCTGGGCCCGTGAGCCATGGCCGCTGAGCCTGCGTGTCCGGAGCCTGTGCTCCGCAACGGGAGAGGCCACAACAGTGAGAGGCCCGCGTACCACAAAAAAAAAAAAAAAAAAATGCTGATGGAGCCCTGGAGGAGGTGAAGTAACCGACGCTGAGTATTTAATGAGTGGAGATGGGGGTGATGAGGGCTCTAGTGGCTAAGGAGAGGGGCCAGGGATGTCCAGGAGCGATCCCTCACCCAAAATCACACGACACTGTCTGACCCAGAGGGCAACTTTGGCCTCTTTGAGCCTCAGTGACCACAGCCGCCCCTCAGCATATCAGGAGAATCCCAGAAGCCACTAACCATAGGGGAAGTCGAGGTCCCATTGCAAGTTGATATTCAGGACCCAAGTGGGAGCCAGTCTTTGAGGCTCAGGCCCTGTCGGTCTCTCCCCAGTCCTGGCCAGGCCACACCTCCCCCTTCAAGCCCAAGTCCCAGCCAGGTATGTAAGGCACCAAATGCAGGACCAGCATGGAGATGGCTGGATCCCACCCAGGCTCAGCCTGCAGGCAGCAACTCCACAGCCTGGGGAGGAGTGGGGTGGTTGGTCCTGCAGTGGGCCACTCACAGGTGTGGCCAGGGAATAGTCTGCCATCCAAAGATGGGGGCCCCCAGCACCTGCAGAAAGCCCAAAGGACGAGTAAATCTGAGACTTAAGCTCTGGTGCCAGCCAAGGATGAGCGTCCTCCTGGAGCTCGGATGATTGGGGTTTACTCAGTAGGACCCTTACGAGGATCAGGGATGGGGTACCCCTAGCAGGGCCACTGCACGACGTTGGTCAGAGGGACTCTGCGGCCGGACTCCCACAAGAGGATCGAGTGTATCCCCAGCTGGTTTATGAGCGCCTCCCAGCTAGACCTTTACAGACATGGGGGTCCCACAGAGATTGGTGTCAGGGGTGCTCCTTGAGAGGGTCCCTGCACCGTGCTAATGATGCCAGGAATGATACCTCCAGGCCTCTCTTAGAGAAATGGGTGCTTGCCGTGCGCCCTCTAAGGCCTCCACGGGGATCATGGCGAGCATCAGGATGACACTGGGGTCCCCAGGCCTGAGGCAGGGCCTGCGGCGCAGATGCGTTTACTGCGCTCCCCACCGCCTGCTCCCGCCGCGTGCCCGCGGGGCCCAGTCAGGCCCAGCCTCCGCCCCCCACCTGCGGTCCAAGGACCCGTCCGGAGTCTCTGTCTCTTCGGGAAGCCCCTCGGGCTCCAGCGCGTCCTCTGCAACTCCCGGCGGGGTGGCGTTCAGTTCATGGCCCACGGGGCCCGGCATCCAGCCGGGGGTCCAGGGCGCCGCCGGCATGGGCCGAGGCAGGAACCAGGAGAAGCCGGGCGCCGGGGCGAGCGCCACGAGCTGGGGCCGAGCGGGGCTGGAGGTGGTGGCGCGCGGGATGAGGAAGATGTAGAGGCCCGTGACCACAAGGCCCGCGGCCACCAGCACGGCCAGGGCGACGGCCGCGTGAAAGACCCAGGCCGAGCGGGCCAGCGTCAGGCGGCGCGACAGCGGGCGGCCGAGGCGCAGCAGCGGCGGCGGCGGCGGGGGGCGGGCCTTGCGCGGTCCGGGCGCGGGCAGCGGCTGCCGCAGGTAGAGCAGGCCGCGCCGGCGGTCAAAGCGCACGGAACCCTGGCGCGGGGGCGGGGCGCGTGCGGAGCCGGGCAGCAGGCTGAGCTGCGTGGGCAGCGCGGGGAGCCCGCGGCGTGGGGCCAGGCGCGTGGGCGCGCGGCACAAGGGACAGGCCACCGCGTCGCCGCCGCCCGCCGTGGCCAGAGACAGACGAGCCAGGCACTCGAGGCAGAAGACGTGGCTGCAGTCCAGGCACTTGGGCAGCTTGAATACGCTGTCGAAGGGCGACACGCAGATGAGGCATTCCACGGGGGACGCGGGCGGCAGGATGGGTCCCCGGCTGCCGTCCCCTTCCTCATCACCCCCGTCTTCGTCCTCCCCGCTGCTGGGGGACCGGAGTGTGGACGGCGAGCCCGGGATGCTAGGCTCCGAGCCCAGGGGGACCCGGGGGCGGCGGATCCAGGGCGGCCGTGGGCAGGGCATCTGGACCCGGCCTGCGGGGAGAGGCGGTCAGGCAGCGAAGGGGCCGGGGGGAGACGGCAGAGGGGGTCTGGGGAGGGTCAGGGGCTGGGCTCTGGAAGGACCACCCCACACAGGGCAGGGGCGTCCAGAGGAGGGTGAGCAGAGCCCGGTAGGCAAGGAGACCGGGAGTCGGGACAGAGAAGGACCTGGACTGGAGGCACAGGCAGGTGAGACCCAGAGGGGTTCTGAAGAGGATTAGGGACAGGGACAGGCAAAGGGAGCACCACAGAGTCTGAGCTACACCTGGGGGACACCCCAGCCAAGGGCCAGGTGGTACTGGGTGACTCCAGGAAGGATCCCAGACAGGCGTGGAGAAGAGACAGGGACTCCCAGGAGAGCTGGGCAGAGACAGGCCCTGGGGAGACCACAGAAGACAAACGGGAGAAGCAGATGGAGGAGGACGGAAGCTTCAGGACAGGTGGCCAGCAGCCCCGGAGTCAGACTCCCCAGTGACAGACCCCAGCGGGCCAGCAGGCTCTTCCCACCTGCTGGCGCTTCCTTGCCTGTTCTGACGGCAACCCTAGGTCTACCTGCAGCTGGATGCTAAGTGCTCCTCCCCGTGGGAGGGTGCCTGTGGTGGGGCCACTCCCTCCAGATGCCAGGTTCCCACCAGACCTGTCACACTGCCCTCCCCGCCCCCAGGGAGGTGCCACCAGGACAGGGAGCACCAAGCCTGACATCGGCCAGATGTCGGGGGTGCAAGGGAGGAGGCACAGCTGACTGACAGGGCAGTGACAGTCCAGGCTCATCAGGAGAGGGGCTCCCCACCGCCACTCCGTCTTCAACACCTCATGAATCCTCCACCTAGCGCCACTGGTTGGGTGAGTGCAACCTGCGGTGTCAGTGGCTCTGGGCTGAGGCAGTGTGTCCAGGAGGAGTGGGACTTCTGGAGTCCTGGGGGTTGAAGGCAGGCTGACCCCACAGTAGACTGGACAGGACCAGCCCTGTCCAGCCAATGACAAGGGGCTAGAAACTGTCTTGGTCCAGAGCCCAGGCCTTGGCTTCCTCCCCGTGGGGCTGCTTCCTGGCAACACACCTCTCAGGGCGGTGGGCTGCAGCCACCAAGCCCCTCCCCAGACCAGTGACATCTCTACCAGGACAACCCCACCCCTCTCATTTTCCAACACCTGCTGGAACAGTCCAGGCAGCCAGGCCTGCCGCCCGGGGTGCCACGGTTCTGAGTCAGTGGTGCTTCCTGAGCCGAGCACTTCCCTGGTGAGTCCAGGTCCCGACAGACCAGAAGGCATGCCAGGAACATGGGCAGCTCCTCAAAGACACCAGCCACCCTGCCCCTCACCCCTGCTCCCAGATACCCGTCCCCATTGAGCGGACAGTGGCACAGGTGGGTGGGGCCACCCCAAAGGGCAAACAGGTTTATTGCAGCTGTGGCCAGGCAATCAGCGGTTGGACTTGGCCACACGTTCCAGCTCATCCTTCTTCTTGATAGCATAGGAGTTGGAGGAGCCCTGCAAGAAGGGGTGGTTAGCTCCAGTGTCGGAGGACCCTCCCCTTGAGACTCGTCCCCCCCCAGGTGTCCTCACCCACCTTGGCAGCGTTGATGAGCTCGTCTGCCAGGCACTCGGCAATGGTCTTGATGTTCCGGAAGGCGGCCTCACGGGCACCCGTGCACAGCAGCCAGATGGCCTAGGGAGCACAGGGGTGCCTGTGCTAAGTAGGGGTTGCCCCTACACCACGCAGGGACACGGCTCTCCAGTACCCTGGGACCCAACAATGCTGCCTACCACGTCGCCATCCGCAGGCCAACTGAGGCAAGACACAGTGGGAGCCCACAGCGCTGCCCAGGTGCCATGCTGCTAGATCTGGGATCAGACTGAGGGGCACAAAAAAGTGTGCGGACACAAAGGCTGAAGCTGGGTCCCTGATGACAGGTGACTTAAAACTAGCTGTGACAGGGAAATGCAGTGTGTTCCTTCCTGGCCTGGAACCCTTGACTGAAAACGAACAGCTACAAAGGGTATGCTTGGGGACAGCTCCATAAACTGGAACAGTGATGTAATGTCAAATGTTAGATTGCTGTTAAATTTCTTGGGGGTGACAGTGGGGATAGAACATCTTTCTTCTAGGGAGACACCCACTGAAATGTGAGCAGGGAAATGGTCAAAACACCTGCAACTGATTCTCAAATGGTCCAGGAGAATTTTAAAAAAAAGTGTAAAAACATATACCCAAATGAAACGGGCCCTTCAATCAAATGCTGCCCAGGAGAGGGCCCAGAGCTAGGACCTGCTCTGCGTGGGGGGGAATCCAGGAAGCCTTCATTACCTGACACGCAGGTAAACATGCAGACAGAGACGAACATTCCCACTTGTCAGCCTCTGCTGCCCCAGGCAGGATTCTGCCAGAGCCTGGTGGCTGTTCCTGGCCACCCACGTGTGCCCCAAAGCCCCAAGCCCACCTGATTCACACGGCGCAGCGGGGACACGTCCACGGCCTGCCGCCTCACTGTTCCAGCTCGCCCAATGCGGGTCGAGTCCTCCCGGGGGCCGCTGTTGATGATGGCATTCACCAGGACCTGCAGGGGGTTCTAAGAGAGAGGCGGGCCATGAGCCAGATACCTGGCAAGCATCCCTCCCCGACCCTTCACCCCTAATTCCTGGAGCACCCTGGCATGCATATCGTGGGGCGGCCGCTGGCTTTAGGGCGTGCTAAGGGCGCTCTGCCCGAGCTGGCCTCGGGCCCTACCTCGCCCGTGAGCAGGTGGATGATCTCAAAGGCGTGCTTCACGATGCGCACAGTCATGAGCTTCTTGCCGTTGTTGCGGCCGTGCATCATCATGGAGTTGGTGAGGCGCTCCACGATGGGGCACTGCGCCTTGCGGAAGCGCTTGGCCGCGTAGCGCCCTGCACTGTGGGGCAGGTATTTGGCATACTTCTCCTTCACTGCGATGTAATCCTAGGGCAGCAGGAAGAGGGGGTGAAGGGACCATGGTCAGGAGCAGGTCGGATCTTGGCAGGGGACCAGAGACTGAACACCCACTCAGGGTACCTCCCACCCACCTGCCTGCCACAGAAAAGTAAAACCGAAGCAAGTGACTTTACCAGGACACTAAAAAGAGTACTTCCTTTCTAACGGGAGGAAGGGTATGGAAAACTAAGTAGATAACCACCCACGATACCAGTCTTGTTTTAAAAGTGTTCTTCACTCTGCACTGACGTTTTATATCAAATAACTCTGTTCTGGGGGGGCTGTCCCGTGCACTGTAGTATGCCAGTAGCCCTCCTCATTACTGACACCCAAAAATGTACCCCTAAAGGGGTAGGGGTGGGGGGAACTAACCCAGAGAACCAGTGTTTCAAAACAATCGTTCAACAATCCTGCCTATATATACATACATATCCCAAGATAGTGTCTAGAAACACTAAACCATCCGGGGGGGTTGAGTCAGAGGAACTGTTTATGTGAGGACTACTTTGGATATTTATAGTACGAAACCTACACAAACTCATTCTACCAAACAAACATGAGAACATGTACAAACAATGAGTTTCTATAAATACAAGGATTAACAGGAAAAGAACACAGAGGATTCTGATGTAGACACGACAGTCTGGTGTCTAGCCTGGAGAGGACCACTTGCACAAATAGGCAAGTAGACAGACAGGTGTCCACGCAAGGACTCACACCGTGCCAAAAAAAAAAAAAAAACTGCGAATACCAAATGCCCCACCAAGCGTTTGGTTAAGCTGTTGGGCCCTATGGTAGAGCCCAGCACAGCCTTCCAGAGAGTGAGAACCCTGATACCTTGCTGACTTCTGCTTTCCCAGCCCCTAGGAGAGGACCAGGGGAAAGTGAAAAATAGTTTTTACATTATTAAAGGGTTGTACAAAAAAAAGCAAGAAAAAGAAAACAAAGAAGCAAACACTTATGTGACAGACCACATGTGACCTACAAAGACTTTATAAAACATTTACTAACTGGCCCTTTTAAATTTGCAGACCTCTCCCCCAACAAACCCATGAAGGAAAACAGCTCTACAAGACATTCAGAGTGAAAAACAGGTTTGAATTCTCTGTTAGGCTCAGTACCTAGGTACCATGATATATTTAGAGGCAACAAAAAGCTTTAATTTCTTTTAAAAGAAGGGAAAAATATGATCAAACCTGAATTTTATTCATTATACCAATGCAGTCACAAAACATAAATTTCTTTTTATGAAGGCACCACAAAAGTCCTAATGAGGCCAAGTGTAAAACAGTATGGGGGCAACATACAGTGGGAGAACTCCCATTCCCCAATTTCAAAACCTATTAAAAAGCTATAGTAATCAAGACAGTGTGGTACTGGCAAAAGGATAGGCATAGAGACCAATGAAATAGAGTTCAGAAACAAACCCTTACATCCTTGCTCAACTGATTTTCAACAAGGGTGCCAAGACCATTCAATGGGATAAATACTCTTCAACAAATGGTGCTGCACATGTGGGATCTTAGTTCCCCAACCAGGAATCGAACCTATGCCCGCTGCATTGAGAGCACAGAGTCCAAACCACTGTACTGCCAGGGAAGTCCCTTTACCTTTCTGTTCTTAATTTCACTGATTTCTGTTCTCATCTTTATGATATCCTATCTTCTACTTTACTTTGGTTATTTTTTTGCTCTTTTTATTTTTTGAGGGGTGCTGAGATTATTGATTTGAAACTTTTTTTCTTTTCTAACGAATCATTATTATAAATTTCCTTCAGTACTGTTCCAGCTTTATCCCACAAGTTTTCATTACAATTTATTCAGTTCTAAATATCCCTTGATTCCCTTACGAGACTTCCTCTGTCACCCGTGTATTATTTAGAAGTATATTGTTTCATTTCCTACTGTTTGGAGCATTTTCTGGTATCTTTTTGTTACTGATTTCTTATTTGTTTCACGTTTGGTTTGATCGTTTAAATTTGTTGAAGTTTGTTTTATGACCCAGGGTGTGGTATATCTTGCTGAATGTTCTGTAAGGCTTCTTGAAATGAATGTGTATTCTGCTCTTATTGGGTGAAGTTTCTACAAATGTCTTCACAATCCTATTGGTTGGGGTTATTACTCAGACTTTTTACATCCTTGCTGACTTTCTGTCTAGTATTTCTGTCAGTTGCAGGGAGAGGGATGATGAAGTCCTTAAGTATAATTGAGAAATTGGCTATTCCTCTTACAAATTCTGTAAGTTTCTGCTTCATGTATTTCAAAGTTCTGTTGTTTGGTGCATACACGTATAGGATTGCTATGTTATCTTGGTGTACTGACACTTTTAATCATAATAAAAGGGTTCATTTTCTTGCAAAAACAAACAAAAAAACAAATGGTGCTGGGACACATACATATAACGTATAAATGAGATTGAAGTTACATTTTATTGCCTAAATTTAAGTAAGATACAGAAAACTCCAAGAGATGAAAACAAAAGGTGCTGGGACAACTGGATTTCCCCACACAAAATGATAACGTTGGGCCCTTACACTTTATGGGACTTGAGCATCTGCAGATTTTGGTAAACTTGGGGGCTCCTGGAAAGAACACCCCTCAGATACTGAGGCACGACGGTAAGGCATTTAGATTTTTAGGCGTTTGAATCTTTATAATTTAATTGACTCTTCTCTCCAAGGCACAACTTCTGAACTTGAAGAATATTGTCCATTTTTATTTAATTCTAAAACATATAATTTAAATAAAATTTTATAGCCTGAATGAAGTGTTGTCCTTGTCATCTTCAATACTTGAGTAAAATAAGAACACTCAAATCTTATAGATGACCTTTAAAAGATAAAATATATGAAACTAAAAAGATAAATAAATAAAAGGTACCATGGTGAACTTTATGTGTATTTCACTACAAAACAATTAACTAAACAACTTGTGGGATGTGATACTCCCTCTGAGGAAGGAACCATCTCCTGACAAAAACTGTAGCAACCTCTAACAGGATACAAGGAAAAACAGACACGATGGGTGTGGTGGTCCAGGGACCACTTTTACCATCTTCAACTCTACTCAGTGGGACAGCTACAAGCTTCAAGTGACCCCACCCCCAGCTGGGGAGCACAATCACTACACCCCCCTCACCTGCAGGGAAATGTCATTGATCTGCACATCATCGGTGCTCCACTTCCCAAAGAGCTTGATGTCGGGGGTCTCTGCTACTGCAGGTGCAGCTGTCTCCCACTCCGTCATCCTAGGGACAGAAACTGTCAAAGCCCAGGCATACTCACCACGGACTCTGAGGCTAGGGCACAACCTGAGAATTGGGACGTTACCAGGAACCGAGAAAGGCTGTGAACATCTGAGTCCACCTTGTGGAACCTTAAAAAAACCACTCATCTGTCAGCAAGAAGCACCTGTCTCTCACCCAGGAACCCTGAGACCAACAGCTGGCAGGCACCCCCTCAACGGCTGCAAGGCGGCCCAGAGACGGGCAGGAGATGCCAAATGCCCTGACGCTACATCCGCTCGAAGTCAAACCCCAACCTTGTTCTTCAAGAGCTCTGCGACCCTAGGAGAGCCTACAAGCCGCTGTGGACTCAGCTTCCTCATCAGTAAAACAGAAGGATCAATGGTATGAATTCTGCGCTTTACCAGTGCAAAGGTCGAGTTTGGTGTCCGACCCCGACGGGGGGATTAGGGGCTGCTATTTAGGAGAAAGCGTGTCCAGACCAAAGTGTGCATCGTGCATGTAAGGATAACGGGAACTTCTTATAATAAATAAAGTAGAACTGCAGAGACCAGGTCAACATTCCCCAGTCCGCTGGGGGCAAGGCTACGGCGGCGGCGGCGGGGCATCAGCAACGGGGCGAGAGTAACTTCCCCGCGCCTCCATCCTTGTCCCCTGCCGGAGGGAAGCCCCCGGTCTCGGGGCCCACCCACGGCTCCCAGAAGACCCTGAATCGGCCTTCAGACCTCCGACTCCGCGGCAGCCTCACCTTAAGTCACAGCTGAGGCGTCTCGGTCGCTCAGCGTGGACCACGCGCCGCCCTGGCACAGACAGGAAAAGGCCGCGCGCTGCGAGCCGACGCTTTTAAGGGAGGCGAGAACTTCCGGGTCACCGAAGGCGGCGCGTGCACAGAAGAACAAGGCGTATTTACGGACCAATTCGGAGCGAGCATGTAAAGGCGCCCTCTGTGCCAAACGGAAACCGGAAACCTCCAGCGCACGCGTACTTGCAGAAGCGGGCCCAAAGGTTGTGCCTGGCGGATGTCCAACTTCCAGCACTTGCCAGTTCGTGGGTGGGGGGACCCTGCACAGGCGCAGAGGTCTCTATGAGGTCAACGCCGCCATGTCTAATGAGGGCAGAAGTCTGGCCCGCGCTCGTCGCTGCCCATACAAGCACGCGCTACAGGACCCGGCAGCCCAGTGAGGCCAGGGCGTCGCGACTGCTGTCCGCTGTGGTCCGGGCCCCGCGCGCGTGGGCGGGCACCACTCGCGGGTCCCCCTCCCCCACACTCGCGCGCTCTGGGCTGCTTGGGGCCTGAGCCTCCGAAAGGGGACCCTTCGCTTCACCCCATGCCGGGGTCCCCCCACCACGACCGACCATTGTCTCTCTTTGGCCCCCGCCTCTCCTGCCCCGTTACCGCGTGCGGGAGGGGGTCGGGGAGGGGCCCTGGAGGAGGAGCCTGAGGGACAGCCCCCGCCCTTTTTGATCCAGCTGGGGCCTGTGCTGCCGAGGTCACTGATCGAGTGCAGGGTAGTGCGGCACGGTGGTGCGTGCCCTGCGCACTCTGCAGCCGCACCCAGTGACCCCGGCGGTCTGCGTGGAGAGCACGTGCCAAGACTTCACATCCCCCGCCTAGACTCTGGAGCCGAACTGGGTTGTGGACGCCTCCTCGGCGGGCTTCGCAGAGGCAGCGACCACTGTAGCTGCACACCCATGCTGGCTGCAGGTGGCAGGGAGTGGCATCTGGCAGAGCTTGGTCTCCAAGGCGCCTGAGGCTCCTCACCTCCAGGTGCCCACCTCAACCTCCAAGGGTGGGAGTTCCCCTTCTCAGACACGAAGGGGCCCAGCCACGTGACCCAGGCGGTCCGCACCAACCCCACTTGCCCACCTTCGGGGCATGCGCATTACAGGTGCTCAGCAGCCGCGATGTTTGTTGACTGACTATAAAGGCTCGCCCCTATCCCTATCCCCATTCCAGGAGCGTTTCAGAGCAGAAACTCTGGGCCCCCTTGGACTGTCGTCGTCAGTCACAGCTCATGCCACTGCTCAGGGGGACACAGGCCTTGAAGCTGGTCTGGGCAGCGGGTTAGACCTCAGGCTCGGGTGGATTGAAGTCTGGGAGCCGCACCCAGAGAGGCCAAGGCCCCCAGCCACTGCAGCCTGTGGCCTTATCCCCGGCCTCTGCCCTGGTATGTACAGAGCAGCAGCCTCGGGCCTTTTACTGGGGTTGGGGAGGAGCTAAGTAGGTTCCTTCCTGGTCCTGGAGGGACCCTCTCTGATCATTGGACCTCCCTGGTCCTGGGGGACACAGGTGGGGAGGTGCTGACTGGGGGAAAACAGGGAGGCTGGGAGTAGGCACCAGGCACCCTCACACTCAGCAGGATCCAGGGGCCCCCCAACCCTGCCTCTTTCTCCTCAAAAGTGGACAGGGGCCCACCCCCTCTGAACCTCAGTTTCCCCTGTCAGTGTGGAAATGAGAACTAAATCAGACAAGGTGAGTTTGGAGCCTGTGGCCTGACTGTCAGTGGTCACTCAACAATGGGCATCTTTATAGACCTGACAGGAATGACTCACCATGCATGGGAGGGCAGGAGAGAGGTCCTGCAGTAAAGCCCTATGTGGTGCGAGGTAGGGGGTCACCTTGCATAGCTGATGATCACACACTACTTGCCAGGCCTAAGACAGTCCAGCTTCCTCAGGTCCCCAGGACACAGGCACAAAATCCGGAGTCTGATCCCATAAGTCTAGGGATGTTGGTGCTGTGTTCTTCAGGCCGGAGGGGGAAAGTCTCTGCAGAAGCCCCTTTGCATTCCTGGTGCATCATGTTCATTCTGGGCTGACCAGCTCTGGCCATCTCCTCTGCCCTGACTTTTAACTGCTCCATGAGGGTAGAGGCTGTTTGGTTTCTTCCCCACTGTGTCCCCAGCTGGAAGTACTGAGTCTGGCACACAGTGTCTGCTCACAAGTAACTGCTGAAAAAACGACGGACGGACGGATGGACGGATGGACGGATGGACGGATGGATGGGGCAGTTCTCCCTAGTCTTGCTGCTCCCTCTCTGGGCTTCAGGCAGACACCAAGCGGCTAGGCCTCCCTCCTCCACCAGACACCAGTTCCAGACCCGGAGTCCTGCTGTCTCCCGTTCAGAGCACCTCCACACCTGGGTCTGCCCCTCTTCCTGGCCACAGCCTGGGGAAACCCCTTCCTAGTGCCAGGTAGGCATTAGGAGTCTGGGAATCAGACCATTTGCTCTTCAGAACAACCTGATTAGGCAGTCAGGGAGGCCCAGAGAGGTGCGGTAACTTGCCCAGGGTCACAGAGCAGAAGGGGGCAGAGCCGGGATTCTAAGGCGGTTGGCCCCAGAGCCTGGCCTCTCCCTCCTCCGCTGGCCTCTCCACCATCTCTGCATCGTGTCTCCCCCAGTGCCGCCGATCTCTGAACATACAAAGTGCCCAATAAACAAAGGAGTTCAGTCAACTCTGGGCCTTTCCACTGGATCTAGCATGATCCAGAGAGGGGCTCTCCCTGCGCCTTAGGCTTCTCCCGTTTTAAAGAAAAGGCTGCTGAGCCAGTAACCATGTAATTACGGAGGAAAGATGGTCTCTTTGGTTCCAAACCTGCTCAAACAAAGGAACAAGTGAATGCGAACAAACAAGCATATTTATTGTTCCTCTAACTCCCGCAGGACTGTGTCTCCCCGCCTCCCACAGCTGCTTGGCAGAGAACAAGTTGATCTTTCCCACTGTCCTGGGCCTCTCACTGCCTTGGCCACTGACCATGAGTCTAAACCTGGGCTCACAGGGGTGGTTGGCTTGGCCTGGGTGCGTGCTGCAGGAGGGGAAGGTCTAGACCTCAAGGCAAGGGAGGTGCCTGGGCCAGTTCACCTGCTAGGTGGGCCAGCCTAAGCCCCTTCCCCATTCTCAATTTGCTTAGCTGTAAATTAGAACCACGTGTTCACAGTGGCTCATTGGAATTGGGGGCAGGGGTGAGGCAACAGGGCAGAATGTGCAGGACGGGGGTGGCAACGCTGGATCAAATCCGGACCTGCCTTCTCACTTGCAGCACTTGGGGTAAAGAACAGACGGGAGGAGGAACTGGGCTGGATTTGGAAACCTTAGGACAGGGTATTAATAGGGGTCTCAGAGGCTTGGGTTAAGGATAAATGCAGAAACACATTTTGAACATCCAAATATCCAGAATTAGTGGGTACAGCATCTCAAATCTTGGAGACCAGATATATGAATTCAGAAGCCTCACAGATACAGATTAGGGTGGCTGCGATTTGGAGGTGCGAGGCACAAACTGGGAGAGAAACGGGGACCTGGACTTGAAGGGGAATCCAAGGCCTTACCTGCAGGAGAAACAGAAACCTGGATTTGGGGGGGACTCAGAGGCAGGAATTGGGGGGAGAACCAGGCATCCGGATTGGGCGGAAGTAGAGTTGGGAACTTAAGAAGTTACTGGTCACGGAGCGGGAGGACCCGGCCATGGGGATCTTGTGGGGGTCTAAGGACACGGCCTAAACCTTTGGGGGGACGCTCCGGCCTACCTCAGTCCTGCACTTGGAACTGACAGCTTGGACCTAGGCCGGAAGCCCCGCCCTTCCCTGGGAACGACCAATCACCAGAATCCAAGTGATTGCCTGGATGGATGACGTAATGCGTCTCCAAGGCGATGGCGAATCGCAGGAAGGCTCCAACTTCACCCGGAAGCTGGAGTTCCCACCGCCCCCTGCGGAGGGGGGGAAAAGGGGGGTCGCCATGGTAACCCTAAGGCCCAGTCAAGCCTGGACAAGATCGCCTGTTCCCCTCCCGCCAGGTTCTCGAACCTCATTTTCTCAAGCCTCTCCGTCCCGGCCTCCTCTGGTCACTTTTGGGAAAAGGGACCCTGACGCCGCGCCGGCCCGGAGAACCACGGAAATGGCAGTCTTCCGGGCGCCAAGAGCAGACCGCTCAGGGCACCCCGAAGGACGAACGCCAGGACTCCTGCGCTTCCGGTCCGGGCGGGGCCGCGGCGGGGTCGGCTAGTTGGTTCCGGAGCTGAGGCGGTGCGGGGTCTAACGCGGGCTTGTGCGGGAGTCCGCGGTCTAGAGGGGCGACCGGCCCGAGCCTCTTGCTCCGTCGGAGCCTCAGGTCCTAGTAGAGGGCCGGCTAGAGATCCCGAGGAGCCACCCATTTTCCGTGAGGGTGGGAGCGCCTGGATACCGCCCCCGGGGCCCTCCCTTCCGCCCTTCGGGGATGGAGGCGGGGTCACGATGCTCCCGCGGCTCGCGGGGCTGAGGTGAAGCGTTGGTGCAGGTCGAACCCTGGACTGTGTCGTGGACGGTGGCTGCGAGTCCGGCTGCATGGGTTCTGACCGGGATGCGCGGCTTGCCTATCTGGGCCTCAGTTTCCCCATCTGTAAAGTGGGGATGACCCGTGCAACCACCTCATGGAGAGGTGTGTGAGCTCCAGTCTTTCCAGGTGGCCCCAGAGCTGCATTTAAAGCCCTGCACTGGGCGCTAAAGTTTGGAGGTTCCTGGAGATCTGAAGGCTAAGAATTTGGCCCACGCCTGGCTTCCTCTGTCTGAGCCCCTATTTCCCCATCTGTAAAATGGGTGGGGTACTGCCACCTCCTTTCTAGACTTGACATGAGGACTAAAGAATCAGTGTGTGTAACACTCTTAGCACAGGGCCAGGTGGTGCCTAGCGGGCACTCAGAATTGTGGCCGCTTTTAGCTTAGTAATAAAATGGATGATCCAGGGACTTCCCTGGTGGTCTAGTGGTTAGGACTGCATGCGTTCACTGCTGAGGGCCTGGGTTCGATCCCTGGCCAGGGAACTAAGATCCCGCAAGCCTCGCTGCACGGTCAAAAAATAAATAGAAATGGATTGTCCATTCAGCAGACATTTATGAAACTGCTGTGCTACAGGCTCCTGATGCTCCAGCTTTTGGAGCTACATCCCCTGAGGATCTGGTTAGAATGGAGTTTTGCCGGAATCTCGATCTCCACACACAGCCTAATAAAGTACAGGTTTTCCCCGCTGGCCGAAAGTAGAGCGTTTCTATGAAACCTTTCCTAAGTCAAAATGGTGTACAGCGAAGAATGAATTACCTTAGGACACATCTTGCTAATAGATGCGCAAAATAAATAGAAATAAAGCACAGATGCTCACAGACACGGTTCGAAGCTATGGCAGCTTGATGTTGAGGTGGTGAGAGTAGTTCTGGGGAAGGAGCTCCTTCGGCGATGCCTCGCCCCCTGATTGGGGTGTGTGCTTCCTCTATCACTCAGCTCACTGCAAAACAAATGCTGAACACTGTTTTCGCTTTTTAACTTTTTTCTTAAAAGTGAAAATTTCTTTCACTTAGATAAAATAGGTCCTAATGTAGGTCTTTCATAACAGCAAAGTGGCAGAAAGCAAACTTTTGAAAGCGGGGGAGGCATATATTGGGGCAGTTTGTTACTCAACAGTAGATGACTCAGCCTAGGTGTCAGGACAAGTGGGCCGCTGAAATGTTGTAACAGCAAAAACGTGATGCCTTCCGATTACATAATACTTACCTTCTGGACAAAATACAGGAAAGGTATGATCACAGAGGTATAAAGAGATGGCCCACAGTCCCAGACCCACCCAGAGGCAGCCACCGTGAGTTGAATGCCGGAAATACTTTCCCTGTGAGGTCGCTTTTGCATCCTTTGTTTCCACTTAGCAACTTCAGTGTGGAGTCTTAGGTCCCTCAGGTGTCTGCAAGGAGGCTGAATGGTGAGGGGAAGACCGGAGGCTCCACCAGCAGGTTATTAGTATGAAGACATGGGGCAGACAGACAGCAGACCCTGCCAAGTGAGTCGCCCCCTGACTCAGGTTGGGTGGCGCCAGGGGCAAGGCCATCTCCTGGGTTTCGAAGGAAGCGGGGGAATGGGGCTCTGACATGGGTTGGGCCATGTGAGCCTCCTTGTGTCTGGGAGTCAGGCATAGCCATGGGGCCTCAGACACTCCTCAACCCTGCAGAAAGTTAGAGGTTCGGGCTAGGCCCCAAAGAGGAAAACATCCATTCTCACATGGCAACCAGAAGGAGCCTCTGAAAACCCAAGTCAGATTTCATCCCTCCCCTGCTCAAAATCCTCCCTGTGTCACTCACGGGAAAAAACAATCTGCACAGTGGCCAGTTAGGCCCAGAGGATATGGCCCCTGTCACCCTCCACTCTCTTCTCCCCCTCAGCTCCACCCCAGACACACAGGCCTCCTCAGGGCCTTTGCACTTGCTGTTCCCTCACTGAACATGCTCTTCCCCAGGGAGCCTCATGGCTCAACTCTGCCCCTACCCCCAGGTCTTGGTTTTTTTTTCTTTAAAAAAAATTTTTTTTAAATGACTTTCACATGTCTTTTACTTATTTAGTTTTATTTTTTGGCCACGCCACGTGGCATGTGGGATCTTAGTTCCCCGGCCAGGGATTGAACCCATGCCCCCTGCAGTGGAAGTGCGGAGTCTTAACCGCTGGACCGCCAGGGAAGCCCCCCACCCCCCAGGTATTGTTTTGAATCCCACCTTCTCCATGAGGCCTTCACTGACTACTCTACTTACTGTAATTTTTTTGGAGATATTAGTCATGTACCATAAAACTATTTCAAAGTGTACAATTGAGTGTTTTTAGTATCTTCACAAAGTCATGCAACCATCACCGCTTTTTAAATTCCAGGACATTTTCATAACCCCAAAAAGAAACCCCAGACCCAGCAGCAGTCACTCCCATCCCCCCACCCTCCAGCCCCCGGCAGCCACTAGCTTAACTTTCCGTATGGATCCGCCTATTCTAGACATCGTATACAAGTGGAATCATGGAATACGTGGCCTTTCATGTCTGGCTTTTTTCACTTAGCTCCAAGCCCAGTTCCACCGTGTCCAAGCGACCCTTTCCTCCCGCACGTGCCTCCTGTGCTTCATGGTTTTCTTTACACCAGGGTTTCTTCACCTCAGCACTACTGACACGTGGTCCTGGGGTTGGGGGTGGGGCTGTGCCGAGCGTTACAGGGTCCCTGGCCTCCGCCCGGTGGATGTCACAGCACCCTCATCCCCAGTTGTGACAACCAAAATTGTCTTCAGGCATTGCCAAGGGTCCTCCTGGGGGGCAAAACTCTCCCTGGTTGAGAACTGCTGATTTACATCAACTCACTTGTTTTTGCTTAGAAGGAAACCTGACGGCATCCACCAAAACATAAAAACAGCCAGAAAAAGAAGGGAACTCGAAGTGTAAATTCCTGGACAGACTCCTTTGGTTAAACTGTGCTTGATGATGCTGAAAGCAGAGGCCCCGGTCTTGAGGCCTGCCCTCGCTCTGACAAGAGAGAGAGGGGCCAGAGTGGAAATGTCAGAGACCTCCCAGCGCTTCATGGAGGTTCCCACTTGCTGCAGCAGCAGCAAATTACCACAAACTTAACACGTTTATTATCTTAAAGTTCTGGAGGTCAGAAGTCCAAAGTGAGTCTTAGGGGCTAAAATTAAGGTGTGGGCAGGGCTGCGTTCCTCCTGAAGGCTCCTTGCCTTTTCCAGCTTCCGGAGGCGGCTCGAATTCCTCATTTCTGTGGCTGCACCACTCTCACCTCTGTTTCTGTCATCACACCTCCTCCTCCCCTGACTCTGGCTCTCCCTCTTATAAGGAGCATCGTGACCACATTTAGGGCCCACCTGGCTGATCCAGGACACTCTCCCTATCTCCTGGTCTCTCATCACATCCACAAAGTCCCTTTTGCCATACGGGGTGGCACGTCCGCAGGCTCTGGGGATTGGGATGTGGACCTCTTTGGAGTCTGTTATTCCGTCGAGCACACATATACATTGCACTCTAATCCCTGGTCAGCAGCAGTTTCCATCGTGGGGCTGGCGCAGCCACCAAATGGCCAGCGCTGGGTGAGTGCTGTCAGATGGGCAGTCCGGAAGTATGTGCAGGGCAGCTGGTGAAGGGGATGGGTCTGAGGGAAGCAGAGGTCAGCCGGGGGCCAGTGGTCAGACAGGTGAGAGAGGACAGTGGAGGGGCGGGGCAGAACCAAGCCTGGAGACGCGCAGAGTTACCCTTGACCACCTCACCCACTGAGCGGGCTGCTTAAGCTCCTGCTGAAACGCCTTTCTTTCTGTTCTCCCCTTTTTACAGCTTTCAAGACTCTGGAGGAAATTCGGCCAAGCCATCCGGGATGCCTCAGCCATGGGGGTTTGCTTTCATGACTCCTGGCACCTTTTCCCCTCTTGGAAACTTCCAGCCTCTCCATTTCTCGGCTCTTCGGGCCAGTACACTGAGCAGGCTGATTCCCAATGAGCTGCCCTGGGATGTCAGGAGAGGCTGAGGTGGAGCCTAGGACCCTGGCAGAGGACAGTGCGGAGAGGCCCCCCTCTCAGGAGGGGAGCCTGCATGGAGGGGTGGTGGGCAGCAGGACAGCTACCCCAGGGCGCAGGCTCCCAGGGCTGTGGCCTTGCTATGGGCCCCAGTCCAGGACCTGACATTTCAAGGAACCTCATGTGGGAACCCCACTTCCTCTCCAGTGTCCTGTGTGACCAGGGGTCTTGCTCCTAATCCCCCCTGCACCCCGTGAGTGTACTGAGGTGCTTTTCTGGTGCTGCTCCCAGCATAAGCCCTAGGGGGCAAGGGGCTGGGGTAGGGGGAGAGCATCCTTGGCAACAAGCGTCTGTAAAAGCAGACGCTGCAGGCGGCCCCCGTCCAGACAAGCCCCGCACACTGGCGCCCGCCTTCAGCTGGAGTTCCAACCTCCAGGCCTGCCTGACAGCAATAAGGCCTTTGGTAGGTGGGCCTGTGGCAGCGCCAGATAATTCACTCGAGAGGGAGTGGCCCTTTCTGTGCACCCAGAGTGCGAGGTCCTTTCACAAGAGCTCCACGCTCTTCCAGCAGTGCACCCACAGACATGAGAGGTCCCAACGTTGCAAGCCTCTTGAGCCCTGGGAGAGCCAGCAGTGAGAAGCCCCAGGGAGTGCACAAGGGCCTTCTGCCAGAGGTGGAAGCTGCCCATACGCCGGCACACCCGCGCACCCACACTTTTTCCTCTGCAGCAACCCTGGCCAAGCCTCCGTGTCCCATCAGGGTAGGCATGCAGGCGAGCGGCCCTCCGAGTGCCCTTCAGCCACCGCTCCAACCTCATTGAGCGTGGGAAGCCCCACCAACAGCTTCAACCAAGCCCTAACACTGCCCCCTGGGCAGGGAGACAGACCTCACCGAGGCAGGGCGTTTGATGTGCAAACACCCATAGGATGGAGAAAGGGACACACAGTGGGAGCAGACCGTTGGGGCCGTCACAGCCGGCTGCTGAGTGCCGTACGGGGGCCGCATCGGCTAACAACATCAGATGTGTCTGTATGGTTGTGGTGCAGGGGCCACGGGATAGGTGGGCACAATATGTGGGTTGACATAGGGGGCGGGGGGGCGGGGCCTGACCAGCGCATCCCTCCCAGGAGAGCAAGCAGGCTCAGGGTCACCTTTGGGGCCCCGGGGGCCGCGGAATCTGCCCTGAAGCTTTCAAACCCAGATGTTCCGGCCCCACTCCCAGAGATTCTGATTTCAGCTCTGACGAGCGACCCGCTCACCGGGATCAGAGCCGCCCAGGTGTTTCCCACCCGCGACCCTCACACGCCTTTCCCTGTCCAGATCTCCCAGAAGTCTGACTGGGGGCAAGGGCTATCAACCACTGTCCTGGCCACTCACCCGCTTTTCCCCGGCCGGGTGGGCTGGACTGCCCCGTCCGGGACGCCATCTCCTGGCGACGACGCAGGCTCACGCCTCGCTGGCCTCGGTTACCACGACAACCGGAGTCCTGGGGCGGACGGAGAGCAGGGGACCCCTGCCGGCAGCCCTCAGCGAGTAAGTGGCATCCTGCGCGTACCCACGACCCCAGCTAGCGAGGCGGGGCCTCGGGGAGCTCGGCGCGGCCGCCACCCCCGCACGCGGGGTCCACGGCGGAGGCCTGACACGAGCACTTCCGGTCCGCATGCTCCGGGCCCTGGCTGGCCGCAGCACGTCGGTCCTTCAGGTCCGGGTGGGTCTGTCTTCTGTAGATCTGGCCCCCGCGTCCCACATCCCGATCGTGGAGGCTGAGGCCCACGAGGGGAGGCGCTACCGGGAGGACAGGCATAGAAGGGAGTTTAGCCCGCACTCAGAGGGTACTCCTTTCGCCCTACTGTGTGTCATGCTCTGCCTTCCCATTGGGTGTATGGTGTAGAATAGGACAGACGCGCTGGGATTTGCGTCCTCTGGGGCTGTCAGTGGGGGTGAGCTTGGCTTGTGATTCAGGGTGGTGGAGCCGCCCCGGCCTCGGCACGGAATCTGTGCCCTCCTCACCTCAAAGCTGCCTCTCTTGATTTCCCTGAAAACCCTCTCATTAGCCTCAGTGGGCCACGTCCAGGTTCTGAGAACGTTCAGCCTCACTAACCTCCTTTCCATGGACTGTTGCCATGCGGTTCTGCAGGACTCGGCCTGGGTCATATTAACCTCTCAGCACCCCACCTCCCTGCCCAGAGGTGGCTGCCTCGTGTCCTATTCCCATACACCAGCAGCCCCGGGGACAGTTAGAAAAGCTAGGCGAGCACCTAGAGTGGAGGTCATGGTTACCCAGGGCAGACGGGAGGTTACTGGTAGAACACTTGGAGCAGCTGCAGTTCAGGGCCAGGGACAGGTTCCTGGCAGCCCTTGCCGAGCTCAGTCACAGATCCTGGGTCCATGGCTGGAAGGTCATCCAGCTACAGGTAAGGGAGTTCGATGGTGCAGGCTAGGAGCAAGGCAGGAGGGGCGGAGAGACGCAGCCATGGTCTGCAGCTTCCCTCTGCTGAGTCCAGCGCCGGGCGGCAGTTGGGCAGAGGGGCCACGGTGGGAGCAGGGTGTCTGGGGACAGTGCACATGGCTAATGGGTGCCCTCAGCCCCTGCCTCCTGTGAGTTCAGGGTCCCTTCCTGTAAGACGGGGGCTGCTGCTTCCTGGGACCACCCAGTCTTCCTGACCCTCTATCTAGGCACTGACCAGTCATCTGACTCTGCATCACCAGGGACCAGGAGAGCCCCCTGTGCAACCCACCCAACCTGTCGAGGGTGCGGGGCCAGTCTCTGCATTGGTTTCCTGTAGCTACTATAAATTACAACCTACTGGGCATCTTAAAACAACAGAACTTTATTCTCTCATTTCGATAGGCCAAAAGTCTGAAATCAAGGTGTTGGCAGGGCCATGCCCTCGGCAGGCTCTGAGGCAGAAACCATCCTGTACATCTGTCATGGCTTCTGGTGGTTCCATGTGTTCCTTGGCTTGTGGCTGCCTCACTCCAATCTTGGTCTTCTCTGTCTACCTCCCTGTTATGAAGATTCTGTCACTGGATTTAGGGACCACCCCAGGAATTCAAGATGATCTCATCTCAAGATCCTTTTTTTTTTTCTGGCCACACCCAGCAGCATGTGGAACTTCCCCAACTAAGGATCAAACCCGCACCCCCTGCAGTGGAAGCACAGTCTTTTTTTTAATTTTTATTTATTTAATTTAAAATTTTAATTTTAGTTATTTTTTTATACAGCAGGTTCTTATTAGTTATCTATTTTATACATATTAGTGTATATATGTCAGTCCCAATCTCCCAATTCATACCACCACCACCACCGCCCACCACTTTCCCCCCTTGGTGTCCATACGTTTGTTCTCTACATCTCTGTCTCTATTTCTGCCCTGCAAACCGGTTCATCTGTACCATTTTTCTAGGTACCACATATATGCGTTAATATACGATATTTGTTTTTCTCTTTCTGACTTACTTCACTCTGTATGACAGTCTCTAGATCCATCCATGTCTCTACAAATGACCCAATTTTGTTCCTTTTTATGGCTGAGTAATACTCCATTGTATATATGTACCACATCTTCTTTATCCATTCGTCTGTTGATGGGCATTTAGGTTGCTTCCATGACCTGGCTATTGTAAATAGGGAAGCACAGAGTCTTAACCACTGGACCACCAGGGAAGTCCTCAAGATTCTTAAGTACACCTGCAAATACCCTTTCCCCAAATAAGGTCACATTCACAGGTTCCAGGGATTAGGGTGTGGACATATCTTTTGGGGGTGGCAGTGCCATTCAATCTACTACAGCCTCCTTCAGTGGAACCTGCTCAGTCCTAGGTGACCTCATGTCCACTGATTCCACGGTGATTGGTTGTCCTGGGTTGGCCAGGCTGCCCTGACGTCTTCTCTCATCCTCTGGGTCCTTGGCCTCTGGGTCCCTGGGAGTCCAGAAAGTCATACTCGGGATGGCCTGAGGCCCTGCTCTGGCTGCCAGCTGTTGTGCAAACCCAGATGTGAGGCCAGCAGTCATGACCCCACGGGGGCAGCATTCACTGGAAGCCTTGGGACAGGTCCCAGTATCCTTCACACAGGTGACCTGGTGTTGTGTCAGAGGGACCTGGAACCTGGCTGTGGGGCTTCCAGGATACACATTGTAGAAGTCTGGTCCCTCTCCTGAGCTGATGCACAGAAACCTGGGCGCCTGCCCTCCTGCTGCTCAGCACTCATGTGGCGTCCCCTCCTCTGTGTGAGGGGCTGGAGTTCACCCTGGGGTTATAGTTGTACAAGGAGAAGGGGTGGCAGGGTCCCCACATCAGCACTCATGGCTGGGGAGCCCCCGCTCCCTTGTGTGTGGGGACCTCAGATCCTAGCCTGGTGGTGTCCCTGGACTGATCCCCATTAGTAGAGGGTCCTGGTGGCAGCGCCAGCAGCTCTGCAGTTGGTCCCCCTGCAGGGTCAGCCTGGCTTCTTGGAGGCAGACCAAGGAAATCCACAAAACCTGCAGCGCCCAGAGGCAGAGACTCAGGGGTACAGGGAAAGCTGGGGCGATGGCGGCATGGGCTTGACCTGCACAGCTCTCTGTCTGGCAGACACCTGCCAGAGGGTGAAGCCCACACCTGTGAGAGGCAGATGCTGAAAGCCGTGGGTGGTGGTAGAAGCCAGTGGGCCCCCTGGGTGCGGAGACAGGGCTCCAGGGTCAGACAGGCTCGGCATGAGCGCACGTGCTCCACGTCCTGCCCATCTTGCTCTCACTGAATCACAGCTTGCCATCTGTGAATTGGTGACAGCAGTGCCCTGGGGCTGGGGACACCATAAGGCATCGCCCTGTGCCAAGCATGCTACCCATTATTCCCAGCAGATATGTCCAGCTTCCCACAAAGCGTTTTCTTCTTGAAACGAGTGGATTAAGAGACACCCAATTGAAGAAAAGTCTGTGCCCTGTGGGAGAATGCTGTCAACCTGGCATTAAGCTTCTGATGTGAAAACTGCTTGGTGTGCAGTTAGCTTGGCCATGGGCAAGAAGTTGATGTTTTATTTTTACCTAACAATTTTGAAGACCTTGTTTTTCTTGCTATAAGAGTATTGTATAAACACACACACACACACACACACACACACACACACACACACACATGTCTCCTTTCCATGCAGTATTGTCCCTGTGGCCGGGGCTCAAATGACTTCCTGGATGTGGCAGGGTGGGCTGGCCCAGGCAGCCTTGGGCAGACACACCGGCACACCAAAGGCAGGAACACCTTGTGGCATGAGTGCATTCCATTTTTGGGGGGGAGGGGATACAATTCACATAACATAAATGAACCATTTTAAAGTGTACAATTCAGGTTGCCTTTTGGTATATTTTTTAGTTTATGTGTTTTCCGTGTTGTGCAGTCATCATCACTAATTCCAGCATCCCAAAATGAAACTCCATATTCATTAAGCAGTTACTCCCCATTCTTCCTCCCCTCAGCCCCTGGCAACCACGAATCTACCCTTTGTCTCTGGATTTGCTTTTTCTGGATTTTTCACATAAATGGAATTATACACTATGTGGTCTTTTGGTGTCTGGCTTCTTTCACTGACCATGATATTTTCCGAGGTCCAACCGAGCATCAGTACTTCATCCCTTTTTATTGCTGAGTAATATTCCATTGTATGGATAGACCACAATTTGTTTATCCATTCATCAGCTGATGGACATTTGGGTTGTTTCCACTTCCGGCTGTTATGAAGAATGCTGCAGTGAACATTAGCATACACGTTTTTGCTTGAACACCTGTCTTCATTTCTCTCGGGTAGATACATAGGAGTGGAGTTGCGGTGTCATGTTTAACCATTTGGGGCAGCTTCCAGGCTGTTGTCCACAGTGGCCGGCCGCGTCCTTCTCCACTCCCACCAGCCGTGTGGGAGCGTGTTCTGCACTTGCCTTTTTCTGCCGGCTCTTCCTGTGCATCTGTCCTTGTCAGGGCAGACTCTGCCTGTGGAGAGTGCTGGATGAGTCTGAGCAGTTTACCTGCAGTGGGTGACGCACAACAGGGCTTGCTGCCAGCAGCTCTGCCAGTCCTGGTGTACAAGTGACGCTTTTTGGAAACTGGACCCTCCAACTTGTCTACTTTATTTGCACAGCAGGCTCCACATTCTAGAGAAAGCGCCTCCCTTGACCTCCCCCAGGCAGGGCCCCTCAGGAGCCACGGCCACTGAGCCCAGCTCCATCACCCCTGAACTCGTGTCCGCTGTAGGTTAGATTTGTCCCCACCTGCTGATGATCACGCTAGTGGGCAGGTGGGGCCCACAGCTGCCTGTTTCCCAGTGTGTCCAGGTCACCCCCACCCATGTTCTCAGGAAGCTGCACAGTCAGTGTCTCAGGTGGACAGGCAGGATTGCATCCAGTCCACTTCCCACCTGGGAAGAATATCCTTGGACTCAAACCCACAAGTGTTTGGAAAAGAGATGTTTCTCTTTCACATCCTCCCATTTTTTCACATGGTGATGGGTGGTGACTCTGTCAGGGTCCCGTGGACAGTTCAGCATGGGGCGAGATGTGCCAGTGTTCATTGTCACCCAGGTGTCCTCATACTTGCTTGGAGAAGGGGCTCCGAGTACCCACCCTTTGGTCTCGAGATCCAGCTGGCTAACTTGTCAGGTGGAGAAACCAAAGTACAAAGTGGCAGTTGCCACAGTGTGGGGGAGGTGTTGGATTTCCAAGGAATTAGCCCTGATCAATGCCACCAGTGGGGGAAGGAGAGCCAGCAAGGGGAGGGGGTGGTGTCGGCTTCACCTGCCCTGGGTCAAAGGCCAGTCCTGCACAGGCCCAGAGGGGATGGAAGCGTTGTGCAATTATCACATGTGTGATGGGTCCTGCAGGGTCCTGTCCTTCTTGTCATCCTTTTTTTTTTTTTTTGAATTTTATTTTATTTATTTTTTATAACTTAGTTATATAGATAACTAACTTATTAGTTATTTATTTTATACATATTAGTGTATGTATGTCAATCCCAATCTCTCAATTCATTTCCCCCCCACCCCCCTGCCACTTTCCCCCCTTGGTGTCCATACATTTGCTCTCTACATCTGTGTCTCCGTTTCTGCCCTGTAAACTGGTTCATCTGTACCGTTTTTCTAGGTTCCACATATATGCGTTAATATACGATATTTGTTTTTCTCTTTCTGACTTACTTCACTCTGTATGACAGTCTCTAGATCCATTCACGTCTCTACAAATGACCCAATTTTGTTCCTTTTTATGGCTGAGTAATATTCCATTGTATATATGTACCACATCTTCTTTATCCATTCGTCTGTCGATGGACACTTAGGTTCCTTCCATGACCTGGCTATTGTAAATAGTGCTGCAATGAAAAGTGGGGTACATGTGTCTTTTTGAATTATGGCTTTCTCTGGGTATATGCCCAGTAGTGGGATTGCTGGCTCGTATGGTAATTCTATTTTTAGTTTTTTAAGGAACCTCCACACTGTTCTCCATAGTGGCTATATCAATTTACATTCCCACCAACAGTGCAAGAGGGCTCCCTTTTCTCCCCACCCTCTCCAGCATTTGTCGTTTGTAGATTTTCTGATGATGCCCATTCTAACAGGTGTGAGGTGATACCTCATTGTAGTTTTGATTTGCATTTCTCTAATAAGTAGTGATGTTGAGCAGCTTTTCATGTGCTTCTTGGCCATCTGTATGTCTTCCTTGGAGAAATGTCTGTTTAAGTCTTCTGCCCATTTTTTTGATTGGGTTGTTTGTTTTCTTAATATTGAGCTGCATGAGCTGTTTATATATTTTGGAATCCTTTGTCCATTGATTCGTTTGCAAATACTTTCTCCCATTCTGAGGGTTGTCTTTTTGTCTTGTGTGTAGTTTCCTTTGCTGTGCAAAAGCTTTTAACTTTCATTAGGTCCCATTTGTTTATTTTTATTTTTATTTCCATTACTTTAGGAGGTGGATCAAAAAAGATCTTGCTGTGATTTATGTCAAAGAGTGTTCTTCCTATGTTTTCGTCTAAGAGTTTTATAGTGTCCAGTCTTACATTTAGGTCTCTAATCCATTTTGAGTTTATTTTTGTGTACGGTGTTAGGGAGTGTTCTAATTTCATTCTTTTTTTTTTTTTTTTTTTTTTGCGGTACGCGGGCTTCTCACTGCTGTGGCCTCTCCCGTTGCGGAGCACAGGCTCCGGACGCGCAAGCTCAGCGGCCATGGCTCACGGGCCCAGCCGCTCCGCGGCATGTGGGATCTTCCCAGACTGGGGCATGAACCCGTGTCCCCTGCATCGGCAGGCGGACTCGCAACCACTGCGCCACCAGGGAAGCCCTAATTTCATTCTTTTACATGTAGCTATCCAGTTTTCCCAGCACCACTTTTTTTTTTTTTTTTTGTGGTACGCGGGCCTCTCACTGTTGTGGCCTCTCCCGTTGCGGAGCACAGGCTCTGGACGCACAGGCTCAGCGGCCATGGCTCACGGGCCCAGCCGCTCCGCGGCACGTGGGATCCTCCCAGACCGGGGCACGAACCCACGTCCCCCGCATCGGCAGGCGGACTCTCAACCACCGCGCCACCAGGGAAGCCCCCAGCACCACTTATTGAAGAGACTATCTTTTCTCCATTGTATATCCTTGCCTCCTCTGTCATAGATTAGTTGATCATAAGGGTGTGGGTTTATCTCTGGGCTCTCTATCCTGTTCCATTGATCTATATTTCTGTTTTTGTGCCAGTACCATATTGTCTTGATTACTGTAGCTTTGTAGTATAGTCTGAAGTCAGGGAGTCTGATTCCTCCAACTCCATTTTTTCCCTCAAGACTACTTTGGCTATTTGGGGTCTTTTGTGTGTCTCTGTACAAATTTTAAGACTTTTTGTTCTAGTTCTGTAAAAAAAATGCCACTGGTAATTTGATAGGGATTGCATTAAATCTGTAGATTGCTTTGGGTAGTATAGTCATCTTCACAACATTGATTCTTCCAATCCAAGAACATGGTATATCTCTCCATCTGTTAGTGTCATCTTTGATTTCTTTCATCAGTGTCTTATAGTTTTCTGAGTACAGGTCTTTTACCTCCTTAGGTAGGTTTATTCCTAGGTATTTTATTCTTTTTGTTGCAATGGTGAATGGGATTGTTTTCTTTTTTTTTAATTTTATTTTTAATTTTTTTATTTTTATTTTTGGGATTGTTTTCTTAATTTCTCTTTCTGATCTTTCGTTGTTAGTGTATAGGAATGCAAGAGATTTCTGTGCATTAATCTTGTATGCTGCAACTTTACCAAATTCATTGATTAGCTCTAGTAGTTTTCTGGTGGCATCTTTAGGATTCTCTATGTACAGTATCATGTCATCTGCAAACAGTGACAGTTTTACTTCTTCTTTTCCAATTTGTATTCCTTTTATTTCTTTTTCTTTTCTGATTGCCGTGGCTAGGACTTCCAAAACTATGTTGAATAATAGTGGTGAGAGTGGACATCCTTGTCTCGTTCCTGATCTTAGAGGAAATGCTTTCAGTTTTTCACCATTGAAAATGATGTTTGCTGTGGGTTTGTCATATATGGCCTTTATTATGTTGAGGTAGGTTCCCTCTATGCCCACTTTCTGGAGAGCTTTTTTTTTTTTTATCATAAATGGGTGTTGAATTTTGTCAAAAGCTCTTTCTGCATCTATTGAGATGATCATATGGTTTTTATTCCTTAATTTGTTAATATGGTGTATCACACTGATTGATTTGCATATATTGAAGAATTCTTGCATCCCTGGGATAAATCCCACTTGATCATGGTGTATGATCCTTTTAATGTGTTGTTGGGTTCTGTTTGCTAGTATTTTGTTGAGGATTTTTGCATCTATATTCATCAGTGATACTGGTCTGTAATTTTCTTTTTTTGTAGTATCTTTGTCTGGTTTTGGTATCAGGGTGATCATGGCCTCATAGAATGAGTTTGGGAGTGTTCCTTCCCCTGCAAGTTTTTGGGAGAGTTTGAGAAGGATGGGTGTTAGTTATTCTCTAAATGTTTGATAGAATTCACCTGTGAAGCCATCTGGTCCTGGACTTTGGTTTGTTGGAAGATTTTTAATCACAGTTTCAATTTCATTACTTGTGATTGGTCTGTTCATATTTTCTATTTCTTCCTGGTTCAGTCTTGGAAGGTTATACCTGTCAAAGAATTTGTCCACTTCTTCCAGGTTGTCCATTTTATTGGCATAGAGTTGCTTGTAGTAGTCTCTTATTGATGCTTTGTATTTCTGTGGTGTGCGTTGTAACTTCTCCATTTTCATTTCTAATTTTATTGATTTGAGTCCTCTCCCCCTTTTTCTTGATGAGTCTGGCTAAAGTTTTATCAATTTTGTGTATCTTCTCAAAGTACCAGCTTTTAGTTTTATTGATTTTTGCTATTGTTTTCTTTGTTTCTATTTCATTTATTTCTGCTCTCATCTTTATGATTTCTTTCCTTCTACTAACTCTGGGTTTTGCTTGTTCTTCTTTCTCTAGTTCCTTTAGGTGTAAGGTTAGATTGTTTATTTGAGATTTTTCTTGTTTCTTGAGGCAGGCTTGTATTGCTATAAACTTCCCTCTTAGAAATGCTTTTGCTGCATCCCATAGGTTTTGGATTGTCGTGTTTTCATTGTCACTTGTCTCTAGGTATTTTTTGATTTCCTCTTTGATTTCTTCAGTGATCTCTTGGTTATTTAGTAACGTATTGTTTAGCCTCCATATGTTTTTTACGTTTTTTTCCCTGTAATTGATTTCTAATCTCATAGTGCTGTGGTTGGAAAAGATGCTTGATATGATTTCAGTTTTCTTAAATTTAACAAGGCTTGATTTGTGACCCAAGATGTGATCTATCCCGGAGAATGTTCCATGTGCACTTGAGAAAAAAGTGTAATCTGATGTTTTTGGATGGAATGTCCTATAAATATCAATTAAATCTATCTGGTCTTGTGTCATTTAAAGCTTGTGTTTCCTTTTTAATTTTCTGTCTGGATGCTCTGTCCATTGGTGTAAGTGGGGTGTTAAAATCCCCCACTATTATTGTGTTACTGTCGATTTCCTCTTTTATAGCTGTTAGCAGTTGCCTTATGTATTGAGGTGCTCCTATGTTGGGTGCATATATATTTATAATTGTTGTATCTTCTTCTTGGATTGATCCCTTGATCTTTTTTTTTTTTTTTTTTTTTGTGGTACATGGGCCTCTCACTGTTGTGGCCTCTCCCGTTGCAGAGCACAGGCTCCGGACGCTCAGGCCCAGCGGCCCTGGCCCACGGGCCCAGCCGCTCCGCGGCATGTGGGATCCTCCCGGACCAGGGCACGAACCCGTGTCCCCTGCATCGGCAGGCGGACTCTCAACCACTGCGCCACCAGGGAAGCCCTCCCCTTGATCATTATGTAGTGTCCTTCCTTGTCTCTTGTAACATTCTTTATTTTAAATTCTATTTTATCTGATATTAGTATTGCTACTCCAGCTTTCTTTTGATTTCCATTTGCATGGAATATCTTTTTCCATCCCCTCACTTTCAGTCTGTATGTGTCCCTAGGTCTGAAGTGGGTCTCTTGTAGACAGCATATAGATGGGTCTTGTTTTTGTATCCATTCAGCGATTCTGTGTCTTTTGGTTGGAGCATTTAATCCATTCACGTTTAAGGTAATTATCGATATGTATGTTCCTATTACCATTTTCTTAATTGTTATGGGTTTGTTTTTGTAGGTCCTTTTCTTCTCTTGTGTTTCACACTTAGCGAAGTTCCTTAGCATTTGTTGTAGAGCTGGTTTGGTGGTGCTGAATTCACTTATCTTTTGCTTGTCTGTAAAGCTTTTGATTTCTCCATCGAATCTGAATGAGATCCTTGCCTGGTAGAGTAATCTTGGTTGTAGGTTCCTCCCTTTCATCACTTTAAATATATCATGCAGCTCCCTTCTGGCTTGTAGAGTTTCTGCTGAGAAATCAGCTGTTAACCTTATGGGAGTTCCCTTGTATGTTATTTGTCATTTTTCCCTTGTTGCTATCAATAATTTTTTGTCTTTAATTTTTGTCAGTTTGATTACTATGTGTCTTGGTGTGTTTCTCCTTGGGTTTATCCTGCCTGGGACTCTCTGCGCTTCCTGGACTTGGGTGGCTATTTCCTTTCCCATGTTAGGGAATTTTTCCACTATAATCTCTTCAAATATTTTCTCAGGTCCTTTCTCTCTCTCTTCTCCTTCTGGTACCCCTATAATGTGAATGTTGTTGCGTTTAATGTTGTCCCAGTGGGCTTTTAGGCGGTCTTCATTTCTTTTCATTCTTTTTTCTTTATTCTGTTCCATGGCAGTGAATTCCACCATTCTGTCTTCCAGGTCACTTATCCGTTCTTCTGCCTCAGTTATTCTGCTATTGATTCCTTCTAGTGTATTTTTCATTTCAGTTATTGTATTGTTCATCTCTGTTTGTTTGTTCTTTAATTCTTCTAGGTGTTTGTTCTTTAATTCTTCTAGGTCTTTGTTAAATATTTCTTGCATCTTCTCGATCTTTGCCTCCATTCTTTTTCCGAGGTCCTGGATCATCTTCACTATCATTATTCTGGATTCTTTTTCTGGAAGGTTGCCTATCTCCACTTCATTTAGTTGTTTTTCTGGGGTTTTATCTTGTTTCTTCATCTGGTACAAAGTCCTTTGCCTTTTCATTTTGTCTATCTTTCTGTGAATGTCCTTCTTGTCATCCTTGTTTCTTTTTTTTTTTTTTTTTTTTTGCAGTACACGGGCCTCTCACCATTGTGGCCTCTCCCGTTGCGGAGCACAGGCTCCGAACGCACAGGCTCAGTTGCCATGGCTCACAGGCCTAGCTGCTCTGCGGCATGTGGGATCTTCCCGGACCAGGGCTGGAACCCGTGTCCCCTGCATCGGCAGGCGGACTCTCAACCACTGCGCCACCAGGGGAGCCCAAGAACATTTTTTAAATAAAAATAAAATTGTGAGTTTCCTGCTGTTCCAGTGGTTAGGACTCCACTGCAGGGGGCAAGGGTTCGATCCCTGGTCAGGGAACTAAGATCCTACATGCCAGGCAGTGTGGCAAAAAAAAAAAAAAAAAGAGAGAGAGAGAGAAAAGAAATACATTAAGGGCTTCCCTGGTGGCGCAGTGGTTGAGAGTCTGCCTGCCGATGCAGGGGACACAGGTTCGTGCCCCGGTCTGGGAAGATCCCACATGCCGCGGAGTGGCTGGGCCTGTGAGCCATGGCTGCTGAGCCTGTGCATCCGGAGCCTGTGCTCCGCAACGGGAGAGGCCACAGCAGTGAGAGGCCCACGTACCGCAAAAAAAAAAAAAAAAAAAGAAAAAAAAGAAATACATTAAAATAAAATAAATACTAAACCAAGTAATGTAATAAATAATAACAAGTACATTTAAATAATAGAATGGAATCATAGTTAGCAAACAAAATTGCCAATAAGTAATAAAATGACTAAAGTGAAAATAATTAATTAATGACGAGAGAAAGGATAAAACACTAAGTATTAAAAATAGATAATGCAATAAATGACAACAAATTAATAAAATAAAATGTTAGAAATATATAGTATAATAAATAAGAAATACATTAAAGCAATAAACGAATATTTAAATGATGTTCTGTTTATAAGCAAAATAATTGATGATAATAAAATAATAAATCATAAATAAAATAAAAATAAATAATAAAATTATGAGGCACCTACTGTTGTGGTTCACAGCATTCTGCACGTGGACTTGGGCAGTAGGTGGTGTTACTATCAGTTTCACGTTAGGTGTGAAGGAAATGAGGCAGGTGGGGGCCTGTCCTCCTGGCTTGTTCCCCTCTGCAGGGCCTCTCATCTCCTCCCCCCAACAGCTGAGAAGTACTGGGATCCCCACTCACCCTGGGGCAGGTGAAGGCAGTGGGCAGGGCCCAGGCCAACCCCAAGCCCCACGTGGGCCCACCCAACATGCAATGTCAGAGGTGTGCCGGCCAAGGTAGGATTCGCCTGTGTCTGGATTTTCTACACTTGGCATCACGTGGGCCTCCTGCAGGCGCATCCTGGCTCTTGCCTGGAGCTGTGGTTCCTTCTCCCTCGTTGGTTAATTCCACAATGTGTGACCCACCGTGGATTTGGAGACACATTTGCACCCAGGCCATTCAGTTCAGACCTGTGCTTCCACCCTGGTCCTGCCCCTGTGCTCAGGTTGTGGACAGTTTTCTGAGCTGCCTTTGGTCATTCTTGTGGCTGTCGCTCACTGTGGAGAGGCCAGGCCTCGCCTGTCCCCAGTGGGCCTCCCCCTTTCCCTAAGACATAGCCCAGTGGGAAAGAGTGGGAGGTGTGAGGACTTGTGTTCTCACTCTGGACCTCTGAGGGGGTCCAGTCATCCCACCCCTGGAGGTCTGGTCCTCACCCCGGGTGTCCAGGCCCCAGCTCTCCAGCTTGTCGAGGGCTTGTGAAAACCTCCCAGCTCTCATCTCCCACCTGACCCGCCTTCCTCCACACCCATGCATCCCACAAGCATGTACTGAGCATCTCCTGTGTGCCAGACACAGAGAAGACCGTGTGAAAATGTCCACCCAGGCCCTGCCCATGTGGAGCCCAGGCTGGTCAGGGAGACAGAGGTGCTGGGAAGAACACACATCCCGAGGACATGGTGGAGACTGGGGCAGAGGGGCCATGTGGCTCTGGAGGGTCAGGGAAGGCTTCTTGGGGATGTTGAGCCCTGCGGGTCACTGGGGGAGGAGCATCAGGCAGAGGGAACAAACAGCATAAAGGCTCTGAGGCAGGTTGAGCAGTGAGGAAACCAGGATGGTGGGAGTGGGGGAGTGGGGGAGGTGCACAACACCTTGAACACACAACAGGAGGTGCCTCGTAATTTTATTACTTATTTTTATTTTATTTATCATTTATTATTTTATTCTCATGGATTATTATTTATAAACAGATCATCAATATAAATATTCATTTACACTTTCATGTTTTTATTTTATTTTTTGGCCGCGCCACTCACCTTGTGAGATCTTAGTTCCCCAACCAGGGATCAAAACCAGACCCCTGCAGTGGAAGTGCAGAGTCCTAACCATTGGACACCCAGGAAATTCCCACTATAATGTATCTTTTATTTATTATACTACCTATTTCTAACATTTATTATTTTACTTTTATTATTAATTTGTCATTTATTGCATAATCTATTTTTAATATTTAGTGTTTTATCCTCTCTCTCATTAAATAAGTTAGTATTTTCACTTTAATCATTTTATTACTTATTGGTAATTTTATTTGCTAACTATGATTCCATACTATTATTTAAATGTATTTGTTATTATTTATTACATTACTGGGTTTAGTATTTATTTTATTTTATTTTAAAAATTATATTTATTTTTCCATTTACATTATTTTATTATTTATTTTCTTCATTTGTTATTGTTTACTGTTATATCATTTATTTTGTTATCTTTACTCTTTATTATTAATTTAGTTTATTCATTCTGCATAGTTATTGATTGTTGCTATAGCTGAGACTCCTGAGGCCACATCTGCCCTTTGTCCCGACCCCCTGGAGTCCCGCTTTCCTGGAAATACGAATGAGCTGCGAGGTCAGTGCCCCGCACCCTCCCCCACGCCCCACCCTCCCGCCGCCCTGGCTGGGCCTTATCACCCGGCAGACACTCCTGGAGCTGCAGTGAGGCTGACCATGTCCGCACGGGTGGCCCTCCTGCTGCTCTGGGGTGAGGTGTCCGGCCTGGGGTCCCCGGGGCCGGATGAGGGGCGGGAATGAACAGCCATGGGGTCTCACAGGTGGTGGGTGTCCGCAGGTCTCGCCCTGAACCCAGTGACCGAGGAGGCTGTATGTGAGTGGGCCAGGCCTGGGCATGGTGGGCGCTGCGGGGTGAGCCCCTGGCTCGGCACCCAGATCTGACACCCGTCCCCACGCAGTCTTTGACACAAGGCCAACCCTGTGGGCAGAGGCTGAATCGCTGCTGGAACCCTGGGCCAACGTGACGCTGACATGCCAGAGCCCCCTCTGGACCCTGGAGTTCCAGCTCTTCAAGGATGGGGTGGCCCAGGAACTGGTGCACCTGGGTTCACCTGCCACCGAGTACAGATTCCCGCTGGGAGCAGTGACCGGTGACACCCGGGGTCTCTACCGCTGCCGCTACAGCATGGACAGTGGGAGGACCAGCCTGAGCAACCTCGTGGAGGTGACTGGAACAGGTGAGTGGAGGGCTCACGGGCCTCGAGGCAGGAAGAGAGGCTGCTGGAGAGGTCTCCCTTCCTCCACTCCTCACTCTCCCTGTTCTCTTCCGGCCCCCTCCCCGAGTGGCTGGTGGCCTTGGGTAAGTCAGGTGACATCTCTGAGCCTCAGTTTCCCCATTGGTAAAATGAGGGTGATGTTTGTACCAACCCTAGAAGGCTGTGAGGAATAAATGACTGAATCCTCAGGAAGCGGTTAGGGCAGGCCTGGCCACAGTTGGGCCCTGAACGCGTCTTCCTCTTGTAGTCCCCTGTCCCTGTCTCAGCCTGTCCCGCCACCCCTCCACCCCTCCACCCCAGCCAATGCCTTCCATCTCCTGGATCCCTCACATTTCCATGAGTGTGGAGGTCCAGGTCCGGCTGGGGCCCTGTATCTTCCAACTCAGGCAGAACCACCCATGACCCCTGCACCCCACCACCCGCCCCCGCCGCAGAGCCCCTGCCCCCACCCTTGCTCTCAACCAACCCCGTGCCCTGGATCACACCGGGCCTGAACACGAGACTGCTGTGCCTCGGGGGACTTCGCGGTGTGACCTTCCTGCTGAGGCGGGAAGGCGATGACCAGTTTCTGGAGGTGGCTGAGGCCCCAAAGGACAGGCAGGCCACCTTCCCAGTCCACCGGGCTGGCAACTACAGCTGCAGCTACCGGACCCACGCATCAGGCGCCCCCTCGGAGCCCAGTGCCACTGTGACCATAGAGGAGCTGGGTGAGTGTGTGGACCATCCCAGAGGGCTTCCTGGGGGAGGAGGCTCCTGGAGACAGAGTAGCTTTTACCCTCACCCCCGGCCCTGAATACCCCTGCCCAGGACTGGCTCTGGGAAACAGTGGCCACGCAGTTGCCCCGCCTTGATAGTGGCGTGGGAATTTGCCACAAGGAAGGTTGTTCCCAGGGCAAAAGGTCTGGAGGCTGGGCTCCAAGGAACGCTCCCACAGCGGGGGTGGCTGGGACTCTGGCCGCCCCAGTGACCGTCCCTGCCTTGCAGCCACGCCGCCGCCACCCACGCTGACTCTGAATAGCGGGTTCGACGGGCTCCTGCGCCCCGGCTCGGGCGCGACTCTCACCTGCGTGGCGCCCCTGAGCGGGGTGAACTTCCAGCTGCGGCGGGGCGAGGACGTGCTGCAGGTACCCATGGCCACTACCAGCCCAGACCGCGTCTTCTTCCAGCTGAACACGCTGGCCCCGGGAGACGGCAGTGTCTACACGTGCCGCTACCGGCTGTCAGAGGAGCTAGCGCCCTGGTCCTTGGACAGCGCGCCCGCCGAGCTGGTGCTGAGCGATGGTGAGCCTGAGGGATGTGGCAGCGGGGAGGGAGGGCGGGGCGCTTTGCCCTCGGGGCAGCGGAAGGAGAGACCCAGGGAAGGGTCCCGGTAACTGCACGGCTCAATCCCGACTCATCTGCCCGGCCTCAGTTTCCCCAGCTGAGGATAGAAAAATGAGCCCAGCCTCGTGGCCCCGCGAAGAAGAATTGGGTCCACGCGCAAGTCTGGCCATGCAGGCGCTACATGCACGGGGGCCCTCAGCCTCCGGGGTCCGGGTGGGCGCTGAGGCCTCTCTGTTGAGAGTGGCCAGTTTGGGGCTGCAGGACCCGCCAAGGACCAGGGGCGTAAACCCCAGGAGTGGACGCCGGCGGGGGAGGCGGGCGCGGATGCTCCTCCAACAAAACACGACCCCACACCCCTCGATTTTTGTGGGCACACAAATCAGTTAGGAACAGTGTAGGAGCGTGCGTGAGCGCCCAGGGAGGACAAGGGCCGGGACGTCGGGCGGATGGTGCGGGTTTACGCAGGGCGGTGCCGGCGGGCCTCCCGAGAGGGAGCAGAGGGAGCGGGGCGCACTCTTCCCGGTGGAAGGATGCGGCGTTGGGCGTCAGCCTTGCCGCGTCCTGCCCGCAGGGACGCTCCCGGCGCCGGAGCTGTCGGCCGAGCCCGCGACTCTGAGTCCCGAGCCGGGGACGCTGGTGCAGCTGCGGTGCCGGGCCCCCCGCGCCGGCGTGCGCTTCGCCCTGGTGCGCGAGGGCGCGGGCCAGAGCCGGGTGCACCGTCTCTTGAGCCCCGCGGGTACGGAGGCCCACTTTGAGCTGCGCGACGTCTCGGCGGTCGACTCGGCCAACTACAGCTGCGTCTACACAGACACGGCGCCGCCCTTCGCGGGCTCCGCGCCCAGCGCGCCCGTGGAGCTGCGCGTGCACGGTGAGCGGCGGGCACAGCGGCCCGGAGCCTCCCTCTGCCCGTGCGCAGAGCGAGGGTGACTACCTGTCCCAGGACGCCGAAGGGAAGCGCTCTGGGCCTCGGCCCTGCCCGCAGAGTCGGCTCCTTAGGGGAGCGCGAGGTCGGCCGCCAGGGCCCTGGGACACCCAGCCTTTTGGCCTGTTTCCCACCGACGTGAGCACCGGGGCTACGTGTAGCGCTTTGGTGGAGGTCGTGGAGAGAGGACCCAGAACTTAGGGTTCAGAGTGCTAACGGCTTTGAACTGGCTCACGCCTTAGGTTCCCTGTGCGACAGGCCTGTCGGCTGCGGTCAGATTATGACCCCACCGCTGCCTGCGCCCAGGGGCCCACGGCGGAGGGTTGAGCTGTAATTCTCCCCGAGCCCCCGCCGGCCCTGGGGTCTGTGTGTTCCTCTGATTTCCTCATCCGGATCTCCTGGGGTCGGAGGTCAGGCAGAGCCCCCCGCACAGGGTCCACCGCCAGACCACTGACTGCGCTGTGCCCTCTGCGGGAACCCGTTCCCCTGGATCCTGTCTTCCTTCGCCTCACCTGTCTTGAAGCCCTGAGTGCCGTTCGCTGGGGACCCCAGGAAGTCTCAGAGAAGGCCCGGGTCTGGGCGGTGGGGGGGCGTGTACGGGGAGACACTACGGTTACAGCGCAGTGACCACGGTGTGAGGCCAGCAACCTGGGCTGGAGAAGGGGGCTGGCAGCGGAGCGGGGCTGGGCCGCTGCTGCCTGGGGCAAGGGGCTTCACCTGACCGACCCGCTGCTCTCCCAGGACCCCTGCCCAGGCCGCGGCTCCGGCCCCTGTGGACGGGGGCCGTGACTCCGGGCCGCGATGCTGTCCTACGCTGCGAGGGCCATGTGCCCGACGTCTCCTTCCTGCTGCTACGGTCAGGTGAAGAGGAGCCCTCGGCGGTGGCCTGGACCACCCACTCCTCCGCGGACCTCGTGCTGACCTACGTGGGGCCCCAACACGCCGGCAACTACAGCTGCGGCTACCGCTCCAACTGGGCCCACTCCCTGCTGTCCCAGCTCAGCGACCCGGTGGAGCTCCAGGTGGCAGGTGGGGCTCGGTTCCGTGGGCGCGTCGAGGCTCCCGGCCTTTGCCCGGATTGTACCCTCCTACAGGAATGCCCTTTCCCGCACCTCCTCCCAGCACTAACACTGGCCTAGTCTGCTGGGGTGCGTGGGGGGGAATTGCAGGCAGGGAACCACATAGGCAAAGGCCCTAAAGCAGAGAGTGGCGTGGCCAGCTGGAGCACCTGGAGGGAGGCCCAGGTGTGTGTGTGTGGCGGGGAGGTCTTAGCTGGCAGCTGACCAAGCCACTTCCTTCCTGGGGGGTCTCAGTGAGGTCTGCCCTGACTCACCAGGGAGCCTCCTTCCCCTAGCATTTCTCTCCTGTCAAATTTGTCTAGGAAGCTGATCCAGCTGCAGACCCAGGCTGCTGATGGTATCCTTGGGAAGTCCTTTCTCCAGTCTGGCTCTGATCCTTCTTCCTGCAGCTGGAAGCTGGACTTCCCCTGGGGAGAGAGGGCAGGGATGGCTCTTCCTCAACCATGCCAGGAATCAATAAATGTGAAGACAGACTTTAAAAATGTGTCTTTGGGGGCTTCCCTGGTGGCGCAGTGGTTGAGAGTCTGTCTGCCAATGTAGGGCACGCGGGTTCGTGCCCCGGTCCGGGAAGATCCCACATGCCGCGGAGCGGCTGGGCCCGTGAGCCGTGGCCGCTGGGCCTGCGCGTCCGGAGCCTGTGCTCCGCAACGGGAGAGGCCACAACAGTGAGAGGCCCGCGTACCGCAAAAAAAAAAAAAAGAAAAAAAAAAAAATGTGTCTTTGGCCAATGGCAGCTCCGGTGCAGGGGGGCTGGAGTCCCAGAGCCGAGGGAAGTGGGCTGGGATCCTGGGTCTTGAAGGTGGATGGGCTCCGGGTTGGATCCTGAGGGTAGGGGTGCCGAGCATTGGCTTCTGGGCCCCCACTTTTCAACTGCCTTCTTCTGCCTTCTTCCATTAAGCTGCTCCCCAGTCCCCTCTGCCCCGTCCCCAGCCGGTGTGGGTGGGCAGCGTGAGGCTCCAGACACACCCTGACTGAACTGGGAGGCAGTTCAGCGGCTGCATTGTGTAGTTGTCTTCCCAGTCTGAGTGGCCACCCCGTGGTGGTGCCAGACTGTGTCTCCAACCAGAGGCCAGGTCTCCCACATCAGAGCTTGGAGCTGTGGGAGGAGTGGGAGTCCTGTCCTTCCCCACTGTCCCTCAATTCTGAGCCCCCTTTGCCCCACCTGATGCCCTCCTGGACTACTGCCCAGCCCCTGCCTGGAGCTTGGCCCTCGAAGTGCTGGCATACAGCAGTTGGGTATTAGGCTAGCATTATCAACTAATACTTGATAAACTGTGTTTTTTCAAGGAGTTTGCCTATCTCTTCTGAGAGGTCTGATTTACTGGCGTGGAGTTGCTCGTAACACTCCTGCGTTCTTTTAGTGCCTGCAGGGTCTGTAGTGATGTCACCTCTTTCATGACTGATGTAGTGTCCCTTCTCCCTCCCTCTCTGTCAGTTTAGCTAGGGGCTCATCAACTGCATTAATCTTTTCAAAGAACGTACTACATTTTGGCTTTGCTCATTTTTGTATTGTCTCTTTTCTACTTTGTGAATCTCTTCTTGTATCATTACTAGTCCCTTCCTTCTACTTACTTCTTTTTCCTTTTCTTCATGTGGAAACTTAGGTCATTGACTTTTGGGGTTAAACATTGGTAACAGCCTAATATCAGGCTTAAAAATAGGTTTGTCTTACTTTATTTTTTTTTGTGTGGTACGCGGGCCTCTCACTGTCATGGCCTCCCCCGTTGCGGAGCACAGGCTCCGGACGCGCAGGCTCAGTGGCCATGGCTCACGGGCCTAGCCGCTCCGCGGCATGTGGGATCTTCCCGGACCGGGGCACGAACCCGTGTCCCCTGCATCGGCAGGCAGACTCTCAACCACTGCGCCACCAGGGAAGCCCTGTGTTACTTTAAATCATGGGAAATTACTTCTTTGTGGATAAAAAAAAGATCGACTATTGGCAGTTCATCCATTACATCCAGTTGGTTGATATGTTGTTCAGTTCTTTTGTATCCTGATTGATTTTCTGTCTTCTTGTTCTGCTGATTCTAGAGAGAGGAGTGTTAAAGTCTCCAAGTATAATTGTGAATTTGTCTGTTATTTTCTTTCAGCTCTACCAGGTTTTGTTTCCTGTATTTTAAGGCTTTGTTGTTAGATGCATACATATTTGGAATTGTTTTGTCTTCTTGGTGAATTGGCCCTTTATTACTATGTAATTTCTCTCTTTATTCCTGGTAATTTTCCTTGTTTTGAAGTCTACTTGGTTTGATATTAATATAGTCACTGCAGCATTCTTTGATGGAGTTTTCACATTATATACCTTTCCCCACTCTTTTACCTTAAGCTTACCTATATCATTATATTTAAAGTAGGTTTTTTATTTTCTTTTTAAAAAAATTCCTTTTAATTGGTATGTTTAGACTATTTACATGTAACAATGGATATGCTTGGGTTTTGGTCCACCTTTTTCTTTTCTGTTTGTTCCTTCTGTTATCCATCTGTTTCCCCTTTCCTGCCCTCTTTTAGGTTATTTTTTCTCAGGTTCCATTTTATTAATTCATCTACTGAGGTTTTTTGTTTTTTGTTTGTTTGTTTGTTTGTTTGTTTGTTTTGCAGTATGCGGGCCTCTCACTGTTGTGGCCTCTCCCGTTGCGGAGCACAGGCTCCGGATGTGCAGGCTCAGCGGCCATGGCTCACGGGCGCAGCTGCTTCGCGGCATGTGGGATCTTCCCAGACCGGGGCACGAAGCCGTGTCCCCTGCATCAGCAGGCGGACTCTCAACCACTGTGCCACCAGGGAAGCCCATCTACTGAGTTTTTGATCATCTCTTTGTATAGTCTTTTTTAGGGATTTCTCTAAGGATTACAGTATGCACACTTAACTCTTCATAGTCAACTTAGAATTAATATTTTACCACTTAAAGTGGGATTTAGAAACTTTATCACTATATAGGTCTCTTTATCCTCCCCTCTTTAAATTGTTTAAAAAATCTTGTACACTAATGGTTTTCTTTGAGATATAATTTATATACAGTAAAATGTACAAATATCAAATATATCAATGAATGAATTTTGATACCCTCCTCTCTTTATGCTGCAGTTGTCATATATACCACATTAACATGCACTGAAAACCCTACCAGAAAATGTCATAAATTTTACTTTCGACCATCATACATATCTTAAAGATCAAATGTAAGCAATCTAAAGTCCCTTTAGCATTTCTTTTAGTACAGGCCTGCTTGCAACAGATTGTCTTAGTTTTGCTTCACTTGAGGATGTCTTTATTTTGCTTTCTTTCTTTTTTTTTTTTTTTTAATTCATTTTATTTATTTATTTTTGGCTGTACTGGGTCTTCGTTGCTGCGCACAGTCTTTCTCCAGGTGCGGCGAGCAGGGGCTACTCTTCATTGTGGTGTGCGGGCTTCTCCTTGTGGTGGCTTCTCTTGTTGTGGAACACGGGCTCTAGGCCTGCAGGCTTCAGTAGTTGTGGCACGTGGGCTTAGTAGTTCTGGCTTGTGGGCTTAGTTGCTCTGTGGCATGTGGGATCTTCCCTGACCAGGGCTGCAACCCATGTCCCCTGAATTGGCAGGCAGATTCTTAACCACTGCACCACCAGGGAAGCCCCTGCTTTCATTCTTGAAGTGCATTTTCACTGCATGTAGAATTCGGACTGACAGTTCTTTTTCTCAGCACTTTAAACATGTTGTTTCCCTGCCTTCTGGCCTTTATGATTTCTGATAAGAAGTCTATGATCTTACAGGACTTCGCTGGTGGTCCAGCGGTTAAGATTCTGCGCTCCCAATGCAGGGGGCCTGGGTTCAATCTGTGGTCAGGGAACTAGATCCAGCATGCTACAACTAAAGATCCTGCACGAGGCAACGAAGATCCTGTGAAACTAAGGTGTGGCGCAGCTAAATAAATAAAAAAGAAATCTATGATCTTTTGTATTAATCTTTATGTGAGGCATAGTTTTTCTCAGGCGGCTTTCAAAAAGTTTAAATGTTTTTAGTTTTCAGCTTTGATTAGGATGTGTCTGGGCATGGATTTCTTTGAGATTCTGCTGTTTGAGTTCACTGAGCTTTCCAAACCTGTAAATTTATACCTTTTGCCAAATTGGGAAAGTTTCCAGCTATTATTTCTTCAAATATTCTTTCCACCATCATCACAAATAATATGATTTCATTTCTGACTATGCTTATGGTTTCATGAGTCTCTCATTGTGATTCTGTCCTATAACAAGGCTGTTAAAACCTGCCTGGTTTCAAACTATTACATCATCTTAATGCATTGTTCCTTTTATAAAAATACAGTGATCCTTTGATCTTAATGTTTTTCTGCATTAACAGCTATTTTGTCTGAAATTAATACAGCTCCATCAGCTGGCTTCAGCTTCATGCATCCCTTGTATATCCTTTTGTGTTCCTCTACCCTCAACTTTCCCATGTCCTTGTTTTAGGTGTATGTCTTCTAAAGAACATATGTCTGGGGAATTCCATGGCGGTCCAGTGGTTAGGACTCCATGCTTCCACTGCAGGGGACATGGGTTCGATCCCTGATCAGGGAACTAAATCCTGAAAGCCCCATGGTGTGGCCAAACAATTAAAATAAAAAAATAGAAAACATATGTCTGGATTTGAAAGAAATCCAATCTGTTAGCATTTGTCTTATTTGGTGTGTGGAGTATAGTCACGCTTATTGAAATCACTGATATATTTGGATGTGCTCTCAAATCCCAGTGCTTCCATCCTTCTATTCTACATTCTCTGACCCCTCTCTGCCTCTATAAAATGGGGATGCTGGGCTTCCCTGGTGGCGCAGTGGTTAAGAATCCGCCTGCCAATGCAGGGGACACGGGTTCCAGCCCTGGTCCGGGAAGATCCCACATGTCGCGGAGCAACTAAGCCCATGAGCCACAACTACTGAGCCTGCGCTCTAAAGCCTGCAAGTCACAGCTACTGAGCCCGTGTGCTACAACTACTGAGCCTGCGTGTCTAGAGCCCGTGCTCCACAACAAGAGAAGCCACCGCCATAAGAAGCCCGTGCACCACAAGGAAGAGTAGCTCCCGCTCACAGCAACTAGAGAAAGCCCGTGCACAGCAACGAAGACCCAATACAGCCAAAAATAAAAATAAATAAATAAATAAATTTTTTTAAAAATGGGGATGCTTGTCCTGCCTTCAGAGTGTTGTGTGAGGATTACATGAGATGCTGTAGATAAATTATTTGGCAGACTGACCAACACAAGCAGGCCATTAATAAATATTCCTTTCTTCCCCTGACCTCCTTCCCCTTTAGACAAACATGGGCAGACACACACTTCTCATGGCAGAGTGGGTGTTAGAGATGCTCAGAGCACCGAGGGGAAGGAGATTTGGTTCCTCAGTGACAGAGACTGGGAGGCTGGGGGCAGAGAGGTGGAGTCAAATGCCACCAGTCAGAGCAAGCGGCCAGGCCCTGGATCAGGTGCTGCACAAGGCTGAGCAGGTCACTGAGGTGCAGGGAGGTCACTGATCTGACGCCCCCAAAGCAGCCTGACTTCAGGGCCTCTCCCTGCAGCCTGTTGGAGGCCTGGTGGCACTGGGAACATGCATCTCTTGCCTCGGAGTTTCCCCCCACATCTGTCAACTTTCTCAGTGTCTTGGCCTCGGCCGCACTCTGTGTGGAAGTCGACCTGTGTCTAGGTGTACCTGGGACTCTCTCAGAGATGCTGACACAGGATCTCCGTGTCCCTGGGTCTCAGCCTTCCTGTTCTGAGCCACCCACGTCAGTCGGTCTTTGTTTACTCATGACACAGAAGGAACGAATCCAATATGGAGGGAGAAACACAGGGAGAGATGGTGACGATGACCAGTACACAACAGTATGGGGGGTGGTGTCAGATAGTTCACACGCGATGGGGTCATCAGAGAAACAGAAGAAAGAAGGCTGACGCCCTGGCAGTTAGGAACAGAGGCTGCGACACCCAGTTACAGACATGGACCCTGCAAGAGGGACAGGGATACAGCATTGTGAGAGAAGGCAGAGAGCACAGTGACAGGATGCTGGCTGCCAGAGCCCACGGCACCAGGGGGGCTCTGGGGCCATGGAAAGGGTGGACTCGATACAGGAACATTTTTTTGAGGCTGCTGCATGCCAGGCTGGTCTGAGTGCTGGGGCCCTGGAGAAATTGAATTGTTTTGCCCTGTAGGGCCCACAGCTGGTGCAGGGGAGAGAGCCACGTAAACATCTATAAGGACGACGTAGGGTGGAGCGTGGTGACCGCCTCCAGGAAGGCGTCAGTCATGCATTCAGCAGACATGGGTCAGGGCCTGTTGCCCTGTGTGCTGTGGATACTGAGAATAAGACATGGCCCCTGCTCTTGGAAGCTCACAGTGTCCTTGGGAAACACAGTTTCCAAGCTCTGTAAGGAGTACATATAATATGACAGGAGGCTTAAGAGGAGCAAGGGGGAGGCGCTCTGGAAGCACAGGGGGCGAGCTGAAGGCTGTCTGAGGTGGCTGGGGAGGGACACTGGAAACCTCTTGGAGGGAAGGAGAGAGGCGGGTTCCAGGCACAGGCACAAAGGCACGTTCGCGGGAAAAAGGGTGGCTTCTTCAGGAACCGCACATTGTTCCGTGTGGCTGGTGCGTGGGAGGTGTGGCCACGGGAAACAAAGGCTGGGGGCCAGTCACAGATGACCGTGAACAGCAGGTGACGGATCTGAGGTTTATGCTGCAGGGCAGTACTTGGAAACCATCTTCACTGCACACACAGAAAAATGACAGTATTCCTGGAGAAGGAAGGTAACTGGAGAGACGGCTTGGCACCCAAAGCAACTTATATCTTGGCAAACTTCTAACCTATTCAGGAAGCTTTGCTGTAGAAGGTGATGCAGTGGAGAGCTTCCCACATGGAGAGATACAATCAGATTCGGGCTGTGGAAAGAGCCTGCTGGAGGCTGGTGTGGAAAAGAAAACAATGGGGTGTGTGTGTGTGTGTGGTGTGTGTATGTGTGTGGTATGTGGTATGTGTGTGGTGTATGTGTGTGGTGTGTGTATGTGTGTGGTCTGGGATGTGTGTGGTGTGTGTGTGTGTGTGGTCTGGGGTGTGTGTGGTGTGTGTGTGTGTGGTCTGGGATGTGTGTGGTGTGTGTGTGTGTTCTGGGATGTGTGTGGTATGTGGTATGTGTGTGGTGTGTGGTATGTGTGTGGTGTGTGTATTATGTGTGTGGTGTGTGTATGTATGTGGTGTGTGTAGATGTGTGGTCTGTGATGTGTGTGGTCTGGGATGTGTGTGGTGTGTGTAGATGTGTGGTCTGTGATGTGTGTGGTGTGTGTATGTGTGTGGTGTGTGTATGTACGTGGTGTGTGTAGATGTGTGGTCTGTGATGTGTGTGTGATGAAAGCAGGAAGGGGTCAGGAAGGAGACCCCTGCTAGAATCCAGGTGACAGGTGATGCGGGCTTGCAGAAGGTAACAAAGGCGGAGGAGATAGAGCAGAGGTGGTTGTAGGTAAAACCAGCAGGGCTGACGACTGGCGGGATGTGGAAGGAGAAGGGAGGGAGACACGGATGCCAGGCAAGCGGCCAGCCGTACCCTCAGGACACAGAAAATGCGATAGAGGCTGAGGGTCTGAAAAAGGCAGCCTCACAAGCTGGCCTTGGAGTCAGACATGAACAGGTGGAGGGAAACAGCATGTGTGAAGGCACAGAGGTGGGCGCGGGCAGGGGTCCCTCCTGGGCTACGCGGGAGAGGAACAGGCAAGAAGAGACGCCATGTGGGAATGTGAAGCTGGAGCCTCCCCACCCCAAGCATCCAGGGACCACTGAGTCCTGAGAGCAGCTTGACCCTGACTGCCTTGGCTCCGAGGACCAATCCACATCCTCAGCTCAGCTGTCCTCTCTCTGAGATGGGCTTGAGTGGGGTATGGAGGGCAGCAGGAGCCTTCTGGAAGCTTCGCCAGATGACCTGAATAGCTTTATGTTCATCAGGGGCCTCCATCTGGGTCCCAGAATGAAGAGTTATTCCCGGACAGCCCCAGGGTTTGCCCTTTAGCATCTGGTAATTTGGGGGGATTCATCAGTCACCCACCCCGCCCCTCCCAGCTCTTTCAGAACTCAGGTTTCTCTTCGATGCTAAGCCACTGTGGGGAGGCTTCCTCGGTCACTGCAGGACGGTGATGTGGATCCGCAGGTGAACCATGAGGGCTGAGATGCGGCTGAAGGCCTTCCCACAGTCGCTGCACTTGTAGGGTTTCTCCCCGGTGTGGAACCTCTGGTGCTCGATGAGGGACGAGCTCTGTGCAAAGGCCTTTGGACAAACCTGACATTGATAGGGCTTCTCTTCGGAGTGGATCCTCAGGTGCTGGATCAGAGCCGAGCAGTCGCTGAAGGCTCAGCCACAGGCATAGCACCTGTAGGGCTTCTCCCCTGTGCGGGTGCGCAGGTGCTGGGTCAGGTGGGTGCTCTGGCTGAAGGCCTTGCCGCACTCCTCGTATGCATAGGACTTCTCCCCGGTGTGGATCCTCTGGTGCTGGGTCAGGTGGGTGAGCCGGCTGAAGGCCTTCCCGCACTCCTTGCATTCGTGGGGCTTGGCCCCCGTGTGGACCACCTGGTGCTGGGCCAGGTGTGCACTCCGGCTGAAGGCTTTCCCACACTCACTGCAGGTGTGGGGCATCTTCCGAGCATGGCTCTTCTGCTGGGCCTCCAGGGCCAAGGGGCTCCAGAACGTCTTCCAACTCACCACACTTGGAGGGCTTCCTCCCCAAGTACGTGCCTGGAGGCTCTGTGCCATAACCATCCAGTGGATCCACTTTCTCTCTGGAAGGAGTCTTCTCTTGGGAGGTGAAGTCTGGCCACACGTTGGGACTGTCCCCCAAAGCACCAGCTTCACAGCCGGGCTGGTCTGTGAGGGCGCCCTTGTGAGGCCCTGAAGTTTTCCTGAAATACATCTCTTGGGTGACAGACTTTGTCCACATCTTCCCTGAGAGTCCGGCCTGCCTCTCTGAGCTGCCCTCAGGTTCGCAGGCATCACCAAAGGTGGGTCCTGGGGAAAGCTCTCCTACCAGGGTTTCAGTGGCCCTGTCCAACAGCTCTGACTCGTCCGAATTGCTCTGCTTACAGCTCACCTCTGAGAGCTCAGATCCCAGCACCAGCCTGCAACAATCCGAACCACAGTGTCACCACTTTTTCCATACCAGGCCTCCCCTCTCTGCTGGGCCCTGGCCTCACTCTGAAAGGGGAGATGTGGGCCACTCCTGATATTTGGCCCCATTTCCAAAGGAGAGTTTCTCATTTGGTGTCTTGGATGACAAAAGGGCACAGTGCTGTCCTCCCACACCATCAAAACCGGCGTCACACACACAGATGGCCAATAGGCACATGAAAAGATGCTCGTCATCGCTAATTATTAGAGAAATGTAAATCCAAATTACAATGAGATATCACCTCACACCAGTCAGAATGGCCATCATCAAAAAGTCTACAAATAAAAAATGCTGGAGAGGGTGTGGAGAAAAGGGAACCCTCCTATACTGTTGGTGGGAATGTAAATTGGTACAGCCACTATGGAAAACAGTGTGGAGGTTCTTCAAAAAACTAAAAATAGTGTTGCCATATGATCCTGTAATACCACTCCTGGGCATATATCCAGACAAAACTATAATTCAAAAAGATACCCCTATGTTCATAGCAGCACTATTCATAATAGACAAGACATGGAAGCAACCTAAATGTCCATCAACAGATGAATGGATAAAGAAGATGTGGTACATATAGACAATGGAATATTACTCAGCCATAAAAAAGAATGAAGGGACTTCCCTGGTGGTCCAGTGGTTAAGACTCCGTGCTCCCAATGCAGGGGACTGGGTTCGATCCCTCGTCAGGGAACTAGATCCCACATGCATGCCGCAACTAAAGATGCCACATGCTGCAACTAAGACCCAGCACAGCCAAATAAATAAATATATTAAAAAAAAAAAAAGAATGAAATAATGCCATTTGCAGCAACATGGATGCACCTAGAGATTATCATACTAAGTGAAGTAAGTCAGAAAGAGAATGACAAATACCATATGATATCACTGGGAGTTTGGCATTAGCAGATGCAAATATTATATATAGAATGGATAAACAACAAGGTCCCACTGCATAACACAGGGAACTATATTCAATATCCTGGGATAAACCATAATGCAAAAGAATTTTAAAAAGAATGTATGGGACTTCCCTGGTGGCGCAGTGGTTAAGAATCTACCTGCCAATGCAGGGGACACGGGTTTGTTCCCTGGTCCAGGAAGATCCCACATGCTGCGGAGCAACTAAGCCCGTGTGCCACAACTACTGAGCCTGCGCTTCAGAGCCCGCGAGCCACAACTACTGAGCCCACGTGCCACAACTACTGAAGCCCGTGCGCCTAGAGCCTGTGCTCCGCAACAAGAGAAGCCACCGCAATGAGAAGCCCACGCACCACAACGAAGAGTAGCTCCTGCTCTCCACAACTAGAGAAAGCCCGCGCGTAGCAATGAAGACCCAATGCAGCCAAAAATAAATAAATAAACAAATAAATAAATTTATATATATAAAAAGAAGAATGTACACATGTGTATAACTGAATCGCTTTGCTGTACAGCAGAAATTAACACAATATTGTAAATCAACTATACTTCAATAAAAAAAAACAAAAACCTGCATCACATGTTTCCATCCACCCCTCAAACCACCCACCGCAAACTCTCCATTCTTTAAGGCTCCTGATTTTGTCACAAGTGTCAGGAAGAAAACCCTGAGGCTGAATGGATCTGAAAGAGAGAGGGAGAGAGCGAGCGCGCCAGGCGCCTGTGGACCTGCTCCCTTGGGCAGGCTTGGGCTCCGTCCCTGCCACCTGGATCTGGATGCATCTGCAGATGCTCAGTAAACACCGGCTGAATGAGGGAGTCAATCCAGGATGCAGTAGACTCTACCTTGAACCCCAAGTAGACACCTGCTGCTGTGGTGGGTGGGTGATGCCTCCACCTGGCCTCCCTGAGCCCCCGGGAAGCCTGAGGCCTGCTCTTTATAATGTGCTGTGAAGGCAGCGCATGGCTGAGCGGCAGCTGGAGGTTGGCTTGTGTACGAGGTAGAAGCATTCCTGAACGGACCTGCCCTTGACGGGTACACAGAACACCTTAGCACGCCTGACTGGACATCGTTTACTGGACAGAGTCCAGGAAGTGGGGGGTGTGTGTGGCCGGAATAACTGCTGGTTAAATCCACAACGGGGCCCCAGCTGTGCCGCTCGCCAGCTCCAAGGGTTGGGTAGTCCTGCCCTCGTCTGGGCCACAGTTTCCTCATCTGCAAGAGCGGGATGCTATTCTGCTTGCCTCCCAGGGCTGCTGGCCGCCGTTAGGCTCTTGTTCTGGGCTCGGCTCCAAGTGCAACGGGCAACTCCCACTGCCTCATTTCAGCTTCATTCTGCTCTCAGAAAGGGGCACTTTGACAAGTGGGTCTCAGGCAAGGAAACTTGAGGCCCAGCTGAGGGGAGGTCTTGAGTAATTGGTACAAGACCACATGATTAATTCAGAGAGGTACAAGATCACACAGTTAGCTAGTGGCCAAGTCGGGATTTCAGCTCTAGAATCTCCTCCTCTAGACCCACAGGTGTTCCCTAAGTCCCTCAACCTCCCTAGCCACATGCTGGGTCCCGACCACCCTTTTTTCCTCTATTCCAGAAACACTGCACCACCTGCTCTTCCCAGAATGCAGCAGTGCATACCATACCCCAGGGGCCTTTGCCTCTCACCATTCCCTCTGCCTGGAGTGTGGCTCTTTCTTGCTGTTTCAGTGCCGTTTTGCATTCTCCCTGAAGACTCTCTTGACCCTACACAAGCATGGGGCCGCGCCCTCCCTCCTCCCCCGTCCGTGTCTCGGCATAGCTGACGGGGCCAAGGGAGCACAGCTAACAAGCTCTTTCAGAAAGGTTCGTTTCTCAGGGAGCAGAACACGGTTTCCTAACAGCTCCAGTTACCACGCGTCTGATTCGTGCAGGCACCGTTTCACAGGCCGCATAGACTGCCTTGTTCACACCTCTCGATGACGCTGAGGTAAGTATTAGGACTACAATCCCCATTTTACTGACAGGGAAACTGAGGCACAAAAGAAACACACAGCCAGGAGGCGGCAGAGCAGTGGTTGGACGTACCAAGCCTCGATGATTCTCCTGAGCCCAAACTCCATGGTCTCCCTGCCCACGACCTCCGCCCTGGCTGCTGGCACACCCACCCCACCAAACGCTCCCATCAGGTGGGGCTGGGTCCTCCTGGTGTCCCATCGGGTCTCCCTGGGCCGCGACATCTGAGCAATGGTGCCCACTCTGGCCTGGGGCAGGTCTGTCTCACCCAGATGCTGGAGGTCAGCATAGGGAGGGCTCCGAGGGGGTGCATCGGGACACACCCCTCTCCCCAGCCCCAGGCATCCAGCCCCCTTATCTGATAGCAGCAGCCTGGTTTTCCTTTGGGGAACTTCCCTTGCTCACATCAGTCCCTGGGGCTTTGGTCAGTCAAAGACAAGCACAAGACCCCGACCAGCTCAGTGAAGCTCAGCTCAGGGATCTTTCGCTGTTCTCCCCATGAGGTTTCTACGTTGATAAGGCACAAGCATGAGATTGCTGGGCCAACTGTGTCTCCCTTGGGGACAGAAGCTACTTAAAGATGAACCTAACATAGGAAAACTCAACTGAGAAAGAAAGGAGAACGAGAGAATCCTGATGCCGTCACCTGAGCTCTTGATACACAGCCATGAAACCTCCCTCCTTGGCTTCCGTCAGTTTGAGCTGAGCTTTTGGTCACTGGCGGTCACAGCAGACCTGCTTACCGCAGTGTGTGAGGGTTTGGGCGAGTGCCCCCAGGTGCACACCTGTGCCCCCAGCGTTCCAGTCCGGGCTTTGCCCCGTGTGCCGTGGGCACCTGCCCGTCACCCCTCACCTCTCGTCCAGCGTCCGAGTCAGGTCCTCCACGAGCACCACAGCCTCCTCGCCACTCTCGGGGCACTGAGCCCGCACCCAGGCCTGGATCTCGGGGGGCAGCGCGCCCAGGACCTGCTCCAGCACCAGCAGCTCCAGCATCTGCTCCTTGGAGTGCGCCTCGGGCCGCAGCCACTGGCGGCACAGCTCCCAGAGCCGGGCCAGGGCCTCACGTGGGTTGGGATGCCTCCTCAGAGCAGAAGTGTCGGAAGCGCAGACAGGCAGCCTCAGGGTGGGAGGTGTGGCCAAAGTTAGACTCCTGGACCTGAGAGAAGCTGGCCTCCTCATCCTCGACCTTCACTCGCAGAAAGTCATCCTGTTCCCAGGGCACCGGGCTCACAAGGCTCTTGGGGATGGCCACTGGGCAGCAGACCTCCAGTGAGATATGGGATGGCTGGAGCCTTGGAACTGGGTCTGCAGGAAGATCAGAACTTGGTCATCCTGTGAACTTGGGGCCCTGCCTTGTGGCTGCCGAGTAGGGCAGATGCGGGCTTGGGGCCTGTGAGATGTGACTCACTCTCACAGAGTCACAGATGATCAAAATAATCAGGGCAGCGCCCATTTGGTGCTGAGCACCTTTCTAAATGCTTGCATCCAGTCACTCGTTCAAAACTCACAACAAACTCAGGAGGTGGGGGCTTTCTCTCAGTATATGGTATAAAGACAGACAGACAGGAGAAAGAGATTTGCCCAGAGTTTCCCAGATAGTGAAAGGAAGGGTGGCTGCTGAGCTACAAACCCCAGTAGCCTGAGCCCATGGCCAGTCTGCTTCAGGCCTATGCTCCTCCCACACAGAGCGGGTCTGTCTTCCATCTCACACACAACCCACTCTCCTGGGAGCCACAGGGGCATTCCCTTACTTTACTTGCTAAGTATTTTGTAGTTTCTGAGATGAATATTTAGACAACTGATATTCAGCCTTTCTTCTTTTCTAATACATGTATTTCAGGCTATAAATTTCCCTATAAACATAGTTTTAGCTGTACACCCACAAGTTCGGTTTTGCATCTTCATTATCATTTAGTTAAAAATAGTTTCTAATTTCTCTTTTGGTTTCTTCCTGAACCATGGGTTACTTAGAACTCTGCTGCTTCATTTCCGAACAATTCAGAGTTTTCTGATAGTCTTTTTATTACTGATTTCCAGATTAACTCTGTTGTGCTCAGAAAATGTGCTTTGGTCAATTTTAATCCTTTGATATTTGCTGGTTTGAGACTTGGTTTGTGACCCAGTGTATGGTTTTGTGGTCAGTGTTCCACATACACTCAAAAATAATGCAAAGCCATCTTAGGTAAGTGACAAAACAGGAAATAGATAAACTAGACTTCAACAAAATTAAAAACCTTTGTGATTTGCAGGACACCGTCAAGAAGGTGAAAAGAGGAATTCCCTGGCAGTCCAGTGGTTAGAAGTTGGAACTAAGATCGTGCAAGCTGTGTGACAAGGCAAAAAAAAAAAAAAAAAAAAGGTGAAAAGGCAACCTGCAGAATGGGAGAAAATATTTGCAAATCATATATCCGATAAGGGACCTGTATCTAGAACAACTCCATAATAAAAAGACAAATAATCCTAAATTAAAGAATGGGCAAAGGATTTGACTAGATATTTCTCCAAAGAAGATATACAAATGGCCAACAAGCACACGAAAAGATGATCGACATCATCGGCTACCAGAGAATTACAAATCAAAAGCACAAGGAGATATCACTTTACACCTGCTAGGATGTAATACTCAAAATAACAGATAACAACTGTTGGCACTGGAGCCATGACCTTGGGCACAGCGAGAAATGAACACGAATAAAACAAGATCTCAATCCTGAAACCTTTCAGTGGCAGCTGGTGATTTCTGGCAAAGCTGTGCTCTAGCCCCTAACTCCACTGTAAAGCTTACTTGGGCCTCTTGCAACCTTGCCTTTGCCATTATCCCAAGTCCTGAATTCCTTTGTCCCTGTTAGTCTCTTGTCCTAAAATCCCCCTCTGCACCTGAGCAATTTCTCCTAGTTCTCCAGGCCCCACTTTAGCTGTCATCTTCTCCAAGAGCTGTCCCAGCACCTGGGAGCAGGCTGAGTATCCTTCTGAGTGCCCCGGGTCATTCTCCCCCAGCTCTGTGCTCTAACCTTGTTTCCCCAGACAGACTGGGCATGCTGGAGCCGCAGTGCCTATATAGCAAGTGCACAGTGAACAGGTGCTGAGAAAACGGAGGGACCAGGAAAGGCGGAGTTTGAGGCAGGGAATCATTGTTCAGAGGAGGGGGAACAGGGGTGGCAGGACTGACAATAAATACAGAGACAGTTTCCGAGCTCCCTTTTGTACCCCTGAAACTGCTGTTTTGGAAAATCCCCGAGGACAGTCTCTGAGACACAGGGACGTGAACCATGATCAGCTCACCCCCAACGTGCTGACCTCACATCAGGTCGAGGTCCCCTGTCCACAGCTGTTTAACCCACTTAGGAGAGCAGTTCTTTCATTTCTTGCTCCGTCCTGTACCCGTCCTGACAACAGGCCTGGCACACAGCAGACATGCAGTACATGCCCAATCTGATGACTCCACAGACCCTGCCAGGCTTAAGTCCACAGAAGGTGCTAGTGGGCATCAACGCAGCTGGGTGACTGCAGGTCACATAATTTCAGCTGCAGACAAACTCTCTGTCACGTACTTGGTAAACTCCCTGCAAATCATCCAAATATAGTCCCCCTGACAAATCCCAGGCAATCCCATAGTAACATGCATACACCCTACCTCAGGCATAGTCTGTCAGTCATATCCCAAAATATACCCCTGCACCCTAACTTTCTCAGTGTCACTCATAGTCAGTCCAATAAACACAGGAGCTCACAGCATCGCCAGTCGTTCATAATCATCAGTCACTGTCTCAGCCAGTCACATACAGACTCTCGGTTACGCCTGAAATCACAGTCAGTCACAGACACACTCTCTCACGCACAACAACACACAACCCTCCGACAAAATCTCAAACAACTTCTTTGTCAGTCGCACACTTGATCAGGTCAGTCAGACATCCTATCAGCCGACCACACGCTCCCAGCCTGTCAGTCAGAAACACACCAAAACGAGTCAGACACAGAAACACAACCACACACACACACATACAACTGGTCAGTCAGCCGGTCCCGCACTGGAACAGAGTTCCACACTCGGTCTGTCCGTCTGTCGGTCCACGCGCGGCTCGGGGTCAGTCCCTCGCTCCCCATCTGCGGGTGTCGGTCCCACACATCTCGCTTAGACCACCGCAGGCGTTCGCCGCCTCGGGGTTTCCCGTAGTTTCTCTCCGGCAATCCGTGGGGAACCCCACCCAGACCCACCTCACCCGCTGGCGCGCGGGCGGACGCTTCCGGGAGGCGACGCGGCGGCGCTGGAGTTAGGAGTCCGCGCGCCAGCTGCCCACAGCCCCCAGAACGCGCCGCGTCTCAGGCGCCCCGGCTCGTGCGACTGCCCGCCCACCTGGACTACAATTCCCAGAAGGCGCCGCGTCGCCCACCCCCAGCAGCCCCGGGTCACGCCGGGAGTTGTAGTCCGGCCAGGTGCGTGGGCCGTGGGGACAGCGGCCGTGACTTTGTGGGGCAGTGGTGGCGGTGTGTGGATGATCCGGCCGGAGGGTGTGCGGGAGGCGAAACCGTGCATGGTGCGTGGGGGGTGAGAGGTGTGAGGGGTGTGTGAGGAGGTGAGGGGTGTGTGAGGAGTGTGTGAGGAGGTGAGGGGTGTGTGAGGAGGTGAGGAGGTGTGAGGTGAGAGGTGTGAGGGGTGTGTGAGGAGGTGAGAGGTGTGAGGGGTGTGTGAGGAGGTGAGAGGTGTGAGGGGTGTGTGAGCAGGTGTGAGGGGTGTGTGAGCAGGTGAGAGGTGTGAGGGGGTGTGAGGAGGTGAGAGGTGTGAGGGGTGTGAGGAGGTGAGAGGTGTGAGGGGTGTGAGGAGGTGAGAGGTGTGAGGGGGTGTGAGGAGGTGAGAGGTGTGAGGGGCGTGTGAGCAGGTGAGAGGTGTGAGGGGTGTGTGAGGAGGTGAGAGGTGTGAGGGGTGTGTGAGCAGGTGTGAGGGGGTGTGAGGAGGTGAGAGGTGTGAGGGGGTGTGAGGAGGTGTGAGGGGGTGTGAGGAGGTGAGAGGTGTGAGGGGTGTGTGAGCAGGTGTGAGGGGTGTGTGAGGAGGTGAGAGGTGTGAGGGGTGTGTGAGCAGGTGTGAGGGGGTGTGAGGAGGTGAGAGGTGTGAGGGGGTGTGAGGAGGTGTGAGGGGGTGTGAGGAGGTGTGAGGGGTGTGTGAGGAGGTGAGGTGTGAGGGGTGTGGATGCTGTGGGAAGCTGTGTATCATGTATGGAATGTGTGTGACCCGCTGCAACCATGTGGTCACAGTGCCTCTTTACCTGGTCCTCTTTCCATTTTCTTTCCCCTTTAAAAATTTTTTACCATTTTTCTGGAGCTGTAATTCACATACCTTCAGTTCACCCTTCCAAAGTGTACAATTCAGTGGGTTTTAGTATCTTTACAAGGCTGTGCAACCATCACCACTATCTATGTCCAGAACACTTTGATCACCCCCAAAAGAAACCCCATGCCCATTAGCAGTCACTCCCTACTCCCCCTGACACCCACCAATCTGCCTCCTGCTTCTGGGGATTTGTCTGTTCTGGATATTTTATGTAAATGGTCCCTTTGCATTTCCTGACCACCGGTAGGCACACCATGGGCACCGAAATCCAAGGAATCCTTCACTTTCCCCAACGAAGACCCATCTCACCCATCAAGTGCTGGGCTTTGGCCTGTGGGTGGCACTGGTGGCCTTCATTTCTTTGGGTCTTCTTGGCCTTCTTTGTGGTCCCCTGCCTTCTGCTGTCCCACTTCTGTTGTCAAAAGCACAGCCCCACGCTGCCCACCCCCAATAATCATGACAATAAACCACATCTGCACTGAGCCCCGTTTGCACGCCAGGCGATCACTGAGCCCGGTCAGCTCATCCAGATGGTCAGCTCTGCCCACGACCCTCTCCCTTTTTGCACCACCAGAGGCTTTCTCTCTGGCAGCTCTTGCTTCCCACCCTCCAGCCCTGCCCTCTCCACCAAGCCCAGCTTCACGTCACTGATGTCCTGCGGCACCTGCCTTGATACCTCCCTGCCTCCACGCCTCACTTGCCTCCCACCAGTGAAGGGACCCCCGGAGTTTCCTGGTTCCTATTCTATCACTTCTGTGAACCGTCATGTCCGTCTTCCTATTATACACATGGGTGCAGTTGGCTCTGCTAACTGGTCTGGTTTGTGTCTAAAGAGGCTGTATTAGTTTCCTATCACTACTGTAACAAATTACCACAAATGCAGTGGCTCACAACAACAAAAATCTCTTATCTTAGGTTTCTGGAGGTCAGAAGCCTAAAATGGGTCTCACTGGGCTAAACTCACCATGTTGGCGTTTGTGCTCCTCCTAGAGGCTCTCGGGGAGAAATCCATTTCCTTGCCTCTTCCGCCTTCTAGAGGCTCCCCTCGTTCCTGTTCTGTGCACCCGCCTCGCCGTCATCCCATCCCCTTCTCTGACTGACCCTCCTGCATCTCTTTTTCACTTATGAGGACCCTGTGATTACGCTGGACTCACCTGGTAATCCAGGATACTTTCCCCACCTGCAAATTCCCTTTTGCCATGTAAGGGAACATACTCACAGGGTCTGAGGATTAGGATGTGGACAACTTGGGGGGCGGGAGAGGCATTATTTTGCCTATTACAGATTCTAATTTCATTGGTCTGGGTTTGGCCTGGGCATCCAGACTTTTTTTTTTTTTTTTTGGCCACACCATGCGGCATGCAGGATCTCAGTTCCCCGATCAGGGATCAAACCCGTGCCCCCTGCAGTGGAAGCGTGGAGTCTTAACCACTGGACTGCCAGGGAAGTCCCCATCCAGACTTTTAAAAGTTTCCAGATGATTCTAATGTGCAGGCAAGGCTGAGAGCCACTGGCTAAGAAACAGCATAATGCAGGAGGAAGCAAAGGCTATGGAGAGGGACCCAGCTGATTTCAATTCCCAGTTCTGCCTCTTAACTCTTTTATGGGCAAATGACTTCATTTATCTGGCCTTCTACTTCCTTCTCTGTAACACGGAGATAATAAACCCTCTCCTCTTCCCAGATGATCATGACGCCCTCTGCTTCTCCATGTCCATGGTGGGAGGCAAAGTTGTACCTGCTCAGACACAGCCACACACTTAGGCTCACACAGACATACAGACCCACATAAAGACACACAGACACACAAAAACACAACTTGCATCCAGGATATATAAAGAACTCTTACATCCCAAATAACCCAACAACAAAGCCCCTAAATAACCCAATTTAAAAATGGGCAGGGAATTCCCTGGTGGGCCAGTGGTTAGGACGGCTGAGGGCCCAGGTTCCATCGCTGGTGGGGAAAATCTTAGTTTCTGTGCTCCATCGCTGGCGGGGAAAATCTGTGGTTTCTGCAAGCCACACAGTGTGTCTACATAAATAAATAAAATAATAATGGGCAAAGACAGTAACATTTACCCAAGGAAAACATGCAAATGGCCAATAAGCACATGAATGGATGCTCAACATCCTTTGTCATCAGGGAATTGCAAATCGAAGCCACACGGTGATGCCACTTCACACCCAAGAGGATGGCTATGATCTGAAAGACAGGTAACAAGTGTTGGTGAGGATGTGGAGAAATAGGAACCCTCATACATTGCTGGTGGAAATGTAAAATGATGCAGCCTCTGTGGAAAACAGTTGGAGAAATGAAAACGTACGTCCACACAAAATCTTATACAGAAATGTTCGCAGTAACATTGTTCAAAGAGGTAAGGGAGAAGCCAGGATATAGAGGTCTTTTTGCTGGAAAAACAAACAAACAAACAACAAAACATGTAGTCGAACATCAAAAGATTACTGCTAATCGCAAAGAACAGACACCTCAAGTTAATAACGTTCGTGCTTTTCTATGTATTGGAAGATGCAAGAGTCTGGGTTCAGTGAAATTATTCCTTAGATACGTATCTTAACTATCCAGGGCCAGTATCCAAAGCACAGAATGGATAACATTCTGTGTTATCCACAGAATGCTTCCTGTTTTTCTCCATCCTGAATTCCCCTCAGGGCTCACTGTCTGGAGGCATGCACTGGCTGATGGCTTGATCTTTGTCTACTGGAATGGCAGGCAACATTCCCTGTCCACAAACCACAGGGTGGTCTGGGGGACCCCCCAGTAGTTGTTTTGTATTCGGTGTCTCATTGGCTCACTCATGCATTCCCCATATGTGCCAGGAGATAGGGACACAGAGAGTGGACATGTGCTAATGGGGCTCCTGGCCCAGGGGGGCTCTGAACAAAGACACAGGCAAAAGCAACACAAGGGATGTGCTGCCACGGTGGGGGGGCCCCAAGGAGGCCACGGGCCTCTGACTTGCTCAGGGAGTCACCCTGGAGCTGATGCTGAGGACAGGAAACCAGAACAAGCTGGGCTGCCTAAGGAACCGGAAGGAGGTAGGTTTGGTCACCGCAAGCTGCCTGGGGGATGACGAGAAATGAGCCTGGAAAAGCGGGCCACGGTGGGGAAGTGCAGGGGCTTCGAGGCTGGGCTTGAGGTTGGTTCTTACCTTGGTGGCCACAGGGAAGCCCTGAGCAAAGTTGTACAGGAAGTGAAAGGCCCCCGCCTGTGACGGGAACAAGCTCGTGGCTCCCAGCAGGCATTTCACCAACGACGTCTGGATTGAGCAAGGGCTGCCCAGTTCCCATGCTGGCTTTGCCTCGAGTGGGTCAAATGGTTCGACTGCTTCTTCAGATGGGGCCCAATCCTCCTGATGTCTCCCAATTCTCAAGGGGGCTTTATGTTCCAGCACCGCCTCCTCACAGGGAACATGTCTGGGTGTCCGCTGAAAGGGGTGGATGGACTTCCACTACGCTCTCCTTATCTGCTACATCTAATATTTCCATCCTGAACAGTGAATGGCTTCCAGCTGGCCTTGGGCAAGCAGTTTAACCTCTCAGAATCTCAGCTCTAAGTGGGGATAGAAGTGCCTGCATCCCAGGGCCGCTGACAGGATGAGATAGGGACAACGCTTGCAAAGTGCTCACACAGTGTGGGCGCCTTACACCGGCATCACCGTCGCAGCTGATTTCAACAGTCTTCATGCTGAAGCTGAGGAGCGACACAGTTTTTAAAGAGCTGGACTTGGTGACACCACGTTTCAGCACACAGAGCTTCCTTTTTTGGGGGGTGGGGTGGGAAACAAAAAGCCACATGGCCCGAGTTAATGCAAGGCACAAAGGACTAAAAAAAAAATACCTTTTTTAAATAGTTTTTTTTTTCTTGTTTGTTTGTTTTTTTGTTTTTTTTTTGCAGTACGCGGGCCTCTGACCGTTGTGGCCTCTCCCGTTGCGGAGCACAGGCTCCGGATGCGCAGGCTCAACGGTCATGGCTCACGGGCCCAGCCGCTCTGCAGCATGTGGGATCTTCCCGGGCCGGGGCACGAACCCGTGTCTCCTGCATCGGCAGGTGGACTCTGAAGCCCCTTGTTTGTTTGTTTTTTAATAACACTTTTCCCTTGGCGAAAACTTTGAAATGAGTTGTTCCAGGCCTGCTGAGAGGAAGACCGTGGGAACCTGCACATAGGGAAGGATTGGGGGTGGCCGTGACTCCCCTTGAAGTTCACGGAGAAGCATCTCCAGAGGACAGGTCCCGGGCCCACGCCCAGCTTTCTCAACCGACCAGGTGACCCTGCGTGGAGAAGTGCATTAAGTGCAACAGTGGCTGCTCTGTACCAGCCCAAGTTCCTGACGCTCCCAGGGCCCTCTCAGGCTGGGGGGACAACACACCCAGGACGGACAGGTCTCCGCCGCATCTGGCACGTCCGCAGTTCACTGACGCATGAGAACCAAACGATCAGGGAGGGTTTTCTGACACCCGCTGTGTTCGCGTGGTCTCCCCCCGCCCCCACCCCCGCCAAGGGACCTGCTCTGGCGGAAGGCCCCGCCGCACTCCCCGCACGCGTAGGGCCGCTCGTCCATGTGCGCCCTCAGGTGCTTGTCTAGGGTCCAGCTTTGCATGCACTCGGTGCAGGCAAAGGGCCGCTCACCCCCGTGGATGCGCCGGCGCTGGGCCGGGACGAGCCCTCGCTGAAGGCGCGCCCGCACTCCAGGCACGGGAACAGCTTCTCACCCGCGTGGGTCCTCTGGACCTTCCCACGCTCCTCGCACGCGTGGGGCTTCCGTCTGCCGGGACTCGGCGGACAGCCCACGAGGCACGCGTTCTCGCCAAACGTACCTCCCCACCCACCGCGCGCCGGCGCGTCCTCCCCAGCGTCGACTCCTAGAGGGAGACTGTGGTCCGGAAAAGAGCCGAAGGCTCCCACGCACACGCCCTCTCCCGGATCCAGGTCTGAAATGCACGCGACGCCCTCTTGGCGAACATGGTTCGCGCGAGCTTGCGCCCGTGCCCGCGTGTCCTGATGCTCGGTGAGGAAGGCGAGCCTGGGGAAGCCTCCTGCGAGGCTCCGCTCGGGGCTCTGCTCCCGCCGGCTGCGCGTCCCCGCGGCCGCCTGGCCTCTGTGCTCTGTGACTTCACGATGGTGTGTGCCCTGGCAGCCCCCGCGTCACCTGCCCTGGCAGCCCCCGCGTCACCTGCCCTGGAGCCTGCCCTCTGTCGGGAGCTCGGGACCCAGGCTCTGATTCTGAAATGTAAGCAAGAAACGTGCTCAAGCGGCGACCTGAACGTGCACTGCCAATCTGCGCGGGGACACAGCCCCAGCGGCCTGACTTGGACAACAGAACGAGCTGCTGGCCCGGACCTGCGGCCTCGAGCAGAGGCTCCTGCATCTGAGGAAGGGCACCCACCGCAGAGCACGTACCAAAATTCCAGACTCCCAGAAGGAACGCAGGTGCCCAGTATAAACCATGTTGTTGGTACCCACGGTTCAGGCGCAGTGAGCTGCTGTTACCATTTAGGGAGTGGTGAGAACCCCACACTCCCGAAATCCAAGTTCAGACACCAGCCAAAGGCCAGCCTTGCATCAGGCCTTTCCAAGGACGGCAGCCTCAGACCTGCTATGTTAACCTTTTTCTGCACAGCGAGGAAGGAAAACGGTAGAAAGGAACAGAGAAGGGCACGGGCCAAGGCCACCGAGAGCCATCCCCTCGGTCAGATGCCATGAGGGGCACAGCCACGCCCTCACCGGACCAGGGCCTGGCCAGCGGAGTGGAGAACAGGCACTCAAACACAAACTTGTATGTATGTGAATGTTCCCAACAGCCAAAACGTGGAAACAGCCCAACTCTCTGTCAACTGAAGACTGTATGAATAAAATGTGGTCTATCCATGCGATGGAATATTATTCAGCCACAAAAAATAAAGGACTGATAATGTGCTACGTTGTTGATGAACTTTGAAAGCATTATGCTAAGTGAAAGAAGCCAGATACAGAGGCACAAAGCAGATTAGTGGTTGTCAGGGGCTGGGGGGACTGACTGCTTAATGAGTAAGGGGTTTGGCTCTTTTCTGTTGGGTGTACACCCCACCTCCTTGCCCCAGGAGGAGAAATAAACTCATCTGAAACATGGTGACTATAGTTATAATACTGCATTGTATACTTGAAATGTCCTAAGACAGTTTATCTTAAGTGTTCTCACCACGGTGAAAAAACGGTAACTCTGGGCTTCCCTGGTGGTGCAGTGGTTAAGAATCCGCCTGCCAATGCAGGAGACACAGGTTCGAGCTCTGGTCCGGGAAGATCCCACATGCCGCGGAGCAACTAAGCCCGTGCGCCACAACTACTGAGCCTGTGCTCTAGAGCCCGTGAGCCACAACTACTGAGCCTGTGCTCTAGAGCCTTCGAGCCACAGCTACTGAAGCCCGCGCGCCTAGAGCCCGTGCTCCGCAACAACAGAAGCCACCGCAATGAGAACCCATGCACAGCAACGAAGACCCAACGCAGCCATAAATAAAAAAATAAATTTATAAAAAACGAAAAAACAAAAAAACCCCGGTAACTCTGAATCAATAGCTTGACTGTGGTAATCATTTCACAATGTATACGTATGTCAAAATACAACCTTGTACACCTTAAATATATATAACCTTTATTTGTCAATTACACCTCAGTAAAGCTGGGAGAAAAAAAAAGAAATTTAATTTAAAAAATGATTAGATAAAGAGACCTTCCTTCACTTACCTGGGCCTCTCGGGACGTCTCTCTCCACAGTCCACGGGTCTTCCCACTGCTCCAGCTTGGAGATCACGTCTGGTTTGGAATCAGGAAGTCCTGTCCATGGTGACAAAGGAGGAGGGGGTTGCTACAAGTCAGTCAGGCCCCAAGAGGCTGAACAGTAGTGCAGTGTGTGCCCCGAGGCATGGGAAAGCCCTCTCCCTGGTGATTCAGGGAGAGGCATCCAGTCTGTACAAAGGGGACCCAGCTGGGGACACAGAGCAAGGACACATCTGGGTGTGAGTGACTGGGCACGAGGCAGGGGATGAACACACACACACACACACACACACATGCACACTCACACAGAGCATCCTCTGCGTTGGGCCCAGCAACCCCCATTCCTCCTTTGTGAAGCCCATGGCCACGTCCTTGAATGTCACTGGCTCTGAAACATCCCACACGCATTGGCTCAGCCAGGGGCTATGTCTGACAGGGGTCAGCCCCATGGGAAACAGCAGGATGTGAATATCCCGTTGTCATGGGGGGACTCATGCTAAGTGGCCCAAGCCAAGAGTTGGTGCTGTTATCACCTTGATACTGGGTGCTGTGATCCCACTTGAATATTTGTGTCTCTCCCAAAGTCCTATGTTAAAGCCTTAACCCCCAATGTAAAGGTATTTGGAGGTGGGGCCGCTGGGGGTGATTAGTTTTAGATGCGGTCATGAGCCTGGGTGTTGGCTGGTAAACAGTGTGGCCACAGAGAACCCCATGTCCCACATCTTCCCAGGGTCAGGGTTTCTCCCAAGGTGCCCTCGAGTAGTGACAGAGTCACTGAGCTCCACCCTGGTGTGAAGAGAGGAGGAGGAAGAGGAGGGAGAGCAGGAGGTTGGCCCTGCCCCAGGACCCACCCTCGCCAGGGTCTGCAGCTCCAGTTCAGCTCGCAGGTGAAGTGGCGCAGAAGCAGAAACGGAAATGGATGTGCCTGCTGAGAACATTGGCATTTTGGAGACTCACGTGGACGGCATCTGCCAGGAATGTGGTGTCCTGGGCCTCAGGCTTATGGTCCTTGATCCTCCCCTGAGAGGGAGGAGCTGGGGGAGGGCAGGGGAGGGGCTTGAGGGAGGCCAGACCTGCCCGCAGACCCCAGGGACTGCAGCCCCCAAGTCCCCTCACCTAGAAGCCCTGCCAGCCAGTGGCCCCTTTCCCAGGGGCCCTGGCCCTCCCGGTCCAGACCCTCCCACAGGCGTTTGCTGCTGTGCTGCCTGCCCTCGGCCTGCTCCCTCCTGTTCGCCCTACAGGGCTCACAGAGCCACAGCCCCCAACGTTTGCTGTGCGCCAGGCGTGCTGTGGGAACCTTCCGTCAGCTTGCTTGACCCTCACTCAGCCCCCACGAGTGAGGCAACACCACCTGCCCCATTTGACAGGAAGGAAACTGAGGCATCAAGAGGGGAAGACGCCTGAGTTCACATGGACAGATGCGGTGATCTGTGCCCCTGGAATTAGTCTGGGGATGCGGCACACCATCTCGGCTCTGGTGCAGGGGTCTGCACAGCCACCATGGATCCAGGGTGACCCGGGGAAGATGTATGCTTGGACCAGGAAGTCCTGGGCCTCTGGCCCCATATCCCTGCTCTGGGCCTGTTTCCTCGCAGATACAGCAGGGACAGTCTCCGGGAGGATGGACAGCATATTATGCTGTGAAAAGTCTTTGTGAAATGAAACACAACATGGGAACAGCGCACAGGGCCTTTGCTGCCCAAGGCCACACCGCCTTTACACCCTGCATCCCCGTGTGGCTCCTAGGCTGGGCAAGGGGTCATGGGGCTCAGGGCTCCATAGGGGCTTCCCTGGTGGCGCAGTGGTTGAGAGTCCGCCTGCCAATGCAGGGGACACGGGTTTGTGCCCCGGTCCAGGAAGATCCCACATGCCGCGGAGCGGCTAGGCCCGTGAGCCATGGCCGCTGAGCCTGCGCGTCCGGAGCCTGTGCTTCGCAACGGGAGAGGCCACAACAGTGAGAGGCCCGCGTACCGCAAAAAAAAAAAAAAAAAGGGGTCATGGGGCTCAGGGCTCCATAGAAAGCAGCCCTCTGACTTGATGCTTGGGGGCTGGGCCTCAGACCCTGCCTCTAAAACTGTCCCTGAGCCTAGGCTGAGTCCCTGAGCTGCAGCCCCATGCCACCCCCAGCCTGTGAGCTTCTCAAAGGCTCTCTGTGCCACACTGGCCCAGTTCCCTAATGTGGGGACAATCAGGTACTGTCACTACCCTCTGTTATACAGGTGGGGGAAAACGAGGGCACAGAAGAGTTAAATCTAAGGTTGTGAAGCAGTAGGTGGGGATTTGAAACAAGGCAGTCAGACGGGTCTGTGCCTTCCAAACGGTCATTTTTATTTTTTTTATTTTTTATTATTATTGTTTTTTTGCAGTACGCGGGCCTCTCACTGTTGTGGCCTCTCCCGTTGCGGAGCACAGGCTCCGGACGCGCAGGCTCAGCGGCCACGGCTCACGGGCCCAGCCGTTCCGCGGCATGTGGGATCTTCCCAGACCGGGGAACGAACCCGTGTCCCCTGCATCGGCAGGCGGACTCTCAACCACTGCGCCACCTGGGAAGCCCAAAACGGTAATTTTTAAAAAGAGAGATATCAGGGCTCAGCTCAATGAGTTCTGAGCAATGCACACACCTATGTAACCATCGTCCGGATCAAGCTCTAGAACTTTCTGTGAGGATGGAATTTGGCAGCCATCAGCCCCATGTGGCTCCTGAGCAGTAGGAACGCAGGTGGTGTGACTGAGAAACTAGATTTGTGATTTTTAAGTTTATTTCTTTAATTCAGATTTCAATATGTACAACGTGGCTCAAAGATACCAGTTGGAAAGTTCGGCCCTGGGGCGTTTCAGCACCATGGACGGACCCCTCCCGGCTCCTTTCCAGGCAATGCCCTCCCCAGCTAGGAGGTGGTTACTGCTGGGATTTCTGACAGCGCATGAGTGCCTATTCTTGAACTTCGTACAAAGTGAATGATATGCTGTGTAACAGTCTGAAGTCTCAGCTCCAAGCTCTCTCAGGCCTATGGGTGACAGCAGCAGAAGGCACATTTCAGGATCCCTTGTTACAGGGACAGTTGGGGACGAAGTGGAGCTACCAGGTGGGCGAGCACTCAAGAGGGCTGAAAATCATAGTCCCAGCTGTCTTGAATTCAGGTCCTGACAGAGACTCCCAGGAGGGAACGGCTGACTGAGGCCTTCTGACCCTCCCCACAGGGGTGAGAGTGGTGGGTGAGCAGATCCCTGGGGCCCAGGGCACCCTTCCTCCTGGTGTCATTGCTAAGCTGGGGACAGCGAGCGAGGTGGTAAGTGGAGTCTGTCAGATCTAGGATCAAACCCACCGTCACCACTCCCTGATGGGTGACCTTGGGCTGCTCAATTCCCCTGGGGCCTCAGTTTTCTATCTGTAAAATGGGGTAATAATACCTTTTGTGGGAAGCTGTTTGTTCATTCATTAACAAGTACTCCACAGACCGGGCACCACATCATGAAATTTACAGTTTGTGATGAATGGGAACAAGTGTAAAGTGTTCAAACGTGGTAAGAGATAAAAGCATAATGTGGGTTTGGGTGGCCAGGGAAGGCCTCTGAATGGCTAAGCTTATACGCTATTGAGTGGCTGGTGGGGTGGAGGAGGAGAATGATGGGCAAAGGGAGAGCCATAGGGGAGGCCTGGAAAACAGGTAGAAGTCAGGTCATGCAGGGCCTGGAAGGCATGTAAAAAAGTGTGAATTTGCTTCAAGTCAGGGGTCAGCAAACGCGGCCCCATTGCCTGGTTTTGTGCGGTCTGTGAGCTAAGAATAGTTTTTACATTTTTAAGTGGCTGGGGCGGGGGGGAAAGGTGAAAAGAAGACAAATGTTACATGAAAGTCAGATTTCAGTGTCCATCACCAAAGTCGTGGATTACGTCAGGAAAAAAGAAAAGAGCGTGGATGTGTGTTTTCTCTCTTGTTAGGTAAGAACCTATACGACATCCTTGCTTTTGCCTCTGGGACTGCAAAGCTCAAAATCCTTGCTATCTGGTGCTTCACAGGGAGAGTTTGCTGACCCTGCTCTTATGACTTGGGCAGTGACAGAGGGTTAAGGGGAGGGGTGGCCTCACCATTCAGGGTTAAAAACTCCTCCAGTCTTATGTGGAGGGAGATGGAAGGGGCAAAGGGTGGCAGAGACCTGTGAGGAGGTGGCGGTCTGGACTAGGCTGAGGAAGGCAAGGAGAAGGGCATGTTTTGAGGGAGATCTGGTTTCTGAAAAATGTCCAGCCCTGTGACCACCACCCTGCTGTCTGCCTCACCTGGTGCCTTGGGCTCCATCAACTGCCACTCTCCTCCATCTCTGGGCTGCTTGGCCTCACCAGATACATGACAGTGGTCTTAGTCTCAGGCTGAGGAGCCAGGCTGTAGGTGACACTGGCAGGGATGGATTCCTGTCCCCAGAGTCTACTTCTCACACAGCAGTGGGGCTCCAAGCTTCTGGCTTGAACCTTGGGGCCCAGGGCTGGGATTCTCGTAAATGAAGTACTGCTGGCTGAGCACAGGCAGCAGGGAGTGGGTGTGGCCACAGCCATACACATGGGCTCCCCAATTGCCTCAGTCCCCCGAATTGAGAACCAACTGCCTCAGTCCCCCGAATTGAGAACATATGTCCACACACAAACCTGTGTGTGAATGTTCACAGCAGCGATGCTTGAGTTAACAAACTGGTCTATTTCCATACGATAGAATATTATTCAACTACAAAAATGAAGTAAGGGCTTCCCTGGTGGCGCAGTGGTTGAGAGTCCGCCTGCCGATGCAGGGGATGCGGGTTCGTGCCCCGGTCTGGGAGGATCCCACATGCCGTGGAGTGGCTGGGCCTGTGAGCCATGGCCGCTGGGCCTGCGCGCCCGGAGCCTGTGCTCCGCAACGGGAGAGGCCGCAACAGTGAGAGGCCCACATACCGCAAAAAAAAAAAAAAAAAAAATGAAGTAAGTACTGATACACAGCACAACATGAATGAACTTGGAAAACATTACTTCCAGTGAGAAAAGCACACACACAAAAGCACATATTGTAAGACCCCATTTATATGAAATGTCCAGAACAGAGACAGAGGGTAGATTAATGGTTGCCAGGGGCTGGGGAGGAGGTGAACGGGGGAGTGGTGGCTACGGGTTCAGGGCATATAGGCACACACCTGAGGTCACACCTGCATACACAGGCGGTGTCACACATGCGGGGTCGCGCTCGGATGCACAACTGAGGTCTCAACTGCCAGCACAGGTCGCTCCCCCACCCCCACCCCCTGGCGCGCATCACCGCCTCTTCTCTCCCCTCCCCCACAGCCCGGCCGCCCCTGTCCACGCCCCTTGGGCCCCACCGCCTGCACACACGGGCCTCCTCGTTCCTCACACTCGCACCGCCAACCCGCTGGGACCGCGGACTCACCACAGAATGGGAGGGCGCACCTACTCTCCCGCATGCCGCCCTGTGCAGGCTCGCTAAGGCCACTTCCGCCCAGCGCCGGTGGTTGGGGACTTCATCTCCCAGCGGGCCCCGCGCGCTCCGTGCCTGGAAACAGCCGGCATAGGGTGAAGGCCCTTCTGGGAAATGAAGTCCAAGTGCACCGCCAAGGAAAGAGCGTGGGGACATGTCAGTCCGTCTTCCGGGGGGGGGGGGGTGGTTGGAGGACTGGACATACAGTGACAGGCACAGTTTCCTGTGTCCTTTTAGATATGCAACGTATGTACTTTTTTTCCTCTTCCTCCTCACACATATACATGTATAAGTATTAATGGAAGAAATTTTCATGTATTGAGGTACGGGGAAGTCATTCTGGCTTGTACACGATTTAACTTTACTTTTATGCTAACTAAAACTTAAAGCCTGTTTGCAGCCTATCACACACACATTGTATATCTGCTTTCATCATTAAAGAAAAGGGTGCACTGACGAGAAGTAAAGAATGTCCATGTTAAAAATAAAGATTAAATGCCTTCCTTCCTGGGACAGCAATGCCGGTCCTCCTTCAATGATAAGGCTCCCTTCCCAGGTGCCAAGGCCATACTGACTCACTGTTTTTTGTTTGTTTGTTTAAATTTATGTTTTATTTATTTATTTTTGGCTGCGTTGGGTCTTCGTTGCTGCACCCAGGCTTTCTCTAGTTGCGGCGAGCGGGAGCTACTCTTCGTTGCGGTGCGCAGCCTTCTCATTGCGGTGACTTCTCTTGTTGTGGAGCATGGGCTCTAGGCGCGCGGGCTTCAGTAGTTGTGGCTCACGGGCTTAGTTGCTCCACAGCATGGGGGATCTTCCCGGACCAGGGCTCGAACCTGTGTCCCCTGCATTGGCAGGTGTATTCTTAACCACTGCGCCACCAGGGAAGCCCCATGACTCACTGTTGATCTGATTGGTTTTGTTTTTGTTTTTTGAAACCTTGAAGGAAGGTATCCTTGACTTCTCTGATACTCTTTGTACTGAGAAGATACAAAACTGCACTGAAAACCATGCTTCAGTGGAGCAGTTCCTCAGAGTTATCTGAGATGCTGTCTTCCAGGCTATAGTCCTCAGTTTGGCTCAAATAAAACTTTCTTCTATTCCTACTATAGATTGGTTTATTGATGGGAAATGTATGTGCTACAACTAGCTTGCAGGAAACTTTAGGGAGTCTAGGCTGTTTTACACTCAATTGGTCCTGTTAGCTCAACACACACGTGTGCACCTGCAGAACAGGTGTGGCCAAGACACACAGTCATGGGGACATTTAACTGGGGGGAGACAGACAGTGAACAATGAAACAAATGAACAAACTTAGTTTAATTTTAAAGAATTAAGGTTTTGTTTAAATTTATTTTTTGAACTGGTAATACTTTTACATGTTTCAAAATTTCAAAAATATCAAAAGATAGAGTGAAAATTCTTCCTCATCCTTTTCCCCTCACTTCTCCTCCCCAAGAGCAAGTAGTATATATAGTAGTATGTATGTTCACTCTGTACCCTTCAGATATAGTGTGTGTGTGTGTGTGTGTGTGTGCGTGCGCGCATAAGCAATGGCTTCTTTACACAAATGGAAACATACCATACAAACTGTTTTATACCTTTTCACTTAACAATCTTGGTGCTCTTTTCCACAGTTCATAAAGACAGTCCCCATTTTAAGGGCTGTGTAAAAGCCAGCCAGTCCACCATAAATCACTTAGCCAGTTCCATGTGGTAGACAATGAGGCTGTTTCCAAATTTTCACTTTTGAGATCAATACCATGGTTAAAACTACATACAAACAGTTTGCACGGGTACAAATATATCTGTAGGATTCATTATCAGCAACTGGCTTGCTGAGACAAAGTGTTTGTAATTTAGACAGCAACCAACAAAGTGCCCTTCACAGAGGCTGTATCAATTCATACTCCTTCAGAAATGTGTATGAATCCCTCCTCCCCCTTTTGGATAAAAGTCAAGGCTGGTAAGATGCTGGGTGGAGGTAACATTGTTACAATCCTCCTGAAAGGTAATTTAAAAAGCTACATAAAATCCATTTTCAGAGGAAAATGTTCAAGATAGAGTAAGAAGTACATGTTACAAGAGAAACAGAAGGGATTCTAATTTTCTAAACACAAGATAACTACACATAAATATTTCTGTTGTGTGTATAAGATTTAATGTTCACTCTATGTATACACACATGTATATTTCAAGAAAAAATTACAAGGAAAATTAACAAAATCTTAAGGTAATGACCATCTCTGGATGGTGGAAGTATGAGGAATTAAATTTTAAATAAACCTCCATACTTATGTGTATTTTACTTTTGTGCATTTTACAGGTTTTGCTACAAAGAATTTGCATTACTTTGACAAACTGATATAACCATATATTTTCCCTAGTTTATAGTAATTTCCCCTGAGGAGTTTCTTATCTGACTTGGTTTCAAAGCATCTGTAAGGAAATTAGTAGGAATATGATGCCTAGAAAACGTGACCCAAAAAGAGAAATGGAAAATTCCCAAAGATCTGCAGTGCACAGGAGAGGGCGGCAAATGGCAACAGTGACAAGCTTGTTCCAGGCTTACCTGGTGAGGCCACTGTAGCCTCAGCCCACCCAGTGTCCACTCTGAGAACTGTGGAAACATGACCCTTTGGCAGCTGCCATTTTTCGGGCCAAGGCGGAGGGAACGGGGCAATCGCAGGCCTGGATTCCAAGCTGTCCAGAGCTGTGAAGTCACCGCGGGGTCTCCCCTCCTCAGAGCACACTGGCAGTGGGAGCATTCCGAGTCTGCACCCCACACCGCTGGTGGGGCCATGAGGAGGTAAAGTCAAAAGTGGGGAGGGGGCTTCCCTGGTGGCGCAGTGGTTGAGAGTCCGCCTGCCGATGCAGGGGACGCGGGTTCGTGCCCCGGTCTGGGAGGATCCCACATGCCGCGGAGCGGCTGGGCCCGTGAGCCGTGGCCGCTGAGCCTGTGCTCCGGAGCCTGTGCTCCGCAAGGGGAGAGGCCACAACAGTGAGAGGCCCGCCTACCGCAAAAAAAAAAAAAAAAAAAAAAAAAAAAAAAAAAAGTGGGGAGGGCTCTGGTGGCCAGGCCACTTGGTGTCATGTCACTCCCCCTCTCGTGGCCATCCTGCACCAGTGGTGGCAGAGGGAATGGAATGGAATGAAGAGAGCTGAGATGTTTAGATGGTAAAACCAACAGGATATCTATCTTCTGGCTTGAGGGATGGGGTGGGGGGTGGCAACCATCCCCGTGAGAGGGCCCAGGGGAGGAGGAACAGGTTTGGCCTGGAAAATGGCCTTTCCCTCCAGGTAGGCTGTGTTTTGGGACTTTGCAGGACATCTAGGGGAGCTGCCCAGCAGCATGCAGCTGCTGTTCTAGCCTGAAGCTCAGAGACCAAGATGTGGGAGTGAGCAGCACAAAGCCATGGGTGTGGACGAGGACATCTGGGAGTGAGCGGAGCATGCAATGGGCCTCCGGGACCACACCCCAGGGACCCCAACATTTAAGAGGGGAGGGGAGGGGAGGGCAAGAAGCCCCTCGAGAGGTAGAAGGGATCTGGAAGAGTGGGGTGTTCCAGAATGCCAGGGGACCCAGCATTATAGGCAAGGGGGCCTGGCCGGCAGGCTGAACAATCCAGGGGATGAAGAGGCGGAGGTGGCATCTGATCAGGAAGCGGGGAGCACCAGCGGCTCCTCCAAGAAGAGACTGGAGGAGGAGGGCTGAGGGTGCTGCCAGCTGCCTATCCATTACCTGCTTCCCGAGACATTCTTCTGGTGCAGTCCCAGCCACAGAGGTTAGAGCAGCTGAACACTAGCTTTCCAAGCGCCCTCGTCGTTAGGCGGCGCCCTGTGACCCAGGCTTGGCCAGTGAGACATAAGGAGCACGGGCTGGAAGCTTCGGGGAAAGCCTTTTCTTTGAAACCTCACTGGAGAGATGAACATAGGCCTGCCAATCCCCCTGTCCTCCAGTCCTGATTGTGGACGCAACCGCTGAGGCTGCAGCAGTCTCCCTGCGATGAGGAGGGACGGGGTGGGAGAGAAAACACTGCGTTTGACGTAGCTGAGGCCCTGAGGACACAGCCTGATCTGTTTAAGACATTGTTGACGGGATGCTGACTTCAAGTTCTGGCTCCTAGCTGTGCGAGCTGGCCATGGCTACTTTTGTCCTGTGCCTCATTTTCCTTGCGTGTAAAATGGCACCACCTCACAGAACTGTGAGACACTGCCTGTCTGAAAACACACCTTTTCTGAGCCATGGAAATAGAAGGTTATTTGCTAAGAATGAAGTGGCAGGTGGTGCAGACTAAGCCATGAGGACAGAGGTGTTGAGACAGTGAGAGCCGACAAGGGAAGGCCATGAGGACAAGCCCAGAGGACAGGTGAGCGCAGAGAAGCAAACACGAGGCTTCAAGGGCTCTTGTGGAGCCTCTGGAGATGAGCGGTGAGGCTGGCTCTCAGCGTCCTGGAGGCCAGCTCTGCTGGGATGGAAACCCCACTGGCTGTGACACCCACAGCACCCAAAGAACAGAAATGGACACGAGAAAGTTCTGACAGGGTTCTGACACTCGACCATCACGTCTCGACAGTGAGAGTTCTGAGGCTCAGTCATCCTGACAGAGGTCTTAGAACTGCCGCTGTATCCTTCCACGATGATACTTCTTCCATTCAACTTGGCGCTCTGCCAATCCAACATTCTGTGGATATTTTTAGGAACAATTTCCACAAGCTGAGATGTGCCATAACCAATTTTCCTTCCTTCCAATTCTTGATGTTTATGGTTTGTGTTTAACTTCACTGGAACTCAGCTGCAGTGGGAACAGCAAACAAACAAAAAAAGGCAACCGTGCTGTGTAACTGGAGCACACGACATAGTGTCCCGGTGGGATGGGCATTTCGCTCTTTCATTGTAGGTTAGAAAGCAGGCAGGTTAAAATCCTTGGTTTTTACATCCTTTCTGCTATGAGATACCAAGGATCACATCTCGAACACAATGTTCTTCTTTATGTCAAGAACAGCATAGACAAAGGTCACAAGGCTTTGCTTTCCTAAGGAGTAAAGTTGGAGGAAAGCAAAAAGATGATCCAGACGAAGTTTCCAATTGTGGACATGAAAATGGTCATGTTAGAATGGTCTGCATCGTATACAAATAAACCATTTTCTCAGACGTCTCTCTTTCCTGGGCACTGACAGCTGAAAGGTCTTCCGAAGGTCTTCCGGCAGAGACCCCAGCAAGGTGGGGAGGCGTGCTTGAGATGGGGCAGAGAACGGAGCAGTGAGTCACACCATTCACACGGCCCCTCAGCACAGCCTGGTGACCTGACGCCAAGTCAGAAGTCACTCCACCAGGCCAAGGAGGGTCTGACGGGCAGGCTTGGGACGGAGACAAAATTTAGGTTATCCTGTTGTTTGTTTCCCCCAACATATAAAAGACTAAAAAAGAAAAAGAAAGAAGGGAGACCTATAGATTAAAAGAGACCTAAGAAAAATATTAAGCAAATGCACCATGTGATTTTTGTTTAGATCATGATTAGAACAAACCAAATAGAGAACAAAAGTTATGAGGCAACCAGGAACATCTGAACACTAGATACTTAATAATATATTGAAGAATTACTGTTATTTCTGTTTAGATGTGAAATGGTAATACAGTTTTACTCGAGGTTTAACGAAATTAATCATTTTTCCTGCTTCATCCCAGACAACCAACATTTTTTTTTCCTTTACTGAAATGCCGGGGAAGGGAGAATATAAACAACAACCTCGGGACCACTTCCTTGATTCCCACTCAGGCTCTGGCAGTTTTACCCACTGTTGCTTTTGCACTATCAGCGCAAACATCAACTTGGTGAAAAAGGCAAATGACGGCTCAGAATGATTATGAAAATGGTTTCTGTCAGCAAGGGCTAACATACTTTTATATACATATTTAAAAGTCCATGCTTTTTAGAGATATCCAGAAAAATGGATGAAATGACAAGATTTCTGGGGCTGATGTAAAAACAATCCCGTGGCAGGCAGGGGTGCCAGTGAAAATGTATTATCCATGTTTTACATGGAATGTCCAAAATAAAATGCTAAAATTTAGATTACTCAGAAAAATAAGTGGATTCTTTTCCTTCATACCAACTACGAATGCTAAAACACAGTGAAAAAAATTACTAAAAAACATGTTGTGCACATGCTCATGATATCACTTGTTAAAATCAAATGTATATAGGATTGTTAATACAGCCCTGATCAATCAATTTACAGAGTCTGGGGAAAATCGGCTCTTGTGCTGGGCGTGGTTTCTCCACCTCAGGGCCATGTGATTCTTTGCCGAGGGGCTGTCTGGGGCTTTACAGGATGTTCAGCAGCATCCCTGGGCTCCCCTCCTGGATGCCAGGGGCACCCCTCCCTTCCGCCGGTCACGACAACCAAAATTCGTCCAGACATCATCAAGTGTCTCCCGGGGAACAAAAGCACTCTGAGTGAGAACCTCCATCATAGACCACACTGCTGTTCTAAGGCGATGGTTTCCAGCGGGAGCTGTGACACCCCCAGGGAACACTGTGGAATTTCACAGGGCCTCCTCTGACATTTGATTTGGGCATGAGTGTGGCTGCCGTGCATGCTCTAATGGCTCTGAAGTGCAGAACTGGCCCCCAGGGACCGTGTATGTATGTGTGAAACCACCTGTCTGTAATGTATGAATTGAGACCCTGGGTTGACTCCATGTACAAACCAATTAATTCCTGCAAGTTTAAATGTTATACATAAACCTTCCAGAAATGCACTGGCATTTTGTTTTGTTCAAACCTTTTCCAAGGCTGAGTCACCACTTTGGGAAATCACACCCACACAGGAATGCCTCTCGTAATATTTCCATGGTCAACACTACACCCCGTGTACCAGACGGCAACAGGCAATGCCCCAGGTCTCCGGGCACAATGGCCACAAGGTCACAGGGAGAGATACCACCAACTCAGCACACGTTACCCCACTGTAAATTACTTTCGCTTTAATTATCCTTTACAAAATGGGGGCACGTATGGATTTTTCAACATTACACGTGTGTGGGTTACATTACCTGTGAATTCATTTCAGGGTACTGGGCTTGATAGATTGGAGAACCACTGAGCTCAGGTGTTTGGGAAGCGAAGCTTCCTTAGGAAATCAGAGGGCATTTAAACCCCAGCCCCCCCTTCCATAAATACACCTTGTAGGACTTACCACGTTTTTGTACCTGTGGTTCAAAAGTCATCCGCAGAGTTTCTCCCCTAGGTGGATTCTCTGATGTCAAACAACACGGACGTGCCCACAGAAGGCTCTTCCACCCCAATAACATGCACTGGGTTTTTCTCTTGCATGATTTCGTGGATGTCAAACAGGGCCAGTGCCCGGCCTGCCGGCTGCCCTGCCTTCGTCCCGGCCCCAGGGCTCTCACCCGTGGGCCCGAGCTGGTGCCGCCCGAGGTGCGGGCTCCGGCCGCAGGGCTGCGGGCGCCGCCGGCCCCGGCCTCGGGGATCCTCCCTGGTGTGCGTTATCTGGTGTCGGATGAGGTGCGAGCTCTGCGTGAAACACTTGCCGCACTGGCCGCACCTGAAGGGCCTGTCGCTGCGGGGAGCCCCCTCCCCAGGGGTCAGGGGCTCCGGCCACGCCGGCGTGGGCTCGAAGGCCAGCCTCTGGCGGCAGTCGTAGGGGCCCTCGCCGGCGTGCTTGCGCTGGTGCTGCGCCAGGGACGAGCTGTGCCGGAAGCCCTTGCCGCAGCGGCTGCACTCGTAGGGTCTCTCGGCCGTGTGCGTCCTCAGATGCAGGAACAGGCACGTGGTACGCGAGAAGGCCTTGCCGCACACGCTGCAGGTGAACGGCTTCTCCCCGGTGTGCGTGCGCCGGTGGCGGCCCAGGGACGAGTTTTGGTTGAAGGCCCGCCCGCAGTCCTGGCACGCATAGGGCTTCTCCCCGGTGTGGATCCTCCGGTGCACCGTGAGGTGCGTGCTGTGGCAGAACGACTTGCCGCAGTCCGCGCACTTGTAGGGCTTGTGGCCCGTGTGGATGCGCTCGTGCTGCACCAGCGAGGAGTTCTGGCTGAAGGCCTTGCCGCACTCCTTGCACGCGTACGGCCGCTCACCCGTGTGGATCCTCCGGTGCACCGTGAGGTGCGCGTTGTGGTTGAAGGCCTTGCCGCAGTCTGCGCACTTGTAGGGTTTGTCCGGCACCTGGCTGCGCGCAGGCTCGGGTTCTGGTTCCAGAACCGCCTGACCAAAAGAGTTGCTGCGGTCACTGTTGTCACACGGCTGTCTTCCCGAGGAGCCCATCTGCTCACCGGCTGCGCTCGGGTTCTGCTGCGAGCTCGTGACCCGTGAGCCGGGAGCACACAGACACTCTGTCCTGGAAGTCTCCGGGAGGGGATTTGGGTTTGGACTCAGGACACAGTTTTCCCCAAGTCTGAGACTCTCGTGGCTTCCATCTTGAACCAGTGCTTCCTTGAGGCTGAATTCCAACGGCCTCCAATTACCCGGCTCCTTCTCGGGCCCCTGCACCCGGCCCTCATGTTCCCAGTCTTCCCCCGGCGTGGCGGGACGTGGAGCCTCCCCCAGGAAGCCTTCCCGCCCCTTCTCCTCAGGAAGGCCCCGCTCCTGGGGGGGTGCTCCGCCCTCAGGCCCAGGCTCCCAGCCTGCAAGAAAACCCAAGAGCTGTGAGGGGCTGGCAGACACACCCTGGGCCTGGGACCTAACCTCTCGCCCCGCCTCCCAATTCTGCTCTCACACTGACCCCAGTGCCCTGTCTGCAAACACAGCTTCACTCATTCATCCTTTCAACAAAAACTTCTTGAGCACCTGCCGTGGGCCAGATACTGGCCTAGATCAGGAACTGGCCAACTACAGCCCCCAAGCGACCAATGCTTTTTATGTTTTTAAAGGGCTGTAGGAAAAAAATATGTGACAGAGATGGGCGGGATTCTGAAGCTGTTGGTAGCTGTTCAGGCAGTCATCCAGGTACTGCTATCAAGGGATTTTGCAGGTGACATGAAGTTTACTCATCAGCTGACCTTAAACCTCAAAATAGGGAGATGATGCTGGATTAGCTGACTGGGCCCAAGGCAATCCCCTCAAGCTTTAAAAGCAGAAGGAGGTAGAAGGCAGAGGCTGCCTGGGCAGGGGGCACGAGCCAGGGAATGCGGGTGCCTCTCAGAGGTGAGAGAAGCTCTCGGCTGAGTCTGCAAGGAAACAGGAACGTCAGTCCTATGACCGCATGGAACTGGATCCTGCCTGTGTCTAGATGCGGATTCTTTCTGTGCCTCCCAGTAAGTCGGCCCCCCGACCCCCAGCCCGCCGACGCCTTGCCTTTGGCCTTGTAGGCCCCAGAGCAGATAAACCAGTCAGGTCTGAAAGAACTGGGAGATAATAAATGTATGTTGTCTTAAGCCGTGTTTGTGGCAATCTGTTTCAGCGGTGACAGAAAACAAACACGGCAAATGCAAGTTGCCCGCCAAGCCTAAAATATCTACTGTCTGGCCCTAGATGCTGGGGACAAGGCAGTGACCCTCTGGAGCTGGGGAGGCAGACACTGAACAAAGCGCAGAAGGAGCAGCCTTGGGTGGGGAACGAGTAGCTCAGTACAGAAAACCTAGGTGTGACAGGCCAGATCCCCAAGTGCAAGTGCCCTCTTGTCTGAGGACACCCTGAAGGAGCAGCATCTGGCCTGCGGATCCTCCAGAATCACCCCTCACGCAGGCAAGGCGTGAAGTGGCAGTGGAACAACTTACCACACACTCACCCCTACAACAGCACACGCCTACTCTCTGGAAGGCCGAGTCTAGAGCCAGGTCTGGCAGGGCTGTGCCCCTCCTGGAGGCGGCAGGAATGGGTTTCCTTGCTGTTTCCAGCGTCTGGAGGCGCCCACGTTCCTTGGCCCTTGCTCTTGCCTCCAGAGCCAGCAGTGGAGCACCTGCCAATACCTCTCTGACGTCACCTGTCCTCTTCCCGCCTCTCTCACTAGAGGACTGCTGTGACTGCAATGGGCTGGCCCAATAATCCAACGGACAGGCGCTGGGCATCAGGACGTGGACATCCTTGGGGGCCAGGCTCCCGGCTCACCCCAGCCCTCTCCAACCTCCTCACCTGCTGGAATCCTGTCCACAGCACACTCTATGTATTCATTCACTTAGGGTCCATCTCACCACACCAGAATGTCCACAGCCAGTTCCTAGGGCTGACAGGGAGCAGGTTCTCAAAAATACACGCTTCAGATGCGAGGCAATGAGGGAGCACTGGGCGGGGGACAGGTGCCGTAGGAGCCAAGCCTGACCAGGCAGCAGGCGCTTGTCCCGCTCACCTCCGGTCCCCAAACTGGACTCCATGCACAGCGCCCAGAGGGTACTTAACAAAAACACCAGCCAGTCCACAAGAACAAAACCACCAGCCAGTCCACAAGAAAACTCTACAGGAATGTTTACAGCAGCACTTCTCACAAGAGCCAAAAAGTGGCAACAAACCAAATGTCCATAAGTGTGGTCCATCCATATAATGGGATATGATTCAGCCATGGAAAGGAATGAAGTCCTGACACACGCTAAACACGACTGAACCCTGACAATGAGATGTTCACTGAAAGAAGCCAGACACGTACAAACCATCAGGTATTAAAATAAGCTGCAAGGATATATTGTGTTGATACAACACAGGGAATTTAGCCAATATTTTATAATAACTCTAAGTGGGGTACAGCCTTTAAAAATTGTGAATCAGTACAGGGAGATCAGCTCGGTGCTTTGTGACCGCCTGGAGGGGTGGGATAGGGAGGGTGGGAGGGAGACGCAAAAGGGAGGGGATATGGGAACATATGTATACATATAACTGATTAAATTTGTGATAAAGCAAAAAATAAAAATAAAAAAAAATAAAATAAAAATAAAAATAAAAAAAAAAAAAAAAAAAAAATAAATAAAAATTGTGAATCAGTATATTGTACACCTGTAGCTTATATAATATCATACATCAACTATACTTCAAAAAAAAATAAAAAAATAAAACAAACACAAACAGAAAAAAAGAAAAAGCTGGACACCAAAGGCCACATATTCTAAGATTCCATTTAAATGGAATATCCAGAATATGCAAATCCATGGACAGAAAGTGGATTAGTGGTTGCCGGGGGCTGGGAGGGATGAGGCGATAGAGTGACTGCCTTTGATATTGTCACTTAATGAGAAATATGTATTTGGTCTTCCTCTCTGGTCCCCGGGCACAGCTCCTAAAAGCCTTGGGATTTCCTTGATGAGAGGGGCCAGGAGTGTCTTTTGTTAATTGTAGCAAGTCCCCCTCAACCATGTGAATTCATGCTAACGAGGTGACTCTCGGTGGGCCTCTGGACAGCTTCCAGACGGGGAGCTTCAGCCCCTCTCCCCTGACATCTGTCTGTTCATTTGTATCCTTTATATTATCATTTACAAAAAACAGTAAATGTAAACAGTGTTTCCCTGAGGTCTGTGAGCTGTTACAGCACATTACTGAACCTGAGGGGGCCGTGGGAACTCCTGATTTACAGCCAGTCGGTCAGAAGTATGGGAGGCCCTGACTCGTGGCCAGTGTCTGAAGTGGGGGCAGCCTTATGGGACTGAGTCCTTAAGCCGTGGGGTCTGTACCAGCTCCATGGAGACAGCGTCAGAATTGGACTGAATCGTTGGGACATGCAGCTAGTGTCTGGAGGGGTGGAGAATTGGTTGTTGATGTGGAAACCCCACACGTCTGGTGTCAGGAGTGTTCTGTGGGTAAAAACAAACCATGGTACTGCTAATGGACAACTTCTGGGCAGCAAAAATGTTCTGGAACTAGACGCTGCTGATGGATGCACAACCTGTGAATGCACTCAAAACCACGGAATCGTACACCTTACACAGATGAATTTTATGGCACGCGTGGGACCTGGCAGCTGGAAGCGGGCTGGCCTGATGGGAGTTAGTTCAGGGCCTGGGGGTGAAGGCCAGCATTTGGGGCTGGAAGATGTCAGACAGGCTTCATGGCCTCAGAGGAGACAGGGCACTTGTTAGTCCTGCCCCCGGGTGATGGGCCACACCCTATCGTGGAGGTACCGGGGCTTCCCTACAGATGGTGTCAGAGGCTTTCAGGTGGGAGGCTGGGCTGCAGGTACAGCTGGTTACATATCCCGTGGTCAGAGCCCACTTCTTTCAGAAAGTAGTCAGGGTACCAATGCACCAGCCCGAGGGAAGGGATGGATAAGCCAGTGATGACAATCTAGACTCCCTCCTTCCAGCTTCCCTAGCAGCGGGGGTGACCCCCTCCTGACCAAGGAGACCTCAATGGACAACATCTGGAGTTCTGATAAAAGGGGACAAACGTGACTGGCGCCATTCTTCCCAGCTCCTCCTGCCCGTCTGGAGCACAGATGTGACGGCCAGAGCTGCTGCAGCCACGCTGAGCCCCAAGAAGAGGCCAGGAGAATCCGAACCATCAGCCCTGGCATTCCTGGAATGCCAAGCCAGCACCAGCAATGGCCACCTCTGGGTTCCTGCTTTGTGAGAAACATGCTGCGCTCTCGCTCTGAGGAGCTCTAGCCCAGCTGTCAGGTATTTGCGGCTGAACACAATCCTGTTCCCGAAAGAACAGAAGGGTGTAGGGAACAGGTTTACAGGCTGTGGACGTGCAAGAATGAAACAGAGAAGATGAAGGGCACGTTCACACATCAGAAACGACCCTGTGGTAAGGGCGCGCCGGGAAGGTTGCTGAGAGAGGGAAGAAGTGGTGCATTCTGACCCCTTGAGCAGAGGCGGGAGGTCTCTGAGCTCAGAGAAAGGGGAGCACAGGTGGGAGGCCTCGGAGCACCGGGAGCACTCCAGGCAGGGGACGCGAGGGCAGGGCCCAGACTGCCTGTGCAGAAAAGAGCTACAGGGTCGGCCCAAGGCTGCCATCCTAAGAGGGCCAGCTTTCAAGGCTGGTCTTTGGCTGGGTCTGGAACTTGGGTTCGGGGAGGGCTGCCATGAACCTAACTGGTCAGAGAGGCTCACTTGTGCCCAAACTCCGTGACAACAATATGGTTTAGGGCGAACACCTGCTTTCTCCTGGGAGCCTGGAGTCTTGGTCTGTGCCAGGTAGGGGGTGCCCCCGTGACCAGCCCCCAGTAAACCCCCTGGCACAGAGCCGATAGTGAGCCTCCCCGGCAGCCAGCACTTCTCCCTGGTGTCACAAATCACTGCACCTCCAGGGAGGGATTCTGAAGCTGGCGTCTGGCTCCCTCTGGACTCGGTCCCACTGGCCTCTTCCCTTTGCTGACTTTCCTCTGTATCCTTCCTCGGGGACCCTGACACACCACCCCTTCCAAGCAGCACAACTGCTCCTGTTAGGGGTTCCCACTTGGCGGGTTCTCACCTGGACAGCAGCCCTGGGCAATTCCTCTCTCTGCCACCCATAGCTCAGCCCCTTGCTCCAGCTGGGAGATGACTTCGGGTTTGGGAAGCTCAGGCCCTGGAAACAGAGAAAGACAAAGGAGGTGGGAGCCTGCTCTGGAGAAAAAGAACCAGCCCAGGCTCCAGCCCTAGACTCCTGACCGTCAGGACATGGGGGCACCTCGTAAGTTTTTGCGTTGGGACAGGAAAAGGCAGACACCCTCCTACCCGCGTGTCCCACAGGAAATGAGGATTCAAGGTCTCTGATCCCAGGTCAAGTCCTCACACCAGAGGCCCTAGGACCCATAACCCATGAAGGATAAGTCACCACAGGAATCTGATCGTCAGCTTGGGAAGTGGGCCTCACCCACAGAGAGCAGGTGCCCGAAGGTCTCCAGCATCACATCACGGTACAGGGTCCTCTGGGCGGGGCCCAGCTGCCCCCACTCCTCCTGGGTGAAGTCCACAGCTACGTCCCGGAAAGTCACCGGCTCCTGAAACATCACACACACCCTCAGTCAGCTGGACTGTCCTCATCAACACGCTCGGGAAAAGGAGGAGGAGAGGGGCAGGTGAAGACAAGCAGGCCAGTGTCCAGAGGGTGCATGTTCTGAGCGATGCAAGTCAGGTTTCACTGGGCACCTACTGGGCTGCCTCACGCGGGGGTGGGCTGTATGGCGAGGACATGAGAAAGGATCCAGGCAAGATCAAAGCCAACCACAGCTGACCTACAACTGATCTCAGACAGGTGCCGGTGCCGACAGAGACCAGTTTAAACTGCTGACTTGCAGATGTGTGGGCTAAAGAAATGGTTACTGTTCTAATCCACTAAATTTTGGGACAGTCTGTTGTGCAGCAACAACTAACTGACACACTAAGAAATCCTCAGATTCAAAGCAAGGCTTATCATCCTCCCTGAAAAGAGGGATGTGCAGTTGAGGTCAGAAACTCGCTGGCCTTGAGAGACTGGGCAGGCTCACAGTGACTAAAGTGGGCCCATGTAAGAGCTTACGAGGGTTTAACCTATAAGAGGTGACACGGGAAGTGATGAGTAATATGTGTGACCTGTCTGCAGGGGTGGCTGGGACTCAGAATCAGTTGACTGTGGGGAAATACAGGCCCCATGTGGTCAAAACTCCCAATCTCTGGTGAGAAGCTGAAAATTCGGTCACATTTTATGAAGTGAAAACTTTAAATTTTGGTAAGTTTACGCAATGTATTTAAAATGTTTCCCACAAATGAAACCCTTCTGTGGGCTGGCTGTGGCCATGATTCAAAGCTGGATCGAAGGTTTGGCTCCGCCATTTCCTCGAGAGGCAGACAGCAGGTACCCACCTCTGCCTCCTTGTTTCCTTGTCTACAAAGAATCTCTCCTTGGGAGCTGTGATAGGGATTAAGTGGCTGTTAAACACTTCTGACAGGGCAACTGGATAGCCACATGCAAAAGAATAAAGTTGGTCCCCTACCTCACACAATATATAAAATTGAACTCAAAATGCATCAAAGACATAAATGTAAGACCTAAAACTATTAAATTCTTAGAAGAAGGGACTTCCCTGGCGGTCCAGGGGGTAAGACTCTGCACTTCCAATGCGGGGGGCCCAGGTTCGATCCCTGATCCAGGAACTACATCCTGCATGTATGTCGCAACTAAGAAGTCCACATGCTGCAACTAAAGATCCTGCATGCTGCAACAAAGATCCCACGTGCTGCAACTAAGACCCAGTGCAGCCAAAATAAATAAATAAATATTAAAAAAAAATCTTAGAGGAAAACATAGTGCTAAATCTTTATAACCTTGTATTTGGCAAAGGATTCTTAGATATAACAGCAAAAGCACCAGCAATAAAATAAAAAAATAAGTAAAATGGACTTCATCAAGATTAAAAACTTTTGTGTTCCAAAGGACATTATCAAGAAAGTGAAAAGATGGGAGATGATAACTGCAAATCATATATCTGATAAGTGACTTGTATCCACAAGATATAAAGAACTCTTAAAACTCAATAATAAAGACAATCCAATTGAAATGGGCATAGGATCTATATAGGTATTTCTTCAAGAAGATATAAAAGAATATACAAACAGCTAATAAACACATGAAAAGATGCTCAACATCATTCACCACCAGGGAAATGCAAGTCAACATCACATACCAAATACTTCAATTTTAAAATTGTATTTTCTTTTAAGAAAAACAGTCAGATTTAAAAACATTAAAGATATTAAAGAAATATAGTACAGGTGGCATATGGCTCTGACAAAGATTGTGCAGCAAATATGCAGAACCCTTTGGTTGGGAACAGAGGTCTCTGCTCCTGTCCTCATATCCTCACCTCCCACTCAGAAGGTCCTCCAATCCCAACAACATGCTCCCTGTGCCTCCTGCCTCCACCCACCACCACCTAATCTGCATGGGGTACCAGTGACAGCCCAGCCACCAGGTCTTCAGACCCCTGCAAACCTCCTCCTCCTCTGCACTCTTGGGACCTAGAGAATGGGCTTTGTCAGATCCCATCCTCCCCCGCACCTGGTGCCTTAGTTAGCTCTCAGTGTCTCTCCTACCCCCACCCCCCAGATGCCTGAATGTTTTTTCTCAAACCCATGCCATTCCTGCTTAAAACACTTGAATGGCTCCTTTCCATCTTTGGATACAGGATGACCCCTTTTAGCCTGGCTATGGTTGGCTGAAAAACGGCCCCCAAAGGTATCTGGGTCCTAGTTCTTAGAACATGTGAACGTTACCATAAATGGCAAAAGGCATTTTGTGGACGTGATTAAGGATTTTAAAAATAGGGAGATTATCCTGGATTATCCAGGAGGTCCCTAAATTCCATCACAAATGTTCTTCTGAAGGGAAGGCAGAAGCAGAGTTAGTTACAGAAGACAACGTGACCACTAAAGCAAATGCTACGCTGCTGGCTTTGAAGATGGACAAAGGGCTCTGAGCCAAAGAATGCAAGGTCTACAGCTCTAACAGCTGGAAAAGGCAAGGAAACAGATTCTACCCTAGAGCCTTGACAGGAAGGGCGGATCTGCCCACATGTCGGTCACAGCCCAGTGAAGGTGACTTCACACCTCTAACCTCCAAAACTCTAAGAACAAATGTATATATTTTAAGCCACCACAACTGTAGTAATGTTATGGCAGCCAGAGGACGCTAATACACTGGACCTCAAAGCCCTCCACTTCGGGCCCTTGCCTCCTGTGGTGGCTGGCCTCCAAGATGGCCCCCAAGGATCCCCAGCCCTTTGTAGCCCCCTCCTATACGAGCAAGTTTGACTTATGTAACCAATAGGATGTAGTAGGGTGTGAATTCTGACCCCAGGTCATAAGACATTGTGGCTTCCACATAGCTCCCTCCTGGATCACTCACTTTGTGGGAAGCTAGGTGCCATGTTGTGAGGCCGCCCAGGCAGCTCCACAGAGAGGCCCATATGAGAAGGAACAGAAGCGTCCTGCCTGTCATGTGAACGAGCCATCCTGGAGGTGGACCCTCCAGAACCAGTCGAGTCTCAGGTGACAGCAGTCCAGGCTGACACCTTGACTGCCATGAGCCCAAGCCAAAACCACCAGCTAAGTCATTCCAGGATTCCTATCATCAGAAACTGAGATCATATTTATTGTTGTACGTTTTTCATTATTTGTTACACAGCAACCGATAATGAACACACTTTCTCTTAAGCCTCTCACTGCTGACAAAGACTCCTTGACGAAACTTTAGTCTGACTCCTCACAACCCTCTTCCCAACTAAGCTTTGACTTCTGGGCTTCTGTGTCCGTTTCTGCATCACCCAGTTTTACCAAAAATCCACTGATTTAGCCAGAATCCCACCCTCCATATCTGACCACTCTTGATATCTTTTCAAAGTCCTCATCCCCCAAAATCCTCCAGATAACATCCCCTCATTTGGGTGCTTCAGCAATAATCCTGTTTTAAGTCAGTTTAGCAAGAATTACCCCCGCCCCCCCCACTATAAATACCCGCTTTTCCCTGTTGTATTCGGAATAGAGCCCAGTTCTATACTGAAGTCTCTTTCCCCCTATTGCAACAGTTCCCGAATAAAATCTGTTTTTACTGCTTTAACTACTGTCCAGCTCTGGTATTCTTTGACACTGCTCACTCCCTGCCATCCACAGCAAAAGCAAACTAAAGCGTAGTTGCATTTCCTGCCAATCTGCAACAACACGTCTCTGAACACATGCACACCTAGAATTGTCAAGAGTCTCACTCTGCATACCAAATGTGAAATAGGTGCAAACCCCCGCAGACAACAAGAAAAAGACAGAAAGTCTGTAATTTCAAAGACCCGGAGCTTCAGGAATTATGAATTTCTTTTGGTTCCTGCTGCGTGGAGTCAGCACTACATGGAGAACAGAGGCCACTTGGTCTAGAAAGGCTGGAGCTTTGAATCACGCGCCTTCCCAGACGGCCTTGCAAGCAGACTACCCTGTACTGCAGTCCCCCACAGCCCCGTAGGGGTCAGACCCGGTGGTCGCTCCCGCCCCATTAACGCGGTGTGTGGTCACCTGTCCTCACCCCAGAGGCTGTCCCCGTCCGCGGGTCAGGGGGTTCGGGGAGCGGGGCTCTGGGTGGGTGTCGGTTGACTCCGCATGTTGAAGCATCTCTACTCCAGTTACTATTACCCATCCTCACGGTGGTCGGCCTTCGGGGCGGGGCCAGCCCGGTCCTCGGGAATGACCCCAAGTTCTAGGCCGGGACAGAAAGGCGGGGGGACTTGCGGAGCATGCGCAATCGGGGACTGGAAGGCCTGGGTTCTATTCCCGACGCCACCCCTCACCAGCTGGGCTAGTCGGGGCGCCCGACCTGGGCTTCAGTCTCCCCGTATGACCAGGGGATAACGCCCGACCCTGCTCACCGTGCGCTGCGAGGGGTAAAGGGTCAGTATCTGAGGGAGATGCCCGGCCTGGGGCCCGCTGCCGTCGTTGTTATTGTTACTGTTATTGTTCCGCCGTACCTGGAGCCGTTCCGCCGGCAGCCCCGTAGCCATCGCCAGTGCCGCCGCTTCCTCCTCGGGGTCCATCCTGGGCCGACAGGTCGAGGACAGGCGCCCGAGGTGATCCTGAACCAGAGAGCCCCACCCGCTACAGGGACCGCGGGACTCGCCGCCCGCCGGACAATGGCGGCCGCGCCGGCGACGCTGCAACTACAGCTCCCAGAAGGCTGTGCAGCGCGCTGCAGCCCCGGCCAATGAAAGCCTTCGTTCATCGAGCCTTCGACCAATGGGGGCTTCCTCTCGCTTGCCCTTCGGCCAATGGGGCCCCTCAGGCCGCCGCTGTGGGCCTAGGCGGGCGGGGGTCCAGTGCCGGTCGCTATGGTGTTGCGGACCCGATGGTGGGGGAATCGTTCTCCCAGACCAAATGCCAGTCCGCGTCCTGCGGCCCCGCTTCCAAACGCCAATCTGCGCCCTGTGGCCTGGCATCGGAAAGCCAGTCTGCAACCTGGAATGCCACGGCCCGGGTTGCAATCTGGGCCTGCTCTTCCCAGGTGGAAAGGCGCAGGAGGAGGCCTGGGGCTTTCCTTGTTTGTCTGTGGATCGTATACTGACGTTGTGCTTAAAATATTTCGATGCTTTACAATTACATGAACGTTTAAAGATTTTGTTAATAGAATAGGTTTAGGGGGCTAGTGGCCCAGAGGGGGCACAGGCGGGTTCTGAGAGCTGATCATGTTCTGTTTCTCGATTTGGGGTATTCCTTTGTGAAGGGTCATATCTGTGGTTCTGTTAGAGTCCATTAAAAAGTTTATTAGAAAAGAAGAAAGGAAAAGCAGATGTTCACCAGGATGCAGTCGAACCAGAACAAATATTTATTTGATCATGTACTGTGTGCTAGGAACCAGGCACAGCAAGGCAGAGAACAGAGATACTCGCCCGCCCCCACGGGGCTGTTGGTATAGTGGGGAGAGACAAACAGTAAACCACAAACATGACAAAAGGGTGAACGACCGTGGTCACTGCGGGGATGGGGTAGCCGCGGGGATGGGGCAGCCGGCTTCCAAGGGGCGCGCGGTTTCCGCACTCACTCCCATCCCTGTCATCCCTTTGCTGCTCCTGCGTCTCTCCGCTTCAGTCCAACCACCGCTCTACAATCTGCTGGGCATCTCCCCTGCAATCCCACCCAGGACCCAACCCCAGCAGGCCTGCGGTGCCAGGAGGAACATGTGTTCACTCACCACTCACCGTGGCTGTGGGAACCACGGATCAGGCAGCCTCCAGACCGAATCTGGCTTCTGCTGGGAGCCCAACAAAATTTCCTGGTGGTATCCTTTCTCCGTGGGCAGAGAAGGTCCCAGGAGGATCTATTGCCTTCCCCTTAGCAGCAGCTCCCCAGAGGGTGGAGAAGGTGGTGGTGGGGTGTTGAGTCTATTATCTTCTCCTTGGGAACAGCTCTTTATTTATTTATTTAAAGTTTTTTTAATATATATATTTATTTATTTTATTTTTGGCTGTGTTGGGTCTTTGTTGCTGCGCGCCGGCTTTCTCCAGTAGTGGCGAATGGGGGCTACTCTTTGTTGTGGTGCGCGGGCTTCTTTGGTGGCTTCTCTTGTTGAGGAGCACGGGCTCTAAGTGCGTGGGCTTCAGTAGTTGTGGCTCGCAGGCTCAGTAGTTGTGGCGCACGGGCTTAGTTGCTTCGCGGCATGTGGGATCTTCCTGGACCAGAGCTCGAACCCGTGTCTCCTGCATTGGCAGGCGGATTCTTAACCACTGCGCCGCCAGGGAAGCCCCGTATCCTTTACTTTTATTCTTAAGTTTTTGGCTGTGCCACATGGCATGTGGGATCTAGTTCCCCGACCAGGGATTGAATCTGGTCCCCCTGCATTGGGAGCACACAGACTTACCCACTGGACCACCAAGGAAGTCCCAACAACTGTGTATCCTTAGTACACCACTGCCGTAAATCTCAGCCGTGAATACAGTTAGATGCTGAGCCCCATGAATTCTAGAAAAATCTCTAGATGTGGGAGTGGTCTTGTGGGCCACCAATAGATTCACTACTGGTTGTATCAAAAATACATTATGATTATTTTGGTATCTGTGTTTTAAAAAGCAGCGGTGGGGGTGGGCAGGGAGAATGGATTTCTGTTAAAAGGAGCCCCTGGGTCACATGTAACACAGGTGTGGTATCTGTTTAAGGTCTTCTAAAAATTAAGCCACAAATATAAGTGAAACCAACAAAGAGGAAATAGATACATGGATATACAATTTTGAGATTACTTTTTTTTTTTTTTTTTTTTTTGCGGTACGCGGGCCTCTCACTGTTGTGGCCTCTCCCATTGCGGAGCACACGCTCCGGACGCGCAGGCTCAGTGGCCATGGCTCACGGGCATGTGGGATCTTCCCAGACTGGGGCACGAACCCGTGTCCTCTGCATCGGCAGGAGGACTCTCAACCACTGCGCCACCAGGGGAGCCTGAGATTACTCTTTACAACATGTTAAGATGGGTCCAATAGCTGTAATTCTAACACTTCCTTTCAGGTGTGTCTTATGTACGTTTTGATTTGGAACCACTGGGTATGAGAATCATTTGGGCAGAAAGGTCTCAGGTTCCTATTTCAAATGAGCCCACTTCTTGGGTCCTTAAGAGCCTCCGGTTTCCGATTTATGAAAGGGTAGAACCCCTCTCAGAGCAGGGCCTGAAGCACTCACGGTGTACACAGCAACTTCTGTCTTCCATCTCCCCCAGCCCCCTACATGCATCCTTCTTGTGTGATTCCCGCAGGGTGTGGTCTCCAGGAACCCATAACCCCTATGCTCCTGTGTGGCGTCCCCATCTTGGGAAGAAGGACTTGAGGGCACTGCGGCATCACACGCATCTTCCGTACTGAGTCCCTAAATAGTGCCTTCACTGAACAAGGCTACTTTTAAGACTTGCTGAATGGAAATGTCTCTCAGGTGTTTGGTCAACAAGAATCGTCAAACAACACTCACTTTGCTAGATCCATTGCGCAAGTCCTTCCTCCCAGGCCCCAGCGTCTTCTGAAAGCTACATAAGGTTGGTCTCAGCAGCAGGACCAACTGCCTGACCAGGCAGCAAAGTCCCCTCTGTTCTGTCCCGGCCACTGTAGGAAGGCATTTCCTGTCTCGAACTCCGAGTCTCATATGAATCATGTGGGCCGTTACTTATAGGGTCTTATGGAAAGTAAATACCAGGTAACTGCCAGAGTGACCTTGGGGGAGTACATTCAGTATGTGGTGGTTATACAAATTCACACACCTGTCTTGTCCGCCCAGGTGTCCCAGGATACCAGCACCTCTCTGGGGCCCACTGACTTCCTGGTGATAAGGCTTCTAGAAAATAAAGTCTTAGAGCCTTAAAAGGACTCCAAGGAATTCTAAGAAGCCATGGAGCCTTCCTGCTCTACTGGAATCAACTCTGATTGGCAAAACAGAAGAGCCTGACATCTTTTCAAGCTCTTGCTTCTTTAATCTTCAATTTACAGGGACACTGAATCAAAAGGAAACGTGTACATAACCCCCAAATCAACTGCAGATGTCTTCATGCACTGTAGTTTTGCTCACCTATACGTACACATTTGAAATAATGTTACCCAAGTAAGAAGTGCACCACCAGGGAGTAAGACACGACAGAAGGTTTAACATGGAAAGCAGTTGTCTCCCGCCGCACCTTACCCAACAGTCACAAATCCCATCAACCACTGTCAGCCATTTCTATTCTGGTTCTTCCTGAGGCCACCTCTGCAATTCTGATCTTTCAGTCTATAGACTTTACTGGCTTCCTGCTCTGATGAGGAATTTAGATTTGACTCACGTCGCTGCTCTTCTATTTGCTTCCAACTTTTTGTCATGTTACTGTTTTGAGCTCTAGTTTTGGTCTCCTAAGTAAGCTAAAGTATTGTATTTAAAAGCCCGCTTCCTAAGATGATGATACGGGGATACACTCCCTCCTTTCTACTTCTCTTCCCCTTTCTACTTTGTAACAGTCACAGGCTGTGCCATGACTATTGGTGACAGGACTGGGAACAATGGCACGCCACTCTGTTGCCATTATGAAATCTATTCTGTCACAGATCTGGGTTTCTTCCTAAAATTGAAACATGAAAATGAACAGTATCTACTGTTTCTCTCGGAGCTCTGCAAACACTGTTCAGTGACGGCCCATCAACACAATTCTGTTTCCCCCTTGTTTTCCGATTTCCTGAGTCCTCTGCCTCTTCCAGGAAGAATTACTAACACAAGGGTCAAATGAATACTCCTTTCTAAAGTTTGCTTCAGCGGCTTTCCTGGTGGCGCAGTGGTTAAGAATCCACCTGCCAACGCAGGGGACACGGGTTCAAGCCCTGGTCTGGGAAGATCCCACATGCCACAGAGCAACTAAGCTCGTGCGCCACAACTACTGAGCCTGTGCTCTAGAGCCCGAGAGCCACAACTCCTGAGCCCGAGTGCCAGAACTACTGAAGCCCGTGAGCCCAGAGCCCGTGCTCCCCAACAAGAGAAGCCATGGCAATGAGAAGCCCATGCACCGCAACGAAGAGTAGCCCCCACTCGCCGTAAACAGAGAAAGCCCAGGTGCAGCATTGAAGACCCAATGCAGCCAAAAGTAAATAAATTTATATTAAAAAAATTTGCTTCACATTTGGACTGCAATTGTCTTGTACAATCTGTACATTTTCTTGAACAATTTGCTTACTTTGAAGTCTCTGATTAACTTTTTTTTAATTAGAAGAAACATTCCTTTTTCTTAAAAAATATTCCTTTTCTTTCAAAATTCTTTCCAGAAGTTTCTGTGATGTGTGTGTGGCTGTCTTGGGTCTTTGTTGCTGCGCGGGCTTTCTCTAGTTGTGGCAAGCAGGGGCTCCTCATGGTGGCTTCTCTTGTTGCGGTGCACAGGCTCTAGGCACACGGGCTTCAGTAGTTGTGGCTCCCGGGCTCTAGAGTGCAGGCTCAGTAGTTGTGGTGCACGGGCTTAGTTGCTCTGTGGCATGAGGGATCTTCCCGGACCAGGGCTCGAACCTGTGTCACCTGCATTAGCAGGCGGATTCTTAACCACTGCACCACCTGGGAAGTCCCAGTCTGTGAGGTCTTTTTAATTGTGTTCTCAATTTCTCATGCTGCATGGATTTATCCATGATCTGAAGATCTTTCAGCTCTGGAGAAGTTTCCCTTTTTCTTTCTTTCTTTTCTTTTCTTTTTGGCCCAACAGTCTTACTTTTAATTTCAGGAAGGCTATTCTTTTTAAAAGAGCATCTTGGGTTTATTTTTCATTTGCAATTATTTCTTGACTCACTCCTAGAATAAAACATATAAAATATTTATTTCTCCTGAATATCTCTTCTCTTTGGCCTTTTTTTTATCTTAGATTTAAAAAAATAATTTTATTTATTTATTTTTGGCTGCGTTGGGTCTTCGTTGCTGTGTGTGGGCTTTCTCTAGTTGTGGCGAGCGGGGGCTCCTCATTGCGGTGGCTTCTCTTGTTGCGGGTCACGGGCTCTAGGTGCGTGGGCTTCAGTAGTTGTAGCTCGCGGGCTCTAGAGTGCAGGCTCAGTAGTTGTGGCACACGGGCTTAGCTGCTCTGCGGCATGTGGGATCTTCCCGGACCAGGGCTCGAACCCATGTCACCTGCATTGGCAGGCGGATTCTTAACCACAGCACCACCAGGGAAACCCCAGATATTTTTTCATTCACATTGGAAGCTTTCTTAATCTTTCACTCCCTAGCTCTCATGATATTGAAGAAGCTATCAGAAAGCAGAGGGGAAGCTCCACAGATGGGTGGGGCTGGTTTAATGGCACACTTTGCTTTAGGATTAAAAGGGTAAGAACCAGCTGTTAGGATGAATGTCCTTGAAATGCCAAAATAAGGCAGCACTTGTTCTGGAGCATAATACACCAGATTCCCTAGTCCCTCGGACTTTTTTTTTTTTTTTGGCCGTTTTATGGTTTTATTAAACAAAACGTGCACACGAGCTGTCTATTCATTTTCTTTGCTGCGCAGCCTGGTGTTGGGATTGGTAACTCTGATGGCCAGCTGGGCTGCTCTCTCCACAATGGCTTTGCGGTTCTTGGAGGAGACGTTGTGCGCAATCTCAGCACAGTAAGACTTGTTGCACATCAGCAGCACTTCAAGCTCCTTGACGTTGTGGACCAGGAACTTCTGGAAGCCACTGGGCAGCATGTGCTTTGTTTTCTTCTTGCTCCAGTAACCGATGTTGGGCATCAAGATCTGGCCCTTGAATCTCTCGCGCACCCTGTTGTCAATGCCTCTGGGTTTCTGCCAGTTCCGCTTAATTTTTTTTTATTTTTTATTTTTTTTGTGATACACGGGCCTCTCACTGTTGTGGCCTCTCCCGTTTTGGAGCACAGGCTCTGGACACGCAGGCTCAGCGGCCATGGCTCACGGGCCCAGCTGCTCCGCGGCATGTGGGATCTTCCCGGACCTGGGCATGAACCCGTGTCCCCTGCATTGGCAGGCGGACTCTCAACCACTGGGCCACCAGAGAAGCCCCCGCTTAATTTTGACATATTGGTCTGACTGGTGCAGGATGAACTTCTTGGTCCTCTTTTTGATGATCTTGGGCTTCACGAGGGGTCTGGGGGTAGCCATGATGCCGAGTAAGAGATGGCGGCCACCTCCGTAGGCAGCGCCGGGGACCTCAGACTTTTTTTTATAGCACATAATTCATTCTCTACTATATTTTTTGCTTACCCATGGTCAGATACTTAATGCAAGAGAAGGGAGAGCAAATTAGGAGTTTCACGGACAGACCTTCAATGAACCCCGCTTTCCTGCCCCACTTGTCAGTCTACAGCTCTGAGAGGGGGGCTGTGACCTCCACTCCTGCAGCTCCCTCTTTGCAAGTTCCTAGCTACAGCCTCTTCCACTCTGCATCTCCAGGCGATGCTCTCACCTGCTTTTACCTTGCTCAAACCTGCAATAATGGCCTCTCCCACTTGCTTCACCATTGATTTACACTTCAGCCTTTTTTTGAACATGCTGCCGAGTTGACCTTCTTAACCAACCATCTGTGCACATGATTTTATATGTTGTAACGTTCTGTGTATATACTGTTTGGAGTCCTGTTTTTACTTCACTTGACATCTTTTGATTAGTCAACCTAACTGAGCAACAAACTTAAGTTAGAGCATGACAGAGTCCCTGAAAAATTCAGTCTACTTTTAATCCCAATAAAAATCATTTTAGAATACTTCCCATCATTAGTTTTCCTTCAATTTGTCTTCCGTTTATTTTTGCCACACCACGCAGCAGGATCTTAGTTCCCTGACCGTTGATAGAACCCAGGCCCCGACAGTGAAAGGACCAAGTCCTAAACATTGGACCACCAAAAAATTCCCCAATTGGTGTTTTTAATTGCTGGTTTACACTAAACATGGCTGTCTTCAAACTTCATTTCCAAACACCAACTTCCTCATGCAATGGTTTCTTCTTAGGTTGAGTGTTTGGGGCTCTGTGTAAACAGTATCTTTCAGTTCCCCATCATTTCCATAAATGTGGAGATGTCTGATTGAGTTTGGGTGGCTGTATGCACTAAAAAGATTATCTGGTGGGTAGAGCTCCATTCTGAGTTTTCTAACTTCTGCTGAGAGCTCTGACTGTTTTTCATCAGTGGTCATATTCATGACCTAAATGCAGAAGTATATAAATTTTAGTATACATACAAATCACGTGTGCTCCTTCTGGAAACTGCAGGCTCCTGGGTTTTACTGCTAGATATTCTGATGTAGTAAAATGAGGGTAAGCTTGGTAATATGCAGTTTCAACACACACATTCCAAGCAATTCTGATGTATGTCATCACTAGACTACACTCTGAGAATCATACCTTGGTCATCTGATGTCTAGTAAAGAAAGTCTGGCAGTGAGCTTTTCCATCTTGATTATTCATAGTGTTTCTCTCCCATGGGTTTTCTCATGTTGAATAAGGGATGTACTATAACTGAAAGCTTTTCCACACTCATTACATTCATAGGGTTTCTCTCCAGTATGGATTCTCTGATGCCTAGTAAGTTGACACCGCTGGCTAAAGGCCTTTTCACAATGATTACATTCATAGGGTTTTTCCCCAGTGTGTGTTCTCTCGTGTTTTGTAAGGGTTGATCGATCATTGAAGGCTTTACCACAGTCAATGCATTCATAGGGCTTTTCTCCAGTATGTGTTCTCTGATGTTCAATAAGGCGTGACCTCTGACTGAAGGCTTTAGCACACATGTTACACTGATAGGGCTTCTCTCCAATGTGTATTCTCTGATGCACAATGAGGGGAGACCTCTGGCTGAAAGCTTTTCCACAATGACTACATTCATAAGGTTTCTCTCCAGTATGTGTTCGCTGATGCACAAGCAGCTGAGATCGCTGCCGAAAAGCTTTCCCACAGTCATTACACTCATACGGTTTCTCTCCAGAATGAATTCTCTGATGTGAAAGAAGGTGAGAGCTCCCAGTGAAGCCTTTCCCACACTGATTACATTCAAACGGTTTCTCTCCAGTATGAGTTCTCTGATGTTCAATAAGGTGAGAGCTCCCAGTGAAGGCTTTGTCACACTGATCGCATTTATATGGCTTCTCTCCAGTGTGAATTCGCAGATGCCTAATAAGCTGAGTGCTTCGAATGAAAGATTTTCCACACTGATTACATTTATAGGGTTTCTCTCCAGTGTGAGTCCTTTTATGTGCAACAAAGTCAGAGCTTTGACTGAAGGACTTTCCACAATGAGCACACTCATAAGGTTTCTCTCCAGTATGAATTCTTTGATGAACAGTAAGGTTAGAGTTCCACCTGAAAGATTTTCCACATTCATGACATTTATATGGTTTTTCTCCAGTGTGAGTTCGTTGATGCCTAATAAGTTTGGAACTCTGGGTGAAGGATTTCCCACACTGGCTGCATTCATAGGGCCTTTCTCCAGTGTGAGTTCTCTGGTGTACAACCAGGTCATAGCTCTGGCTGAAAGACTTCCCACACCGAGTACATTCATATGGCTTTTCTCCTGTGTGTGTTCTCTTGTGTACAACAAGCTTAGAGCAACAGCTGAAAGATTTTGCACACTGATTACATGCATATGACTTCTTTCCAGTCTGAATGATGTCACAGTCAGGAAAAGATGAGGCCACATGGAAGGCACCACAGTCCTCCTCACATCTGAATGGTGCCTCTCCACGATCACTTATTTCGGTTTGTACAAGGCATTCATCGCACTCGTACTGACCTTCTCCAAAATCCACTGGCTTGTGTTCATGCAGAGACATGCTATGGTTAATGCTGTTTCCATCGTCCGTACTGTCACTGCCATTCTCTGCTGAAAAAATTCTATTAAGAAAATGAAGGGAGGTACCACAGTTGAAAGAGTCACTACTGGCAGTATAATCATAAGGTTTTTTATTTCCCGTTTCAACATTTGCAATTTTATTCAAGTAAATGCTCTGACAGAAGGCTCTAGCACTTTGATGATCTTCACAGGACTTCAGATCAGCCCAGTTTTTCTGATGATTAATGAAAACCGAGTTCTGTTTCAACCTTTTAACCTGTGAGTTGAGCTTATGGAAATGTGTTCTTGTGGGTAATGTTGGAGGCAGAAGGCTTAGACTCAGATAACTACCCCCTTGAGCAAAAAGTCTCTCTGAGGTAAGTACTGTTTGACTCAGAGAGTCCCCCTGGTGCTTCCCTAGCTGGTCCCTCCAATGCTGCACTTCTCCTAATGACACCAACCAGGGGCCCTCCTCCTGTACACAGTGTTTCATTTCCATGTGGTGAGACGGCTCTTCCACAGCAATACCCTCTTCAGAAGCTGATTCTTTCTTTTCAAGGGTAGTCTTCCAGTCTGAAAGAAATCCAAATTGCCTGAATTCCTGGAGAGGCATTAGAAGGGGAGAGTGGGATGAAGGAGACCACCAAGTATGAGAGGTATCTCTGGGTTTGTTTCTAATCCAGGGACTGTAATTTCATGCAGGGTGTGAAAGGAAGGGATGGCTCAGCAAAGAGGAAATCAGTGGTAAAATACAAAAATGCAAGCAAAGATGATGCAGAGATGACTCAGGAGGACTGGTCCCCAAAGAGGGAGCAGAGGCATGAACTAAGCAGGGAAGGGTGAGGCTTAAAGGAGAAATTCACACAAAACGTTTGGGTCTGAAGGTATAAAGCCCTCGATCACCACAACAGATACCTACGTTCTCTTTGCTGGGACCTGTCAACAGGACACCTTGTTTGGAAAAAGGATCTTTACAGATGTGTTAAGGATTTGAGATGGGGAGATTATCTGGATGGGCCCCAAATATTATCACAAGTGTCCTTATATGAGGGAGGCAGAAGGAGATTTGACCCACACAGAGAAAGCATTCTGAACACAGAGCAAAGAGATCTGAAGGGGTTGGCCTTAAAGACTGAAGTGATGTGGGCAGAGACCAAGGAATCCCACAGCCACCAGAACCTGGAAGAGACAAGGAATGGATTCCCTACTGGAGCCTCCGGAGGGAGCATGGCCCTGCTGCACCTTGATTTTAACTCAATGATACTGATTTTGGACTTGTAGCCTCCAGAACTGTGGGAGAATCAATTTGTGTTGTTTTAAGCCACCAAGTTGGTAATCTGTAATAGCAGTCACAGGAAACAGGATCTTAACATGTACCTCAACCATATGATCCACAATCTTAGTCTATCCACTTCCTGGTGCTGGATCTTGAAACAAGATCCCAAATACCAACACTAATTTAATATTCTTAATGCACCATTTCTACCGTCACTTCAGGCAGCCCACAGAGAAAAAAAAGGCCCTTTAACCACTCCAGAATTGATGTCACAGACTCCCCAGAAAAGTGCTGTGGTCCCTGAAGCAGGGTGCTTGGCCAGACTGGGCCACAGGTGGACTCCACCAGCTGGCGACTTCTGAGGCTCGATTTCCTTGGCAGTAAGCTAGGAATACAAATGCTTAGCTAACAAGGGTTACTTTGAGGTGTAAACGAATCAGCACGTGAGCCTCACACAGTGTCTGGCACACGGTGCACTGCTCTACACGGTACTGTTGATGTCATCACCCTTATTATTGTTCTAAAGGGGATTCCTCCGCTTGCTGAAGATACTGGGCCTTTAACGAAGAGTGCCACAGGCTCCCAGCTCAGGATCCTCGCCTGCATCCTCCAGGTTTCCCTTTTTACTTGTCACTTTGCCCACATACTGTCCTTTTCAGTCAGGTAGCCACCCACATCCAGTAATAGCAAGGCCTTTGCCCAGGGTCCCATGCTTCTCTCCCTATGCCTGCCAAGGAGATAAGTATCCTCCATTTGGCAAAGTATGACCTACACTCTCCGGCTATCCTTTGACTTCCAGGAGGACGTTTCCCTTCTGCCCAACAAAGACCTTCTTTCCCTCATGGGGAAGGTCCTTATCTATGCCCAACCCCTCCCACGACCAGCACTGTTCTCCTTCCCAAGACTCTGCTGTGTTCCTTTGGGGTGCTGACTTGGAATCTCTGATGATGAGAACTTTTCAAATGAAACAACAGCCCCATGAAGGGGAGTGAAAGGGTATTTGGAGGAGGAAAGGAAAGAAATCTTTGAGTGGCTAAGATATGTCCAAGATGTGCCTGGCTGTTGGAAACTGGGCAAAGGAGGTTAAAATTCTACAGTAGCATCTGCACCAAGATCTTGAAATGAGGAAGACAGATTGTGCGGGTCAGCAAGAAAGTAACGTCTATGACAGAAGAGAAGACACTGTTGGTAAACTAAATTCAGAATGATGTCATTTGAGAACCAAGGGTAAGTAAAAGTAGGTAAGAGTTCAGAAGTAAGAAATAACAGAAGCTGCAGGCAAGAGAGTAACAGAGTAAAAAGGCGCAGGAACACATGAGATAAATTATAAACACCTCCAGGCTGGGGCAAGGTGGTATAAAGGACAAACATGTTGTTTATTGCTAAATGAAAGCAGCCACTCAGCAAAGAACACGTACTGCATGATTCCAACTATATGATATTCTGGAAAAGGTAAAACTACAGAGACAGTAAAATAATCAGTGGTTACCAGGCGTTAGGGTGGAGGGAGGGTGAATAGGTGGCGCACAGAGGATTTTTAGGGCAGTGGAACTACTCTGCACGATACTATAGTGGTGCACATATAACATTATATATTTGTCCAAACCCACAGAACGTACACCACCACAGTGAACCTAATGTAAACTGTTGATCTCTGTTGATAATAATTTATCAATATAAGCTCACCGACTGTAACAAATGTGCCGAAGAATGCAAGACATTAATAATAGGGGAAACTGTGTGGGGTGGGGTGGTATACGGGAATTCTGTACATTCTGTAAGCATGACACTGCTCTAAAACATAAAGTCTATCAATGGGGACTTTCCTGGTGGTCCAGTGGCTAAGACTCCATGCTCCCAATGCAGGGGGCTGGGGTCTGATCCCTGGTCAGGGAACTAGATCCCATATGCCGCAACTAAGAGTTCTCATGCCGTGACTAAAGATCCCACATGCCGCAACTAAGACCCAGCGCAGCTAAATAAATAAATAAATAAATAAAATAAGAAAATAAAGTCTATGAATTAAAACAAAACAACAGAAGATCAGAAGCAGCCCAATTAGTCAGTATGATGAACATGTTCTAAAATAGGTTGTGGTGATGGATACACATGTCGTGAATATACTAAGAGTCTTTGCATACTTTAAATGGGTGAACTGTATGGTATGTAAACTGTATTTTGATACAGCTCTAAAAGAAAAAAAAGAAAAAGAAAAAATAATTCCAATTAGGCTGACACACAGGGTTGGAGGTGGGCCTATGGGATGAGGGGAGGTGGGAAAGCAGGTCCAGGAAGATTTAGAAGGAATCCTTCTGGAAGGCTTGGATGCACAAGTTTTTACCACACCTTGGGATCATCTTGAAGACATGGGAACGTCCAACATGGAGGAGAGCTGATCACCCAAATGGCAGAGCAAAGACTAGCCTGAAGGGGAGGGCTGAGGAGCTTCCACCCTGGGTAGAAGTCAGGATGAGAGGATGGAGGAAAAGAGGGGGCATGAGGACATGGGAATGAGATGCAGCAGCAGAGGGGTGAAGACCAGAGGAAGACGGGGACAGAAATGAACCCATGTGTGAGACATGTCCTGACGACAGCAACAAGTGTTCTCTGTGGGTGGGCTGGGCACAGAGACAGGCTGATGTGGATGAGAACATAGCTGCCTTGTTGGACACGAGGAGGCAGCAGAGAACACCTGAGCAAACTCCCCAAAAACGGCCACCCTGCTCCTTGGACCTTAACCATTGGACAGCTGGCCTGTTCTCACCTTGGGGAGGTCCCTGCTTCACCCTCCATGGGTCCGCCCCTTGCTCCAGTCGGGCGATCACATCCGGTTTTGAAAGCAGAAGCCCTGGTCAACGGAGGAAAAACAGAGGGCTTGGTCTTCTGCTTGGTGACAGGCCCAGCCCTCACCCCTGGGGTCAGATGTGAATGGACTAGGAGGGCCCCCACACCCTCCCAAGGAGATTTCCCACTCCCTGAACCACAAGCCACAGACCTGCTCTGGAGGTGGAATGAGCGGCAATACCAGGACCCAAATCTCAAAGGGACCCACTTCCAGCACGTTTTGGCCCAGCCTGGGCACACCCTTGAGATGAGCCTCACTCTGGGTCCTGCGATGGGCAGTGCCTGCCTTACCCAGGGAGACCAGGTGACTGCAGGTCTCCAGAGTCACCTCACGGTACAGCATCCTCTGGGCCAGGTCCAGCTGTCCCCACTCCTCCCATGTGAAGGTCACAGCCACGTCCTTGAAGCTCACAGGTGGCTGAAACATCACTGGTGTTACCATGGGACCCTGCTTTCTCGACGAGGAGGGTGGGGGGACAGGACAGTACCGGGGAGGGAGAACCCCTTGCTCAGATCAGTCCCAGACTCAGGTCCATGGCGTTTTCATTTCTGCCTGGGTATCTCATCTACTGCTGGTCACACCAGTGATCCCGATTTTCTGTTTTGGGAAACAACGGGGACCCCTCTTGGAGATCCCCATCCCCAGCCTCTCTACAAAATCACAGATTGGAAGCCAGTCAAAGAGGATGCTCTAAATCAGGGGTCAGCACACAGTGGCCCATGGGACAAATCAGGGCTGTGGTGTGTTTTTAGAAGGCTAATGCCATGAGCTGAATTGTTTCCCCATGAATCCCCATGTTGAAGTCCTACCCCACAATGTGACTTATCTGGAGACAGGGCCTTTACGGAAGTAATTAATGCTAATGGAGGTCATAGGGCAGGGCTCTAATGTGATGGGACTAGTGTCCTTACAAGAGGAGGAGGAGAAACCAGAGGCCTCTCTCTCTCCCTACTATGTGAAGACATAGAGAAGGCACCATCTGAAAGCCAGAAAGAGTCCTCACCAGAAACCAACCCTGCTAGCACCCTGATCTTGAACTTCCAGCCTCCAGAACTGTGAGAAAACAAATGACCGTTGTCCAAGCCACCCAGCGGGTGGTATTGTGTTACAGCAGCCCAAGTAGACTAATAGAGCTGAGAAAGGATTTTATGTTTTTAAAGGACCACATAAAAAAAAAGAACATGAGGTAGAAGCTGTATGTGGCCTGAAGAACCTAAAATAGTTCCCACCTGGCCCTTTACAGAAAAGGCTGGTCAAGCCTATGCTCAAGGGAGGCTAGGAGGTAAGGGGCCACATGCCCTGGCCTTGGGGGCCAAGCCAAGTTGGCCTCTCTGCTTCACGACTTGTTGGCTGGACACCTGGACGTGTCCCTGAACTTCTCGGCATAAGCTGCCCTGATGCAACTATGAAGACAGCCTCCTGCACCAGGAAGTCTCACAGGACATGAGTGCAACTGACCCCTGGCATCCAGGAAGCACAGGCAAGTGTATGATGCTGGGACCCTGAAGGAGGTCCTTGGCCCAGGGAACCAGGTTTGTGAAGCTCCTGGCTTGTTCACGCAGGGAGCCTGTAGACTTCACCCCAAGGCATAGGGCAGCATTACAGAACTCTCGTGTGTGCTGGCCTGAGGAGTTGGGTGTTATCCTTGGACACATTTTACAGCCAAGGAGACTAAGGCAATGAAAGTGAAGGTCCCCAACTCACCTGAGACAGGATCTGCTGAGTATATGCCTCCATTTCCTCCTCATACCTGGAGAAGCTGTCCTGAAGAGGGTAGAGGTCCTCAGAAGGCAGGGCTGGGGTTGGGGGAAAAATTAGGGATTCAGCCCCACCTAAGTATCTCCACGCTCTTGAGTCCATTCCCATCCCCAAAGAAGAGGGTGGCCAATGCCAGCTGAGGACCATCCCTTGGTGAGTGAGGGGCAGGGAGGCAGGGCTCTGACCACGTGTTCTCCCTGTTCAAGGCTCTGAGGTCAGCTGAGGTGGCCGAGCCAGCTTTCCAGTTGTGGAGAGGGCCAGTCTGCCTGGGTCCGGGCCTGGGCTACCCTAGGCTCAAGGTAAATGCCTTGAGGCACGTGCTGGGGTGTCTGAACCATGAGCCCAAAGATACACAGCAGTCCTTCAACACTCAAATAAGGGAGGGACCAGTTTTTCTTCTTATTTCAAGATACTAAATAGAGAGAAGTGGAGGCAGTGTCAAAACAATTAATCGTACAATTAAAAAATATCCCAATGAAACATCAGCTGGTTTCTAAAAATGGAGGTGGGGGATGGGGACAAGGAGGATATGAAAAGCACCAGGACAGCTAAGGGCACTCTGCGAGGCGGGTATCATCCTTCTGGAGCTGCTGGGTGCTGCCCCACTGCCCGTGGGCCACACCTATTATCCCCTGCTTTACTTACCACTGTCGTGGCTCCCCATACTCTGCCCATCTAGTATCTTGGCTGTAGTCACGTGACAGTCCCACTGAAACAGCCAGGCAAAAATCCTCCCGAATCTTGCCCCAAACCCTTCCCTATGTTTGACTCCCTCTCACCCTGCCTGTACCAAAAGCACACCCACACCATGCACACACACAGATGTTCACCACACGTAAGAAGGCGGCTGAAGACTCTGTATGATGCTACCTTGTTCTGACATTCCCATCCATCCACGGGCAATCTCCTACTACCCGTGTCCATTTCTACCCTCTGATTCTCTTCTTCCTAGTCTGGAGACACCCCAGGGTAAGGGCTGGGAAAACCTCCCCTCTGCAGCCAGACTGCCTGCTTTTTTTTTTTTTTTTTTTTTTTTTGCGGTACGCGGGCCTCTCACTGTTGTGGCCTCCCCGTTGTGGAGCACAGGCTCCGGACGCGCAGGCTCAGCGGCCATGGCTCACAGGCCTAGCCGCTCCGCGGCATGTGGGATCTTCCCGGACCGGGGCACGAACCCGTGTCCCCTGCATCGGCAGGCGGACTCTCAACCACTGCGTCACCAGGGAAGCCCCAGACTGGCTGCTTCCAAAGTCCTAGTTCCACCACGTGCCTCTGTAGGACTCTGAACAGGCCTCCGTAACCTCTCTGAGCCTCATCTCTAGACATCCGGGAGAAGAGCAGGCCCTGCCTTGGGGTGCTGCCGTGATGATTATGTGAGCTGCATTTACCATTGCTTAACATTGTGCTGACACACAGTAGGCGCACAGCAGATTTCATTATATTGGTTATAGTTGGACATAAAACTCCCCTTCTTTTCCTCATGCTGGACCCAGGAGGGGGCTGGTCTGGCAGGGGTCCCTCTTTCTAGTGGCCTCTCTTTCTCTTTCCTTTTCTAGTTTCCTCTTTCCCTGCCTGTGAGGGGGTGGGGTTTCAAGGGCTGCCCTAGGCTTTATGTCCAGCCTAGACCTCCCTCCCAGGTTCCCTGTCACTGCCATTCCCTCCTTCACATCCAGCCATGCCTCTAAAGACTTGATGAAATAAAATTCATATTTTACGACAAGAAAAATTTAAACATAAACTTTTTCTCTGCTTGTGTGGGTCTCTTCCCTCCCATTTAGTGTGTATCCTGTATCTGCATTAACCCTATCTCCTTAGGAGGCAAACTTCCTTCTTTGTAAGGGGTCACAGTGACCCACTACTGGCTTTGTACTGCAGCTCTGGATTACATAAACTGTCAATTCATCATTTGATATATGACCCCTTGTCTCAAAAAGGGATATAACTGTGCTTTGATCTCTAGGGTGGAACAGTCCTCAGAGCTTTCTGAAAGACTATTTCCTGAGTTATAATCCTCAGGTTCGCTTGAATAAAATGTTCCATTTCTCGGCTTCCCTGGTGGCACAGTGGTTAAGAATCCGCCTGCCAATGCAGGGGACACCGGTTCGAGCTCTGGTCCGGGAAGATCCCACATGCTGTGGAGCAACTAAGGCCGTGCGTGCTCCACAACTACCGAACCTGTGCTCTAGAGCCCGCGAACCACCACTACTGAGCCTGCGTGCCACAACTACTGAAGCCCATGCACCTAGAGCCTGTGCTCCGCAACAAGAAAAGCCATCCCAGTGAGAAGCCCACACACCACAACGAAGAGTGGCCCCCGCTCGCTGCAACTAGAGAAAGCCTGCGCGCAGCAACGAAGACCCAGTGCAGCCAAAAATAAATAAATAAAACAAATAATTTTTTTTAAGTTCCATTTCTTTCTTAGATCAACTATGGATTAAATCTATCATTGACAAGACTCCTGGACTCAACACAGCTGAGAGTGACCACGGATTCCTCATCTCTTGCACTGCGGCCTCCATCCTGGCTCCTCACCAGACATGGAAAGTCAAAGTCCTCCTCGTTCTTTCCACTCCCTTGGCACTAACCCTTGCACTGAGTTAACCACCACCTGATGCTTCTACTTACTGAGGCTCTGTAATCCAAACCCCAGTCCTCACGCACAAGGGAATTTGTGTCCCTGCTCTCCACACCACTAGTCCTGCTCACCAATACAGCCCCTTCTCACACCAAGCCCTTAATTTGGGGCATCACCAAACACAACCAACACAGGCCAACACCCTGGTCCGGAGTTTGCCCGATGCCATTTGCTCTGCCAGGACTGCCCCTAATTCTTTGTTCATCTGGACAACATACGCTTTCTCTTCCAGTTAAATTCAAAGTCCACGTACCAGTGGAAGAAAACGTGTCCATGTTCTGGAGCTCGGTTGGCCTCGGGGGTACAGCGGACCCCCCACGCAGGTTCCCGGGCCAGGCTCACCTGCGCGCGCGGGTAATGGCGGCACTTCCGGTGGGTGGCGGAAGTGCGCGCGCTCGGCGCAACGAACTACAAGTCCCAGAAGGCCGCGGGGTGGCGGCCGTTTTTCTCGCTTCGGTCGCAGCTTTTCCAGTTGCTGCTGCGGCCGTTGCTCTGGGCGTCGGCGGCAGCGGCAGCGTCGAGGCCTTTGGTGTCTGGGCGTCGGCGACCCAACTTTTTATCTCTTACAACAGCTCGGGTTGCGGCTGAGAATGTTGCTCCCCTTTAGCTCTGCCCTTCGGCCCCGAATTAATGGACGACTCTGATTCTCCTCATGGGCGTCTGCGACACAGGTCGAGGGCGCGACGTTCGTGTCTGAACCGTGCACGGCTTCGTGCTTTCCTCGTGGGCCTTTGCAACGGCCAGACCTGCCGTGGAAGTAAAGGGAGACCACCTGATGAGGACCACAGAAGATGTTTTTTCAGAGCCCGCTAGAGCAGGGGATTCCATCACAGTCTTTGCGTTTGGCAAAGGCTCAAAGGCCGGCACAGGAGAGGGAAAGCTTGACAGCAACAAACAGAAATGGCCTCAGGTGTGTCCTGAGTGTGGAGTATGGAAGTTGGAGGCCGGCTAACTAGTAGTGGGTCATCCTATGTGATTGCTCAGGGGACCTTATCTGGCTTTCTCCAGTGGGTCGTAAGTGGGACAAGGGCAAAAAATAGGGAAGCTGGCAGTTAGTGACCAAGTCCTGTTTTGGGCCTGTTGCTACAGAGGTTGTGGGTCAGAGAGCTCTGTTCTATGTGGTCTGGCCGTTGTTTGTGGGGCCAAGACCCACAGACCTGGTACCGTGCCCTGGCTCTTCAAGGAGGGCGAGACCACAGGAAACCTTCCCAGGCCTGCCTTCTGGTGGGAACCACTCTGGCTCTACTTGAACCTCAAGCATCGTTAAGCTCCTGGATTGTGCTCCTGTGTCTGGGTTGCTCCTGTGACCAGTCTTCCTTGCCTTGACTCTCATGGAGTTGACCTTCTTGGTTGCTTTACCCAAGGCCATTGCTTCTTATTCGTACACTTCATACTTGCTCATGTGACTCTGCAATTTGTATATTCTTCCAGAATGTCTGGAACCTAACTTCCCAAAGGAGAGTCTTGATGGAGTGGTCTCATGCCTCTTGCCCTGTGATTGAATTAGTCAAGGGCATTCTGGCCAAGGAGAAATGACAAGTCTGCTGGGGGCTTCTGGGGCAGCTTCCCTCTCTTAAAAATGGACATAAGACACTAGTGTGTCCCCTTATATTGCCTCTGGACAGTGTTGTCTGCATGTAATGTATAGAAAAGTACCGCCATGCCAGCACCATGAGGAAACCAGCCCAAGAGGCAAAGTCAACATGTTGAGAATGGCAGAGCAGAAAGATGGAAAGAACCAGAATAAGTAATGGGATCCTCCCGGAGTCACTGAATCAATATTGCCTATGCCCACCTTGGGACTTTTCATTATGGTAAAATAGACGACCTTGTTTGTTTTTATTACAGAAAATTACAAACATACAAGAGTAAAGAGAATAGTATGATGAAACCCCATGCTTCCTCTATGCACTACTCAGCTGCATTTACTGTCAGCATTCTGCTTTTTAAATTTAATCTATCCCTACCTGCTCTCAGCCACCGCTGGATGATTTTGAAGCAAATCCCAGACACATCATCTCACGCATAAATGCGAAGAACGTACCTCTAAAAGGTAATGATTTTTTCCAGAATAGACAAATCCATAGAGAAAGTAAATTAGTGGTTACCTAGAGCTGGAGGAGTTTTAGAGGCGATGTGAGTGACTGCTAAATGGATATCTGTGTCTTTTGGGGGTGGTGAAAATGTTCTAAAATTGTAAAACTCTTGAGTATATTAAAAACCATTGAATTATACAGTTTAAGTGGGTGAATTGTACAGTTTAAGTGGGTGAATTTTATGTGAATGATGTCTCAATAAAGCTGTTAATAATCAGTACATAAAGTTACCAATATCTATCAGAAAAAAGATAGTACACCTGAAAATAACACAACATTGTAAATCAACTATAGTCCAAATTTTTTAAAATAAATAAATGTTATAAAAAAGAAAAAAGAGCTAATGATGGCATAACTTCCTGGGATGTCTGAGCGACTGAAAAAAAAAGATATCATGGGAAAAAATGAGTTTAAATATATAACTACAAAATCATTAACACACCTAAAAATATCAGCAATAATTCCTTAATGTCAAATATCCAGTGTTTAAATTACCCCAAATTGTGTCTTTTAAAAATTTTTTTGTTTATTCAAATTGAGATCTGAAAAAGGTTCACACCTTGCATTTGGTTAATGTGTGCTTAAGTCTTGTAGTTTATGGATTTCCTCCACAAATGCTTTTTCATTTCCATTTATTTGTTGAAACCAGGTAAATTTTTCCTGTAAATTTTTACTACATTTTGGATTTTGGTAATGGTATCCTTATGGTGTCATTTCTCTTTCCCTTGTTTATCCTGTAAACTGGTAGTTGGATCTAGAGGCTTAATTAGATTCAGATTTTTATGTATATTTGACGGTCTTTCATAGGTGTTGCACATTTCCTTTTGCATCATATCAGAAGGCACATGATATCTGGCACACTTCTTTGATGTTTATTTTGATCATTCAGGTGTTGACAGCCTGATCCGTCTATTACAAAGTTCTCCAACATTTTTCATAGAATGGGTTCTAGCAGTCATTGATCGTTGCCTTACACCCATTATTTCATTAGGAGTTACAAAATAGTGGTTTTCTAATTATATCATTCTTTCTGTGTCTACTTGCTGGAATTCTTCCATAAGGAAAAATTTTCCCTTACCAACTTTTTTGGTTTCCCTAAGATGTACAGGAGAGAGAGGATAAATGCTTCATTCTTTCCCTTTGCTTTGAAAAAACTGAGATGTGTTAGCATCCTTCAAAGGTGGACAGTGAGTGTGTTTTATATACTTGGATTTTAAACATATTCTCTGTGTTTTAACCTATTTCAGTGAACAATTTGATGCTTCAATTAACCAAACTTTGGCCAAGATCAGCTCCTTCAGTCTGGCTCCTGTGTCCTTTTGACACGACCTCAGTAGCCTTTGATAGCTTATTTACTTTCCTGTCTGAGAAGATGTTACAGGCTCATTCTGTAAATTTCCAGTCCCAGCCTTGGAATTGGCCATTTTGCTGAGGAACCCTGGTTCTTTTTAATGGGAAATGTGTTTTAGAGACCATAATCTGGGTACTATTAGTACTCATTGCTACTATGGTAGTTATTGTTAAAAACCTCTTCAGTGGACATTTAAAAATTGGGAGATATATATATATATATAGATATAGATATAGATATATATTTTAAAGAGAAACATTTTAGATTTATCCTGATATTTCTATATCAAATTTAGTGTGACAGGGCTTTAATTATTTATTTTATGCTTTGATCTTTTTTTTTTTAAGCTGAAAATCTTGGCTCCCAATTACATCAGCAGAATTACTTAGTTGCTTTGTGTTTCAAATTACCTCCAATCTTATTACTGACAGTTCAAGAGTTATCTGCAGTTCTTTTTGTCCTTAGGATCTATCTCTACAGTGAAATTGCTGTGTTTTAAAGTTAATGGAAATAATTATTCACGTGATAAGCTTTTCACTGAACACTTTCAATTTTTAGAGATCACTTAAAACATAAGTAATTTCTAATTATGCAAAGCACTCTCATGGTTCCAAAATGAAAACTACAAAAGCAAAATTACACTTAGAGAAGCCGAGCCTCTTTGGCTGCTCCTCCCTCTATCCCTGCCCTCTCCCACTGGTAATCATTTATATTAATTTTGGATTATCCTTCCATTTAAAAAAGTATCTAAGCAAATACATTCTGCATGTGTACCCCACACTCTTCCTTGGGTAAAATATTCCATACCACACATAGTGCTCTGACGTACTTCGTTGCTTATACCTAATGATTTGGTGGGCGATCACTCTCTGCCAGCTGCTAGGGCACCATTGTGTTGCAGGACCACAGTTCCTTCCACCAGCCCCCTACTGATGACATGTAAGCTGTACTGAGTATTTTACTATTACAAACAGTGCTGCAATGGATACTCCCGTGCCTATGTCATTTTGCATTTTTGGCAGTGTGTATTTGGAATAGATCTCTAGAAGTGGGATTACTGGGTCAAAGATAGATGTGTTTTTAATTTTGCCCAATTCCTGTCCTTTGAGGTTATTATACCTTTTGCATCCCACTAACAATGTATGGTAGGACCTCTTCCCCACCGTCTCATCAGCTGGGTATGGCACCAAACTTTTGAATCTTTGCCAATCTGATAGGTAAAAAATGGTATTTCAATACAGTTCTAATTTGTGTTTCTCTAGTGAGTGAGAATTTCTCTAGTTATGAGCATCTTTTAATATGTTTAAGAACTATTACATTTCTTGTTCTGTGAACTGTTCATATTTTAGCCATTTTTTTGTTGTTGGTCTTTTACTCTAGCTTTGGAAGTTCCCTATTAGCAATATTAACCTTGCAAATTGCAATTTTCCACAGTTTGTAATCTTTTTATGTTGCTAATAGTGTTGTTGTTGTTTTTTTCATGCAAATGGTTATTTTTACACCATCAAATTTATCAGTATTTTCCTTTATTGCTTCGGGATTTTGATTCGTGGGTAGGAAATATTCTCAAGTTTTGCGGACATTCACCCGTGTTTCTCCTAGTACTTGTATAGCTTCATATTTTACATTTAAATCTTTGATCCACTCAGAATTCATCCTAATGTAAGGTGTGAGGAATGAATTTCATTTTATCTTTTGCCACAGGTAGACTAAGTAGTTTAGCAAAATTGTCTACTTTTTCCTCACTGTTTGAGGTGCTCCTTTTATCATACACTAACTTTCCATATGTAATTGAGTCTATTTCTGGATTTTCTTTTCTGTTGAATATGTCTGTCTACTCATGTGCCAATACTACAACTTTAAAATTATAGATGTTTCGTAATACAGTTTACTATCTAGTAGTGCTGGTCCTCCCTTATTGCCTTTGTTTTTCAGGGTGTTTCTGGTTTTTCTCTATTATTATTTAGTGCTTATAAATTGTCAAGTGTTGAAAGAGGAGCTAGTAATAATAGTAATAACAATAGTAATAGATTAAGGGCTTACTGACTACCAGCCTGGTAAAGCACACGTGTGTATTGACTCAGTTCTCCTTTTAGCAACCTTATAAGATAGATTCTATATGAACTTCCCCTTGGAACAGATAGGAAAGCTGAGGCACAGAGAGGTTAAGTAACTAACTCGAAGGGCACAGCTGGTAAGACGCAAAGCCCAGATTTGAACCGAGGCCATCTTGCTGCAGAGCTTGTGTTTTTTGTTTGTTTGTTTGTTCATCTGTTTTCAAATATCTGCCAGTTTTAGACCAGACTGACTTGGAAATCCCAGATTCCCTCAACTCCTGGTTTGGTCTAAGCCATGTCTCCTCTTCTCTGGAAGATCAATTTCCTCATTGTTACTGGGGGAGCCCTCAAAGTTGGGGTGTAAAAGCTGAGTGTTGGTGCCACTGGCAGGAACCACTCTGCCGCACATGGATGAGGGAATATTGCAGGCGGAAGAAGCCCAGCACCCCACCCAGGACCAGATGGAACACTGCTGACTAGCTCGCCTTCGATCAGCTGGGCCCCCGCAGGCTTGGGTGTGCTCCTAGTTCCAGGAGCAAAACATTGCCCCATTGGGCAGCCCCTCACAAAACTCCAGGGGGCGCCACTCCCACGCACTGCTCACACATCCCTTTCCTTCCCATTTTGTGGGCTTTTAACTTTTGAAACCAGCTTTTCTTTCTCTTGGTGTCATGAAAGGAAAGGAATTCCTGCCTTTGGCTGTTCTCAGTGAGAAGACAGCAGGGATATTCTCTGCCACTAGAGCTGCAGCAGCTATGCTGCTGTATCAGGGGATCACCTTGCAGAGGTAAGGAGACTTGTCAGCCACCTGGACTATAGAAGCAGTTGCTATCCCCTGTGTGAGTAAACGTTAACCTCTAAGTTAAGTCTCTAATTCTGATTGATTGTCTTATCACCAATGTGGCCCTGATGATATACTTCTGAGAACGTTGACCCTGCTACCCAGCCCTGTATTCCAGGGAAACAGCAGCAGTAGAAGAAGCCTCTCTACCTTGTGCTCCTGGAAACTTCTTACTGCAAAGAACCACCCTTCCACACTTGACTTAGCTAAGACTCGCAGATAACCCCCTTGTTTATCTAGGATAAGACCAGACACTTTTCCATTCTTTGTCTCACACATGATTAACTGAGCTGTTTGTTCCATTTGTCAGTTAGAACTTTTGTTGACCAAGTTTTAGTTAATCTTCTGTCCTTCCCACAGGACCGTGAACTTTGACATCAGCCTGGGCCAGCGTCAGAATGTTGACCAGCCCCTCCTTAACAACTCCTCCAGAAAATCAGCTGACAAAATTTTTAAAAAATTGCTTGATCAACTGCCCAATGCCTGTTCCTTTTAGCATCCCTGTAAAAGCAAAGCCTTTTTCTGCCTGACCTTTGAGATGCAGATCTTGTGGTCAGAGCTATTTTCATTTGACACCTGCAAGATCCCGAGAGTTCCCTTTGTTAAAGCCCCAGAAGATGGTGGTTGCCACAAGCCCCATGCCTGGGGTGGAATTACAGGCTTCTGCTAGATGTTCTATTTATTTATTTATTTGGCTGCGCAGGGTCTTAGTTGCAGCATGCGGGATCTAGTTCCCCAACCAGGGATCGAATCTGGGCCCCCTGCATTGGGAGTGCGGAGTCTTAACCACAGGACCACCGGGGAAGCCCCTACATGTTTTATTTAAACAGAATTTTAAAGTCAGAGCCTCACACCAACTTAATACCTAAGATGCACCTCGGGGTGGTGCAGAGTGAACCTGGCCGAGGGCTTCTTGTTGCTGAGGGCTTGGTTTCAGTGAAAAACAAGATCCTATGGGCTTAGTGTAGGGAAGGATCTTTTAGACCCCCTACAAAGCCGGGAATGAAAGCCATTCTCTTAAGAAGTTTCATTGCTAGTGTCAGAAGAATGGTTGAGCAGGCATTCCCATCTTTGAGGCCCTCTGGTTACTGCATAATTCAAATGCACACTGCACATTAGGGAGGGAGAGAGGAGGTGCAAACAAACAGAGAATTTTATGTTTAATTTTTTCTCATCCTGCCTTAAAATATAAACTTTCTTTCATTAAGGGAAAGCAGCAAACACTGACCCCCAGGAAAACTACAGCCAGCTTATGGAATGAATCTCACTCTGGTTTCATGTCAGACACTCAAGTGAGATAGACTCAGGTGATGGGCAATGGGTTGAAGCTCTTCCTTCCTGAGACAGGCTGGGACCTGAAACCTGGGACCTAGGATCCTCTGCCGTGGGGCTGGCACCTGGACAAATGTCTCCTCGAGCAACAAAATGCAAAGAAACTATAACGGACAAAACAGCTGCACACATGTGCAGTTGGGGCAAATTATGGACAAGATACAAAAAGACCAAAAACCCAGCAAAAGCAGGGTGTTGGGAGCAAGAGCAGCGCACTGCACATGCACCCTGCACACACCGCCACCAAGCGGGTGGGCAGACCACCTAAGCCACCCCTCTGGGCCAACCGCTGGACTCACCCCTACCCTCACCCCATGTGAGGAACCAGCTGGCTCCCCCTCATGGAGCGAGAAAGGGCACCTGTTACTTGTTTTCACTTCCTTGTGCTGCAGCATGAGTCCTAATAAAGACTTACCTGAATTTCTTAGCTGGCCTCTCAGCAGTTTCTATTGATTAAGGAAGCCAAGAACTCTGGGTGGTAACACTCCCATTTCTAGGTTTCCTGCATCAGTGGTCACTCTCCCCAGGCTGGACACAGAAGGATGTAAGGACGTTCTGGGTAAATGGCACTAGTGAGTGCAATGACTGGAGCATACATACCTTCTGTGCTGCCCAGGCACTTTCAATTCTGTGATGAGATTCTCCAGTGGATTTCAAGTCACCTCCTGAGAAACTACTGGGTCCTCAGTGGTGACTCTCTGGGGAACCCGAGAATGATAGGAGTTGTGGCCGTCGCACGCTTTTCTAGAAATCCTTCCCAGAAGCCAGGTAGCACTTCTTAGTTCCTTGTCCTTCTTCCTGATATCCTCAAAGGAGGTAAATAGTCGACAGGATTCTATTTTTGTTCTGGACTTTTAAAATTTGTTGTTAAGTAATTATCACAGGAACATTTAAATATTTTTAAATGGGACAAATCAAATCAACTATTTATCCATTCCACTTTTATTCTCACCCATGTACAAACATATTTTAATATGACAGCACAATCATGCACATCATGCATTTTTCACTTCACATCATAATTATGTCTTACAGAATCTGCATAAAACAGATTAGAAACTACACAAATGTCCCCAAATGGTAAAGTATCTAAGTAAAAAAGAACACTGATATTACATTTCCATCAACTGTTTCAATCTCTGTACAAATACTGTAATCATCTGAGGAAACAATTTCCCCACCTCAGTGTTTATGTTATTCATTTTCGCATTCTTGTTCCTTCTCAGATTTAGGCCTCAGTGCTATTAAGAACACTGCCTAGTAGATCAGCTTTTGTAGGACTGTGTCATAAGAGCAGAGATTGACCATATGTCATTACACTAAAAACTGTTGTTTAACAGTTTTCTTCAAGAATGAGTTCTCTGATGTCCAACAAGGGGAGAGCACCATTTGAAAGCCTTTCTGAACTGATTACATTCATAAGGTTTCCTTCACTATGAATTCTTTGGTGTTCCATAAGTCAGATGGTCTGCTGAAGGCTGTTTCACGGTACATTCAAGTTTTTTGTTTTTTAAAAAATTTTGTTTTATTTATTATTTCTTTTTGTCTGTGTTGGGTCTTCGTTGCTGTGCACGGGCTTTTTCTCTAGTTACGGCGAGTGGGAGCTGCTCTTCGTTGAGGTGTGCAGGCTTCTCATTGCGGTGGCTTCTCTTGTTGTGGAGCACAGGCTCTAGGCACGCGGGCTTCAGTAGTTGCACCTCATGGGCTCTAGAGCACAGGCTCAGTAGTTGTGGCGCACGGGCTTAGTTGCTCTGCGGTATGTGGGATCTTCCCAGACCAGGGCTCGAACCTGTGTCCCCTGCAATGGCAGGCAGATTCTTAACCACTGAAAAATAGAGGGAAGCCTCTATTTAAAAAAATTTTTTAATATTTATTTACTTGGCTGTGTTGGGTCTTAGTTGCAGCACACCAGATCTTTGTTGCCGGGAGTGGGCTTCTCTCCAGTTGTGGTGCTCAAGCTCTAGAGAGCGCAGGCTCAGTAGTTGCAGTGTGCAGGCTTAGCTGCCCCAAGGCATGCGGGATCTTAGTTCCCCAACCAGGAACTGAACCTGTGACCCCTGCGTTGGAAGGCAGATTCTTAACCACTGCACTACCAGGGAAGTCCCTCATGTGGTTTTTCACCCTTATGAATTTTCTGATTCACAGTAAGATAAAAACTCCGTCTGAAGATTTCCCACATTGATTACATTTATACGGATTCTCTCCAATATGGATTCTTTGATGTCCAATATGGTGACAGTTCCAGTGGAAAGACTTTTCACACTTACGGCATTCATGAGATTTCTCTCCTGTGTGAGTTCTCTGAAGAGTAACAAAGTGAGAACTCCAACTGAAGCATTTCCTGCACTGATTACAATCATAAGGTTTCTTTCTTTTCAATGTGAGTTCTTTGATGTGAAATAAAGCCAGAGCTCTGAAGGAAACACTTCCTGTATTAACTACATTCATAAGGCTTCTCTCCATTATTCTTTTTTTTAATTTTGTTTATTTATTTTTGGCTGCACTGTGCCTTTGTTGCTGCACGCAGCCTCTCTAGTTACAGTGAGCAGGGGCTACTCTTCGTTGCAGTGCACGGGCTTCTCATTGAGGTGGCTTCTCTTCTTGCAGAGCATGGGCTCTAGGTGCACGGGCTTCAGTAGTTCTGGCACTCAGGCTCAGTAGTTGTGGCTCGCAGGCTCTATAGAGAGCAGGCTCGGTAGTTGTGGCGCACGGGTTTAGTTGCTCCACAGCATGTGGGATCTTCCCAGACCAGGACTCGAACCCATGTCCCCTGCATTGGCAGGCGGATTCTTAACCACTGCGCCACCAGGTAAGTGCCTCCATTATTCTTTCTTTGATACACATTAAAATCAAGGATGTGACTGAAAAACTTCCCACATTGAATACAACAGAACAGTTTTTCTTCAGTGTGAGTTTTCTGATGCCTAATTAGTTAAGACCTCCTGCTGAAAGCTCTCCCACATTCACATTCATGGAGTCTCTCTCTAGTACAAATTATGTAGTATCAACAAGTTGCGAGCACCAGATGAAAGACTTCCCACATTGATTACATTATACAGTTTTTCTTAGGTATGAGTTCTTTTGTTTTGTTTTGTTTTGCGGTACGTGGGCCTCTCACTGTTGTGGCCTCCCCCGTTGCAGAGCACAGGCTCCGGACGCACAGGCTCAGCGGCCATGGCTCACGGGCCTAGCCGCTCTGCGGCATGTGGGATCTTCCCAGACCGGGGCACGAACCCGTGTCCCCTGCATTGGCAGGCGGATTCTCAACCACTGTGCCACCAGGGAAGCCCGTATGAGTTCTTTAATGTGCAACCAGATGAGAACTCCACTTAACAGATTTACCACAGTGGGCTTCCCTGGTGGCGCAGTGGTTAAGAATCCGCTGGTTGGCTTTCATTAAGTTCCAGCTCCAAAGGAACCATAATGGTGGCTGTTTCTATGTTCTGTGATCTAGGAATCTGAGGCAGCGGAAAGCCACATCTTACCTTGTGAATGTAACCCTTCTCTACTTTCTCCAGCTTTCAGCTGACTCATTGTAATTCTCCCAGTTACTATCCTCATCCATTTCCACAAGTTCAGCTGCCTCTGCCCCAGAGGATACATGTGCACCCTTTTCCACCAGACAAAAGTCTAAGTCCCAGGCTCACCAGAAAGTCTGAGCAGCCTACTCTTCCAGACTGTTGGAATTTCCTACGCAATCTCCATGTTTCTGTGAGAACGGAGAACCATTCCACACAATTCCAAGCCCCTAGTTCCTTGCGGTTTGCCAACCCTAGGCACAGTGCCTGCCCCCTCTGCCTTTCCCAGATCCAGTGCTTCTTGGAGGGATACACCATCCCTTTCGGTACAGTATCCATTGGTGGAAACTTTCAAATCATGTACACCCCCTGCTATTACTGCAGAAGCAAATTACCACAAACCCAGTGGCTTGAACAATACAGATTTATTATTTTACCCTCTGGAGATCAGAAGTCTATCACTGGGCTAAAATCAAGGTGTTGCCAGTACTGCATTTCTTCTGAAGGTGCTAGGGAATGAATCCATTTCCCTGTCTTTTCCAGCTTCTAGAGGCCCCTCATATTCCTTTGTTTATGGTCCTGCGTCACTCAAATCTCTGCTTCTGTCACCATTTCTTCTTTTCTTACTCAGATCCTCCTGTCTCCCTCCTGTAACGACCCTTGTGATGATACTGGGTCCGCTGGGATGATCCAGGATTATCTCCCTGTTTCAAAATCCTAATGTAATCACATCTGCAAAGTCGCTTTGGCCACGTGAGGTACCATATTCACAGGTTCCAGGGATTAGCAGTGAACATCTTTGGGGGCCATCATTCTGCCACTCACAACCCTGCACCCAGGATATTCAGACACATTCTGAGCCCTGATGGCAAATTTATGACTGAAATGCTGAGTGGTACAAGTGTGAATTACGTGGGGCTGGGGAAAGATTAGGAGCCACCAGTTTATTTACTTATTTGGCTGCACCAGGTCTTTTTTTTTTTTTTTTTTTTTTTGCCGTACACGGGCCTCTCCCGCTGCGGAGCACAGGCTCTGGACGCGCAGGCTCGGTGGCCATGGCTCACGGGCCTAGCCGCTCCGCAGCATGTGGGATCCTCTCGGACCGGGGCATGAACCCGCGTACCCTACATCAGCAGGCGGACTCCCAACCACTGCGCCACCAGGGAAGCCCTGCACCAGGTCTTAGTTGCAGCACGCAGGATCTTCGTTGTGGCATGCAGGATCTTTAGTTGTGGCATGGGGGATCTTTTAGTTGTGGCATGCAAACTCTTAGTTGCGGCACGCATGTGGGATCTCGTTCCCTGACCAGGGATCGAACCCAGGCCCCCTGCATTGGGAGTGTGGAGTCTTAACCACTGGACCAGCAGGGAAGTCGCATGTATATTCAAATCCTGCATCATTTCATCCTACGTTAAGGAAAGTGGAAACTCTTCCATTCACCTCAGAGATGAGTTTCTCTGACCTTCTGAAGAAGTCAACTTATGATATTAAGTTATCCATAGCCTTAAATCTTTCCTAACTCAGCATTTATTACCTTCAGGTTTTTTTTAGTGAGAGTGGTGAGTACAGAGGCTCCTGCCATGAGACTAGGGCATTGCTGGCCCTCCTGCTGGCATCATCCACCATTCCCTTGGTTGATCATCCTCCAGCTCATCATCCAGGCTCCTCATATAATCCTGACAGATGTCCATTCATCTGAAGGAGGTTCGTGCAACCACCTGCCCTGCCACCTGCTGATCATGCTCCCAGAGCACTTCCTTCACCTGCCTTGGCCTCCACTCCCCTTATCTACCCCAGCACAACTTCCCAGGTCTACCCAGGGCCCACCCCTTTTGTTTTAACATTGCTTCTTTTAATCAAGTCATTAGTGAAAAGACGTTTAATCAAATAGGTGGGAAAAAACACACGGAGATCCTACCACAGAAATATATAGTTTATTTATCTATGTTCTCTTTCAATCCTTGTCCATATGCATAAATACTTTACCACAAATATAGTATCAGTGCACAGACTTTTTGGTACCTGGCTTTTTAAACTTAGATTATAAGCATTTTCAGGTTTCACTAATATCACTTTTAATAACCAACGAACAAATTAAAATGGCAAATCAACTAAGCGAAAAATTAAATGTTTTTCCAACTGATGTATTCATTAGCGATAGTCCCCACTGCTTTTCTTACTGACTTACGTGCAGGGCGGTCTCCCTGGTCATCCTTTGGTCTTGAGAACTTCATCACTCAAGGCTTTCCACATTCAGTCCCGAATCTCAACCAGGCTCGCTCATGTGACACTGCAGGATCAGGCTTCAAAGGCAATGTCTCTTCACCTGGCTTGAGGGCTACGAGGTAGGCTGTTTCTTCTTGCATTTCACCCCGCTGTGCGTTTTCTGATGCCCTATCAGGTGCGAGCTCTGGGTGAAGGCCTTTCCGCACTTGTTACAGGTGTAGGGGCGCTCGCCGGTGTGAGTCCTCTGATGCCTGATGAGATGGGAGCTCTGGCGGAAGGCTTTGCCACAGTCCTGACATGGGTAGGGCTTGGCCCCGGTGTGAGTCCGCAGGTGTTGGGAGATGGCCGAGCGGTCGTTGAAAGTCCTTCCACACTCGTGACACTCAAAGGGTCTCTCCCCAGTGTGAACCCTCTGATGCTGCGTGAGGGAGGAGCTCTGCACGAATGCCTTCCCGCAGTCCGGACACACGTAGGGCTTCTCTCCCGTGTGGATCTTTTTATGCACGGAGAAGTACCTGGGGTTCCGGAAGGTTTTCCCGCATTCGCTGCATCGGCACACCTGGCTCCCTTTGTGAATTCGCGTAAACGTGATCTGCTGAGTGCTCCGGGGTAAGGTCCTCCCACAGCTCCCGCTCTCCTGGTCCTTTGCCCTGCTGCAGCTCTTCTGATGAAGTTTTACACAGGGGTTGTGTGTCATCTTTTTGACCCTGGGGTCACGCTTGCGCAAGCGTTTTCTAGAAATGATCTTCTGAAGGGAGATGTGGCTTGTGGCGGGACCTGTGCTTGCCTGGGGTTTGGGGCTTTCACCGGGTGGCTTCTGAGGGAGGGTTTTTTCCTGAGTGAGCACTACTGGTTTCAACGCTGTGTCCAAGACCTCTGGGGCCCCAGCCTGCAAGGTGTCTCCTGAGGTAGAGGGCTGGGCGTCATCCCTCGAGAATTCCTCCACTTTCAGGTGGCAGGCTGGCTCTTCCTCGGGCGTGTTGGGGTTTGGAGTTAACTGTTTGCTTTCCAGAGTAGTCTCCCACCCTGAAAGAAACACAAAGGTACAGATACTGTAAACAGAAAGTGCTAAAACGGGTCGACAGTACAACATAATTAAATATCCAGAAGCTGTGTTTTCCCCCAAGTACAGTCATGCACCCTGGGGAGGGAGACTGAAAGCAGTGGAGCAGCAAAGAGCGGCACACCGAGCGTGGGCGAAGCTCTCAGAGTCCCTGTTCTCCTTCACCCTCAGGGTGGACAGCAAGTCAGTCCTTCACTGGACCTGAGGCTGCCTCTGTTCATACGAGTCCCACCCCTCCAGATGTACAGTGTCAGCTAAAGGCCCTGGACAGTGCAGGGGACTCGAGGGCATGTCCAGGGCCCAGAGAGTGTGTAAGCCCAGACCAGAGCCCCCATGGCATCCCAGTCCCGGAAGCGTGGAGGGGCCTTACCCACAGAGACCAGGTGTCCAAAGGTCTCCAGCATCACGTCGTGGTACTCGGTCCTCTGTGTCGGGTCCAGCAGCCCCCACTCCTCCCTGCTGAAGTCCACAGCCACGTCCAGGAAGGTCACCGGTTCCTGCAATGTCACACACCTTGTAGTTCAGCAGGAGGGTCAGGGAGTCCTTGGTGGGGACAGAAGAGAGGCTGGCGGGGACATTCCGACAGAGCTCGCCGTGCTGGGGATGCCCCAGCTTTGGGGGTTTGCTTGGAAACACTGACTGGGGCCTGTAGAAAGTCCAATGGGTCTGTTCTCACAAAACCAGAGCCTGGGGCCCAGGCTGGAGGAAGAGCCCTACTTCACAAGGAACTACAAAGTGCCACAAACAAACTGCCTCTACCCTTTGCCCATGACTTCCCGCCGGAGACCAACCCTCGGGCCAGCCTTGCACCTCCCTGGGCATACCCCACTCTGGAACAGCCCCTCCCCATGGGGACAGGGGTTGCCTGGGGGTGGGGTGGCTGCCTGGGCCGCACCGTGATGAGTCCTTTCCGAGGAGCTGACCGGCACTCCGGGAGGAAGAGGCTTCCCACCGCCCTCCGTCTGGATCCGGGAGGCATTTTGCCCAAAAGGGGCAGAGCCTGCTTGAGAAGGAAGAGGCTGGAGCCCCCGAACACAGCTGTGCCTGAAGCCTGCACCGACCACTCATGACACGAGAGCTGGTAAATCCACGCCTACGCTCAGGCCAGATGTAAGCCCCGACCAAGATCACACAGACACCATCACTGGCTGCTCTCTAAGCCTCCACAGTCAGCAAGACAGGGCCAGTCCTATTTCGTCTACACCCCAGCTCTGACTGTTTGGAAGCAAATCCCAGGCTTTGTTTCAGTTATAAACGCCCGGCTCTGCGCTTCTGAGGGATGAAGCCTCTCTTGTCCTAACTGGGATCCAGCCTTGATCTGGAGTTGGCTCCTCCCCCTCCCCCCTGCAGACTTCCTGACTCCTGGCCACTGGGCCCTGTCACGGTCTCCAGTGACACCGCAGTCGCCGGAGGGCAGGCCTGCCCTCCACACTCAGCAACTCTGAAAGGCCTGCCCGTGGGAGGCCTGCAGGGGATGCTGGGACCAGAGAAGGAAAGGGGGACACTCCCCACTCACCTCAGGCAGTGCCTTCGCCAGCCTGGTGGCCACGTCCTCCTCCTGCTGAGCTGTGGTCTGGAGAGAGCTGGTGGGGCCCTGGGTGGGCGGTGCTGGGAAGAGACGGGAGCGCGGGGCTAGGTGGGGCAAGGAGAGCCCACGTCTGTCTCCGGGACCCATAGCTTATTGTGCCCCCCATTCTTCTCCCAAAGCCTGTGCCCACATCCCCATGTGTGTGACCAAAGGGCGCCACTGTCCCCACCGTGGGTCCCACCCACTCGCCCTCGAAGGACTGTTCCGGGCCCATCCCTCCACCGAAGTAGCTGCCTCACCGCCACACTCACCTCAGCAGCTGGCCTCACACCTTCTCCTCAGAGACAAAGACCCCATTTCTGGCCTCCACGCCCTCCAGCCCTTCATCCTTCCTTCCTGTTACCCCACAGAGTGGGGAGCTTCCCCTGGCCCCAGGACCAGACTCATTCCCCCAAACTCATCTCGATGCAAATTTTACCAAGTTTCTTCCACCTCAGAAAACAGCTGTGCCTGGCTTTATGGCCCCTCTTGACCATGGCTCTTTAACGTCTGACTTTCCCTATGTATCCCCACATGGTCCTTGGGCTTCTATAATGATGACGCCACCCCACTATCAAGGGGGACACACGATGTGACCCAGGCTGGCCCACCAGGCCATTGCTTCCTCCTGGCCAAAATGATTGGATCAGGGATGAACATGGGCCCCCCAGCCAGCCAATCAGAGCCAAAGGAGCATCTGTTGGAACATTTAGGAAAGAGAAATTCCATCCTGGGAGCCCCTGCATGGAAACAGTGCCTTTGAGTGAAGCCATCAGAGGCCAGCAGAAGTATGATATAGCAGAGAGGACGGGTCGTGAAGACGAGTGGAGCTGCTGGGTCTAGCCATGCCTGAAGCTGCATCACCCTTAGACTTTTTCAATATATTGTCCTTCTCCCTTGGGCCACTCTGTGTAAGGCTTGTGGCAGTCATGCCCAAGAGGTTCAATGGACATGCTAACCACAAACGCAGGACTCATAGGGTTCCCTGGAAGGCCTCTTTCGTCGTCCCCTGTAACACTAATTGGTTTCATTCACCCCCAAGGTGTGAAACGGACTCACTGCCTTTCATCTCAATGAGCTCGACAACTGCCTCCCTGGCACCTATATTAGTTTCCTAGTGCTGCTGTAACAAGCTGCCATGCCAGTGGCTCAAAATAACACAAATTTGCTGTCTTACAATTACGGAGATCAGAAGCCTGACACACAAGCCTCACAGGGCTAAAATCAAAGTGTTCACAGGGCTGCATTCCTGCCGGAGGCTTCAGGGAGAACATACTCCTTGCTCCTTCCAGTTTTTACAGGCTGTGTAAAATACACGGCTCGTGACACTTTCCTTGCATCACCCCTGCCTCAGTTTTCACATCTCCTATTCTGACTCTGACCCTCCTGCCTGCCTCTCATAAGGACCCTCATGACATTGGGCCCATCCAAATGATCCAGGATAATCCGTCCACCTCAAGATCCTTAACTTAATCACACATGCGAAGTGCCTTTTGCCATGTGAGGTTCAAGGGGTTCCAATGTGGATAACTTTGGGGCCCTCACCCTGCAGACAACAGCACCCCACACTCGGTGCCTGTGGAAGAGACCACTCCCACTGCCGCCTGGCCCTCTCCTTCCCCGCACCTGCTTATCCAGGAAGCCCTCTTCTCTGCACCCCACCATCCAGCCTCAGATTCCCCCCTCCTCTTCAAGCATCAGAGTCAATCAGTCAATCATTCATTCACTCAAGAAACATCTTCCCGGTACCCGTCACAGACACACAAAGCAGTGTCCGTGCTCCATGGAACTCAGCCTGATGGACATCAAGCCTCATGGAGGCTGGCTCCCAAATACGTCCCAAACCTGTGCCGTCTCCCTGGCCCACCACCACCGGTACCCTCTCTACCCCACCACCGTCAAACACACGTTCATTTGTCAGACTCCCGTCTTTCTTTCTAGATCGGAGGCTTGCTTAGCTCATAAGTCCATGAGTCCTATCTCGGTCACCACTTTATCCACAGCCTCCACTGAGTGTATGATGTTAGAAGGCACACCAAGGGACTTCCCTGGTGGCACAGTGGTTATAAGACTACGCGCTCCCAATGCAGGGGGCTCGGGTTCGATCCCTGGTCAGGGAACTAGATCCCACATGCATGCCACGGCTAAGAGTTCGCATGCTGTCACTAAGGAGCCCGCCTGCCGCAACTAAGGAGCCCGCGAGCGGCAATTAAGGAGCCAACGTGCCGCAACTAAGCCCCAGTGTAACCAAATAGTAAAATAAATAAATAAATATTTAAAAAAAAAAGAGAAGGCGTACCAGAAATACAAAACCTCTGTGACTGATACTGATATGGCAGCGATCCCAGAGGGATGAAAATGAAGCACATTATCTGCTGGCTTCCATCAGAAATGTGTGGAGGGCTCATTAAAGAACGCAGTGCCAGGCCTCACCCAAGGGTTTCAGCAGCTCTGACGTGGGGCCTGAGACCTTCCATTTCCACAAAAGGGTCCAGAGAGAAGGCCATTCTCAGAGCCTTGGCCCAGGGGTAGTGACAGGTACGTCAGCAAGCAAGTATCTAAAGCTCTGATTCCTGAACTGGGGTTGGGGGAGGGCGGGGGAAGCAGATGCCCTTGGTGTAGATGGAGTGGGCACCAGCCTTCCCCTCCCCCTCCCAGGAAGCCTGGGGTTCCTTCGCCCCCACCCTCCAAGATGCCTTCACAGGAACTGCTGTCTCCCCACTCTTCCACTGCACTCACCTTCCTCCTCAGAGATCCAGGTCACATCTTCCACCAGGGCTACTGCCTCCTGGCAGTCCACTGGGTGCTGCGACTCCACCCACATCCGGAGCTTCCCGGGCAGCGCGCCCAGGAACTGCTCCAGCACCAGCAGCTCCAGTATCTGCTCCCTGGAGTGAACCTCGGGCCGCAGCCACTGGCGGCACAGCTCACGCAGCCGGGCCAGGGCTTCTCGGGGCCCTGCCACCTCCTCAAAGCGGAACCCCCGGAACCTCTGGTGAGCGGTCTCAGGGTCAGTTAGATGCTTATCCAGATGTTGAGTGGGCTCCCTGAGGATGTCTGGGCTCAGGCCCTCATCTTCAGCATAGAGGGCGCGGATCTGGGCGTTCCGGGGAAGAGCCACCTCCTCGTTCAGTGTGAGGATTTCAACAACCTCGATCTTCATCAGGGGATTCCCAGCAGGAAAAGGATGGAACTGAGGGTCCAACGGAGCCTCAGGACACTCTGTAAGTCAAAAGCAGAGCAAGACAGATGGCCAAAAAATGCATGAAAAGGTGAGCAACATCGTTAACCACCAGGAAAATGCAAGTCAAAACCACTGTGAAATACAACTTCATACTCTCTAGGATGGCTATTATCAAAGATGGGTGGTAACAACTGTTGGTGAGGATGTGGAAAAATTGGAACCCTCGTACGCTGTTAGCAGGAATACAGACTGCTATACTACTTTGCAAAACAGTCTGACAGCTCCTCCAAAAGTTAAACACAGAGTTATATCATGATCCGGGAGTTTCAGTCGAAGAGAACTGAAACCATGTGTCAACACAAAAACTTGTACAAGAATGTTCACAGGGCTTCCCTGGTGGCGCAGTGGTTGCGAGTCCGCCTGCCGATGCAGGGGATGTGGGTTCGTGCCCCGGTCCGGGAAGATCCCACATGCCGCGGAGCGGCTGGGCCCGTGAGCCATGGCCGCTGAGCCTGCGCATCCGGAGCCTGTGCTCCGCAACGGGAGAGGCCACAGCAGTGAGAAGCCCGCGTACCGCAAAAAAAAAAAAAAAAAAAAAAAAATGTTCACAGCAGCATTATTCATAATTGCCAAAAAGGGAAAACAACTCAAATGTCCATCAAACGATAAATGGACAAACAAAATATGGTCTAGCTATACAGCATGGATGAACCTTGACTACATTATGCTAAGTGAAAGAAGCCAAACACAAAAGGCCCCATACTGTATAATTCCATTTATATGAAATGCCCAAAATAGGCAAATATATAGAGACAGAAAGCAGATGAGGGGTTTCCAGGAGATGGGGGAATTGAAGGGCTTTGGGGTGATGGCTAATGGATACAGGGTTTCTTCTTTGGGATGTAGAAACTGTTTTGAAGTTAGATCATACTGATGGTTGCACAGCCTTGTGAACATAGTAAAAACCACTGAATTGTATACATTCAAAGGGTGAACTTTATGGTATATAAATTATATCTCAACATAGAAGGAAAAAAAAGACCAAGAGATAACAAGAATTGTTATGCTGTATATGCCTGCAGCCATGAGGGGAACAGAACCTGATCCCACCTCCATGGGGGCCAAGAACAAGGATGTCTGGGAAAGGCAGGGACGCTGGGTCTTGTCATAGAGTCCACAGAGCATTTGCTGAACAGAACTCCAGGATGGTCCTGAAATGCTAAGGAAAGCTCTCTGTAACTCCAAGAAGAAATGCTAATTCTAAATGACTTAGAGGTTTAAAAAAATAAATTAAAAAAAAGTAAATAACACAGACTATGATTTATTTTTGGTTAGATTTCTGTTTTATAGAGTTTTCTTTTTGACCCCAAGCCAACAATCTCCAATCAGAACCTTCTCCTTTTTCCCACTATGAATCTTCCCCCTCCCAGCCTGCCTTAGTCTCTACCAAACATAAGGGACGGTGGCTGCCCCCTTGCTAGGCTGGGCTCTGAGTAAGCAGCCTCTGCATGTCCTCCTCTGAGCGGTCTTTATTTCCACAACACTCACTTCCTAGCAATGTGGTAAATGATGAAATAAAACTGGAAGACACAGGTAGTGTTAAAACACAGGTCAAGAAAATTGTGAAAGATTTCCATGTAAGCATTAAAAAAATTAATACACTGGTTTTAGGGGGATTATGACAACATAGGAATGTTCCTGTCACATGAAGTAAGAAGCAGAACAGGAAATTACTATTGAATGAGTCCTCCTAAAACCGATTCCCCTGCCGAGTTTATGATTAACCTCTGTTATCCAAAACTTTATCCCCTTTCTTGTCCCTGCTGACCTCAATCCTGTGCTAACTGAACATCAATCAACCAGTGTCAGATGACCAATACTGCTGTGATTGATAATATCATTAAAGTACAAATTCAAGTTGTCTCTTCACGGTAATATGAGCTAACAGATCCTGGAACCATGGACCACCTGGCCAGAGAATCCTAAACCAGAGACATGATGACTTCTGAAACCACGATTAAGTAATGTCACAAAACGATGATTAACCCTAGACTCTCAGTTCTTCCTTTAAAACACTCCTAAGTCAAAGACCAAGTTGGAGTGGATCTGAGACTTGTCTCCACGCAATAACCTCTTACTTTGCTGCAAACTCCTGCTGTCAGAATTTGGCTTTCTATGCCTGGAGCACAGGAGCAACTCTGCTCACACTACTGTGGAGTAATTGCAATTGCGTTAAAAAAAAAAAAAAAAAAAAAAAAAAGACTCAGGAGGCGATTAGGAGCAGCGGCTCCCTGCACACGCTGCCTCTGTGCTTTTCCTCGCCGTCTGCGGCCTCCCAAGCACCTGCCACGTCGGCCACCGGGCGCACTTATCAGACAGCGTTGGCTGCTGAGGAGCTAGCTTTGGCAGAGTCCGCGGAGCGCGCCGGGCCCCTCCTCCAAAGGGTGAAGCAGTAAAAGGCCCATGCCCCACCCCGCCCACCCTGAAGCCTCACTCGCTCCTCTCAGAGCTCCAGGAGCGCGGGGCCGCGATTTCCGGCCTGGACGGAAGTGCGTCAGGCACCCTCCTCACTACAATTCCCAGGAGCCTCCACGCCTCGGACTTCCGGCCCCGCCATGTTGAGGGTTTGGGTTCGCCTGAGGCCCTTGGCAGGATGGCGGCCGGTCGGCTACCGGTGGGGCTTTCGCCTCTGGCCTCCACTCGCGTTCTCTCCCGGCCTCCCCGGCGACAGTGGACGCGTCCTGGGGCGACGCCGGCGGAGCCTCCACACACACCTATCCGAGCTGCAGGTCTTCCCCGTTGGGTGACGCGGGGTGAGGGAGCGCGGCCGCTTTCCCCGCGAGCAACGAGCACCCGGATTCCCCACCCACTTTCCTCCCCCGCCCCCACACTCTTCCCCTGTCTCCTTACGGCTTTGTCTTCCCTTCTCGGAATTTCCTGACTACACACTTCGGGTCGGCGGCGGCCTCCACGGACCTCACGGGCGTCGCCCGTTGCTGGCGCGCTATCCGAGGAGTGAGTCAGCTCGGGGTCAGGAGTCGCCCAGTGCCGGGTGGGGCCGCCCCGCCACCCCAGACTGGCCTTGGGCGCTCCAGGGTTGAAAAACAGGTCCTGGGCCATACTATGACTTACCGGCCGCTGCCAGTCACTTCTTTCCTACGTTTAAAGTGACTTTTTCCTTGATAAAAATCATGACAGGCATTTGATCTCCCATTTCTAACCTCTTCCCCCCACTTCCTCCCAAATAAGGTTTTGAGTTCGTTTCATCGGGAGGCTTGCCCGCCCAATTCATATCTGCGTTATCTTGAGCATTTAGTTCCCTTCCTGTTCCTTAGGATTTCTGGAGGGTTATCTCCACACACACACCCCGCCCCCGCAACCCGGTCATTCTTGATTTGAAAGCTTAGTTCACTTTTCTTTCACTTACAGCTCTTAACAGCTCTTAAGGCTTCGTTGGAATTTCTCTCTGAGGATAACTTGGGAAGCCAGGGATAGGAGTTTATACCAGAATCTCAGCAACACTGGCCTGAGAAGCAGCCCCCACAAGGGGTGGGCGTGGGGCTCCCTAGCGGCTCCGTGCTGGGCCACAGGCACCATTTTGAGCAATAATCATGCGTGACACTTAAGAACAAACTTAAGTCTCCGTATTGCTTCATAGCTTTTTAAGTTCTGAAATTTCCGTTTTGTACTCCTTGGTTAATCAGAGGAATTTTTACTTAATGCTTTCTCCTTTAAAAAAACCACGCTGGGTTCTTTTTATTCTACTTCATCCCCTCCATCCCCAGCCCTTCTCCTTTAATCTTGATCATGTATTTACTTCCTCCTCTTATCCTCGGGGGCACCAGGGTGTTTTCTTAGAATCTTGCATTGAATGCTCACTTAAAGTGTTAACTGTTTTAAACTGTAGAGCCTGTCTGGGTTTGGATGTCAGGAACTCTGCCGATGTTTTTGGTGCTGAGAGTCCAGTGTATCCGCCCTCTCCCTGCTGTAGCAGCCCTTCAGGCGGACACTGGTTCTGCAGTTGTCATAAAGCACCTACAGGGTACTCTGCAGTATGTGAGATGGCCACAAGCCTCTAAACCCATGGGCAAATGTCATCCTAGGCTCCTCAGTCCTCTAACCGTCTCATCTCTTGGACCACTCCCCAAAACCTCTAAGGTAATCCTCACGGCATTCGCCCCACTTGACAGCTGTGTTTAACAGCTAACAAGGCTGAAACTGGATCTCCACCTCACTGAGGCAGGGCTGGCTGACCCACCCACTTACCCACCTACCTGCCTGGGGCTGCATAAAATTATCCCTATCAGCTGCAGCTCCAAGTACTGGCTTTCCACCCGCCAGCTGAATAACCCTGGGGGGGGTTTGGGCAATTTAGTGCCCTCCCCACAACTCCCTATCTAGCTGGGGGGCTATTACACAAAGTCACTGAGCCTTTGGGCAAGGGTCTTAATTCTTCTGGGCCTCAGTTTCCCCTAAGTCCTAAGTGATTAGGGACCCAAAGCCAGTACTGCATGAACCATGGTAAAGGCTGATGGGAGCCGCTGTTTTCTTCTTCTAAGTACCGTTTTCTTCTCTCTGCTGCCTCCTTCATAGTGCCCACTTTCCTAGTGAACGCGGACTGATTAACCAGGTACACTAGGGCTACCAGTCCACAAATACAATAGTAACTAGTTACAATGATCTTTTACCAGCTTGTTGGGGGGCAGGGTCAGCTCCCGTCACCCCTGTTGCATACTCCCGTCCCTCTTCCTCCTTGTCCAGGATGCCCCCAGCTCTCACCCTTTCTCCTTCTTTGCCCATCACTCTCTTCAGCTCTGCTGGGCACCCTGCTATCTCGCCTTCTAAACGTGTCTCCCCCACTGCACTGCTAAGGCTGCTAACTGGGTCTCGTGCATTGGAAACCCCTAGGCCAGACCCAGAGGAGGATCTGCCAAAGCCACTTACGGCGATCTTTACATCAGTCAAAGTCTTTGAATCAGTAACAGTAGCTACCATTTCATGAAGGCCCCCCAGGACCTGGGCTTTTACACCACCACAGCCCCACTATGCAATAGCGTCCAACCTTTACACAAAAGAAGTCCACGCTGGGAGAGGATAGGAACCGGCCCAAGGCCACACACTGGGGAAGGGAGCAGCTGGGATCCAAACCCTCTTCTTTTATGCCCTCTACACCAAAGAGGGCTTCACACAGCAACTATCTTACTTTTCCTCAAACGTGCCCAAATGTGTCTTATCCAGAAGTCATTGCACTTGCCTGATAGTCTCTCCTAGCATCTCCACCTTGATCTCCTTCCCCATCCAGCTGCTCTCAGCTCTGATGTCATCATCCCAGAGCTATCTTCCCGCCCAGTTCTAAACTAGTATTGCTCACTCATGCTTCCCCACTCCCCGATAGATATCCTATTGTTTCATTTTTCTTCATAGCACTGATTGCCACCTTAAAGTATCTGACTCACTAATTTCTCTCTCCACCTCCTCTAGAACAGCACTGCCCAGTGGAACTTTCTTTGGTGAAGGAAATGTTCTAGATCTGCACTGTCCAACACAGTAGCCATTAGCTGCAGGTGACCAGTGAACATTTGAAAGACGGCCAGTGTGACTGAGGAACTGACTGGTAAGTTCATTTTAGTCGGTTTATGTTTCATCAGCCACACGTGCTAGTGGCTACTCTGGAATGAATGTAAGCCCAGTGAGACGGGGCCTCTCCACCCTGTTCATCGTGGTGACCCACCCCTATAACAGTACTTGGCATTTTGGCAGGTGCTCAAGCAGTATTTGTTGACACAACACAGCTACTAAGTGCCTTGGTGAACGGTTCACCAAGACATTTGGGCCTTTTAGCCTTATGTCTGGATTTACCCATATTTCAAATTTCAGGAAATCTCACTGGCACTGTGAGTGTCCCGTCTGAAGTTATCATGGGAGGATGGCTGTTGCTACAAAGTTCCCATCTTTTACTTAGGAGCCTAAGCAGGCCATGGGGTAAGAGGACACTTGGTTTGCACCCCACCTGCTTCTTCCCAGACCAGCCAGGTCAGGGACTTGCATTCATGCTCCCACAGCAGCACTTCTGTGGAGGGCTTATGGGACTTAAGAAAGGGACTTCACACACTTCTAGCCTTTGTAAGCCCTCAGAAGAAGTCAGTGCTTTTACAGTACTTACTTAAGTCTTGCATGGCATTCTGAGCAGGCTCTATTAACAATTTATTGAGCCTGCTCATTAACAATTTATTCTTAGGTTCCATTTCAAAAAAGTATCACTCACAAAATCTTTCTTCTATCTGTGTTAAATTGGTTATTCCTGGTATAAGCCAGAGCTATTAGCTTCTGTAATTTGCAATCTGTTGGAACTGCTCAACTCTTATAACTATTTCAGAGGATTAGCTTTTTTTTAAAAAAGGTGTTAATTGTTACAAGCTACAAGTATTTCCTCTTTTTCAACATTTTTCTCATTTTGTGCTTTGGTGAGAACGATGCTATGTATACATTGCAGAAGAACCTGTTAACATAGCACCCTGTGTTGTCATTGAGTAGCTCATGTTCCATGGAAACTATCTTTTAACAGGAAGCTGGAAAATAATCACTGCCCAGGTCAATATGGAAACACAACTAACTGGCCACTTTGTTCTAAGAAAAAGTGGTTTTAACATTTCTCCTGGGACCAATTTTGCCAACTTTACACTTTTCCAGAAATCTTTCCATCTTACTGTTGGTTCATTCCTGTACTCAACAGATAATTACTGAGCACCTACGTTGTGGCAGGAACTGGTGACATAGCAGGAAGAAGACAGTCGTTTCCATTTTATAAGCATAGTTACCAGCAGCACCTCTAAAAATGGAAAGTCACCCTCCCACCCAGTTTCCTTCTTGGGAGACAGTTACATCCTATCAGTTTCTATATTCTCCCAATGATAACCAATTGACACGTTCATACTTGGTGTGTGTTTGTGTGTATGTTTTTAAGGAAAAAAAAAACCCATGTACATCTATATATATATATGTGAAGATACGTATGTTAAAAGATATATATTTTAAGAAATATATATTCCTTGGAGATTGTTTCATATCAGTACATAGAGCTGGCTTATTCTTTATGACAGTTGGGTAAAGTACTATAATGAGAACTACATGTATTGCTGAATATCTGAATAGAGTTTCTTTTCCCTGTATAGGTTTTTAGCTTGCCTTTTATTTATTCTGTCTATCCAGAAAATGGGCTTTTTTTCTTCTTCATTTCTGACTCATTTATTCCTGCTTTTATCTTATTTTCCCTCAGGACTTTTGGAAGTATTTTTTCGCCAAAAAAGGTTTGAGTCAAATGCTTAGTTCATTTATTTTCCTTCTTATTCAATTAACAGTTAAAGCACTTCAGGCTTTGAAATTACTCCAGGGACTGTATCTGGACACCAGAGAGAGTGGTCCCCAGATAAAAGGATTAAGATTACATGGTCCTAGAGAACACATAGGTGGATGGTAACAGAGAACATAAAGTATTCTTGAATAAACACTGCACAGTATGTGACCACACCCTGATAGGCTGGATTCCTGCCAAAACATGTTTGATGGTCACTCAAGATTCTAGACTTTTGCTCCGTCCCCAAGGATGTGACCCTCTCAAAGTTCTTTGTAGCAGTATCTTAAGATTTCCCTTTATCATCCCTTACCCACTGTCTTGTCTCAGAGCCTGGCCTAGTCTTCAGAGTCTCCTCTTTGAAGATTCCCTCTTGTCTCTTGAAAATTTTCCAACCATTTATTCTCTCAACAGTTTCCTGAGCTAGAAAGTCAGTCATTGTCCTAGCAACTGGGGACTTATGAGGGACACTGAAATAAGGATGCATGCTCTCACCCATGGTACTTAACATTTGTTCTAGATGTTCAGTTCAGATAGATAATAGAACCCAAATTGGAAAAACAGAATGTTTTACTATATATTTGTACAGTTGACCCTTCATGTCTGACTATACTACACCACTTTATTTTCTTCTTGAATATGGAACGCTTCATGAATTGTGTGTCATCCTTATGCAGGGGCCATGCTAATCTTCTCTGTATCGTTCCAGTTTTAGTATGTGTGCTGCCAAAGCGAGCACTGTACTACACCATTTTGTGTAAGGCACTTGAGCATCTACGGATTTTGGTACCCATAGGAGTCTGAAACAATCCCCCATGGATACCAAGGGATGGCTATCCTTACGTGATCAAAGTTTTGCATAGTTTGCCTTCCTTATGACCTGATATAAAAACAATGAGACATTTCATTTATATTAAGTGTGGTTCTCTTCAGTGTAAGTTTTTCTGTTGTTCTGTCAAATAAGGTGAGAGCTAAGATTAATGACTTGCCTGTGCATGTTGCATTGAGAGTCTACTCTCATATGAGTCCTCTGATGCTGAACACAATGAGGACTCCTACTGAAGGGCTTCTTGCCAGTGGGTTCTGTGACTCCTGAAACCTTCCTAACACTAATTATTTTCTCAGACACTCTCCAGTATGACTTCTATGATGCTGAAAAAGAGAGCTATTCATGAAACCTTTCCACAGCAATCATGTTCCCATGATTTCAGAGTTCTCAGATATAATTATTTGGTATAAGAATTTTTCCAAATTGAACAGAACTGGAATTTTTTGTCCAGTATGAATTCTCTCAAATCAGACTATATGAGGCCAGAAGCCTTTCCTGCTATGATTATATTCCTGAGATTTCTTCCATGTTTGAGTTCTCATGTTGGAAAACTCATGATGAAAAGGACTTCCTCCATTCAGGGTCTCCTGTGAGTCTGCATGTGAGTCTCCTGTGTGAGCTTTCTCTTGAAGGCTGAGCTGAGAATAGGCTTTCTCACACTAGTCTTGTTCTTGAAAGAATTATCCTTTGTATAAGACAATTGATTTCCTACATCCCCCACATGTTGGTTTTATATAGCCCATGTGAGTCCTCTCAGGCTACACAAAGGATGAAATCTGGAGAAGAATTTCCTTCTTTTCCTTCCAGCAAAAAAATCTTCTTGTACAAGCTATTTTTTTCTACTGATGTTTGTACTAATTTGAGAGTTGCCACGTTCATATTTGCAGGGCTCTTCTCCTGCTTAAATTCTTAACCAGTCAAAAAAAGTTAAATATCCTGCAGGCTTTCCTACAATCATGACCTTCAAAATAGTGTCTTTATTGCTTTCCTAATGTTTAAATCTAGATTATGTCTCAAGCTTTCCACCCAAACCACACATATAGTAATACTTTCTTGAAGAACACTGAGTGAGAAGGCGGGAGATTTGAGTGCCATCAGATATTTCTCCACATTCCTTATCTTCATAGCATCTTTTCAAATTAGTGCCTTCTTGAAGATAAATACCTGTCTTCAGCATTTATCCAGTTTCCCTTCTACTTCAACCAATGCCTATGCTGCCATTTTTACTGTCATGGAGAGCTGAAGACACATGCAAAATGAGCTGCATCAGAGAGGCCTAGCTTTCATTCAGTTCCAGTTCTCTGCACTGAGGAGAGGCACAGCTACACTAGTGCTGGGAGAAAGAGACCACTGCAGGAGATGGTTCTCTTAATAGTAAAGCAGGCCATTCCAAACACCTGATTCCCATGTTTTTATGTACTGCCTCAGGAGGAGGTCCAGGCAGATACATTCAGCTGGCTTCACAAACCTCTACCTGGGTGTTTCTAAGTCCCCTCTCATTCATACTTCATTAACAGAACCAGTCAAGACATGGGAGAGTTCTAAAAACATTTGAATCTAGGTGAAAGCTATTAGGTACTTCTTTGTACTAGTCAACTAACTGTTTGCCTAAAATTATTTCAACATAAAAATAAAAACCAAAGAAAACCTCTATTTCCACCCTTCAAAAGTCTCTGCCTTTATCAGACTTACCACGTCACTGACTAATGCCAAAAATTCCAGGGTCGTAATATCGCTGTTATTGTATTTTTAAAATGAAATACTGATACGTTAAAAAAAATGTATATAGTAAATATATATGTTACAAAGAATAGTCACAGGAAATCCCTTGAAGCTTTCACCTATGAGCAGTTCTCAGCAGTTTCCTTTCCTTTGCTCTCTTGGGTCAGTTACTCAACTAGCCCCACTGAATCCGCCTACGAATGGGGAGGAGCCAGCTTCTCCCCAACCCACTGCTACGCTCTCAGGCCAGGTATTAGCACCTCTTCCCTAGATGGTACCACAGCCTGCTGCCTGCTTCCGTCTGTGCCCTTCCATCTTCACAGAGTGAGCTGTGAAAAGCACACCACACACGTACTCAATGAAAATCAAACCCCCTTTTCAGGAAGCCCTGTGTGCTCTGCCAAACTTAACTTGCACGTCAGTACACCTCGGTTACCTCCTCCCAGCCCACTGGGTGACTTTCCATTCCCAGAATGTGCCATGCCTGCTCCATTCTCACAGTAACCCCAAGTAGTGTTTGTACCTGGAAACTCTTCCCCACCACTCTTACACATCTGCTGACTTTCTTTTCCTCAGGAATCGGCTTAAATCTCACCCCTGCATTGTCACCTGACCAACTCCTCTAGAGTAATTCCCCATTGCTCCCTACTTTACACCGTGTTCTTTTTCTTCTCAGTACTTACCACTGTTTGTGTTTACACAGTTATATCTATGTAGCTTGTTTGTAGAAGGCTGTCATCTATTAGACTAAGGAGTCTACAATGGCAGGGATTGTTAGGTCTTTGGCTTACTACCTAAGTGTACAGTTTTTTGTTTTTGTTTTTTTTATATTGCATAGGACACAAGAGGTCTTCCACAAATATTTGTGAAGTAAAGAGGAGGCAGTGGAGGAAAAAAATCACATAAAGGACTCTTTGTGACACAGCAGAAATGTGTTAAGCACCTATCACCTCAGGCCTAGCCTGCAAGTGTCCTGGTAAGCCTCCCTGCACAAGGTCTCCTGTTCTGGGGCACCACCCCTGCATCTCCTGTCACCTGTCAGGCCAGGTCCCCTGAGATGTGCAGAACCATAGGTGCCCAATGCCCCCCCCCTGACAGCAGCTAGATTTAGGAAACTACTAGACCATCCAGAATTGCATGGCTGGGAGGTTTGCCCACATGGGACTTAAGTTCCAGAGAGGATGAGACACAGACCTAAGCCAGAGCCACAAAGATGGGAAGAGACCTTAGGAGGCTGGATCAACCAGGGGGAACAGAAACCATGTTGGGTGAATACAAAGTGCTTGTGTTGCTGGGGACCTTCCAGGTAAGGTTTGGTTTAGTGACCTGTGCTCATGGTTAGAAGGGAGGTTTTCATTGTAGAGAATGAAAGGAATGACGTGAATATGGAAAAGAAAAACAAAATATTAATGTTGAGCCATCAGGCTAACAAAGGAGTCCAGGAAAGGGGGACAAAGAGTCAGTGGAGACTCTGGTCTATGTTGTGGCAAACAGAAGGTCATCGCCAAAGATGGGGCCAGGTGCAGGCTTCACAGCCGAAGGCTGCTTCACTTCACAGGCTGCTCCGAAGCCACTTTCATGAGAGCAGAGAACAAAGGCGGGGAGAACACCCGAAGTTTTCCTTATAAAGCCAGGACACTCTGATACAGAAGCGTCCAAAAATAACAAACACAAAGAAGAAAACCACCCACCTCCCCAACCTAATTTATGAATATTGATGCAAAACCCCTAAAAAAATGTTAACAGACACCAGCAACACATTACAACAAGGGCACTTCTATGATTATGTCACTGTTAATTGTTCAAATGAGAAAATCCCCATGGTCGCTTTGGAGGGGGGAAATTGGGGCTATTACTCATTTTCATTTATTAGAAAGGGTGAGGTGACTATTTCTTTACCCAGATAAAAACTGATTTGAATCACAGAATCCAGCAGCATGCTTGTCAAAACCCAGAGACTTGCCCTTTTAAGTCTAAGACCAGATACTCAAATCGTCACACTCTCAGCCCAGTGTTATGGAAGTACCAGATACGATGAATGCAATTACATGATCATGCAAATGAAGTAAAATAATACAACTGCCTCCTTTACACTTGCCAGTAAGATGACTTTGTACTGAGAAAATTAGTGAGACTCTAACAAAACTGTTACAAATAATAAGAGAATTTAGCAGCATGACAGGTTCATCTGCGACAACTAAGGAAAACTGCAAGGGATGATTAACCTGAGCAGATTAACAGCAACTACAGTGAACTCCCAGCAGCACTTGGAAGGCCTGACTAGCACGGTGAGGTAAGCAGATCCCTCTGTACACCTGTGCCAAAGCTCAACTGAGACCAGTTCTGCATCAAGGAATGTCTGAATTCAATCAAATGTAAGACACATTCTAACAAGATTTTCTCAGTGAATCCTGACAAGCTGATGGTGAGTGTTCATTTGGTTGAGAACAGATAACAGGTGTGTTGTTTTCTTTTTTTTAAAATAATGAGAGGAACTACCATTTATCCAAGTTTGTTGTAAAGTTACAATAAGTACAGCAATATGGTGTTTACTCAGACACTGACAGACCAAGGGAGCATAAGGGGCCAAGAAGGCCTGCACATGGTGATGACTATGGGAATTAAGTCTGTGATAAAGATGGCGTTTCCAATAATCAGAAGAACCAAGTCAGAAAACAGTGTTGAAAAAACTTGTGCCCCACATCATATACACAAGAAAACCCAGTTACAGGAAACAGCTAAAAACCCCCTACAAAAATACCACAATTGACAAAAGTATTTGTACAACCTGCCTATGTATGACATGAAACCTAGAATACGAGTAAAGACAGGTTTGAAAGAAAAAATATCTGAAATCATACAACTTCTTTATGGAGACTAAATAAAGGTAAAAGATAAATGTTGGACTGGTATTTGCAGTGTTAACATCCATAACATATAGTATATAGAGTCCTCCTGACCACACAAAGACAAACCAAATAGGAAAAGGGAAAATACATAAACTAACAAAAGCAAAAATACAGATGATCTGTAAACTTATGAAAATACGTGCAACTTCATGAGGGAAATATGAACTAAACTGAACATATCTTTTCCCATCAGATCTGCAAATCTTAAAAGAGGACTATAAATCGCTGGTATCTTATGAAAAGGAAAAGGAGCTCTCATGTTCTTGAGCAGCTATATGTATTTTAAAAGATCTTAGCAACAGTTTGTTGCTACCAGATTTTTTCATTTACATCTTGGTTGATTCTAAGTTCCATTTCTAGAAATCCTTACCTACAAAAAGATAACTTGACTGCAAAAAAAAGTATGCGAGGAAGTTTTTTGCAACAACTTGCATGTCCATCAAGAGAAAAATCCAGGGCTTCCCTGGTGGCACAGTGGTTGGGAGTCCGCCTGCCGATGCAGGGAACACGGGTTTGTGCCCCGGTCCGGGAAGATCCCACATGCCGCGGAGCGGCTGGGCCCGTGAGCCATGGCCGCTGAGCTTGCGCGTCCGGAGCCTGTGCTCCCCAACGGGGGAGGCCACAACAGTAAGAGGCCCGCGTATCGCAAAAAACAAACAAAAAAAGTCAAAAAATCAAATGTGGACTACACTGCATTTGTTACAATGAATGATGGAGACCTGTCTGCACTGAGTATGGAAACATCCCCCCCCAAAACAAACATATATCCGTAAATGTAAACGTATCTAAAACATCTAGCCCGAGACACACACCAGTTACTGGAGATGACAGGATGGAAGGGCAGTTAGACGACGAGTGAAGCAGGGTGAGGGAGCCCCTGCTGCCAACACGGCACCGGCAACAGGTTTACGTTCACCCAAGCAGTACACCCCTGATTCTGAAGCCAGAGGAAAATGCAGGGCTTGATTCAGCATGTCTGCAGCTACTCATCACAACACCCCACTGGGGGTTTTCCCCATCCACCTCCTTTTCTAAAACACTAGCTCCTCACTAACCAGGACTCACGTGCCAGGACTCCCATGTGCCTGGTTCTCACCTGAAAAGGTGTCTCGAGGAATTCCTCTCTCCACGGACCAGAGCTCTTCCTCCTCCTCTAACTGAGATACCACATCTGGCTTGGAAAGCTGATGTTCTGCCCAAGGGAAAAGAGACAGTGCTTGGGGGGGGGGTCTGTGTTCGGGAGAAAATACTTTCCTGCTGTAGCAATTCTGTTCCTGTGTTCTCCCCTGCTAGGGCATGACTTCTGGTCTAGGGCAGTGTTAATAACCCCACCCATCCCATTTGCCAGCTGCTTGCTTTTCTGGACTCTTGCCAGTAAAGGAGGCACTGGGACCTGGTTTTGGCCAGCAAGACACAAAGGGAAGTTTGTCAGCTAGGGCCCTAAGGCATTTTTTTTTCTTTGTAAGTATGACAGCTGTAGAAAGAGAACTAGCCAGGGTTGCCGTCTCTCCTTCTTTCTGCCTTGAATACGGACATGATGCTTGGCATCACGGCCATGCATATACTAACCTAAGAATGGAAAACTTCACACTAACCATGGAAAAATGGAAAGGATCAGGGTCTCTGATGATACTCCTGAGCTGTCAGACACAGATACCACGTCCTGAAATTCTTGTTACAAACACAGTAAACATCCACTGCGGCAGCTGGAAACATCCCTGATAGACCCACCTCCCTGGTATTCAACGGATATTCAACAGACCCGCCTCTGACGGATGGACTAGGTAAAGCTTCAGAAGTTATATGTGAAGTTGCCCTTTTCCAATGGGTACAGAGTAAGGCCTCTCCCTCAGGCTCCAGGGCCTTGACACTTGAACTCGGATCCCTGCAGGCTGAGCCGAAGCAGACACACACTTCAGAGGCACCACATTCGTGCTGCAAAGCGCAGATCTTTATTGACACAAGAGGCCATCCTTACCCACTGAGACAAGGTTCCTGTAGTTCTCCAGCAACACCTCCCTGTACAGGGACTTCTGTTCGAGGTCCAGCATTCCCCACTCATCCGGGGTAAAACCCAGGGTCACATCTTCAAAGGTCACTGGTTCCTAAAACCCACAGGTGTGTGTTCAGCCAGGGCCTGTTCACCCATGCTGACAGGAAGGGGAGGCTGACTGAGCACATGTAGGCACAACAAGGTGACCTGAGCATTCCAGGTGTGTCTCATCATGAGTTCCTGCATTTGTCTAAAACAGCAAGCCCAAGCTTGACCCTATCAGGTCACAGCAAGGAAGACAACCCATGAGGCTGGAGAAGATTTTTCATTCTCTGAAAACCTCTCCATTTTTTATTGACCTGGGGATTCCAACATTTGTATCAGTGTGTATACCTCCTGCTAGCAGATTGTGTGAGCTGAATCATCAAACCCCAGCCTTCAGCCCCCACCCACTGCCCATACTGCTTCTACTTCCTTCACCTGTCAAGGATTCATCCTCAGCTCTCTTCTCTCAGGGACTAAGCTCTAATGCCAAAGTACTGTTTAAATATAAGCCTGATCCCTGTTTAGACCTGACAATGCATACCCCCACGCCACCTCCAGTTTAAACGGTAAATTAGTATCCCCCATACTTGGACCTCTATTCTAACCACTCCCTTGGAAAGTAACTTGCTATCTCTCCACTCACGAGGGTCTCTTCTTCCCATCCACTCCCCCTCCCCTTCCCGAGATGCTACGGGGCCCGGGGGCATCTCAGGGAAGGTGGTGTCCCACCATCATCCCGCCACCCCCGCTCCCAAATCCAGGGGTAGACTCAGAAACTCAGAAAGAAGCCTCTACTCACACGGAACCAGGCCGTCGGAAGCCCGGTGGCCATACCTTCCTCTTCCTCAACGTGTCTCGTGGGAGTGGGCAGAGTCCTGAGAAGGTCGAATTTGGGAGGTGGGAGGGGCGTGAGTGCTACGCCAAGGCCCCCCGCCCCCCTCGGCCCAATCAACGGGAAATGACAAGTCCATTCCCCACCTCGGAAGACGCCCTAAAGGAATGTCTCCACCTGCTCTTGAACACGCAAAGGGACGGTTTCCCACCTTCCTCACCGAGAGGGAGTTGCCCCCCGCCCCGTCTGCCCGCAAGCGCCGGGAGGGGGTGGCCCCGCCCCGCGTCCTCTGGGCCCCGAGTCCCCGACTCCCACTGCCCCTAAAGGCCACACGGCGGAAGGACGGCAGGCGAGGGTGCCTCTGGGCTGCTACGCTTGGTGTGGTAGGGGCCGCGGCTGGGCGCTCCCCGCGGAGTGGCCCTAGAACTGAGCCCCCGACGGGCGCAAGTTTCCCGCCGCACTCACCCCGCGCGCGGCGCACAATGGCGCCCGTCGGCCCGCGGCGAAGTGCGTCAGCGCGCCGGCCTGGACTACAACTCCCAGGCATCCCCGCGGCGCGGTGCGCCCCACCTCGCGGGCGGCGGCCAGCTTGCCCGGCCAACTCGGGGCGACAGGCGAAGCCCAGGCGGCGGAGAGCGCCCTCGGCGGTCTCGCCGGGCAGGAGGAGGCCTTGGGAGGGGCAAGTCAGGCCGCTGGCCCCCAGCACCTGGGTGGGCGACGACGCAGGCCTGGAGGGATCCACGCCCTGCCACGAGGGCTGCAACGCATGGGACCGGCCGGAAGTGGAGAAAGAGAAGCTTGGGAGGGGCAGGGCCGGAAGTGCTGAGGGGCGGGGCGAGCTTCTGCTCACACCCAACATAGGGGGAGGCGGGGCGGGCCGGAAGTGCGGAGGGGCGGGGCTAAAGTCCTGCCAAGTTCTGGGAAGAGGGCGGTGCTAAGAGTGCGTCCACGTCTAATGGAGAGGAAAAAGGGGCGGATTGGGAGGGTGGGAAATGTTCTGGAGGCGGGACTGAAATCTGCCAGAGGTCCTGGGAGGAAAAGAGGGACGGGCGTGGCCCAAAGTGTGCAGGGGGTGAGACTAAATGTCCTCCAGGCCCAGGGAGGGGAGTGGGGGTCAGGACTGTCTACTCAAGTTGTGCGAAGGGCAGCGTTAAGTGGACCCAAGGCACAGGGATGGGGGTGTGGCTGTTGTCTACGGCAAACCAGAGCTAGACGGAAGTTAAAGCGGTGAAAGTAGATTTTATTCAATAAACTATTGCAACCGAGGAAGGGAGACTCCAGTGTAGAACTGAGATCAGTTCTGAATACAACCAGAATAAGAGGGGATTTATGGCCTAGGATTGGCGGTGTGGGATACTGGTGGATAGAAAATGAAGAAAAGGAGACATCAAGTCTGGGGGGATTCTGGCTGAACCAAGATAATAGGCTTTTTTACTGAAGGCAGGCCCAGGTGATGGGATATCACCTGGGATAGAGAGTGGAGATGAGAAGTTTGATCAGATATCCAGATGCTTTATCAAGGAATTCTTGATAAACTGACTTAGGATTCTTGCTAAAATGGGATTCTACGAGAAAGTACACGTATGGGGCTTACTGGGGAGAAGGTTCAGGGTAGCCTGTCTGATGTTTGGTTAAGCAAAGAATCAGGGAGTTGGAGTGGGCGGGACAGGGTTCTCGGCCCTGTGTCCTCTTCTGTGAGCGAGATGCCCATAGCTAGGAAATGGGAGAAGTCTTTCGCTGCCCAGGACCTGGTGTGTGCTCTTCTTCCTTGAACCCAGCCCACTCTCATCTTTCTTGGGAGCTCAGGACAAATTATTGTCATGTCTTCCTCAGAGTCCAGTATCTGGTGTCCTTTCACCTTCCTTAGGTCCCAGGTCCCAGGGCCCAGGCTCTGATGTCCTCTCTCCTCCTCGGTGCTTGGGGCTCTCTTATCCTACTCTGACCCAGGGCGCAGTGTACTCTTTCTCCCCTTCCTTGGGGTTTCCTAGCAGGTTTCAGCAGCCCTGTTCCTTTGCTTGGATCATCCTGTCCACTGCATGCTAAACTTGTTCCAGGAGTTGTTAATTTCTATGGCCACTGTGGAGAATATCCACGTGCAGGGTGCACATTGTTCATCTTATTTGTTGCAGTTAAGACAGTATATCTGTTGACTTTTGCATAATATTATTATTTAGAGGCTATGCAGATGTCTTTACTTCTAACAGCACTTCCCTGGATTTTACTTGGCTGTTGATAAAACAACATCCCATTCATTAAATAATTTAGGCCTCTTTTCCATACTTTGACTTAAAAAAAATTGATGTTCTATAGCCCTAGGTAGTGGGACTGGGCAATTAATTAGCCATATTATTGTTTTGTTTTGGATGTGACCGAGATGCTTCCAGTGATTCACCATCAAGTTTGATGGGGGCCTTAACATCTTAAGAAAGAAAGCCTTCTTGGAAGTTCAGTTTTTTCTGTTTGTGTGGTATAGAATAAAAACATGATTTTAGGTTAAAAAGTGTTTTTAAATAAGTATAGTATTTGAGATTGATTTCATGAAACCCACTTGAATACAACTTTTAATAATAAATTGCATGTTCTTTTTTCATTTAGCAAATTAAGCACACTATTTAATTTACTGTAATTGATTACATTTAAAAAATTTCTGAACAGATGTTAACTATTATGCATGTAAAACGTCAAAAATGTTATGCATCCTGTTTGCATACAGGACCCTAATCCTTTGTTCTAAGCCTTCAGGGCCAGAAGTATTTTAGAACTCATAAGCATTTGGATTTTAGCAGTATAGTAAGGTGCATACACTGCGCAATATGTAACATCCCAACAGGTCTGGGGCAGCGTCTGGGTATATCTTTATCAAAATATATGAGGAGTCCCACTAAGTTAAGAGAGAAACAAAGTGTAAATAGCCGTGTTAGTTCAGGTAAATTTTGCAGATACATAATAGGGGGAAGAAGCTTTTCATCAGAAAACGTTTTAGAATTTAGAATTGCAGAAAAGGCATTGTGGATCATTTATGAAAATTGCTGGATTAGCAGTAATAATTGTTTCATTCAATTGCAAAGTTTAATTTGCCCTTTTCCTCTCTTAGTATTGTCTGAAAAACATGTTTATTGAGATACTGAATTGTTGAAATGTGTTAACATTCTTTCATATGCTTTTTAAAATCAGTAGTCCACTATTGGTTTAATTTAAACAATATATGACTAAGAATAAGAGATATAAAACTATATATTGACCAAATCACTATGGTAGCTGGTGGCATTCAATCGACTGAATCATGGACCTACAGTTTGATCTCCATTCACCGTTATTATTTCATCACACATAGCATCTCAAAGTGTTCCATGTGAAGGGGAACACTTTAGAAGTCATTTAAAAAACAAGAAAACGAAGAAAGATGTATATTTTTGTCTTTAAAACATGAGCCTCTAGGACACTTCTCAACTCCTCAGAGCTTAAGAACTTCAGGTTAGAGAAGGAGGAATAAATGAATCAGCATTTTACCTGTAAATTATTAGTATCATAACCATTTCCTGAAAATAGGCTTTGGGGTCTATTTATTACTGCTACACATTTGTTCTTCGCCTGTTCTCCCACACGTCAAGAATAAGTTCAAAATCACGATAATCCAGACAGGATGTAGCACATGGGGGAAAGGTGAAGAGCCTGAGCTCTGAGCAGAGATAGACCACATACAGCTTCCAGACAGTGATCTGTTTCAAGAAGGAGTGTAGGAAGTCCACAGAATACTGGACAAACCAGTAAGTTGACTTTGGAATAATCCAGTTCAAAGCTTTGTACCCTGTATCCTATAGGGTGTGTTTAGCTGTAAATAACTGAAAATCCAACTACCATAAATAAACACCATTTCCTCACTGAAATGAATGTCTACAAGTAGGAGGTTCCTGGTACTGGTTAAGCTGCCACCAGTGTCATCCAGGACGAGGCTCCTACTTTCCCTCTTGGTATCATCAAGTGTAGGAGTGTCTCATCCTTTGGCCACTAGGATGTAGACAAGGGATAAGCCAGCAACCTGCTTACTGCTGGTCCTGAATACAACCCCTTTCAATATTTCTCTCTGCCTTAGGAAATTGACCTTTTCCTCTCTGATGAAAATTGACCCCCATCTTTCTCCATTCTCTTGTTTATTCACTCCTCTGTTCGATAACCATGGATTGATATACACATCCAGTGCAGAAGGATATCTGCTTTCAGCAACCTGAAGTTTAAGGTTTCTGTATGTCCTTGTTACCACAAAAAAGATAGGAAACAGACGTAAGAGCTGTAACTATTAGAAAAGAAAACATAAAAATGCTTCTATTAATAGATAACATTACGGACTTCCCTGGTGGTCCAGTGGGTAAGACACCCCACCCCCAGTGCGGGGGGCCCAGGTTCGATCCCTGGTCAGTGAACTAGATCCTGCATGCATGCTGCAACTAAGAGCCCACATGCCACAACAAAGCTCCCGCATGCCACAACTAAGAACCAGCGCAGCCTAAATAAATAAATAAATAAATATTAAAATATATATATATATAACGTTAGAATACTTTAAAAATCCAATTGGAAATTTTAAAAATCCATAAGATTGTAATAAACCAGACAATAAGAAATAAAGATAGGGCTTCCCTGGTGGCGCAGTGGTTGAGAGTCCGCCTGCCGATGCAGGGGACACGGGTTCGTGTCCCGGTCTGGGAAGGTCCCACATGCCGCGGAGCGGCTGGGCCTGTGAGCGACGGCCACTGAGCCTGCGCGTCTGGAGCCTGTGCTCCGCAACGGGAGAGGCCACAACAGTGAGAGGCCCGCGTGACGCAAAAAAAAAAAAAAAAAAAAAAAGATACATGAATCAACACACAGGTACACACAAAATCTGTATAACCTTAACAAGTATATTGAAAAGGAGATTCAGAGTAGAAGCATAAAGACGTAATTGTCTGGGATTAATTTGTTGGGAAATGCAGGGAACCTACAGGAAGATAAGTTTCTGGAAAGAATTACAAGTAAAATTGCATAGATGAAGATGAGTATTATGTTCCAGGTTGGGAAGGCCAACTATAAATCCCAAATCATTAGGCTCAGTACAACAGCAAACGGGATTGCGGGACTACAGTGGGCTCTTTGGGAGCCTGGCCCTTGACTTTGCTTGTACTTCCTTCCCCTTTAAAATGTGAGGGAAGGAGCTGACTGCCATCTTCACAAGAACAATCAAGTTGCATTCAAACTCATCTTAAGGAGAAATGCCCTCAGAAAGTACTAGTTCAAAAAAATTCTTTTTCTTTCCAATAAATTTAGACTTCAAAGCCATCAATAGCATGCAGTAATAATCATAGAATTGTGTGTGTGTGTGTGTGTGTGTGGTGGCAGGGCATTCATCTTGTTCAACAAGTTGGCACATTTTTTTTTAATGGAGGTTTGGTTTTCTTCAAGCACCTTTTTGTTTTTTCCCTACCCAGAGAGGACTCAGGTCACCCACTATGAAGACTGAGGGGGAGAGTGTACCCATGTCTGCAAGTGTAATTTGATGAATCCACCATATGCCCTTGGTCCTGTGTGTTTTCACATCATATCCTTGGAACTCTGGAATGTTTCTTTGCCTCCTCTGTAGCCCCTTGGCAGTGCCTCTCAGGCTGCAGCTGGCCCTTCTTGCTCACCACAGTGGGTCTCTGCTCCTTGTGGGGTGTCCACCTCCCGAGGAGTGACTCTAAGTCAGGTAAGCAAGCGTCAGCCTGAGCCTGCAGAGCCTTATTACCTGTGATGGCTGCTCCTAGGAGTCCCTGACTTGTGTCTCAGCATGATTAAACAAGAGACTTGAGAGCAGAAGCTGGTTGGGAGCAAGAAAGGTTATCATGTCAGATTTTTGGGGGCCATGAGTAACAGAATGTGCCACCATGCACTATCTCGTTGCGTGAAATCCAGAGCAAGAGCTTCCAGGGATGGTTTCAGGTTTCTGCATCCTCTGCTCAGCTCTCCTCAGTGTATTGTCTTGCTTAATCCCAAGGCTCGTGTCCTCATGGCCTCAAGGAGGTTGTCACAGTTTCATGCATCACATGAAGCCATACAACCTTTGGCTGAAGATATAGCCATCAGGGAGTGTGTTTGTTTCCTTTGCCACTGTAACAAATTACCACAAACTTTGTGGCTTAAAACAGCACGAATTTATCATCTCAGTTCTGAAGGTCAGAAGTCCAACACGGGTCTTTCTGGGCGAAAATCAACATATTGGCAGGGCTGCCTTCCTTCTAGAGGCTCTAGGGGAGAATCAATTTCCTTGCCTTTTCCAGCTTCTAGAGACGTCCTGCACTCCTTGGATCGTGGCCTCTCTCTCCATCACAAGAGCCAGCAGTGTAGCATCTATAAGTCTCTCTCTGGCTCTGACCTCTGTTTCCTCATCACATTGCCTTCTCTGATTCTGACTTCTCCTGCCTCTTCTTAAAACAAGGACAATTGTGATTACATTGGGCCCAGGATAATCTCATCTCAAGATCCTTAACTTAATTGCATCTGCGAAGCCCCTTTTGCCCTGTGAGATGACATAGTCACTGGTTCCAGGCATTAGGATGTGGGCAGCTTTGGGGAGCCATTACTTTGCCTACCTCAACAAAGGAATACATTCTCTTCAGAAGCACTCTTTCTTGTAGACTTCCTCAGGCCCCGTTGGCTCAGGTTGACACAAGTGTCCGTGTCCTGGCTGTGACAAAAGCTGGAAAAGGGTGGCTCGCATTTTGGCATCTGTAGGTGACCCCTCCACAGTGGCTGGCACAAAAGCCGGCGTGGGTGAAGCCTCTCTTCAAGTTGAGTTCTAAGGACATATGCCCCATCTGAGAGCAGGTGGTGCTCGTAGTTTCTGGACTTGCTACCAGCAAAGATCTGGAACTGAACAAAGTCTCAACATCCAGGGAGCGGCAAGGAGATGGGGATCTTGGTGGAGGATTGGATGGTAGTGCTGGAAAGGAACGGTGGTATTCCATGGAGTATCAGGGAAGAGCAGGAGCTCTCCCTCGGGTTTAGGAGGAAAACCAGATTTTCAAAGGATTCTCATAAAGGGAGAGGGAGAGGAAGGTCTTCAGAGTTCATGTGTGGGACATTTCCCTTCATCCCTTCCCCAGAACCATACACCCTTTTGAGCAGCTATGAGTGAGGTTGCTCCCAGTCCCAGTATCACCCTTGGAGTATGGACACGTCACGAGGCTGTGGTATGTCTTTTTAAAAATAAACATTTTGGGCTTCCCTGGTGGTGCAGTTGTTGAGAGTCCGCCTGCCGATGCAGGGGACGCGGGTTCGTGCACCGATCTGGGAGGATCCCACATGCCGCGGAGCGGCTGCGCCTGTGAGGCATGGCCGCTGAGCCTGCGCGTCCGGAGCCTGTGCTCCGCAACGGGAGAGGCCACAACAGTGAGAGGCCCGCGTACCGCAAAAATAAATAAATAAAAAAAAATAAAAATAAACATTTTATTTTTTTTCCTTCCAGTTTTATTGAGATATAATTGACATCCAGCACTGTATAAGGTTAAGGCGTACAACATAATGACTTAACTTACATGCATTGTGAAATGATTATCACAATAAGTTTAGTGAACTTCGATCGTCTCACATTGATACAAAATTAAATAAACAGAAAAACTTTTTTACTTGTGATGAGAACTCAGGATGTATGCTCTTAACATCTTTCTTATACAGCGTACAGCAGCATTACGTATGTTTATCATGTTGTACCACCTGACTGCCTTCATCCGATTCCCCTCCCCCCACCCCCTCCCCCCCCTGGTAACCACAAATCTGATCTTGTTTTCTATAAGTTTATACGGTTGTTTACTTTGAAGTATAATTGACCTACGATACAATACTATGTTAGTTCCTGATACACAACATAGTGATTTGATATATCTATATGTTTGAAAACGATCACCATGGTAAGTCTAGTTACCATCTGTCACCATACAAAGATATTACATAATTATTGACTATATTCTCCACACTGTACATTTTATACCTATGATTCATTTATTTGGCAACTGGAAGTTTGTACCTCTTAATACCTCTCACCTATTTCTCTCCTCCTCCCACCCTTCTCCCCTTTGGCAATCACCTGTTCTCTGAATCTGTGACTCTTTCTGTTTTGTTATGTTTGTTCTTTTTTGTTGTTGTTTTTTAGATTCCAAATATAAGTGAAATCATGCTGTATTTGTCTTTCTCTGTCTGACTTATTTCACTTAGCATAATACCTCTAGGTCCATCCATGTTGTTGCAAATGGCAAGATTTCATTCTTTCATGGCTGAGTAATATTTCACTGTGTATATATACCACATCTTCTTTATCCACTGACCTACTGATGGGCACTAGTTTTTCTTCCATATCTTGTCTATTGTAAATAATGCTGCAGTGAACACGGGTGCGTATATCTTTTTAAATTAGTGTTTTTATTTTCTTTGTATAAATACGTAGGAGTAGAATTGCTAGATAATATGGTAGTTCGATTTAATTTTTTTCTTTTTTTTTTTGGTAGTGCTGCGTGGCTTGTGGGATATTAGTTCTCTGACCAGGGATTGAACCTGGGTCACAGCAGTGAAAGTGAGAAGTCCTAACCACTGGACTGCCAGGGAATTCCCTGATTTAATTTTTTGAGGCACCTCCATACTGTTTTCCACAGTGCCTGCATCAATTTACATTCCCATCAACAGTGGCTAAGGGTTCCCTTTTCTCCACATCCTTGCCAACACTTGTTATTTGTTGTCTTTTTGATAATAGTCATTCTGACAGGTGTGGGGTGATATCTCATTGTGGTTTTGAATGTGATGTTGAGCATCTTTTCATGTGCCTGTTGACCATCTGTATGTCTCCTTTGAAAAAACGTCTATTCAGATCCTGTGCCCTTTTAAAAATTGGTGTTTTTTTTTTTGATGTTGAGCTCTATGAGATTTTTTAATATTTTGAATATTAATCCCTTATCATATATATCACTTATAAATATCTTCTCCCATTCAGTTGGCTGGCAACCTTTTCATTTTGTTGATAGTTTCCTTTGCTGTGCAAAAGCTTTTTAGTTTGACATAGTCCCATTTGTTTATTTTTGCTTTTGTTTCCCTTGCCTGAGGAGACATAGCAAAAAAAAAAAAAATTACTAAGACTATTGTCAGAATGTGTACTGCTTTTGGTTTTTTCTATAAGTTTTATGGTTTCAGGTCTTATGTTTAAGTCTTTAATCCATTATGAATATATTTTTGTGCATGGTGTGAGAAAGTAGTCCAGTTTGATTCTTTTGTATGTAGCTGTCCAGTTTTCCCAACACGATTCATTGAAGAGGCCATCTTTTTCCCCATTGTATATACTTGCCTCCCTTGTTGTAGATTAATTGCCCATAGAAGTGTGGGTTCATTTCTGGTCTTTCTATTCTATTCCATTGATCTATATGTCTGTTTTTGTGCCTGTACCATACTGTTTTGATTATTGTAGCTTTGCAGTATAGTTTAAAATTAGGGAGCATGCTACCTCCAGATTTATTCTTCTTTCTCAAGACTGTTTTGGCTATATGGGGTCTTTTGTGTTTCCATACATATTTTAGAATTATTTGTTCTAGTTCTGTAAAAAATGACATTGGTATTTTGATAGGGATCACATTGAATCTGTAGATTACCTTGAGTAATATGGTCATTTTTTTAAAATGAATTTATTTATTTATTTTTGGCTGTGTTGGGTCTTCGTTTCTGTGCGAGGGTTTTCTCTAGTTGTGGTGAGCGGGGGCCACTCTTCATCACGGTGCGTGGGCCTCTCACTGTCGCAGCCTTCTCTTGTTGTGGAGCACAGGCTCCAGACGCACAGGCTTAGTAGCTGTGGTGCACGGGCTTAGTTGCTCCGCAGCATGTGGGATTTTCCCAGACCAGGGCTCGAACTCGTGTCCCCTGCATCGGCAGGCGGACTCTCAACCACTGCGCCACCAGGGAAGCCCAATATGGTCATTTTAACAATATAAATTCTTCCAATTCATGAGCACAGTATATCTTTCCATCTGTTTGTGTCATCTTCAGTTTCTTTCATCAATGTCTTATAGTTTTCCCAGTATGGTCTTTTACCTCCTTAGTTAGATTTATTCCTAGTTATTTTATTCTTTTTGATTCAGTTGTAAATGGGATTATTTTCTTAATTTATCTTTCTGATAGCTCATTGTTAGTGTATAGAAACTCAACAGATTTCTGTATATTAATTTTGTATCCTGCAACTTTACAGAATTCACTGATGAGTTCTCATAGTTCTGTGTGTGGTATGTCTTTTTAGTCCTGCCTGAATACTGACTATGCTCCTAGAAACATGAAGATGCAGGCAACTCTTTATGATACCTCTCTTAAAGTTAGTAGTGGAATGCCACTTGTGAAACATTTGTGAGTTTTTATAAAAGTCTGTAATTTGTTTGACGTGACAGGACTATGCAAGAAAGAAATTGTTGGCATATTTTTCAGCTCTCTTCTGTGACTACTATAAAATTGTACATATGTTGATCTCTATGATACTATAAGATAAATGATCTCTGCATGACACTTCAAATTTGGTGGTTCTCTGATTTTTATATGATGTAAAAAATATGCTGTTGTCATTGAAACATTTACATTTTATTATCTATGGCAGTCATTTCTATGAGACATTGTCCATCAGGCCTAGACCCCGAGTCCCATTAAATGACGTTCTATGGGAAATCAAGGGCATATGCAGAGCATAACTGCTCATACCTCATTATCTGTGACTGCAGCGAGTTACAAGTGCAGAGTCTTATTACATTCAGGTACCTGTTTATGGGTCAAAAATAACTTGTGGATTCTGCCTTCTTTGTGGTTTATTTCTGATATCAAATCACATGGAATTCCAACCAATAGCTTTTCCATATTATGTTCAATGGTTTCTCTAATCTATATGAATTTCCTGGTGTCAAATAATGTGAAAGCCATAGTCGAAAGCCTGCCAATATTGCCTCTCTTCAAAATGTTCTCCAGTATGAGTCCTCTTGTGTTGGATAAAGTGAGAACACCGCCTGAAGGCTCTTCCACACCATTTACATGTATAGGGTTTTCCCAGTATGAGTTCTCTGATGTAGCATCATAAGTTCTGAGCTATGTTTAAAGCTTTTCCCACAGTGAATATATCCATATGTTTCTCTCCAGTGTGTGTGCTGTGATGTTGAGTAACTGAGAAAAGCACGAAACTTTTCCCTGAATGATTACATTGTAGGCTTTCTTTCCTTTATAGATCCTTGGATGTAACATAAAGCAATCATACCTTGAAAATAAGCTCCTGAATTCACTGCAGATATGAAGTGTCTCATAAGTATAAATTCTCTCATACTGAGTAAGGGATAATTTGTGCCTATACATTCATAGAATTTTTCTCCTATATGAGTTCTAAAATGTACTGAAAGACAACCTTTCTCAGTAAAGACTCTCCCACACTCAACACATTTGTAAGATTTGTCTCCTGAGTGAATTTGCTCATCATTATAAGGGTGGAGCTCTGTTAAGACTTCTGTACACTCAACACATTGGTATCATCTCTCTTGAGTATGACTTCTCTGATGTCATTATATAGTGGAAGAAGGAAGGACTGAGTTCTAATTAACTTTTCCCCAAAATGTATTATTATTGCCGCCTCTGTCCTGAATCAGTGTTTCCTCAAGGGCCATGTGTTCCACCCCTCTTTTCTGGTTCTCCTGCTGCTTCTTTAAGTGAGCCTCACATTCCTGGTCTCTGCCAAATGTGGAGGGATGTAGTTCAGCCTTTGTGAATCTTTCTATTTTTAGGACAGCATATGATTCTAAGAGAAATGCCCTGATTTCTGGCTAACTCTTTGTTTTTGAATCCAGTTTCCAAACCTGGAAAAAATATAAACAATTATACAAATATAGACATATATGTGTGTGTGTGTATGTACATATACATATATATCACATATATATGCCTCCTTCCCACTTGCACAGGGAGGCTTTGCAAGTCACTAGCAACATGTGAGGACATGTAATCCTTCTTCAAGGAGGGCAGTGAAAAATTGGGACCAACAATTCAACTGACTGGTTTTCAGTCAATGAATATTCATTAAGTACCTAGTATGTGCCAGGTATGAATAAAGACTTAAAGAGGATAAGGAATGAGCTGGGCAGATATCTGATGGAAACGTATTCCAGGCAAGGGGGGAACAGCATGTGCAAAGGCCCTGACGTGGGAGCATATCATGCATGTGAGCACCAGGGAGAGGACGAGTGTGGCTGGAGCTGAGTAAGGCAGAGAGAAAGAAAGGTGTGGACAGTGAGCTCAGTGCTGACCTGGCTGCCTTGCAGGCTGTGGTGTGGACTTTCCCCACTGAGGGAGCTGGGAGCCCTCAAAAATTTTGAGCAAAGGAGGGAGGTGCCATGGGAAGTCTCTGGCTGCTATGGGGAAATTTAGTTGGGGAGAAGGATAGAACCAGTGGGGCTGGTGATATGATCACTGTAAGAGATGCTGGCCGTCAGGCAGGCAGTGAGAGTTGGCTGCATTCTGGGTAGGTTTGAGCATGATGCTGGCAGGACCTGCTGTCCAGTCACAGGTAGGATATGAATTAGCAGAGTCCAGACACCAAAGAAGATTTGGCCTGGGACTTCCCTGGTGGCTCAGCAGTTAAGAATCCGCCTGCCAATGCAGGGGACACAGGTTCGAGCCCTGGTCCGGGAAAATCCCACATGCCGCGGAGCAACTAATCCCGTGTGCCACAACTACTGAGGCTGCGCTCTAGAGCCCGCGAGCCACAACTACTGATCCTGTGCTCTAGAGCCCACGTGCCACAACTACTGAGCCTGCGCTCTAGAGCCCACGTGCCACAACTACTGAAGCCTGCACACGTAGAGCCCATGCTCCGTAACAAGAGAAGCCACCACAATGAGAAGCCCGTGCACCACTACAAAGAGTAGCCCCTGCTCGCCACAACTAGAAAAAGCCCGTGCACAGCAACGAAGACCCAACGCAGCCCCCGCCAATAAATAAATAAATAAATAAATAAATAAATAAATAAGTTTATTACCAAAAAATAAAAATAAAAAGATTCGGCCTTTATCAGGGAAAGAATGGAAATGCTGCTGACCAAGACAGGCAACGCTGTGAGAGGAGCTGGGATTGAGGACAGCACTGGCATTCGCTTTGGGGCGTGTAAGATGCTCATCAGGCCTTCCAGGGGAGAGTCAAGGAGGCAGGAGACTGTTTTAGTCTGGAGTACAGGGAGGGACCTGGGCTGGTATGATGTACTTGGGGATCATCAGCAATGGAAAATCTGAAAAGTGAGGCACTGACCAGAAGAGGGAGTACAGAGGAGAGCGCTCTGCAGAGCAGGGGAGTCTGATAATGGGGAACCTGGAGTGAGGAGGGGTGAGGCAGGGGCAGATCCCGACCTTCCTTCTCAAGCCTGAGGCACTTTGGCCTTCGTGGGCTCCTTCCTCCATCAAAAAATAGAAAAAAATACATTGTATAACTACATTGGTATAAAGATGAACATAAGCCAGACTGGATTACATTCATTTTTCTCCTCTAATTTTAAAAGCAATGATACCATTTTGGCAGACCCTTAAGGAATCTTAAGCACTCTGGCTTCTGTTCCTGATGGAGAAGTCTAGGAATTGAAAGAGGATCAGAGGCCACAGAAACCAAGGGGCTAGAACCTGATGGAGCTGGGGGGCAGGACTCGACCAGGCAAGGCTTTGTAACCTGAGTGAAGGATCTTTTTCTTTAAGGGCACTATGTGCACCAACAGAGGACAAGGCACCAAGGATAGACTATTGGCTGGCTGCTACCCTGACTTGCCTTCAAAGAGGTACCTGCCGTCAGCTGTGAGCTCCTTAGGAGCCCAGGTCACACTCTTTTCCCAGCAGCCTCTGGCCACCAAGCACGCAAGTCCATGGTCCACAGGCCTGGATGTTTGCACCCCACACAAGACTCCTCTCACCGGCAGTCTGCCCTGAGCTTATTGCTGGGCAGCATGGTGGTCTGACAGTGCCTCCTGGCCAATCCTGCTTTCTCCCCTTTTCACTTTTTCATTCTTTTACTAGTATTATTCCCCAATAACCTTTTGTACTTCTGACTCCATCTCAGGGTATGCTGACCCTGACTATGACACCTGGAGAAGCCAGACAGGAACATCAGAGGAAAAGGAGGCAGGGGAGCTGCTACACAGAAGTTCATACACAGTTGTGAGATAGACTCCAGCATATACATGGATAAACAATGTGAAGTGACCAGTCCCGAAAAAGATTGAGTAGCTAATGAACAGACATACAGGAAGTGTGCAGACTTGCTGGTTGTCAAGGGCCTGTAAGTTAAATCAATGCATTTCAACGTCTAGAGTGGACATTGTGGTAGGCAAAATTCTAAGACGGCACCCATGATTTTCACCTCCTGGTTTTACACCCTGATTCATTTCAGTTGTACAGCAAAGATGAAGGGATTTTGAAGATGTAATTTAGGTTTTAAATCAGTTGACCTTAACCTAATCAAAAGGGAGATTATTGGTGATAGATCAAGATGGTGGAGTAAGAGGGACGTGGATCGCACCTCCCTCCATGAACACATGAAAAATACATCTACATGTGGAACAATTCTCACTGAAAACGAACTGGAAGTTGGCAGAAGGACTCCTGTACATACAAGGCTGTAAGAGAGATCCACAAGTAATTGGGTAGGAAGGGAAGAAAAGCGACCACGTTGGGACCTGTGTCCCTGGGTGGGGACTAAGAGGAAAACCCTAATAACCCAAGTGCCTATCAGCAGATGATTGGTTTAAGAAGGTATGGGGACTTCCCTGGTGGTGCAGTGGTTAAGGCTCTGGGCTCCCAGTGCAGGGGGCCCAGGTTCGATCCCTGGTCAGGGAATTAGATCCCACGTGTATGCCAAAACTAAGAATTTGCATGCCACAACTAAGGAGCCCACCTGCCACAACTAAAGACCCAGTGCAACCAAATAAATAATAAAATAAATATTAAAAAAGATATGGTATGTATATATTACATATATACATGTGGTATGTATATATTATATATGTACACATTACACATACATATATGTGTATATATATGTAATGGAATATTACTCAGCCATAAAAAATAATGAAATATTGCCATTTGTAGCAACTTGGGTGGATCTAGAGAATATCATACTGAGTGACGTAAGTCATACAGAGAAAGACAAATATATCACTTACATGTAGAATCTAAAAAATAATACAAATGAATCTATATACAAAACAGAAACAGACTCACAGAGAAAACGAACTTATGGTTACCAAAGGGGAAAGAGAGAGAGGTAGGGATAAATTAGGAGTATGGAATTAACAGATACAAACTATGATACATAAAATAGATAAGCAGCAAGGATTACTGTAAGCACAGGGAACTATACTCAATATCTTATAATAACCTACAGTGGAAAAAGAATCTGAAAAAAAAACTGAATTACTTTGTTGTACATCTGAAACTAACACAATATTGTAAATCAACTATACTTCAATTTTAAAAAATCCACAATCACCAATACGAAAACAAAAAAGTGTATATATTGGGCGAGATTCTTTGAGAATTGTCTCCTTCACCTTAGGCTGTGTAGGAACTGTGCCTGGTACCCTAGACCTCACACACATCCTGCCTGGGCTACTCTGGGGGTTCCCCCCCCACATTCATGCTGGATAGTGTAAGTGTGGGTATTTATTATTTTTTGTACATATACTAATTATTTCTTTTTGAAATTGTTTTATTTTATACACATACATAAAACTGCGAACATTTATTTCTTTTAAAAGCACATTTTCTAACTGCTTGCTGCTAATTTTTATATACTGATTTTTCCACAACACATACATTGATTTGCATTCCTAATCGTCCATCTAAAATCCTTACCTAACTCCCATTAATTCCAAAAATGTGCAGCTTCTGTTTAGATTCCTAAGGAAATAACTATACTGTCAATGGATAATGAGTTGCCCTTATCTGAATTTTAACATATTTTTCTTAAAAAAAGTGATGATATAGAATTATTTCAGCAAACTATGCAGTACATAAAAATAAGGCTGCACAATAATGATGTCCTGGGATAAAGCGAAAATAAATGTCCGCGAATCCACATTGATATCAATAAATAACTGAGTAAGTAAATGCGGCGAAGGAACCTCTCTTCCTGACAGCACCGCTCTTAAGTCCCTGGGCTGGAGGCGAAGACTGGGCGCAGGGCGGGCGGTGGGAGCCCGGAACCCTGCGGGTGACCCCCGCCCAGGGCGAGGGGACTGGAACCGGCGCGGTGCCGAGCAGAAGCGAAAGACAGGTACTCGGGTCTCTACACCGCACGGGTCCAGCGGTGGCCGCGGAGTCTCCTGGGACGCGCACATCCGGGTCCCGGCGCGCGCACGCGCATTTGCACCGAACATGGCCGCGGCAGTCCCTGCCGCTGCCGCAGGTGCCGCCGGGCAGCCTCCGGTGAGTCCGCTGCGCCCCTCGCCCTTTCGGTGCCCCGATTTCCCCCTGAGGGCGGTGTGTGTGTCGCGGGGGGCGGTGTCCGCTGGGTCTTGGTGACGCAGGAGCGGAGCGTCTGCCGGCGGGTTTCCCGCGGGCAGTGGGCGCGTCCGACTCGCAGGGCCGGGGGTCCGCCCGAGGCGCGGCGGCCCTAGCGAGTGAGGACGCCCCCAGCCAGTGTAGACGCCCCCCTTCTGCGGTGTGGATGTCCCCCGCCGGGCGTGGACGACCCCCTTTTGCAGTGTGGACGTCCCATGCAGTTGAGGACGCCCCCGGGCGAGTGTGGACGCCCCGCTGCGGGTGTGGACGTACCTCGGCGGGTGTGGAAGCTCCCTCTTAGGGTGAGGACGCCCCAGCGATTTCCTCCGCGTTTCCCGGCGGTTCCGCGCTCGTATTGAGCTCGTCCTTCCATAGGGGCCTTTTTGCCCCTGCCTGCTGGGTGTCCTGGCTCGGCCGCTGGGGCGAGCCCCGGGTCTGCCGCCCTTCTGCTGCCGGGTAGTGGGAGGGCCCGTGTGGGCGTCGGTGGGTCTCGGGCCGAGGTGGCCGCGTTGCGCCCGCAGACGGTGCCGTTTCCCACCACTCGGCAGACCGGGAGGTGTCAAATCACCTGTTTTCTCCCCACCTAATAGCTGCAAAATCAGATCTTGCAGCACTTCTCAGTGCGGGCTGCGTTTTTCCAACTGTTGGTGGCCACTTCGCTTTCCTCTTCCTTGGTTTAGTGGGTTCGTTTCCTTAGATCTTCTTCCCCCAGTAGTTTATGATAAAAGTTTTTCTACATATAGAAAAGTTGAGACACTTGTGCGTCCTTATACCAACTCATTAACTCTTTGCAATACTTGCTGTGTGCCCTATATTTGTTCCCTTTGTCCACCCTTTTAGCCACCCACTAATCTTTTTGGGATACAGTCAAAGTAAATGGCAGATATCACTCCACTCCCCCCTCAAACACCTTACTACGCTTAACATCAATTAGAGTTCAATATTGCTTTTTAAATTTTTGAGGGAAAACTGACTTACATTGAAATGCACAGATATTCATTGTATCACTGGATGAGTTTTGGCAAATGCAGTCCAAACCTTTATCAAATTTACCATCACCCCAGAAGGATCCCTTGTCCTTTGCCAATTAAAAAAAATTGCTTGTTAGCGACTTGGGCTTGTAAAAATATGTTTTGAACACTAAGACTTTGTTATTTTGTCCACCCACAGCAAGCAACTTTTCTCCCTTCTATTGATTGTTTCTCTCCCTTAGCACCCGACTTTTTATTTTGAAGTTTTACACCTACAGAAATGTTGCAGGAATAGTTCAATAAACACTTGTAAAGCCATCCAGATTGTCAAGTTATTAATACTTTGCCTCATTAGCTTTACCCTTCTTTTCTCCCCGCCTCAAACACAGATCTTTTTCTATCTTACATACCCTCCCACAAGAAGACAAAAGGTTTATTACTCACATAATGAGACTGTCTTGGAGAGCAGGGCAGACTTCCCATGATGATCCAAAAAAGTGTGAGTGGGACTTCCCTGGTGGTCCAATGGTTAAGTCTTCTCCCTTCCACTGCAGGGGGCGTGGGTTCAATCCCTGGTCCGGGAACTAAGATCCCGAATGCCACGTGGCGCGGCCAAAAACCAAATAAACAAACAAAACTCGTGAGACAGCAGGAAAAGGAGTCTCGCTGGGCTTTTATAGTGCTTAATGGAGTTGCGATGAGGGTGGCCTTGCATTGGTTGGGGCTTGCATGGTTTGAACTTCCTGCCAACACCGAGGAGAAAACACTCAGGCTTTCCTGTTAGTTTGCCTCGTTTGCAGAAGCAGAAGGGGCAGTAGGTGGTGGTGAGGACGGGGGGCTGCCAGCTGTCGGCAGTCAGTCATCAAACATGAAGTCGGGGGCCTCCCTGGTGGCGCAGGGGTTGGGAGTCCGCCTGCCGATGCAGGGGACATGGGTTCGTGCCCCAGTCCAGGAAGATCCCATATGCCACGGAGCGGCTGGGCCCGTGAGCCATGGTCGCTGAGCCTGCGCGTCCGGAGCCTGTGCTCCGCAACGGGAGAGGCCACAACAGTGAGAGGCCCGCGTTCCGTAAAAAAAAAAAAAAAAAAAAAAAAAAATGAAGTCAGGCTGTTAACCACAATTGGTAATGAGGTGGGTAACTTTATTTGGACAGGGCTAAAGTTAGTGGCAAACAATTTATTTGTGTGAAAGAATGTATCATTTGAAGAAGTAAACATTATCATGTGTGGTCCACAGAGATGGCAAGAACCATGCAGGTGGGGTCAGGCATCTGAGGTCTGGCAGCCATTGATGTCAAACATCCAGTCATTGGGCTTAAGTGGATCCCTCTGCAGGGTCATAGAGACTGGGTATAAAGCCCTTCAGAGGTGAGTGCCTGGGAGTGGAATCCTCCACAAGCTTTATTTATCTATTTATTTATTTATTTTTATTTTTGGCTGTATTGGGTCTTCGTTGCTGCACGCAGGCTTTCTCTAGTTGTGGCGAGCGGGGGCTGCTGTTCATTTTGGTGCATGGGCTTCTCGTTGTGGTGGCTTCTCGTTGCGGAGTGTGGGCTCTAGGCGCGCGGGCTCAGTAGTTGTGGCTCGTGGGCTCAATAGTTGTGGCGCACAGGCTCAGTAGTTATGGCTTGCAGGCTTTAGAGAGCAGTCTCAGTAGTTGGCTCGCGGGCTCAGTAGTTGTGGCTCGTGGGCTCAGTAGTTGCAGCTCGCGGACTCTAGAGCATGGGCTCAGTAGTTGTGGCCCACGGGCTCAGTAGTTGTGGCCCGTGGGCTCTAGAGCGCAGGTTAAGTAGTTGTGGCGCACGGGTTTAGTTGCTCCGCGGCATGTGGGATCTTCCCGGGCCAGGGCTGGAACCCATGTCCCCTGTGTCGGCAGGCATGTGCCTAACCACTGCGCCACCAGGGAAGCCCTCTCCGCAAGCTTTAATCCCAAGATACCAGAAACATGCCAAGTGGAGCCTAGACCAGTAGTTCTGACTCCAGCAGATTCAACACCTGCTTAGTTGTTTAAATAGCTGTATCGAGGTATAATTCATATACCATATAATCCACCCTCTAAGGTATACCATTCAGTGCCTTTTAGCATGTTCACCAGGTGGTGCATCCATCACACAGATGAGTTTTAGAATATTTTCATCATCCCCCAAAAGGAAACCCCTGCCCGTCAGCACTCACTTCCCATTTCCTCCATCCTTCTTAGCCCCAGGCAATTACTAATCTACTTTCTGTCTCTGCATTTGCCTATTGTAGGCATTTCATATAAATGGCCATACAATATGTAGTCCTTTGTTTTGGTTTCTTTCACTTAAAAATGCTTTCAAGGTTCATCCATGTTACAATGTATCAGTACTTGGTTCATTTTTATGGATGAATAATAGTCCCTTGTATGAATATATTAATTTGTTTATCCATTCATCAGTTGATATCCATTTGAGTTGATTCCCTTTTGGGAGTATTACGAATAATGCTTCCATGAACATTCACAGGGGTTTTTTTGTGGAAATATGTCTTCATTTCTCCTGGATGACCTAGGAGTGGAACTGATTGTAGCCACCCTAGGGGGTGTGAAATGGTATCTCGATGTGTTTTTGATTTGCAGTTCCCTGATGGTTAATGATATTGAGCTTCTTTTCATTGTGCTTATTGGCCTTTTGTGTATCTTCTTTGGACAGTTGTCTATTCAGATCCTTTGCCCATTTATGAAATGGGTTATTGGTCTTTTAATTATTGAACTGTAAGAGTTGTTTATTTATTCTGGATACCAGTGCCTTATCAGATATATGATTTGCAAATATTTTATCCTATCTTGTGGATTGTCATTTTACTTTCTTAGTAACATTCTTTGAAGCACAAAAGGTTTTAATTTTGATTAGTCCAGTTTATCTACTGTGTCACTTGTGCTTTTGGCGTTGTATTCAGGTTTCTGAAGAATTATGCCTATGTTTTTCATTTAAGAGTTTTATAGCTTTAGCTTGTATATTTAAGCTTGTGATGCATTTTGAGTTATTTTTTGTGTAATGCTCAGTCTTTTTTTTTTTAAAGGTGGATTATCTGAAGCCATTCTGTCTCTGCTCTTTCCACAGGAGGAATTCTACTTTTTAAAAAAAGTTATTTATTTTATTTTATTTATTTTTGTCTGTGTTGGGTCTTTGTTGCTGTGCACGGGCCTTCTCTAGTTGTGGTGAGCAGGGGCTACTCTTCGTTGCAGTGCATGGGCTTCTCACTGCGGTGGCTTCTCTTGTTATGGAGCACAGGCTCTAGGCGCGCGGGTTTCAGTAGTTGTGGCTCGCGGGCTCTAGAGTGCAGGCTCAGTAGTTGTGGCTCGCAAGCTTAGTTGCTCTGCGGCATGTGGGATCTTCCCGGACCGGGGCTGGAACCTCTGTCCCCTGCATTGGCAGGCAGATTCTTAACCATTGTGCCAACAGGGAAGCCCAATGCTCAGTCTTTATGATCAATGGTAGCAGTATGCCTTTTACTGTCCTGAAAAGAATTTTATAGATAATATTAAATATCCATATAACTTTAAAAATTAAATGTAAAGAATCAATAAAAGGAAAGGCATTTGCATTAAAAAATATTTCTCTATTTAAATGTTTGGCACAGCTACCTTGAAAACATAAGAAGCAGTCTGCTGCTGCAGATTGTAGGTTTGGATTAAGAGAAATAGGACAGTCAGAATTCATTGTCTTCAGTGCAGTTGAATGAGGTGAGGCATGGCTGGATGCTGCTGGAACAGTGAGTGTTGTGGGTGGATCCAGACCAGGTGTATTAAATAGGAATGGAAGAAAGTACCTTGGTGGAAGCAGGTTCTAAGCACTTAACGCAGTTAAGGCAACCCAGGCTGCCTGGATGATCTGGGGTGACAGGTGAAGGGTCAGTCACCCCCTCTGCTATGACCTGGAACAACATCAGGACACTATCACAGAAAACACTTCTCCAAACAGACCTGAAGTCTCAGCATGTGCTGGGGCAACATTCAGTGTATAGAAAGCCTTAGAGACCACCTTCTTTGGCGGCCATGGGGAAGAGAAGGACAGGCTGGGGGAAATGAGTCATACCGGGGCTCCAGAGAAGTGGTATTGTGAATATCTGAGGTCAGAGGATGAGTGGGGTGTGGGGGGGAATAGAGACGCCCCCCCACCAAATTTGTGAACAGCATCAAGGTGAAGTTTTTACAACATAGTTTTGGTATCATTGTACTGCCAGAAATAGCTACACAGATATGTATGAGGGCAATAATACAAGATTTTTAAAACAACCTTAATTAATGAAATTCAGTGTAGTTCCTGCATTAAATACCCTAATTTAATACTCTTTCCCTGAAGTCTGTCCTAATGTCCTCCTGTATGCTTGTGATTGTTTGTTCTTCTTGCAGTAACCGCTATGGCACTCAGGCCCTCATTGATTGAGCGTAGAGTCGGAATGGCCAGTTTTGGTCAAGGAGAGAGATGCAAAATAGGGAATGAGTTCATAAATTCAGGGCTGTATCTGGATTTCCATTCAACTTCCTTCCCCTAAATGAAGGCACCTTTTCCCTGATGTCTTGTAACACATGTAGTATTGTTCCATAGTTCAATACCCCAGGTTAATACCTGCAGGGACTTTGGTCCACAGGTTGGTCAAACATCACGTGGAGCAGTCCCAAGTGTGTTAGCAAATACGCATCCCTGGTCCAGGCCCATCAGATGCTAGTAGTTCCCCCTGCTTCCATCTTTGTGACAACCTGACACCTCCACAGATTTCTGGATGCCCCCAGGGGAAATACCGCCAAGGTCAAGCGCTGCAGGTCAGCCTAGGTGAAACTTGTCCCCTTATAGGTGTAAGTTTACTTATCACAGCTTTATTGAGATATAATTCATATGTGATTCATTCATTCAAAGTGCACAACTCGGTGGTTTTTAGTATATGCACAAAGTTGTGCAGCCATCACCACTATATATTTCCAAAACGTTTTCATCAATCCAAGAAGAAACCCCATACCAATTAGGAGTCACTCCACATACTGCCTTCTCCCAGCTCCTGGCAACCACTAATTGACTTTCAGTGTGTATGGAATTGCCTCTTCCGGATGTTTCACTTAAGTGTGATCATACAATATGGAGTCTTTTGTGTCTGAGTTCTTTTACTGCGTATAATGTTTTTAGGATTCATCTGTGTTATTGAAGCATTTATCAGTATTTCACTCCTTCTTAAGCCTGAAGAATATTCCATTGTGTGTATTTCGACACTTTGTTTATCCATTCATTGGTTGGTAGACATTTATTTGGGTTGTTTCCGCTTTTGTTTATCATGAATAGTGCTGTTATGTACTCATAGTTCATGGAGAAGTTTATGTGTAGACATATGTTTACATTTTTCTTGAGTAGATACCTAGGAGTGGAATTGCAGGGTCATATGATAACTCTGTTTAACTTTTTGAGAAACTGTCAGACTGTTTTCCAAAGCAGCTGCACCATTTTATTTATTTATTTATTTTTTGGCTACCTTAGGTCTGTTGCTGCTCGCGGGCTTTCTCTAGTTGTGGCGAGCAGGGGCTAGAGCACAGGCTCTAGGTGCGCGGGCTTCAGTAGTTACGGCACATGGACTTGGTTGCTCCATGGCATGTGGGATTTTCCCGGACCAGGGATCAAACCCGTGTCCCCTGCATTGGCAGGTGAATTCTTAACCACTGCGCCACCAGGGAGGTCCCAGCTGTACCATTTTACATTCCCCCCAACAGTGTGTGAGGGTTTCAGTTTCTCCACATGCTCACAACACTTGTTATTGTCTTTTTTTTTTTTTTTTTTTTTTTTGCCGTGCTGTGTGGCTTGACCTCGACCATGGATTGAATCCAGGCCTATGGCAGTGAAAGCCTGGGGGTTTTTTTTTTTTGTTTTTTTGTTTTTTTTTTGCGATACGCGGGCCTCTCACTGTTGTGGCCTCTCCTGTTGCAGAGCACAGGCTCCGGACATGCAGGCTCAGCGGCCATGGCTCACGGGTCTAGCCGCTCAGCGGCATGTGGGATCTTCCCGGACCGGGGCACGAACCCATGTCCCCTGCATCAGCAGGCGGACTCTCAACCACCGTGCCACCAGGGAAGCCCCTAAGCCTGGGTTTTGATTAGCATTTCCCTAATAACTAATGATGTTGATCATCTTTTCACATGCTTATTGGCCATCTGTATGTCTTCTTTGGAGAAATGTTTATTCAGATCCTTTGCCTATTTTTAAAATTTGGGTTGTTCTGTAATTATTGGGCTATAAGAGTTTTTTATATCTTCTGCAAGTCCTTTATCAGATATGTGCTTTGTAAATATTTTCTCCTGTTTGGTAGGCTGTCTTTTCACTTTCTTAGTGGTATGTAAGTCTTATTTCAATAAAGGAAGTATCTATTATAGATGAAATGGACATTCCCTTTGCTCCTCTAGGGCTGTTCCCTTCCACACTCCCAAGACAGTCATGATCACAGCTTTGGTAGATGTGTTGCCAGGGCATTTTAATATTTTTACTTCGAGAATACTTTGTGTGTCTAAAAATTTTCACTAAGTGGTATCATCCTATATATGTCTGACTTACCTCATTTCTTTTAAGTGCACACATACATCCTCCCCTTACAGACTTGTAGGGAGGTGCTCTCCATCTCTTGTTTCCACAGGACAACTGTAGGCCACCCAGGCCCCAGTCTACTCAGAAGGCTCAGTAGAGGAAACATGCAGCATGGTAATAAGGCAGCCTCAGGAGGTCTGAAAAGCAGGAGCAGCCAGGAGTGACAGCTGGGGATATGGTCCTCCTGGCCAGCTGGTCCCTCCGCATCACTATTGAATGCTGTGGACCTAGCAGGCATCTGGGGTCTTGGCCTTGGCTTCAGACCGAACAATTCTCATGTTTCCTCATGTGTGATGTTTACCTTAATTCCCTGTGTCCATAGTTGAAAAGAATTTTCATCATGAGTTGGAGCTTTCCTTAAAATACCTTATCAGTTTATTGACGTAGGGTAAAGGGGTCTACTTTAATCTGAGAGCATTTTGATCAAGAGTCTGGGTGAGATTTGTTCAAATTACTTTCTGAATTTATTGAGATAGGATGTAGGGGGCTGTCTTCTACTTTAATCTGAAAATGTCGGGAATCGTATCAGTAGGTGTTCTAATGTTTCATAGGCCTTCTTTTGTAGGATAAATCTAATGTTGCCATTTTGATAACTTTCTTCTGTTTCTTAATTAAATCCCCTTTTTATGACGAATATCACCTATGTGTGCCTTCTTGTTCTTTATTTTATGATTACTCTTGCCAAAGGTAATTTCATTAGTCTTTTCAAATAACAGACTTTTGGTTTTCTTCATGTTCTTGGCCGTTTCCTTGTTTTTGGTTTCTGTAATTTTTGATCTTACCTTTATTATCACCTTCCTTTCACCTCCTGTTGGTTTTCTCTGTGGCTCTTTCCCTTACTTCTTAAGTCGAACAGTGATCTCACTAACTTTCAGTCTTCTCTTTAAAATACAAGCATTAGGGACTTCCCTGGCAGTCCAGTGGTTAGGACCCTGCGCTTTCACTGCTGAGGGCGCAGGTTCAATCCCTGGTTGGGGAACTAAGGTCCCGCAAGCCGCATGGCATGGCCACAAAAAACAAAACCGAAACCAAAACAAAACAAAAACAAAAAACAATAACAAAAAAACCCAAACCAAAAAAAAGCCCCATGCATTAAAGACCAACGTCTTTCACCTAGGAACTTCTTTAGCAGCATCCTCCTTTGCTGCATGTTTTGAGATGTGCCATCAACAACAGTTGTTCAGTTCTCCGTGTTTTCTAAGTAGATGCTTTCTGATTTGCATCAAGATTTCTCTGTGAACTACTAAGAAACAGGTTTTCATTTTTCCAAATAAATAGGGTTTTTTTTTTAAAAAAAACTTACTATTATTTTTTGTATTTGGCGTTCTTTCTGTTACTGGTTTTTAACTTGACCACATTTGTAGTCAAGAGACTGTGGTCTGGTCTTCGTTGAACTTATTCTTTGGCCTGGTTTATGACCAGTGTTAGCAAATGTTCCACTTGTGCTTGGAAAGCCTTTGGCTCTAATTGTTGGTAGTGGGTCTTCATTCAGCCTGTGACCAGGCTGGCTAATTATATTCTCTTATGCTTGTCTCTATTCAGTCTTTCTGCATTTCCATTTCTGAAAGAGGTTCATAAACCCTCCCAGTATGGTTGGATTTGCTGACTTTGCTCTGTGTTTGGAGGCATGCTGTTAATGTAGACATCTTTGCCATTGTTATATTGCCCTGTTATCATCCTTGAAGTTTATTGTTGGTTAGCAAAGCACCATTCAATCTTTGTTTGGTTAGCATTTGTCTGTCCTGTCTTCTGTGTCCTTTTGCTTTTGGTGTCTGTTACAAACACATTTTTTAATACAGTCTGACACAGTGTTTATCTTGCCAAAAGATAAAGATAAAGATCAAAGCCACTTACATTTATTGTTATTGGTGATGTCCTATTTTATACTTTCTATCTTAACCTGTCCTTTTTGAGCTTTCCCCCTTAGCACCTTCTTCTGGATTGATCTTTTTTCCTTTTCTTTATTATTCTTTTCTCCTGTAACAGGGTTTTTCCACTTCAGCACTATTTACATTTGAGTTTTGAGGCTGGTCATTCTATGTGTGAGAGGCTGTCTTGCGTTTTTTTTTTTTTTTTTTTTTTTTTTTTTTAGCATGTCTCATTCAGACACAGCATTTTTTAAATTTATTTATTTATTTATTTGGCTGTGTTGGGTCTTCATTTCTGTGCGAGGGCTTTCTCTAGTTGCGGCGAGTGGGGGCCACTCTTCATCGCGGAGCGCGGGCCTCTCACTGTCGTGGCCCCTCTTGTTGCGGAGCACAGGCTCCAGACGCGCAGGCTCAGTAGCTGTGGCTCACGGGCCCAGTTGCTCCGTGGCATGTGGGATCTTCCCAGATCAGGGCTCGAACCCGTGTCCCCTGCATCGGCAGGCAGATTCTCAACCACTGCGCCACCAGGGAAGCCCTGTCTTGCGTTTTAAATGTATTTCACAGCATCCCTAGATTCCAATAGCATCTGACCCCAAGTCATGACAGCCAAAAATGTTCCCAGATGTTGCTAAGTGTCTTTTGAGGGTAAAACCGTCTCTGGTTGAGAACCACTGTTCTGTGGGCTTGGAAGTTTTACATATTCCTGACTTGACCAGGTCTAACATGAATCATGAACAATATAAGAATGTCAGGACACTTAATTTTGCTACCCTGTTTTCATCTCACAGGCCACTGCCATTCAGTATTTTAGTCCATCCCATTGTTAACCCCTGAGTCATTGTTACTGTTCATTTTATGTGGTCAGTGCTGGATTTTATTTAAATACATGTTCTCTCTATTCCTTCCTTCTGGGTTTTTTTTCCCCTGAAGAACAGTTTTTTTCTAATTCTTTTGGCAAGTGTCCTTGGATATAAACCCTGCTTTTGCGTTTCTGAAGCTGCCTTTGTCTTTCACTCTTTTTTTTTTTTAATTTAACTTTGGCTGCGTTGGGTCTTCGTTGCTGCATGTGGGCTTTCTCTAGTTGTGGTGAGCGGGGGCTACTCTTTGTTGTGCGCGGGCAGTGAGAAGCAGTGGCTTCTCTTGTTGCGGAGCACGGGCTCTAGGGGCACGGGCTTCAGTAGTTGTGGCATGAGGGCTCAGTAGTTGTGGCTTGTGAGTTCTAGAGTGCAGGCTTAGTAGTTGTGGCGCACAGGCTTAGTTGCTCTGCGGCATGTGGGATCTTCCCAGACCAGGGCTCGAACCCATGTCCCCTGCATTGGCAGGCGGATTCCCAACCACTGTGCCACCAGGGAAGTCCCTTACTTTCACTCTGACAGTTTTTTCCCTCGGCACTTTGATGGCAATCTTCCATTACTATCAGGTTTCTATTTTTGTTACCAAGTTAATCACAGTACTGTTCATTCCTTCACTAGTGGTCTTTTTCCTGGTGGCCTTTAAGACCATCTCCTTAGGTATAGCTTGATGTCCAGTTATGCTTGGGACTCAGGCTTTTTGAATCTAAGACACCACCAAGTGGAATTGCAAGGTGGCGGAATGTGCCTGTTTTATGTTTTGATGGCCACTACCAAGTTACACCGCCAGGTGGACTGACCTCTTTACGTGCCCACCAACTCTCTTCTTGCATGACCTGCTCAAGCGTTATATTATCATGCCTTGTTTTACTTTTACTCGTGTGAAATGTGCATACTTTGTATTCTTAAAGTTACAGTTTGTAAATACCTTTAGGTGCGAATGAGCAAGAATTCATGTATTCAGGACATTTCTATTTTCTCTCCATCAAGTTCCTCCTTGTATCCTTTACCCATTTTTTTCCCTTTTATGTGCTGTTCTGTAAGAATTTTTTTATAGATCTCCGGCACTATTCCTTTGTCTCTTTTATACTTTATAGTATCGACTCTCCACCTGCCACTTGTATTTTGACTCTTACTCTGTTTTTTGTTGTTTGGAATTTTTTTTTAATTAATTAATTAATTAATTTTAGTTTTGGCTGTGCTGGGTCTTTGTTGCTGCGCGCAGGCTTTCTCTAGTTGCGGCGAGCAGGGGCTACTCTTCATTGTGGTGCGCGGGCTTCTCACTCTGGTGGCTTCTCTTCTTGCAGAGCACGGGCTCCAGGTGCATGGGCTTCAGTAGCTGTGGGACGCAGGCTCAGTAGTTGTGGCTCATGGGCTCTAGAGCGCAGGCTCAGTAGTTGTGGCACATGGGCTTAGTTGCTCTGTGGCATGTGGGATCTTCCCGGACCAGGGCTCAAACCCGTGTCCCCTTCATTGGCAGGCAGATTCTTAACTACTGTGCCACCAAGGAAGCCCGAGAGCCAGTTTTCGTGATATCTTCAAGTCAAAGGGGTGGGAGCATGGTTAGAGAAATAGCCGTAACAGTGAAGACACTGGCAGCCACTTACAGTACTGTCTGTTCCCCAGCTCAGAGCCAGCACACATGATGTAATTCTCATAATAACCCTGCAGGAAGATCGTTGACAGATCTAGGAATTTCAGAACTTTCAGGCCACCAGGTCTGTGTTGTGTCCCATCCACGAAGGCAGAACTCTGACCACAAAGGTGGGGTGAAAACTGCTCGTTCAATGCTATTGTAAGCCCGTTGTGAAGTGGAAGATCTGGAGTGTGTGCTGATTATTGGTAGGGGAAGTGGGTGCTGGGGACAAGCACACAGTGGCCGAGATGTGTTCCTGTGTGATCGGAGTGACACCTGGCCTCTGATTTCCCACGTCTCAGGCTAATACTTTTGGTGATATTTACCCCCAACACCATTCCCCCTGCCTGTTCTCTAGGAGGCTGGAAATGCCATGTGGCTCTTCTTGAACCTGTTCTTGGCTCCATCCCTCGACTCACAGTATCTCCCCCTCCTATAGATCTGAATTTCAAAAAAGAAAACAAGTAAAAAGACACACTCACACACTTGGCCTGTCATCATCTTTCATTCCTCTTCCACACACGGCTTCATGTACTTAAGTCTGTCTTTTTCATTCTTTGCTTTCCAGCCTGGGACAGAAGATTGAAAATGACAGCTGAGAATATTCCTGAGGAAGAACTGTCCTGTGACATGGAGACGGAAGGATTTACACGAGACGGTCCTCATTTCTCCATTCTAGGTAACAGTTGGGACTGTGAGAACCAGGAGGGACATTTGAGGCAATCAGCCTTAACTCAGGAGGAACCAGGAGCTCAGGAAGCAATTCATGAATATCCCAGATTTGGGGAGCATTTGAGCCTGAGCCCAGACCTTCCACGACGTCAGAGAGTTTCCACAAGAAACGGTTTCCATGTACGTGGCTCGGGTGTTAAAAGCCTGGATTGTGACCCAGCTTTACACAATTGTCAGAAAAGTTATGTAGCTAAGAGAACGGGTGACAGTGACACCTGTGGGAAAGCCTTCAACCATTCCATGGAAGTTATTCAATTTGGAAGAACTCAAACTAGAGAGAAACCCTATAAATACCCTGAAAGTGTTAAGCCTTTCAACCATTTTGCCCCTCTTGGTGAACAAAAAATAATGAAAAGAGGGAAGAAACTGTATGAAGGTAAGGACTTTGGGGACATCTTTACCCTGAGTTCATCTCTTAATGAAAACAGGAGGAACAGCCCTGGAGAAAAACTGTACACATGTACTGAATGTGGCAAGTGCTTCAAACGGAACTCTTCTCTTGTTTTGCATCACCGAACTCACACTGGAGAGAAACCTTATACCTGTAATGAGTGTGGAAAATCCTTCTCCAAGAACTATAACCTAATTGTGCATCAAAGAATCCATACAGGAGAGAAGCCCTATAAATGCAGTAAATGCGGGAAAGCCTTCAGTGATGGGTCAGCTCTGACACAACACCAGAGAATTCACACTGGGGAGAAACCTTACGAATGTCTAGAATGTGGGAAAACCTTCAACCGAAATTCGTCCCTCATTCTGCATCAAAGAACTCATACAGGGGAAAAACCATATAGATGTAATGAGTGTGGAAAACCTTTCACCGACATCTCCCACCTCACTGTGCATCTCAGAATCCACACTGGGGAGAAGCCTTATGAATGTAGCAAATGCGGAAAGGCCTTCCGAGATGGCTCATACCTCACCCAGCACGAGAGGACTCACACTGGAGAGAAGCCCTTTGAATGTGTGGAATGTGGGAAATCCTTCAACCGTAACTCTCACCTCATTGTGCATCAGAAAATCCATTCTGGGGAGAAACCCTATGAGTGTAAAGAATGTGGGAAAACGTTCATTGAGAGTGCTTACCTCATCAGGCACCAGAGGATTCATACTGGTGAGAAGCCCTATGGCTGTGATCAGTGTCAGAAACTTTTCAGGAACATTGCCGGCCTCATACGTCACCAGAGGACTCATACTGGCGAGAAGCCCTATGAGTGTAATCAGTGTGGTAAAGCTTTCAGGGACAGCTCCTGTCTGACCAAACACCAGAGAATTCACACTAAGGAGACCCCGTACCAGTGTCCAGATTGTGGAAAGTCCTTCAAGCAGAACTCTCACCTGGCAGTACATCAGAGGCTCCACAGCAGGGAGGGTCCCAGTCATTGTCCTCAGTGTGGGAAAACATTCAGAAGGAGCTCTTCCCTCATCCGACACCAAAGATCACACCCTGGAGAGCAACCCGTGGATATTTAATGAACGTGGGCCACACTCATCTGCCGACTGGCTCTCAAAAACCTATGTGAGGGAGAAGTGTCTTCAGGGGTGGCTCCTCCCTGTCAGTGGAAAAGACTGCTCCGAGCTGTCCAGCGAACTGGTGGATGTGAGACATTCCTTAGCCATCCTGTTAGGCCTATACATTAGGGAACTCTTGCAGAGGATACAGGATGGTAGTAAATGTGACAAAGGCTTCAGGGATGATTCAACCTGTACCAAACATGATAGTGCATACACTGGAATAAAACCTGAGAAAGTCAGGTAGATACTTCCCTGGAGAACTCACCTACCCGTACATCCGAGTCCTTAAACTGGAAAGAGCCTGTGTAATCAGGAAGAGGAATCCTTTAAGAGGGAGTGTCTGCCTTACTGTACGTAAGCAAACTCTTACTGGAATCCAGCAAGGGAGGCTGTCGGCAGGAGCCCTTGCTGTCTTAGCTGTGTCAGCAAAGGCATGCTGGTGAGAAAACCCCACACAGTGCTCCAGCTCACAGCAACCACAGAATTACAGCGGATTGACATTTGAATGTATTTCCGCGTTACATTCCTGCCAGGTGCTGAGGACTCGTTTCAGCAGGGGCACCTGGGTGAGGAAGTCGCTTGTGAATGAACAGTGATGTTATCCCTCTTAATATGGAGACCAAAGCAGGTTCTCCTAAGAAGGAAAGGGCTGCTGCTGAGAAATATGATGCGTTGTTTTAGTTGTTGAGACAAACAAACAGAAAAACACTGAGTTGTTATGTTTACGTTGTCACCCCTCATTGTTCATTTGGGACACTTGTGATTTGCTCCATGCAACCATGCCAAACCATGATGATAAAGGTTTTGTTGCCATATTGAAAACGCTTATAATATGGCCGGCAACCAAAAGCATAAAATAGAAGATTTGCCATGTAAAGTGTGCACACATACGGATGTAGGTTGGGAGTTGATCATGGAGAAATAAACATGGGGTCTCCTAAGTGACTGTTACTTGTGTATGATTTTTCTTCTATCACAAATCATACATTGTTATAATCATTTGATGAGGAATAAAAAGGTGGAGATAAAAAGAGGTGAGTTTGGGTTTTCTTTGGACCTTTTTAAAACCAGAAGTGGCTAAGTCAGGGTTGCAGGGCAGTTGTAAGCATGGATGGGGGCATCTCGGCAGAAACTTCTCTGAATCAGCATCCCACAGCTCAGGGCCTAAGAATAACTTCTTTCTTTGGGAGTTGGATAATGAGAGGGTGTTATTGTGAAGAAGAGGGTGGGTCTCCGGGAATGGGGAGTAGGAGGCTACAGAGAGGTCTGGGAGGACCTGGGAGCATCCCTCCTGAGGCCCTGCAGTGCTGGCTGGCTGAGAGCTGCTCACACTGGTTGGCATAGCCTTGGAGCCCCGGGGTGGCTCCCCTTGGAAGTTTGACTTGTTCCTATGGAGGCAGAGTCAGAGGGAAGGTCACTGAGTTAATTAAGGCTATGAGATAATAAATCTGCGTTGTTTTAAGCTATGTTTGTGGGACTTTGTTATGGCAACAATAGAAAACTAGCACAGGCATTAAAGAAAACTCCTTCCTGCCCTTTCCCTCTTTCTTCTGGTCCTCCTTGCACTCTTTCAGCCTGCTCCCGGCTGAGACTGCAGCAGGGCCGCTGATAGTCTACACCTCACCTTCATACACATTAGGAACACCAACCCCACCCCCACCCCCCGCAGGGCAATGCAAGAGGAAAACTCTCTCCTTGGAGCAGCTCTTGCTTTGGAGATGCTGCAACTGGATGTTGGGCTTCTCTACACCAGGGCTAACAGCTGAATCTGAGAGAGACCCAGGGCATAGCCTTTTTTTTAAAAATTAATTTATTTTTGGCTGCGTTGGGTCTTCATTGCTGTGCGCGGGCTTTCTCTAGTTGCGGCGAGCAGGGGCTCCTCTTCGTTGTGGTGCTCAGGCTTCTCATTGCGGGGACTTCTCTTGTTGCAGAGCACGGGCTGTAGAGCGTGTGGGCTTCAGTAGTTGTGGCACATGGGCTTGGTTGCTCCGCAGCATGTGGGATCTTCCCAGACCAGGGCTCGAACCCGTGTTCCCTGCATTGGCAATTGGATTCTTAACCACTGCACCACCAGGGCAGCCCCAGGGCATAGCCTCTTACAAGCCTTGACTGATTGGTGGCCAGTACGGCTAGTTTTAACCATTCCTGTCTAGACCCAGGCCCTCTTCTGTTCTCCCACAGGCTGGGTTGCAATACTTGATTAACACATCGGTCAGGAGGGTTTGATGCCTGGTTGGGGAGCTAAGATCCCACACGCTGTGTGGTGCAGACAAAAAAATAAAAATCAGACACAGCAGTTAGGAGCCCTCATTGGTAGGCTGAATAATGGCCTCCCACATAGGTCTGCATCCTAATCACTGGAACCTCTGATGGTTTATATGGCCAAGGGACTTCGAAGGAGTAATTAAGTCAAAGATCTGAGATGGGGAGATTATCCTGGGTTATCTGGGTGGGCCCAGTGTCATCACAGGGGTTCTTACAAGAGGGAAGCAGGAGGATCAGAGTCACAGTGGGATATGATGATGGAGGCAGCTTCTAGAAGCTGGAAAAGGCAGGGACACTGGTATCCTCGAGCCTCCAGGAGGAACCAGCCCTGCTGACATCTTGATTTTAGCCTCATATGACTCATTTCAGATTTCTGGCTCCAGAATACATTTGTGTAGTTTTTTTTTAATATATATAAATTTATTTATTTATTTTTGGCTACATTGGGTCTTCCTTGCTGCACACAGGCTTTCTCTAGTTGCGGTGAGCGGGGGCTACTCTTTGTTGCGGTGCACGGGCTTCTCATTGCGGTGGCCGATGTTGTTGCGGAGCACAGGCTCTAGGCACGCAGGCTTCAGTATTTGTGGCTTGCGGGCTTCAGTAGTTGTGGCTCGCGGGCTCTAGAGCTCAGGCTCAGTAGTTGTGGTGCACAGGCTTAGTTGCTCCTTGGCATGTGGGATCTTCCCAGACCAGGGCTGGAACCCATGTACCCTGCATTGGCAGAAGGATTCTTAACCACTGCGCCACCAGGGAAGCCCCATAATGTTTTAATTGATAGCCCCGTCACCTCCCTGTTCCCTCTTCTCCCATCTCCCCCTTGGTCACTCTATTCAAGTTTCAGTGGCCTCCCTGCTCTTCCTCATACACACCAGGCATGTTCTCATGTCAGGGCCTCTGTAATCCTTGTTCTCTCCATGGGGATCCTCTTCCCCCAACACCTTCTGGCTCAGGTCCTCACCTCCTGCAATTCATCAGTCACACAGCACCTACTCAGTGAGGCCTTCCCCGAATTCTCTATTTAAAACTGCAACTGCCCCTGCCCAACAGTCACACTCCATCCTCTTTCCCTGCTTTATGTCTCTCCAAGGCATCAACCCATCCGACTGATACATGATGCATTGTGCTTGTTTACTTTCCCTGCTGGACTGTAAACACCTTGTCCTGTTTTCTGCTTTATCCCTGGCTGCTGGAATACTGCAACAAGTACTCAATAAATGTTTGTTGAACTAAAAGAGCTAGATGGAGGTACACCAGCACAAGTGAACAGTGGGCAGCCACACCTTGGGTACATGTCTTTGTTGTTTTCTGATTCTAAAGTAATCCTTGCTCACTGAAAGCCAAGACTTGCAATGTCCAGAAAAATATGAAAATAAGAAATCACATCCAGAGTCTCAGCTGTCACCAGCAATCATGATTCATGGTTTGGAAAACATCTTCCAGTTCATTCAATCCACAAACACTTGATGAGCATCTCCGATGTATATCAGCACGTTGGTCCCTGTAGAGTCTAACTAGGAGCACGACAGACAGTGTGTCCAGCCTTGTGGAACTGGCTAGTTAGAAAACAAGATGGACATTTATCAAGCTATCACAAAAGCATCGACGTGAACTTGAATAGGAAAAAGAAACAAAATAACAGCAGAGAGTTGTGAGGAGTGATTAACCAAGTGGTAGAGAAGGAAGACGGCCCCTACAGGGAGAGGTATGTGCTCACGTGGAAGGGGAAGTAGAGGCATCAGGGAGAAAGGGGTGAGGGGTGTGGGCAGGATGAGGTAGGTAGAGCCTGGTAGACTTCAGGTTAGGTTAGGGGAACACTCAGGGAGGAGACCCAGGAAGCAAGCAACCGTGGGGAAAACAGGGAAAGGAGGCAGCCGGATGAAGACGAAATGGCCAAGAAGGGAGGAGGGAAGGTAAGGGTGGGTGATGTTATGGACCAAGAGAGAATGGGATTTAGGGAGGAGAGACCCCCTCCACCGTGGGAGGGGCAAAAGGCCATAGGTGAAATCCCTTCGTGGACAGCAGTTGGGGAAATGACTTCACTGGAGAAGAGGCGGGTATAGGGTTCAAGGCTGCCTTTGCCAGATTAAAAAAAGCCACATTTACAAGGGCAGCACTTAAGACCCCAAGAGGTGAATAGGTTGAGAGTGTGTTTAACCCAGAAGAAAATAGCAAATACATAAGTCTAGGATGTCTAGGCTTAGAGTGACCAAAGGAATTCAGCTGAATCCTTTCTGGTAAAATAGATTAAACAATTTTTAAGTAGAAAAATTTGTAGGTGTAGAAATCAGTGGATTTTAGTATTTTCATGAGGTCATGCAGTCATCACCATTCTTTAATTCCAGTACATTTCATTACCCCCTCCCCCTCCAATTAGCAGCCACTCCCCATTCCGTCCTTCCTCCAGCCCCTGGCAACCACTAATATACTTCCTGTCTCTACAGATTTCACTACGCTGGACATTTCATATAAATGGTATCATACGACAAGTGCTGTGACTTCACTCAGCATAATGTTGTCAGGGTTCATCCGTGTTGTAGCAAGTGTCAGTACGTCATTCCTTTTTATGGCTGAATAATATTTCATCATATGGCTATACCACATTTTGTTTATCAGTTGATGGACCTTTGGGTTGTTTCCGGTTTGGGACTCTTATGCATAAGGCTACTATAATTGTTCATGTACAAGTTTTTTTGTGAATATATGCTTTCAGTACTCTTGAGTAGATGCCTTGGAGTGGAATTGCGGGGTTACATGGCAACTCTGTTTAACCTGTCGATGAAAATTCAATGAACAATCAAACTAAGAAGAGAAAGAGGAGGATTTTATCTGAGCCAAACTGAGGATTATAAGCCAGGAGACTCTCAAAAAGTTCTGAGAACTGTATCACCTGCTAGAAGTCAAAGATACATTCATGGGCTTCCCTGGTGGCGCAGTGGTTGAGAGTCCGCCTGCCGATGCAGGGGACACGGGTTCGTGCCCCGGTCCGGGAAGGCCCCACATGACGCGGAGCGGCTGGGCCCGTGAGCCATGGCCGCTGAGCCTGCGCGTCCGGAGCCTGTGCTCCACAACGGGAGAGGCCGCAACAGTGAGAGGCCCAAGTACCGCAAAAAAAAAAAAAAAAAAAAAAAAAGATACATTCATACACATTTTCGGGACAAAGGAACGTACATCAAAATGATACACTGATATTGTACATAAAGTTCATCAAAGACACATAGTCCAGGTAAGCACAATGTGAGCAGTGAGTCACCACGACCCCCTACAGAGTTGGGAAAGAACCCCGGCCGCCTGGCCCCGCCCCCGGCGCCCGGCCCCGCCCCGGGCGCCCGGCAAAGCCACAGCTCGGAATGCGCATGCGCACAGCCAGGTGGCGCGCTGACAGGGACGAGGAAGTCGACGGTGAGGTGTCCGGCACTGTGAGTTCCCTTCAGGTGGTTCTTGGGCCTCGGTTTTCAACCCCAGGGCGGGGAGAGAGCCCTAGGCCTGGCTGTGGGGCGCGTCAGGGCGTCCAAGGCGACTGGGAGCTGCGCGGCGGCCACCTCCGGGCGGGGCGCGAGCGGGGTGGGCTCGGGTGCCCGGCAGTGGGGGGGGACACCTTTGCCTGAGTGGCACGGACCCCCTTATCTCCCGTTCTCCCCATGGGGCGCGGAACCCCTAGTCTTCCCCCATACCCGTGAGGTACCGACCCCCTATTCGCTCCTCCGCGTGCTGTGCAGACCCCCATTCGCCTCTTCCCGTGGGGCGCGGGCCCCTGTATCCCCCTCCTCTCCCTTCGTCCTTTCTCCTCCCGCGTGGGCGGATTCCCCTTCTTTCTCCCGCCCCCTGGGCACGACTCCCTCACCTCCTCCCGGTCCTTGCCTGTCTTCACCCTCTCAGGTGCGCAGCCCTCCGCCCCCCTGCCTAGGTGCAAACGCCTCCACCGCAGTCTCACAAGGTTTGGGCTTGCGCAACCTGTTTAGTTCCCTGCGTCGCGCTCCCAGGGCTGCTTTCCCCTCTTTTCGTCTTCCTCACCCCACAGGCTTGTTCCTGCCCGCCCCGCTTTGCTCTTCCAAAGGCCGATTCCCCCCTGCCCACTGGGAGCTCTCCCTCACCCCCAAAGCCCGCTCGTGGACTGAGGTGCCCTTACCCACAGGCCCCTAATCCCCTGAAGCTGTCGTCCACCCTCACCGCGCCCCCCCGGTTCCCCGGCACAGACACCTCAGACTGTGGGGTCCTCAGCAGAACCTCTGGGCCCCAAAGCCCTCTGTAAATAACGCCTCCGCCTTCTGCCCACGTTCCTCACCGTCCGCCTTGATGTTTCCCTTTCACCAACCCCCACATCATCTCTGCCTGAAAGTCCCACGCCTGCACCTCCAGTGTAGTTCCAGAGTCCAGCCACTGCGCCACCCCTTCTCCCTGGAACGGGACTGCTCCCGGCGCCCCCCGCCTCTGCCCTCCCCACCGTCAGTTCCCCAGCAGGAGCCCGTCAGCTTATGTGTCACATCATGTCCCATCTGTGCTCCAAGTCCCCCATGGCTCCCCTTGCTCGGTAACAGCCGGAATCCTTCAGGGGCTGGGGCTGCCGGCCAGGAGCTCTTTGCTCCTGGACTCCCGGTGGTAAGGAGCTTGCATCACAGTGAAAATCAGAGCCCTGCCTGCTTCCTTGGGCAGCGTGGTCCCTGAATCTGGTTGGTTTCTGAGTTGTGGATAGTGCTGGAGGTTGGAGCAGTCAGGGCCACCAGCCGTAACTCCAAAAACTGACCCAGGTCTGTGCGCTCTCTGAGTATGCAGTGAGTGTTTGACAGCGACAGATTTTGCATTTTGTCCTTTGTCTGCATCTTCCCCACCAGAATGCTAGCTTCACCAGGTGGAGGTCTCTCTCTTTTTTGTCATTTATTTATTGTTATTTATTATTTATTTATTTTAATTAATTTATTTATGGCTGCATTGGGTCTTTGTTGCTGCCCGTGGGCTTTCTCTAGTTGCAGTGAGCGGGGGCTACTCTTCGTTGGGGCGTGCGGGCTTCTCACTGCGGTGGCTTCTCTTGTTGCAGAGCACAGGATCTAAGCACGAGGGCTTCAGTAGTTGTGGCACGCGGGCTCGGTAGTTGTGGCTCACGGGCTCTAGAGCACAGGCTCAGTAGTTGTGGCGCACGGGCTTAGTTGCTCCGTGGCATGTGGGATCTTCCCAGAGCAGGGCTCGAACCCGTGTCCCCTGCATTGGCAGGTGGATTCTTAAACACCGCGCCACCAGGGAAATGTCCCTAGGTGGCGGTCTTCATCTGTCTCATCCACTGATGAATCATCCCTGCCTAAACAGGGCCTGGCACACAGGAGGTGTTCCGTAAACATTTGCTGAGTGAGTGGAAAAGGGCCATTCCTGTGCGACCATGGGAAGGAGCTAGTCCTTGTCCAAGAGACTTGAGATCATAGAGGTGGTGTGGTATACATCTAGCAAACACTCATCTGTTGTCTCCAGGCTGTCGTTACAGCTTTTCCCTTTATAATATCCGTAGCTTCGAACAATATGGTGTGTGTGTTTGAAATTGTTATGTTCAGTGTGTGAAACTCTGCTACCTGCTCCTCTCACCAACCTATTGTGTACTAAGTGGAGCTTTCTGCACATACTGTTTTCACTACCATACAGTATTCCACCTTGTGAGGCTGCCACAATTTATTTGTTCCTTCCCACCACCTGTTGATGGACATCTTGTAAATTTACGGTTTTTCAACATTCCTGAGTGCCTTAGGGGGCATCTTGAACATGTGTCCTTGTGAAATGAGTAAGGATTTCTTCAGCCTGGTGGTTCTCAAGGTTTTTTAACCCAGGCATTGTAAGAAACACATTTACATCACGACCCCCATACATATATAACTGGAGGAAAAGTTTGATGAAAGAACACTATGTGTGAGGTCCTCTTATGTTAGTTTTGAATTTTAATTTACATCATTTTAAGAAGAATGCCAGTGTTGATTCACTACATTGCTGTGTGGTTTACTTTTTGAACCTGAGCCACAGCAGTGAAAGCACTGAGTCCTAACCACTGGACCGCCAGGGAATTCCCTGCTGTGTGGTTTAAATTTTGATTTAAACTCAAAATTATCATCCAAAGAAGGTGTGTCATTTTTTTATGCTAATAAAGACACATTAATGATATGGACACTACCAATAATATAATGTTAACAGGGAAAAACAAAAAGAAGGCCCAAAATTGTCTGTACAGTTTGACTTTAAGTATGTGAAAAAGATTCTGCAGGAAGAAAACGGGAAGTAAATGCACCCAAGACAATTTTCTTTGTATTTTATGTTTTCCAAGTTTTCCATATTGAGTGTGTATTATATTAATTCATTATATTAATTTTATAGTGACATTTTTAATAGTAAAATATTTAAATGGAATTTGATACCGGTTTTATTTAAATAGGATGCTCCCCTGTTGAATCTAAAATAGAATTGTTTGCCCTACTTCATTTACTTACAACTTTTCAGAAACATATTTGACTCATAGAACAAAGAGATAAAATAGCTTTCAATTTGGATCAGCTGCCAGCTGTTGCAAGCAGCTGGAGGGCCAGGCGATTCTGGAGCTGGCTGGAGGGAACTGAGTGGTTTGCACAGCTCTACGCTGCCTCGACCCCAGTTCTTCAAGGCGGAGTAGAGATGTCCAGACCACCCCAGCCTTCCTGTTTTCTCCTGCATCAAAATCTACTGTGTAGAAAGGATTTTACAAGTCAGCATTTTGCATGGATGTAACTCCATGGTTTTCATACAGGTCCCAGCTGGTATCATATTTTCCCTGTTAGAATGCCTGTAACCATCTCTTGAACACCTTTTGAGAAAACTGTTATAAATTTATTCTCACCTGGGTGTTAATGAATGCTGATCCCTGAGGTAGTACCTCTCCCTTAGGAGCATTAACGTTTCCCTTTTTTTCTATTTTAACAAGTTTCTAAAATATTAACAGAAAAGTTGAAAAAAGAGTATAATGGACACCCATCACCCATCATCTAGATTTATATGTATGCAATATATAACAGTTATATAGTATGTATTTATAGTATGTATGTGTGTATGTGAATGCATATTTTTGCATATTTGTGTATATATATATTTTAATCTGTGTATTTGCATGTATGTGTGTATATATGTATGTACACGTGTTTATATGTGCATATGTGCATATTGGTATATGTGTATGTATGTGTGCTTATGAGTGTATGTGTGTCTATGTATATTTATGTGTGTGCATGTATATTTACTGTGTGTATAATATGTGTATTTCTTTATGTGTGTATGTATAACCATTTGAATGTAAGGGCAGATATGACACCTTACCCTTAAATATGTCAGGACATAAATTCCAAGAATAAGAGCATTCTTCTGCACAAGCATAATACTGTAATTGCTAAAAAAAACTAGCAATAATTCTCTGTATCATCTGATAATCCATCCGTTTTCAAATTTTCCCAATTGTCCCTAATGCCTTTTTCTTAAATTTATTTTTTTTGTACTATAGTTGATTTACAATGTTATGTTAATTTCTGCTCTACAGCAAAGTGACTCAGTTATACACATATGTACGTTCTTTTTTATATTCTTTTCCATTACAGTTTATCCCAGGATGTTGAATATAGTTCCCTGTGCTATACAGTAGGACCTTGTTGTTTATCCATTCTATATGTAACAGTTTGCATCTACTAACCCCGAACTCCCAGTGCATCCCTCCCTCACCCCCTCTCCTCCTTGGTACCCCCAAGTCTGTTCTCAGTATCTGAGTCTGTTTCTGTTTCGTAGATAAGTTCATTTGTGTCATATTTTAGATTCCACCTATGAATATGGGAGAATTCATACTGGAGAGAAACCTTGTTAAGTGTATGGATTGTGGAAAATCCTTCACCTGCAATGGTCACCCCATTGTGCATCACAAAATCCATTCTGGAGAGAAACCCTGTGAGTGTAAAGGATGTGGGAAAACTTTCGTTGAGAGTGCTTACCTCATCAGGCCCCAGAGAATCCCTATGGCCGTGACCAGTGTCAGAAACTTTTCAGGAATATCCTTGGCCTCGTCCGTCACCAGAGGACTCATACTGGTGAGAAACCCTACGAGTGTAATCAGTGTGGCAAAGCTTTCAGGGACAGCTCCTGTCTGACCAAGCATCAGAGGATATAGGATCAAGAGCCCCTGTACCTGTGTGTCAAACCCTGTGGGACAGGGTTCCAGAGCAGCTATGCTCTTACTGGACATCAGAGTCCACTGGAGAGACACCTGTGGAGAGTCAGCGAATGGGAAACTCGCTCTGTCTGATTCTCTTTACTTATGCCATGTCAGAGACTTCATATTGAACAGCAGTTCTTTGAAAATAGTATAATTCATCCCTTACTCCTCAGAACAGAAATCCTGAGACGCTGTATTTGTGTAATAAGCTGGGAGGATTCTTCTGCCACTTTGCTGAACTTATTGGAAAGAAACTCTAGAAACATAACAAATATGTTAAAACCTTCAGGGACTGTGCTAAACATATATGAGACTGTGACACCTCACAATGAAACCTTTTGAAGGATGGTGACACAGTTGAGAGAGGGAACCAGGATGGCAGGGGGAAACTCCTCGTGGCATTTCTCTGTTGTTATATGATATGCAAATCAAAATCTAGGAATAGACTTAACGTGGGAAACGTTTAGACTGGAACTCTTGCTTTTATTTGCATTAAAAAGAAGATTTGGTTAATGTGATGAGTTTGAGGTTTCAGTAAGAAGCCTTACCAAGGGACTTCCCTGGTGGTGCAGAGGTTAAGACTCTGTGCTCTCAATGCAGGGGGCCTGGGTTTAATCCCTGGTCAGGGAACTAGATCCCACATGCATGCCACAAGTAAGGAGCCTGACTGCTGCAACTAAGGAGCCAACATGCCTCAACTAAGGAGCCTGCCTGCCACAACTAAGACCTGGCACAAGCAGATAAATAAATAAATAAATAGAATATTAAACAAACAAAAAGAACCCTTGCTGAAACTCTTATGTAAAAGGGAACGTATTTTTGAATTAGCCGATATGGAGTGATAACACAGGAAAGTCCCTTAAGGTGATACTAAGTATATTGTGAAAGAAAGCTCATACTAAAAATGGACAGAAAACGTACACTTGATGTGGGAAAGTTTCCACCTGGAGATCTGATCTTCCAGAGTAATGCTGTCTGCTGGAAATATAATGTGAGCCACATGTATAATTTCAAATTCTTTAGTGGCCACATGTTTTTAAAAGTAATAAGAAAGAGGTGAAATTAATGTCAATAACATTTTATTTTACCACCTATATTCCAAATACTAATAATTTAAACATATGACACTCACTCATTTCAGATCCTCTGTAACTGCACATCTAGTTGCTACTTCATCGGACAGCACGACTCTAGTGTATCAGAGAATGAATTCTGGAGAGGAGCCCCCCATAGAGCAATTGTCCCATTACAAACCCACAGTCAGGTTTTTAACACATTTCTAGAAAAAGTGTGTGCCTGGAAGTTAGTCCTGACATAGAACCCTAAGGACTCAACTGTATTCCATTTTTTCTAATATGCACGTTCTTTGCACATTGTAACATCTCAGAAATCAGTTTAATTGGTAGCCTTTTGTCTTCTCATTTGCATTTTGTCTTCACAAAATGTGCATCTTACCATCAGTTGTATCTTAGGTCTAATAAAATAACTAATATCAGGAGGAGGAATTAAATGACTAGTGAGATTTATTCATTTGAGGAAACTAGAACTTTCAAGGAAGAGACTGTTGCTGAGATAATGATTAACGACCTACCTGCTGGAACAAAATGTGGTGATGTAGTCCCTCTCGTGTTGCTGCATGTTAAGTGTTATTCCTTTCATGTAGCCTGTATCACCTGTAATTGTTTTATTACAAGATTGAAAATTCTCTTAAGGTGGAGGGAAGCAAAACACAGAAGTGTGCATAGGCTCTTAACAAGCTGGTTAAACAGGAAAGAGTTCCTGAACTCATGGGGCTTCTATTCTAGCTCATATATCGAAATATCTTTATGTTTAGTATTGTGTGTATATATGTGTGTGCACACTTTGGGCCTTTTAGTTATAAAAGAAAACACTGTGCCTGATGGTCAGTAGACGCTCATTCAAGTGGCAATTCCTTGGCTGCTCAGAAGGCCTATACAGGAAAGTTAATCCCAGTTAAAGCAAAATTGTAAGAAATTGCATGAAAACATTGGACCGCACCACGTGAATGTTAGTGTCATGGTTAGGAACACATCTCTTGACTTCAGTCAGACTTGGGTTTCTCATGGGATTACATCTCAGTAGCTGTGTGATCTCAGGTGAATTATTGAATCTCTCTGTGCCTTAGTTCTTCACTTATAAAATGTGGATAAGCCCTACCTCATTAGGAGTAAGAGAAGTGAGGTATACAGAGTGCTTGGGACGTGACAGTGTTCAGTGTGGATTAGCTGCTCCAGCTCCCACCCCTGTTGCTATTACTGCATTTCCTACCATTACTGCTGCTCTTGTTATTGAGGTTTTTGTTTTGTTTTCGCTGAGCCATGCGGCTTGCAGGATCTTGATTCCCCGATCAAGGATTGAACCTAGGCTACGTCAGTGAAAGGCCGGAATCCTAACCACTAGGCCACCAGGGAACTCCCCATGTTTCTGTTGTTGCTGCTGCTGCTGCTGTTGATGTTACTCCTCTCTGACTCAGGAGACTGAAAGAGAAGGGACATCAGCAGCCTTCTCAACCTCTGTAGACTCTGGGCCCCTGTCGCCAGTACTTCACAGCTGGCACCACTTCCCAAACCTTGGTGTAGTGATTGGCTGGAAGCCTCCTGAAGGAGCTACGTGGGAGAGGGCTGGAATCTCCAGGATGTGGATGGTGGCAGCTGGGTTGTGTGCGGATGCCTGACCGGAGTGGAGGTGCGGCTCCAGGCGCTGTGAAGATGAGTTCTCTGGCACGTGTGCCCCGGAGTGATGGCGCATATTGTGCTGAGAAGGAAGATGTTGCCCAGTGCTCATTCCACTGTGGTACACATCCATCCCACAGCAGTTGCAAGAGCCTGGTCCTGTTTGGGCCTCAAGCTCCTGGACTCAGTATCACAAGGACTTCTGCCCCAGATCACAGCTTCTCCCACTCACCCAAGACTCCTCACAGGCCCTGCCCCAGCGGCTGAACCACAGTCAGATGATAACTGCTGCTCCCAGGGTAACTGAGCCACACATGTGCCGTCCAGTCTGCAGCAAGACTTCTTGTGAGATGTTGCCTCCCTGGGGGTCACGTGAAGACTGAGACCTGCTGCACCTGAACAAGGTTGGCCTTGTGTGCCTCTTGGCAGTCAGGACCAGGGCCTCAGTTGGATTGCTGTACTGGAAGAGCAGCAAGTTGGTGTCCTAACTTCCTTCCAGTGGAGCTGGGGTCCCCAGTGTGGGCACTTCCCTTATATGTGTGTGATTGGACTCCAGGATTCTGAGCAGTCAGCTGAGGCTGCTGGACTCGTGAGGCCATCTTGGAGGCTGGGGCTGCCATTCCCTGGTGTGGGCAGGGATAAGAATAAAGCAGACAGTGGGGGCAGAGACAGGAGTGTGAGGCCTCCTAGAGAGGAGAGGCTGAGACAAACGGGGTGGAGGGCTGGCACTTCCCCGCTCCAGGGGTCAGGCTGCACTCACGTTGTGAGACGCCCTGATAGACAGCCAGTGGATTCTCCTGTATCACTAAGCTCATCCAGGTGTGTTCTCACTGCTTGTCATTGGAGAGAGCCTTAACTGTTCCTCCAGCTAGCTTTTGTAGTTCTCTGTTTGGGACCAAATATTTTTACTTTAGTTGAAAAAGCAACCCATGCATGTGGTAAAGAATTAAAAAGGAGGGAAGCAGATGAATGAAAAATGAGCCTCTTTCTCACCTGAGGCCCCGCCTTGGAGACCCCAGTTGTTGATGTGTTCTTGTGTATCCTTCTAGAGGCATTTAATGGGGGCGGGGGAAAGGGCGATCTCTGGACACCTAGGTTGTAGGTTTTTGTGTTCTACCTTGATTGTTCTCTTCACGGTGTGTTCTGGAGGCCATTCCATGTGTGCATGTGTGTCTGCCCCAGTCTTTTTAATGGCTGAGAGAGAGATTCTGGGCTGTTGAACACATCGTCGTGCTGAGAGGGTGGCATGCTGGGAGGAAGCATGGGAGCTCTGCACACTGCCCCCTTCCAAACCCTGCCCTATTTTCATGTGGTTGTTCCTGAGTTATATCCTTTATATAAAACTGGTAAACATTAAGTAAAGTGTTTTCCTGAGTTCTAGTGTGAATTTCAACCTGAGGGGCCTGCGTGTTGTGGGAACCACTGATTTTGAAGTCTGCTGAGCAGAAGTGTGCGTAGCCCGTGGCAGGCATCTGAAGTGGGGACAGTCTTGTGGGACTGAGCCCTTGACCTGTGGAGTCTGCGCTAATTGTAAGCAGTCAGTCTCAGAACTGAATTGTTGGGCACCTTTTGTGTTGGAGAATTGGTGTCACATACGGTGTCGGAATTAGTGTCAGAAAAAGGACGCCCAACATCGATAGGGGGAAAAAATGAACCTCAACGTAAACCTCACATCTTATACAAAAATTAACTCAAAATTGATGGTTGACTTACATGTAAAAAGTAAAATGGACGTCCTTGGGACTTATAAACAAAGAGTTCTTAAACTTGACATAAAAAGCATGATCCATAAAAGAAAAATTGATAAATTGGACATCTTCTGAATTAAAATACTTTGTTCTGCTAAAGGCTCTGTTAAGGGAATACAACTACAGACTGGCAGAAAAGGTTCACAAACCATATGTCTGACAAAGTACTTATATTTAGAATATAAAAAGATCTCTCCAAACTCAACAGTTTTTAAAAACTAGAATATGGGCAAAAGACATGAACAGACATTTCATTGAAGAGGATATACAGATGGAAAATAAACCTGAAAATATGCTCAACATTATTAGCTGTTAAGAGAACAGACTTGTGGTTGCCAAGGGGGAGGGGAGTGGGGAGGAAAGGACTGGGAGTTTGGGATGAGCAGATGCAAACTAGCATATGTAGAATGGATATACAGCAAGGTCCTACTGTATAGCATGGGGAACTATATCCAATATCCTGTGATAGGCCATAATATGGAAAAAATATGAAAGGGAAAAATATATATGTATAACTGAGTCACTGTGCTGTACAACAGAAATTAACACAACATTGTAAATGAAATATACTTCAATGAAAAAATTTTAGAAGTTATTAACTGTTAGGAAAATGCAAATTAAAAGCACCGCGAAATGTCACTACACATCTATCAGAAAGGCTAAAAAACAATAACACCAAACACTTGTAAGGATGTGGAGAAACAGGTGCACACATACATTGATGGTGGAAATGTAAAATGGTCCAACTACTCTGGAAAAGAGTGGTAGTTTCTTTTAATACTAAACATGTGCTTACCATGTAACCCAGCAATTGCACTCTTGGGCATTTACCCCAGAAAAATGAAGACTAACGAAGGTTCACACAAAACCCTGTACACAAATGTTTACAGCGGCCTTATGTGTAATAGCAAAATTTTGGAAACAACCCAAATGTCCTTCAGTAATGAATGTTTAAATAAACTGTGGTATATCCTTAGCATCAATGCTACTTAGCAATAAAAAGGAATGAACTGAATGGATCTTAAAAGAACTAGGTTTGGTGGAAAAAAGCCAATCTCTAAAGTCCACATACTCTATGATTCTGTTTATATGACATTCTGGTAAATGCAAAACTATACTGGGGAAAACAGATCAGTGGTTGCCAGGGTTATGGGTGGGGGAGGTCACCAGGAAGGAGGGTTTTTTTTAATTTATTTTTTATTGGTGTATAGTTGATTTACAATGTTGTGTGTACAGCTAAGTGATTCAGTTATACATATGTCCATTCTTTTTTATTTTTATTTATTTATTTTAAAAATCTTATTTATTTTTGGCTGTGTTGGGTCTTCGTTGCTGTGAGCAGGCTTTCTCTAGTTGTGGTGAGCAGGGGCTACTCTTCGTTGTGGTGTGCGGGCTTCTCATTGCAGTGACTTCTCTTGTTGCAGAGCACGGGCTCTAGGTACACGGGCTTCAGTAGTTGTGGCACGTGGGCTCAGTAGTTGTGGCTCATGGGCTTAGTTGCTCCACGGCATGTGGGATCTTCCCAGACCAGGGATCGAACCCGTGTCCCCTGCATTGGCAGGTGGATTCTTAACCACTGCGCCACCAGGGAAGTCCTATCCATTCTTTTTTTAGATCCTTTTCCCATATAGGTTATTACAGAATACTGAGTATAGTTCCCTGTGCTATACAGTGGATCCTTGTTGCTTATCTATTTTATATATAGTAGTGTGTATATGTTAATCCCCAAACTCCTAATTTATCCCTTCCCCCCAATGTTTCCCCTTTGGTAACCACAAGTTTGTTTCAAACTCTGTGAATCTGTTTGTTTTGTAAATAAGTTCATTTGTATCATTTTATTTATTTATTTATTTTAAAATATTTACTTATTTGGTTTGCCAGGTCTTAGTTGTGGCAGGCGGGCTCCTTAGTTGTGACACGTGGGCTCCTTAGTTGTGGCATGCAAACTCTTAGTTGTGGCATACATGTGGGGTCTAGTTCCCTGGTCAGGGATCAAACCCAGGCCTCCTACATTGGGAGCGTGGAGTCTTAACCACTGCGCCACCAGGAAAGTCCTTGTATAATTTTTTTTAGATTCCACATATAAGTGGTATCATATGATACTGGTCTTTCTCCGACTTACTTCACTTAGTATGACAATCTCCAGGTCCATCCACGTTGCTACAATGGCCTTATTTCATTCTTTTTTATGGCTGAGTAATATTCCATTGTATACATGTACCGCATCTTTATCCATTCCTCTGTCTATGTACCTTTAGGTTGCTTCCATGTCTTGGCTGTTGTAAACAGCGCTTCAGTGAACATTGTGGTGCATGTATCCTTTCGAACCATATTTTTCTTCGGATATATGCCCAGGAGTGGGATTGCTGGATCATATGGTAGCGCTGTTTTTAGTTTTTTAAGCAACCTCCATACTGTTCTCCATAGTGGCTGTACCAATGTACATCCCCACCAACCGTGTAGGAGGATTCCCTTTTCTCCACACCCTCTCCAGCATTTATAGTTTGTAGACTTTTTGATGATGGCCATTCTAACTGGTGTGAGGTGATACCTCATTGTAGTTTTGATTTGCATTTCTCTAGTAATTAGTGATGTTGAGCCTCTTTTCACGTGCTTTTTGGCTATCTGTATGTCTTCAGGAAGGAGTTTTTGGTGCAACGGATCTATTCTTTGTTCTGATTGAGTTGGCGGTTATATAAGTTAAAATTCATGGAACCGAATACCAGAAAATGGGAGTATTGTTGTAAATAAATATGTAAAATAAACTGTTCAGAGAAACATTTTTTTAAAAATCAGCTTGCACAAAATGACAGCCTCATAAACTGCCCTCTAGAAAATTCTGGAATGGGAAGCATCATCCTGACCCTGGCCCTGTCTACCGGAGTGGCGACACCTATTTGGGGTTTTGGAGGACATCACTCACCCCAGTCGCTTCTCCTACGTTTTCCTCCATTTCAGCAGCTCCTGAAGCCCCCAGCATGGCTAGTCTTCAAATTCTGTCAATTCCCTGGATGTGCAGAATGATTTTTTTTTTTGCCTCCACATCCCTGTCTCTCAGTGTCCCCACCTCTATTTCTTTTTCTTTTTTAAAAATTTATTTATTTTTGGCAGCATTGTGTCTACGTTGCTGTGCGCGGGCTTTCTCTAGTTGCGGCTCGTGGGCTTCTCATTGCAGTGGCTTCTCTTGTGGCGGAGCACAGGCTCTAGGCGCACGGGCTTCAGTAGTTGTGGTGCACGGGCTTAGTTGCTCCGTGGCATGTGGGATCTTCCCGGACTAGGGCTCGAACCCGTGTCCCCTGCATTATAAGGCGGATTCTTAATCACTGCACCACCAGGGAAGTCCCTCACCTCTATTTCTAAGGCTGTGGGTCTCTCTGTCTCTGTTGTCTCCCCGTTTCTGTTTCTCACCTTCTCTGTCTCCATGTCTAGGTCTTCTTATCTCAGGGTCTCTGCTTTCCCCATTCGAGGCCTGCCCATTTCTACCTGTCCCTGTCTTGGGTCTTTCTCCACATCAGAGTCTTCAAAGCTCTGGATCTCCCCTTCTCTTCCTCTCATTCTCTGTGTCTCCATCTGTTGGTCTCCTTGTGTCTGTCCTTCTTAGTATCTCGCTATCTTGGGGACTCTGGGCCTTCTGATGTGCGCGCCTCTTGTCCTCACCTTTCTCTCCCTCCCCGTCTCTGCGTCCGTGTCTCCTCTTCTATGTCCCGCTCCCTGTCTCTGCGTATGTGTCTCTTCTGTTCCTTTCTCCGTCTGTCTCTCTGGTCTTCTCTTGTTTATGCCGTTGCCATGGCATTAAGGACGGCGCAGGCGCAAGGGAGGTCGGACGCCAGGCTGGGCTAGCTCGGCCTCTGATTGGCTGTCTGGTCGGCCGTCACGTCTTCGCTCTGCCCCCGTCCGCGCCGATGGCCTGCTGCCTTCTGGGCGTCGCAGGTTCCGCGCACGCGCAGTCGGGCCCGACTCCATCGCGCCGGGCTCCCGGGGCTGCTGCGTCGAAGGAACGCAGGCTGGCGGCCGCGACGTACCGTTCCTGACGGGCGAGTTGTAGCGGCCCGGCCCGTGTACGCGCGCAGCTGCGTTCCGAGGTGACCGGAGGGGGCTTGACGGCTGAGGGTGTCTGTGGTGGGCGCTCAGGTGGGAGCAGGGGACCGTGCCAAGCCGCCCTGGGCTGCGGCCTGGAGCGCGGGGTCGTCTCTGCCGGCCGGTCGCCCTGCGTCTCTACCCCGTCACCCGGGCGTGGGTTCGGTTTGAGTGAGGTGCCTGCCTCTGCTCTGGGACCTCTTAGGTGGGCGAGGGAAACCCTATCGGGGAAAGGGCAAGAATGGGTCAGGCGGCATCGGGCACTGAGGACCACAGAGGGTTGTTTTTTGGACCTTTTTAAAATAGTGTCAGAGGGCTTCCCTGGTGGCGCAGTGGTTGAGAATCTGCCTGCCAATGCAGGGGATACGGGTTCAAGCCCTGGTCTGGGAAGATCCCACATGCCACGGAGCGGCTGGGCCCGTGCACCACAACTACTGAGCCTGCGCTCTAGAGCCCGTGAGCCACAACTGCTGAGCCCGCGTGCCACAACTGCTGAAGCCCGCGCGCCTAGAGCCCGTGCTCCGCAACAAGAGAAGCTGTCGCAGTGAGAGGCCCGCGCACCACAATGAAGGGTGGCCCCTGCTCGCCACAACTAGAGAAAGCCCACGCACCAAAGACCCAACGTAGCCAAAAATAAATAAATAAATTAAAAAAAAATAAAATAAAATAGTGTCAGATAGGACTTCTGCATACCCTTTGTTCAGATTCACCTGTTGGTATTTTATGTTTTGCACACCTCTGTCTCTGTCTCTCCCTTACCCCTCTCTCTCCATTTTCTCCGCCCCCCCATCCCATCATATACAGACCTGTCTCTTAGCTGACTCAGCGGAGGCCAAGTTGGACAGTTCCACCATCCTGTTCCCCCAGTCACCCCAACAACTTCTTGTGGACGTGTCTTCTCCTGCTCCCCAGCCAGTTCAGGGCCCGGCGTGACACATTGTTGCTTTTCCTCTGCTTGCTCCTTGGGACTGTGACTTCCTTAAATTCCTGGTCTTGAGGCTTTTGGGGCGCCCAGGCCAGTCTCACAGGATGTCTCTTGGTTTTCTGTCTCTCCTCGTGAGCGGGTCCAGTGTGCGCGTTCTTGGCAGGGACTGAGGAAGGCAGCTGAGATACTCAAGACGCTCCTTGCTCCACGTGCTTTTCATTCTAAAGGCACTTTTTCCCCTTTATAATGAGTGAGTAATCTCTGCGTGAGGCCAGGAGCATACCCCGAGTCATCTGATGTGGAAATGTGGGGAGAAGCGACATGGGGGCAGGGCTGGGCCTGGAGGTGGGAGCGAAGCTTGAGCTCTGCACAGCCCTGTGTGAAGGGGATTTGCCTCCACTCTTCAGGATCAGCTGGGGATGGGGAGAGGGCTGGCCAGGACCTGAACTCCCACTCACAGGCCCGTGCCTCTCACTGTGTGGGTACCTCTCTGTCCCTCTGCAGGTCTGGGCTCTGGCTAAGATCCCGGAGCATATTGTCATCCCTGGTCTGTCTCCCTCGGAGCCTCAATCCCGTGAACTCACCCTCCGCAACAGGCGCCTTGCATGTTTGGAAAGATGCTGCCTTTGGAGAAAGCGTTTGCCACCCCCAGGAACTCCCCAACTCCCCTGGAATTGCCCACACTGGAGTCAACAGCTGGGGACCAGTAGGAGGGGCCCAAGACCAACCCTGGAAGGGCTCCTGCTGACCTCGAGTTCTGCCTGCACTTCCGGAACTTTGTCTACCAGGAGGTGGCTCGGTCACACCAGGCCCCGGCCTGGCTCCGGGACCTGTGTTGAGAGTGGCTGCAGCCTGAGGTGCACTCCAAGGAGCACATGATGGAGCTGCTGGTGATGGAGCAGTTCCTGGGCATCTTGCTCGACAAGCTCCAGCCCAGGGTGGTGGCAGAGCAGCCCAAGAGCTGCAGGAAGGCAGCCTCCCTGGTGGAGGACCTCACCAAGGCCCTGGCGGAGCCAGGTGAGGCCACCTCCCCAGAGGACAGTATGCCTTTGAGGAATGGGAGGGGATCAGCCCTGGAAGGAGTGACGTTGACAGCATGGATCCCAGACCCCAGCCAGCGGGTTACCTGAGAGAGTTCAGTTCCCTCATGTAAAAGAGGCATAGAAGCTAAACACTCTGAGCTCGTGGGGCAACTCCTCAGTCAGCAGGGATCTGGCCCACACCACCCTGCCCAGGCGCATCACCCTCATGGTTGCCTCATGGGCCAGGAAGGCTGCTTGGGTTCCTGCCCTCACATCTGCCTTCCAGATGTAAGGAAGCAGGAGGAAGCAGCCCCTTAAAAACTAAGGAAGTGTTCTCAGCACGCTTCCGTCTCCTTATCATGGGAAGAAGGGGAGCACTGGGGCGGGGCGGGCAGAGTCTCCACCACACCTGAGGGCAAGGCCTACGGGCTGGTGGTGATGGGGCCCTGCAGCCTTGGGCTCAGGGTCAGAAGCCTGGGTCCATGTTTGTCCCCCACCCCCAGCCCTGTGCGCTTACTGTGAACCTCTTGGGCTTACTCTCCCCTTGGGTGTAAACGGGGATGCCATTGAGATCTCCCTTGGGGTCCACCCACAGCTTTGAGCAAGGCAGTGTGTCACAGGGAAGCACGCTGAGTCTCTCCTGTCTGCCATTACCAGGTGGGCCGGTGAGAGCCAGCGAAGACCTGGAACCCAGTAAGACCCAGGCACCCCCGAGACCTGTGAGTGACCAGCCAGCTCTTGGGTACGTGTGGTGGGCCAGGGTCTGTGGTTGGGAAAGGCCAGGAGGGAGACATCATGCTATTTCTTGAGGGAGCCCGAGGGAAGCCAGGTAGCTGAGGCCTGGGAGTCTGTGCTGTAATTCCGACTTCTCCCCACAGGCTCTGTGAACGTTATGAGTATTATTTTTATTTTTATTCTTCTGCGGTACGCGGGCCTCTCACTGTTGTGGCCTCTCCCGTTGCAGAGCACAGGCTCCGGACGCGCAGGCTCAGCGGCCCTGGTTCACGGGCCTAGCCGCTCCGTGGCATGTGGGATCTTCCCGGACCAGGGCACGAACCCGTGTCCCCTGCATCGGCAGGCGGACTCTCAACCACTGTGCCACCAGGGAAGCCCACGAGTATTATTTTTAATTAAATTACTCTTCAGAGATGATTCAAGTTGTACGTGCTTATCAGAAACAGTGAAAAGCATCAAGGTATAAAGAAGAAAGTAACAATCTCCCCACTCCCTCGTACCCCCTGCAAGTCAAACCAAGGTGTGCACCCTGGCGTTTGCCCCTTCGTGTTCTCTTGTACATCTCACCTGAGTGCGCACACATCTCACCCGTGTATGCACACATCTCACCCACGGGCCTGTGCAGAGGTTGGCAGCCCGTTTCCCTGGAAATGATGCCTGTAGCACTGGCTGTTTGCATGGAGCAACCCCTCACCCACCCAGGCCCCTCCAGGCAGTGGCTCAGTATCCAATGCCGTCTCCTCACCTCCATGGCGTTTCACAGGACCCACTGTTCGTTGTCCTAGAGGGAATTTTGCTGCCGTTAAGGTTTCTGCCTCTTCCTGTAAATCTGCAGTGAAACATCCTCAGACATGTGCCTGGGTGTGGGAAGTTAGTTCTGTTTGGGTAGGGTGGGATCCTCAGGACCATTGGACAAAGGGCATTTCCACGTGGTTTTCCAAAAGTTCTATAGCATATATGTACAGTGCCAGCATACAAGGGTGCCTATTTTCCCACATCTGTGCCAGCACTGCATATTGTTGCTTTTTAAGATCTCTACCAACCTGATGGGTAGAAAAATGCGCTATCTTCTTTTTGGCTTTTCTTTGAATATCTAGGGCCACTGCTGAGCTTGAGCTGCTTTTTGCTTTCTTCTTGGCTGTTCTGCTCTGTCAATTGAGGACACGTAGGGTCAGTGGAACCCGGGGACCTGCTGTGATGTGACCATGTTGGGGCCTCCCTGACTGGCTTGGGGGTGCCCAGCTGTGAGATCTACTCTCCTCAGCTTTGCCTTCCCTTCTCCCCAGTCTCTCCTCCAGACCCCGTGCTTCTGGAACAGGAGAGCATCGGGGAGGAGAAGACCAGAGAGGCCAGGCCCACAAAGGCTGAGCCAGAGGTGGGTGGGTGGGGCCCACTTGCCCAGTAGCTCACAGGGCCTGTCCCACCCTGTCTCATCAACCTCCCTCCCTCCCTCATCAGTGTGCTGCCAGCTGCCCCAGGGAGGCCAGAGGACGAGGAGCGGGGGTGGGCTGAGGTTCCAGGGCTGGGCACCCAGGCTGCTGCCTCCCCAGGAAGCTAAGGGACGAGCCTGGCCCTGAGCGGTGGGTGAGGGTGGGGGAGTTCTCTGAGACCAGGGGGAGGGCTCTGACTCGAGCCATCCCACTGCCTCCTGGGGAGTGCTGGCCAGGTGGCCCCTGACTGCACGCTCCCCCGCAACCCACTTTGTGGTGACTCCATGGCCTCTTCCCTGTCCCTCTGGCTGTGTCTGGTACACCCTTAGTCCCCCGAGGGTGCACTGTGGCTGCCAGCGGCAGCTCCCCTCCTCACCCTTCCTGCTGCGTCTGCTGTCCCCAAGTCCCACCTCCCACCAACCAGGACTCCTGGCCTCGCCTGGCCCCCCACCCAGCAGCCACCTCCCCACCCTTGTGCACCTTGCTCTTCGCATCGAGTCTCAGGTTTTGTTGCCCTTGGGCCTCACAGGTCCCTCAGACCTCCTGGGCTGGGCAGAGTGCAGGGTCCCTGGCCACGTGGGCCACCTCTAGCCATGTGCTGCCCTGAGGTACATGAGCCTGGGGGCTGTCCCAAGGGAAGCCCTAGGTGGGCAGCACTTGCGGGGAGACCTTTGTGTGGATCTCTGGTTCATGGATCTCAAGAGCCACGGCAGGAAGCTCTACACATGCCAGAGCTGTTGGAAAACTTCCACTTCAGCCTGGCCCTGGCCGAGCACCAGAATTCCCATGAGAAGGAGAAAGTCAATGCATTGGAGAGTGCCCTGGGTACCCCCGTGCTGCATGTGGAGCCCATGCCAGTGGAGGATTGGCAGGCTCCTGGAGAACATGGAAGGTGATGTTTTCCCTGTGAGCTCTGAGGCACAGAGATGAGCCACTTTGCTGTAAGTGCCCTCAGAGAAGGACAACTACCTGCCTGAAATTTCAGAGTAACACACTGGGCTCCTTCGAAACCCTTGCCTGGCTTCCTGCGGTGTCTGTGTGGATTTAAGTCTGCTTGTTTTCTAAACGAGCTAAGGTGGCTGAAGCACTTAGAACCCAGGAAGGGCCCACATGAAGCCCTCACCTTGCAAACACAGCTGTAAAGATGCTTACCTGTGAGCACAAGCTGCCAGGAGTGAAAGAAGACTCTGCTTTCTTCTCTGACCATTTCAGCACCACCCACACATTGGAACATTGGTCTTTGTGCAAAGTGTAGAGTTGCCTTAAAGTGTGTGATTTGCCAGCTCTTTCTTGAAGTCAGCCTTGTCTGTTCCTCTTGTTAGAACTTCCCAGGGCTGCTGTTCAAGCAGAAATCTTGCCCGCTGTTTTGTTTTTTTCATAAATATGTGATGGCAGGTTTACTTCTGAGTCCTCAGTAGCATACCGTTCTCCAGTTTAACTCACATGGGTATGGAATGGCTTACAAAGATCACAAAAACACTCGGAGCCTAGTAATGCAGTGTTTTCAAACTATGTCTCAGCCCATTAGTGAGTTGCAAAATCAAATTAGTGGGTGGCCACCGGCATTACAGAGCAGTGAAATAGAATAAAATAGGTCAAAATTCATAATGTAGTAAAGGCAAATATTGTTTTGTGGAACTTTTCAGCCATACATCTAAATATGAGAACTGGTTGCAATGTAAAATGTATATCTTACTAGGCAGGGAGTGGGGGGGACTGTGATCAAAACCAGTTGAAAACACCAATAAAGGTTGATGAGATCTGCCTGCGTGGGCAAGGAGAACTTAACTCCTTGGGCTGTGTAAGGCGATCTTTTGAGTTTTGCATTTAATCTTAGGCTGCAGCATTGTTTTCGTTGCCTGAGCATAAATTTAACTGCTTTCTGTGGATAGAGAAACTGGTGCCTCTTTCTGTCACTGTGTTTGGGCAGGCAGTCTGTTGTAATGGTGCCTGAATCACGGGGGCTTAACATAATAAAGGATTTATTTCCTCACTCACATCACAGTCTTGGGCTTAACATAATAAAGGATTTATTTCCTCACTCACATCACAGTCTTGTGGTGGTTGCTGCTGCTTGAGTGTTAGTGGGTTCACACAGAGTGTCAGAGGGTAGCTGTGTTCATAGGGATAGGGGGAAGGTAAACCACATAAATGGAAACCTGGCAAGATGGGAATGAGTTCCAATGGGAAGGAGATGCTTAGATACCTTATGTAATGGACTGAGTTGTGTGCCACCGTGCCCACCTTCCCTCCTTCCCCCTGCCCCCAGCTCACATGTGGAAGCCCTAACCCCTAATTTAGAGATAGGGCCTTAGGGAGATAATTAAGGTTAAATGATGTCATATGGGTGGGGCCCTAATCCCATGGGACTGGTGTCCTTATAAAAAGAAAGAGGAGAGATTGCTCTCTCTTGCTAAGTGTGCACAGAGAAAGCTAGGAAAAAAGGTCTTACCAGAAACCAACCCTGACAGCACCTTGATCTTGGACTTACAGCCTCCATAACTGTGAGAAATTTGTGCTGTTTTAAGCCACCTAGCCTGTGTGTTTTGTTTTTTGTTTCTCATGGCAGCCCGAGCAGACTAATACATGACCCCCATTATTATTTAGGTTGAAGAGTTTTGTAAATCAGTGTCAACCAGTGCAACTATCTGGAACACAAACAGCCCAGTTGCTTAAGAACTACTTTGACATTTGTGTTCCTTGAACTTTCAATTTCAGATGTGGTGATTTTTCCTAGAGAATTAGTGGGGGGAAAAAGGAGAAAGCTACATACATTGAGAGGCTGAAATCCTTTCCGGATCTAGGTGGAATACTAAAAGTGAAATACATACAAGTGACTAGGATGCCTATTTACATGGAGTTAAATACCCAATTACAGAGGAACGATGACTTAAATTTTGGTAGAGCCATTCAAAGGAATAATGAAGCATAATGATAATTAAGAAGACTGTAGCAACATGGAAGAAAAATTTCTAAGTGTAGCTCAAGAAGTAGAATACAAATATTTGTTACATTATAACTATAAAACATGGTGGAATTTTGGCTGCATTTGTTTTTGCTTTTTGAATTCCCTTGAAAATTCTTTATTTACAGCACTTCTATAATAAAATTCATTTTTCACCACTTTGAAAAAAATTCTCCCAATCATGGAAAACTTAAAAAAAAATGGAGAAAAAATTTTTTCTCATGTTCGCAGCTCATAGGAACTTTTGACATCTCAGTATCAGTCCTTCCAGTCATTTTTCTGTGTACAAGATTTGGTATGTATGTGTTCAGTGTATATATAAAATTTGTGAGCATCTTCATTATAAATGTGTGTGTGTTTCTTGAGTATCCTGAGTGAGGGATCAGTCCAGATTCATTGGGCCTGTCACTCACACGACTGAGAAGTCCCTCTTTGGGAGGAAGAATTAAAAATTACTAAGAAAATGAGGTGTTAGGCTTTGGAAGGGGTGCAATAGAGTGAAGGACCTTGGAGTTTCATCTTCATTTACTTCATGGCCAATCCATGAAACCCGATCCTCAAAACATAATGTAACTCAGGCCTCTCTCAACCAGTGAGCACCTGAGTTTATAGAAAGACAGTTTCCAGAAGTCTCAGTGAAACAACCAGCTCTCCAGCTCCAGCCTCTGGCCCACAAAAGCTGTCTCTTGAAAGTTGGGCTCCTGAGAGGCCACACACAAACTGAGTCAGCCCTTAAGGAAACCCTCCCAGGCTTCCCAGAAGTGTGGGGAAAGGAGCGTGGCTTCTGCAGTAGGAGGTTCTGGTTTCCTGTAGTGGAGACTGCTCTGAGAGGGAGACTCTGGGACAGATAAATCTAATCCTCCCCAGGTTCTTACCAAGTTTCTTCTCAATGGTTCATGTCCCTGAACCTTTGGATGGGAGTTAAGACCCTCAGCACAGACCCATTTTCCCTAATGCCTGACCCAACCCAGCTTCCCGTGAGGTTAACAAGTGGGGACATCTGGTGATATTTTTGTCTCTCTGTAGAATAAATCATCCATTTGTGTGCTTTACCATGTGTTGGGCAGGGTGATGATGGAAGAAGAACAGCAAACAAGTTCTAAATTTCTTTTAGTAGGTTTGTTTTTGTAGTGGTTTGAGAAAAGCAACTCTGAAACTATTTTACAAGTATTTTAGAATTCAGCAAATTAGTATGTTTATTTTAGGGGTCTCAGCATTTTCGCTATTGAAGAGAGACATAAAAATACGGGGAGTCACAGATTGGAATGGGATGTATTTCTGTGTATGTATATGCACCCATATACCTTTTTGTGTGTATCTGTGTGTTTATACATGTGCCTTTATTTCCTAGCTCAGCAGTAGACAACCTAGTAGCAATGAGCACACCTGGCACTCAGAGTTGGTCCTGAATAGCATCCCCTACTAAAATGAACCAGTTCTTTGGACCTGCAGAAATATGGCTGATTTCGGGGCTGATTTCAGGGTAGAAACAAGATGAGTTTATAACATCTTATACTGAAAATGTTGAAGGCAGGTCACAGGGATGGCAGGAACTTTCCTGGACTATTATTGGCCACATCTGGGACAACATGAGCACCAAAACACCTTAGGACAGCAGTAAGTCATAAAACAGGTGTTCACCAAGGCATCAGGGCAAGCCTCTCTGAAAAAGCCAACAAACCACAAGTGCAGAGGCTCCTAATGTGAGGCCCCTCCCACCTGCCAATCCACCACATAATAATGCAGGTGTCATTATCTCTGGCCAATCTTCACCTTGTCTCCTTCTCTCTATCCTGACTGACTTTGATGCTGCTCTTCCCAGCACGTCTAATTTCCTTGAGGACAAGAGGCTACACAAGGATAGAAGCACAGGGAAAGGGAAGAGGATACATGTAATAAAGGGAGGGAGGACAGAACACCTGACCAAAGGACCAAGGCTATTGAGCTGCCCTGTCCTGTACAGCCACTCACTGGCTACATGTGGCAAATGAGCACTTGAAATGTGGCTACAGCAAATTAAAATGTACTGTGAATGTAAAACACACACTGGATTTCAAAGACATAGTATAAAAAGAAAGCAAAATATCTCAATTGTGATTTTTTTATATAAACAACATGTCAAAGTGGTAACATTTGGGATATATAGGGACAAATAGTAAATTAATTTCACCTGTTTCTTCTTTTTAAATGGGACTATTACAATATATTTAAAATGTACTGATGGGGCTTACGTTGTGTCTATTGGAGAGTGCTGCTATGCACTATTTACTGATTTTCTTAAGTGGTTTTTTTTTTCACTCTCATAGTTCTTTATTCACTTATTGTTCCCCACACACACACACTAGAAGGTAACCTCAGTGAAGGCAGGACCTTGTCTGTATTGCTGTATCCTCAGAGTGTATGACAGTGCCCGTAGTAGGGGTGTATAGACATTTAATGAGTGAACAATAAGTGACGTCTCTCCATCAGTTTGAGTAATTTAGAGATGATTATGTTGGTATCATTAGTCATGATTATGTATACACCCAAGATGCATTTTTACTCTTTACTTTGCAACTTCTGGTTACTGTTTCCATCCATCTAATTTATATTCCTCCCTGTCATCTCCCTCCCTTGCACAAATTTACTGACTCTCCAGTGTGTGCTTTAAAAAACAATATTGTTTTATTACTACCAGCAGGAGTGGCCTGCATGGGGTGGTGGGTGTGCCTGGCTCAGGGTATGTGTGGGCTGTGAGGGGTAGATGATAAGTGGGAGGCTGAAGGAAAGGGAGTGGGGCTGCAGGCCAGGCCCAAAGGCTCCTCTGATTTACTTCTGGGAGGAGGTAGACTTAATAAAGGAGTCATGGCAAGCTACGGCCAGGCCACCAATACGATTAAGAAATTCTTGGAAATCTAGCTGCCCATCAGAGTCGAGGTCCAGTTTCTTCATCATGCGGTCAAGGACACTAGGGTCCTTCTGGTTCTTTGTGAAGGCACCCAGCTCTGTATTCATGAAGATAAGGAACTCGGCCTTGGAGAGTTTGCTCTTGTTACCGTCCCTTCCGGCATGCTTTTGGAAAACAGCAATCAGAAACTCAATGCACCGTTCAGTCTCTGTAGGGCTGGATATTTTTGCCATGTTCGGAGAGGAGCGAGGCACGGGGCTGAGAGTGGGGAGCGGCGTGGCAAGCCGTGATTTTCTCACGTGGTTTTTAAATGACTGAAATTAAGTCCAAAAAAGAGGGGGCATTCCACAAGCATACTGAGGAACAGTATTGGAAGACTGTTTGCAACATGGTTTCCCCAAGGGAGAAATTTCAAGTTAACTGGAAGCTTATATCCTAGCATTGTGATTAGAAAAGTCAAACTGATTGTTATAACCCTAACTGATGGTTAGTGACCAAAACCAGCCAATGCAATTTACCTATGGGTTCTAGTGAGGGTGACAAGTCACTGTTTAAGGATCACGGTTGTCAGGGTGACTGCTGTTAGTGGATTCAGGGTTCAGTGAAATACTATAGACTGCCTTCAAGTTAAATTTTATAAAAACAAAAGCTTATTAAACACCAGGATAAAGAATCAATGAAAAAAAAAACAGTTCAAAAGATTAACTTGTACATTTCTCAAGAGATAAATCTAGCAAAACATAAAGTTCCAATGTGGGTGTGCTCTTGCTCATAAGATGGTGGCTTAACAAAGAAAAAATCTTCCTCTTTTTGTGAAACAGCAACATCTGCATTTCTAATGCCTGTGAGTCCTGTAGAAAAATTTATAGCAAGAACAGAGCAGCAAAAGCCATCTCAGAATCTGCAAGACTCCATGGAAGTGGCTTTACCTTTCAAGTCTTCCTATACAAATCTTTTCAATTCCATTGCATATAAAGATTAACTTATTGCAATATAATGCATATAACTACTTTAAAATCTGTTTATAGTACATGGATACTTTGTCATATGGCATTCACATCTGTGAGGCTGGTGGCCATGTACCTTGACCAAAGAATCTGCACACAAATCAGAAAATTTTGTACTGAGACAGCTGAATATTCATGGTGGTTCCATAAAGTGCCACTCTCATGTCTGGAACACTCTGCCATATTGTTTTTAGGGAATATCAGAGTCAAGTTGCACCATTCATAAGCAACCCCTGCCACGAATGTAATGTACAATAATGATAAATTCTGACTGCATTTGGTTCTTTTATATGAAAGGCATTTGCTGAATTTGTCACCACTTTGAAAATCTCTGGTTTGGAATATGGTGAATCCTTAGAAGCCACCCCAGATCCACTACATTTTTTTCCATTTCTCTTTTGTAGGTTCTATAATGAAGCATTAGTGGCCACTCATGGCTGAAGGTCCTCAACAGTGATTAACTCCACACTTCCCTACTGTCTGGATGATCTGATATCCCGGGATGGATGACCCAGAGCTCGGTATTCCCACAATCATTTCCATAAATGTGAACTCTCTGTGGGGGTGTGAGGAGTTTGCTGAGCATGAAGGCTTGTGTATAATGTTTGTGTTGTTTCTCAGGAGTATGACTGGGTCAAATCTAGTAAGCGATGCGCTATGGCTTAAGGCTTTGCTGGGTCCCAGAACACGTGGAGTGGGTCTACCCAGCATGAGTTCTCTGGTGCTTGGTAAGGGAGGAGCTGTGTGTGAAGGCTTTCCCACAGTCCCTGCACTCGTATGGCTTCTCTCCTGTGTGGATTCTCCGGTGCTGAGTGAGGTGGGTGCTCTGCCTGAAGGATTTTCCGCAATCCTGGCACTCGTAGGGCTTTTCCCCAGTGTGTGTCCTCTCGTGCTGGCTGAGCGATGAGCTGTGGCTGAAGGATTTTCCACATTCGTTGCACCCATAGGGTTTCTCCTTGGTGTGAATCCTCTGGTGTTCTATGAGGAGGGAGCTCTGGCTGAAGGCCCTGCCACACTCGTTACACTCATAGGGCTTCTCTCCCGTGTGGATCCTCTGGTGTTGAATGAGTGGAGCAAGCTGGCTGAAGGCTCTGCCACACTCGTTACACTCGTAGGGCTTCTCCCCGGTGTGGATCCGCTGGTGTTTGGTCAGGGACGAGCTGTGGCTGAAGGCCTTCCCGCACTCACTACACTCATAGGGCTTCTCCCCGGTGTGGATTCTCTGGTGCTGAGTGAGGTGTGTGCTCTGCCGGAAGGCCTTCCCGCACTGACTGCATGAGTAGGGCTTCTCACCCGTGTGCGTCCGCTCGTGCTGGCTAAGCGATGAGCTGTGACTGAAGGTTTTCCCACACTCATTGCACCCGTAGGGCTTCTCTCCTGTGTGGATCCTCCGATGCTCGGTCAGGAGCGTGCTCTGGCTGAAGGCCTTCCCGCACTCGCTGCACTCGTAGGGCCGCTCGCCTGTGTGTGTCCTCTGATGCTGAATCAGTGGTGTGATCTGGGTGAAGGCTTTTCCACATGCCTGGCACTCATAGGGCTTCTCCCCCGTGTGGATCCGCTGGTGTTTGGTCAGGGATGAGCTGTGGCTGAAGGCCTTGCCACATTCTCCACACTGGTAGGGCTTCTCCCCAGTGTGGATTCGCAGGTGCTGGGTGAGGTGGATGCTCTGCCGGAAGGCCTTCCCGCACTGACTGCACGTGTAGGGCTTCTCACCTGTGTGCGTCCGCTCGTGTTGGCTGAAGGAGGACCTAAAACTGAAGGATTTCCCACATTCACTGCACTCATAGGGCTTCTCACCTGTATGAGTTCTCTGGTGCTGGATCAGTGGGGCAATTTGGTTGAAGGTCCTCCCGCACTGAGTGCACTTATAAGGCTTCTCACCAGTGTGGATTCTCTGGTGTTTGGTAAGCGCTGAGCTGTTTCGGAAGCCTTTTCCACATTCGTGACATTCATAAGGTCTCTCTCCCGTGTGTGTTCGGTGGTGTTCGATGAGTGCTGAGCTGTGACTAAAGGCCTTTCCACATTCCTGACATCTGTAGGGCTTCTCTTTTGCACAGGTTTTCTGTTGAGTATCTGAGTCCGGATTCTCCCTCTTTCCATGTGTTCCCCACCTGGGGGGGCCTTGCCTTTTAGGAGTCATTGGTTGAGTTGGGAGATCAGGCCTGAGACTCAAGTTTTCCCCAAACCCATTCCCCTGCTGCTGCTTCTGAGTGGGTGTCTTCACAGGCATGAAGGCAGCCTGCACCACATGGCTATCTGGCCTCTTGTGACCCTGTTCCCAGTGGCCCTCAGCATTTTCACCCTTGGAGTTCCACAGACTTTCCCACAGGAACCTTTCTACCAGGGCATTATTGGGTATTTCTTCAGTTATGTCTTGCTTCACAGTTGATAGTTTGGTTTGTCTAGTTTCAAAGTCTGAAAGAAACAGAAAAATGGAAATGTCCCTTAATCCCAGTTCTGGAGGAAGAGTTTGTGGTGGCTGGGTGGGTGGATGGAAGAACGAAACTGATGGTTTTGAAAGGTCCAAGGCACAGGTGGCTTTGTCCATTAAAAAAAGTTGAGTTTTGCAAATCAGAGAAGGAACGGGAGAGGGAGGAGAAGCACAGAGAATAACCAGGGGTGGGGGACTTGGTGTAGGGGTGTGGATGGGGTTTTCAGGGGGAGCACAGAGAATGAGGGTGGGAGACGGTGCTGAGGAGAGAGCTAGCATCCAGGGAAACTGCTGACAGATGCCCTGGGCCTGGAGTACCGCCAGCCCAGAGCAGAGCTCAATGGGCACGCTGAACGAACAAACAGATACATTTGCTCCTCCTCCTCCTTCATTTTGGCCCTCTCTGCACAGCCATGGCTTCGGTGTCCCCACCCTGACACCGAATTGGCCTAAAGGTGTGACATGGGCACCGTTCCCATTTATGTTACACTCTAGTGAAAAGCTAAAAATAAAAAAGGTCAAGCCAGATGTGGTTGGCAAAACAGTGGCTCCCAAATATACACACATCCTAATTTCTGGAACCTTTGAATCTGTGCTTACCTTATATGTCAAGGAGGAATTAGGCCGCTCATCATTTGACATTAGCAATCATCTGTGATTACCCTCCTTGGCTTATCAGGGTGGGCCCAATGTAATCAGAAGAGTTCTTCAGTGTGAAAGAGAGAGGCAGGAGGGACATGATGTGAGAAGGCTTGACCAGCCACTGCTGACTTTAAAGATGGATAAGGCCTTGTGTCAAGGAATGTGGGCAGTCTCTAGAAGCTGGACAATGAAAGGAAACGGATTTTCCCCAAACCCTCCAGAAGAAACACTGCCCTGCTGACACTTTACTGTAGCCCAGGGAGACCCATTTTGGACTTCTGACCTCTAGAACTGTAAGGTAATTTGTGTTGCTTTAAGCCACTAAGTTTGTGGTAATTTGTCACAGCACCGATCCGAAGCTGATATACTAAGTAAGGACTGGTTATTATTCGAGGCTAGGGAGACCCTGTTATAACCCCCGCTACACACTGGCCCATCCCTTCTTAGGCCCTGGTGATGGGCCACTGCTTACATAGGGTCAGGGCCTGTTGCTAGAGGGCCGGGACACTCCCACTCCCAACAGACTTGCCTGCTGGTCTCAGGAGCTGGACAAGAGGTATGAAGAGCAGAACTACCCAGCCAACCTACAGGCATATGGAAGAGCCCAGCCTGGATCCACCAGCCCACAGATGCATGAGTCATAAGTGATTCTTTGGTTTAAACCACTGAGGCTGGAGTGTTTGTTACATGGCAAGAGCTGGCTGTTGCACTGCCTTGGGGGCTTTGTGCTTGCTGTTTCCTCTGCCTGGAGTTCTGTCCTCCCAGATTGTTTCATGGTCCCATTGTTCTCATGGTTTAGGCTTCAGCTCACACACCACCTCCTTGGAGAGGCTAGCCCTCATCTCTCTGCTCAGTCCTCGCCCCAATCCTAGTCTCTGCCTCATCCCCTGCTTCCATTTCTCAGCATTCATCATAATCTGTAATCATCTTGTTCACTGTTATTATTATTATTTTAGCTATTTATCGTGTGCTCCTGCACCTCACCAAAAATGTAATTTCAGTGAAGATGGGAACTTGGTCTCACTCACAGCAAAATGGATGCTTGGTGAATGTTCCCGGAAAGACTGAGTAGTTAATTTGCTCTGAAGAATCTGAGGGCAGAAGTGGAGAGAGAACTGGGGGGTGAATGGGTTCCTCCCAGACCTGCAGGGCTTTCATCTCACCTGTGCACACACCTCGGGGGGCTCCCTTGTCTACCACCCACAGCTCCGCCTCGTGCTCCAGCAGGGAGATGACGTCCGGCTTTGGGAGCCAGTGTCCTGCTCAGGGAGAAACCCATGGAGTGAGCATGTGTGTCCCAGGACCCTCCCCAGCCCTCTGCCCGCTGCACCCTCAGTCTTGCAGGACCCAAGTGGCTGGGGCTCCAGGAGGCCCTGGTGTGGTAACAGCCTCTGACATTCCTTAGCGACCTCCTCCCCTCACTCAGTCCCTGACCCCATTCCCGGCCCTGCTGTGGCCAATCAGAGCTCTGCTTCGTCCCGTGCCTGCTGGCAACAACGACCAGCCTGGAGGGGACCTGGCTGCCAAAGCAAGACAAGCCAGGGGCCTTCTATGGGTGCCTGGGACACAGAGCCTGCCTCTTCTGCTGGTCTCAAACCTGGGAGAGGCACCCTCTCAGCTGTCTTGTCACCTTCAGAGGGGCCCGTCTGCGAATGGAGGCAGAAAGGGGTTTGGGGGCGGGCAGCACAGGAGTCCCGACAGCACCATAGGAAGATCCAGGTCTACCTGGGGTTCTGTGGTCACGGGACCCAGTATGTCCCTCTTACCCCATGACTTTCTGCTTCTGGCATTGTTAGCTAGGGTCTGTCATTTGCAACCAAAACATCCTAATTGACATTCCCTGCACCGAAACAGGTCCCTGAAGGCCAAGTATTTGCTTTTAAGGTATCTGCTTTTATGGCCTAGATCTACTCCCACTTGTATCCCAGGAAAATGAGAATCTGTCCTGTAGGCAGACCATCAGGGGCACGGGGGTGGCCTCACCCACAGAGGCAAGGAGCCCAAAGGTCTCCAGCATCACATCTCGGTACAGGGTCCTCTGGGCTGGCTCCAGCTGCCCTCACTCCTCCCAGGTGAACTCCACGACCACGTCCTCAAAAGTCACTTGCTCCTGAAACGTCACACATGAGCGTCCTCAGTGTCCCCGGCGTGGCTGCCAGTGGCAGCATCTGGTGAACGGGGGCCTTGGCCAAGTGGGTGGGAGGGTCTGGGGATTTGGATCGGGTTTTTACTGTGGGGCCTGGGACCCTGCTGGAGAAGAATCTCTTGAAATGAGAATGCTGCTGATGCGTCATCAATGAAGGGAGGACGGTCCTGGCGTGTTGGGTTCACAGGAAGTGTGCTTGTGCGGGTGGCCCCTCCGAGAAGCAGCTGGGTCTGGGCAGCGGGGAAGGAGCATCTGGAAACTGTCAGGTTGGCTCTCTGCGTCACCCTTTGGCCAAAATAACATCCTGATGGGTCCAAGATGCATATATAATGAATGAAACAAAGCCCTCTTTAAGAGATGAGAGGGTCCATGCTGCCACGAGCACATTTTACAGAGACTGGAAAAGCTTAAGTGTCTTGCCCAAAGTTATAAAGCTAGTAAGCAGCAAATCCAAGGATTGAATCTGGGTGACTTTATTAAGAATCTGTTCACGTGTAAATTAAATTCAAGTACATGAAGATCCATGTATATGTAGAAAATCAGTGTGGTGGTGGGAGCATTTCAAAGCAATGGACACACCAGGGCAACTGGCCCTCTGTTAGGGGGAAAAATCAGTAGATCCCTACCTCACCATAAATAAAAATAAATTCCAGAAATCTTAAAGAGATGAATATAAAAAAGGAAAAAGCTGGAAAAGTATAGGCCATGAATTTAATAAATGGGTGGTAGAGAAAGTCTTCACAAATAAAATATAAAACACTAAAAGTCAGAAAGAAGAAAAATGAGTGTGGTAGGCAGAATTGTGTCACTACCATCCCTGGATTACATGGCAAGGAGGAATTAAGATGGCAGATGGATGGGACTTCCCTGGCGGTCCAGTGGTTAAGACTCTGTGCTTCCACTGCAGGGGGTATGGGTTCGATCCTTGGTCAGGGAACTAAGATCCCACATGCCATGGTGCGGCCCCCCCCAAAAAAAAAGATGGTAGACGGCATTAAGGTTGCTAGTCCGCTGATCTTAAAATAAGGAGATTATCCTGGAATATCCTGGTGAGCCCAATATAATCACAAGGGTCTTTCAATGGGGAAGAGGTCAGCCTCACAGTAATAGTGTGTGAGGAAGACTCAAATGGCCAAAGCTGGCTTTGAAGACAGAAGCGGGTCAGGAGCCAAGGAATGTGGGAGGCCTCTAGAAGCTGGAAAAGGCAAGGACGTGGATTCTCTCTTAGAGCTGCCAGAAGGAACACAGCCCTGCTGACACCTTGATTTTAGCCCAATGAGATGTACTACAGACTTCTGACCTCCAGAACCATAAAATAATACATTGTGTGGTTTTAAGCCACTAAGTTTGTTAGGATTTGTTACAGAATCAACAGGAAAATAATACATTCAGCAATCACCATTCATGACTTCTAGATGACAGAGTCTTCACAAGCCACTTCAAGGACCCATGACAGCAGAATGAATATTTGCAACATAAATGGAAGGAGAAGGATTAGTGGCCAGCACATGCAAAGAGCTGACAAATCCGTTACGTAAAAAGCACACAAGAGGACAGAGAGTCTGGTCCTTCTGAGAAGAGGATGGCTTCGTACCCAGGCATGCATTACTTTCACCATTGGCAGGTGTTTAAAAATACATGACTTGTCACGCCAGCAATTCCACTTCCCCCCGTCTCCCCCTCCCCCAAGAGCCTGGCTCCCGTGCTGCAACGTCGTAACAGGCACCTGGTAATGGCCTCGATGCCCATCGTGGCAGAGCAGCCAAGGTCAGCTTCTGGAAAATCTGCAGCCAAGCACAAGACGGGGGTAACGGATATGCACAGCTGGGGAACAACCTCCCAGATGGAAAAATCCTGGAGGGTGGGACGTTGCCAGCCCAGTGCTATTTATGCAAAAGGAAACAAAGCTCTAATTCCAATATTTGTCTGAAAATGTGTACATAAACACAGGAAAATGAGGCGCATGGAAGTGACAGCAGCGGCAGCTTTAGATGGAAGCCTGGGAGACGGGGCTGAGGAGCAAGGGGGACTTTATGAGTGCTGCTTGACGTTTTTATAATGAGAATATCATTATGGGATTGTGTGGCCTTAAAAAAATAAATAAGACAATTCATCAACCTAGAAATCACTATGAAAGATATCAGGGTTTTGATACATTAAGAACTTTAAACTTGTGAACCTTAAAAACAAAATTCAGAGCAAACACATAGATTGTGCTGAAAGATGCACGTGGATTGCTCACTTAATAACCCCAGGCCACGGGTGATCACATCTAACCACTGTTCACCCAGGGAGGACGCCAACGAAGTCACCCAAAATCACCCAGGGAGAAAGGGCTGAGCCAGGATTTGAACTTGGGTAGTCTGGGTCCAGCACGTCCGCCTACTGGCCATGTGGCTGAACCACCTCCCTGAAAGACAAGTGAGACAAAAACACACCCCGGGGGTCAGAATGGAAGTTCTGGGCCAGCAAGGAACTCGCATCCTCCTATCGGTTCCTCCTTAGACAAACAAGGACCCCTGAGATGTCACAGCAGCAGCGACTGAGGGAGGGGCACGAGGGAGCCCCAGGGAGGCTGGGAACTTCCTGTGCCTCAGCTGCACCATCCACTGGTGTCCATATCTGAGTGTGCAGCCTGGCACAGGCTGCACACTCAGATAAATCTACGCTGTGCATAAATGACACCTGAATACACAGAAGAGGGGCTGGGGAGACAAAGAGCCAATGGAGAGTGGCCAGGAAAATGAAATGGGTGGGGGTCTCCAGTGGCAGGACCCCTGAGGACTGTTTCCTAGTCTTCAACTTTGGACATTTAGATAATGGGTTAATAGAACTACCATATGATCCAGCAATCTCAGGCCTGGGTATATATCTGAAGAAAACAAAAACAGTAATTGCAAAAGACACATGCACCCCAGTGTTCATAGCAGCTAAGTGTCCATCAACAGATGGATGGATAAAGAAGATGTGCCATATATATATATATATTAAAATATACACACACACACACACACATATAATGGAATACTACTCAGCCATAAAAAATGAAATTTTGCCATTTGCAATGGCATGGATGGACCTGCAGGATACTATGTTTAGTGAAATAAATGAGACAGAGAAAGACAAATACTGAGTATTATCTCTTATATGTGGAATCTAAAAAAATAAATGAATGAATATAATAAAACAAAAACAGACTCATAGATATAGAGAACAAGGCCAGTTTCTTCCGTGATCAAGTGGGGAATTTATGCTTTTCCTTAAGGCCTGTGAGGTTTGGGCACAGATAGCCTCCACAAAGGGATTTTCATCTCACAGAAGCAAGTGCTATGGATGGCTAGTGGGGGAGATGCAAGGTCTATAGACTTTGGCCATGTGGGCGGGAGTCAGGGACACAAGGTGGCCCACATCCTGGACCCTGGTCTACCAGGCAGAATCTGCCTTTGCTAGAATTCCTCCCACCAGAACTGGGCATCTGGGAGGTGACGCTGTGAAGACCCGGCCCTGGATCCACATGATGGAGATTGAAACTCCAGCACCAGCCGTCTTTTAACTGCACTGCGCCTCCCTGCCCTCATGTGCAAGTTACTGGGAGCTCCCTGAGGGCTGTTGGGAGGAGCGAGGGAATTCACAGGAAGTGTGTACCCTTGGCCCGGTGTATAGTGGGTGGTTTACCTGAGGACCCACTATTCAAACAGCTGTGCTGGGGGGCCCGGGGAGGTTTTATTTTCTGTCATCAACCCTCCCTGCTTGCTCCACACCTTCCAGACTCATTAGGTCTCGCTCAGTGGTTATCTGCGGAGTCCTACTGAGTGCAGGTCACCGTTCTGGGCACCGCAGAGGCCGTGGAAACAGGACAAACACAGCCCGCCTCCTGGTGCTTGTATGCTAGTTGCAGGGTTGGGGAGCTGGCAAAAATGAAAACCCCAGGAGAGGCCAGTGCTCTGGAGAAAATGGGGGGATGCTGCTGGGCAGCCACACAGGGATCTGGAGGAGGAGCCATGAAGGCAGCAGGATGTGTGCTGGGCACTGGGGACCTCAGGGGGCAGGTGGTCTGAGCCAGGCCAGGGGTCCTGAGCTCACGCCTGCCTCAGCCACTCCCAGTTGCATGACTTGCGCTTGTGCCTTGATCTCCTCCTCATCCCACCTCGTGGGACTGATGTGGGGGCTGAACAGAGTGACATGTGTCCAGCACTGACCAGAGTTCCAAACATTCATTGTTCACCCATTCACCGTGCACCTACTGTGTGCCGGGCCTTTGCCCGTGGCCAAAATGGCCAGAACTGCTTCCCAAGGCCCCAGGCCCCTGCAGCCGGCCTAGGAGACCTGGTTCTCGGTCTTCCTGCCACGCGTGTGCCTGGTCTTCATGTCAGGTGCCTGGCGTGGCCCCACCTCCAGGCCTTTACTCATGCTGTTCCCTCCACCTGGAACATTCTCCCTGTGGGCCCTGGCCTCACCCTCTCCTTTCCTGTAGGTCTGTTTGGGGGCCGCTTCCTCAGAGAGGCCTCCTGGGCTGTACTGGTTAATGCCTGGTCCCCAAGTCCACCCTCTTCTGGGCCTCACTTCCCTGCCCAACACTTGGCACGTTTACATTCCTCATATGGTCTGTGAGCCCCCGGGGACGGAGATTTCTGCTCATCCTCTCTGTTCCTCTACCTGGAGTACCTGGAACGGTGCCTGGAATGGTGCCTGCTCATTGGCAGTGCTCAGTACAGGTTGGCCAAGTGACTGGATGAAGAGAGTGAGCTGGGAGAACAGACCTAGAGCCCTGTGTTGAGAAAGTGCCAGACACATCAGTGGGATGGATGAACCATATCTGCCAGGGTGGCACGGGGCAGGGGGGAATCCAGGAGGTCTTCTCCGAGGTGGTGAGGTGAGAAGTGGAGGAGGACATGGAGCTGATTAAAGCACATCCTGGTGAGGGCAGAGGCCCTGAGGGCACAATGAGCCTGGTGGGGACCACAGGCAGAGCCTGGGAGGCCTGAAAGTGAGGTGGTGGTGTACTCACTGGGTCCCTGGCAGTGAGGAGCCCGGCGGTCATTCCCTCCTCCTCGGGCCTCTTGCAGGAACAGCCAGCTCCTCGGCAGGCAGTTCTAGGGGGAAACGGGATGTGAGAGACTGGACAAGTGACAGGTGACCAGTAACCCCAGGCCCTGGAAGCCCTGTGTGCAGGTGGAAGGAGCTCAGCACCCAGGCCAAACCCAACAGCAGAGCATCCTCAGCTTGGCATTTCCCGAGCTCCTGCTGTGCACCCAGGTGCTATTCCAGGCACTGTTGAAGTATGAGCTCAAATTTTCCTTACCCATTCCAGACAGGAAAACTGACCGCCAGGTGGGCAAGGAGCACAGTCTGGGTTGCACAGATGATTTCCAGGGTGATGACTTACTGTGACAGAAGGCCAGACAGTACGGGGGTCTTGGGCACTGTATGGTGTGCGTCAGCTTCCCTCTCATAAAATGAGGGTGGTGACCCAGCACAGAGCTTATGGGAATTGAAATGTGAAAACGGCTGGAAATGGAGCCCAGCAGGCAGCAGAATACACAGGAAGGCGATTGTTGCTGGGAGGGAAGTCTCTTGCTTCAGTGAGCATCTGTCTAGCATCTACTACATGCACAGCCCAATTCCCAGTGATTTACAAGCCGTTCCCTGGCTGATTGCCTAAAATGAGTCAGGCCAAAGGTAGGACGTGTTTCTCTTCTCTCTGTACTGTCCCTTGACGACCCTGCCTATGCACCCCTGCCTATGCCCCACTCAGCTTGTGCTCGGTTGTCTTCGTTGCAGTTTCCTGGATGGGAGTTATCTTGTTTAGTGATGTTTTATGGGCTTATCATCATCTCCCTGACTCTCCTGTGGCATCCAGTGTGGAGACAATGTTGGGGGGCTCTAGGATATAAGATGGGCCTGGCACCCAGGACATATAAATACCTGCTTGTTGAATTAATGAAGGAGCCTGGATGGTGCCTGGCATGCAGTCGGTGCTCAATAAGATTTTAATACAATGAGTCTGTTTCCTGGGTCCCAGGTGGCTAGGATCAAAATCTGGTGCTTTGGCTCTCCCTCACCTTCATTCTTTAGACACAAGTCCCTCAGGAAGGTGAAGCTCCAGAGATGACATTGTGGTGGGGCCTCGGCCTTACCCACTCTCCAAACCCTGGACGTCCCGCCAAAACAGGGAAGGGATGCAGGTCAGGCTGGCTCCAGGCTCTGAAGGGTCCGGCCAGCCAATCTCTTACTATGCTCGCGAAGCCAGAGACCCCAATGCCTTCCACCAAAGCCAGTACCCAACCCCTGCCCCAAGCCCTCCTCTCGGACCCTGAGACCACCCCCCAACCCCCTACCCAAACCGGGCCCCGCCCACTCAGCCCCGCCCATACTACCCCCAGCGACCCACCCTGGGCCCAAAGCAGCAGAAGAGACGAGACACAGACGTGCGCCGTTAGGTACACACCCGGGCCGGGGCCCCATAGAAGACCTTGGACCCGCTCCCGGCTCGGCCTCCGCCGCCCCGGCTACCCCCAATCTCACTTACCCGCCGGACTGTAGGACAAAGGCCACGGCAACCACCAACCAACCTGCGCCTGCGCAGGGACGTCTAACTACATCTCCCAGAAGGCAGCACGTGCGCTTCCGGTCGTCTTCCGGCGCGCTCCGCCCCTGACCAGGGCCTAGGCTGAGGAGTTCGAATACTGAGCTCTGCCTTTTCTCCCACCCTGGGACCCTCCCACGCCGAGCTCCTTCTGGGAATGGAGGACGAAGACCACGCCCGCCACGGGCCGCTACTGCGCCTGGGTGAGCGGGCGCCGAACTACATCTCCCAGAGGGCGGCGCGTGCACTTCCGTTCATCTCCCTGGTCGCCCCGCTCCCGCCCGGGGCGAGACTGAGCGGCTCAGAGCCCTCCTTTTGCTGCGCTCCATGGAATGGAGGAGGAAGGCTGTACCGCCAAGGGCCGGGACCGCGCCTGCGCGGAGCGCGCTGAACTACATCTCCCAGAGGGCCACGCGCGGCCTCCCTGCCCATCTGTCCCCTCCCGTTGGATTCATCTATGACAGGAGTTCGAGTCCTGACGCCTGTACCTGTGTCACCGTCAAAAATATTCCCTACCCGCTGATGTGTGAGGAGCCTTATGACCGTGGCGCCGGCGCTCAGCGGGTGATTGGCCGGGGGGACTAATTTTGGCAGAGGGTTCAGGAGTGAAAAGGAGCAACCCCTGGATGGGCTCTCTTGGTAACAGACTCCTTTGTGTTCTCTATTTCTTGCTTAAAGAAAAACTTTAGTCCACTGAACCTTCCCGGAGTTTCAAAAAGTCTGGCTTGAAGGTTAATGATCAGAGGAGTGAAAGCAAGCAGAGACAAAGAACAGAAGTCCAGCTGGAGAACTTGTAACAATTTAAATAATGGATCAGTCATATAGCAGAGTCATAGGACCTTTAGTTCCTCCCTGAAAGACATAGATAACAATGTCACACTTGCATTCCTAAGTGTTTTTTACAGAAACCAGACTCCCATCAGATGGAAACTGCTGACCATAAGCACATAGACTCCAGGCCAGTTGGAACCAGAAGGTTGATGATGTTGACTCTGAAAACATCCTCCTGTTACCTCGCCACCAACCAATCAGAAGAAAGTCCGTGAGCTGCAACCCTTACCCCAATGTTGCCTTTAAAAACCCTTCCCTGAAAGCCAAGGGGGAGTTCAGGTCTTTTGAGCATGAGCTGCCTGTTGTCCTTGCTTGGCGCCGTGCAATAAACACTACACTTTTCTTCACCACACCTGGTGTCATTAGATTGGCACGTAGGGCAAGTAGACATGAGTTCAGTTTGGTAACAATATTGGAAACTATACTGTAAACTTTATTGTTGTAAAACAAACCAGTGTTTAAAAATACATTAAAACTTGAAATGAGAGACTTCCCTGGTGGTCCAGTGGTTAAGAATCCACACTTGCATTGCAGGGAGCGTGGATTGGATCCCTGGTTGGGGAACTAGGATCCCACATGCTGTGGGGCACGGCCAAAAAGTAAAAAAAGAATAAAAATAAAAAATTCACAAAAACTTCAAACCCAAGAGCAGTTTATATTTTGCCACACTAACCCGGGCTTGAACAGTTGCCAGTATTTAGTACATGGTTATAAGAAACATCACAGGCTAGACACTTGAACATTTTAAAACTACTTTACACATTGCTATGTAATTGTCAAAATGGTGCATTTCAACAGCAGCATAATATTCAAAGCTGATGTGCCCTCACACGATTGCATTCGCCATTTGGTGAACACTGACCAAGGCCTACCAGGTGGCAGGCCCAGGGTACAGCGGCCAAGTGTACAAGGTGAGAACATTCACCATTCCCCCACTTGAGCTGGACTTATTTTCACTAATGCAGGTGGAACATCCGTGGAGTAGTGAATGGAAAGAATCTAACCATGGCTGAGCCATGTGCCTTTGCCCTTTTAAGAAGGGGCTGATTGATTCCAATCAGTTGGGGCTTGCATGATGGATCTGAAGCTGAGAAAAAGTTTCAAGACAAGGGCATTTCTTTCTTTGACTGAAACAACTATTTCTTTGGAAAAACTCTGACTCTGGAAACAGGAGAGAAGACAATAAGAATTCTCATGTTAGGAAAAAACCTAGCTGGTTACATCTTCTTTACACGTACAGAGACATGTGAAAAGATTTGGCTGGTTCACGTGTGAGTGAAAGACTTTAAATCTTGTAAGCTCTATAACAGTGGTTGTTATGAGGAGACATGACAGATGGCTCAAAATTGGAATGCACTGATGTAACCAAAGCAAAGCCAAGCTTAGCAGCTTTTCTTTAAAGGTGTCCTGTACATTCAGAGACTATAAGCTTTAAAATGTACATAAAACATCAGTTATCACTTCCCTCACCCACAAATCCAAATGCAAAAAAAAGACTCAATTTTTTTTTTCTGTTAACTTTTTCTTCCACAAAATGTGTACCCTTTTCTCCCCAATTTCCTTTTACCAGATCATGAAACATGAGCACACTTGTCATGACGAAATCTTTTTCCCAGAGGTCTGGGCAGAGTCCTGGTGAGGAGCTGTTGGTGGAGCCATGCCAGGTTTGCCTGCCCATGAGGACACAACCCAGCCCTGGCGTTGGTCCAGGTCGCCCTGCTCAGCTCCCCTTGGATTTGCCCCTCTGTCCCCTGCCTCTGACCATCTAATTCTTGTTTTTTCCCAACCAGCTTTCACAAGTTTAAACGCCTGCAGGGGCTGGGTTTTTTCTAAAGGCGCTGATACTAATGGCTCCAGCCAAGTGGTGTCATGGGGACAGGTAAGCCCAGTGTCTGGATTTCTCAAAAGAAGCCAAAGGTCTGCATTTGTGTGTGAAATCTCTTGATCTTTAAAAGCTGGCAGGGATTCAAAGTTTTTAAAAACACTCTGCCAGTCAAATAACATATACTGTAGGCTACCTCTGAGCTGACCTCACCCTCCAGACCACGATGTCACCACTGGCTGGGTCTTTTTGAGCCCAGTCTTTCTCCAACCACAGGGAGGCGCCTCCATTTATCTGTGACAGGACCCACCATGAGCAGCTGCATTACAAATCAGTGTAGCTTTCAAGGAATTCTATAATCATATCCTGGAAAGCACAACTGCATTAGGCTGCATTTTTTTAAATTTGTTTGATATGTACATCTAAATATACTACAATGTTTACATAGCCCTGTGGATACATTTTTTCCTTTAAAAAAATATCATTTCGGGAGCCTCAAAACCTAGCAGTGCCCAGCCGTCCTCTGACCCCAGAGGCCCTGGCTGGGGTGGGGAAGAGTCCTCCGGTGCATGAGATGATGAGGGCCAGCAGTGCATTGCAGCACCCAGGACCAGGCTCAGCAGCTGCTGAGCTCAGACCCCGGGGGTGTGGAGTCTGAAGCCTCTAAGGGAAGCCGGGCTCTGGGGGGCTGTGTGAGGAAGGACGGATGGCGGGAGGGAGCTGGAATGGGGTGGTGCAAGATTATTCCACTTTCAGGTTGGGGATACGTGGAATGGTGTGTTTGGCTGGATTCTGGATTTTTTGTTTCTTGCTAAACACTAGGTTTGATTGTAAAACATACACCGTTGAATTCTGTAATAGTCACCAGAGGACCCGCCGTCCACAAGGGGGAAGGCAGGGCTCCCTTCGCTCTTCTGTCTCATATGTGACACCCTGAGACCCTTAGCAGCATCCTCCTCAGTGGCTGTGGCCGTGACCAAGGATGCAGAGGGACTGCATGAGTGAGAAGACCAGGACATGTGTGTGCTGGGGGGTACGTTAGGGCATGTTTAGTACCCCCTCCCCACTTGGAGGCGTGGGCTGCCATCCAGAGGTGTCTAGATACACATGCTTCGGCTGGGCACCAACACCAGGACATTCCCAGGCCCTGTCTGTACCTCCAAATATAGGAAACATCCCGAAAGTCCCGTGGACCTGGCCTTTGATCATTACAGAGACTGCGAAGGGTGGTGAGTGGGACCTGGGGACCCAAATCTGTCGTCTAACCAACAAAAGAAAAGCAAAGAAGAGTAATGAGGAAATGTGACTGCCAACTGGTTATTTATTGCTTTCAGGGACAGCAATGGGGGGGACAGTCAGGAAATGGGTAAACGTGGTCAAAATGTACAAACTTCCAGTTATAAAATAAGTCCTGGGGATGTAACGTACAGCATGATGACTATAGTTAATACTACTATACAGGCATCGCCCCTTATGGGCGTGAGAGGGGATGCATTCTAAGACCCCCCAATGGAGGCCTGAAGCCACAGAGACTACCGAACCCTATACATACTATGTTTTTTCCTATACATACATACCTCTGATAAAGTTTAATTTATAAATTAAGAGATTAACAACAATGACTAATAATTAAATAGAACAATTATAAAAACAATAGACTGTAATAAAAGTTATGTGAGGGGAATTCCCTGGCGGTCCAGTGGTTAGGACTCCACACCCTCACTGCGGAGGCTGGGGGTTCAATTCCGCAAACTGCGAGGCGCGGCCAAAAAAAAAAAAAGTTAGGTGAATATGGTCTGTCTCTCTCAAAATGTTGTAGTGCACTCACCTTTTTTCTTGTGATATGAGACGATACAATGCCTACAGGGTGAGATTAAAGTGAAGTGAAAGACATAGGTATCGTAACCTAGCGTTAGGATACTGCTATTGACCTTCTGGTGATACTTCAGGAGGAGGATCATTTGCTTCGGGTGATCCAGGATCATCACGTGATGAGGTAGATGGTTGGGTATCCAAGGCAAGACGGAGCAGGACTGCTGAGATTTCATCACGCTACTCAGAAAGATGTGCAACTTAAAACTTACGAATTGTTTATTTCTGGAAATTTCCTTGTATGATTTTTGGACCACAGTTGACCTCAGGCAACTGAAACCATGGAGAGTAGAAGCTTGGATAAAGAGGGACCACTGTATTGTATATTTGAAATATCCTAAGGTTTAGATCTTAAAAGTTCTCATCACAAGAAAAAAATTTTGTAAGTACAGGCAGACCTCGGAGATATTTTGGGTTTGGTTCCAGACCATGGAAATAAAGTGAATGTCGCATAAAGCAAGTCACACAAATTTTTTGGTTTCCCAGTGTATATAAAAGTTATGTTTACACTATACTGTAGTCTATTAAGTGTGCAATTGCATTATGTCTAAAAGCACAATATACATACCTTAATTAAAAATACTTTATTGCTAAAAAATGCTAAACATCATCTGAGACTTCAGTGAGTCGTCATAGTAACCTGAAAGATCACTGATCACAGATACCATAACAAATATAATAATAATTAAAAAGTTTAAAATATTTCGACAATTACCAAAATGTGACTTAGAGACATGAAGTGAGCAAATGCTGTTGGAAAAATGGTGTCAATAGACTTGCTCCAATGCAGGGTTGCCACAAACTTTCAATATGTAACAAATGCAATATCTGAAAATGGCAATAAAGCAAAATATGCCTGTGCATGTATGGTGATGAATGTTAGCTAGATATATTGTGGTGATCATTTCATAGTACAGTAGTCCCTCTTATTTGAAGTTTCACTTTCCGTGGTTTCAGTGACCCTGGATCAGTGGCAGTCTGAAGACATTAAATGGAAAATTCCAGAGATATGAAACAATTCGTAAGTTTTAAATTGCAGGAGACGACATTCATCTAACTTTTATTACAGGATATTGTTATAGTTGTTCGACTTCATTATTAGTTATTGTTTTAAACTCTTACTGTGCCTAGTTTATAAAGTAAATTTTCTCAAAGGTATGTATGTATAAGGACAGAACATAGTATATATGGGGTTCGGTACTGTCCGTGATTTCAGGCGTCCACTGGGGGTCTTGAAACGTATGTACCTTGAGTAAGGGGGGACCACTGTGTATATAAATATTGGATCACTATGTTGTACACCTGAAACTAATGTAGAAAGAAAGAAAGAAAAGAAAGAAAGAAAGAAAGAAAGAAAGAAAGAAAGAAAGAAAGAAAGAAAAGAAAGAAAGAAAGAAAAGAAAGAAAGAAGGAATTCGTCAAGCCCAGGCCGTCCTTGCTGTGCATGGAGATGGCGTGTGAGCACGTCTATGGGGAGAATCCAGGATGGAAAAGGAGTTCCATCTACACATCTGGCTAACTGTCAGGCACTTGTGTTTCACCCGGGGCTTACTTCTCCATCAGGCACTGGAAACCTAGTGCCCAGGACCCATAAAACTTTTCTTAGAGGAGGAGATTTCTTATGCTAAGTTTTAAATTTTATTTATTTATTTATGGCTACATTGGGTCTTCGTTGCTGTGCGCGGGCTTCTCATTGTGGTGGCTTCTCTTGTTGAAGAGCACTGGCTCTAGGCACGTGGGCTTCAGTAGTTGTGGCATGCAAGCTTCAGTAGTTGTGGCTCACGGGCTCTAGAGCGCAGGCTCAGTAGTTGTGGCTCACGGCCTTGGTTGCTCCGTGGCATGTGGGATCTTCCCGGACCAGGGCTCAAATCTGTATCCCCTGCATTGGCAGGCGAATTCTTAACCACTGTGCCACCAGGGAAGTCTGTGATAATGTTTTAATTTCTCTTAAAATCAGACGGGGAAAAAATGAACATAATGACTACTACAGCCTGGAATATATTCATCTTTATACCAGCATGGTCATAAAATATAACTTTTAAAAAATTGAAGTAAAGTTGGCTTACAATGTTGTGTTAGTCTCTGGTGTACATTAAAGTGATTCAGATCTGTATATACATATAGATATATATATACTTTTTCAGATTCTTTTCCATTATAGGTTATTACAAGATTTTGAATATAGGTCTCTGTGCTATACAGTAGGAACTTGTTGTTTATCTATTTATATATAGTAGTGTGTACATGTTCATCCCAAACTCCTAATTTATTCCCCCCCTTCCACTTTGGTAATCATAATTTTGTTTTCTGTGTCTGAGTCTATTTCTGTTTTCATTTGTATCATTTTTTCGATTCCACATATAAGTTATAGGTATTTGTCCTTTTCCGTCTGACTTACATCACTTAGTATGATAATCTCTAGGCCCATCCATATTGCTGCAAATGGCATTATTTCATTCTTTTTTTTATGACAGTAATATTCTGTTATATATCTCTATATATTTCTATATAGATATACATATATCTGTCTCACATATTTTGTATCCATTCATCTGTCAATGGACATTTAGGTTGCTTCCACGTCTTGGCTATTGTAAGTAGTACTGCTATGAACATTGGGGTGCATGTATCTTTTTGAATTAGGGTTTTCTCTGGATGTATGCCCAGGAGTGGAATTGCTGGATCATATGGTAAGTCTATTTTTAGTTTTTTAAGGAACCTCCATACTGTTTTCCATAGTGGCTGCACCAATTTACATTCCCACCAACCGTGTAGGAGTGTTCTCTTTACTCCACACCCTCTCCAGCATTTATTATTTGTAGACTTTTTGATGATGGTCATTCTGACTGGTGTGAGGTGATAACTCATTGTCATTTTGATTTGCATTTCTCTAATAATTAATGATGTGGAGTATATTTTTATGTGCCTTTTAGCCATCTGTATGTCTTCTTTGGAGAAATGTCTATTTAGGTCTTCTGCCCATTTTTTTATTTGATATTGAGCTGTCTGAGCTATTTGTATGTTTTGGAAATTAATCCCTTGTCAGTCATATCATTTGCAAATATTTTCTCCCATCCTGTAGGTTTTGTTTTCCTTTTGTTTATGGTTTCCTTTGCTGTGCAAAAGCTTATAAGTTTGATTAGGCCCCACTTGTTTACTTTTGCTTTTATTTCTTTTGCCTTAGGAGACTGACCTAAAAAACATTGCTACAATTTATGTCAGAAAATGTTTTGCCTATGTTCTCTTCTAGTAGTTTTATGGTGTGATTTCTTATATTTAAGTCTTTAAGCCATTTTGCGTTTATTTGTGTGTTGGTGTGAGGGAGTGTTCTAACTTCATTGATTTACATGTGGCTGTCCAGCTTTCCCAACACCACTTGCTTAAGAAACTATCTTTTTCCCATTTTATATTCTTGCTTCCTCTATCAAAGATTAATTGACCATAAGTGTGTGGGTTTATTTCTGGGCTGTCTATTCTGTTCCATTGACCCATATGTCCACTTTTGTGCCAATACCACACTGTTTGGATTACTGTAGCTTTGTCGTATTGTCTGATGTCTGGGAGGGTTATGCCTCTAGCTTTGTTCTTTTTCCTCAGGATCGCTTTTGCAATTCTGGATCTTTTGTGGTTCCATATAAATTTTAGGATTATTTGTTGTAGTTCTGTGAAAAATGTAATGGGAAATTTGATAGGGATTGCATTAAATCTATAGACTGCTTTGTGTAGTATGGTCATTTTAACTATAATTCTTCCAATCCATGAGCATGGGATATCTTTCAATTTCTTTAAATCATCTTTAATTTTCGTTCTTTCTTTTTTTTTTTACATCTTTATTGGAGTATAATTGCTTTACATTGTGTATGATAATTTTCTTTATCAATGTTTTATAGTTCTCAGCACATAAGTCTTTCACCTCCTTGGTCAGGTTTATTCCTAAGTATTTTATTTTATTTTATTTTATTTTTTTGATGCGATTTTAAAAGGGTTTTTTTTTTGTAACTTTCTCTTTCTGATATTTCATTCTTACTGTAAAGAAATGCAACAGATTTCTGCATGTTAATCTTGTATCCTGGACTTCCCTGTGGGCACAATGGTTAAGAATCTGCCTGCCAATGCAGGGGACATGGGTTCAAGCCCTGGTCCGGGAAGATCCCACATGCTGCAGAGCAACTAAGCCCATGCGCCACAACTACTGAGCCTGCACTCTAGAGCCCTCAAGCCACAACTACTAAGCCTGCGTGCCACAACTACTGAAGCCCGCGTGCCTAGAGCCCATGCTCTGCAACAAGAGAAGCCATTGCAATGAGAAGCCCGCGCACTGAAACAAAGAGTAGCCCCTGCTTGCCACAACTAGAGAAAGCCCATGCACAGCAACGAAGACCCAACGCAGCAAAAAAAAAAAAAAAAAGCCCGTGGCTGCTGATGCCAGACCTGCCCCAGCCACAGGAGCGCCAGATGCCCCAGCGGGTAAACCCTTGGAAGTCACACAGCCGCAGGGAATCAGCTCAGATTTCAGCCCTGCCTCTGCATGTGGGTAACCTGCAGGCACTCATGCGCTCCCAGACCTTGTAGGGGTTGAGCTGAGCCCACTGTGAGCACGCTGAGAATGAGGCTGCTATGGGGGGGGCATGCCCTCCCCTTTACGTGTGCATTGACAGTGGCCTCCCCAGTTGTGGCCTGGACCACACTCCAGGCCCTTTGGGCTGTCCCCACACAGCTGACCTCAATCCTCTCCCTGAATCTGTCTGTTGAAGCCTGAGTTTCAGCCCCCAGGCACTGCATACTCCAGCTGGTGAGCATCTCTGGCTGGGAAGTGCAGCAAGGTGGCCAGGACAGTCTGTGCTGCTCTCTCTCGGTCCTGCCTGATGCAAGGTTGCTGCACTCACCCCTGAGCCTCTGAGGCTCCCTATCTGTGCTGGCTGATCTCCCAGCCAGGGAGGATTACCAGGGAAAAGGAACCCTTCCTCCTTCACAGCTCCCTCCCATGAGCACAGGTCCCGTCCAATTCCTTTTTTTTTTCCCCTTTGGTCCTACCCAATCTGGGGATCTTTCTTGCAGCTTTGGTTGTATGAGATCTTCTGCCAGCTTTCAGTAGGTATTCTGTGAGAACTGTTCCACATATAGATGTATTTTTGATGTACTTGTGGGAGGACGTGGGCTCCATGTCCTGTTTCACCATCTTGATCTCTAGCTCATTAGATCTTTTTTCAAATATAACTTTTTGTTTGTTTGTTTTTGTTTTTTGTCCACACAGTGTGGCTTGTGGAACCTTAGTTCCCCAGCCAGGGATTGAACCCACACCCTCAGCAGTGAAAGCACAGAGTCTTAACCACTGGAGAGCCAGGGAATTCCCGTCAAATATAACTTTTAATATTATTTTGTTGAAGCTCACGAATGTAACTTTTTTTAACAAAATTTTATTTATTTATTTATTTATTTATGGCTGCATTGGGTCTTCGCTGCTGCCCGCAGGCTTTCTCTAGTTGTGGTGAGTGGGGGCTACTCTTGGTTGCCGTGCGCAGGCTTCTCATTGCAGTGGCTTCTCTTATTGCAGAGCACGGGCTCTAGGCACACGGGCTTCAGTTGTTGTGGCTTGCGGGCTCAGTAGTTGTGGCTCATGGGCTCAGTAGTTGCGGCTCGTGGGCTCTAGAGCACAGGCTCAGTATTTGTGGTGCGTGGGCTCAGTAGTTGCAGCTTGTGGGCTCTAGAGCGCAGGCTCAGTAGTTGTGGTTTGTGGTCTCCAGAGTGTAGGCTCAGTAGTTGTGGCACAGGGCTCAGTTGCTCCACGGCGTGTGGGATATTCCCAGACAGAGATCAAACCCGTGTCCCCTGCATTGGCAGACAGATTCTCAACCACTGTGCCACCAGGGAAGTACCGCAAATGTTACGTTTTGATATTACTTTTATGGGGCAGAACCACACAGGGCCCACAAAAGTCCTAATACAGCCCTGGGTCCCTGCCTTTGCTTGGTCTGCTTAGGTGTATACACTGTGTCTGAGCCCCATGCCTGCTGTAACAGGTTACATTCCTCTGGCCTCTCTGCCTCGGTTCGTGTGGTGCGTATGAGCTCCTGCCCAGCCTAGGCAAAGCTTGGTGCACTCAGTGGCTGAAAACACGGTCAATTAACTCCCGCAGCTTTAGAAGCCACAAGTCCAAAGTCACTTGCCCTGCGCTCATGCCCAGGTGTCTGCCGGGCTCGTTCCTTCTGGAGGCTCCAGGGAAGAGTCTATTTCCTGGCCTTTTCTCAGCTCTCGGTGTCCCCACATTTTTATGCCTTGTGGCCCCCTCCTCCCCCGCTTCTCTGCAGTCTTCACGCCCTCTGTGCTCACGTCACTGTCCTCCTTCTCTGCCCCCTTCCCGCTTAACACCCTTCAGGAACTTCCCATCTGAGGAATGAAACCCAGCCTCCTAGGGAGCAGCGTGTGATACACCTGCCATGTCCCTGGCTCCCAGGACTTGGAGCGGGAGGTGGAGAAGCCATATCAGGCCCAGCAACCCGCCACCCCCGTAACCTCACCGCTCCACAGACCCAGGCACAACATAGAGGAAAGTCCCTTGCTGGAACTTCAGGATGGCAACGGGGAAGCCTTAAAGCCAGCCCGGGCCCTGCAGGCTGCGCGGGTCCCTCAAGCACCGTAGCAAATGCTTCTGGGCTCCTCTCCCTGGGGAACGGGGAGGAGTTCCAGGGCTGCTTTATCTGCCTTGCCCCACGTCGCCACGATGCCACAGGAACCCGGACCACTCAGCGCCTGTGGATGCGGACGAGGCTTGTGCCTCTGCAAAGCCACACGTGTCACCCGGCTTCCCGGGGCAGCGTGCGGAACCGGGAACCCTGTTTTCTGTAAACGGCAAGTCCATTCTGAACCGAGGGGCTGGAGACGCCCTAATCTTAGCACTCATGCGTGATGGACCTGCTCCAGACGTTGTGATGGGGCCTGACCACATGGTGGGCAGCCAGGCACCAATGACCACGTGCACGATGGATAAAAATCCCGCCCACGACCCCATGGACTCCTGGAGCTGGCGACAGGAGGGCGCACCCGCGCACAGAATGGCCCTTCTCACCAGTGACTCTTGTTCCTGCTGTGCCCTCCGCCTGGTGTTTCCCTCTTGTTCACCATGAGCTCATTGACACTCCTCCCACAAGCCTTGGCTATTCCACCCTGCGTCGTGTGCTTTGGGGGGGGCGGCCCTCAAGAGTCCAATTCCTGCACTTTTGTTGACATTCCTAGGAAAAAGCGAGCCCTGTTCCATGCAGCCGGCCCTGGGAGGATGCAAGCTCACATGGGGTCACAGGGGCAAGACAGCACGAGGAGGGACGAAGTCTCTTCAGGGGAAAGGGAAGCCCAGAGCGGCGTGGGGTCAGGGCCGCCCGAGGGCGAGTCCCCTCTGCTGAGCTTTCCCGGACAGACCCGGGCGTCCGTCTGCGCAACCAGCCCGCGAGTCTCTGGGACAGGGTCTGCGCCCCACCGACCTAGCGCCGGGTAGGGTTTCCGACAGGGCCCAGGGTCCGGGTCGGGGGCAAGCCTGGTCTGCAGCAGCGCCGGGGGGAACCGGTGTCCTTCTGAGGGAGAGCAGACAGACGCAAGCCGCAGGCCAGATGGACACGTGGTAAAATGGAGGCTCTCCAGTTACCGACGGAGCGAGAGAAGTGCGGCAGAGGCGTGCGGCACGGTGACATTCATGTAAACAATTAAAAGCACAGGTGCACGGAACTCGATGCATGTTGGGCAGGACGTGTGCAGGGGGACACGGTTTGCTGGGATGGCCTGGGGCGCTGCGGGCGGGGAGGGGGCTGGGACTGGAGCGGCTGCTGGGGTGAGAGCAGGGCTGGGTGGATGCAACACTCTAAGTCCCAGGGGAAAAAGAAGCGATCCGTGGGCACCGGGCCGTGGAGACGTGGGCTGGAGCCCAAACTGGGCACCCGCGGGCTCTCGGTGCGGCCGCCGCCTCACCTTCCTGCCGCGCCATCCGGGTGAGGGCCTCTACCAGGCTAGCGGCCAATCGGAAGCCGATGGAGTCCGGGTGTTCCCGGGACCCGGATTCGGTCGCCATGGCAACAGGGTGCCCTGTCCGGAGAGGGGGCGGAGAATGTGCAGTGTCTGCACTGCCTCTGAGCGGTGCTGTGCAAACGTGCTCCCTTTGCAATTCAGCTGCCAGACAAGGCCGAAATTCCACGCAAATGAGGAAAGTTTTTCTTTTTGACTATGAGTGTGTCTCATATTTAGTATGTTAAAAAATTTGTTTTAAAAATATTTATTTATTTGGTTGCGCCAGGTATTAGTTGAGGCAGGCGGGCTCCTTAGTTCCCGCACATGGGCTTCTTAGTTGTGGCATGTGGCCTCTTAGTTGCGGCATGCATGTGCAACCTAGTTCTCTGACCAGGGATGGAACCCGGGGCCCCTGCATTGGGAGCTCAGAGTCTTAACCATTGTGCCACCAGGGAAGTACCAAAAAAAAATTTTTTTTAAAATATGTCTTGGTTAGTGTAATATGTCCCAGTATAGGATTTCCAGATTTAGCAACTTAAAAAATAGGAGAGGGGCTTCCCTGGTGGCCCAGCGGTTGAGAGTTCGCCTGCTGATGCAGGGGACACGGGTTCGTGCCCCGGTCCGGGAAGGCCCCACATGACGCGGAGCGGCTGGGCCCGTGAGCCATGGCCGCTGAGCCTGTGCGTCCGGAGCCTGTGCTCCGCAACGGGAGAGGCTGCAACAGTGAGAGGCCCGCGTACCGCAAAAAAAAAAAAAAGGAGAGGCCCAGTTAAGAATTGAATTGCAGATAACCGTGAGTGTTTTTTAGGATTAGCCTGTTTCACATTGAGTGTATTTTAAGAACTTCAAATAGATAAGCAGCAAGGATCTATTGTACAGCACAGGGAAATATAGCCATTATTTTGTAATAAATTTAAATGGAGTAGATTCTATAAAAATATTAGACACTATGTTGTACATCTGAAACTAATATATTATTAGTTTCTATACTTCAATTTTAAAAAAGTGATTAAAAAAATGCCTGTGGGACTTCACTGGTGGCACAGTGGTTATGAATCCGCCTGCCAATGCAGGAGACACGGGTTTGATCCCTGGTCCGGGAAGATCCCACATGCAACGGAGCAACTAAGCCCATGTGCCACAACTACTGAGCCTGAGCTCTAGAGCCCACGAGCCACAACTACTGAAGTCCACGTATCTAGAGCCTGTGCTCCGCAACAAGAGAAGCCACCGCAATGAGAAGCCCGCGCACCCAACTAGAGAAAGCCCGCGTGCAGAGACGAAGACCCAACACAGACAAAAACAAAACAAAACAAAACAAAAGCCTGGGACTTGCCTGGCGCTCCAGTGGTTAGGACGTCGTACCTTCCCTGCGGAGGGCACGGGTTTGATCCCTGGTCAGGGAACTAAGATTCCGCGTGACCACCTAGTGGGAGACCTGCGGTCAGCCCTGCACATCCCCATGGCCTGGCCCGTAGGGCTCCATAAACTTCCCAAGGTGAGTCACCCAAAGCTTGTCCCTTCACAAACTGTGTGTTCGCTACTACCGGCCAGGTGTCCCGCTAATGCTTTATGTGCCAGATACTGTTTTTACTCCACGCCATAACCTGGTGGCGAGGGAACCTCAATCCCTGTGACATCAACGAGGAAACTGAGGTTTAGAAACAAATCAATGATGGGTCCAAGCTCACCCAGGCAGGCTTGGAATGCCACCACCTGGTGTTCCCCAAATTTCAGGCCCTGGGCGTCATCCCTACGATGGTGGTCCTCTTCTTGTCTTCCTTTAACTCTGGCTCCTACGTTCACAGGTTTGTTGAGATAGAATTCACACACTACGCCATTCACCCACTTAAAGTGGACAATTCAGTGCTTTTAGTCTACACTCAGAGTTATGTAGACATCATCACAATCAGAGAACATTGTCATCACCCAATAAAGAAACATCAAACCCATGAGCCACCACTTCCCGTCATCCTCAGCCCCTGGCAACCACTAGTCTGCTTTCCATCTCTATGGATTTGCCTTTTCTGGACATTTCGTATAAACGGAATCATGTCTCATGTGGTCTTTTGTGTCTGGCTTCTTTCACCCACCATAATGTCTTCAAGGTTCATCAGTGTTGTAACATCTATCAGAGCTTCATTCCATTTTATAGCTGAGTGATATTCCATTGTATGAATGGACCACGACGTGTTTATCTGTTTGTCAGCTGAGGGACAACTGAGCTGCCTCCACTTTTTGGTTATTGTGAATAATGCTGCTGTGAACAGGGTAGGTTTTGTGTATGTGTGTTTTCAATTCTCTTGGGTATTTGAGTGGAATCGATGGGCCACATGGTAATTGTATGTTTAACTATTTGAAGAACTAGCAGAGCATTTTCCAAAGTGACTGCACGGTTTTACATTCCCACCAGCAATGTCTGAGGATTCCAATTTAAATCTATTCATTTTGACTTTGAAACTATATACTGGAGTGAATTCTCTCCTTGAAGCCTTAAATCTGCTAGGTTCCCAGAGCTTCCGGGAGAGGATTTCTGTCCTACCCGTGAAGCTGGGGCCTTATAAGTCACAGAATAGGTTCCAGGGCATTTCTGGGGGTGGGGCTTTGGGGGTGTGGGTGCCACAGAGGAAGTCCAACCCTGGTTCCTCCTCGGAGGGCTTGTCATGTGACGGGGTTTATTCTTAAGTGTGACACTCCAGGTATGGGCTCGCCTGTCTGACTGATTCGTCCAGTTCTCTCCTGATAGAAAGGAGTCTTAGAGAACCTCTGCAAGTAACCACACCGCTGTTACAGGGGAAGAAGCTTGGGGGAGGTACCTGTGGATTCTGACAGGGCTGTGAATGCAAGATGCCATCTAAAGAATAACGCTTGTATGGGGGGCAGGATGCTGAGGTAGCCCCTGAGATCCTTGCCTGCGGGTGCACACGCCCCCTATGGTCCCCGACCCTGAGTGGCCAGAGCAACCTGTGAGCATGCTGAGGCCCTCACTTTCGTGATTATGTTACATCATACAAGACTCGACAGAGTAGCCTGAAGAGACACTTTTCTCCTCTGACATAAAGGAGAATTAAACGGCCAAACTGCTATTTTTCCTTTGAGATAATTTATCTTTTTATTAAAAACTTTTTAACATTTTAACTTATTTATTTTTATTGAATTAGAGTTGCTTTACAGTGTTGTGTTAGTCTCAGGTGTACAGCAAAGTGATCCAGTTATATATATATTTATATATATATTCTTTTTCAGATTTTTTCCCCTTATAGGTTATTACAAAAATTTGAATATAGTTCCCTGTGCTGTACAGTAGGTCCTTCTTGGAAACAGCCATATTGTGAGAGTAGGAGGCCATGTGACAAGAATCTGAGGTGGCCTCCAGGAGTGGGGAGGGGCCCTCCACCAAGAGCCAGCAAGAAAACAGGACCTCACTCTTACAACTGCAAGCAACTGAATTCTGCCAACAACCAATGATCCTGGATGTGGAGAGCCCAGCCTCAGATGAGAGCCCAGCCCTGGCTGCTTCCGTGCTGGCCGCCTTGGGAGACTCTGAGCAGAGGATCCAGTTAAGTAAGCCATGCTCTCACTCCTGACCCACAGAAGATGTTAGCTAAAAAATCCGTGAGTTTTTAAGCTGCTAAATTGCAGAAAAAATTGGTGTAGTGGCCAGGATTGGGGTGTAGTGGCCAGGATTCCTGGTTTTCATCCAGGCTCCCCAGGTTCAATTCCTGGGCAGGGAATTAAGTTAGTTCAATTCCTGGGCAGGGAATTAAGATCTTGCTTCGCGCCATCACTCACTGCTGCCTCTCTGAGATCCTTCCCCCACACCCCCTACCCCTTGGTAACCCCAGGTCTGTTCCCTGTGTCTGTGACTCTGTTTCTGTTTCATAGATATGTTCATTCGTGTCACAGTTTAGATTCCACCTATAAGTGATATTATATGGTATTTGTCCTGAAAGAGCTAATTTTAACTGTGTTGTTTCTTTTAGAATCTAATCAGATATATGACTATTAGTTTCACATAATGTTTAAGATTTTTAAAAAATGTAACCTGAGACTTCCCTGGTAGTCTAGTGGTTAAGGCTCTGAGCTTCCACTGCCAGGGGCATGGGTTCCATCCCTGGTCAGGGAAGTTCAACATGCTGCAGCACAGTGCGGCCAAAACAAAGAAACAAAAAACATGTTCAACTAAGTTGAATTATCATTCTGACACATTTTTATATCAATAGTAATTATGGTCCATGGGGTATCAACTGAAGGATAATTTCCAAGAACCTAACTTAACGTTAAGAGATTGGACTCATGCTGATTTCTTAATTATTTAATGATCTTTGGATACTGGAACAATTTCTAAGTAAGACAGAACACTGAAAGTCTGGCCTCAAAGAATAGATTTGGTGTTTTTGTTTTCATTTTTGTTTTGCCACACCATGCTGTTTGCAGGATCTTAGTTCCCTGAACAGGGATCAAACCTGGGCCCCCTGCAGTGAAAGCGTGGAGTTCTAACCACTGGACCACCAGGGAATTCCCTAGATTTTGTATTTCTACCTTGACTTCATATTTCTACGCATTGTAGGGTAGCATAGATTTGGGTCGTCTTAATGAGTGTGTTTATTTTTGACACTTTAAAGTGTGTAAAGGATGTGTGTGGCTTTAGGGGGTAACATCATGCCTCCCAACATACCCATCCTCAACAGCCTTTGGGTTGTTGGGTCTTTTGACTTGTGGGGTGTGATGCTATCTCACTGTGGTCAGAACAGCAATTTAATCTCCACAGGAAGGGGTAGCGGAATGGGTGAGGGTTGCTGTCCTAGTCGGCAAGGGCTGCCGCAACAAAATACCACAGACAATGGGGCGTAAAGCACAGACGTTAATTTTCTCAGTTCTGGCGGCTGGACTTCCAAGATCAGAATGTCGACAGCATTGATTCCTTCTGAGGTCTCTCTCCTTGGCTTGCAGATGACCACCCTCTCCCTGTGTCCTCACATGGTCGTCCCTCTGTGCATGTCTGTGTCCCAATCTCCTCTTCTTACATGGCAAGTCCACTGTGGCCGTGGAGTGATGTAGCTAAAAAAAGATGAAAAATGACATTTTATGAAAGAACTATCCAACAACCTATGACGGATGCTTGCCTTCATTACCCACCTAATAAACAAAAACACCCAGGCACAGGATATAATATTTAAATATGTCTAAATAAATAAATACATCTTTGTCTCTTATTTAAAAAACACAGGGCTTCCCTGGTGGCACAGTGGTTAAGAATCCGCCTGCCAATGCAGGGGACACGAGTTCAAGCTCTGGTCTGGGAAGATCCCACATGCTGCGGAGCAACTAAGCCTTTGAGCCACAACTCCTGAGCCTGAGCTCAAGAGCCCGCAAGCCACAACTACTGAGCCCACGTGCCACAGCTACTAAAGCCCATGTGCCTAGAGCCCGTGTTCCACAAGAGAAGCCAATGCAATGAGAAGCCTGCGCACTGCAACGAAGAGTAGCTCCAGCTCTCCACAACTAGAGAAAGCCCGCACACAGTAACGAAGACCCAGCGCAGCCAAATAAATAAATAAATAAATTTATTAAAAAAAAAAAACCACTAACAACAAACCAAATAAACAAGTCAGGTGACATTTATTTTTACTTCATCTCCAGGAAGGTATATTTGTGAAGGTAGCATCTTCCACACCTGGTGTGAAGGGCAGGCTGTCCTCAGAGGCCTCACGAGGCCTGGAGACAATGGACCACAACTTCCAGAATGCCTCGCTCCAAGAGGTCGCAGACTGGAACCGCCCACTGCACCGCGAAGCCCCCTGGGAGATGTAGTAGGACGCTCTAGGTGCCCACGCGCGCCGCCTGGCGGACAAGGTTAGTGTGATTATGAGTTCCTAGAACGCCCTGAACGCCCAGAACGCTCATCTTCAGGCTCCCCGGACCCTTTGGATGCCCGCCCAACAGTCGCTTCTGTGTGTTACAGTGAGATAAAGTGGTCTCAGTGCGTCCTATGCCTGGCCCGGGAGCCAGGACTTTGATTCCCGAATGCCGTATTCCCAGCCTAGGCCCGGCCCCGCAAACCCATTGGGCGGTCCCGCGAGCCGCCACGCCTTCTGGGAAATGTAGTCTGGCTCCCTGGACGCCCTGGCGGTCCAGAGTCGGCTGCAGGAATACAACTCCCAGAAGATCCAGCGCAGCGGCGTCTCAATGTCCCGGGCTCCCCCGTCGCGCTCTTGCGTTGGTCGGTAGGTCGCGCCACAGGGCCTTCTGGTAAATGTAGTCTGACTCTCTGTGCGCTCAGGAACAGGGCTCCGGCAGCGGCGCACACGTGTTGGTCGGCAGGCCGCGCCGCTGGTGTCCTGGTCTTGGTAGTTTCCCCGGAGGGCGGTCTGGGCCGGGGTCTCCGAAGTCCGCGGTCTGGGGACGGAGTAACCGTCGGGAGAGCTGCGGGGTCCGGCCGGCCGGGGCCTGGGGCGGACGGTGTCGGGAGCTGACGGGACCCGAGAACCGTGGCCCTGGCCCTTCCCTGTGTGCAGAGACTCCGGGGTGGGCGCTGCGGGTCGGACCTGGCCGCCGTCGAGGTTTGTTACTCGCCTTTCCCAGCTCTGACTCGGTCGAGTGCTCGGAGTCGGAAGAGATGACGGCCACGGGGCTCTTGGCTGCCTGCCTCCCGGTGAGTGGCCGCTTCTCTCTCTCCTGATGGGCTGGGCCTGGACCCCAGGCTGGGGGGCGTAACTCCCCCGACTTGGGACCCTCAGCCCTTCGTTCTGGCCGAGGAGGGATGAACAGAAGAGGCAGAAAACTGCCTGGTCCTGCAGTCCTTAAGTGTATCAATAAAGCCCTAGAGCCAGTGAAGATCTAGTCACAAAGCCTCCCAGCAAGAAACTTCCTGACCCGGATGGCTTCAGCTACCACCCGTTTAAGGAACAAACGATTCTGGTCTTTCCATCATCTGGAATGATTTGTCTAAAAGAGGGAGCGTGTCTCTGTTAATTCTTATGAAGCTCGCATAACCTGTGTTCCAAAACCTGTGCACTTCTCTCAGCTCAGCCTCCTCCTCTGAAAGGACAAAAAAACAGTGGCAACTACTTTCTCAGACTGTGAATTTCCGTTAGAGAAAGTGCTGCCTTAGCACTGCGCTCAGCCTGGAGAACTCTTGGCAAATGTTAACATTGTTATCAGCAGTTAATAACATCATCTTTTTATGCCTGGTATATAAAAAGGAAGAGGAATCCTGAAGGATGACTACATTTTGATCTTGTGGAGGATCCCTAGTTTATCAAGAAATGCGTGAGATTCTTAGGGGGTAAACATTTCAGTATTATGGGGGCTTTCCTCTGAAATGGCTGATGGAGGCCCCCAGATCCCCCGGGGAGCCCTGATTAACCCTCAGAAGCCAGAACCCTCTCAGGACACCTCTGTGTACGCCTGAGTCCATCCTCACGTTCTCATGTGTGCCGCTCCCAGCCCTTGTGGGAGCTTTGCAGAGATCAGGGTCTTAGCTAAGCAGACACGACACTGACATTTCAGGGACAGGTAACCTTCGATGATGTGGCTGTGCACTTCACCCAGGAGGAGTAGGGGCTGCTGGGCCCTGGCCAGAAGACCCTGTACCACGACGTGATGCTGGAGACCTTTAGGCACTTGGTCACTGTGGGTGAGGCTGTGCCTTGTGTTGACTTGCATCTGCCTGGGGTCTCGGCAGAGTGGGTGTGACCTGGCTGGGAGTGTGGGGTCAGTGAACCCGAGAAGGGTTTCTCTTCTTCCAAGCCCTCAAGGCCTGATCTCTCACTTGGACAGTGTCTTGGATCTCCAAACCAGCTATCGTGGCCCAGGTAGAACTCAGAGTAGAGCCATGGATAATGGACAGGACTCTCCCAAGATTCCTGCCCAGGTGAGAAAGGATCTTTACAGTCAATGTTTATATTTTCCTTCATATCTACCCTTTCATATACTCTTCACTCCCTTTGGTATTTCCCTAATTGCTCCTAGGATCATTTTCCTTGTGTCTGAAGAGCTCCCTTTATCATTTCTTTTAGAGTGACAGAATTCCCCCACTTTGTGTTTGTCTGAAAATGTCTTTATTTCATCTTCATTTTGGAAAGATACTTTAAGCAGAGAATTTTAAGTTGGCAGTTCTTTTTTTTTTTTTTCAGCCCTTTAAAGACACCATGGTATTGTTTTCTGTACTCCATGGTTTCTGTTGAGAAGTCAACTCTCCGTCTTATTATTGTTACTTTGAAGACAGTGGGCCTTTTTGTATGTATTTTTGCTAACAGTGCTTTGTTAAATACACAAATTTTAAGTGTACAATTGAAAATTTTTGACAAATGTATACCTATATGTAATCATTCAAATTGAGCTTGAGGACATTTTCATTACCTCACAAATTCCTTTTGTTACCTCTTTCCATTTTTTAAAAAAATTTTTATTTATTTACTTATTTATTTTTGGCTGCGTTGGGTCTTTGTTTCTGCGTGTGGGCTTTCTGTAGTTGCAGTGAGCGGGGGCTACTCTTCGTTGCGGTGCGCGGGCTTCTCACTGTGGTGGCTTCTCTTGTTGTGGAGCACAGGCTCTAGGCACGCGGGCTCCAGTAGTTGTGGCACTTGGGCTCAGTAGTTGTGGCTCGCGGGCTCTAGAGCACTGTCTCAGTAGTTGTGGTGTGTGGGCTCAGTAGCTGTGGTGCATGGGCTTAGTTGCTCTGCAGCATGTGGGATCTTCCCGGACCAGGGCTCGAACCCGTGTCCCCTGCGTTGGCAGGCGGATTCTTAACCACTGCGCAACGAGGGAAGCCCACCTCTTTCCATTTAACAAAGGCAACCACTGTTCAGATTTTTTCCACCATAGAACTTTTGCCTCTTCTAGAACTTCATATAAAGAGAATCATACATTATTTCTTTTGTGTAAGGCTTATCCTAAGATTTTTGAGATTCATCCATGACATTGTATGCATTGTTAGCTTGTTTCTTTTTACTGTTGAGTAATATTCCAGTTTTTGAATGAACCACAATTTATTTATCCATTATCTTGTTGATGAACATTTGAGTTGTCTCTCATTTTGGACTTTTATGAGTAATGCTACTATGAACATTTTTCTACAGTGCTTTTAGTAGAACCATGTTTTTATTTCTCTTGGGAAAATATCTAGGGGTGGAATTGCTGGGTCATGAATTAACAAGGTCTGCTTTTATCAATTTTTTCTTTTATGGTTAGGTTTTTTTTGTGTGTGTGTGTGTTTTGTTTTTTTTTTTTAAATGTCCTAAGGAAGCTTTGCCAAAACTCCAAACATTCTCCTGCTTTCTTCTGGTAGTTTTATAGTTTTTGCTTTTATATCAAGACTTAATATCCACCTTGAATTAATTTTTATGTAAGTGTGAGGTAGTAGACAAGGCATTTATTTTTCTTATGGTTGTCCAGTTGTTTCAGCACCGTTTAATGAAAAAATTTTCTTTCATAGTATTGTTGAAAATTTATTGAATGTATATGTGTGGATCTATTTTGTTGCTCTCTTCTCTTCCATTGATCTATTTTGCTCGCCCTGTGCCAACATGATATGTCCTTTTTTTATATTCATATTTTGACCCACGTTTCAGTTGTTGTATTTTATTTTTTATTTATGTACCACCTCAACCTCCGATTAGAATGGAAAGTATGGATAAAGCTAGTATTAGGTTTAGATTGATTGATGGTGAGATTTGATATAGGATTGATAGGGGTGCAAGTTTTTGTCATGTTAGTAGGATTAGGCCTACTGTTAAAGGGATGCCTTGTGGGCTTCCCTGGTGGTGCAGTGGTTGAGAATCTGCCTGCTAATGCAGGGGACACGGGTTCGAGCCCTGGTCTGGGAAGATCCCACATGCCGTGGAGCAACTAGGCCCGTGAGCCACAACTACTGAGCCGGCGCGTCTGGAGCCTGTGCTCCGCAACAAGAGAGGCCGCGATAGTGAGAGGCCCGCGCACTGCGATGAAGAGCGGCCCCCGCTTGCCACAACTAGAGAAAGCCCTCGCACAGAAACGAAGACCCAACACAGCAAAATAAGTAAATTAATTTAAAAAAAAAAGGGATGCCTTGTGTTACTTCGGGCACTCAGAAGTAAAAAGGGGATAGTCCTAGTTTTATAGCTATGAAATAGAATGAATTAGCTTTTTCATAGCCATGAAAAAGAATGAATTAGTCTTGTTTTAATGAGACTTTCAGGAAACAATAATCACAAAATATCATCTTGAAAATGAACACACTCTTATCAGTATTGACTGGTAAATTAATTGTGTTATCCAAAAAGGCCAACAAATCCTAGCTAGTATGAACAGGATATTAAATTCATTAATGATTCATATAACTGTTTTGAGCATACAAATAATCTCTGGTTTTATACCCACTACATTTAAGAATTCTGTAAACTGTGAGGCATTCAATGTGTTTAATGTGGCAGAAAATCATAATAAATGTTTCATTATTTTATTTTGTTCAGTCCCTTTCTCATTAAGCATGCAAACACTGTCATAACCATCTTGGGTTTCACTTCCACGAGGTCATCAGGTAAGGCATATATCCGGGCACTGATCTTATCGGTGTTATCATTGTTGATGCTCTTGGGTTGAATAGTTTTGTGATGGTTCATTGGCCCGAGTGTAATAGGTTAATGATGACTGTTATTATAAGTAGTAGGGATGCGGTGGCCTGTGTTAGAAAATATTTAGTGGAGGCTTCCATGGCTCGTGGATTAAAGTTTTTTATTGTAATAGGGATGATGGCTATTATATTTATTTTGAATCCAATTCAGGCTAGTAGCCAGTGGGAGCTGGTAATTACTATTATAGGTCCTAAAATGACAGTTGTCAGGATAATGGTAAAGATAATGGGCTTTGTTAGTACGGGAAGGATATAAACCAACATTTTCGGGGTATGGGCCCGATAGCTCGTTTAGCTGACCTTACTGTAGAATGTAGTGAAATATGGTAGCACGGAGAACTTTGAATTCTTAAGGGTAGGTTCAATTCCTATGATTCTAGAAGTAAGAGGGTTTGAACCTCTGTTATTTACTCTATCAAAGTAACTTTTTTGTCAGACATATTTCTTATGTTTGTGGAAGGATGCTTGCTGTTGTGACACACAGTGATACATGTCATATGCATAGGGCTAGTGTTAGAGGTAGGAAGCTTTTTCAGAGTAAGTGTATTACTTGGTCATACCGAAATTGAAGGTAGGATGCTCGAATCCGTAGGAAAGATATTGTTAGTAGTAGTGTTTTAATGATGAAGTTAATTGTATATAGTTCTGGGGTGTAGGGGTTGTGGAATGCTCCTAGAAATAGAATTGTTGTGAATATATTTATTGTAACGATGTTGGCGTATTCTGCTAGGAAGAACACGGCGAAGGGGCCTGCTGCGTACTCTACATTGAAGCCAAACACAAGTTCGGATTCTCCTTCTGTTAAATCAAAAGGGGCTCGGTTGGTTTCTGCTAGGGTAGAAATAAATCATGTTATGGCTAGTGATCGTGATGGGAAGATTAGTCATAGTTGTTCTTGCGTTGTGGTTAGGGTTGATAGGGTGAAGGATCCATTTATTAAGAGTACTGATAAGAGGGTGATTGCTAGTGTTACTTCGTATGAGATTGTTTGTGCTCGTAGGGCTCCAATTAATGCGTATTTTGAGTTGGAGGCCCAGCCAGATCATAGAATAGAGTATACGGCTAGACTTGATATTGCTAGTATGAATAATACTCCTAGTTTTATGTTGATGAGGGGGTATGGCATGGGTAGGGAGATTTATATTGTGAAGACTAGGGTTAGGGCTAAGATGGGTGCGATGATAAATATGGAGGTGGAGGTTGTAGCTGGTCATAGGGGTTCCTTAGTGAATAGTTTGATTGCATTGGCAATGGGTTGGAGTAGGCCGTGAGTTCCTACAATGTTTCGTCCTTTTCGGAGTTGTATATAGCCTAGGATTTTACGTTCTACTAATGTCAAGAATGCCACGGCTAGGAGAATAAGAATGATGAGCATTAAAATGTTAATTATAAACATTTTGTTAGAGAGAGGATTTGAACCTCTGGGCATAAAGGTTTAAGTTTTACACAATTACTGGGCTCTGCCACCCTAACAAAACCCTGGTCTTGGGTGGTTAGTTTGTGCTTACTTATTAAGTTGAGATTAGATCATTAATTGTTTTGAAGGCGCTTTTTAAAGTGAACCTTTTTTCTCTTGTCTTTTCATACTGGGAGAAATGCGTAATAGATAGAAACCGACCTGGATTATTCCAGTCTGAACTCAGATCACGTAGGACTTTAGTCCTTGAACAAACGAACCCTTAATAGCGGTTACACCATTGGGATGTCCTGATACAATATTGTTTGTCGATATGAACTCTAGAATAGGATTGCGCTGTTATCCCTAGGGTAACTTGTTCCGTTGATCAATTTTTTGGATCAATAAGTGATATTTTGCTTTGGCTAGTGGGTCTAGGCTTTAATCACTTGGAGGGTTTTTTGTGCTCCGAGGTCACCCCAACTGAAATTGTCAACCCATGTGAAATTTTGTTATTCCTTGGCAGTTTGAGATTATGGTTTTTTGGGTTGATTAATTGAAGCTCCATAGGGTCTTCTTGTCTTATTTTGTTATCTTCACCGGGAGGTCAATTTCACTGACTGAAAGTAAGAGACAGTAAAACCTTCGTGTGGCCATTCATACAAGTCCTTATTTAGAGAACAAATGATTATGCTACCTTTGCACGGTCAGGATACCGCGGCCATTTAATGGTTGTCACTGGGCAGGTGGTGCCTCTAATACTGGTGATGCTAGAAGTGATGTTTTTGGTAAACAGGCGGGGTTTGCATTTGCCGAGTTCCTTCTACTTTTTTTAATCTTTCCTTGAGTGCACAGCTATGTTGGGTTAACCGTGTATTTAATAAATAGATTAGTGTTGGATTGTACTTATTTACTGTTAATTATCAGTATATTATTAGTTGCTGATGTAAGCTTGTGCAAGGAGAAATATTTCTTGTTACTCATGTTAACAGTATTGCTTCTGTAATCTTATAGATTAGTCCAGTAATAAGACTAGAAGTTGATTTACTTAATATTGGAATTGGGATGTGTTTTGTTGTTGAGCTTGAATGCTTTCTTTTTTTTTTTTTTTTTTTTTTTTTTTTTTTTGCGGTACGCGGGCCTCTCACTGCTGTGGCCTCTCCCGTTGCACAGCGGCCATGGCTCACGGGCCCAGCCGCTCCACAGCATGTGGGATCTTCCCGGACCGGAGCACGAACCCGTGTCCCCTGCATCGGCAGGCAGACTCTGAACCACTGCACCACCAGGGAAGCCCTGTTTCCTTTGTTTCTTCTGGGAAGTCAGCTGTTTTCCTTCTTGTTGTTCCATGAATATAATCTGTTGTTTTCTTCTGATTACTTTTAAGATTTTTACTTTTTATTTGGTTTTCAACAGATTGTGATGTTTTAGGTGATGTCTTCTTTGAAATGATTCTGTTTGGAGTTTGCTGAGCTTGTTGGATCTATAGGATGGTGCCTTTAATCAATCTAGGAAAACTCTCTCCCACTTCTCTTCAAATATGCCTTCTGCTGCTTTCTGTCTCTCTGCTGTAACATTACACGTTACACGTTAATCCTGTGTCAGATGCTCTGTTTTTACATTCTTTTCACTTCCTTTGTATCATCATAAAGTTTCCACTTACCTGCCTTAGTTCACAATCCTTTCTTCTACTGTGTCCAGACTGCAGTTAAGTGCATTCATGGTTTACGTCAGATATTATATTTTTATTTAGTTCTAGAATTTTTTTTGGTTCTTTTCTTCTTTTTTTTCCATGAAATTATTTATCATGTTTATAATAGTTATTTTAAAATCTTTTCCTCCTACTTCTGATGTTTGGGATATCTGTTTTTGTTGACTTTTTTTTTCTTGATTATGTGTCACATTTTCCTGATTCTTACATTTCCTGATTCTAGTCATTTTTATGTATACTGGACACTGTGGATGATACACTATAGGAACTATAGATTGTTATCTTCTACTAAAGAGTGTGAATTTTGTTTTGGTAGGTGGTTAAATAATTACAAATCACCCTAATCCTGATGAGGCTTGGTTTAGAATTGATTAAGGTAGAGTTACTTTGACTTTGCTTAATCCTTGGATGTAGCCCTTATCCTTGGGCATGGTCTTTCCTTCTGGGATGTAGCTTTCTAGGGTTTCAGCTGAATGCCTTGGGTGCTTACTGAAGTTCTTTTGCCCAAGCTGAGTCAGAACTCTGATGCCTCCCAACACTGTGTAACTCCTGAAACCTCTTCTCAGAACCCTAGCAGCTGTTCTTTGCCAGGTCTTTGAGAGCCTTTTCCGATACATTTGCAGTTAGGGTCCAGCTAAGGACTCATGGAGAAACCCGCTGCAGGTTTCTGGGTCCCCTCCTTTGCTCTGCTTGACTTTGCAAAGCCCTCCTCACAGACAATTCCATAGCCTCCTCCCTGTGGACAGGAATGTAAGGCCTCCCCACCTGGCAGGAGCACAATTGTGTACCCTCTGTCCACCTCACAGACATGTCCCGGGCACCCACAGAGCTACCAGCGCTGTGCTGGTGTCTGGGGATGAGCAGACAATAAAGGACCAAAAGAACAAGGTGATGTTAAATAGCGCTAACCAGTGCTGAGCAGCAGATAAAACAGGGCAGTGAGCTGGAAAATGAGGAGGAACCCATATAGGAGGGGAGGTCAGAGAGGGTCTCTTAGAGGAGGTGACCTGGGAGTTGTGACCTGAATGATGAGAAGAAAGGGTTGCTGTCACCTGAGACCTTGGGGATCAAAGGCAGGTCCTCAAACAGACAGGAACTGTGTGTTAATGGGGGAAATGGTCACTTACAGGGAGAACTAAAGAAACAGCAGAAAAAGGAACAAGGAGAGCTGTGGTAGTTTGACCCTGATTCTGAGTGCTCGGGAGGACTGGGTCTAAAGAGGTATCCTCTTGACATTGTGAAACTTGTTTGTTAGGAAGGTTAATATGATGTCAGTTACAGGAGGAATGGACCTAACTAGGGAGATGGATCAGAATTTGGAGATATCTAAGCATTAAAGAGGGGTGGCTGTTCAGAGTATTTTGTTTGGGATGTCTGCTTATTCCATGATGTTTCCCCTAATATGTCTTCTCCCCCTGTTTTGCTGATGACTTTTTTAGCTGATCAGTCTTCCTGTGGATTCCTCTTGTTCTGTGTGTACATTTTGTGGCTTCTCTTCTCAAAGTTCCATCTGTTCCCTTAGTTGATATTTAAAAACATCTACTTGTATTGTGCACATCTTGTTGCTTTTATCTCATCATTCCACTCTAGGAGTTTTTTTTCCCAAGCACCTGTTTTTCATTTCCTTCCAGCATGGAAGAACAGACCTAAAAGCCAAGAGTCACCATCAACAGAGTCCATTTCTGGTGACGGATTACCCAGCAGCATGAACCTAGAAAGATACACAATGGGTGATTCCTGGCGTTCTACCGTAGCAGGTGACTGGAAATCTGAGGATGAATCAGAAAAGCAGAAGATGTACAGTGTTAGTGTGGGGCCAGTGGAATATGAACAAGGGCAACTAGTGACCCTGGATAGGGATTGGGAAAATGCTGAAGTTGTGGGGAAATGCAGCTTCAATTCCAACTTTGTTTCTTCACAGAGATTTCTTATCAAAGAACATTGTCATCAAACTGACTCAGGAGTTCACAGTTTACAGCATAATTTTGTTTTACAGAATCATCAGGAAATCTTGGTAAAAGAAATCTTGTAAAGGCAGTCCATGTGGAAAAGTCCTGGAAAATTTGTGTAAGTTGAATGAGCACGGTAAATATACCAACCAGAGCATATACATTTCTACACATGAGATAATTAGTACTGGAGAAAAATGTTGTGGATATAAGGAAAGTGGGGATTTTTTTGCCCATAGGTCACACCTCTCTCAGTTCATGAGAACTCATGGTAGGGAGAAATCCTATGAATGTAATGAATGTGGGAAAGCCTTTAAGAAGCTTTCATCTCTTTCTCACCATCTAAGAAATCTCAGTGGAGAAAAAGCCTATGAATGTAATGAATGTGGGAAATCTTTCTGGCAGAGTGTTCACCTCATTTTGCACCAGAGAATTCACACTGTTGAGAAACCTTATGAGTGTTCACCTCATTTTGCACCAGAGAATTCACACTGTTGAGAAACCTTATAAATGTAATAAATGTGGAAAATCTTTTAGCCAAAATTCTCACTTTAATGTACATCGGAGAACTCATACTAGAGAGAATCCCTATAAATGTGATGAATGTAGAAAATCCTTCAGTGGACGGTGTAATCTTAATGTGCACAAGAGACCACATACTGGAGAGAAACCCTACAAATATAATGAATGTGGGAAAACTTACAGTTTTCATTTATCCTTCACTCAACATAAGAGAACACACACTGGAGAGAAACCGTATGAATGTCATCAGTGTGGGAAAGCTTTCAATCAAGGTTCTAACGTTATTGGGCACCAAGGAACTCATACCAGGGGGAGGAAATTACACATTTCATTTTAATTCACAAAAGCTGTACAAGTATATGTAGATTTTGTCTTTTTTAACCATTTCCAGAGAAGGACTGAGACTGGGTGGTATTTGATACTGGGTAAATTGCCAATGAAAAATAATTAGTAAAATCAAAACTCTCTTCAATAATACTAGTTAATACAATCAACCAGTGTGAGAAAGGCCGTTGCTGAGAAGTCAGAATAGGTTGATGATATTTGACTCAAAGACTGAATGTACTATTTCAAAGAGCCAGAGTGCTATGATTTACTTCTTTGTTCGCCAATGCTAGAAAGTTAGGGTACTGATAATTTGTTTCAGGAAGTCACCATAAACTGTTATTATGAACACTGTGTAGAAATTTGGAAAGCACCTGTAATGTGTACTGAGAAGTGCAGAATTGTTGTGGCTGTGTTATCCAATGTGTGCATCTGGACAAGGGCTTAGAAGAAAACAGAAATGAACGTAGCTAATTTAATAAGAGTCTGGGAATACTGTCCCTTTTTATGTTTCTCTAAATATTGGTACAGTTTTACAACAAATAAAAATACAAGGAGGAGAAAGAAGCTCAAATGTCAGTCTGAATCATTAGAAATGGGTGCACTAAAGTAGCAAAAACAAGAAGAAATGGAAATAAATTTAGTGCTAAACACAAGAAATTAGAAAAAAAATATTTCTAATCAAGGCAGAAACAAGGATGTAATAGTGATAAAAGGAGAAAATACTTTTGGTAAAAGAAGATTCTGAGAAAAACAAACTATAAATTCCAAACTAACGGGCTTCCCTGGTGGCTCAGTGGTTGAGAGTCCACCTGCCGATGCAGGGGACACGGGTTCGTGCCCCGGTCCGGGAAGATCCCACATGCTGTGGAGCAACTAAGCCCATGCGCCACAACTACTGAGCCGGTGCTCGAGAGCCTGTGAGCCACAACTACTGAGCTCATGCGCTCTAGGGCGTGTGTGCCGCAAATACTGAGCCTGCGTGCCACAACTACTGAAGCCCTTGTGCCTAGAGCCTGTGCTCCGCAACAAGAGAAGCCACCACAATGAGAAACCCGCGCACCGCAATGAAGACTATCCCCCACTCGCCACAACTAGAGAAAGCCCGAGCGCAGCAACGAAGACCCAACGCAGCCAAAAAAATAAATGAATAAAAATAAACTGCATGTATTTAAAGTGTACAATTTCATAAATTTTGACCTTTTTAAAAATATTTATTTGTGGCTGCATCGTGTCTTAGTTGCAGCACGCGGGATCTTCACTGCGGCATGCAGAATCCTTCGTTGGGGTGCATGGACTTCTCTCTCTAGTTGAGGTGTGCAGGCTTAGTTGCCCTGCAGCACGTGGGATCTTAGTTCCCTGACCAGGGGTCGAACCTGCGTCCCCTGCATTGGAAGGTGGATTCTTTACCACTGGACCACCAGGGAAGTCCACTTGACTTTTTTTTTTCCCCTTGACCTTTTTTAAAAAATTATTTTTTATTATTTTGGCCACGCCATGTGGCTTGTGGGATCTTAGTTCCCCTGTCAGAGATTGAACCCATGCCCCCTGCAATGGAAGTGCTGAGTCTTAACCACTGGACCTCCAGGGAAGTTACAATTTTGACGTTTAGATCTGTAAAACCATCACCACAATCAAGAAAATGAACATGACCATCACCCCCCGCATGTTCCTTCTTGCCCCTTGAAGTCCCTCCTCCTACCTCTCCACACCCTTCCCCATTCCTCTGTTCCCAAATGACCACAGGTCTGCTTTCGGTTACTATAGATTAGCTTGAATTTTCTAGACTTGTATATAAATGGAATGATATGTCACATACTCTTTTTTTGGGGAGGGGGAACGGGCTTCTTTTACTTAGCATAATTATTTTGAGATTCATCCATGTTGTTGCATGTATCAATAGGTCATTCCATTTTACTGCTGACTAGTATTCCATTTTATGGATCTACCACAATTTGTTTATCCAGTCATTTGTTGGTGGACATTTGGGTTGTTTCCAGTTTGGGGCTATTACAAATAAAGCTGCTGTGAACACTAGTATAGTGTACAAGTCTTTGTATGGACATATATTTCCTTTTGGATAAATAGGATTAAAATATCTGGATCATACAGTAGGTGTAAGTTCAGCATTTTAAGAAACTGTCATTTTGTTTTTCAAAGTGGTTATCCCATTTTACATTCCCATCAGCAAAGTATGAGAGTCCCAGTTCCTCCACATCCCCATCAATATTTGGTATAGTCAGTTTTTTTGATTTTTGCAACTCCAGTAGATGTGTATTGGATTCTTGTTGTGTGTGTTGTTTGTTTGTTTGTTTTTTGGTTTTTTTTTTTTTTTTTTTTGCGGTACGCGGGCCTCTCACTGTTGTGGCCTCTCCCGTTACGGAGCACAGGCTCCGGACGCGCAGGCTTAGCGGCCACGGCTCACGGGCCTAGCCGCTCCGCGGCATGTGGGATCTTCCCAGACCGGGGCACGAATCCGTGTCCCCTGCATCGGCAGGTGGACTCTCAACCACTGCGCCACCAGGGAAGTCCTGTTTTTTTTTTAAATAACTTTATTTATTTTATTTATTTATTTTTGGCTGTGTTGGGTCTTTGTTGCTGCACATGGGCTTTCTCTAGTTTTGGTGAGCGGGGGCTACTCTTCATTGCGGTTCGCGGGCTTCTCATTGCAGTAGCTACTCTTGTTGCAGAGCATGGGCTCTAGGTGCGCGGGCTTCAATAGTTGTGGCATGCAGGCTCAGTAGTTGTGGCTTACGGACTCTAGAGCGCAGGCTCAGTAGCTGTGGTGCATGGGCTTAGTTGCTCTGTGGCATGTAGGATTTTCCCAGACCAGGGATTGAACCTGTGTCACCTGCATTCTTAACCACTGCACCACCAGGGAAGCCACTCATTGTGGTTTTAATTTATATTTCTCTAATTACTATTGATGTTGAACATCTTTTCAAGTGCTTGTTTGTCATTTGCCTATCTTCTTTGATGAAAATATTTTACCCTTTTTTCAAAAATTGGGTTCTTATTGTTGATCCACTTTTATTTAATTTTTGTACATGGTGAGAGTTAAGGATCAAAATTCTTTTTCAAAAAAAATATAAAGATAGATATCCTGTTGTTCCAGTACTACTTGTTGCAAAGGCTATCCTTTTCCCCCTGTGTTGTCTTCTGTGCCATTGTAAAAAATCAGTTATCCATAGATGTATGGGCTTATTTCTGAACTCTATATTCTGTTTCATTGATGTATCTGTTTATACCAATACCATGCTTATGTACTTTATAATAATTTTTGAGATCAGATAGTGGTAACTCTCCACTTTTCTTCATTTCTGAGTTGTTTTTATTATTCTGGGTCTTTGCATTTTCATATGATTCCATGTCTACAAAAACTCCTGCTGGGATTTTGATGGGAAATGCATTGAATCTATATATCAATTTGAAGATAATTGACATCCTAACAATATTGAGTTCTCTAACATATAAACAAGTATATTTCTCTATTTGTTTAGGTCTTCTTTAATTTCTGTCAGCAATATTTTGTCTTCAATGTATGAATTCTTCACATCTTTTGTCACATTTATCCCTAAGTATTTCATATTTTTTGATGTTGTGGTAAATAGTATTTTTACTATTTTCAATTTCCAGTTGTTCATTACAAGCATATAAAAAGGCAATCCCTGGCTGTCAAGTGGTTAAGACTTTGCATTGCAGTGCAGGGGGATGCAGGTTTGATCCCTGGTTATGGAGGTAAGATCCCACATGCCTCATGGCCAAAAAACCAAAACATAAAACAGAAGCAATATTGTAACAAATTCAATAAATACTTTTAAAAAATGGTCCACGTCAAAAATAAAATCTTTAAAAATAATGCAAAAAATAATAATAATGCAGTTTTTAAATAATGCATTAGGACTCCATGCTTCCACTGCAGGGGCCGGGTTCAATTCCCTAGTTGGGGAACTAAGATCCCACATGCCACACGGAAAAAAAAAAAAGAACACTGAAAGGATAAATCTTTCAATGATAAATATATGGAGCAAAAAATGCAAGTTGCAGATGAAATCTTATGCATTTATATGAATGCAAAACGTGCTTTGTATTGCTCTCGAATACAGGCATGTAAAGTTTCAGGAAATGTATGGAGTGATCCACATCTCATTCAGGATAGTGGCTGCCTCTGGAGGAACGGGGGTTTCTAGTGGCGAGAGAAACACAGGTGTTTCAGCCTGTAGGTTGATGTTCTTTTTTTTTTTTTTTTTTCAGCTTAGGAGTGTGTTCACAGGGTTTCATTGAATCTCTTATGAGTTTACTATGTTTTACATATTTTTCTTAAAAGAAAAATGAGCAGACGTCTAACATTAAATTCCAGGGATGTGAGAATTTGGACGCTGAATGGTGAACTGGTGGCAAAGAAAAGCTGTGGAAGGGGGAGCTTCTGTGTGGTCACCAGCAGTAGAGAAGCATCTTGACGTCCTTCTGGGGGGACTCAGAATCTCCCATAGTGTTATTCTCTTGGACTCTTAGCTGGAGAAGATGAGTTAATCCTAGGATTTGAGAGCATTAGGTAACTTCAAGTCTAGCTGACTTGTGCTAGTTATACTATTGGTGACCCTACAACCCAGTTCATAAAATACCCTACTTGTTCCAAGTAATGTATCCTGGACTCCTCCTCCCTTTACCTTAAAAAAAAATTAATTGTTTTATTTATTTATTTTTGGCTGCATTGGGTCTTCCTTGCTGCGTGCGGGCTTTCTCTAGTTGTGGCCAGTGAGGGCTACTCTTCATTGTGGCGTGCAGACTTCTCATTGCGGTGGCTTCACTTGTTGCAGAGCATGGGCTCTAGGTGCGCGGGCTTCAGTAGTTGTGGCTCACGGGCTCTAGAGCGCAGGCTCAGTAGTTGTGGCACACGGGCTTAGTTGCTCTGCAGCATGTGGGATCTTCCCAGACCAGGTCTCGAACCTGTGTCCCCTGCACTGGCAGGTGGATTCTTAACCACTGAGCCACCAGGGAAGCCCCTCCCTTTACCTTTCATTCTTATCTGGTTATGAGGAAATGGAACCAGCTGAAGCCCTTCACGTGGCATGGGGTGACCACATTTTGGGCACCTCTCAGAGGAAGGGCATGTCCACAGACAACCTAGATTCTCCTACTGCTCTGGTCTCTCCCCACTCAGAAACCTCAGTAACAGCTCAGACGTAGCCCAGACTTCCATAATGTGGCATCCAAGATGGCTGTTCGCCCCAGCGTTTGCCACCTCATGACACAGAGAGAACAAGGTACCATCCAACAAGCTGGGGTACCTGAAGTAGGAGAGGGCCTGGGTATGAGGGAAGCAGTATCATCACACACCTGTAACCCACTCCCCACCGGGCCTTGGTGAACAGCTCTGCATTGAGAGGCCTTCTCCATGCCCTTCCTTGTTCTGGGTATTACAGACTGGACTGCAGCCTATGATGCACAACCTTTAACCTACTGCCTGTTGGCGCTACCTTTAGAACACTTAACATTTCCACAATCTGACCACGGATCACCACCCACGTGGATTACTGCATTGGTACAAAGGTCACTCTGGTCCTTCCCTCACCCTCTTTAACTCTGCTCTCCTCACAGAAGCCAGAGTGAGTGATCCTTTGAGGAGGCCAGAGCCCATGACTGCTCTGCTCAGAACCATGCCCTGGCTCACAGCCAGAGCCATTCCGATGCCCCTAAGGCTCTCTGCAATTGGCCACTCTCTCTCTGACCACCATGCTGTTCCCCCAACTAAACAGTCGAAACTAGGGTGGAGAAATGAACAGGCATGGCGAATAAGGAGCAAGGAGGAAGGGGCTAGGGAGCTCTGGGCAAAGGTCACCCCCAACACAGCTGGGAAGGAGGCCTCGGTCCAGCGGACTCAAATTCGTCTCGGTAACAAGGAGTAGGGCTTCATATGTGAGGGGAAGCTCAAAATTAGGTTCTTGTCCGAAAAAGGTATCATAACAACCACTTCCTTACAATCTTGTAACTACTGAACGAAAAGGAAAGTCTCAGACTTCAACCAAGTTCCCACTGTTAAGTGCGGCTACCGCGAGCCGCCGTTTTACGGACGGGCAAACTGAGGCTCGCCGATCGGCAATTTACCGAGGCCCCCTAACGTCAGGCAGCGGTGGCTGGGGAGCGCGGTCCGCCGCTGGGAAAGCACCGCCCGCCTCGCCGAGGTCTCTGGCACGGCGGTCCGGGTAAATCCCTAGAAGGCGGAACTCGGAGGCCGAGCACCTCCAGGAACTTGCCAAGGAGGCGCTTCCGGTCCAACCGGAAGCGCTCCGCCTGGAACTACCACTCCCAGCAGCCTGCGCGGCGCGTGCCGGTCGACGCCGGGCCGAGGTGGGTGGGGGGAGCGGCCGCCATTGTCCGCTGCTGAGGTGAGGCGGTCACCCAGTCCGCGGGGTTGCTACTGCTGCCGCTGCCGCTGCCGCTGGTTGGGAGGGTCGGGAGGACGGGTGGGGAGAGCCGACGCCTACACTCGCGGCGGGCGCGACGCCAGGGCGGGTCCCTCGGCCCGCCTACGGCCTCGCGGCCGCGCTGAAACGGCTGGGCGGGCCCGGGTGAGCCCTGCGCGTCGGGCCTTTGTCCTCCGGGCGGGAACCCCAGACGCACGGGCGAGCCGGGCCCAACGTCCCCGGCGAAGCAAACGCGAGCTTGTTAAGTCGCCCGCGAAGAGCGGCGGGCACTGTCCCTCAGGGGTGCGAGGCCGGTGGCTGCGAACCAGGTGAGTCCGGCCGTTCCCGGGACGGGCTGTGAGCATCGCACCCGCGGCAGGGTTGCGGAGGAAATCCGGGGCGGGGGGCCAGGAAGCAGGAGGCGAGGACGCCTCCGAGGCCGTTCCGGGGAGTCCACCTTTCCTTCCCTGGCGGCCGTTTCTCGTGCGAGTCCGTTCTCATCTGACGCGGAGGCAAGTCAAAAAGGGGTTGGGAACAGCCCAGGGCTCCTTTAAACGTACAGTGACCGAGGACTTTGTCAAGCTGCAGGCAAGAGTGCAGCATACTCAGTGTGCCGACTTGGAGTTCGGGCGCAGGTCCCGGTGCTCCTGGTGCCCAGTGGGCGTCCCAGTGCTTTATGCACGCTCCCAGGAATCCGCGGAGCTCTGCGTCGGGCCCTCAGAGAGGTGCGGGACTTGCATAAATAAGCCTAGAACTTAGGGAGTTGGGGATGGTCTGGGCTCCAAACCCGGCTTTCTGTTGGCCTCTGTACCAGCAGAGACAGACAGACTTGGGCCTGGTAGGTCTTCAAGGTGGATTTTTTTTTTTAAGATAAAATTTACGTAACATAAAATTAACCATTTAATCGTACAAGTCAGTGATTTTGTTGTGCTTTCAGAACGTTGTGCAGTCTCACCACTATATAATTCCAGAACATTTTCATAACCCCCCCAAGTAAAAAACCCCTGAACCCGTTAAGCAGTCATTCCCCCGTCCCTCCTTCCTTTCTGCTCTAGACAGCCACTTACATGTGAAGGTTGTAGGTAGATTTTACAGTAATTTTCGTTAAATCAACAGAAAAGCTACCTTGTCGTTGTCAGTAGCTGTCTTTTGAGAACTGTTGACAACTTTCTGCTCTCTTATTCTGGAACGTGCCCATTTTTCAGCTAATTCTTGTCACCCTTCATTTCTCTTAAGAAATTCTGTCATGTTTTTGACATGTAAATTGTACTCTTATAATGCTCTGTAGGAGCATTTTGTTGTTTCTGTGGATGTGTTCTGTTTATTCCCACTGGATCTTCTGTGAGGAAAGACCATTTTTTGTCTTTTTTCACTTTTATCACTAGGTGGGTATTGCAGTTGCTTTCAGTAATCACCCAAATCCAGTGCTCCTGGCCAAGCTCCTGGTGGATTAATGCTGCAGGATGGCAGCCATCAACCCGTGGGCTTCGTGGGGTGAGTGCAAATCGTGTTTCTTCTGGGCCTCCCGAGCAGTGAGCTGCTGGAGAGGGGCTGAGGGCTTTTGGGATTGGAGCGGGGGGGTCTCTCTGTCTTGGTACATAATTAGAACTGAGTGACATTTCTTTAAACAATTGGTTGTTTGTATTAAAGGCAATGTAATTTTTGTGTATTTCATAGTCATCTCCTGAGAAGTCTCATTAGTTCTGAGAGATTTTCTAGTGATTTGTGTGACAGTCGTACGTACAACCAAAATTTCTCTACTAGTCCCGTATTTTTTACTATTATTATTGTTTCTTAGTATATAGCACTGGTTTATAATATAAGGACAATGTTAAAATAGTGTCAGTGGTGTGTTTTATCTTTAAACGAGCTTTCATGTATTTGTCATTAAAGACATCAAAGGAGTATCTTTCTACTAATTTTTTTTAAAAATTAAGTAATGTTAAATTTTATCAAATACCTCTCCAGCCCATTTAAAGAGTTCTGTTCTTAATTATTCTGTTGCTGTATCATATCAATAAAATTCCTGAAAGTGACCCACCTGTGCATTTCTGCTATAAATCTAGCTTATGTTGGGTTTGTTTCACACGTCCTTGGTCTCTACTTATGGAATTTTGTTTTGCGCATTAGTGAGACAGTTCTCCTTTTCCATTTGTAGCCTTTAGTCACTAGGATTGGTGTCACAGTTCTTTCCTTTCCTTGTCCTAACCGGATCCTCTGATGCAGGTATCCTTACGGACCAGTCCTGGGGGATGGCGGCTGTTGACCCCTGGGCCTCCTGGGGTGAGTCAAGAACTTTTGTCCCCGGACTTCCCTGGTGGTCCAGCAGTTAAGACTCCACACTTCCATTGCTGGGGATGCGGGTTCCATCCCTGGTCGGGGAACTATGATCCGACATGCCTCATGGTGTGGCAAAAAAACCCCAAAAAACAAAAAAAACAACTTGTGTCACCATCAGCCACATTGGTTAACATGTTGTGGTCTCTCCCAGCAGTAACCTGCCATTGCCAGGGAATTAGAGCCGGGGAGGAGGGGACCGGGGACGTGGGGTCTGGTCCAGATCTGTCTCTGGGCAGAGCTGGAACAGGGATGGACCAGAACACTCCACTGGGGGATACAGTGTGATGATATCTGCAGGACAGGATGCATGAGAATGAACGTGTGGCCACTTAGGGCTCGGGCCTAGAAAGTCTGTGAAGAGGCACTTTGTCTAAGACAGTGCCTCAGCAAGGCGGGATGGTTCATGTGTTTAGGCACATTCTTTAACTCCTCGGCCTCACTGCTTTCATCTATACCATGAGGAGGTAGGGTTTTTCCCTTGCCCAAAGGGGAAGGACAGTGTCAGGAGGTGGGACTCACGTGGGCACACTTCTGGCAAGGAGAACCGCCTCTGTGACTTCACTTTCCTCCCCCAGCTCTGTGTCCTCAGGACTCTACCTGGTGCGTGGAGAAGACCCCTGAAGAGAGGAGGAGGGCCCCCAGGCTTCCGACAGCCCAGGCCCAGGTGAGATGGGGCTTCTGCTTTTTCCTGAACGGTTGCCCTGTTCCCTAAGGTGTTCAGGGTGTTCCTGGCCATCCCAGTCGATGTACTTCCTCAGTTTACCACAGCTAGGGTTTGGGTAGAGAAGGAATCAGCTAGAAGTTTATTGATTCCTGAGCACAGGTCAGGAGAATTCTGTTTTCCATGACTTGCAGCCTCACTGTCAACCAGCCTGTTCAGAGTCCCGAGCCTCAGCTGTGCTATGGGCTGTTTGGTGGATAAGGGGCAGCTCCCTTTTGGCTAGCAGCCCCCTCCTCTTTTTCCCTCCCACCTTCCCTCATATATTCAGTGCCTGACTCAGATTGATGACGTCTGCTGAGCTCTGTGCTTACTGGGAAGAGAACAAGGTGAAGTGTTAGCCCCCATCCTGAGGGGCTCCCATGCCACTTTCCAGGGTGGTTCAGTCGACTGCTGAGACCTCACCATCTGCCTAGTGCTGCACAAGTGGTTCAGGACACAAGCCAGAGATGCTTAGGGAGGCCCTGAGCCCTGGCGGAGCTGAGCACACCTGATGCCTTGGGAGAGTCTGCATAGAGGCCCTGGGGCCCAGAGCACCTGGGGTCCTTTTGCTGTGGAGAGGAGGCTGCCTGGGAGATAGGACACCCCTGAGCCAAGGGGCAAAGGGCACATGTCAGCCGGGTGGGCATAGCCTGGCGAGCAGGAATCTGGCCTCCTGTAGCAGCATGGGGACACACTGCATGACCAGCATCTGGGTGAAGGCTGACCATAATTAGATTTTAGGCCAAAGAGGCCCGGACAAACCCAGCCGCATCCTGAATGCCCGCCACCGAACTGAGTCTCCATCCTGGTGTAATGAGAAGCCTCCGAAGTGTTGGGAGCAGCAGGAACCAGGGTCGAGAATGTGGCTGGAAAGTGGCCCCTGGCGGGGGAGTGGAAAGAAGGGGGGCCGTGGGACGCAGGCTTCAGCCCGACCAGCGCCGGGAGCCAGAGCTGAGAGGCGCAGGGGAGGTGAGGCAGGAGGACGTCGGGACTGTACGGGCACAGGGGTGGCTCCCAAGAGAGACAGGGCAGCACAGGTTATGTCATCGCCCTCCTCCCCTCTTGCTCAGCCCCCTTACTGGAGGCAGCCACTTAAAACAGTTTTTTTAATAAAAGCTTTATTAAAATATCCATGTACCATAAAGTTCTAATTCTAGAACGTTTTCAACATTCCAAAAAGAAACCCTATACCCATTAGTAGTTACTCCCTGGTTCCCCAACTCTCAGCTCTTGGCAACCACTAATCTACTTTCTCTGTATTTGCGCATTGTGGGCATTTCATATAAAGGGAATCATATAATATATGGCCTTTTGTGTCTGGCTTCTGTCACTTACCATATTTTCAAGCGTCCTGTATGTCGTATCGTTTATCAGTATTTTATTTCTTTTCATGACTTGGAAGTAGCCATTTTTAACTTACTGTTTCAGTTTCTTAGGGTTTTTTCTAAATGAGAAATTTTTATCCTAGTTCTTCAGATTTACATGTACTCTAATGATTCTCTGCTGTGAGAGACAAAAATAGTTTCATTACTATATTTAGATTTTTCATTTCTAAGTTAAAATAATGAATCGAGCAAATGTGAGATACTGTGATATAAAAATGTTAATAACGTCTCTGCTTAGCTTTACCCCTCCCGCCAAGTTAAAAAAAAATTAACAAAACCTCCCACGGTTTCAAGGCTGACTGGTGAAGCACGTCGTGAGTATGCTGTCCCCACGTCACAGCACTGCCGTCTCAGGTCTGAGCCACGTAATGAGGGCATCACAGCTTGGGTGACTGGTGTTTGCTGCTCTTACAACGTGCGGTCATTTGCAGACAATCGATAGTGAAGCTAGACTAGGCTGAGAGATGGGCCCTGATCAGTTGCTTGGGAACAGAAGTTAGCTGTAGTGAAGTGCTGTGAAGAAGTTCTAATAACCACTGTGCTGCACTCTGCTGTCAATTTATGTGAGGGTTTCTGAGAGTTATCAGAGTTAATGCCGAGAAAATAAAATGGAGAATTAAAATAACGCCACCCCCTAATGTCTGAAGAGTTGTGATTTGTGAGCATGTACTCCTGGCCCCTTCCCACACCCACTTTGGATCTTTCCCTGCGGGAAACTCAAGACTTGAGTGTGTGAGTTTTGTATTAAGTGAGGTCTTGGGAACACAAACAAGAGCCCCTTATCCCTCTATTGTTCCCTCCAAACTAAATATTTAATGAAATAAAGCATTCACCTGGTGAAAATACCAAATGCTGTCATCCCTTGTTATCTGAATAGTCCGATCTTACAAACATGTTGGTTAGTGAAGTTTCAGCTAGTGGGAGCCCATTATTTTGATGAATAGGGAAAATAATAATATCCCAGCCCATATAAAAACCCCAGCCAGCCCCCCCAAATATGGAAACTCTCAAACCCCCACTATAACAATCCACCAAAGATTTCTGCACAGTAAACATTCACATAAAACACCAATTAATGGAATACTCTGCCTCCATCTTTGGTTGTCTCAAGCTTGAGCACAGTTTAGTTATATTTTCCTTCTCTGCAAAGAGCTTGCCCTAAAATATTAATAAATAATGCAATTCTGAAGATGCCAGAGAGTATATCTGAACTTCCCCAGGTTCCATGAAGGGGCCAGTTGTCAGAGAATTCAGGTAATGCAGGAGCAATCAGATGAGATCCTTAGCTGTCAGGCAAACAGCTAAGACCCAGCTCAGCACCCCCTCATCCTCCCTTAAACCCTCCTGTAGTTTAAACGTGAGGCTGGTGTGTCAGATTTCATAAAGTGCCATAGAATGTCTAGATAAATGATTATACTTGTGTACAAAGCAACATGTCCAAAAATGTTTATGAGAATTTGGGTGAAACATCTTTGCAAGTCATGCTGGCAGATGATATTTGGAAAGTAGGAGTTCAGGTAAGGGTTACCTGTGAAATGGAAGGGCTCACTCCTACCCAGGGGGTGGGGCCCTTCTCTGTCCTGCTTCCTTGCTCCTAAGCATTAGGTAACAGTGAGACTTTCGTCTCCCAGCCCCACCCCTTGTCTCCACAGCTGGTGAGACTAGGTGCCTATCTTCTGCTGTCTCTTCTGTTTCATCACCAGCCTCAGTTTTGCATTTTCTTTGCATCCCTAAGGCCTCCTCGAGTTGTGAGCCCTGACATTGGGGCATATTCCACTGGGGGTCTTTTTCCTTCCTGATTGGCAGTCCATGGGCCCTTGCAGTTTTGATGACATCTCTCAACTCTGAAAATATTTTTTATTTAAATTTTTATTTTGACAAGTTCCATAACTGCAGAAAAGTGTAAAAAGTGATTAAACAGACAGGGTCCCACTCCAAATTAATCATCGTTGATGTTTTGCCATATTTGCTTTTCGTTCCTTTTAGTCCCCAATCACATTGTTTTCACACCCTTCCTGACAACAACCACTTAAGATATGTACACAGTTAATCCATTTTCATACTCAAATGTAGGTAATAAACTCTGTAGACATTATAAGGTAATAATCTGGTTCTTTTAACAATGCTTTTTCTACATGTAGCTTTTCTACACCTTTCAAGGTCAATTTTGAGGTCCATCCATGTGGTAGATGAAGGTCAAGTACATTTCTTTCGCCACCTCTATTCATCTCTTCTGAGAATAGGCTTATAAGTCCTTCCTCCTTACACCATTTTTCCTATTCCAAACAAAGCCCTGTGGAAGTTCTTGTAGTTTTACTTTGTGCGCACATGTAAGTTTATCTAGGCATACCCTGGAGGCAGCACTTTGCTGAGTTTTAGGGTGTTTGTGTTTTCAGTGTGACCAGTGCTGCCATGTGGCTCTGAAAGGGCAAAGGCCCTTCTCAGTCTCCCCACTCAGAGAAGGTGCCTATTTCCCTGCATCTTTGCTGCCACTTGACAATATTAATATCGGGTCTTTTAATTTTTGTTTACCTCAAGACCGCAAAAGTTTATTGCATTATTTTCATTTGCATGTCCTTGATTGCTAGTGAGGTTGAGTATCTTTAAATGAGTTATTGGCCATCTGCATTTCCTTCTTTCTGTGTGTGTCTCCCATCCCTAGATTTCTGTAGATTCTCACATTAATATATAGGCATTTCATGCTTTCTGGATCCTGAGTCTTTGCTGCATATGGATTATTTTCTCCAAATCTGTAGCTTGTCTCTATGGTGTCTTTTATCAGTGAAATGTTCTTTGGTATATTTTTGTCAAATATATCTGTCTTTGTTTATGGCTAGTGTTTTGTGTGTTTTTTAAAGAAGTCCTGTGTTTTTTAAAAATTCCCTCCTGTTTTCCTTTATATTATTTTTCTGAGGTTGTCTATTAGATGGCCCCCTGACTGCTGTGTTTTTTTATCTCTTCATATTCTCTGAGCCTCTTGTATTATCCTGTCCCATTTTATACTGAATCTTTCCAATCTGGGAATTAAAAGTATAGGTCATTGGAAGTTGGATGTGACTGCTGCCTGGATTCTTTGTCCTCTTAGCTGCTAAGTTCGGTCTTTCCACCTGTGCAGATGTTGCTCATGTGTGCAGGGGCCCTCTGGTCTGTCTTTGTTTACCAGAGAAGAGCTGTGAGGCTGTGCCTGACAGATCTGCTTTGTACACCTGAGCAGGTCTGGTTCCTGATTGACCTGCCTCTAGGTCTCTGTCTCTACCTGTCTCTCTCCCTCTCTCTCCCTCCCTCCCCTGACAAGTCTCACTCTAATCTCCATGTGCCTCGGTGGGCCAGGATCACCAGGTCGGTTCTGCTTCCGGTTTCCTGGGTGCACAGCTGGCTGTTAGGCCACAGACCCCTCCCCTCTCCTTGTGTTGGGCTGAAGTGGTCTCAACTCCACGGTAGTCACTCATCCTGAGAACCTCCCGCACTCTTGAGTATGAGGAGGGTCCAGGGAGTTTTGCCCATAAGGCAAAGTGGCTGGCAGGGATATGGGGCAACTGGCAAAGTTGTCCTGAATATAGAGGTCCTGAGTATAGACCTTGCAGCCTGATTCTCCTGACTTCAGTGGCATTTAAGCTCAGAGCCCAGAGCCTCTCCTGGGGTCCTGCTTCCCCTGCAGCCCCTTCTAACGTGCAGGCCTGGGGTCTCCTTTGCTCTGTTTCCTTGGTCAGCCACACTCATCTCCCCATCCTCCGGGAATGTGTAGACCGCCACATGCCGACGGGCTCTTCGCTGGCCCGTTATGTCGTTTACTTTCTTAAAAAAACTTTAGGAGATTTTAAAACCCTACGAGTTTCCTGTTGCCGCTGTAACAGATTACCACAAACTTAATGGCTTAGAACAACATAAATTTATTCTCATGCTCTGGAGTCTGAAGTCTAGAATGGGTCCAACGGGTTGTGTTCCTTCTGGAGGCTCAGGGGAGAGGCTGCTTCCTTGCTCTCACTCGCTTTCAGAGGCTACCTGCCATTTCTTGGCTCATGGCCCCTTGCTCCATCTTCAGTGTGCATCACTCCGACCTCCGCTTGCATTGTCTCCTTTTCTCTGACGCAGACCCTCCTACCTCTTTCACTTATAAGGACCCTTGTGATTTCATTGGGCCCACTGGATAATCCAAGATAGTCTTCCCATCTCAACATCCTTAACGTAATCACATCTCTGTAACTATGACATCTTTTGTCATATTAAGGTAACAGTCATTAGGATGTGGACGTCTTTGGCAGTGCCATTATTCAGCTGACGACAGACACCCACATTCACCAGCCTTAGCAAATGTCACCTTCCACCTTTCTGCCTTTTCATTTATTCGGACAACCTTAAAAAAAAAAAAAAAACGAGTATTTTATAGTGAAGCACAGATACTGTATCATTTCACACTTCTGTGTATGTATCTGAGACATACATACCTTTTGGAAGATAAACACAATACCTTTACACACCCAACAAAATTAACAACAGTAATTCCTTACTATTACCTAATACCAAGCCTGTATTCGCTTTTCCCCACTTGTCCCCAAAATGTCTTTTGCAGTTGTTTACTCAGATCAAGATCCAAGCAAGGACCACATGTTGCATGTGCTTCATATACTGAAGAAACGAGGTCACCTGTCTTGTTGGGTTGCCTGATTTTGCCCTTGTGATGACCTTGGATGAGTTCCTCTATACTGCTGTCTCCCATAGACTGGTAGTTGAGCTAGGGAATAGGGCAGATTCAGGCTTTGTATTTCGGGCAAGAGTACTTGATAGGTGGTTCTGGGTCCTTCTTACTGTCCTGCATCAGTGGGCACAGGTTGTCTGGTTGGCCCACTTCCAGATGATGTGATGGATTAGTGGGTGCAGGTATTGTCAGCCTGACCCCTCCATCGGACATTTCCCTTTCTGCCTTTCACCTGTGGTTTAGCAGTCATCGATGATCATTGCCAATGTCCACTATTTTAGTAGGGGTTGCAGAATCTCTCTAGTGATTTCATTCCTTCTGTGTCAATTAGATGTGGTGTGTTTGTTCCTTTTTAAGTATGTGTATGGGGATCTGTTGGGGTCTTGGGAAGGGTGGGAGGTGAACTTGTGGCTCAGTCCACCAGCTTGACAGCTGCCACGATGTGGGTTTGGACCTTGTTAACTATTGAACTTTGAAGCCATCTAAGTAGGTGCACCCTTCAGGGAGATTAGGGAGCGTGAGACGGGCACACCAGGAGTACCCTGGGCAGGAAGCCTGGCCTCCCAGCTGGTCTCCCAAGTGTGATCACTCTGAAAGTGCATTGAGTTTAGGTATGGTGCACACTTCGGTTTTGTGCACTTCTCTACCCGAATGTTACATTTAAGTAAAAAAAGTTTACCCAAAAAATGTAGAAGCAGCAGCCAGTAAGGAAACTGAGGCCTGGGCGTGTCTGTAAGAGGAAAATCAAAAAATTGGAATTGAGGAGTCCAAGGTTAGGGAGGGTTTCACTACAGGAGGTTGTGAATAGCCGTTGTAAATGCTTTTTGGAGTTAGAGAATCACTGGAGCAGAAGCAGTTCTGTGTTTCAAGCCAGTCATGTGAAGGTGGAGGAGGAGCAGTTCAGACCAGCAGAGTAAAGTCTACACTGAACCAGCATGAGGGCTGACCCTGATCAGGGATGACTCGCAGGACAGAAAGGAAGGCCGCATGCGGGTGGAAGAGAAGTGATTAGCAGGCTGTGAGGAAGTGGAAGGATGCTTGGAGCGGAAGCGCACTGCACGTGTATCCATTCAGTGGGTGTTTGTCCTGGGGATGATTCTGCACTGACATGGAGGGGAGGACCGTAGTACACAGACAGGCCAAGAGGGGGCCCTAGGAAGGAGCAGGGGCTGCGGGGTTTGTCGCTCGCTCACCTCCCATGAAGCACAGCTCGCTCCCCAGTCCCCCTGCCCCACCCTGGAAGTGCCCAGATACCTGAGTCTCACGTTGATGGCTTCAAAGGACTGTAAGGGATGCATTCATTGCAAAAATCAGACTTCCCTTTAGCTTTCTAGTGGGTATTCCTGGTTCTCTTTTTCCTAAAAACATCAGTTTGAACTTTTTCAAACTCAAAGTGCTTTGACAGCAACTGTAAGTGATTCTGTTTGGCTTGGGCTGCTCTGCTCAATCCTGTCTCACCCCTACCTCCAGTCCTTGGGTCAGAGACAATCTGGGAGTGGAAGTGTCTCTCCTGTGGCCAGGAAGGCGGTCACCCTTCCAGATCCTAGATCCACATGTGGAGCAGACTTGAGCCCCAGGTTCTCTGGTCTGTGACCAGGGCTCAGAGTCTGCATCCACCCTGGTCCTGGTCTTGGTCTTATTAAGTGTCTGCAGTTCCAGAGAAGCAGGAGGAATTGCCCAGATGGGAGTCCTGTCCATACTAGCCAGTGTTAACTAGAATTGGGCAAGATCTTAGGAGAGACCTGCTCATCTTTATTGTGGTTATTGTGGGCCCAGATACCTAACTCCCTAAGAGTACATCCCAAATGCAGGGCCCTGGGTGGCTCCCAGTGAGACCTGACCCATGTCATTGAGAATACTGAACGCATCCGGGACAATTCCTCTATGTAATCTCTCCACCCCAGGGCTGTCAGCCTCACTCCAGCCCCAGAAAACAGTGGAGCGGGGGTAGCTCCGGGCTGAGGAGGAACATGTGTGCTCTTTTAGGAACCAGTGACCTTCAAGGATGTGGCTGTGGACTTCACCCAAGAGGAATGGGGGCAGCTGGACCCTATTCAGAGGACCCTGTACCGTGATGTGATGCTGGAGACCTATGGGCATCTGCTCTCTGTGGGTAAGACGGGGACTGCCCAAGTAAACGATGCTGTCCCCCTTGCGATCCCCTGTGCCACTCTCTGTTTACAAGCTTACGAGGCTTCAGAAGGGCTGAGATGATCTTGAGCCCTGAGGTTCAAGGACGAAATCCCTATTGCTCATAAAGCATGAAGTGAAGTCATTCATGAGAAATAGGCAAGGGAGGGTTACATGGTTCTACAAGTCTGTGTTTTTCCTCCACATGTAGGGAATCAGATCGCCAAGCCCGAGGTCATCTCCCTGTTGGAGCAAGGAGAAGAGCCGTGGTCAGTGGAGCAGGCATATCCTCCTGAAGGCACTTGTCCAGGTGAGAGCAGACCCCAGGTGGGAGCGAGGAACCTTCCTCCAAGCCCTCCTTGTTTGAGAAGTGGGCTGAGGCCGTGAGGAGTTCACTTCCTCAGAGACAGTCACAGTTCCTTCCAAGGAGCTTTACCCCTTATATTGACTTTTTTCTGCTGTTGATTCAGAGCAAAGATGCCCACCTTTTTAACACGGTAACAGTTTTTGTATGCTACAGTTTCCCTCCTCACCTCTCATGTTCTCTGCTTTGTCCCTTTGTCTAAGAAGACTTCTCACTCATTTACCTGCTTTTTAATTTTTTATTGCTAAACTTGTGGCCTGTAGTCACTAACTCTTCTTTCGAAAAAACAACAAAAAATGTTTTTTTAATATAGATAATGTATTTACATGATTCAAAAAACTCAAAGCTATATAAAATATAAGCTGAAAAAAATCTCATTTATACTCTCTCCTCTTATCCACATTATTATTATTCTCCAGAGAGACACACAGACAGACACACAGACACACAGATGCACACACAGGTAACCACTTTCCTTTTACTATAAATTTTGGGGTTATTTTATTAATGGTTGCCCTGGGAATTATAATTAACGTCTTAATTTATAACAATTTAGTTTGGGTTACTATCAGTTTAATTTTGATAGTATACAAAAACTTCGCTTCTGTGTAGCTCTGTCCTCCCTCTTTTGTGCTATTATTGTCACAAATTACATCTGTACATTGTGTCTCAGCATAGATTCATAACAGATTTATAATTTATTTATAATTATTGCTTTATGTAGTTGTCTTTTAAATCAGGTAGGAAACAAACAAAAAATGCATTTGTATGCTTTTCTTGTATTTACCTATGTAGTTACCTTTACTGGTGGTCAGTATTTCGAGTTAGTGTCTTTTCATTTCAACCTAAAGAACTCCTTTTAGCATTTCTTGTAGGGCAGGCTTACTAGCAGCAAACTCTTAGCTTTTGTTTATCGGAGAATGTCTTGATTTCTCCATTTTTGAATGATAGTTTTGCCAGGTATAGAATTCATGGTTGACATATTTCTTTTTCTCTCTGGCCTCTGTGGTTTCTGATGAGAAATAAGCTGTTTATCTTGTTGAGGATCCTGTGTATGTGATAACTTGCTTCTCTCTTGTTGCTTTCAGGATTCTCTCTTTGGCTTTGGCTTTTGAAAGTTTAATTACAGTGTGTATGCATGGGCCTTCTAGATTCCCAGGAATATGTTAGGACTTTTCAAATCTATGGACATCTCACTCCTTGGGTTTTACTTTCATTTTCTGGTTTGTGTATTGTGTACCCCATCTGTTTTCCATCACCTCAGACAGTAACGCTTTAAAACATTGCCATTAAATGTTTGACACATACCTACTTCCTAGAAGTTTTTAGTGCTATGCGGTTCCCACAAGCCTTTCAAGTAGGGGTCTTCCTGGGAACCACCAAACAGGTCAGATAATGACTGTTCTTTGGGAATGAGGCTTTGAAAAAGCTCTAGCTTTGTTCTGTTCCTTCTATCACCAGAACTGTGAGCTGTTATTTTCCAAGGCTACTGCTGAGTTGAGGAGTCAGATGGGATTAGGGTAAGTTAAAATGCCACAAAACTCACCGTTATTATTGAAACTCAGTTTTCCTTGAATAAACTCTCCCTGGGTTGCTGCAAGGCTTTGGTTAATTTAGATAATTCTGAAGAAACTTATTCTGTCAGGTTTTGCCAGTTTTATGGTTGCTTTTATGGAGTGGTGAAATTTCACTGACATCTTACCGAGGTTAATTACTTGCAATAATTTCTATTGTTTGTTTCCTGAGTTTCTTTATGCAACTATAAGCATATAGGCATATGTAGTTACTTTTCACCTTTCCAAAGGTAGAATACAATACACATCGTTCTGTATCTTGTTGTTAATTTAACGATGTACCATGGCCCCCTCTTGAGTCCTGAGGTTGGACATCTTCCCATCTAACGAAGTGAACTTTTGTGGAGCCTTACCAGTTGCCGCCTATCTGGATCTGAAACCTTCCACCAAGGAGTCATGAATTCCAGTAGCTTTAATGGTCAGTGCTGACCATTCTAAGTAACTGTCCTGAGCCCTGTGGTTCCACCACCTCCATCCTTACACTTCTGCCTTCTTGGAAATCATCTCAACTGTCTCCTTGATCTTGATAGAACCAGGAATCTCGGCTCTCCCTTCTAGATTGTTTCCCCGTCTTCCTGATCTATATCCCTGATGCCAACCTTCTGTGAGTCCGCTAAGCTGGAAATGGGGAAGTCATTCTGACTGCCTGCTCTTTCCTCTCTAAGAAGTAATCTCTTGTCTGACTTCTGAGATCTTCTTTCTCTGAAATGTCAGCTGTGTCATTCAGCTTCCACCAACATCACCCCCAGGTAGGCACCCTCATAAAATTCCAGCTCAAGTTGGTGAGTGAATTATTATTTATTAGCCCCCTCAGATGTTGTTTCTAGATTTATATCCCTGAAATCTTCCATTATGAGGTCTCTGCCAGTAAACCTACAGTGACTTGAGTTGCATTTTAAATAACTCTGACCAGATTTCAAGACCTTCCAATTTTTTCTATTATTTTGCTCATTTCCTGACTAGTTCCTGCAGTTTACTCAGCTGGCATCCTTAAGGCCCTCCTTATATTTCAGTCACATCACACATGCCTTTGTTCATGCCATACCAGCAGTCTGTCTGTATCTGAGCCATGCCCGAAGACTGAACTCATGTTATTTCTCTTGTGTGAAACCTTCCTTGATTGCTTCTGTCGTGGTCTCCTTTTCTGACCTGCCATCCGCTTAGCATCTACAACCCCACGAACTCTCAGTGATGTAATGTGTGTATTCATAACTGTTTAGATTGTCACCTCATCACATAGATTATAATTTACAGGTGGAAGAGACACTCAGGCCATAAGTACTGAGTATGAAGCTGGATGGACATTGCTTATCTAATCAGTGACTTGGTCAGCTATCATTTTTTAAAGTTTCTACTGGAAAAATTCAAAAGTTGTTTGAAGATCATTCCCTAACTACTAGGAGCTAAGCTTAAAATTGATAGTAAGTGCCATGACTTGAGCAGAGTAGGATCTCTCTCTGTTGTAATGGACTTGGGTAGTAAAAGGGGGGAAATGGTATATAGTGAAGAAAGAAGAAGAACCTGGAGAAAGAGGACAAGGGTCTAGGCCCTGTTGGGTATGTCCACATCTGAAACTTGTGAATATGGTGCCTTATATGGCAAAAGAGACTTTTTCAGATGTGAATTAAACTAGGGATCTTGAGATAGATTATCTTGGATTGTCTGGATGGGCCCATGTTATCATGAGGTCGTTCTAAGAGTGAGGCAGGAGTGTCAGAGACACAGAAATGTGACTGACAGAAGCAAAGGTTGGAATGATACACTTTGAAGACGGAGGGGGGAGCTACAAGCCAAAGAATGCAGGCAGCTTTTAAAGCTGGAAAAGGCAAGGATGTGGATTTTCCCCTAGAGCTTCTGAAGGAAAGCTATCTTGATTTTAGCCCAGTGAAAGCCATTTAGAACTTCTGACTTTCAGATTGTGAGACAGTGAGTTTGTTATTTTAAGCCACTACACGTGTGGTAATTTGTTACAGCAGCAATAGGAAACTAATAGAGACCCCTGTTGTTGGAGGACTGATACCTCAGCAGTGATGATAGGTAGCTTCCACATATTGAATTTGCCAGACATTTTGCTGGATTCACAATCTCATTTAATCTTCAGAAAAGTCACGTAAGGATAGTGGCAGAGCCAGTACTAAAATACAGATTATCAGACTATAACTCCTGTATCTGCTTCATTGCAGTGTGCTGTCTTTCCAGTCTATCTCTTTTGTCATTATTCTACACATGTTAGAAGAACTTTAGGAGTATCCTGAAACCATGTGATTTTTGCCATTCGGGCGGATGATTTTGTGTTATGGACTGAACTCTGTGAGATAGAAAATAATGTGATAGCTTGAAACCTTTGTTGGTGATACTTTCTCTTAACCCCATCTCCTTCTTTTTTTGGCAGGTGTCAAAGTAGGGGAACAGTAAGGACATTATAACATAGAAATGAATTAGCACACTTTAATAATTGAAACATTAGTTGCTGAGGGGCTGGTTGTTCATCTGTCTTTTGTTAAACCTGTTATTATTTTTTCACCTTAATAGTATTAAATGCATCTGGATCCTCCAGACAACCCCCAGGTTCAGTGATTCACTAGAAGGACGCCCTGGACTCAAAAGGCATTATACTCAGGGTAATGGTTTATTACAGTGCAAGGACACAAAGCAACATCAGCAGAGGGTAAAGGTGCACGGAGCTAGGTCTGGAGGAAACCAAATGCAAGCTTTCAGTAGTTCTTTCCCAGTGGAGTTGCAAAGAACTCACTTAATTCCTTCAGCAATAAGTTGTGTGAAGTGTCATCTACTAGGGAAGCTTGCCCAAGCCTGCGAGTCCAGGGTGTTTATTGGGGGTTGGTCATTTAGACACACATGACTGACTGAGTAATCATGGAAGCTCCAGAACCCCAGAAGGAAAGCAGGTGTTCACCATAAATGACATTGTTTGTACAAACTATCTAGAGAAGTTGGTACAGTATACTTCAAGGGTTCAAGCATTGCAGAACACTCCTATGAGTTAGAACATTCCAGGATCTCAGTCCTTAGGAGTTGGCTGAGGGCCAGTCATGAAACAGGCCTTCTTGGGAATGTGCAAAGTGTGACCAACTCAAGTGTGTAGAGTTAACTCTTTCCTGCACACACGTAATAACTGGTCCTCCTTTTCATGGGAAGATACTCATAAATGGGTTTTATTCATATTCAGTGCACACTTTGTATTCTGGTTAACTACTTTTGTTTACTTTTTACTATTCTTCTCTTTCCTATTACAATCTTCTTCTGGGTTACAAGTCTATTTGGAAACAAGTTCATGCTTACCTTTTCAATAATATGGACAGTAAATCTTAACCTTTTCCACTCTACTCTTAGAAGTTCTTTCCCTATGCTCTCATGGATATTTTCTGTTTATTTCAGAATGGATGAGAAATCTTGAAAGCAAAGCGTTGATCCCAACACAGAGCATTCTTGAGGAGGAACAGTCCCATAGCATGAAGTTGGAGAGATACATATGGGATGATCCTTGGTTCTCCAGGTTAGAAGTTTTGGGATGTAAAGACCAATTAGAAATGTATCACATGAACCAGAGTACAGCTATGAGGCAAATGGTCTTCATGCAAAAGCAAGTACTGTCTCAAAGAGGCTCTGAGTTCTGTGAACTTGGGGCAGGGTGTAGCCAGAGCCTAAGCATTGTTCCATCTCAGAAAGTTTCTCAAATAGAACATTTCTATAAGCCTGATACAAATGCTGAAAGTTGGAGATGTAACTCAGCCATAATGTATGCAGATAAGATTACCTGTGAAAATAATGAGTATGACAAAGCCTTCTACCACTCCATGCAACCTGTTCACCCTGCAAGGGTGCAGACTGGAGATAATCTTTTCAAATGTACTGATGCTGTTAAATCTTTCAATCATATACTACATTTTGGTGATCATATGGGAATGCATACAGGAGAAAAACTATATGAATATAAGGAATGCCATCAAATCTTTAACCAGAGCCCATCATTTAGTGAACATCCAGGACTTCATATTGGAGGAAACCAGTATGATTACAAAGAATATGAGAATATCTTTTACTTTTCATCCTTTATGGAACATCAAAAAATTGGTACTGTAGAGAAAGCATATAAATACAATGAATGGGAGAAAGTCTTTGGGTATGACTCATTCCTTACACAGCATACAAGCACTTACACTGCAGAGAAACCCTACGAATATAATGAATGTGGGACGTCTTTCATCTGGAGCTCTTACCTTATCCAACATAAGAAAACTCATACTGGAGAGAAACCCTATGAATGTGATAAATGTGGAAAAGTTTTTAGGAATCGTTCAGCCCTTACTAAACATGAACGGACTCACACTGGAATAAAACCCTATGAATGTAATAAATGTGGAAAAGCCTTCAGCTGGAATTCTCATCTTATTGTACACAAGAGAATTCATACGGGAGAGAAACCTTATGTATGTAATGAATGTGGGAAGTCTTTCAACTGGAACTCCCATCTTATTGGACATCAGAGAACTCATACTGGAGAGAAACCTTTTGAATGTACTGAATGTGGGAAATCTTTCAGCTGGAGCTCCCATCTTATTGCCCACATGAGAATGCATACTGGAGAGAAGCCCTTTAAATGTGATGAATGTGAAAAAGCTTTTAGGGATTACTCAGCCCTTAGTAAACATGAAAGAACTCACTCTGGAGCAAAACCATATAAATGTACTGAATGTGGAAAATCCTTCAGCTGGAGCTCCCACCTTATTGCCCATCAGAGAACTCACACAGGAGAGAAACCCTATAACTGTCAGGAATGTGGCAAAGCATTCAGAGAACGTTCAGCCCTCACTAAACATGAAATAATTCATTCTGGAATTAAGCCCTATGAATGTAATAAATGTGGAAAATCATGCAGCCAGATGGCTCACCTTGTTAGACATCAAAGGACTCATACTGGAGAGAAGCCCTATGAGTGCAATAAATGTGGAAAATCCTTCAGCCAGAGTTGCCACCTTGTTGCCCATCGGAGAATCCACACTGGTGAGAAACCCTACAAATGTAATCAATGTGAAAGATCCTTTAACTGTAGCTCTCATCTTATTGCACACAGGAGAACTCATACTGGAGAGAAACCATATAGATGTAATGAATGTGGGAAAGCATTTAATGAGAGTTCTTCCCTTATTGTACATCTGAGAAACCATACTGGAGAAAAACCCTACAAATGTAATCATTGTGAGAAAGCTTTCTGTAAGAATTCTTCTCTTATTATTCATCAGAGAATGCATAGTGGAGAGAAACGCTTTATATGCACTGACTGTGGAAAAGCCTTTAGTGGTCACTCAGCCCTACTTCAACACCAGAGAAATCATAGTGAAGAGAAACTCTGTGAATTGAATTGATGAGAGATTTTTCTTTTATTGTACATTTGATAACACACTGCAAAAAACCCTATAAGTATAATCAAGAGGGGAAATTTTTAATACGAGTTCAATAAGACTTCTCCCCTTATTAATCAGTAGAAATTATCTTCGTAGAAGAAACCTGTGAATGAAAAGAATAGGCAAAAGCCTTCCACAGTTGTGTAGCCTTTATTTAACATCAAATAATTACAGTGAAGAGGACACCAGGAATCCTACTTGAGCAACATGAACGTAGGGAATGAGACATCTTTTAGTAAGAGATCTCAACTATTTGTGGATCAGAGTGCATTGTTAAGGGAAAATCTTTATCCTAGGAAAAGTGTTTCAACTAGAAATACGCTGTTTCGCACCAAGCTGGAATATTGGATGGAAGCTTTACAGTAACATTTTGTGCATCATTACGGAAACACAGATTGTGCTATTATAAGGGGAGGGTCTGGGTGCCCTTTAAGGAATAGAATATGGAATACTAAACCTGAATTTAAGGGGAAAAAAAGTGTTGAATGGGATATTTACTGTTGATCGAGATTAACCTTAGAAAAGATTAGTAAATGAGATTACTAATGATGGAATGGTATTGCCCATAAGTATGAGACTGATGTTGGAACAAAAGGTGATACTTAATAACCCAGTGTGTCAGTGACCATGGTTTACTCATTACTGCATTGTTGGACAATTAGTTTGTAATCTGTTTTAGGCAGTCACTGTAAGTTATAATTATGGATACTGAGTCAATATACATAACAAAAAAAGAAATAAAAAGGACACAAAATTGTATATACATATCTACTATAACAACTAAAAAGTGTATATGCATAACGACTGGAAAGACTCATGGATAAATTAATCCAGTTAAGGTTTTTTTTAAAGTTTTACAAACACATACAGCACTTATCATGTGCTAGACTTTGTTTTAAATACTTTTCAAATATTAACTTGTTCAGTCCCGTTAATTCTATGAGATAGGTACTATTATTAGCCCAGTTTTACAAAGGGAGAAACTGAGGCAGAAATCATGAGAAACCTACCTAAGGACACCCAGCTAGTTAGGAATAGAAAGATTGTTTGGCTCCAGAGATTGTTTTAACCACTGTGTTGCACTGCCTCTGCAGTGATTTTTTTCCCCTAATGTTTTTTTTTAAATTTTGTCCAGTGTTCTTATAGTAGATATTTGATAATAAAAATCAAATTCCTAAACAATGAGAAATAAAGTTACCTGGCTTTCTGCCCTGTGGGATTTCGGGTACCATGAGAGCAAAGCTCCCTTTGGAATATGAAGTCTGGATTGGACATTCAGAATCAGTGCATTTTCTGGGCCCTGGGTTCCCTAGAATTTCACCACCTATGACTCTGAAGATTACAGCAGAGCAGGGGCTGGAGGACTCACTGGAGGTTTGGGCAAGTCAGAGGAAATGCCCCTTGATGGGTTTAGAATGCCCTTCATGAGGCAGAGGGCAAGAGACACATCTGCACATGAGAGCACCATTTCTCAAGGTCTCCCTAGAATTCAATGTTTATATTTTCTTTATCTTCTCCAGATGAAGAGATTACTTGATAGTAGGGAAGATTCAGAAGGGAAAGGAGCTAATCAGTCATAAAATGAAGAAGTTTCTCAGAGTGCTCAGAGTGGAAAGGGGGCAAGATGAATAGGAGGACTTGGGTGGCGTTTCTTCGGTTCACAAATATTTCCTGTATTTCCCTAAGGTACGGCTATAATTAGGGGCCAGCAGTCCTTCCTGGATGGGTTTCAAGGGCATTGGTTAGAAATCCAGGGTACAGAAGGTTCATCTAGTTCTCGAGGGGTCCATGACTCTCCAGTGGTTGAGAAAAAGTGGCCTGCTGGTATGGTGGGACTCTGTGCTCACTGTCAGACTCCCGTAGCTGGCGCTTCCATAGGTATGTAACACTGACCCTACCTTAATGTATAGGGGTTACACAGTAAAGGTTGCTGGGGTAAATTAATTGGATTTCTTGTGTGATTTGTGCAGAGATCCTTGGAGAGAATAGAGGCAGCACTATTAACCTCTGTATGAGACAGCAGCCTAATGCATCAAGAGGTGTACTGCCAATATATGGGTATTGTATTCTAATACCCAAAGTAATATACTTTGAACCCAGATTTTCTGACTTAGGGACTACAAAGGATTTTGTAAGTCATACACAAATACTCCACAAGCATCCTGGCAAGTTCTGTAACTGTACCACCAAGCTTAGTATCTTTTAAAAAATATTTCTAAAAGGGCCTCCTGGACTTCTAAAGTGTCCTTCTAAAAGGGTCCCAGACTTCTGCTTCCTCCTAGAAGGATTCCCTACCTCCCTACCACCTATTACACAACCTTGTGTATGCCAAGGGCTCTCAGGTCCCCTCTTACCTCCCTTATTCTAACCCACATCTAGCTCAGTTCATTGCCCTTTTGATCCCCACGCGCCACTCTTCCCCAACTCTGAAACCTGCTGGGCCCAGGTGGAACTCTCCATTCAGCCACCTTCTGCTGTGACTGAAACTTGGGTCTCCCCTCTGCACAGTACCTTTTCTTACGATCCTTGCAGGGAGTGGCTGCTTTCTCTCCCATTCTTCATTTGTTGCTTCTAGTTTGTTTTCTCTCCCTTCTCTCTAAAACTGAGTTCTGACTCTTGGGACACCAAACTGTCATATCACCCTTGCTTCCCTCTGTTGCAATCACCTTATGAATGGTTCACTCTTCCCACCTGTAAAGATTTCAGCTCTTGCTGTATTGCATCTAAAACCACCCCCATCATAATACTTCCTGATTTTATTGTCCAGGTAGATGATCTTCCTGTGTCCTAACCTCACAGTTCTTTGACCTGTTACCCACCCTGCAACAGACAGTCACTCCCATTGTCATCCCTAGGACCATTCCATTACCAGTGACTGGAACCTCTCCACCATCGGTTTCAAGTGTCTTTTCCTAAGCTAGTTGGCTGTTTAGTACCAAGATTCCAACAATCCCTTCACTGAATCTTCCCTTACGCTTGCTCCCAGCAGACGACTTTGCTTCCTGTTTCCCTGAGTGACAGAAGCCAGCAGAGGCCTTGCATGACATCTGTCCACCTTCCCTACCCACTTTCCGTAATTTCCGTGCCTTCCCACTGGTGCATGTATAGGAACTGACTGGGTTGGCACCAGAGCCTGTCCCATGTCCACTACTCCAAGACATCGCTCCAGCAAGTTTCCCTTATCTCTTGTATCCTCAGGTTTTCTATATATACTGGATTATCCCCATGGACATGTAAACATACTTAAAAAAAAACAAAACAAAAAACCCTCTGGCTCCTGAATCATTCTCTGCTTTGTTTCAGAAAGCAAAATATCTAAAAAGTTGTCTCTTCTTGCTGTCTTCACTTCCCTTCCATTCTTTCTTTTTAAAAAAAAAATTTATTATTTTTGGTTGCGTCGGGTCTTAGTTGGGGCACACGGGATCTTTCGTTGCGGTGCATGGGCTTCTCTCTAGTTGTGGCACGCAGGCTTAGTTGCCTGGCAACATGTGGAATCTTAGTTCCCCGACCAGAGATTGAACCTGCGTCCCCTGCATTGGAAGGCAGATTCTTAACCACTGGACCACCAGGGAAGACCCCTTTCCATTCTTTCTTGGACCCACTCCAAAACCTACCTTGCTGCCAGATGACCTCCACACTGCTAAATCCAGTGGTCAGTTCTGTTTTCTTCCTTGACGTTATCAGCAGCATCTTAGATTCTTAGATAATAGATCATTTCCTCCTTGAAACACGTTCACTTGGCTTTTGGGACTTGCCTCCTGCCTCTCTGGCCTTCATTTCAGGCCCCCTTTGCTGTTCCTTCCCCACCTCCTTTACCTCTTACTGTCAGACTGCCCACTTCCCATCTGCTCACAGTGCCTTGATCTCATCCAGTCTTGAAGCCCTGTAAACACCACTGGTATGCTGATGACTCTCCCTTTAAGGCCACAGTTCGATGAATTTTGAAAAATGTCAACACCCTTGCAACCACCACTACAATAAAAATAGAGAATATTTGTCCTTCTCCAAAAAGTTCCCTCATGTCTTTTCATAGTTAATCTCCACCCTACCCCAAGACCTGGGCAACCACATGTCTGCTTTGACAGTACATATTAGAATTGTCTTTTAGAGTTTTATGAAAATAGAATCATACAGTATTGTATTCATATGCTACGTTTGTATCTAGATTCTTTTGCTCAGCATGTTTTGGAGGCTCATCCACGTTGTAGCATTTATCAGCAGTCTACTTTCTTTGCTGAGTAGCTTTCCATTATGCGGATGTGCCACAGGTAGTAGTCATCCTGTTCACCTGTAGATGGACATTCACTTGTTTCCAGTTCTGGGCTAGTGTAAATACAGCTGCTATGGACATTCTTCTTCAGGGCTTTTTTGTGTATGCAGGTTTTCATTTATCTTGGGTAAAAACCTAGGAGTGGAATAGCTGAGTTGTATGGTAAGTAAACGTTTAACTTCATAAGACACTTCTATGGGCCTTTTAATCTGATGTCTTTATTCTGTTTTACATTCTGGGAAATTTATCTCATTTTTTAATATTTCATTTTTGCCATTTAAAAAGTTTCTCTTTTTAGGACTCCTATCATTTAGATGTCAGCGTGTCTGTGTCTGTTGTTCATATCTGTTACCTGCTCTTTTATGTTCTCTAGTTCCTTCTCCTTTCTTCCTTTTGTCTGGACATTTCCTCAGCTTGCTAGTTTGTTTCTCAGCTGTCCATTTTGCTGCTCATTTCCTCTATTGTGTCTTCATTTCAACCACTATTTTACATTTCTAATATTTCTACTTGGTTCTCTTTTATGTGTTCTTATTCTCATTTCCTATTGTTAGTATTATGCCGTATCTCTTTAAATGTACTTAATTGACTAAGTTAAAATTTTGGTCCATCTGTTCTAATATACGTGCTTCTGGTGGAATCTGTAATCTAGTGTGGTGTTTTTCTTTTTGAAATAGCTATGCTCAGAAAATTGCTTACTTCCTGGCCAGTGAGCACATTTATTTCTCTTAGGGAAGCAGCTACTCCATCAATTTTTATGCATACATGAGACAGGATCAGATCCTGGTCACTGTAAGCCGCACTGAATTCAGGGGTGGGAGGATGGTTGCTAGGATGGAGAGGTGAAGGCATCAGAAAGCCAATCACTGCCTTCTTACCTCACAAGATAACTGAAATGTGATTCACCAGCCCAGGGCTCTGTGGAGGCAGGGTGGAGAAACATGTGCCTGATGTGATGTAGTCTCTGCCTGTCTCTCAGCTACTCCGAAGCCCTGCCTTGATTCCACTCCTCAGGAAGCCTGAACCAGAGGCTGTGTCACTGCAGCTGTGGGTGATGCCGGACCGTCCAGTCAACGAATTCTCACTCTCCACCTCACTGCCCTGTCTTTACTTGCTTCATCGCACACGTCACTACGGAACATCACCTGGTCTATTTTTTTCCTTCCTTATTGTCCACACCATCTCCCGAAACCACAAACTAGGCTGTGATCTCCATGGGGGAGGGCACCTCGTTGGTCCTGGTCGTGCTGTGTCCCTAGTGTCCAGCACAGCACCTGTGGTTCTGTGAGTGCTTGGAACACACCAGCAGGTTGTTGCTTGTGCTTCCCAGCAGCCAGACCTCATCAGGTGGGGTGGCCATGAGTTCTCATCATCCTGGGTCTCCTGACCGTGGAGAAGAGACTGGGGGTGACTGTGGGGTGGTGCCCACAGGGAGAAGGGCTTTGCAATCATAGACAGATGGTCAAGAACCCCTGTATGTGGGAGGACTAGTCAGAAGGCTTGACCATAAAATGGGGGGTGGGGGTGGATATCAGAGACGCCACAAATCAGACTCACCTTGTGGGCAGAGGAGAGAAGTGGCCAGGAATGTGGGCGGTGCTGGGAGCTCCCCAGCAACACAGAGTCTTCGAGTCACGAGGGTCAGGGCTCGTCCCAACCTTCCCTGCAGGTGCTGTTCTGTCTGCACAGGCAACACCCGCCCTTGTGTCGTCACAGAGACAAAATCCCTCTGCAGATGGAGTGAGCAGCACTTACGGGCAGCACTGGGCTCAGGGTGGGTCCTCGTGGTGGGAGGAAGTGCTGAAGAGTCTAGACAAGTATGTATGCCCTCAGGATGGAGGGTCCCCAGGTGGAGAACTGGGGGCCCAAACCACAGGGAACCCGATCAGATTTTCCAGCAGGAAGTCACTAAGTTTGGCCTTGCTCCCCAAACTCCTGATCATAAAAGTCACTTGGGGGCTTGTTAAAAATATAGACCTCCTGGCCCCAACCCCGATCCGCTAGACCCAGTGCTCTGGAGATTGTTGTCATGCTGGGAGCAGACATCCAGTGGGACCTGACGTGGAAGGAAGCCAGCTTGGATTGGGTCATTATGGGTCCACCTTGGGCAGGACCCAAGCAAGGTGTGAGGGACTCTAACCCGGCCCCATGCAATGATGACACCATAGGAAAAGGTGGTAGCCCAGGCTTCATGTGGCCTAGAGGCAACCCCAAGATCCTCTTCAAAGGGTTCTGGGATAAAGGAGGGGTGAAACCTGGAGGTGAGGGCTGACAGTGTTGAACCTTACCTCCAGGCTCCTGGAAAACAGAGACAGTTGAATCCCTCCAACCTTTTGTGTTCCAGGAAACGGCTTACTGCGAAGGACAGGACTCTTGACCCCTCTGTCACATAGGACAAGGCCAGAGCCAGACTCTCCGAATTTCCATTCACTCTCATAAGTGATTAGCTATACTGTCCTCGCTGATCAATCAGAACAAAAGTCTCTTGAGTTGACTTCACCAAACTTTAGTTCAGCTTCTTCCCTCCCCAAAGACCCTTGAACTCTGACTTACTCCTAAGGTTAAATAAGTATTCGAATGCAGGAAAGTGGCCCCTCTCTAGAACCAGCTGACGGCAAGACATCTGCTGCTGCAGTCCGATCTTCCACTCCCCACACCCGGTTCTTTCTAGACTTGTTCACTCCTCCCTATGAAAGAAAGTTCCTTTCTGCGCAACCTTGGAGAGGCTTGCAGATCCTACTGTCAAGAGTGTTCTCCCTACTGCAACAGTCCCCCTCTCCTTACTCGAATCGTCTTTCTGAATGTAGTCTCTCCTTACCTAAGCTTGATTTTGTTTTCTGTTTGGCAGAAGTTGGCTCCAGGCCCTGCTTCTGGGTCTGATCAGAACCCACAGCAGGAAGGATGACCTCTCACAAGGCCTTGGTGAGCTGCCCAGACACGCACGAAGGCTGGGTTTCTGTATGGGAACCACTGAGCAACTTTAACCAGGAAGGACAGAAAATGCTTTTGTTTTTAAAGAGGTCCTAGTGGCTGCTGTGTGTATAATGACCTGATGGAGGCAACCTTTACCAAAGAAGGCAAGCGCGGAAGCTACTGTGGTCGTTCCGGCAAGAGATGGAAACTTGGATCAACGTGGTGCAGCAGTGCGCAGAGAAGTGATGAAACCCTTCACCGTACACATTCAAACCGCTCAGTGAACCTCAGAGCAAGATAAACACAAAGAAACCACATTATTAAAAAGTATTGAAGCCCAAGAGAAAAGGTCATGGTCATGGTGGAGAGGCTTGGATCAGATTTACCTTCTTTCCGGTAATAATTAAAAACTCCTAACCTTAAGCAAAAAGCTTAAGGCAACTGGAAAACAACCGTAGCAGGAAGAGACTATGGTGGAGCCCATCCTCAGTTACCTAGGAGACGCGGCTGGGCTGCACTGCCTTTTGGGAGTTGTGGTCCATAGGCCGGGCCCCGGCCTCCTCGGACAGGGAAGCACCTGTGAGGCGAAGACTACAACTCCCAGAAGGCACCGTGGCGCGCCTCCGACCAATGGGAGCACTCAGACCGCTGGGAGACAGCGGCCTGTGCGTCCTTCTGGGAGTTGTAGTCCATGGGCTGCACTTAAGATCACCCAAACTCAAAGGCTTTTCTCATTTTTTAAAAATAATAGCTTTGACAGGGAGGGACAAGACAGGGGTAGGTGATTAAGAGGTACAAACTACCATGTGTAAAGTAAATGAGTTACAAGGATATGTTGTACATCACAAGGGATATGCCAATATTTTATAGTAACTTTAAATGGAGTATAGTCTATAAAAATTTTGAATCCCTGTGTTGTACACCTGAAACTAATGTTGTGAATCAACTACACCTTATTTTAAAAAGAGCTTTGAAGCTTTGACAAGAATTGAGTTGCCAAGCCATGAAAAGACATGGAGAAACATACTACTAAAGAATATATTAAATAAGTATTAATAAGTGAAAGGAGCCAATTTGAAAAGGCTACATACTGTATGAGTCCAACATATGACATTCTGGAAAAGGGAAAACTATGGGGATAGTGAAAATATCAGTGGTTGCCAGAGGGTTGGGGGAGGAGAGAGGGATGAATAGGTGGAGCATAGTGGATTTTTACAGCAGGGCACATGTGCCGTATGACATTTTATAAGACTGGATACATGTCATGATACCTTTGTCAGAACCCATAGAATGTGTAATGCCGGGAGTCAACCTCAACATAAACTAGGGACTTTGATTATGATGTGTCAATGTAGGTTCCTCAGCTGTAACAAATGTACCTCTCTGGTGTGGGATGTCAATCGTGGAGAAGGCTGTGTGTGTGTGTGTGTGTGTGTGTGTGTGTGTGTGTGTGTGAGGGGGCGGGGGTACGTGGGAACTCTGTTGTGAACATAAAGCTACTCTAAACAAGAAAGTCTTTTGAAAAAACAATAGCTTTCTTGAGGTAGTCACATGCCATAACATTCACCTTTTTCAAGTGGTTTTTCGTATATTCACAATACTGTTCATTCCTCCCAGTTATCTACGTCCAGAACATTTCATCGCTCCAGAAGGAAACCCCATTAGCAATTATTCTACTCCCTATCCATTCCTCCCCCCAGCCCTTGGCGACCGGTAATCTACATTCTGTCTGTTGGAGTTTCCTGTTTTGGACCTTTCATATAGATGGAATGATAGAATGTGGCCTTTTGTTTCTGGATCCTTTCACTTAGCAGAATGTCTTCATAGTTCATCAGTGTTGCAGCATAAATCAGTACTTTGCCCCTTTTCTTGGATGAATAATATTCCATCATGTGGATATACCCTTTTTGTTTATCCATTCATCAGTTGATGGACATTTGGGTTTATAATAACGTTTTGGTTATTATAAATAATGTTATGAACACTATTTTATGTTCTTTTAGGTGATGGTCAGTCAGGTGCAGCCATAAGAGGAGACACAGGAGAGTAGCAGGAAGAAACAAAGTTTATTATACTCACAGGTCCTAGAAAGACGGAGTTACGGCATGCCACGAAGGTCCACACGTGCTGCAAGCCAGGGAGCGGGCTCAACCAAGCAGGTGGGGAGCAGAGAGTGAAGACTAGCCCACAGGCAAGTGCTTTTCTTAGGGGTGGGGGTAGAATACACAGGAATAGGCATGAGGCATGTCCTTGGTGCTTTTGAATGTTACTAGGGCATGTTCAGGGGAGAGCAAAGAGGAAGCCCCTTGTAGCAGGGCCAGCCTTATCACTTGATAAGCCTGGTCACCTGGGAGGGGTGCTCACAGCCTGTTTGCGGGTATGTTGAGGCAGCAGGAAAATACAAAATTTAAAATTTTACAATACAATGAAATAGGTGAAAGGGGTAAAAAGGTACAAACATCCATTTATAAAATAAGTCATGGGGATGTAATGTACAGCATCACAACTGTAGTTAATAATGCTCTATTGCATATCTGAAAGTTATTCAGAGAGTAAATGTTTTTATTTTTATTTGTTTTTATTTTTTATTGAAATATAGATAATTTACAATGTTGCATTAATTACTGCTGTACAGCAAGGTGACTCAGTTATACATATATATATACATTCTTTTTTATATATTCTTTCCCATTATGATTTATCACAGGATATTGAATAGAGTTCCCTGTGCTATACAGTAGGACCGTGTTGTTTATCCAGTCTCTGTATAAAAGCTTACATCTGCTAACCCCAGCCTCCCACTCCATCCCTCCCCCAACCTCCTCGCCCTTGGCAACCACCAGTCTGTGAAGAGTAGATCTTTCTTTTTTAACATTTATCTATTTATTTATTTTTGGCTGTGTCGGGTCTTAGTTGCAGTGCGTGGGCTCTTCATTGTGAAGTGCGGGCTCTCTAGTTGTGGTGCGAGGGTTTAGTTGCCTCTCGGCATGTGGGATTTAGTTCCCCAACCAGGGATCGAACCGGCGTCCCATGCATTACAAGACATTCTTAACCACTGGACCACCAGGGAAGTCCCAAGAGAGTAGATCTTAAGAGTCCGAATCACAAGAAAAAATTTTGTAATTATATATGTTGTAATATGTATATGTGACAGATGTTAACTAGACATGATCATTTCACAATACATACAAATATCGAATCATTATGTTGCACACCTGAAACTAATGTTAATGTCAGTTACATTTCAATAAAAAAAACTACAATACAATCCACACTGTAGTGCTCCAACATCATTAACAATATTATTTGGGGTGAATAACACTTGCCACCTGGGTTGTCGAGATGCTAAACTGACTGGGACGGCTGGACATGGCCACTGATGGCAAATTTTAGTAAAGGTGACAATGAGGAATAGTCCTATAAGGCATATGACGAAGGTTGGGAACACAGTTTTGCAACCAGACACCCTACTTTGGAAGAAAGCCAAGAGAACAGGTCAGGCACCTCTGGATTTAAGGGAATCTGTTGAAAGGTTTTGGTGACATTATGAAAGATCTTATCTCCTGGCCTAATCCTCATAGCTTGACCTTGTATTCTCTACACATCTGTCAGCATTATTAACTCACAGTGGTATTCTGATGCTTGTAGGATTCATCCAGCTGGGCTGGGTGCACAGACTGTAAGAACCAAGTCTAGGAAGAGCCAGGTGTTCACAGACCTATCGGAAAGGATTGGGCAAGGCAGTAGTGACCATTGGGAAGTTGATATCCCAGACCAGTCCCAAAGACAGAGGTGTCCATCGGGAGCTTGAGAGACCTAAATCCAGTCTAAAGGTCACAGTACCGATAGGGAGCCCCAACCTAAGTTCCAAGAGACACAGCAGATGAACTCATCCAGACGGGCTTGATTGGGGGCGACTCTGAGACTGCGGGATTTAGAGAGAGAGCGTGGGGCGCTGTTCTTACCTGGCTCATCCCCGGGCATGGCAGGATGGGAGGAAGGCAGATTGGGCTGTTGTAAGAGCAGAGCAAGAAACTTCATGGCCCACAGCGGGCGTATATCTGGAGGCCTGCCTTCTCATCTCCTGACATTCAGGAAGGACAGCTGCCCTTTGGGTCACAGCACACAAGGAACCAGCTCCTAACCCCAGAGGACTTTACAAGCCTCGGAAGGTCTCTAGTCTGTTCACTTATTCTAATTGGTAGGAGGAATGAAAACCTGTTTTCTGTATTGTGGGAACTACCAGATGGGCAAAGGGCACGTCCGGGGACAACCTTCTTCCATGCCATCTAATTTTCTATCCCATTTCCACATTTTCAGATGATTCATTTAATCTCCTTTAAAGAAACTTCTGGAGATGGCCACTTGGGTCTAGGTTTCTGAACAGCACCCCCAGAGGCTGGAGGAGTACTGAATTGCTTTATTGCAAATATTATACTCTCCCATTTTACAACCAGAACTAACGTTCAGTGCCCACATTCTTTTTGAGCTTTGCATGGACTCCCTTATTGAGCCATCGCTGTAACCCTGTGAAGTAGGTATTAGTTCCTGTCTTATTCTTCTGATGAGGAAACTGAAGCTCAGAGGGGTAAGTAACTTGATCAAGCTCAAACATCTAGGAAGCCAGAGATGAGGGTTAGAATTCAGGCATTTGAACACAGAGCCCTGCTTTTTTCTCTGTTGGCTTCTTATGATGTGTCACATTGAATTATTATTATTTTTAAAATATTTATTTTTTTATTTAGCTGTGACGGGTCTTAGTTGTGGCGTGCATGTGGGATCTAGCTCCCCCACCAGGGATTGAACCCGGGCCCCCTGCACTGGAAGCACAGAGCCTTAGCCACTGGACTGCCAGGGAAGGCCTCACATGGGATTATAATTGATTTCTTTCTGCCTCCGCACTAATCTGGATGCTCTCTGAGGACAGGGACCTGTTCTTATTCACATCTGTACCCAAGAGGTGAGCATCCCTCCCAGTGCACTCACTCATTCTGTTAGGCTCCCCACTGGCTGACTTGGTTCCATGAAAGAATTCCATGTGGCAACGTGAGCTGACGTCACACTGGTGTTTCCCAGTCAGAACCCAAACATTCTGTAGCGAGAAGAGCTCCTTAGTTCCTCAGAGAAATATAGGACAGATGCTAGCCTACAACTAAATACTTCCTTTCACCCATACGACAACAAACTAGCAGTTTTGGAATGATGGACAAGGTTCAAAGTTCTTTCGCCATTTTATTTTTGTTTTTAATGGAATTCCCACTTCATTTGTGCTTGCCTTATGCAGGTGAGTTCAAACCAGCTGGACAAACAACACACGTAATGGGTCGCTTCAAGCATGTTTTCACTTGTTTTAGGGGAAGTAAAAAGGAGTAATTATATTTCACTGCCACAAGTTTTCTTTTCCAGGTTATATACAGTCACAAAGACCCACAAATGTCACCGAAAAGCCCACACTGTACGCTAAGGAATTTCAATTATCTCATGTTCAAGGAGCTTTCTCAAAACACAGAGGTGAGTCATTGTTAGTACTCGTTCAGTGAAATGAGAACTGTATCCTGGGGTCCTCTCATGTGCTATATCAATGTGTCTCTTTTTTTAAGATTTAAAAACATTTATTTATTTTTGGCTGTGTGGGTCTTCATTGCAGTGCGCGGGCTTCTCATTGCAGTGGCTTCTCTTGCTGCAGAGCACGGGCTCTAGGCACGCGGGCTTCCGTAGTTGCAGCACGTGGGCTCAGTATTTGTGGCTCAGGGGCTCTAGAGTGCGGGCTCAGTAGTTGTGGTTTGCGGGCTCTAGAGTGCGGGCTCAGTAGCTGTAGCACACAGGCTTAGTTGCTCCACGGTATATGGGATCTTCCCGGACCAGGGCTTGAACCTGTGTCCCCTGCATTGGCAGGCGGATTCTTAACCACTGCGCCACCAGGGAAGCCCAATGTGTCTCTTCTTGTATATTTGTTAGTAGCATGGTCCATAAAATAATAAAATTAGATAAGCATTGCTTGGAAATTATATCCTACGCTCTTCACTCTCTGTAAGCTGGGTGACAGAAGGGCTGTGACTGTTGGGCCCTCCCTGGCCCCGGCTCTCCGACCTGATGAGAGCACAGCCCTCTTCAGCTCTGTGCTAAGTTTCTCCAGGTCCTCAGCTTGGGAGGAGGTTTCCCAGCTTGCGTGACTGCAAAAGCAGACCAGGACCCAAACGCACTGTGTTCTTAATGGTCCAGATTCATCAAAGGAAACACTGGATGCAAGCAGAGCACTGTGCTTCTGCAAATCAAGCCGCGCATTTCCATCAATACTAGGCATCGGAATAAACTTACTGAGAACATTTACCATCTTAGCTATTCGGAAACTACGTTTTAGGCCCCCTCATCTAATACCAAGTTACATCCTGACTTTCCTAAGTGCATCTTAAACCTGGCTCTTCTTTCTGATCCCCTTCAACGGCCGTCTAGCTCCAGCACGTACTGCACCCACGCCATTCCCAGGGCGTACTGGTAAGTCAAGGCATCTGGGAGGGTGGGTGGGATCCATGGACGTTCACAAAGCTGCTGAGCTGTGTGGCTCCAGAGGGCACCCCGCGCTGCTTGTCACTAACCTGTACAGCCCCTTTGTGCAAATTAGAAAAAGGGGCCCCCCGCCCCATGGTTGGATTAGTAATGATGTTGCTTGGGGCAGATTAGAAAATAGCACAGAGGTCAAAGCATCAGGAAATACAGAAAAAAACCCAACCAAACTCACAATTAATCCATCCCTCCATCCGTCCCAAAGACATTATTACCCTTCCTAAAGCTCAGCTATAATATTTCACTTCCCAGTTCACCCCCCACCCCAGCACCAAAGCCCAGAAAAGGAGTTCGGGCCAAGGTGTCAGAAGGCCCACATTATAGTCCTTACTTTGACACTAACTTGTCTTGTGAGATGGCAATAGAGGTTTGCTGAAACCTCTGCCACGCCTGAGCTTTGGGTCCCAAGTGTAGCTTCTGATACAGAGACAGAGACAGAATTGTTTGTCTAGTCAGATCACGGGAAGACTCCCATTTTCTCCTGTAACCTTCAGCTCTTGGTTATATGGAAAGATGCCTACCTCATAATAGGAAAAATACACATTGAAAATACACTAGAATTCCAGTTTTCAGCTATCATGTTGAAAATAGGCAAAAAATTTTACAACAAACTCTCCTGGCAAAGGAGTAGGGAAAGATAATCTCATATCTTGTTTGTAGGCTAGGAATGAGTACAACTTCTACAGAGCGCAATTGGCAATTCTTATAAAAAGAATGCATTCACTGTTTGACCCAGAGTGTTGAAATATCCCTGGGATTTGTTTTAATCAGGTATGGTAAGACTCGCAGACACGGAAATGATTGTCATGAAGGAAGACGTTTATACACACGGAATCCTAGAAACAGAAGGCATGGCACAGCATGCCGGGCCATGTGGGGAGGGACCAGAGTGGGTTAGGAGGCAGGAGGAGGAGAGGGGAGAGAATGACCCAGAGCTTCTGTTGGGGGTTTTGAGGGAAGGAGTGGGTGAGGTGGGGTAGGTACATGGAGTAAGCTTAGTGTTGCACAGTTTGAGTAATTGTGCTGGGCTCTGGGCTATAGGAGTGGCTCTCAGGTGTCCAGTACCTGGCCCTGGGGTGATTCAGGGCAGAGGGAGTATTGGCCTGGTGTGTGAGGGTTTGATGGTTGGTTTGAATATCAAAGACACCACAGGGGAGTCGCTTGCTGTCTCTGGGAAGTAGCCAGCCCTGAGAGGTGGAGCCTTCCCAGGATGAAGGCCCCAAATGGTAGACCATCAAGGATATAGAAAATAAGAAAATAGAGTCAATATACCCCGCAATTCCATTTCTGGGAATTTTATTTAAAATATGCTACTCCAGGGAATTCCCTGGCAGTCCAGTGGTTAGGACTTAGCACTTTCACTGCCAGGGCCCGGGTTCAATCCCTGGTCAGGGAATTAAGATCCCACAAGCCACATGGTGTGGCAAAAAAGAAAGAAAGAAAGAAAGAAAGAAAGAAAAGAAAGAAAAGAAAAGAAAAAGCTACTCCATTTTCTTACTTCATTTACCCTCCCCTTTTGCTTGGTGACTTTCTCGTCTATTTTTCTCATCCCACAGATACTCCCAACATATCTACCCCAGGCTTGCTCTTAGGGGATGACCTTGTTTCCTCCATCACTGACAAAATACAAGCACTTGACAGAGTGTCTGCATCCCCTGATCTAGCGCAGTTGTACCTTCTCATTTTTCCTCCCGTCTAGGCCAAGGCTGGCCCCTCACCTGTGCACCAGCTAACATCCCCTCAGGCCAACTGGGGACACCCCGGGCAATTCTCTCTCCCTTTCCAGGAACATCACAGCATTTAAAAGTATCATCCCCGTTCTTACATGAACATGCTGTCGGTTTTCCCATATTAAAAAACAAACCTCGTCTCTTGATCCCTCAGCCCCCCCTGGGAGCTGCCCCCATTTCTCCTCCCTCCATGACAGCAAAACTCTTCAGGAAGTTTCCAAAACTTGCTCTCTCCAATGCCTTTCCCCCTGTTCTCTCTCAAACCTGTTTCACTCACGCACATCGATGATATCTCCTTTGACTAGGTCTCCAACGACCTTCCCATTGCCAAGTCCAGCAACCAATTTTCAGGAGTCATTGTATTGAAACCGACTGTAACCCATACCCCCCCACCTAATATTTCATTAAGAAAATGTGAAAACAGAAAAGTTGAGAGAATCATAGAATGAACATCTATGTACGCCACACCTGAAGTCTACAATTAAGCGTTGAATCTGCAAGCATTTTTCAGTCCAGGTTCTTTTTGTCATGTCAGTCTGACTTCACATGGAGGTTTGAATCTCAAAGTATTTCTCAGCTCAGTCGTTGAACCAGTGAAGGGACACAAAGTGAGGGAGGGCCACGCTTGCGACAAGGAGTAGGCACTTCAATTTGTCAGATTTTTACAAGTGGGTAGTTTTTTTTTTAAATACTTATTTATTTTGTCTGTGCTGTGTCTTGCAAACTCTTTAGCTGCAGCATTCGGGATCTAGTTCCCTGACTACGGATTGAACCTGGGCCCCCTGCATTGGGGGCATGGAGCCTTACCTACTGGACCACCAGGGAAGTCCCTACAAGTGGTTGAGTAATGTACTTAGTCAATTGCTCTTTTGTTCAGTTTGTACCAACAATAGCTCTGTTTATTTATTTTTATTTCAGATAATGGGAGAAGTGGTACACCTGAGCCTACAAAAAGCATCCAAGGTTTTGTAGCACATTCAGTGGGCCTAAATACCAACCCCAATACAGGTTTGCGGAATTAGATTCTGAATTGCCCTACAATATTCCTTTTGTAACAGCACTACACAACCTAAGACCATCCGGGCAACACTTGAGTTGTAAAACTAAGGCCACTCTCCTTTCAGCTACATCGATGGCCGGTTCTGCTGTACTGAGTCAGGGATCCAGTCTCATAAGAGAGGGCTTTGACCAAAGACAGGAGGCAGATGGAAAAAGGAATCAGAGATTGGGTGGGAATTCAAATGATATTTGTTCACACAGGCTGTACAATCTAGCCTCTGTGTTTTTTTTTTTTTAGTTAAGAATACTATTTTTAAGGTTATTTCTGATTTTCTCTCCCATTCTGCCAAAACAATATGATTAACAAATATATTAACTGATAGTCACACCTAAAATGAGATTTTATGAGAACTTTTTTTTTTCCATTTTTAGCAGTGATTCCTTATAGACCTGCTCTTGTTCAAGTAATTACAATTGCGTGTATAGCCTTCAGTATTGCCCTGATATGTGGGATCACTATTTCCTACGTGATATACTAAGTCTATGCTAAATAACTTTTACCATCCTTAAGTAAGAAATAACAAGTTAACTAGGTTATTATTTTGTGATAGTAATGATGATGATGGTGATAATTCTTATAATCCTTAAATTATTATGGTCATTATACATTTTCAGACAGTGTTTTTTAGAATATGGGCTATATTCATGTTGGGTCATGATATAAATGAAAAAATTTAAAAGAAACTGGATAAAAAGAATTTTTTAAGTAAAAATAGACATTAGTTTTTTTAAAAAGCAAGCAAACAAACAAAGAAGAAACAGGACAGAATACAATTTAGTAGAATAGAAAGTATTAAAGTAAATGTTGGGCTTCCCTGGTGGCTCACTAGTTAAGAATCCGCCTGCCAATGCAGGGAACACGGGTTCGAGCCCCGATCTGGGAAGATCCTACATGCCACAGAGCAACTAAACCCGTGCACCACAACTGCTGAGCCTGCGCTCTAGAGCCAGTGAGCCACAACTACTGAGCCCACGCACCACAACTACTGAAGCCTGTGCACTAGAGCCCGTGCTCTGCAACAAGAGAAGCCACCACAATGAGAAGCCCACGCACCGCAACGAAGAGTAGCCCCCGCTCACCCCAACTAGAGAAAACCCACACAGCAACGAAGAACCAATGCAGTCAACGACAACAACAACAAAAAGTAAATGCTGATTTTCAACCTTTTCAGACTGAAGATTGTGAGGTAAATCTTATCTCTTACTGTGGATCATGATCAAAAATGTTTGAAAGCCACAGTCAGAGATGCTGTCATCCTCCCAAAATGTGGCTTTCTAGAGTGAACTTGATACTTTGGAGGGAATCTTAATAGTGCAAAGCAGAAAAGAGTGACCACTCTTTCTTTCACTAGAAACTTATTATCAATGCAATAATAGTAGGGGTAATAGTAGCGTTTAGGGAAGACACTTCATCTTGTTCACACAAATAAAGTTTGTGGTCAAGCTCAGGTTATGTGATCATTTTGAAATTAGTGTCAGACGAAAGCGAGCCACACTGTGACATCATGCTACTCTGATCAGGACCAACACATTGATTCCTATTCTAGGATTTAGTTCCAGGACACCATTATATCCCATCAGACATAGCTTGAGGAAGTACTAAATTATTTACTCTATCAGAATTAAGTGTGTACATGGGAAATGTATTGCCATGTATGGGATATTTTTTAAGGTAGCCATTTTAGGACCACTTGGAGTATGTCAAATGAAGGCAAAATTAAAGGTAAAATTGAAGAAATTTTGCTAAGGAGAGAGTGTCCCCAGTATGTTTGGTTCTGGGTTATCTATGACTCAATTTATGTAACTGGAATTTCAGTTTATTTCATTAGTCTAGACAAAGATGTTAACATATGAAGATTGCTAAAGTAACTCACTACAATGTATCCTCCTGGAATTTCAGTGCCCAATTAAATTACTGAGCTAATGTCAACATTTACAGCTTTTACATTTGTGTTACCCCCTAGTGACATTTTAGAACCTGATGCAAAAGGAAAAATATGTGCCCCAAAGTACATGTTTTTACATAATTTTTAGTGGTTAATTTTTTCCAGAAGTAGATTTTTGAAAATATATTGGTGAGTTTGATTTCACTTAAACCAGGAAAGTAAAGTTATAATAAATTTTGTTTCTGGTAAAGATAAAGTATTTAAACTTAAAATAATGCTGTGAGTTTTGATACAGCATTTTTCAATTTTTAAAATATATTTCAACTACTTTAATGTTTTGGAAAAGAAGAACCATAAAATAATACATAAAAACATGTATATAGGGACTCACATTTTCCCTTTGACTCAGTCTCCCATATGGTTCATCACAGCACTGATGGATCCTGTCTTTAAATTTTTGATATTTTGTTTATCATGGATTTTTCCCATTCATTTCTTTTATTTTTTTGGCCATACCATGAGGTTTGCAGGATCTTAGTTCCCCGACCAGGGATTGAACCTGGGCCCTAGGCAGTGGAAGCACCGAGTTCTAGCCACTGGACCGCCAGGGAATCCCCTCATTTCAATTTTTTACAATATTAAGTCAAAATATTTATCCCCATTACTGAGTTTTTTGGCACCCCCTTAAAGTGTTCACCTAAAGCGAGCACCTCACTCTCCTCACCCAAAATCTGGTCCTGTTCCAGCTTCCTGATTATCTGTAACAGTGTTTACAATCAGGCCATTTCTTCCTGCTACAGAGCATGATTCTGGAATGTTCCCCCTACATCCCTTCCTCCATCACAGCCCTAAGGAACACACATCACAGTTCTAAGGAACACAAATAAGCTAACCCTAAACTGATTTGTTATTACATGAGTCCAACACAAGTAAGAAGGTAAGTATGTCAGGAACAAGTAGAACTCTGTTACCCTTCACGTCACACAGAAATGTCTGTTCAACGATCCACTTCCAAGCTTGGGCCTAGGGTGGGGCGAGCGCAGCACTCACCTCAGGTGCAAAATTTAAGGGGGTGCAGTAGTCAAGAAACTCAGTAGTCAAGAAAAATAATAATTTATTGCAATATTTTTAAGTCTAAATGCCCTCAAAAATCCATGATGAACAAAATATCAACATTTTAAATACATGATCAGTGATGGTGTCGGGCCAAAGCATATTGGAGACTAAGCGAAAGGAAAAATCAGCGGTACCTATGCTACCTTTATTTAAAATGTTGACATTGTGTTCCTCATGGATTTGTTGGCATTAATTTTTCTTTTGTAAAATATTGCATTAAGATGTTATTGAACTTGATCATGGAGGTTTGTGCCCAGCCCGAGTGCCCCATTCCCGTCACCTGGCTCCAAATCACTCGCCCCTTTTCTGCGTGTCAGCCCCAATCTGAGTTCTATAATTCTATAGAACTATAGAATTCTATAATTCTAATTTTATTTCTATAATTAATTATAGTTCTATAATTATTTGGGTTTAAGTCTATTTCTGCCTCCTCCCCCATGTACTAGTGACCCCTTTTCAGTCAGAAAGTCACAAGGTTAAGACAGGATGATTTAGTGGGAAAATTGTGCTTTTAAATTTATCTATTTTGTCCTCCAGTCGACTGGTACAGGCTGAGGAAAAACAACAACTTGCGTCACTCTATGAAAATGTCAAGATACCATTATTAGGAGAGGAAGAGGAGGGCTCTGAGGACGAGTCCACACGCCTCCTTCCAGAGAGGGAGAAGGAGCTGGAGAAGTTCATTCATTCAGGTAGAGGGTCAACCAGCTTATCCTGTCAGATCCAAAATCCAAGGGAGGGCTTCCCTGGTGGCGCAGTGGTTGAGAGTCCGCCTGCCGATGCAGGGGACACGGGTTCGTGCCCCGGTCCGGGAAGATCCCACATGCCGCGGAGCGGCTGGGCCCGTGAGCCATGGCCGCTGAGCCTGCGCATCCGGAGCCTGTGCTCCGCAACAGGAGAGGCCACAACAGTGAGCGGCCCGCGTACCACAAAAAAAAATCCAAGGGAAGCTGAGCTGACAATGGTGGTTGGGCTTTCAAAGGCAAAGCTAATGAATATTTACAGCCACACATGCAGGAATGAGCCATTCGCATCAAATTACACAGAGGGGCAAACAGCTGTGTGGTTGTTTGATTCCTTTTGCAAGGCAATTCCAAGGACTGAAAAGAGACTTAAGGAAACAAGACTTTTCCTGGACTCAACATTTCCCTTAAACATACTTATCAATGTCGTGGTGTTGCCGAGTTTTGACCACAGACAGGCAGACGCCCTCCTGCGCTGTCTGCCTCAGTCTGATGTGGAAATGGGATGCAGGCCCATGAAACAGAGGTTACTACCCCCAGGTCAGAGACACCCCAGTGAGAATTGCCCACTACCCCTGCAAATCCTTGTGAGGAGAGAATAACATATATGCTCAAAGAAACCTGATTTTGTAGAAGTTCTGAGATTCTTCAGTACTTGCTTAAAAAAATCCTAGAGCAAAACGATGTAGATTGCAGTGTCTGATTCAATACTATTAAGCATTCGCTGCATGGATCTGCTCTCTAAGCACCCCAGAGACAGTCAGAGAGAGGCTGAGAGGCCAAGAGTAGAAGAGATAATTGATGCTTACTGAGGCAGACCGCCCTTGTACTCTTAGAAAATATTTTTAATGTCTTTTCATTGCATTAAATTATAACTTTTCTAAATGTTTAAAAATTGAAGTATAGTTGATTTACAATATTATAAATTTTTAAAACTGGATATTTATAAAGCTTGAATACAGAAAGTGGGAAATCATTTCAAAATGCAATTTTCACCATCCTTATCAGACAAATAACATTCATGAAAGCCTGAAAATTCCATTGTTTGTTCCTTTATTTTTCCATATATTTCCTCCCTTCTTTTGTCTCTAATTCCTGATTTATTAGTAGCTAAATAATGTTATGTCTACATTTTAGTCATTAGATCAAAAAGAAGAAAACATATGGAAAAGAAGAGATTGAACACACAGCAAAAGTTGGTAAAGGAAGTGGAAATAAAGGATGCTATACATACCGCAAATCCGGGGCCTCTGTGAAAAGAAGTGAAAGAGAGGCAGGACATGCCAGCCAGTGTGGAGGAAACACTGACAGAATGTGAGCATGACTTGCTCCTGGAGAACCTTGTGCAAGAGCACTCTAAAGGAAGAACACCAGATGTAAAAACAGGAAATAAATTCATATGATCTAGCAATCTTGCTTCCTAGTTCTTAGAGTTTATGAATAAATACAACTTAATTGGAAAAGAAAAAAATCCAACTTCGTAAGTGTGAAAGAGAAATTGTCAGGATTTTCTTTTCTCCTAACCAGCAGTTTCTTCTGGTAAGTCTCTCAGACCATGTGAGGAAACCACTTCCAGGAAACAAAGCTTCCCCAGTGACATTATCTGTTAATTCCAGTAGCTCGCTTCCATTTTATGTATAACAAGACTGAGAATGTCAAAATGAATATGACAGCAGACAGTAACCTTTGTTTTTAGGGATCTGGGATCTGGTGCAGGAAATAGGTCTGCAGGCAAAGAGCTATAAAGCATTGCCAGATGTACTGAGTGCTGTAAACTGGGAGTCACTGAGAGCTGTGGAAACACAAAAGGGGCAGGATTTAATCTGAGTGGTGCTGTTGGTGTGGAAAACAGTCTGATGGTTCCTTGAAAAGGTAAGCATAGAGTCACTACCTGACCCAGCAATTCCACTCCTGGGTATATATCCAAAAGAATTGAAAATATATGTACCTGCACACAAGAGAAACCCTCACACAGACGTTCATAGCAGCATTATTCATAAGAGCAAAAAGGTGGAAACACCGCATCAACCGATAAACAAATTAACAAGATGTGGTCTCTCCATAGAGTGGGATGTTATTAAGCAAGAAAAAAGAAGTACTGACACATGGTACAACATAGATGATCCTTGAAAACATTATGCTAAGTAAAAGCAGTTAGACACAAAAGGTCCACACATCGTATGATTCCATTTATACAAAATATCTAGAATAGGCAAATCCATAGAGGGTCAAAACAGATAAGTGGTTCTAGGTGCCGGAGGAGGGGAGAAAAGGGAAAGATGACTGGTGGGTAGGAGGATTCTCTTGGGGGCAATGAAAATGTTGAAAAGAAGATTAGTGTAACTTGAGGAGGCTGGTACCGAACCCAAGTTCAGCTGCTCACCACTCAGAAGACCAGTACTCAAGAGACAGGTGTTATATTTGATTTACAACATTGTTTTAATTCCTGCTGTACAGCAAAGTGACTCAGTTATACATATATATATATATATATACACTCTTTTTCTTTCTTTCTTTTCTTTTTTGGCCACACCTTGCAGGACCTTAGTTTGCCGACCAGGGATTGAACCTGGGCTACCGCAGCAAAAGTGCTCAATCCTAACCACTGGACCGCCAGGGAAATCCCTGGACTGCTTTTTATCAAGTATCAAGTACATGAGAAGAACATGAATCTTCTCAGGCAGATGTGTCTTAGCAAGAATCACTGAGGCAGGCAGAATTCTAAGATGGCCCCAAGACGCCTGCCCTCTGGTGTACACAGCTGTGTAGTTCCCTTCTCTTGAGTGTGGGTCTTTGAATATGAGGGATGTCACTCTTGTGATTACGCAAAATTGATGGGATTGTCGCTCTCTTAATTGTTACATTAAGCCACCTGTCCAAGTCTTTAGGGACTGGTTCTGTGCAGTGAAAGACCTTTACTAATCAACCCAGTGTGAAGGCTTCAGGCTTTCTCAGTTTTTTACCAGACATGCATCTTCCCTGGTGTGTGTGTGTGTGTGTTTCACCAGTTCTACCATATACAGTATGCTGCATTTATTTTTATTTTTTAAAAGTAGGATTGAAAGCCTTTTAGTCTTTTTTTAAAATTAATTAATTAATTTTTGGCTGCATTGGGTCTTTGCTGCTGCATGCGGGCTCTCTCCAGTTGAGGCTAGCCTGGACCTTTCACTGCGGTGGCCTCTCCCTGCGGCGGAGCACGGGCTCCTGGCACATGGGCCCAGCAGCTGTGGCTCACGGGCTCCAGAGCACAGGCTGAGTAGCTGTGGCGCTTGGGCTCAGCTGCTCTGAGGCATGTGGGATCCTCCCGGACCCGTGTCCCCTGCATTGGCAGGTGGACTCCCAACCCCTGCGCCACCAGGGAAGTCCCTATGCTGCATTTAAATGTCTTAATTTCCCTAATAGTCTCACTCCCCCCCCTTGCTCTGATTTTTCTCAGGGCATTAAACATTGTATTGCATTCCTCTGCCTTAGTCTTTTTGTTGCCCGGCACTGCAGGACTGCAATCTCCCTGCAGCTGCCCCAAGGTTTGGAATCTACCAGTGCCCTTACCGGCAACTAATATTTGTGTATAGTTTGAAGAGGAGGTCTAAATTCATATTTTACCATTTGTGTACTTCAGTGCTGCAGACCTTATTTATTTGGCCACGCCACTCGGCATGTGGAATCTTAGTTCCCTAACCAGGGATCGAACCCGCACTCCCTGCATTGGAAGCGTGGAGTCTTAACCACTGGACTGCCAGGGAAGTCCCCAGACCATATTTATTTATTTATTTTAATTACTTAATTTATTTTTGGCTGTGTTGGGTCTTCGTTGCTGCACAAGCTTTCTCTAGTTGCGGCGAGCGGGGGCTACTCTTTTTTTGTTTTGTTTTTTTTTTGCGGTATGTGGGCTCTCACTGCCGTGGCCTCTCCCGCCGCGGAGCACAGGCTCCGGATGCACAGGCCCAACGGCCATGGCTCACGGGCCCAGCCGCTCCGCGGCATGTGGGATCTTCCCAGACCGGGGCACGAACCCGTGTCCCCCGCATCGGCAAGCGGACTCTCAACCACAGCGCCACCAGGGAAGCGCCCTTGTGTTTGTTTTTTACTGTAGATTTATATCTCAATTTGTTTCAGAGCAATTACTTCAAACGTACATAGTTAATTTATTTTTGTCTATCTATGATGATTGCCGTATGATTGTTAAAGATAATTTCTTGAATTCCTAAACATGGTTGAATTTTTGTAATTTTGACGCTTGAATTGCATACGATAATTTTTATGAGCTTCCTATACCCGGGGACACAACTTTTGTGACTCTATGGAATGACAGGTGTAGCCTTTAGGGGCGTCTGAAAGAATTTGTTTAGCCTCTGAGAGCACGCTTGAGCTTCCCGGGAGTCCAAACTAATACGTTTCCAAACACCTGCGCGATCAGTTGCAGAAAGGGCTCCCCAGAGATCTGAGTATGGCCTTTTCAAGAAGGAGCGAAGTCCCTCCAATGCCCGGGAACCCAGACGCACCATTTCCCCTCGCCCCGGCAGCGGAGCTCTGCCTTTTTTTTTTTTTTTTTTTTTCTGCCTTCTTTACTAGAGGTCTGCAGGGAGAATCCTCACACGCGGCCTGTGGCTCTGAGGGAACTACATTACCCAGAACACTCCACGACGGGCGGCAGCGCCACTCAGCCAATCAAAGTCTCATAAAAGGTGCGTTTCCGTATCAGGTGCAATTCATAAGGGGGGACTTCCGCTTTCGTTCCCGTGGCGGCCATTTTAACTGCTCTGAGTCAGTTCTGGCTCCGGAGTGCTGGGTCTGGACCGACGTGACGGCCAACAAGATCCGAGAAGAGGCCTTGTTCCCTCAGGACAAAAGCAGGTCTGAGGCTCGGCGACGCCGCCCCGATGCCCCGCGCCAGGCCTGGGAGAGGGACTGCCGATCCGGGTCCCGCTCTGCCCACAGACCCCAGTGGCAGCGGTGGTGCTGAACGGACCCGCCTCAGGTAGATGCCTGTCCTCCGGGCCCTCACCGCCCTCACCCCAGCAGACACTAAAGCCCCCAGTGTGGGGCGCCTGCTCTCGTGCTCCCAGCCCAGGACCCGGTGTCCAGGATGGTGAGGCGGCCGTGGGTGTGATGCCAAAAGCTTGGCCTCTGTGCACAGGTGCTGAATCGAATCTCGGAGACAGTTTTCGGTGAAGCAGAAAATAATAGTTTTATTGCTTTGCCAGGCAACGGGGGACACAGTGGGCTCGTGCCCCGAAAACCTGTTGTCCCAACCCCGGGGGAGTTTGGTGAGGAGTTTTACAGCAACAGTTGAAGAACGCGGTTGTTGATAAGGATCAGGGTGTGAGCAGGGCTTGCATTCCTTTAATCTGGCCTCAGGTGGTCTCCTGATCTTCTCTGAAGAATGCTTCATCAAGTAGTTAGCATCTCTATTTGTTGGGAGTTTTAGTTCTGCAGTAGAGCTCAAGGATATTGTTATGCGTATCCCTTGACCTACAAACAAGAAACGCAAGACACAGAAAGGCTTCCGTACCCAGGAGCCCCTCAGGGTCCTGCTAGGTTTCTGGTGGGGCCCTGTTTCTGACAGTGTGGTGGCAAGTGGGGGAGGGTGACAGGCACAGGGATACCTTGTAAAAGGCGAACTGATCACTGAGGCTCAGAGATTAAGTAGCTATCCCAGACTTCAGGGCCAGGCAGCGGTACATGGAAGCCTGAGCCCATCAAACCCCTCCATAGACTCATCACTTGTTCCACATTTCCATGGCTGCTTATGGAACCAACACAGTCAAGTGGAAGGTGTCCCGTCCCCTCGCTGGGCCTGACACTGTATCACATGTTCTCTGGATTGTGGTGTCTTGAGACTCTTAAGTGCTATTTCCCCAGTCCTTGAGTCCCACCTGGGGTGGAGGAAAAGGAATTGGGGAGGCTCTCAGAGACAGTATTGTCTGGCAGGTGGCCAAGGCTCCCAAGAAAAGACTGGACATGAGATGGCTGCAGAGTCATAGTAGCAATTGAAGTGAGATGATACTCAAGCCAGAACTGGTGCTTATTTACCACTCTCTGTACACACCAGGATTTTGTGAGGACTTTGGTGGAGCTTGTTCCTCTCTTAAAAAAAAACATTTATTTATTTATTATTTATTTATTGGCTGAGTAGGGTCTTTGTTGCTGCGCGCAGGCTTTCTCTAGTTGTGGCGAGCAGGGCCTGAGCGGGGGCTACTGTTCGTTGCAGTGCGCGGGCTTCTCGTTGCGGTGGCTTCTCTTGTTGCGGAGCACGGGCTCTAGGCGTGCGGGTTTCAGTAGTTGCAGCATGCGGGCTCAGTAGTTGTGGCTCACGGGCTCTAGAGCACAGGCTCAGTAGTTGTGGCACATGGGCTTAGTTGCTCCGCGGCATGTGGGATCTTCCTGGACCAAGGATCGAACCCGTGTCCCCTGCTTTGGCAGGCAGATTCTTAACCACTGTGCCACAAGGGAAGCCCATGGAGCTTGTTTTTCATTCAGCCTGGAGGATAAGGTCAAGAGCAAATGTAGTCATCTGTGAGAGTCACTAGGCCTGGCGTAGGCCACCTGTGGGCTGTTCTTTGAACGAGGGGTAGGTGGACAGAGGAAGGCTGTGAGTGGTAGCGGGCAGCAAGTGAAGCACACAAGTGGAGGAGAGCCATGTGTGTCTGAGATACACGTGTGGTTCTGTGTGACTAAGTCAGAGGCAAGGAACTGAGCCAGGCAGGGAGATCTTCATAGAAAGTTTTGGGGCTGTGCCTGCTAGTGGAAGCCATGGGATGTCTGGCATCATACTGGATTGTGTTCAACTATGTCAAGCATAATCTGTATGTCATCTGCCAATTGCAGCCTAGGCCCGTTATGGGTAGCCTTAGCATGGGTGGTAGAAACTGGGATGGCTCAAATGTCCTCAGTGCAAGTTGCCCTCCCCACTCCGCTCCTACCAGATACCCCCATTTAGCAAGGAGACCAGAGCAGTTCCTGTTCATCCCTTTGTAGCAGGTTTCAGTTCCTACCAATCCACGGAATTTTGCACAAAGCCAATCACATCCTCCCATGGGAACCAAGGAACACTTCTCCCTCTTGATACTACAAAGCTTATGTCCCACAGCCCCCGGTGTACAGCCTCTCTTCTGGAGTACAACTTCCACATGGCCCTGTGTAGTGTGGTGTGTCCTCCTCTCTCAGGCTGTGAGTATATGTGATTTATAAACTGCTGTCTATCTCATATGTTCAGTGTCAGATGTCACATGTTTGGCTGTCTCCATAACTATACACTGGGAATTCCACCCTCAACAGTGGAGTGAAGAGGTGTTGATTAAGACACGAGTAATGTGGGGAGACCAAGGACATGCCTGTGGTGTGGGCCCTAAGGTGGTGGTGGCCATGGGCATGTGGCTGTGGAATCTAGGGATGTGAGGGATGTGCATTCTAAAGAGTGGTGTGAACTTAGGGAGTGTACATGATGGTTCCAGGATCTGGTATTGAGACTTCGGTAATACCAGGGTAATATGAGCCGCTGGATCCTCTATGCCAGGCCCATGGCTTAGGTACTGTTGACCTTCAACAACAAGGGGTTAGGAGCACCAACGCTCTGCACACTCGACAATCTGCATAAAGGTTTACAGTTAGGCCCTCTGTATCTGTAGTTCCACAACTGCTGATTCATCCTGCCTATACACAGATCATGAGTACTGTAATATTTATTTATTGAAAAAAATCCAAGTATGAGTGGACTCTTGCGGTTCAAACCTGTGTTGTTCAAGGGTCAACTGTATGTTTGTCCACCTGCCTCCTTGACCCAGTGATTAATGGGCACATGAAGACACAATGGCATCAGTGGTGCCAAGGCCTAGTTTCTCAAAACGCTGAGTTAAGGAGCTTGGGAGGAGGGTGGGCATGGAATAGATGTGTGGGGGAAGGGACTGTGACTCAGAAGTGGACTGCTTTTGGTTCTTCTGTCGTCATCTTAGCAGGGCAATGTGACCTTTGAGGATGTGGCCATGTAATTCTCTTTGGAGGAATGGAATCTCCTTGACGAGCCTCACAGATGTCTGTACCAAGATGTGATACTGGAGAATCTGGCACTTGTAACCTCCCTGGGTAAGACCCTCAAACCTACCCCTGTGCCCAGAGATAGTCTCTGCCCAGGACCAGCTCTGTCCTTCTCAAATGAGGACTGTGGGCACTGCTTCCTCATTTTCCTGAGTAGGTGCTGTGGTTGGTAGGACTGCCCTCTCCTCTCTTAGAGCAGGCCCAACACCTGCTTTCCTGAAGACTCCCAGGGAAGGATGCAGGGTCTGGAGTCTTGTACTCATCCTGAGTCCTACCTTACTTGCCTTCTCCCTGGCCAGGTGACTTTGTCCACATCCAAGGCACGTGTGTGACCCAGGTCTAACTTACTTTCTCTACCTGACATTTCCTCATGCCTGCGTGTGCCAGCAGTTACCATCACTGACATAGTCACTACTTACGTGCATCATGTTCTGTTCTTGTAAGAGCCTCCCCCAAAGTTCCCTTTGTAATAGTTTTCTTTCCTGTGGGCTATCAGTATTCCGGGCCAATCCTGAATGCCGTCTGTGCTGTCTTGCCCTTAACACTTCATCACCCAGGTCCCATGTAGTTGCTCATCTTGGGGGTGGGGTGGAGAGCCTTTGGTGGTTCACAGAATGGAAATAAATTGTCGTATTCATTTCGTGCTGCTATAACAAACTAACATGGCTGGATGGTTAAACAAACATTTATTTCTCACTCTTCTGGAGTCTGGGAAGTTGAAGATCAAGGCACTGGCCTTGTGGAAAGAGCCTCCTCTTTTTCTACGAAAAGAATAAGTATGTACTGTCTACTGCCCTAGGATGGTTTGCCTCTCTTTGACAACTTCTCAGGATTTGGACAACATTCCATGAGGACATACAACAAAAAAGTCCTCTCCTGGAGCCTCTGGTGAACAGTTGGGTCTTGCTTTACAGTGTGGTTCCATTCACAGCCTCCATCCTCCACCCAATCCTACTTCTAAACATGGCCTCTCTCAGCAAAGAAGCCAAGCATAGGTTATGGGAAAAATGGTTAATAACCAGGAAACTGGGTCTCACAGAGGAGAAGCAGCTTGTCCAAGGAACTATGGCCTCAACACCCACAAATCCCATTAGGGACTTCAGGGTTCCAAATCCTGCCTTATCACTTGCAACCTGGAGTGCTTAAATGAGTAACAAACCTCATTCTCCTTTAGATCTGTAGAGCACAGTGATTTTCACATTCTAGGAACTATATCCTGACACTGTAAATTTTTAAACCTGCAGTTTAGGAGACAGTTTAAAAGGTAGAAAGGGAGCTAAAGGGCAGAAATTATGATTACATAATACATTACATTAGTGTGTTGCTTAGTAGCTTACCTAACCCTTTTACCCACATGTTTATCCCCGTCTGTCTTAGTACATTCAGGCTGCTGTAACAAAATACCACAGACTGGGTAGCTTATAAACAACAGAAGTTGATTTCTCACAGTTCTGTGGGCTGGAAAGTCCAAGATCAAGGCACCAGCATGAGGTTCTGGTGAGGGCCCTGTTACTTGTTCACAGCTGCCACCTTCTCTTTATGTCCTTATATGTTGGAAGGGGCTAGAGAGCATTCTGGGGTCTCATTTATAAGGGCACTAATCCCATTTATGATGGCCCCACCTTCATGAACCTAATAACCTGCCAAAGACCCCCACTTCCTAATACCATCACATTGAGGATTAGGATTTCAACATATGAATTTTGGGGGGACACAAGCATTCAATCTATAGCATTCTACCCCTGGCTCCCAAAATTCATGTCCTCTCACATACAAAATAAATTTATCCATTCCAACAGCCCCCCAAATCTTTTTTTTTAACATCTTTATTGAAGTATAATTGCTTTACAATGTTGTGTTAGTTTCTACTGTACAAGAAAGTGAGTCGGCTATATGTATGCATAAATGCCCATATCCCCTCCCTCTTGCATCTCCATCCCACCCTCCCTATCCCACCCCTCTAGGTGGTCACAAAGCACCGAGCTGATCTCCCTGTGCTATGCGGCTGCATCCCACTAGCTATCTGTTTTACATTTGGTAGTGTGTATATGTCAAAACCACTCTCTCACATTGTCCCAGCTTACCCTTCCCCCTCCCTGTGTCCTCAAGTCCATTCTCTATGTTTGCATCTTTATTCCTGTCCTGCCCCTAGGTTCTTCAGAAACTTTTTTTTTTTTTTTTAGGCTCCATACATATGTGTTAGCATATGGTATTTGTTTCTCTATTTCTTTTTTTTTTTTTTTTGCGTTACACGGGCCTCTCACTGTTGTGGCCTCTCCCGTTGCGGAGCACAGGCTCCGGACGTGCAGGCTCAGCAGCCGTGGCTCACGGGCCCAGCCGCTCCGCGGCATGTGGGATCTTCCCGGACCGGGGCACGAACCCGCGTCCCCTGCATTGGCAGGCGGACTCTCAACCACTACACCACCAGGGAAGCCCTGTTTCTCTATTTCTGACTTACTTCCCTCTGTATGAGAGACTCTAGCTCCATCCACCTCATTACAAATAGCTCAATTTCGTTTCTTTTTATGGCTGAGTAATATTCCATTGTATATATGTGCCACATCCTCTTTATCCATTCATCTGCTGATGGACGCTTAGGTTGCTTCCATGTCCTGGCTATTGTATATAGAGCTGCAGTGAACATTGTGGTACATGACTCTTTTTGAATTATGGTTTTCTCAGGGTATATGCCCAGTAGTGGGATTGCTGGGTCATATGGTAGTTCTATTTTTACTTTTTTAAGGAACCTCCATACTATCCCCCATAGTGGCTGTATCAGTTTACATTCCCACCAACACTGTGGGAGGGTTCCCTTTTCTCCACACCCTCTCCAGCATTTATTGTTTATAGATTTTTTGATGATGGTCATTCTGACCAGTGTGAGGTGATACCTTCATTGTAGTTTTGATTTGCATTTCTCTAATGATTAGTGATGTTGAGCATCCTTTCATGTGTTTGTTGGCCATCTGTATATGTTCTTTGGAGAAATGTCTATTTAGCTCTTCTGCCCATTTTTGGGTTGGGTTGTTTGTTTTTTTGCTATTGAGCTGCATGAGCTGCTTGTAAATTTTGGAGATTAATCCTTTGTCAGTTGCTTCATTTGCAAATATTTTCTCCCATTCTGAGGGTTGTCTTTTGGTCTTGTTTATGGTTTCCTTTGCTGTGCAAAAGCTTTTAAGTTTCATTAGGTCCCATTTGTTTATTTTTGTTTTTATTTCCATTTCTCTAGGAGGTGGGTCAGAAAGGATCTTGATGTGATTTATGTCATAGAGTGTTCTGCCTATGTTTTCCTCTAAGAATTTTATAGTATCTGGCCTTATATTTAGGTCTTTAATCCATTTTGAGTTTATTTTTGTGTATGGTGTTAGGAAGTGTTCTGATTTTATTCTTTTACATGTAGCTGTCCAGTTTTCCCAGCACCACTTATTGAAGAGGTTGTCTTTTCTCTATTGTACATTCTTGCCTCCTTTGTCAAAGATAAGGTGACCATATGTGTGTGGGTTTATCTCTGGGCTTTCTATCCTGTTCCACTGATCTATATTTCTGTTTTTGTGCCAGTACCATACAGTCTTGATTACTGTAGCTTTGTAGTGTTGTCTAAAGTCAGGGAACCTGATTCCTCCAGCTCCATTTTTCTTTCTCAAGATTGCTTTGGCTATTCAGGGTCTTTTGTGTTTCTATACAAATTGTGAAATTTTTTGTTCTAGTTCTGTGAAAAATGCCATTGATAGTTTCATAGGAATTGCACTGAATCTGTATATTGCTTTGGGTAGTATAGTCATTTTCACAATGTTGATTCTTCTAATCCAAGAACATGGTGTATCTCTCCATCTGTTTGTATCATCTTTAATTTCTTTCATCAGTGTCTTAATAGTTTTCTGCATACAGGTCTTTTGTCTCCTTAGGTAGGTGTATTCCTTGGTATTTTATTCTTTTTGTTGTAGTGGTAAATGGGAGTGTTTCCTTAATTTCTCTTTCAGATTTTTCATCATTAGTGTATAGGAATGCAAGAGATTTCTGTGCATTAATTTTGTATCCTGCTACTCTACCAGTTTCATTGATTAGCTCTAGTAGTTTTCTGGTAGCATCTTTAGGATTCTCTATGTATAGTATCATGTCATCTGCAAACAGTTACAGCTTTACTTCTTCATTTCCGATTTGGATTCCTTTTATTTCTTTTTCTTCTCTGATTGCTGTGGCTAAAACTTCCAAAACTACCTTGAATAGTAGTGAGAGTGGGCAACCTTGTCTTGTTCCTGATCTTAGAGGAAATGGTTTCAGTTTTTCAGCATTGAGAACGATACTGGCTGTGGTTTTGTCATATATGGCCTTTATTATGTTGAGGAAGTTTCCCTCTATGCCTACTTTCTGGAGAGTTTTTATCTTAAAAGGGTGTTGAATGTTGTTGAAAGCTTTTTCTTTATCCATTGAGATAATCATATGGTTTTTATTTTTCAATTTGTTAATATGGTGTATCACATTGATTGACTTGCGTATATTGAAGAATCCTTGCATTCCTGGGATAAACCCCACTTGATCGTGGTGTATGATCCTTTTTTTTTTTTTTTTTTTTTGTGGTACGCGGGCCTCTCACTGTTGTGGCCTCTCCCGTTGTGGAGCACAGGCTCCGGACGCGCAGGCTCAGTGGCCATGGCTCAAGGGCCCAGCCGCTCCGCGGCATGTGGTATCTTCCCGGACTGGGGCACGAACCCATGTCCCCTGCATCGACAGGTGGACTCTCAACCACTGCGCCACCAGGGAGGCCCAGTGTATGATCCTTTTAATGTGCTGTTGGATTCTGTTTGCTAGTATTTTGTTGAGGATTTTTGCATCTATGTTCATCAGTAATATTGGCCTGTAGTTTTCTTTTTTTGTGACATCTTTGTCTGGTTTTGGTATCAGGGGGATGGTGGCCTCGTAGAATGAGTTTGGGAGTGTTTCTCCCTCTGCTATATTTTGGAAGAGTGTGATAAGAATAGGTGTTAGCTTTTCGCTAAATGTTTTGATAGAATTTGCCTGTGAAGCCATCTGGTCCTGGGTTCTTGTTTGTTGGAAGATCTTTAATCACAGTTTCAATTTCAGTGCTTGTGATTGGTTTGTTTATATTTTCTATTTCTTCCTGGTTCAGTCTCAGAAGGTTGTGCTTTTCTAAGAGTTTGTCCATTTCTTCCAGGTTGTCCATTTTATTAGCATAGAGTGGCTTGTAGTAATCTCTCATGGTTCTTTGTATTTCTGCAGTGTCAGTTGTTACTTCTCCTTTTTCATTTCTAATTCTGTTGATTTGAGTCTTCTCCCTTTTTTTCTTGATGAGTCTGGCTAATGGTTTATCAATTTTGTTTATCTTCTCAAAGAACCAGCTTTTAGTTTTATTGGTCTTTGCTATTGTTTCCTTCATTTCTTTTTCATTTATTTCTGATCTGATCTTTATGATTTCTTTCCTTCTGCTAACTTTGTGCTTTTTGTTCTTCTTTCTCTATTTGCTTTAGGTATAAGGTTAGGTTGTTTATTTGAGATTTTTCTCATTTCTGATGTAGGATTTGTATTGCTATAAACTTCTCTCTTAGAACTGCTTTTGCTGCATCCCATAGATTTTGGGTCATCGTTTTTTTTTGTTTTTTTTTTTTGCCGTACGCTGGCTTCTCACTGCTGTGGCCTCTTCCGTTGCGGAGCACAGACTCCGGACGTGCAGGCCCAGCGGCGATGGCTCACGGGCCCAGGCGCTCCGCAGCGTGTGGGATCCTCCCAGACCGGGGCACGAACCCGCGTCCCCCGCACCGGCAGGCGGACTCCCAACCACTGCGCCACCAGGGAAGCCCCTGGGTCATCGTATTTTAACTGTCATTTGTTTCTAAGTATTTTTTGATTTCCTGTTTGATATCTTCAGTGATCTCTTGGTCATTTAGTAGCATATTGTTTAGCCTCCATGTATTTGTGTTTTTTACAGCTCTTTTCCTGTAATTGATATCTTGTCTCATAGCATTGTGGTTGGAAAAAATACTTGATAAGATTTCAATTTTCTTAAATTTACCAAGGCTTGATTTGTGACTGAAGATATGGTCTCTCCTGGAGAATGTTCCATGGCCACTTGAGAAGAAAGTGTATTCTGTTGGTTTTGGATGGAATGTGCTACAAATATCAATTAAATCCATCTTGTTTAATGTGTCATTTAAAGCTTGTGTTTCCTTATTTATTTTCATTTTGGATGATCTGTCCATTGGTGAAAGTGGGGTGTTAAAGTCCCCTACTATTATTGTGTTAACTTTGGATTTCCCCTTTTATGGCTGCTAGCAGTTGCCTTATGTATTGAGGTGCTCCTATGTTGGGTGCATAAATATTTACAATTGTTATATCTTCTTCTTGGATCGATCCCTTGATCATTATGTAGTGTCCTTCTTTTGTCTCTTGTAATAGTCTTTATTTTAAAGTCTATTTTGTCTGATATGAGAATTGCTACTCCAGCTTTCTTTTGGTTGCCATTTGCATGGAATATCTTTTTCCATCCCCTTACTTTCAGTCTGTATGTGTCTCTAGGTCTGAAGTGGGTCTCTTGTAGACAGCATATATACAGGTCTTGTTTTTGTATCCATTCAGCCAGTCTATGTCTTTTGGTTGGAACATTTAATCCATTTACATTTAAGGTAATTAGCAATATGTATGTTCCTATTACCATTTTCTTAATTGTTTTTGGTTTGTTTTTGTAGGTCTTTTCCTTCTCTTGTGTTTCCTGCCTAGAGAAGTTCCTTTAGCATTTGGTAAAGCTGGTTTGGTGATGCTGAATTCTCTTAACTTTTGCTTGTCTGTAAAGGTTTTAATTTCTCCATCAAATCTGAATGAGATCCTTGCTGGGTAGAGTGGTCTTAGTTGTAGGTTTTTCCCTTTCATCACTTTAAATATGTCCTGCCAGTCCCTTCTGGCTTGCAGAGTTTCAGCTGAAAGATCAGCTGTTAACCTTATGGGGATTCCCTTGTAAGTTATTTGTTGCTTTTCCCTTTATGCTTTTAATATTTTTTCTTTGTATTTAATTTTTGATAGTTTGATTAATATGTGTCTCGGAGTGTTTCTCCTGTATGGGACTCTCTGCGCTTCCTAGACTTCATTGACTATTTCCTTTCCCATGTTAGGGAAGTTTTCAACTATAATCTCCTCAAATATTTTCTCAGACCCTTTCTTTCTTTCTTTTTTTTTTTTTTTTTTTGCAGTACGCGGGTCTCTCACTGTTGTGGTCTCTCCTGTTGCAGAGCACAGGCTCCGGACGCACAGGCTCAGCGGCCATGGCTCACGGGCCTAGCTGCTCCGCGGCATGTGGGATCTTCCCGGACTGGGCCACGAACCCGTGTCCGCTGCATCGGCAGGAGGACTCTCAACCACTGTGCCACCAGGGAAGCCCCAGACCCTTTCTTTTTCTCTTCTTCTGAGACCCCTATAATTTGAATGTTGGTGCATTTAATGTTGTCCCAGAGGTCTCTGAGACTGTTCTCAATCTTTTCATTCTTTTTTTCTTTATTCTGTTCTGCAGTAGTTATTTCCACTATTTTATCTTACAGGTCACTTATCCGTTCTTCTGCCTCAGTTATTCTGCTATGGATTCCTTCTAGAGAATTTTTAATTTCAATTATCATGTTGTTCATCATTATTTGCTTACTCTTTAGTTCTTCTAGGTCCTTATTAAACGTTTCTTGTATTTTCTCCATTCTATTTCCAAGATTTTGGATCATCTTTACTATCATTACTCTGAATTCTTTTTCAGGTAGACTGCTTATTTCCTCTTCATTTGTTTGGTCTGGTGGGTTTTTACCTTGCTCCTTCATCTGCTGCATGTTTCTCTGATTTCTCATTTTTTTTAACTTACTATGTTTGGGGTCTCCTTTTTGCAGGCTGCAGGTTTGTAGTTCCTGTTGTTTTTGGTGTCTGCCCCCAGTGGGTGTGGTTGGTTCAGTGGTTTGTGTAGGCTTCCTGGTGGAGGAGACTGGTGCCTGTGATCTGGTGAGTGAGGCTGGATCTTGTCTTTCTGATGGGCAGGACCTCATCTGGTGGTGTTTTTTGGGGTGTCTGTGAACTTAGTATGATTTTAGGCAGCCTCTCTGCTAATGGGTGGGGTTGTGTTCCTGTCTTGCTAGTTGTTTGGCATGGGGCGTCCAGCACTGGAGTTTGCTGGCCACTGGGTGGAGCTGGGTCTTAGTGTTGAGATGGACATCTCTGGGAGAGCTCTCACCAATTGATATTACACGGGGCCGGGAGGTCTCTGTTGGTCCAATGTCCTGAACTTGGCTCTCCCACCTCAGAGGCTCAGGCCTGACACCAGGCCGGAGCACCAAGACCCTGTCAGCCACATGGCTTTCCTGGGCCTTGGTTTGCTCATTTTAGTTTTTGGTCGAGCTCCAGTTGACATTTGGTTTGGCACACCATCAAGATTCTGAATGTTTCCAGTTTTATTTCTCCAATTCCTTCCTTCTGATGAATTTTCTAAAAGCTTACCTTCAGGTTTATAGAATTCTCATTTTTTTCTTCTCAGTAATTCTGTGAGGTGGGTCCTGTTGGTCAAATTTTATAAAAGAATTCCTAAAGAGAATAAGTTGCTTGACTAGGATCACACAGCAAATAAGAATGCTAGGATCTCTTGATTCTTCTCAGTAACTTCTCTCTTCCCCCATGTTTCTCTTTGTATCCTGGCCCAGCCCTACTTCCACAACCTCTGCAGTCTAAATCTCGGCAAGGGTCTATTCCATCATAGTCTTTGTTCAGCTGGTTAACGGGCTTGGGCTCCATTTAGCCCTATTGAAGACAGATACCACATATACCGTTAATTTTCCACAAAGATTTCCAGAAACCTGACTCCCAGCCAGAAACCGAAACCCTGTGGGCAGAAAGGAAAAAAAAAAAAAAACCCCAAACACCTACTATGCCACCATTTCCACCTTGCAGGGCCAGCAAACATGCCCCCCAAATCTTAACTAGTTCTAGCATCAACTCTAAATTCCAAAGTCTCATCTAAGTATCATTTATATCAGATATTGGTGAGACTTGAAATACAGTTTACCCTGCAACAGATCTCTCTCCAGCTGAGAACCTATATAACCAAACAAGTTATGTGCTTCCAAAATATAGTGGTGGAACAGGCATGAGGTAGACATTCCCATCCCAGAATGAAGCAATTCCCATTCTAAAGGGAAGGGAGAAAGGAGTGATAGGTACCGAGTAAGTCCAAAGCTTACTGGGGCAAATGTCTTTGGACCTTAAGCCTCAAGAGTAATCCTCTGTGGCTCACTGCTCTGTCCTCCAGGCCCACTGGGGAGCAGTCCTGCCTCTGCTGCTCTCCTGGATTGGGATCTCGTGACGGTGGCTCTCAGACTGGCACTGTTAGCTGGTGGCTCTGTTGGTGTTGGGTCCAGGTGCTACGGCTCTGGGAATCCCTGGCCCCATGTGTCCGCCGAGCACACCACAGCTCTCTGCCGGGGCCCCACCATGAGGCACGGAGCAGGAACATCGTGGTGTGCCTGACCCAGATAGGTGGCCCCACTTATTGGAGTCATGTTGCTCTCCCTTGGCCCTTGCTCTCTGGGCCTGTGGTGGAGGTGGCAGCCGTGAGGGTCCCTGATCACCTTGAGGGGCATCATTTTTTTTTTTTTTTTTTTTTTTTTTTTTTGCAGTATGTGGGCCTCTCACCGTTGTGGCCTCTCCCGTTGTGGAGCACAGGCTCCGGATGTGCAGGCTCAGCGGCCATGGCTCACTGGCCCAGCCGCTCCGCAGCACATGGGATCTTCCTGGACCGGGGCACGAACCCGCGTCCCCTGCATCGGCAGGCGGACTCCCAACCACTGCGCCACCAGGGAAGCCCAAGGGGAGTCACTTTTGAGATGGCAGATGAGGTTCCTGGGTCATATGCATGCTAATCTTATCAAAGTCTTAGTGTTCTTTTCTGAAAACAACTCATTCTTTTCAAAATGGATAGGCTGGGAATTTTTCAGATCTTTAAGTTCTGGTTCCTTTTTGCTTAACAATCCCGTCCTCAAGTCATCTCTCTAATTGTATCTTACTCTAAGCAGTCAGGAGGAACCAAGCCGCTCTGCAGCACTGTTTAGAAATTTTCTCAGCTAAATATCAAATGTCATTGCTCACACATTTTACCTTCTATAAAACACTAGAACATGAACAAAATTCAGCCAAGTTCTTTTCCACTTTATAAAAAGGATCTTCAGTGTTCCTTGTCTAATAACATGTTCCTCATTTCTTTCTGAGACTACATCAGAATAGAATAGCATTTACCATCCATATTTCTATGCACATTTTGTTCATGATTCATTATCATCTAAGAAGATGGAAGCTTTGTCTATAACTCCCCTCTTTTCTTCCTAAGTTCCTACCAGAATTACTTAGCGTTCTTGACAATATTGGCTTTTGCAAATATGCACCTCAAAACTCTTGGTAGCCTCTGACCATTACCCAGATCCAAAGCCACTTCTAATTTTTCAGGTTTTTCTTGCAAGCAGCATCCCACTTCTCAAACCAATTTCTGTTTTAGTCCAGTCAGGTTTCTATAACAAACTACCATAGGCTGGTACTTACACAACAAACATTTATGTCACAGGTCTGGAGGCTGGGCAGTCCTCAATCAAGGCACTGGCAGTTTCAGTGTCTGGTGAGGCCCACTTCCTTGTTCATAAATGGTCTCCTTGTTGCTGTGTCCTCACATGGCAGAAGGAGAATGAGAAGGCTTTCTGGGGTCACTTGTACAAGGGCACTAATCCCATTGGTGAGGGCTTCACCCTCATGACCTAATCACCTGCCAGAGTCCCCCACCTCTTACTACCATCACATTGAGGGTTAGGATTTCAACATATGGTGTTTGCAGGGACATAAACATTTGAGTTTGTAGCATAAATCCAGCTACAGCAGTATGGATTTCATGGGAGCCTAGCCCTGGGGGAGGCACGATGTCTGAGCTGTGCTCAGATCATACAGAAACGTATTCTGTTTGAGTATTATTTTGGTGCTGTTGACAAAGGCAGCCTAACGCCCTTCCTTTCCCATTCTTGACACTGCCAACTTGTCAGCTCTGCTATTTGTCACTTCTGCTCTTCCAGCTCAGGGCTGTCCACCACATCTGTGGGCTACACATATCACTCGCCGTTCTCATTGCTCCACCTGTAGTACTCTCTGATATTGGCCTCTACATGTGCATCGTAACATGCATACATATTCTTTCTTTATTTTTTTAAAGATTTTTTTGATGTGGACCATTTTCAGAGTCTTTATTGAATTTGCTACAATATTGCTTCTGTTTTATGTTCTGGCCCTTTGGCCCCAAGGCATGTGGGATCCCAGCTCCCCGACCAGGGATTGAACCCATATCCCCCACACTGGAATGCAGAGTCCCAACTACTGGACCTCCAGGGAAGTCCCACACACATATTCTTAAACAGTCATTGAACACCAGCTACTCTGTTGCAGTTGCATTTTCTTGGGCCTGAACACACTCTTCTACATAACACACCCATGTCAGCAGAAGACCAGATCTCCAGAGAGAGTTGTTTCCAAAGGAAGGAGTTGTAGACCCTTTCCTCCCTGTGCTGCACCCAGTGGTGGTGTATTTAACCTTGTGAGTCCTCCCCTGTTCTGTGATCTTTAGAGGCCCAGTTCTGCTAAGCAACCCATTCTCAACCTGTACCCAACTCTTTGGTTCCCAGAACAATCCCACTGATTGTACCTGGGTTTGTCCCCCACACACTTTTCTACAGGTTACCCTTCTCACCGGAATCAACATGCACTTCACCAGCATTTCTTTCTTTCAGGTTGTTGGTGTGGAGTGGAGGATAAGGAGGCATCTTCTGAGCACAGCATTTCTGCCAAAGTAATGCCACAGAATAGGACTCTCAAAGCAGGTCTGTCTCCCCAGAAGGCCCACCTCTGTGAGATGTGTGGACCCATGTTGAGAGACAGTTTGCGCTTGGCTGAACATCAGGAAACACATCACAGGCAGAAACTGCACATGTGTGGGGCATGTGGAAAACAATTTCCTCTCACTGCAGACCTTTATCAGCTGCACAAGCAGCGTGTTGGAGAGAAATGCTTCAAAAGCAGCATGAGCAGAGCCTTGTTCTTGAAGAGCTGCTAATTCCATGTGTCAGGGAAGTACTTTACCTGTAAGGAGGTTGGGAAGGACTTTCTGGCCAGCTCGGGACATTTTCAGCAACAGGCCGCTCACACCAGGGAGAAGTCAAAACAGCGGACTGGAGTGTGCAGTTGCCTTCCACAGTGTAAACAACCATTACAACCAGCCAGAGCGCATGAAAGCTCGCAGCCCCAAACACACCCTTGTTCTGCACCAGAGTCCTCAAGAGGGGAAGGTCTTACAGGTGCCGTGAGTGTGGGAAATCCTTTAGAAAAAACTGTAGCCTTGGAGCATTTGAGAGTTCACACTAGTGAAAAGCCTTATGAGTGTGGGGAAGGTGGAAAATTATTTAGCAAGAAGTACAACCTTATCATGCATCGAAAAGTTCACCCTGCTGAAAAGCCATGTGAGTTCAGTGAACGAGGGGAATCTTTTAGCCAGAGCTCTCACCTCATTAGACACCAGAGAATTCACGCTGGAGAAAGGCCTTATGAGTGCAGTGAATGGAAAGTTCTTTACCTTCAACCCCAGTCTCCTAAATACCAGAATGTTCACAAGGAATAAAGGCCTTTGCATAATATAGGTAAGTCTGTTATGGACTGAATTGTGTCCCTCAAGATTCATATGTTCAAGCCCTAACAGCCAATGTAACTATGTTTTTAGGTATGTCCTATAAGGAGATAACTAAGGACAAATGAGGTCATAAGAACGAGGTCCTAATCCAGTGTGACTTGTGTCCGTGGAAGAAGACAAGGCACCAGAAGGTGCTCACTTTCTCGCTGTATTCACGAACAGAGGAAAGGCCATTTAATGACACACCAAGAAGGTGGTTGATTAGGAATCAGAAAGAGAGGCCTCACCAGAAACCATTCCTGATGGCACCTTGGTCTTAGACTCCCAGCCTCTAGAAATAGGAGAATATACATTTCTATAAGCCACCCAGTCTGTGGTATTTTGTTGTGGCAGCCTGAAAAGAGACAGATGCAAAGAAGGTACCACGTTGTATTCTGTTTTTGCCGTACTGATAATAGTAGACGCAAATAACCTTGAGAACGTATAGAATAGTAAAGCATAGTGAAATAATTAGGAAGTTACAAATTTTAAGAGTTACCTTTGCTTTTTAAACAGCTTTACTGAAGTACAATCAGTTGTCATTCACACTAGTCATGTTCTCTAATTCTCTGAATCAGTGAATATAGAGCCGTTGTTCCTAGGGGAAATCTGTAATTAGGTTCCTGAGAGCCTCTGGTCACCACGTTTTTGTCAACTGGTCAGTACATAACATGGTTTTCCATGTGTTTCTGTTTAAAAACAACTGATTTACTGTATACTGTTGATTCGTTAACACTGAAATCGTGGCCAACAGCACGATGATTCATGCTTGAACAATGCTTACCTAACATGTATTTTCTTTAAGCCACATTGTTTGGGCTTAGGAACTCTAGGCTGCCCACAAGCGCCAGTTTTGGAGGCCGTTTTGGACCACAAAACCACCAAGAAGAAGCATAAATGGGACACTAAATACATCATGGGAAGAATGCTTGTTTACAGTATGAGAACCACAAAGAGAAGGCAGAGCATCATCTTGTGTAGCTCACATACACTGGGTGACTCGGATTTTTTGTGTCTCCATATGTCTATGAATAAGTGTAAAAATGTAAGTATTGATTTGGGGGGTTTCCAGTTTTGGCAGGTAGGCAAATTTACAAATACAGAATCCATGAACAATGAGGATTGACTAACTGTCTTCCCATAAATTGTGCATACTTAAAGATATACTCAGGCTGAAACTTGTGCTTTTTTACCATTTTATGGACTCACCAAGATTTTGTGAGGACTTTGGTGGAGTCTAGGATGTTTCATTCAGCCAGGTGCATATGATCAGGGGCAATTTCAGTCATTTGTGAGTCACCAGATCTGGGGTGGGTTATCAGTGGGGCTGGGCTTTGAATTATGGTTGGATGGACAGAGGAAGGCTGTGATTTCTGAGGGCACAGCAAGTGCAGAAAAAGCAGATAGGACCATGCGTAGCTGCGATCCACACATGGTTCTCTGTGGCTGTGTCTGAGCCAAGGAGTTGAATGAGACCTGCATGGAGTGATTTGGGGCTGTGGTTGCTAACAAGAACCATGGGAAATCTGTAGTTGTACTGGATCCTCTCTGAATTTGTCAAGGATATTCTGGATGCTGTCTGCCAAGTTGTGTTGTAAGTTCTAAAATTAAGGCCAGTAGGTATGCTGCCTTGACATCTAGTGAAACAAGGATGCCCTCAAATGGCCGTGGTGCAAGTTTCCCTCCACATGCTTCTCACAGGTAATGTCTCCTAACCTTACAACCCTTTTTATCAAAGGGAACAGGCACAGTTCCTGCGTATCCCTTTGTAGTGAGTTTCAGTTCCCTATCAGCCTGCAGAGTCATTTAAACAAGCCAGTCATGTCCTCCTGCGGGAAGCAGGGCACCATACCCTCTCGATCCCACAGAGACTGCATCCCACAGCCCTTGGTTGGTCACTCCGCCAGCGTGTGGCCTTCCCACGGCCTTGTGTGTTGTCTCCCACATGTTAATATGTGGTTAATAAATGGCTGTTGATTGCATCTGGCCAGTGTCAGGGGTCATGTGTTTGGCCACACCCTTAGGGTGGGAATTATACCCTCACCAGTGGGGTTATGAGGAGGTGACTGAAATACGAGTAACAAGACGCCTACAGTAAGGGGCACTGATGCTGGTGGCCTTGGGCGTGGGGATGTGCGTTCAGACAGGGAGCACGTCTGATGGTCTAGGGCACTGCACTGGAAACCACATGACTGTGGCCACACCCAGGCAATAGCCTGTGGAGGTAGTACATCCTTCTGTGCTTGTCCCAGAGCTTAGCTGCTGATTGCCTATGTGCCTCCTGCTGCTGATGGCTTTGCCCAGTGATCAGTGGGCCCCTGAGGAGACAGGGGCACCAGTGGTACCAGGGCCTGGCTTCTCTGCGTTGGGGAGGTTGGAGGAGGGTGGGCCTATGGTAGACGTGGGGGGGGTGGGTTGGTGGAGAATGGATCGTGGCTCCTTGAGAGTGGGGCTGTTTGTGGTTTCATCTGTCCCCATCATAGCAGGATGGCGTGACCTTTGAAGATGTGGCTGTGACCTTTTCCGGGGAGGAATGGGGTCCCCTTGACGAGTCTTGGAGACGCCTGTATCGTGATGTGAAGCTGGAGAACTTAGCACTTACAGCCTCCCTGGGTAAGAACCCCAGATCCACCCCTGTGTCCTTCCCCTTTCCCCAGTGGCAGCTCTGTCCTCTCATCAGGACCACGGATACTGCTTCCTTTTCCATTTCCCGGGGTTGGTGCTGTGGTTGCTTGGGATGATGTGTGAGCACTGCCTTCTGCTCTCCTTGAGCAGCCGCAGCACCTGCTTCCTGTGGTATCACGTGGAAGGTGTCAGAGGCAGAGGCTTTACAGTCACCTTAATGGACCCCCCCTGGTTTGGCCTTGCCCTGGCCAGGTAACTGTCCAGATCCAAGGCACCTGTGTGCACCAGGTTCTAGTATTTTCCTCTAGCTGACGTTTCCTCATGCCTGCCTGTGCCAGCAATTGTCATCGCTGACATGGTCAGGACTCACGTGGACCGTGGTCTGTTCTTGAAGGCCCGCCTCTGAAATTCTTTTTTATTTAATTTAATTTAGTTTATTTATTTGGCAGCGTTGGGTCTTCGTTGCTGTGCGCAGGCCTCCTCTAGTTGTGGCGAGTGGGGGCTACTCTTCGTTGCAGTGCGCGGGCTTCTCATTGCGGTGGCTTCTCTTGTTGCGGAGCACGGGCTCTAGGCGCGCGGGCTTCAGTAGTTGTTGCTCGCGGGCTTCAGTAGTTGTGGCCCGCGGGGTCTAGAGCGCAGGCTCAGTAGTTGTGGTGCACGGGCTTAGTTGATCCGCGACATGTGGGATCTTCCCAGACCAGGGCTCGAACCCATGTCCCGTGCATTGGCAGGTGGATTCTTTACCACTGTGCCACCAGGGAAGCCCCTAAAAATTTCCAGTTCTTAAGGATACACTCCAGAGTTGTTTCTTCTGGCTTAGAAGGGGATCCTCCCATGTTGAGCAACCTACAACCGAGCATTCCTAGAAATGGAATCCGGCGTCCCGGAAACATTTACCAGGAGGCTTTAACTTGAAGGGGTCAGAGCATCCTCCGAATTCCTTTCGAACCTAATGGGGTTTTCAGTGTCTTCTGCTCTCCCATCGCCCAACCAGATGTCTGTGGTCAACCCAGTCCCTTTCACGAGGGTCCCCAGGAGTTGGGGGTGGGGACACTTGAACCAGTGCCAGTGCATTGCCAGGACTCTCCCTGAGGGGGATCTGTTGTGTATAAAGCCTGTGTCCTATAACAAGTTTCCCTACACTGGGGTGTATTCCTCATGCTTGAGCATCTACAGAGTTTATAATGTGGGCTTCTGGGCAGCGGCCAGCCCGATAGGCTGTCCGTAGCAGTGTGTGGGCTGCCAAGGCCCGGAGTGAAGGGGCTCCGATAGATTCAAAGCGGAATCCTTGGAGAAACTGGAGCTGGGCAAGGGGTTCAAGACCCGAGGCCGCGAAACAGAGACGTTCTTTAGATTTTTGCAAGTTGGGTGACGTGAGAGACTAGAGAGCAGAAGAAGCCGAAATCCTTTCCCCTGTCTGTTTTGTGGCTATGAAAAAACTGGGGAGAGCCTGATGATTCCATCTGCCACAGGCAACAGCGAGCTTGGACAATGTTTTCCATGTAATTTAACACACCAAGTGAACCCAACTAGTTTAGGATCTCTCTTTGGGATGCTCCAGGGGCCCTTTGAAGCACCCCAAAGTTAGCTGGAGTTCAAAGAATCTGATATTTGGAAAGTCTGTTCAGAGTTTTAAAACACCTCATCAGAGGGGATCATACCCAAAAGATTAAAAGCAGGGCCTGGGACAGAAATGGGTACACCCACATTCCAAGCAGCGTGAATCACAATACCAAGAGGCAGATGCCACCCAAGTGTCCATCGATGGATGAATGGATAAACTACATGCGATATCCACACAAAGGAATGTCATTCAGCCTTAACAACAAAGGAAATGCTGACAACTACAGCATATACGAACCTCAAAGGCATTATGATCAGTGAAATAGCCCTGTCACTTTAAAAGGACACACATGATGAGTTACTACATACAGGAGGTATCCAGAGAAGTGCAATTCAAAGGCAGAAAGTAGCATGTGGGTGCCAGGGACTGAGGGGAATTAGTGTTCAGTCAAAGTACAGCGTTTCACTGGTGAAAGTGGAAAAGATCTGGACGTGGATGGTGAGGATATTTGTACAACAGCGTGCCTTGGTTAATGCCATAGGACTGTGTACTGAAAATGGTTCAGATGCTAAATGTGATGCCCATTTAGTCACAACAAACAATGAATGAAGTACTGATCTGTGTTACCACACAGAAAAGGCCACCCAGATCATACTCATGTTGTGTGCTCTCAATCCATCAAGGTTGTGAAAAGGAGGGAAAGGATCTGTTAGTGTTTCAGAAAAAGAAACCTGGATCAGAATGGAAAAAGACATTTCCCTAGCGTTGGGCCACCTGGTGAAAGTGGACGTGGGCCTGTAGATTGGATTATAATGTGGAAACCATAAAAATGTCCTCACTTGGAGGTCACGTGCTGCTTCCCTGGAAGAGGATTTCTGCTTTGCATAAAGCAATATAGAATTCTGTGTGAAATGGCAAATGTGAGTCTTTTCTACTGCTAGGGACAATTTTCTAGACTTTGGAAATGACTGCAGAGTCAATTTCTTTTCAAAACAACCATGTCAATGCAGGGACAGAAAAGTAGAGAAGACGTCATGGTTCGTTCTGGAGGCCAAGCCCTGCCCAGATCCTGCTCCTCAAAGTGATGATTCAGTTCACCGCGGTAGGATGGCAGAGGTGTTAGGGGCCCGGCGGGAAGATTATGTCAGTAGTCACCATGTCTTGGTGTTCTGGATGACCTGGATGTTTTAGAAACAGTGGTATTTCTAATTGCAGTTTTCCACATCCAAACACCAAAACACGGTTAGCAGTAGTGCATGAATTCAGGAAAGTTGCATGATACAAAATCACAAATACACAAAAGTCAGTTGTGTTCCTGTACACTAATAATGAAACATGAGAGAGAGAAATGAAGAAAACCATCCCACTTACAATAGCATCAGAAGGACATAACCCCTAGGAATAAATGTAACCCAAGAAGTGAAAGACCCGCAAACCTGCCCACAGAGAGGCCAGGCATCTGCTCCTGGCTCCGGGTGGTCACCTTGCATCAGGCGGCTGTGTCCGTGCTCCATGGTCTTCACACTGGGCTGGTCTGTGCTGACGGCGTGACGCATGGTGGGGCTTCCTGAGCCCCTCACAGGCGCTGGCGTGAAACTCCAGCCACACGGGGTTCCCCACGTCAACGTGGTGGACCTCAGTGACACCCTGCACCCCAGGGTGAGTCGCTTCCCTAGGTGGCCACACCTGATGGACCCCCAACTCTCCTCCTGACCTCTGCTCTCAGCTGATGTTATCTGATTTCTTTCACCATGACAAATCCTGAGCCTGAGTATAAAGCTTCAGTGAGTCCTGGGAGCCTCTAAGAAAAAAACCTGGGGTGGTCTAGGGGCTCCCAGTCTTGCAGTTGGGGTCAGAAGTGGGGTGGTCTCAGAGCCCTAGAACCTGCAGGGCCCCTCTACCAGGCACGGTGTGGGAGACCCCTGAGTCTAGTGCCCTTGGCATATGGGGCATCCTAGGCCCGTGGATCAGGAGGGGGCCCGCCCCCCTCCTCGGCTGAGTCTCTGGCTTTTGTAAAATGCCCTGGGGGCCGAGGAGGTGGGGGAGAGTTGGAAAATCACCCCGCCCTTATCTAACCCTCCCTCCCATTAGGGGCAGCCCCCTGCACCTACACTTTGCACAAACCATGTGGTTCGTGCTGAACAAGGCTCCCCTTCCGGGCCCTGGCACTTGGGAGGGTGAGGGTGGAAATCACGTGACCAGCCCCCAGCCGAGTGCCAAGTCTAAGGAGCTTCCCTGGGAGAAATGTCATGGTTTTATCCTTCGTCACTGGGGTAAGAGACGTTCTCGAGACCCTTGAGGAGAGGAGGGGTCACGAAGATGCCGGCGCAGGGATCCGCCTTTGCATCTCTACCGCGCGTCCCGACCCATCTTAGCCTTGAGCACACAGCATGTGCTGAGCCCCGTGACCTCCCAGCAAGTCCCCGAAGGTGAGGGAGGCCCTGCAGACCCCACCCCTTTTCTCCACGTCTAGTAGGTGGAAGACCCACTTCTTGCCATTCTGGGAGCAGTTCTAGAGCTGATCTGGGAGCAGTTCTGGGGTTTTGCGGGCTGAGCCCCTGTTGCTATGCCCCCACTTCCCCACAAGAGCCTCCAGAGCAAGCTGTTTGCCCTGTTGCCTGAACGCCCCCCTCCACCAATATTCTCAGGAAAGAATCAGGGGTTTCTGTAGCAGCGTCTGCAGGCAGCTCTGCATCTCCGGGTGCCCCACCCACCCCCAGCAGGAAGCATCCCACCACATTTTCCTCACCTTTCCCTCCCAGGGTGGAGCCTTCCGGCAGTTCTTGGGGAAACCGAGCTACCCTTCATGTGGATGCAGGTCTGCATTTTCCGAAGCCAAAGCCCTGGCCGGTCCTGCGGAGACCTAACCCCTGTCAGCTGTGCACAGGGCCAAGCCTGTGGGCAGAAGAGGCAAGGTCCCGCCCTGGTGAGAGAGGCCGGCTTGTCGCCCTCCACTGGCCACCTGGGAAGCAGCACCCACTCCCACTTCAGGGGAGGCTGAGTTCCCTGTGGGCAGCCCCGCTCAATGCACTACACTCTGCAGATTCCAAGGGACAGAGGCCAACATCCCAGGACTTCCGGAGCCTAATTACAGGAGAATTAGGAACCACGTGCCACGAAACGAATGTAGGCACAGACTTTACAACTCGCACCAAAAGTCACTCCAGATTGTCCACAGGCAAATTTAAAATACAAAACTTTAAAAATTATGGAAGATCATATAGAAGAAAATTGACATGGCCATGGTTTTGCTCACACAGATCACGAGCTTTGATTTCTAACACCATGTGAAAAGCCCTCACACAAAAGGGAAAAAATTAATAACGTACTTTATAAAACTGAAAATTGTACTTGGTGAAATACCTTATTCTGAAAGCCAAGAGACAAGCCAGAAACTGGGAGGAAAATATTTGCAAAATACATGTGATAAATAATTTATACTCACATAATATGAAGTGCTGTAAAACAAATAGCTACATTCAAAGCAAGTCTGCAGCACAGCAGCCAGTGCCCACCTGCTGACCTCCTTGCTCTACGCGAGCCCACGCAGGTTTCAGGAGCCCACGGTGTCTGCTGGTTTTCATCTCACCCCAGCACTGCCCAAGGGTGAGGAAGCAACTGTGTGCTGGTGGCAAAGAGGATGCTCCTTCCACAGCCCCTCCCACTGCAAGGGCTCTTCTACACAGGCCCCTCCCAGGATATGGAGCTCACCTGAGCAGGCACCCAGCAGCCCACGGGGCTAAGGTGGGCAGGCACCTTCCAGAACATGGGACTCACCTGGGCAGCCCATGGGGCTTATCTCGTCTCCCTCCACCGGGTCTTCCAGAAACCCACTGCAGCCAGGGCACCAGGCCTCTGTCTCCACCCAGCACCCCTCCTCTTCCTGACTCCTGGGTTCCTCTCATTAGGAGAGGGTCTTCTTGAAGTTGTTTCCCACTCATGGGCCAGATAAAATGATTAGAAAACAAGCCGGAGCTGCAGCCCCTTGTCTATCCTGACCCTCAGGACCCCACACCTGTTCCTTGGACCTGGCCGGTGCAGCAAGGCCCATTTTGTGCAACTCTGAGCCCCTGATGGGCGAGGAATGGCTGATCTGGGCAGCCTGACTCGGGCGGCCAGCCCTCCCCAGGTGTGCCTGGGTTGAGGTCAATATAAACACCCCTTCAGGCAAGAGTACCTGCAGCTGTGCCTGACGCCATATTCTCTGCCCCGTCAGCAGTCTCGGGGCTGTGCTGGTGGGAGGGAGTGAGGGGCTACGGGTTTGTGGGTGGCCCGGTGTGAGTGGGTCTCTACTGGACTTTCTGCAGGAGTTGCTGGGCTGCCACCTGCTAAAGAAGAGGATATGTCACCCATACCTGCCGCTGGAATTTCTCCCCGGGCAGAGGTAAGTAAGGAAAAAAGCAGTGGGGGCCGGGACAGGACGGGTATCTCAGGCAGGGCAATGGAAAGCTTCCAGAAGAGCGCCCAGGGCCAGGACCGTCCTGGCTGGCCTGCAGGCACCAAATCGGCCTGCGTGCTGTCGCTGGTGTGGCTCCACGGCCCTCCCTCTAGGCTTTCAAGTCCTTGCACACATTCAGGTGTTCTACCTGGGAAGGGTGGGAACAGTTCAGCAGCAGCTGGCCTGGGGCTCAGCTCACGTTTACTCAGAGACGCCTCCGCACGGTTCCCCAGCTTTGCAATGAGGACGCTCCTTGTGGGGGGGCTGCTGGCTGCATGGGAGACTATTCCCCACCTCTGACCAACTTCAGAATTGTTTACCACTGGAGCAAGTGTTCTGATAGGGTTTTCATCTGTATAACTGGTGGGTCTCTTTTTTTTTTTTTTTTTTTTTGCGGTACGCGCGCCTCTCACTGCTGTGGCCTCTCCCGTTGCGGAGCACAGGCTCCGGACGCGCAGGCTCAGCGGGCATGGCTCACGGGCCCAGCCGCTCCGCGGCATGTGGGATCTTCCCGGACCGGGGTACGAACCCGTGTCCCCTGCATCGGCAGGCGGACTCTCAACCACTGCGCCACCAGGGAAGCCCCAACTGGTGGGTTCTTAATTAGCAACGTGAACGGTGACATCAGAGGTCCTGAATCAGGATGGAAATACTTATCCCCAGCATGTACAGGCGTAAAAACCTGGGGAGGCCGTGTGCAGCCGGCACCCTTAGGGATGAGCTTCCGAGTTGACCCCTCAACGTTCCGGTGTCCAGCCACTGCTTTAGGATTTCTGGGGCCCAATGCTGACTCTAAGGGTTCTGAAATCCAGCCTCTATCGGCCTTTAGTGAGACCCGCACTTCCAGGATCCTACAGAGCAGGGTCTGTGTGACTGTTCTGTGGCTTCTGTAACAAATGACCACAAGCTGGGTGGTTTAAAACAACAGGAATTCATCCTCCCCCAGTCCTGGAGACCAGATGTATGAATCCAGGTGTGGGCCAGGCCTTGCTCCTTCTGGAGGCTCCAGGGGAGTGTTCTTCCTGCCTCTACTGGATTCTGGGGGCTCCAGGCGTCCCTGGGTTTGTGGCCGCCTCTCTCCCATCTCTGCCTCTGTCTTCACGTGGCTTCCCTGTGCCTTTCCTCTTCCGTCTCATATAAAGACACTGTTATTGGATTTAGAGCCGCCCTCATCCAGGATGTCCTCACCTCAGATCCTTCACTAATCCTGCAAAGACCTTTTTCCCAGACAGGGTCCCTTCACACGTTCTGAGGGACACATCTTTTGGGGCCACCATTCAACCCACTATCCTTGTGTAAAATAACTCTCTTGTTTTAGAGGTGACTGAGGTCCCATATAGACTGGCACTGGCAGCAGCCATGTGGGTGGGGGTCTGAGGAGAATGAGGACCCTGGAAACACCCTGGATGGGGTAGGGTGAGTGGCCAGGCTACCTCCCAGCTTGTCTTTCGGTTTTACACTTCGATGTTGGGGCAGCGTTGGCCTCACCACTGGGTTTTGTTTGTTTTTAAGCAGTCAGATAATCAGACTTTCTACGTGGCGTCTCCACTTATGACATATTTGGAAAGACCTTCCCTATTCTGATAATATAAAAATTATTACCCCTCGAGCTCTTCTACTACTGTTCTTCTGTTTTTTTGGTTTCTGGTTTCACATCTTTGATCCAGCTGGAGTGTGTGTGTATGTGTGTGTGTCTATCAGGTGTGAAATAGGAGGCTTTTTTCCTAAATGACTACCTAATTTTGTCAATACCACTCAATGAAAGACCCCTCTTTTCCCAACTATCTGCAATATTTGTCTTCTACTAAAGTCATGTATGATTTTGGGTCTATGTCTGGCATTTTTATTGTTTTGTTCATCTGTCTGAGAATCCATGCATCAATGCCATTCCAAGGCAGATATCTTTTCACACTTGTGAGATCTTTGAATCAGGAGGCATCTAGCAAGTCATAGCCTAATAGCCAGTGTTTTTCTTAGTGGCACACGAACCAGTGATGCACCTTATAATACAGTGTCCTAGATTCAACAAGACGGTAATAATTGTGGCTGTAAAATATGTTTTACCTCCTAGTAGGCCTTATCACACCTCATTACTTGGGCCCACTGTTTTCCCCCTCAGGGTTTTCCTAGGTATTCTTGCTCATTTTTCTGTATGAAATTTAGAATCAGATTATTCTGAAAATAGATCTGAATGGTTTTTAATTAGGATTGCATTAGATGATAGACTAATAAGTGACATTTATATGACATTCAGTCTGACGACTAAGAACATTATGTGTCTTCACAATGACCCAAGTACTTGTATGTGTGTATATCCCTCCAGAGAGTGTAGAAGTTTCCTTTACGTTCATTCTGTAAATACTGGGCGTCTACATTGGAGATGCACCATTAGACATCGCAGACACAAATTCCTGCCCTCAGATTTTTGCCTACATGAGACCATGAAGACATTCTCCTACGTCATCTTCTGGTTTTTCTTACCTTTCCCATTTAGATCCACTATTCACTTGGAATTGACTCTTGATGAATTTTATTCTATCTAGATGGTCAGTTGATGAAGCACCATTTACTGAGAATCTGCTTCACTGCTCACCAGTACTCATATCATAATAAAGCAAGTGCTCATATATGGGTAGGTATAGATGTATTTCAAAATCAGAACCAGCTTTATTTTTCAATTCTGATCTGGCGTTTGTGGAAGAGGAAGGAGCCAGGAATGACCCGGTTGGTTTGGCCTGAGAAACAAGAAGAGGTGTCAGATATGGGGGAGGCACCTGGAGGAACAGGGTGGGGGTGGAAAGTCACAGCTTTGGACGTGGGTGAGGTTGAGGCAGTTCTTAGACATCAAAGTGAAGACGTAGGAGAGGCAGGTGGAGAGGAAAGTATCAAATTACATCTCTGAGAACCATTAACTTTATAAAATGTAAATCTTAATACTTTTTTGAAAAAGATTTTTTTGATGTGGACCATTTTTAAATTTATTAAATTTATTAAATTTGTTACAGTATTGCTTCTGCTTTATATATATATTTTTGGCCGTGAGGCATGTGGGTTCTTAGCTCCCTGACCAGGGATCGAACCCGCACCCCCTTCATTGGAAGGCGAAGTCTTAACCATTGGACTGCGAGGGAAGTGCCAATCTTTATGCTTTTTTGCTTTCAATTCTTTTGCTGAAATTAAAAACTGCCATTACTGCTTCTTTTTATTTCTTTGAGAATTGGTAATTTTAAGTGTATAATTTTACACTTTTTTAACTGTATAATTTTTAAGTGTGTAATTCTGTGGCATTAATTACATTCAGAATGTTTGCAACCATCACCCCATTTCCAAATTGTTTTCATCACCCCAAACAAAACTCTGTACCCAATCATTCCATTTCTTCCCTCCTCCTAGTTCCTTGTAACCACAAATCTTTCTGTCTCTCAGAATTGGTCTTTTCTAGATATTTGTCCTTTTGCATCCAACTTCTTTCCATGAGCATAATGTTTCTAAGGTTTATGCATGTTGTAGCATGTATCATAGCTTCATTACATTTTATGGTTGAAAGACGTTCCACTGTATGTACAGTTGACCTTTGAACAATACAGGGGTGAGAAGCGCTGACCCTCCATGCAGTCAGAAATCTGTGTGCACTTTACAGTCAGCTCTCTGTATCCTCAGTTTCACATCCGTGGATGCAACAACTATGGATAGTGTAGTAGTACGTATTTATTGGAAAAAATCCGAGTATAAGTGGACCCCTGCTGTTCAAACCCGTGATGTTTGAGGGTCAACTGTCTAACACGATTTTGTATCCATTCATCTGCCGATGAACAGTTGGGCTGTTTCTACCTTTTGGCTGTTGTGAATAACGCTGCTGTGAACACTCATTTACAAGTATCTGTTGGAATTCCTGTTTGCAGTTCTTTGGGGTATAGACCTAGGAGTAGATTTGTCAGGTCATATGGTAATTTTTTTTTTTTTTTTTTTATTAGTTTCTGCTTTATAACAAAGTGAATCAGTCATACATATACATCTGTTCCCACATCCCCTCCCTCATGCATCTCCCTCCCTCCCACCCTCCCCATCCCACCCCTCCAGGCGGTCACAAAGCACCGAGCTGATCTCCCTGTGCTCTGCGGCTGCTTCCCACTATCTATCTACCTTACGTTTGGTAGTGTATATATGTCCATGCCTCTCTTTCCCTTTGTCACAGCTTACCCTTCCCCTTCCCCATATCCTCAAGTCCATTCTCAAGTAGGTCTGTGTCTTTATTCCCGTTTTACCCCTAGGTTCTTCATGACATTTTTTTTTTTTTTAAATTCCATATATATGTGTTAGCATACGGTATTTGTCTTTCTCTTTCTGACTTACTTCACTCTGTATGACAGACTCTAGGTCTATCCACCTCATTCATATGGTAATTTTTTTAAAAAACTTATTTATTTTTGGCTGTGTTGGGTCTTTGTTGCTGCACGTGGGCTTTCTCTAGTTGCAGCGAGCGGGGGCTGCTCTTCGTTACAGTGTGCAGGCTTCTCATTGCAGTGGCTTCTCTTGTGGGGCAGGGGCTCTAGGCACACGGGCTTCAGTAGTTGTGGATCATGGACTCTACAGCGCAGGCTCAGTAGTTGTGGCACACGGGCTTAGTTGCACCAGCATGTGGGATCTTCCCAGACCAGGGCTCGAACCCATGTCCCCTGCATTGGCAGGTGGATTCTTAAGCACTGCGCCACCAGGGAAGCCCTCATATGGTAATTTAAGCTCTTAAAGGAGGGGCTTCCCTGGTGGCCCAGTGGTTAAGAATCCACCTGCCAATGCAGGGGACACGGGTTCAAGCCCTGGTCCGGGAAGATCCCACACGCCACGGTGCAACTAAGCCCGTGTGCCACAACTACTGAGCCTGCGCTCTAGAGCCCACGAGCCACAACTACAGAGCCTGCATGCCACAACTACTGAGCCCACGTGCCACAACTGAAGCCTGCGTGCCTAGAGCCCGTGCTCTGCAACAAGAGAAGCCACTGCAATGACAAGCCCGTACACCACAACAAAGAGCAGCCTCTGCTGGCTGCAACTAAAGAAAGCCTGCCCATAGCAACGAAGACCAAATGCAGCCATAAATACATACATACATACACACATACATACATACATACATACAAAAAACACTTAGAGGAACGACAAAATTGTTTTCCACAGTGGCTGCATCATTTTACATTCTCGCCAGCCAAGTACAGGGTTCCAGTATCTCCACTTTCTCCTCCCAACTCTTGTTAATTCTCTCCATTCTTGTTATTTTCTGTTGTTGCTGCTTTTTAAATTGTAGCTATCTTAGATGTAAGGTGGTTTCTCATTGTGGGTTTGATGTGCTTTTCTCTAATGACTACTGGTGTGAAGTACCTTTTCATGAGCTTAATATAATCTACATGCAATAAAACTTAAGGGTAGAGCGTCATGACTTCTGACAAATATATACACCCATGTAACAACCGCCACAATCGAGATACAGAATATTTCCATCACCCCAAAATATTCCCTTGTCCCCTTCTCAACCATTTCCATCAGCACAAGGCAACCAATGATCTACTAGTCTTCAGAGATTAGATCTACTTTTCTAGAATTTCATACATACCAAATCATGTATATTCCTTTGTGTCTGGCTTCTTTTGTTCAGCATAAGGTTCTTGATATTCTTGGGTATTGTATCAGCAGTTAATTTCTTTATAAAGCTAAGATTACATTGTATACACGTGTTGTTCAGCTGTTGGATATTTGGATGTTTTCCAAGTTTGGGCTATTTTGACAAAAACATTCACGTGCAAGTCTTTGTGCACATATTTTTCATTCCCTTTGGCAAAAAATCCTAAAAGTAGAATTACTAGGTCGTATTGTATTAGCTTTGTTAAGAAACTGCCCAACTGGTTTCCAAAGTGTTGATAACATTCCCACCAGCAGTAGATGAGATTTCCAGTTGCTCCAAGGCCTCACCAACATTTGCTATGTCCATCTTTCTAATTTTATTTATTTATGTGTGTCTTCAGTGGTATCTCATGATGACTTTAATTTGAATTTCCCTGATGACTAATAATGTTGAACATTTTTCCTGTGCTCATTGGTCAACTGTCTATTTTTTGTGAAGTGTCTTCAAGTTTTTTGCTCATGTTGGGGGCTTATTTGTCTTATTGTGATCGCAGCTCTGGATATAAGAGCTCTTATATTCTGGATGTAAGTCCTTTGTCAGATACGTATCTCTCCCCCACACATAGATGGACACACGTTGGGCATATTTTATCCTGTTTTCTTGGATGTGTTCGATTGTTTTTGCTTCTATGATTTTGATTATGACCTACTTCAAATTTATTTAGTGGGATAGTTTGATCTTTACTTCTCACTAACACACAGGTTCACTTGGTGATAATTCCCTTGGTGATAATTCTTTGAGCTATACATTCATTCATTCAAGATCTGTGTACTTTTTCTATAAGTATGTAATACTTAAAATAGAAGCTTATATTTTTTTTAAAAAACAAAAAAAGGGACCTCTCTGGTGGTCCAGTGTTTAAGACTTCAAACTTCCAATGCAGGGGAATGGTTTCCATCCTTGGTCAGGGAAGTAAGATCCCCCATGCCTCATGGCCAAAACATAAAATAAATCAAAGAAAAAGAAAAGAAAAAAGAAAAAATACTCTAATTGAGACATTTTCAGTATTAGTTTTCTAAATTTTTAGCTAGTAGAGTCAGATTGAAATGAAAGGCATGATTCATGAGTAAGAGTCTTTTTTTTTCTTAATTGCTGTGAGAACACTTAAGTCTTTCTAAAAATGTAATATGTATTCCTGAGATGAAATAAATATTATATTTGCATATTTATTAATAACTGAAGATCACCAGGCTAAGTTAATTAACTCAAGCAAATTTATAAAAATGTCTGGTAATTCCCTGGAGGCCCAGTGGTTAGGAGGCCATGCTTCCACCGCAGGGGTCATTTCTGGGTACAATTCAAATTTTCAATTTTGCTTTTGGACATTTTAAAACAAATGTCTGTGACAAACCCACAGCCAACATCATTCTCAAAGGTGAAAAACTGAAACCATTTCCTTTAAAATCAGGAACAAGGCAAGGATGCCCACTCTTACCACTAAAAAAACCCCAAATGTTTTTGATGAACCTAGGGGCAGGACAGGAATAAAGATGCAGATGTAGAGAATGGACTTGAGGACACGGGGAGGGGGAAGGGTAAGCTAGGACGAAGAGAGTAGCATTGAGATATATACACTACCAAATGTAAAACAGATAGCTAGTGGAAAGAAGCTGCATCACACAGGGAGATCAGCTCGGTGCTTTCTGACCACCTAGAGGGGTGGGATAGGGAGGGTGGAAGGGGGACACCAGACGGTGGGGATATACGTATCCATAGAGCTGATTCACTTTGTGATACAGCAGAAACTAACACACCATTGTAAAGCAATTGTACTCCAATAAAGATGTTAAAATTTTTTTCATATCAGGCTTCATCTTTTTGATATTATTAAAGGTCCTAATTGAATGGAAAATGCAAAAAATAAAAAAAAATAATAAAAATGAAAGAAATGTCTGTACCTTGTGTATCCCACTGCAAACACTACTTCCACTTTCCCCCCAAGAGGTATGTACTAACATGAGTTTCTAGTTTAGTCTTTTCTGACTTTTCTATGTTTTCATATGTATGAATCCCTACCTAATTTCTAGCTTGAATATTTTTGAACATGAAATCAATAGTATATTTATTTTAAGTGTATTTATTTATTTTTGGCTGCGTTGGGTCTTTGTTGCTGTGTGCAAGCTTTCTTTAGTTGCGGCGAACGGGGGCTACTCTTCGCTGCGGTGCATGGGCTTTTCATTGCTGTGGCTTCTTGTGTAGCACAGGCTCTAGGTGCGCAGGCTTCAGTAGTTTTGGCTCGCAGGCTGTAGGGCACAGGCTTAGTAGTTGTGGCTCACGGTCTTAGTTGCCCCACAGGATGTGGGAACTTCCCGGGCGAGGGCTCGAACCCATGTCCCCTGTATTGGCAGGTGGATTCTTAACCACTGCACCACCAGGGAAGTCCCCAATAGTATCTTACACTATAAATTCTTCTGTTGCTTTTTTTCAGCTCACAATATTGTTTTCAGGATTCATCCACGTTGTTACATGTGGATGGAATTCATTCTTTTTCACCATTGTGTAAAATAACTTTGTATAAATGAACCATAGTTTATTTATCCATTCTACTGTCAATGAACATTTGGGCTTTTCCCTGTCTGTGCTATTATGAATGTTGCTGTCATAAGTATTATTTACATGTTTCCAAGTCTATTTTTATATAACATTTTTTTCTACAGTATAAATCTGGGAGCAGAATTGCTGCTTACTAGATTATATAAACATTCAGGTTTCCTAGAAAATGCCAAAATGTTTACCCAGTGCTTGTTTGAATATATATTCCTAAAAGAAATACATAATTATTTTTGTCCGTATTACTACCAGGGATACATCAGACTGATCTGCCAGTTGTCATTGTGGTTTAAATTTGTATTCTCTGATTACTAATAAGGTTGAAAATCTTTTCACATATTTGTCATTTGTATATATTTATCAAATTGCTTGTATATTTTGTTCTTTTAAAAGATAAAAATAAATGTCTGTAGAGAAGTGTATTGGCCATGCCAATATGATCGTGCCAATAACAATAATAAAAAGAATTAGAAAACAGTCTGCCTCAATATATACCCCCCAAAATTCCAAAGTTCAATATCATTTTCAAATAAGTGATACATTTTTAAACCAAAATTTGAGAATTTAAAAAAGTTTTCATAATTTATGCAGCAGTGTATATAAATATATCCCAGTTGTCACTAGATAAAAGTTTACTCTTGTGTATTTAAATCTTATGAAGCACATAAGGTTAAAACCTTGGTGTTATTCAAACTGTGGATGATAATATGTATGTAGTGGCTTTTAAGGAGCATTTTTATTTTACCATTTTTAAAAATAAATTTATTTATTTATTTTTGGCTGTGTTGGGCCTTCGTTGCTGCACGTGGGCTTTCTTCTTAGTTGTGGCGAGTGGGGGCTACTCTTCATGGTGGTGCGCAGGCCTCTCATTAAGGTGGTTTCCCTTGTTGCGAAGCATGGGACCTACGTGTGTGGGTTTCAGTAGTTGAAGCACATGGGCTCAGTAGTTGTGGCTCATGGGATCTAGAGCACAGGCTCAGTAGTTGTGGTGCACAGGCTTAGTTGCTCCGTGGCATGTGGGATCTTCCCGGACCAGGGCTCGAACCCATATCCCCTGCATTGGCTGACAGGCATTGCCTGTCTCAGAAAGGATAGAGTCTCCAGTCCATGAACCGAGTCTTGCCCTGGGCTTTGTGGGTAACTTGGCAACTTGAGGAAATCATGGCTCACGCTGTGTTTAGAGAATAATTTCTCCCTAGGAGTCCTGTGACTGTCCTATTTATAGCCAAGTCTCTAATGATTTAAGAAACAACTGAAGGACTGTTGTTACGTCAGTTAGTACTTCAAACACACCAATGACAGCAGCATTTATTCTAAAGCCCAGAGCCTGAATGAACAGCAGGTACAGTGGTGACAACAATGATGACTGGCTCACTTCAGTATTTGCTATGTTCTTTTCATCCTTTGGGTGTTGTCGGTGTCTCTTTTACATGTGGTCTCTTTGTCCCCCTGCATCAGTCTGTTTCTTTGAAAACACCTCATTTTAATCAATCTTCTTCCCCAGATTCCATATTGATTTTTTTTCAATAGAGCAATGTATGATTTTTTAATTTTTTAATTTTTGGTTGCGTGGTGTCTTCATTGCTGCGTGCAGGCTTTCTCTAGTTGCAGCGAGCAGCCGCTACTCTTCGGTGCGATGCACGGGTTCTAGGCGTGCAGGCTTCTGTAGTTGTGGCTTGCAGGCTCAGTAGTTGTGGCTTGCAGGCTCAGTAGTTGTGGCACATGGGCTTTGTTGCTCCACGGCATGTGGGATCTTCCCAGAGCAGGGCTCAAATCCGTGTCCCCTGCATTGGCAGGCGGATTCTTAACCACTGCGCCACCAGGGAAGCCCCCATATTAATTTTTTAATAGTGCCTTTGTCATACCCTGTGACACCTCTTTTTCTAGCTTCTCGTGCATTTTTCCTTTTATATAAGCTTTCAGCTTTTAAATGTAAAACAGCATAAGAGGTATGATATAAAATTGAATTATATATTATTAGGAGAGAAATGATTTTCTCTTTACGTTATTATGCCTTCTCACTTAGAAAACATGATTATCTATATTTTCTGTTCCTGCACGTCTTATTCTATACCCATCAGTGAAATTGTGCAGTTTTCCCATTAAGGTCGTATACTTTTCTTGTTAATGTTACAACTAAGTATTTTCTAGGTCTTGATCATTACTGTGAATAATTTTCCCCCAGAAACTCATTGTAGATTTATCAATGCAATGTACCAAATCTATTTTTAAACAAATTGCCTAAATTTTCCAGTTATATAATCACCTACCCAAGGAAAAAAATCCATCTCGTTTCCCAGCTTTTAAAAAATTATTCATTATTTTGTTTTCTACATCTGTCTAAAACACAGACAAAAAAATTAAAAGGTATAAGGGCGTATTACCTCTCAATATCAATGTAAGTGGTTTTAATAATTCTTATAGTGTAAGTGGTTTTATAATATTTTATATATTAAATTCGCCTGTGGAGAACTTGGAGTGACTTTTGGTGTGAGTTGTAAAGTCTGTGGCCACACTCATTTTGGGGCATGTGTTTCCTCATTGTCCTGAAACAATGAGCGTTCCAGAAGTCTAGGGATATTTACCCCCATGCGTTTTGAGTTTCCACAGTGTTGTGAATTCAGCAGGACTGCCCCCATGGAACTCAGCCTCCACTGAAGTGTGAGTGGGTGCGACCTGTATTTTCCCAGGTGGCCAGCGGGGGGCGACCAGCCTGACTCTCATGCCAGTGCAGGCCCTGTCTCTTCTGCCCACAGGCTTGGCTCTGTGCACGGCTGACAGGTATTAGATCTACATAGGACCAGCCAGGTCTGGCTTCGGGAATATGTGGAGCTCCATCCACACTAGAGGAGCAGTTTTACTCAAGACTTCTCAGGAGGTTCCACCCTCGGAGGGACAGGTGAGGAAGATGTGCGGAGATGCTTCCTGCTGGGGGATGAGGGATGAGGGTAGGCAGGGGTCCGTCTTGAGAAGACCCATCAGAGGAAAGCTTGGGGAGGAATATTTTACTTAGTCATGTGTGTGGGGCAGGAGGAGTCCTGCATCCTTTAAGGGGGTCCTGATCAGTTTTCCAGGTCACTGATTCGGCTGATTGTGCTTTCACTGATGTTGGGTCCTGGCAGCTTTGTCTCACACTAACAAACCTCATATGTGTGGGTCTCTTCATAAGCTCTCTCGACTCTTCCTCACAGACTGATGAGTTTATTTCTGGGATCTCCATTCAATTCCATTCATCTCATTGTATATCTTCAAGCCAGTATCACAGTGTTTCCCTCATTGTGGCTGTGTAAGTACATATGCAACTGGGAAGTGTGAGCCTTCAAATTAAATTTTCCTTGTGAAAAAAAATTTTTTAGACCTGTGGGGTGTCTGAATATTATATACTTTGCTGGTTCCGTTTCTGTTTCCCCATTACCTGAATGTACCCCCTCCATCTTTGCTTATGACCTCACGTCCCTATGACCTCCTGATTGTTTTAAGGTGTCAACAGTATGAACAGAACTTCCATGCAAAAAACGGTCCTTGCTTTTGTCTAGATACAGTTTCTGAAAACAATTCCATGACTCGTTGGAAGCTTGAAAGATGGTCTTCAGTGTTGGATTTGATTGGCTTTGGAACATGTTTCCAAAGGGTGTCTCGAGGGGCCTTCAGTGTGTTCCATCAGCAAGGAAGGAGATTCTAGGTCCATCTACCTCACTACAAATAATTCAATTTCATTCCTTTTTATGGCCGAGTAATATTCCATTGTATTGCCACATCTTCTTTATCCATTCGTTTATGGACATTTAGATTGCTTCCATGTCCTGGCTATTGTAACTAGTGCTGCAATGAACACTGGAGTGCATGACTCTTTGAATTACGGTTTTCTCAGGGTATATGCCCAGTATTGGGATTGCTGGGTCGTATGGAAATTCTATTTTTAGTTTTTTAAGGAACCTCCATACTGTTTTCCACAGTGGCGGTATCAATTTACATTCCCACCAACAGTACAGCAGGGTTCCATTTTCTCCACACCGTCTTCAGCATTTATTGTTTGTAGATTTTTTGATGATGGCCATTCTGAGCAGTGTGAGGTGATATCTCATTGTGGTTTTGATTTGCATTTTTCTAATGATTAGTGATGTTGAGCATCTTTTCATGTATTTGTTGGTCATCTGTATGTCCTCTTTGGAGAAATGACTTTTTAGGTTTTCAGCCAATTTTTGGATTGGGTTGTTTTTGAGATATTGAGGTGCATGAGGTGCTTTTATATTTTAGAGATTAATCCTTTGTCAGTTGCTTCATTTGCAAATATCTTCTTCCATTCTGAGCATTGTCTTTTCGTTGTTTATGGTTTCCTTTGTTGTGCAAAACCTTTTAAGTTTCATTAGGTCCCATTTGTTTTTGTTTTTATTTCCCTTACTCTAGGAAGTGGGTGAAAAAGGATGTTGCTATGATTTATGTCAAAGAGTATTCTTCTTATGTTTTCCTCTAAGAGTTTTATAGTGTCTGGCCTTACATTTAGGTCTTTAATCCATTTTCAGTTTATTTTTGTGTATGGTGTTAAGAAGTGTTCTAATTTCATTCTTTTACACGTAGCTGTCCAGTTTTCCCAGCACCACTTATTGAAGAGGTTGTCTCTTCTCTATTATATATTCTTGCCTCCTTTGTCAAAGATAAGGTGACCATATGTACATGGGTTTATCTCTGGGCTTTCTATCCTGTTCCATTAATCTGTATTTCTGTTTTTGTGCCAGTACCATACTGTCTTGATTACTGTAGGTTTGTAATATAGTCTGAAGTCCGGAAGCCTGATTCCTCCAGCTCCGTTTTTCTTTCTCAAGATTGCTTTGGCTATTCAGGGTCTTCCATGGTTCCATACAAATTGTGTGATTTTTTGTTCTAGTTCTGTGAAAAATGCCATTGGTAATTTGATAGGGATTGCATTGAACCTGTAGATAGCTTTCAGCAGTACAGTCATTTTCACAATATTGATTCTTCCAATCCAGGAGCATGGTATATCTCTCCATCTGCTTATGTTATCTTTGATTACTTTCATCAGTGTTTTATAGTTTTCTGAGTACAGGTCTTTGCCTCCTTAGGTAGATTTATTCTTAGGTATTTTATTCTTTTTGTGCGATGGTAAATGGGATTGTTTCCTTAACTTCTCTTTCTCATGTTTCGTTTTTAGTGTATAGGAATGCCAGAGATTTCTGTGCATTAATTTTGTATCCTGCAACCATACCATATTCATTGATTAGTTTTGGTAATTTTCTAGTGGCATCTTTAGGATTCTCTATGTATAGTATCATGTCATCTGCAAAAAGAGACAGTTTTAATTCTTCTTTTCCAATTTGTATTACTTTCAGTTCTTTTTCTTTTTTGATTGCTGTGGCTAGGAATTCCAATACTACGTTGAATAGTGGCGAGAGTGAACATCCTCGTCTTGTTCCTGCTCTTAGAGGAAATGCTTTCAGTTTTTCACCATTGAGAGTAATGTTTGCTGTGGGTTTGTCATATATGGTGTTTATTATGTTGAGGTAGGTTCTCTCTATGCCCACTTTTGGGAGAGTTTTTATCATAAATGGGTGTTGAATTTTGTTAAAAGCTTTTTCTACATCTATTGAGATGATCATATGGATCTTATTCTTTAATTTGTTAATATGGTATATCACATGGTTGGCGTATATTGAAGAATCCTTGCATTCCTGGGATAAATCCCACTTGATCATGGTGCAGGATACTTTTAATTTGTTGTTGGATTCTCCTTGCTAGTATTTTGTTGAGGATTTTTGCATCTATATTCATCAGTGATATTGGTCTATAATTTTCTTTTTTTCTGATATCTTTGTCTGGTTTTGGCATCAGGGTGATGGTGGCCTCGTAGAACGAGTTTGGGAGTGTTCCTTCCTCTGCAAATTTTTGGAAGATTTTGACAAGGATAGGTGTTAACTCTTCTCTAATTGTTTTATAGAATTCGCCTGTGAAGCCATCTGATCCTGGACTTTTGTTTCTTTGAAACTGTAGTTAAAAATCTTCCATTTCATTACCTGTGAATGGTCTGTTTATATTTTCTAATTCTTCCTGGTTCAATCGTGGAAGGTTGTACTCTACCAAGAATTTGTCCACTTCTTCCAGGTTGTCCATTTTATTGGCATAGAGTTGCGTGTAGTGGTGTCTTATGATCTTTTGTATTTTTGTGCTGTCAGTTGTAATCTCTCCTTTTTTATTGCTAATTTTATTGTTTTGAGCTCTCTCCCCTTTTTTTCTTGATGAGTCTGGCTAAAGTTTTATCAATTTTGTTTATCTTCTCAAAGAACCAGTTTTTATTTTTATTGATCTTTGCTGTTGTTTTCTGTTTCCATTTCATTTATTTTTGCTGATCTTTATGATTTCTTTCCTTCTACTAACGTTGGGTTTCCTTTGTTATTCTTTTTCTAGTTGCTTTAGCTGTAAGGTTAGATTGAGATTTTTCTTATTTCTTGAGGTGATCTTCAATTGCTATGGAATTCCCTCTTAGAACTGCTTTTGCTGCATCCCGTAGATTTTGTATAATCGTGTTTTTGTTTTCATTTTTTTCTAGGTACTTTTAAATTTCCTCTTGATTTCTTCAGTGATCTCTTGATTATTTAGCAGTGCACTGTTTAACCTTCATGTACTTGTGTTTTTTGCTGTTTTTTTCCTGTAATTTCTAATCTCATAGTGTTGTGGTCAGAGGAGTTGCTTAATCCGATTTCAATTTTCTTACTTTTGCCAAGGTTTGATTTGTGACCCACGATTTGATCTATTCTGGAGAACGTTCCATGTGCACTTGAGAAGAAAATGTATTCTTCTGCTTTGGGGTGGAATGTACTAAAAATACCAATTAAGTCTATCTGGTCTACTGTGTCATTTAAAGCTTGTGTTTCCTTATTTATTTTCTGTCTGGATGATCTATTGGTGTAAGTGGGGTGTTAAAGTCCCCCACTACTATTGTGTTACTGTTGATTTCTCCTTTTATGGCCATTAGCATTTGTCTTATGTATTGAGGTGTTCCTATGTTGGGTGCATAAATATTTATAATTGTTATATCTTCTTCTTGGATTGATCCCTTGATCATTATGTAGTGTTCTTCCTTATCTCTTGTAACAGTCTTTAAAGTCTATTTTATCTTTTATGAGTACTGCTACTCCAGCTTTCTTGTGATTTCCATTTGCATGGAATCTCTTTTTCCATCCTCTCACTTTCAGTCTGTATGTATCCCTAGGTCTGTATGTATCCCTAGGTCTGAAGTGGGTTTCTTATAGACAGCATATATAAGGGTCTTGTTTTTGTATACATTCAGCTAGTCTGTGTCTTTTGGTTGGAGCATTTAATCCATTTATATTCAAGGTAATTACTGCTATGTATGTCCCTATTACCATTTTCTTAATTGATTTGAGTTTGTTTTTCTGGGTCTTTTTCTTCTCTTGTATTTCCCGCTTAGAGAAGTTCCTTTAGCATTTGTTGTGAAGCTGGTTTGGTGGTGCTGAATTCTCATGGCTTTTGCTTGTCTGTAAAGCTTTTGATTTCTCCATGGAATCCGAATGAGATCCTTGCTGGGTAGAGTAATCTTGGTTACAGGTTTTCCCCTTTCATCATTTAAAATATGTCCTGCCAGTCCCTTCTGGCTTGCAGAATTTCTGCTGAAAGATCAGCTGTTAACCTTATGGGGATTCCCTTGTATGTTATTTGTTGCTTTTCTCTTGCTGTTTTTAATATTTTTTCTTTGTATTTAATTTTTGATAGTTTGATTAATATGTGTCTCGGCATGTTTCTCTTTGGGCTTATCCTGTATGGGACTCTCTGAACTTCCTGGACTTGAATGACTATTTTCTTTTCCACGTTAGGGAAGTTTTCAACTATAATCTCTTCAAATATTTCCTCAGACCCTTTCTTTTTCTCTTCCTCTTCTGGGACCACTGTAATTCGAATGTTGGTGAGTTTAATGTTGTCCCAATGGTCTCTGAGACTGTCCTCAATTCTTTTCATTCTTTTTTCTTTATTCTGCTCTGGGGCAGTTATTTCCACTATCTTATCTTCCAGGTCACTTATCCGTTCTTCTGCCTCAGTTATTCTACTATTGATTCTAGAGCATTTTAAATTTCAGTTATTGTGTTATCACTGTTTGTTTGCTCTTTAGTTCTTCTAGATCCTTGTTAAATGTTTCTTGTATTTTCGCCATTCTGTTTCCGAGATTTTGGATCATCTTTACTGTCAGTACTCTGAATTCTTTTTCAGGTAGGCTGCCTATTCTGTTTTCATTTACTTGGTATTGTAGGTTTTTACCTTGCTCTTTCGTCTGCCATGTTTTTTTTTTTTTTTTTTTTTGATGGGTGGGGCTGTATTCCTGTCTTACTGGTTGTTTGGCCTGAGGCTTCCAGCACTGGAGCTAGCAGGCAGTTGGATAGAACCGGGTCTTGGTGCCAAGATGAGGACCTCCAGGAGGCCTCACTCTGATTAATATTCCCTGGGGTCTGAGGTTCTCTGTTAGTCCAGTGGTTTGGAGTCGGAGATCCCACCACAGGAGCTTGGGTCTGACCTCTGGCCTGGGAACAAAAATCCTGCAAGCCACGTGGTGAAGCAAAAAAAAAATCACAAAAAATTAAAAACAAAATAAAATTAGAAAGATAAAAATATATTGGGGGATTCCCTGATGGTGCAGTGGTTGAGAGTCTGCCTGCCGATGCAGGGGACGCAGGTTCATGCCCCGGTCCGGGAGGATCCCACATGCCACAGAGTGGCTGCACCCGTGACCCATGGCTGCTGAGCCTGCGGGTCTGCAGCCTGTGCTCCACAATGGGAGAGGCCACAACAGTGAGAGGCCCACCTACACCAAAAAAAAAAAAAAAAAAAATTATATATATATACATGGAAAAATAATAATATAATTGAAACTGCAATAAGGTAAAACAAAACCACAACAGAAAAAAAAGCCAAAAGCAGCAGAACAGTAACAAAGTATAAAAAATAAAATTAGAATAAAAGATTAGAAAAAATATATAAAGGGATCAACATCAGTGAATCAACAAGGTAAAACAGAACCCCAATCTATAAGACGAAAAAAAAAAAAACCTTGGCTACAGGGTGGTGTGGCTGATGTGGAGTGTAGGCAGAGGTGGAACTCAGGCAGGGGCAGGGTTTAGGGTGGGGCAGGACCTAGGTGGGTGGGTGGGGTGACGTTTGAGTGTGAGGCGGAGCCTAGGCACAGGACCCAGGCAGCCAGAAAAGGCCTTGGGGGCAGAGCCCAGGTAGGGCGACATTCAAGTGTGTGGCGGGACCTCTGCTTAGCACCTGCCTGGAAGTGGAGAGGCAGCCTACAGAGTGTGGAGTTCTGGAATTTGGAGGTAAGGCCCTCAGCGAGGGTGTGTGGGTGGGGTTTAGGCCCAGTGTGTTGGAGGGGGTCTCTGAGTATAGAGGTAGGCCCTGGGGGTGTAGGGGTGGGGCTTGGGTCTGTGGGCAGTAGGGAGGCTCTGAGGGCAGAGGATTAGGCCTGGGAGCCCAACAGGCTCCCCGGTGCCTAAGTGGACAGGGAAATCACTGCCCGTGTTCCCTTCTGTTCCTCCGCAAACCCCCATGTCTCCCCCAGGGTCTCCCACATTCCTGCTGGACCCCAATCATGGGTGTAGGAACTCCTCCCCTCCCACAACCACCCCTCAGGGGGTGCCACTTCTGTAGGTCCAGCCTGTACTTTTGCTCCCCCTTCCCTCCCTCCCACTCCCTTCGGACCTGTGTGGCTGGAGAGGGCCTCTGTGAGCAGAGTATCAGGACAAGGAACTCAGCAGGCTCCTGGGGGCCCAAGAGGGCAGGGGAAACCTGGCCACGCTCCGTTTTTTTTTAAATTTTATTTATTTTTGGCTGTGTTGGGTCTTCATTTCTGTGCGAGGGCTTTCTCTAGTTGTGGTGAGCAGGGGCCACTCTTCATTGCGGTGCACGGGCCGCTCACTGTCGTGGCCTCTCTTGTTGCGGAGCACAAGCTCCAGACACGCAGGCTCAGTAGTGTGGCTCACGGGCCTAGTTGCTCCGTGGCATGTGGGACCTTCCCAAACCAGGGCTCGAACCTGTGTCCCCTGCACTGGCAGGCAGATTCTCAACCACTGCACCACCAGGGAAGTCCCATGCTCCCTTTTGATCCTCTGCCCTAGCAACGGTCCCCCAATCTCCCCCATTGGGCACAGGATACCTTCTCCCCCAGCCACCCCTCAGGGTCACCAGTACAGGCCCACCTCCTCTTCTCCTCACCCCTCACCCCCTGCCACACCCCATGTCCTACCCGGTCGCTAAGGGTCCCTCCCATCCCGTTAGGTGTCCAAGGTCTCCCACCGGTGCCTGGTAGGTGCCCTAGTTGTGCAGAGATGTGAATTCTGCTTCAACCTAGTCTGAAATCTTGACTGCTGTCCCAAGTCATATTGTTGTCTGCACTTCTTTATTATCTGAAGATCATCTCAGGTCAGGTGTCTGTTCAGATCTTTACCCATTCTGAAAGTAGGTGCTTGGTTTCTCATTCTTTGCACAAACTGAGTAAAATTTTAACTGATATATGTTTGGGAAATATATATTTCTCTGTGTGTAGCTTCTCTTTTTGCTTGGGGAGGAAGGTAATTCACAGAAAATAATAACACATGCATCAGGTGTTACTGCTGTTTGTTTCCCCTTTTGGAGGGCTTTTTCTTCCAAATCCTGCTTCGTGAGCTATGTGACGAGACCCGTGGCTGCCCTCATACTGTCTACACCTTAATGGAATCCAGAGGTCTTCAATACATGTGTGCCTCAGCAAAGGGGAGCAGAACAGGACACCCCGAAATATGGAATGTCAACGGACCCCACAGCTTAACATAATTATTTAAAAAAGAAACACCTCACAGTAGAAGACTCAGACCTCCCACTTTCAAATGTTCTGAACAGAACCCCAAGAAATGAAAAAAAGTGAAACTGGCATAAGGAGGTATATTGAGATGAATGGAATTCAAAGGATCTCCCAGAAATAAACCCATCGGTCTGTAAGGAATAGTCGAGAGACCCCAGCAAGAACACACACATCTCTGGTGTGTTAGCTGAAGAGAAAAGCTGCCAGGGACCTAGAGCAGTGAGTGAAAGGACAGTCACCCTAACAACAACAAGAAAAAGACCTAGAATATGGAACATCATGACCCTAAAAGAGGACACTGGACTCCTTCCCCACCCCAAACAAGACTAAAAGTCACAATCTTCCTCCCCATTTTTCCTCTGCTGGGGCCTCTGAGACAGACCTCCCTGCCCCCAGTAACCCCAACCAGCAGCCCGACAGGAAACATCCCCCCGCCTCGCCATTTCCTCACCTTTCCCTACCAGGCCAGACATCCCAGCAGGTCTAGAGGAAACCTAGCTAACCTCCATATGGATGCAGCTCTGCATTTTCCCGATGCCAAAGCCCTGGCCTGTCTTGGAGAGACCTCACGCCTGTGAGCTGTGCACAAGGCCAAGCCTGTGGGCAGAAGATGAAGATCTCGCACTGGTGAGACAGGCTGGTTTGTCACCCTCCTCTGGCCAACTGGGAAACTGCAGGGGGCACCCACTCCCACTACAGTGGAGGCTGAATTTTTTGCAGGCAGTCCCGCTCAATGCACCACACTCACCAAATTCCAAGGGATGGAGGCCAATATCCCAGGACTTCTGGAACCCTAATCAGAGGACAGTTAGGAACCACGTGCCACGAAACGAATGTAGATACAGACTTTACGACTCACACTAAAAGTCACTCCAAATTGTCTGCAGGCAAACTGAAAATATACAAAAAACCATAAAAAATTACAGAGGATGACAGAGAAGAATCTCGGCATGGCCATGGGTCTCGTCACGTCCATCATGACCTGTGAGTTTCAACACACATCATGAAGAGCCCTCACACAAAAGGAAACAAAAAGTAAAAACAATTACTTTACTAAATGAAAATTTCTCCATGCTGAAATACCTCATGCCGAAAGCCAGAAGACAAGCCACAAACTGGAAGAAAAAACTTATTTGCCAAACACAGATCGGATAAAGAAATTTTCCTCAGAGTAGACAGAGAACTAGAAAACAAACAGCTCCATTCCAGATAAGTCAAGATCTGAAGAGACACTGGGCCTATGAAGATATGCAGACAATACATAAGTGGACAGAAATATGATCCAGATTGGACCTTATGAGGAATGCAAAATTACAACCACAAGACAGCACTACACACCTCTGAGTCCTGCTAACCTCCTCCCGAAATGATGATACCCATCACTGGAGGATGGGGAACAACAGCAACTCTCCTTTCTTGCTGATGAAACGCATATAACAGCCCACAGAGACACCACTGGGTACCATTTGCCAAAGACAAAATAGTCTAACACCTGCACACCACCAGGCAGGTCTGCCAGCATTCACACTATTGATTTGAAATCCTGTAAGCAAACCAAAACAAAAACAATGTTTTGCACAGAAGCTCCACTCATACTGCCTACACCTTAATGGAATCCAGAGGTCTTCAATACATGTGTGCCTCAGCAAAGGGGAGCAGAACAGGACACCCCGAAATATGGAATGTCAACGGACCCCACAGCTTAACATAATTATTTTAAAAAGAAACACCTCACAATAGAAGGCTGAGACCTCCCACTTTCAAATGTTCTGAACAGAACCCCAAGAAATGACACACAGTGAAACTGGCATAAGGAGGTATATTGAGATGAATGGAATTCAGTGGATCTCCCAGAAGTAAACCCATCGGTCTGTAAGGAATAGTCGAGAGACCCCAGCAAGAACACACACATCTCTGGTGTGTTAGCTGAAGAGAAAACCTGCCAGGGACCTAGAGCAGTGAGTGAAAGGACAGTCACCCTAACAACAACAAGAAAAAGACCTAGAATATGGAACATCATGACCCTAAAAGAGGACACTGGACTCCTTCCCCACCCCAAACAAGACTAAAAGTCACAATCTTCCTCCCCATTTTTCCTCTGCTGGGGCCTCTGAGACAGACCTCCCTGCCCCCAGTAACCCCAACCAGCAGCCCGTCAGGAAACATCCCCACGCCCCGCCATTTCCTCACCTTTCCCTACCAGGCCAGACGTCCCAGCAGGTCTAGAGGAAACCTAGCTAACCTCCATATGGATGCAGCTCTGCATTTTCCCGAAGCCAAAGCCCTAGCCTGTCTTGGAGAGACCTAATGCCTGTGAGCCATGCACAAGGCCAAGCCTGTGGGCAGAAGAGGAGGATCCCGCACTGGTGAGAGAGGCTGGTTTGTCACCCTCCTCTGGCCAACTGGGAAAATGCAGGGGGCACCCACTCCCACTACAGTGGAGGCTGAATTTTTTGCAGGCAGTCCCGCTCAATGCACCACACTCACCAAGTTCCAAGGGATGGAGGCCAATATCCCAGGACTTCTGGAACCCTAATCAGAGGACAGTTAGGAACCATGTGCCACGAAACGAATGTAGATACAGACTTTACGACTCACACTAAAAGTCACTCCAAATTGTCTGCAGGCAAACTGAAAATATACAAAAAACCATAAAAAATTACAGAGGATGACAGAGAAGAATCTCGGCATGGCCATGGGTCTCGTCACGTCCATCATGACCTGTGAGTTTCAACACACATCATGAAGAGCCCTCACACAAAAGGAAACAAAAAGTAAAAACAATTACTTTACTAAATGAAAATTTCTCCATGCTGAAATACCTCATGCCGAAAGCCAGAAGACAAGCCACAAACTGGAAGAAAAAACTTATTTGCCAAACACAGATCGGATAAAGAAATTTTCTTCAGAGTAGACAGAGAACTAGAAAACAAACAGCTCCATTCCAGATAAGTCAAGATCTGAAGAGACACTGGGCCTATGAAGATATGCAGACAACACATAAGTGGACAGAAATATGATCCAGATCGGATTTATGAGTAATGCAAAATTACAACCACAAGACAGCAGTACACACGTCTTAGTCCTGCTAACCTCCTCCCGAAATCATGATACCCATCACTGGAGGATGGGGAACAACAGCAACTCTCCTTTCTTGCTGATGAAACCCATATTACAGCCCATAGAGACACCACTGGGTAGCATTTGCCAAAGCCAAAATAGGCTAACACCTGCAGACCACCTCGTAGGCCTCCAAGCGTTCAGGCAGTTGCTTTGAAAACCTGTATACAAACAAAAACAAAAACGATGTTTTGCTCGGAAGTTCCACTGCTGCTGTCTACACCTTAAAGGAATGAAGAGGTCTTCAATATATGTGTGCCTCCGCAAAGGGGAGGGGGGTGTACATATCAGCAAAGGGGAGAAGAGAACACCTCGAAATATGGAATGTCAACAAACCCCACAGCTCTACCAGAGTTATTAAAAAAAAAAACAAAAAACCTCAAGATTGAAGGCTCAGACCTACCACTTTCAAACGTTCTGAATACAGCCCCTGGGAAATGATACACGGTGAAACTGGCATGAGGATATATACTGAGATGAATGGAATTGAAAGGTGATCCCAGAAATAAATCCATCGGTCTGTGGGGAAGAGTCAAGAGACCCCAGGAAGAACACACACATCCCTGGTGTCTTAGCTGAAGACAACGCTGCCAGGGACCTAGAGTAGTGAAAGGACAGTCATGCTAACAAAATAAAAAGACCTAGAATATGGTACATCATGACCCTAAAAGAGGACACCAGACTCCTTCCCCACCCCACACAAGACTGACTAAAATTCACAATTTTCCTCCCCCATTTATTCCTCTGCTGGGACTTCTGAGATGGACCTCCCTGCCCCCAGTACCCCCAACCAGCATCCCCCGTCAGGAAACATCTTCCCCTCATTTCCTCACCTTTCCCTACCAGGCCAGCACCTTCCAGCAGGTCCAGAGGAAACTTAGCTACCCTCCATGTGGATGCAGCTCCACATTTTCCCAAAGAAAATCGACACGGCCATGTGTCTGGTCATGTCAGTCACGAGCTGTAATTTTCAACACACACCCTGAAGAGCCCTCACCCAAGAGGAAACAAAAAGCAACAACATGTACTTTATTAAATGAACATTTCTCCTCGCTGGCATACCTTAATCTGAAAGCCAAAAGTGCAGCCACAAAAAAATGGAGGTAATGAATACAAAAAAAAAAAAAAAAAAAAAAGAAAACCTTGAAACTGGCAGAGAAAAATATTTGCTGAATACACATGGGATAAAGAATATTTACTCACGTAAGACATAGAACTAGAAAAGCATCAACTACACTCAAAATACATAAACATCTGAACAGACAGGATGGGCAACACCTGCAGATCTGGGGAACGGGCCAAAGAGTGTCTGCTTTTCGAGTGTGTGCTCCTGTGTGGAAGACAGTGACAAAGCTGCCAGACAGGGCCGGAACGTGCAAAAGAGTCTGGGGCATTGATGCCATGGATTGAAATAAATTCACTGGACTCCCCAATTTCGTGGACATCTTTCCAGGACAGTTAAGAGCATAGATGGGCACTCACTAGGCAGGGATGTTTCAGTGGTTGGCCATGCAGTGATTCAATTGGAGGTGGTGAGCCTGGATGTAGAGGGTCCTGTTGGGAAACTCCTGGGACATTCCTGTAAGAAAAAGTTGAGTCCTGTGCCAGGGCAATGGTTGTGAGGCTGGGTCACTGGGAAGAGGCAGTACAGATATTCTAGTGGCAGAATCAAGTACCGGGAGTTAGTTGTAGGAGGGACGGCAGGGAAGGAGTCCCGTCTATACTCAGATTTCTGGCTCAGACAACTGGACTTAACACTGCACCAACTGGCACACTGGAAGTAGATGGGTCACAAAGCAGGTGTGGACACATGATGAGCAGTTCAGTGATGGGTGTCAGACACGTTGTGAAAGCCCCGGTGGAATAAAGGTGTGCCCGTCTGAACTCTGACTCCTGGGTCATTCTGCCTGCCCAGTTTTGTACATCACACCTCGTCAGTCTTAAAACACACATCCTTTTTCACTTCTCTGAAATCAGGATTTTTTAAATGACTGTGTGACATGGTTTAGTGGGCAGTGTACTTTTTTAGAGGTACATAAAATAGTGGTTCTTCTTATAATGGATGAAATCTTGGCTTTGGTGAAATACAATAATGTCTATTAAACTCAGAAGAAAATAATACATGAATGTCTCTCCTTATGTCCTAAATTTTACCGTGTTCCAAAAAGATCTGAAGTACCCTTTCAAAATAAAGCTTGTAGGACAGGACAATTTCTGTAAAAAGACAAAATCCACACCTGGGATCGAATATTGGAAAGAATCCTCAGAAGGCCCTTCTCTCCCACAGGAGGGGTTATTGGTTGACTGTGTTTACAGCTCAAATAAAAACAACAGAATGGGAATTCCCTGATGGTCCAGTGGTTAAGAGTTGGCCTTTTCACACTTTCACTGCTCTGGCCCGGGTTCAATCCGTGGTCAGGGAACTAAGATCCCAGAAGACTTTTGGCACAGCCAAAATAAAAACAAAAAACACAGAAGGACAAACAAGCTTCCAGAAGCTCCCAATCCTAAGAACTAAAACCCAAACCAGGAGACAGAATAATCTAGAAAAAATAATAACAGGAATAAATTGACTTTCAGACAGCACAGAGATGGGTGTGGCCTGGAGGTCTCAGGAATGGCATCTTTTAAAAAGAGTGGATTTGGTGGGGACTTAAGAGCTTCATTGCTGCTCTTCCCAAAAAGAATATGATGAAAGACAAGGCCCATTAATATCTTAGTGATACTGTTCAAGGGCTTCATACATCTTCACTGAAGAACTGAACAAACATCTCCTGGGACACACAAAACATTCTGAAAGAACAGCCTTTATGCTTTCTAGACTGTTCTGTGGCACAGCACACAGCTGGGTCCACACTCATTTTGGGAGAAGCCAGGCTGCTGCCACATGCAGGAAGCAGAGCCTCTGACTCACTGAAAGTAGTGAGTACTTCCACATTGGGGTTCACAATGCAGACCATGTGGCTGCCTGCCTCCTCCACACAGTAGCAAAACAAGGGCTCCAAGATGTCGGCATCTGAAACCCCAAGGGCTTTACTTCAACTCTCTTCTGAAACTTTGCCTCTTCCCACCCATCACTGAATGCCAAGTCACCCCTTTCCTTTCCACAGCTCTGACCCTTTCCAGCTTCTGTAACCAGGCTCTACTTGGGGCTAATAAGAATAGCAATAGGACTTCCCTGGTGGCGCAGTGGTTAAGAATCCGCCTGCCAATTCAGGGGACATGGGTTCAAGCCCTGGTCCAGGAAGATCCCAAATGCCGCGGAGCAACTAAGCCCATGCGCCACAACTACTGAGCCTGCACTCTAGAGCCCGTGAGCCACAACTACTGAGCCTGCAAGCTACAACTACTGAAGCCCGCGTGTCTAGAGTCTGTGCTCCACAACAAGAGAAGCCACCACAATAAGAAGCCCACGCGGGCTTCCCTGGTGGCGCAGTGGTTGAGAGTCCGCCTGACGATGCAGAGGACACTGGTTCGTGCCCCGGTCCGGGAGGATCCCACATGCCGCGGAGCGGCTGGTCCCGTGAGCCATGGCCACTGAGCCTGCGCGTCCAGAGCCTGTGCTTCACAACGGGAGAGGCCACAACAGTGAGAGGCCCACTTACCGAAAAAAAAAAAAAAAAAAGAAAAAAGCCCACGCACTGCAACAAAGAGTAGCCCCCGCTCGCCGCAACTACAGAAAGCCTGTGTGCATCAATGAACACCAAACACAGCCAAAAATAAATATTAAAAAAAATAAATAAAAGAATAGCAATAAGTATGGAAGTGTTCATACTAACAGTTACAATTTTTGAGAACCTGCCATGTGCCATGCTTTGTTTATACGCTCTCATTTAATTCTCACACAAATTCCTTGGGAGCATGAATCCCATTTTCTTAATGAAATCCTGGACAGTGAAGGTAGAAAAATATGGTTCCTATGCATCAGCTTAAAGAAAAATATCTTCTTTAAGTCAGAAGTGGGGGGAGGTGGTATATTTGTTATATTATTCCTTATACGCCTATGTTTCCGCAGCCAATTTCTTTTCATTAATAGAAAAATGAGCCTGAAGTTTACCACTCAGCCTAAAAATACCACCACTACCAACACCAAGAGAATAGCAGGAAGAGGTGCCGCTGGCCGTTTGTACCCCCACACCCTGAGATGCCTTCACCTGGTTTATTATGACTACTTAAAGGCTGCACCTGAGGGAGAAACAGAGAAATAATAAGCAAAAGGACCAGATTCAGGAAACTCTTGTTCTACAAATACATGTGGCCAGAGGTCTTTAAACTGTTAGGCACAAACTCTTATTAAAAATAATGGTGCCAAAAAAAAAAAAAAAAAAAAAAGCGTGGGGCTTCCCTGGTGGAGCAGTGGTTGAGAGTCCGCCTGCCAATGCAGGGGACACGGGTTCATGCCCTGGTTCGGGAAGATCCCACATGCCGCGGAGCGGCTGGGCCCATGAGCCATGGCCGCTGAGCCTGTGCATCCGGAGCCTGTGCTCCGCAATGGGAGAGGCCACAACAGTGAGAGGCCCGAGTGCCGCAAAAAAAAAAAAAAATCCAATCCCATACCCACCAGGTGGGCAAAGCACAAACTGGAAAATAATAATATCGAAGAGGTTCCCCCACAGCAGTGAAAGTTCTGAGCTCCACATCAGGCTCCCCAGCTTGGAGGTGTGGCATCTGGAGCAGGAGCCCCCAGAGTATCTGGCTTTAAAGACCAGTGGGGTTTGATCGCAGGAACTCCATAGGACTTTGGGAAACAGAAATTCCACTCTTGGAGAGAGCATACAAGGTCCTGTGCACATCAGGACCTGAGGGAAAAAGCAGTGACCTCATAGGAGCCTAGGCCAGACCTACCTGGTGGTATTGGAGAGTCTTCTATAGAGGTGGGGGGTGACTGTGGCTCAATGCAGGGACAAAGACACTGGTGGTGGTAGTTCTGGGGGATTCTCATTGGCATGAGCCCTCCTGGAGGCTGCTATTTTCTCACCAAGACCTGGCCCTACCCAACCTATAGGCTCCAGTGCTGGGACTCCTCAGACCAAACCAACAGGGCAGGAACACATCCGCATCCATCAGCAGATAGGCTGCCTAAAGTCTTCCTGAGCTCACTGCTTCCCACTAAATACACCCCTTGACACGGCCCTGGCCACCAGAGGGACAAGACCCAGATCCATCCACCAGTGGGCACGAACCAGTTCCTCCCACCAGAAAGCCTGCACAAGCTTCTTAGACCAGCCACATCCTCTAAGGGGTAGACACGAGAAGCAAGAAGAACTACAACCATGCAGCCTGCAGAACGGAGACCGCAATCACAGAAAGTTAGACAAAATGAGATGGCAGAGGAATATATCCCAAACGAAGGAACAAGATAAAGCCCCAGAAGAACAACTAAGTGAAGTGGAGAGATACTTGATCTACCCAAAAAAGTATTCAGAGTAAAGACAGTAAAGATGATCCAAGATCTTATAAAAAGAATGGAGGCACAGACTGAGAAGACAAAAGAAATGATTAACAAAGAGCTAGAAGATCTAAACAAACAGAGATGAACAATAAGATAACTAAAGTGAAAAATACACTAGACAGAATCGACAGCAGAATAAATGAGTCAGAAGAAAGGCTGGAACGAGCTGGAAGACAGAATGGTGGAAATCCCTGTCATGGAACAGAATAAAGAAAAAGGAATGAAAAGAAATGAGGACAGTATAAAAGACCTCTGGGACAACATTAAACACACCAACATTCACATTGTATGGCTCCCAGAAGGAGAAGAGAGAAAGGACCTGAGAAAATATTTGAAAAGATAATAGCTGAAAACTTCCCTAACATGGGAAAGGAAGCAGTCACCCAACTCCAGGAAGCGCAGAGAGCCCCAGTCAAGATAAACCAAAGGAGGAACATGCTGAGACACATAGTAGTCAAACTGACAAAAATTAAAGACAAAGATAAAAAAAGCAACAAGGGAAAAGCAACAAATAACATACAATGGAATTCCTATAAGGCATCAGCTAATTTTTCAACGGAAACTCTGCAGGCCAGAAGGTAGTGGAACCATATACTGAAAGTGATGAAAGGGAAGAAACTACAACCAAGAATACTCTACCCAGCAATCTCATTCAGATTTGAAGGAGAAATCAAAAGCTTTACAGAAAGCAAAAGCTAAGAGAATTCAGCAGCACCGGACCAGCTTTGCAACAAATGCTAAAGGAACTTCTCTAGGTGGAGAAAAAAAGAAAAGAAAAGAAAGGCCACAACTAGAAACAAGAAAATTACGAATGGAAAAACTCACGGGTAAAGGCAAACATACAGAAAAAGTAGGAAAGCAACCAAACACAAATATGATATCAAAACCAGCAATCATGAGGAGAGTACAAATGCAGGATACTGGAGATGCATTTGAAATTAAAAGAGCAGCAACTTAAAACAATTTTGTTTATATAGACTGCTATATCAAATCTCATGGTAATCACAAACCAAAAATCTACAATAGATACACACACCAAAAAAAAAAAAAAAAAAGGAATCCAAAACACAACATTAAAGTTAGTCATCAAATCACAAGAGAAGAGGGAGTTCCCTGGCTATCCAGTGGTTAGGACTCAGTGCTTTCACTGCTGTGGGCCCAGGTTCAATCTCTGGTCAGTGAACTAAGATCCTGCAAGCCACACAGGACAACCAAAAAAAAAAACAAAAGTCTCAGTAAATCAGAAGAAAACAAAAGAGGAAGGGGAGAAAAAAGACCTACAAAAACAAATCCAAAACAATTACGAAAACAGCAATAAGAACATACATATTGATAATTACCTTAAATGTAAACGGATTAAATGCTCCAACCAAAAGACACAGACTGGCTGGATGGGTACAAAAATAAGACCCATATATATGCTGTCTACAAGAGAGCCACTTCAGATCTAGGGACACCTACAGACTGAAAGTGAGGAGACTGAAAAAAGTATTCCATGCAAATGGAAATCAAAAGAAGGCTGGAATAGCAATACTCATATCAGATAAAACAGATGTTAAAAAAGACTGTTACAAGAGTCAAAAGGGGTTTGAAATTCTGCGCAGGCCTAACAGCTCGCGGAACGGCTACCGGGAGTGAGACCGCCGGTGCTTGCTGCACTCGGGCCTGCGTGGAGCGGGTCGGGGCCTCGAAACCCGCCTGCTTGGAGCGTCCACAATGAGGAGAAGCAGCCTCAGAAGCAGCGGATTAAAGTTCCGCAATCAACTTGATGTACCCTGCATCTGTGGAATACATGAATAGACAACGAATCATCCCAAATTGAGGAGCTGTGTGGATGAAAGGTTCTTGGTGCTGCAGCCAGGAGTCAGTGCTGTGCCTCTGAGGTGGGAGAGCCAACTTCAGGACACTGGTCCACAAGAGACCTCCCAGCTCCTCATAATATCAAACGGCGAAAATCTTCCAGAGATCTCCATCTCAACACCAGCACCCAGCTTCACTCAACGACCAGCAAGCTACAGTGCTGGACACCCTATGCCAAACAACTAGCAAGACAGGAACACAACGCCACCCATTAGCAGAGAGGCTGCCTAAAATCATAAAAAGTCCACAGACACCCCAAAACACACCACCAGACGTGGACCTGCCCACCAGAAAGACAAGATCCAGCCTCATCCACCAGAACACAGGCACAAGTCCCCTCCACCAGGAAGCCTACACAACCCACTGAACCAACCTTAGCCACTGGGGACAAACACCAAAAACAACGGGAACTACGAACCTGCAGCCTGCAAAAAGGAGACCCCAAACACAGTAAGATAAGCAAAATGAGAAGACAGAAAAACACACAGCAGGAGAAGGAGCAAGATAAAAACTCACCAGAGCTAACAAATGAAGAGGAAATAGGCAGTCTACCTGGAAAAGAATTCAGAATAATGATAGTAAAGATGATCCAAAATTTTGGAAATAGAATAGACAAAATGCAAGAAACAGTTAACAAGGACCTAGAAGAACTAAAGATGAATCAAGCAATGATTAGAAAAAATAAATGAAATTAAAAATACTCTAGATGGGATCAATAGCAGAATAACTGAGGCAGAAGAACGGATAAGTGACGTGGAAGATAAAATAGTGGAAATAACTACTGCAGAGCAGAAGAAAGAAAAAAGAATGAAAAGAACTGAGGACAGTCTCAGAGACCTCTGGGACAACATTAAACGCACCAACATTTGAATTATAGGGGTTCCAGAAGAAGAAGAGAAAAAGAAAGGGACTGAGAAAATATTTGAAGAGATTATAGTTGAAAACTTCCCTAATATGGGAAAGGAAATAGTTAATCAAGTCCAGGAGGCACAGAGAGTCCCATACAGAATAAATCCAAGGAGAAATACGCCAAGACACATATTAATCAAACTGTCAAAAATTAAATACAAAGAAAACATATTAAAAGCAGCAAGGGAAAAACAACAAATAACACACAAGGGAATCCCCATAAGGTTAACAGCTGATCTTTCAGCAGAAACTCTGAAAGCCAGAAGGGACTGGCAGGACATATTTAAAGTGATGAAGGAGAAAAACCTGCAACCAAGATTACTCTACCCAGCAAGGATCTCATTCAGATTTGATGGAGAAATTAAAACCTTTACAGACAAGCAAAAGCTGAGAGAGTTCAGCACCACCAAACCACCTTTACAACAAATGCTAAAGGAACTTCTCTAGGCAAGAAACACAACAGAAGGAAAAGACCTACACTAACGAACCCAAAACAATTAAGAAAATGGGAATAGGAACATACGTATCGATAATTACCTTAAATGTAAATGGACTAAATGCTCCCACCAAAAGACACAGATTGGCTGAATGGATACAAAAACAAGACCCATATATATGCTGTCTACAAGAGACCCACTTCAGATCTAGAGACACATACAGACTGAAAGTAAGGGGATGGAAAAAGATATTCCATGCAAATGGAAACCAAAAGAAAGCTGGAGTAGCAATTCTCATATCAGACAAAATAGACTTTAAAATAAAGACTACTAGAAGAGACAAAGAAGGACACTACATAATGATCAAGGGATCGATCCAAGAAGAAGACATAACAATTGTAAATATTTATGCACCCAACATAGGAGCACCTCAATACATAAGGCAAATACTAACAGCCATAAAAGGGGAAATCGACAGTAACACATTCATAGTAGGGGACTTTAACACCCCACTTTCACCAATGGACAGATCATCCAAAATGAAAATAAATAAGGAAACACAAGCTTTAAATGATACATTAAACAAGATGAACTTAATTGATATTTATAGGACATTCCATCCAAAAACAAGAGAATACACATTTTTCTCAAGTGCTCATGGAACATTCTCCAGGATAGATCATATCTTGGGTCACAAATCAAGCCTTGGTAAATTTAAGAAAATTGAAATTGTATCAAGTATCTTTTCCGACCACAATGCTAAGAGACTAGATATCAATTAAAGGAAAAGATATGTAAAAAGTACAAACACATGGAGGCTAAACAATACACTACTTAATAACGAAGTGATCACTGAAGAAATCAAAGAGGAAATTAAAAAATACCTAGAAACAAATGACAATGGAGACATGATGACCCAAAACCTATGGGATGCAGCAACAGCAGTTCTAAGAGGGAAGCTTATAGCAATACAATCCCACCTTAAGAAACAGGAAACATCTCGAATAAACACCCTAGCCTTGCACCTAAAGCAATTAGAGAAAGAAGAACAAAAACACCCCAAAGTTAGCAGAAGGAAAGAAAGCATAAAAATCAGATCAGAAATAAATGAAAAAGAAATGAAGGAAACGATAGCAAAGATCAATAAAACTAAAAGCTGGTTCTTTGAGAAGATAAACAAAATTGATAAACCATTAGCCAGACTCATCAAGAAAAAAAGGGAGAAAACTCAAATCAATAGAATTAGAAATGAAAAAGGAGAAGTAACAACTGACACTGCAGAAATACAAAAGATCATGAGAGATTACTACAAGCAACTCTATGCCAATAAAATGGACAACCTGGAAGAAATGGACAAATTCTTAGAAATGCACAACCTTTCAAGACTGAACCAGGAAGAAACAGAAAATATGAACAGACCAATCACAAGCACTGAAATTGAAACTGTTATTAAAAATCTTCCAACAAACAAAAAGCCCAGGACCAGATGGCTTCACAGGCGAATTCTATCAAGCATTTAGAGAAGAGCTAACACCTATCCTTCTCAAACTCTTCCAAAATATAGCAGAGGGAGGAACACTCCCAAACTCATTCTACGAGGCCACCATCACCTTGATACCAAAACCAGACAAGGATGTCACAAAGAAAGAAAACTACAGGCCAATATCACTGATGAACATAGATGCAAAAATCCTCAACAAAATACAAGCAAACAGAATCCAAGAGCACATTAAAAGGATCATACACCATGATCAAGTGGGGTCTATTCCAGGAATGCAAGGATTCTTCAATATACGCAAATCAATCAACGTGATACACCATATTAACAAATTGAAGGAGAAAAACCATATGATCATCTCAATAGATGCAGAGAAAGCTTTCGACAAAATTCAACACCAATTTATGATAAAAACCCTGCAGAAAGTAGGCATAGAGGGAACTTACTTCAACATAATAAAGGCCATATATGACAAACCCACAGCCAACATCATCCTCAATGGTGAAAAACTGAAACCATTTCCACTAAGATCAGGAACAAGACAAGGTTGCCCACTCTCACCACTCTTATTCAACATAGTTTTGGAAGTTTTAGCCACAGCAATCAGAGAAGAAAAGGAAATAAAAGGAATCCAAATCAGAAAAGAAGAAGTAAAGCTGTCACTGTTTGCAGATGATATGATACTATACATAGAGAATCCTAAAGATGCTACCAGAAAACTAGTAGAGCTAATCAATGAATTTGGTAAAGTAGCAGGATACAAAATTAATGCACAGAAATCTCTGGCATTCCTATATACTAATGATGAAAAATCTGAAAGTGAAATCAAGAAAACACTCCCATTTACCACTGCAACAAAAAGAATAAAATATCTAGGAATAAACCTAACTAAGGAGACAAAAGACCTGTATGCAGAAAATTATAAGACACTGATGAAAGAAATTAAAGATGATACAAATAGATGGAGAGATATACCATGTTCTTGGATTGGAAGAATCAACATTGTGAAAATGACTCTACTACCCAAAGCAATCTACAGATTCAATGCAATCCCTATCAAACTACCACTGGCATTTTTTCACAGAACTAGAACAAAAAATTTCACAATTTGTATGGAAACACAAAAGACCCCGAATAGCCAAAGCAATATTGAGAACGAAAAATGAAGCTGGAGTAATCAGGCTCCCTGACTTCAGACCATACTACAAAGCTACAGTAATCAAGACAGTATGGTACTGGCACAAAAACAGAAAGATAGATCAATGGAACAGGATAGAAAGCCCAGAGATAAACCCACGCACATATGGTCACCTTATCTTTGATAAAGGAGGCAGGAATGTACAGTGGGGAAAGGACAGCCTCTTCAATAAGTGGTGCTGGGAAAACTGGACAGGTACATGTAAAAGTATGAGATTAGATCACTCCCTAACACCATACACAAAAATAAGCTCAAAATGGATTAAAGACCTAAATGTAAGGCCAGAAACTATCAAACTCTTAGAGGAAAACACAGGCAGAACACTCTATGACATAAATCACAGCAAGATCCTTTTTGACCCACCTCTTAGAGAAATGGAAATAAAGACAAAAATAAACACATGGGACCTAATGAAACTTAAAAGCTTTTGCACAGCAAAGGAAACCATAAACAAGACCAAAAGACAACCCTCAGAATGGGAGAAAATATTTGCAAATGAAGCAACTGACAAAGGATTAATCTCCAAAATTTATAAGCAGCTCATGCAGCTCAATAACAAAAAAACAAACAACCCAATCCAAAAATGGGCAGAAGACCTAAATAGACATTTCTCCACAGAAGATATACAGATTGCCAACAAACACATGAAAGAATGCTCAACATCATTAATCATTAGAGAAATGCAAATCAAAACTACAATGAGATATCATCTCACACCAGTCAGAATGGCCATCATCAAAAAATCTAGAAACAATAAATGCTGGAGAGGGTGTGGAAAAAAGGGAACACTCTTACACTGCTGGTGGGAATGTGAACTGGTACAGCCACTATGGAGAACAGTATGGAGGTTCCTTAAAAAACTACAAATAGAACTACCATATGACCCAGCAATCCCACTACTGGGCATATACCCTGAGAAAACCATAATTCAAAAAGAGTCATGTACCAAAATGTTCATAGCAGCCCTATTTACAATAGCCCGGAGATGGAAACAACCTAAGTGTCCATCAGCAGATGAATGGATAAAGAAGATGTGGCACATATGTACAATGGAATATTACTCAGCCATAAAAACAAACGAAATTGAGCTATTTGTAATGAGGTGGATAGACCTAGAGTCTGTCATACAGAGTGAAGTAAGTCAGAAAGAGAAAGACAAATACCGTATGCTAACACATATATGTGGAATTTAAGAAGAAAAAAACTGTCATGAAGAACCTAGGGGTAAGACAGGAATAAAGACACAGACCTACTAGAGAATGGACTTGAGGATATGGGGAGGGGGAAGGGTAAGCTGTGACAAAGCGAAAGAGAGGCATGGACATATATACACTACCAAACATAAGGTAGATAGCTAGTGGGATGCAGCTGCGTAGCACAGGGAGATCAGCTCGGTGTTTTGTGACCGCCTGGATGGGTGGGATAGGGAGGGTGGGAGGGAGGGAGACGCAAGAGGGAGGGGATATGGGAACATATGTATATGTATAACTGATTCATTTTGTTATAAAGCAGAAACTAACACACCATTGTTAAGCAATTATACTCCCAAAAAAAAAGAGTCAAAAGAAGGACACCACATAATGATGAAGGGATCAATCAAGAAGATATAACAACTGTAAATATATATATGCACTCAACATAGGAGCACCTCAATATATAAGTAAAATACTAACAACCATAAAGGAGAAATGAACAGTAACACAATAATGGGGGACTTTAACAGCCCAGTTTCATCAATGGACAGATCACCCATACAGTAAATCAGTAAGGAAACACAGGCCTTAAATGAAACATTAGACCAGATGGACTTAATTGATATTTATAAAGCATTCCAACCACAAGCAGCAGAATACACATTCTTTTCAAATGCACATGGAATATTCTCCAGGATTAATAATATGGTGGGCCACAAAGCAAGCCTTGGTAAATTTAAGAAAATTGAAATCATATCAAGTATCTTTTCCAATCACGACATTATGAGATTAGAAATCCACTACAAGAAAAAAACTGTAAAAAACACAAACATGTGGAAGCTAAAAAATATGCTACTAAACAACCAATGGATCACTGAAGAAATCAAAGAGGAAATCAAAAAATATCTAGAGACAGAGAATTCCCTGGTGGTCCAGTGGTTAGGACTCTATGCTTTCACTGTCAAGGGCCTGGGTTCGATCCCTGGTCAGTGAACTAAGATCCCACAAGCCGCACAGTGCAGCAAAGAAAGAAACAAACAAAAAAACGAGGCAGAAATGAAAAAAAAGAACGAAAGCACAAAGATCCAAAACCTATGGGATGCAGCAAAAGCAATTCTAAGAGGGAAGTTCATAGCAATACAATCTTACCTCTGGAAACAAGAAAAATCTCAAATAATCTAACCTTACACCTAATAGAACTAGAGAAAGAACAAAACGAAAAGTTAGAAGAAGGAAAAGCAATCATAAAGATCAGAGCAGAAAGACATGAATTAGAGACAAAACAAAAATAGAAAAGATCAATGAAACCAAAAGCTGGTTCTGTGAAAAGAGAAACAAACTCTCTAAACCTTTAGCCAGATTCATCAAGGAAACACGGCGAGAGGGTCCAAATCAATAAAATCAGAAATGAAAAAGGAGACGTGAAACGGAGACCATGAAAACACAAAGGATCATAAGAGGCCACCGCAAACAACTCTAGGCCAATAAAATGGACAACACAGAAGAAATGGACAAATTCTTAGAAAGTTACAATCTCCCAAGAACCAGGAAGAAATAGAAAATGTGAACAGAGCAGTTACCAGTAAGGAAATTCAATCACTAGGTTTAAAACTCCCAGAAAACCAAAGTCCAAGACCAGATGGCTTCACAGGTGAATTCTACCAAAAATTTAGAGAAGAGTTAACACCTATCCTCTCAAACTATTCCCAAAAAATTGCAGAGGAAAGAATGCTTCCAAACTCATTCTACCAGGCAAGCATCACCCTGCTAGCAAAACCAAAGGTATCACAAAAAAGGAAAATTACAGGTCAATATCATTGATGAACATAGATGCAAAAATCCTCAACAAAATATCAGCAAATTGAATCCAACAATACATCAAAAGGATCATACACCATGATCAAATGGAATTTATCCCAGGGATGGAAGGATTTTTCAATATCCACAAATCAATGTGATATACCACATTAACAATTAAAGAATAAAAACATTTCACTTTAATAGATGCAGAGAAAGTTTTGACAAAATTTGACATCCATTTATGATAAAAACTCTCCAGAAAGTGGGCATAAAGGAAACATACCTCAACATAATAAAGGCCATATATAAGCCCACAGATAACATCATACTCAATGGTGAAAAGCTAAAAGCATTTCCTCTAATATGAGGAACAAGACAAGGATGCCCACTCTTGTCACTTTTGTTTAACAGAGTATTGGAAGTTCTTGCCACAGCAATCAGAAGAAAACGAAATAAAAGGAATCCAAATGGAAAGGAAGAAGTAAAACTGTCAGTGTTTGCAGATGATGTACTATACATTGAAAACAGTTTAAACCACACACACTTAAAATCTACCTTTTGATCTACTGATGCATGCTTACAACCCTGAAACCAAGTTTCCTCCTGCCTTTTAAAATTTATCCTCTCAGCATATAAAATTACTGATACAAGGGCATATATATTTTTGTTATGAAAAAGACTGTTATGAAAAAAAAGAGACTGTTATGAAACCAGATGAATCCATCCCCATCTTCCATCATTTCATGGCCATTCGTATTTCATCTATCCCCATTTACACCAGTGCCTTAGTTTACCACAGTCTCTCCCCTATTCACAGATTTGCTTTTTGGGGTTTCAGTGACCCAAGGTCAACTAAGGTCTGAAAATATTAAATAGAGAACTCCAGAAATAAGTCATGAGTTTTAAATTCCGTGCCTTTCTGTATGCTGCAATCTCTCACCGCCCTCTTCGTCCCACCCACAGCATGAATCATCCCTTTGTCCAGTGAATCCACATAGGCACTGTATCATCTCACATCATCACAAAAAGGGCAACTACAGTACAATAAGCTATTTTGAGAGAGAGAGACACCACATTCATTTAACTTTTATTACAGCTATTGTTATAATCTTTATCATAGGTATGTATGTATAGGAAAAAACATAGTACATATAGGGTTCGGTACTATCTGTAGTTTCAGGCATCTACATGGAGGTCTTGGAACACATCTGCTGCAGATAAGGGGGAACTACTGTACTAATTCCAGACATGGTATCATTTAATGCATAATCTCTTCAGAATGGATTTTTCATAACACAATAGTTATCAGAAAAATATAAATATTGTATCAATGCTGAATTGTCTAAAAAATGTGTTTGTGGGCTTCCCTGGTGGCGCAGTGGTTGAGAGTCCACCTGCCGATGCAGGGGACACGGGTTCATGCCCCGATCCCGGAAGATCCCACATGCCGTGGAGCGGCTGGGCCCGCGAGCCATGGCCGCGGAGCCTGTGTGTCCGGAGCCTGTGCTCTGCAACGGGAGAGGCCACAGCAGTGAGAGGCCCGCGCACAGCAAAAAAAAAAAAAAAATGTGTTTGTTTCTTAAGTCAAATTAGTTGCAATCAGAATCCAAAATATATCCTTACAGGGTTCAGTAGCTGTGTCTCACAGATCTCTTAACATGTGGGGTCCACTTATCTTTTAAAATTCTTATTTGTTTCTCATAATATGCTGTCATTGGTTCATCAGCATTTGGCACATTCAAGATGGGTCTTAATGAGTCTCTAATACTGTTTAACTGGTCACCCTCCCCCCATATATCCTGTATACTAGATGTTGATGAGATGGGTGATGAGGTTTGATCCCTGCAGTCAGGTGCCTGATGATGACTGTTAGGGAAATAAAAACAAAAATCTCTCCCAACCTGGTAATCCTTTCCACAATGGTAGTGGAGACAGAAAACCACTTTTATTATTGAATAAGCATTAAAGCAAAGTACTCGTGCATCCCAGGCAATCCACTAGGAAACTGCAAAGACAGAAAACACCTAACTCCCCTATTTATCCAAACAGATACAACCCACTGCATATGTATATTCAAGATAAACAATACCTAGTCCTCAAGTAAGAGGAGTTGACAGTAACATTTGTCACACAGAGTCCTAATTTTACCTGGTAATTGGGGTGACTATCTGTGTTTGCTTATTGGTTTTAGCCACAGGAAACACAAACTTCTCATCTTTGTAACAGGAGGTAGTTTTTTAAGTTGGAGCACAGCATCCACTAAGATGAGATTCCTATCCTCACACAAGAACTGATAAATGAGCTACCTCCCTGATGTCTGCAGTTTGAGAAAGCAGGTTCTTGAGAAAGACATTTCTGAGTCCTAAAACTGGAAGAAAAAAAAGACCAGCTGAAAAAAGTCCTCTCTAGTCTTCAAAGACATGCATTTTAAAAGAGATGAGACAGTTTCCTGCAAGTTTTCTAAGGTAAATGGTCTGAGGGAGAGAAAAGAAATCTCTTTCCCCACTTTCAACAGGGAGAAGTAAATCCCTTGTTTTTTACGTGTGTATTTGTCAAATAAAATAATTTGTATGTGACACACCTAGAAACACAAATAGTGTGACTGTGTTTTGCTACCACACCATAACACAGCCTGGAAACAAACGTTTCAGGTATTGGATATGACCTGCCTATATATATCTGGGGACACGGTGTAACAAGTGTGGGACACTGTCATCCTGTGATATGTGAATGATGCAGGATTTACAAGACAGGCCAGACTTCATCTAGCCCATTCAGGGAATGGTGGTCAAGTTTAATTACCCAAGAGGGAGCAGGAATATTCTTAGGGATTAGCAGTCATTGGTTTGCTTTTTACCTAGAGTGTTGGGGAGGACCAAATTCACCAGCTGGAGGGAGAAGAAGAACCACGGGGACAGAGACAGGGGAGTGTTACAGCAGACATTCTTAGTCCTTAGCATCTCTTCCAATGTCCACAACAGTGACAGCTGAGTAATGGGGCACTGGTTGGAGAAGACGCCCTGAGGTGAAGTTAGTAGGAAGACCAACAGCCTTGGGATGACTCCCATGTGGCAGCAAGTCATGTGTTTGGGGTGACACCTGGGGAAGGTGCTGCATGCCTGTGGGGGTGGGGAGCCATGTCAGAGGGAAGACCATGTAAAGACAGAGGAAGAGGACAGCTATTTACAAGCCTCCAAAGAAACCACTGTTAACCTCTTGATCCCAGACTTCTACCCTCTGGAATTGTGAGGAAATAATTTTCTGTTGTTTAAAGCACCCGGACTATGGTGCCATGTTTTGTCAACCTTAGCAAATTAACACAGGGACCATCAGCATCTGGGAGAGGATCTGCAGGGCAACAGGGAAGAGGTTGAGAAGGCTCCTAAGAGGAGCCCGAGGGAATAAGGAGAGGTTTCTTGGGGTGGAACCAGGCCAGAGGGAAGGGGGGACACAGTGGGTGAGCCTGTGATTGATTTTTGCATCCCCACCTCTGCCGGGGTCACAGTAAGAGATACCCCCTTCAGTCCCACACATCCTCAGTTTCCCCCAGTGCAAAACGGGGCTAATGATGGAGCTGCCTCAGGGGCTCTGGGAGGATGCATAGGGCCGGGCCCGTAGTAAGGCCCCCAAGGAGGTGGCTGTTGGAGTCCTGATACCCTGGAGAGTGGTGGCAGTGCCCTTGGGGAGACTGCAACAACAGGAGAGAGTTCCAGGGGCTGAGGGGCCCCAGCCCATCGGGGGCTCTTCCCATAGTAGCTCTGATCCCTACTTGGGGTCCTACCTGGCGGCTACACCTGTGTCTTCAGCCAGCAGGGAGCTGCCCAGGGCACCTGTACACACAGGAGGCGCCTGAGATGCTTCTGCCACAGGGGTTCCGGTCTCTGCTCTGCCTCTTCCCGGCCACAGGACTGTGCCCTGGTTCTGGACACTCAGTTTCCCTGCCTGTGGAATGGGTACGCTACAAAAGAAAAACAGACTCACAGACATAGAGAATAGACGTGTGGTTGCCAAGGCGGAGGGCGGGTAGCAGAGGGAAGGATTGGGGGTATGGGATTAGCACAGGCAAACTATTATATAAAGGATGGATAAACAACAAGGTCCTATTATATAGCACAGGGAACTATACTCAATATCCTGCGACAAACCACAGTAGAAAGGAATATGAATAAGATTATACATATATATATATAACTGAGTCACTTTGCTGCACAGAAGAAATTAACACATTGTAAATCAACTATATTTCAATAAAATAAAAAAAACCCAAAAAACAAACAGGAAGCAAAATGCTGGAGGCCACTCAAAACAGGAAACAAAATCCTAGAGGACAGAAGCCGGCAATAGAGGACACCCAAATAAACTAGAACTTCTACCAACATGGGTGGCTTAGGGACAGGAGGACTCACCACCACGATCTGGGATCACCAAGGAGATGATAAAGTATAACAGGCTCTTGCAGGCACCTTAATTGAATCCAAGGCAGTGTTAGATAAGAGTTGGTAAAGGCTTTTGCAGGTCGCTCTGTATCCCACTTCTGACACCATGTAATGCCAACCAAAAAACAATGTAGGAGGCTGCAAATAAGAAGAGTTTAGGGACTTCCCTGGTGGTGCAGTGGTTAAGAATCCACCTGCCAATGCAGGGGACATGGGTTCAAGCCCTGGTCTGGGAAGATCCCACATGCCGCGGAGCAACTAAGTCCATGTGCCACAACTACTGAGCCTGTAAGCCGCAGCTACTGAAGTCCGCGTGCCTACAGCCCATGCTCTGCAACAAGACAAGCTACTACAAGAAGCCCATGCACTGCAGCGAAGAATAGCCCCCACTCACTACAAACAGAGAAAGCCCGCGTGCAGCAACAAAAACCCAACATGGCCAAAAAAACCCAAACCAAACAAACAAAAAAACGTTATAAAAAAGGAAAAGAGTTTATTTGGAGTCTGCAATTCAGGAGACACAGATTCAGGTAACCCCAAAAGATGTTCCAGGAGAAGAGAGTAAGGGGCTTACAAAGACAAAAAGCTCTGAGTTTGTTAAAGCTGCCTCTTGAGGATTGTGATTGAGTCTGATGCAATTTAGGAACTATTTGTCCTTAAGCAATCAGGAGTTATTTTAGGGTTTGGGTCTGATAAGTAGACAGGCTGTCATGAATTATTTTAGGATGAGGGTTTGATAAGAATCTTGACTTTCTGGCAGATGTTCTGGATGGCCTCATTAGGATAATAAGTAGTCAAAAGATCAGATTCCATCCAGGCTGAGAGGTGCATAAGTCACACTTCCTTAATAGATTCCCGGCTCCATTTTAGACAGCCCTGAGCAATATCGACTCCATTTTTATTTTCCTTTCACAATAGTCACCCCAATTGCCAGATAAATTTAGAAGAAGAACCATGTGCGACAAGTGGTACAGTCAAATTCTCTTTACTATTTTTTGTTTGTTTTCTGGGCCTATTTCTTACTTTTAGAGTAGACCTACTTTGATGGTTTTAAGACAAGGAATCAGATGGAAGTTTAAGAATCTGAGAGAGACCTTCCAAAGGATTATTCTGTTGCCTCTTTGCTCTGACCAAACCATATTTAAAATTAATCAAATATTATCCATATAGTTTCAGTTCTGGGCAGCCATGAAAGTAGGCTGCTCAGTTCTTCCTTTACGATGTATCCTGCTCTGAGTGTAGTTGGCCAACAGCCCCCAGCTGTGCTGCCTTGGGAGCCACCACAGCGTTCCAAAAGCCACTCTCAGAAAGCTGTTCTCAGCCAGTGACTGGGCATGGCACGGGTACTAGAGCTAGGCGACTAGTTATTATCATCAAAACATGTATGTAACGAGTTGTATCTGCTTAGCTACATAAGGTGGAGTTTTTTTTCAGCCTTTGCAATTTCTTAGCATATGACCTGTGATACACATCAAACTCTGGTTTAATGCTTACTCAATAATAAAAGTGTTTTCTGTCACTACCACCTCTGAGGAGAGGATTTCTGAGTCCAGAGAGTTTATTTTTATTTACCCAATAGTCACCATCACACACTTTGCTGGGACCAAACTTTAATCACCTACCTCATTAATATCTACTGCACAGGATTATGGGGAAAGGGTGATCAGTTAAACAGTATCAGAGATTCAATAAACCACATCTACAATCTGCCTAATTCTGATCAACAAATAATAAAAATGGCAAGTGAGACTTAAAGGTTAAGAGACTTAGTGCGACACAGCTACCAAAAACCCTAAGAATACATTTTGGATCCTGACAGTAATTAGTCTGCCTTAAATACATTTTTGAGACAGTTGAGAAAACTGAGCATACTTCCAAATTCTTAAGTGTTTCCATTTTATGTGATAGTTATTAGAGTTATGAAGGAGCACTTAATTTCTAAAAATGCATCCTGAAGAGGTTACGCATTATATGTTATGTCTGGGATTAAAAGTAGAATAATCCGGGCCTCCCTGGTGGCGCAGTGGTTGAGAGTCCGCCTGCCGATGCAGGGGATACGGGTTCGTGCCCCGGTCTGGGAGGATCCCATATGCCGCGGAGCGGCTGGGCCCGTGAGCCATGGCTGCTGAGCCTGCGCATCCGGAGCCTGTGCTCCGCAACGGGAGAGGCCACAACAGTGAGAGGCCCACGTACCACAAAAAAAAAAAAAAAAAAAAAAAAAAAAAAAAGTAGAATAATCCACTAGCATGTATGGAGATGAATGAAACAATGGCCAAGAAATGATAAATAATGGTGGCAGATTGGAAAGGGGTTCATCCAGTTTCCTAATACAATCTTTTCCATTTTTGTGTATATTAGAAATAACAAATGATATGTCATTGTATCAGTAATTTTATATGTGGAGGAGGCTGAGTTAAAATAGGGAGCAGGAAAATTTTGGTTTCAGTTGTAAGCATGTGTCAAACCATTAAAATGTACATTTAAAATACGTGCAGTTTACTTGATGTAATTTTACCACAATTGAACTGTTTAAAAATATATAAAAACTTCTAACTTCTTAGTCATTTCACTACATTTTTCTTCTATGTTCTTGAAGCTTGTGGCTACTGTATCACTATAGTGGAAAAAGAATATATCGGTGTGCTACTGTCAACTTACAAACTCCATGTTCAGTGATATCACATTGGAAGTTTTAAATTGACGAAAGTGGGAATATTCACACTGGGGAAACTGCAAACAATACAAATCTTGGCTTGATTATGGAGAATATGTTAGTAATGCTGATTAAACTTTAAAAAGTATATGCTGTATGTGGCCACTGCACTGTGTACAGCAGAAAAAAATTTAGGAAATAATATTTCAGAATTCAAAAATAATTATTTCTTATGGCTAGGAGTCACATCACTAAAGAATGAAGTTTCAAGTCTTCATTGTTTCATTATCTTATTTATTAATGAAGAGAGAAATAGTCAAAATTAATTATTTTTAAATGGACAAAAGCTATGAAAAGACATTTTACCAAAAGAGGACTTAAAAATGAAAAAAATGCTCCACATCATAAAACATCTGAGAAATGCAACTAAAACCACAGTGACGTACTGCTACACACTTATTAAAAGGGTCAAAAAGTCTTATTAAAAGACTTGGGACTAACCTGGCGGTCCAGTGGTTAACAATCTGTCTTCCAATGCAGGGTACATGGGTTCGACCCCTGGTTGGGGAACTAAGATCCCACGTGCCGCGGGGCAACGAAGCCCACATGCCACAACTAGAGTGCCCACACGACATAACCAGAGCACCACTGCGCCACCACTGCTGAGCCCATGCTCTCTGGAGCCTGTGCACCACAACTAGAGAGAAAACCGCATGCTGCAACGAAGAGCCCACACACCGCAACAAAAGATCCCGCATGCCATAATGAAGATCCCATGTGCCACAAACTAAGACCCGATGCAGCCAAATTAAAAAGAAAAAAAAAAGTTTAAAAAGACTAAACATATTGGCAATGATATGGAATAACTGGAAGTCCCAAACTCTTCTGGTAGGAATACAAAAGGAAACCACCATTTCAGATCACACTGTAGAGTTCTTTAAAACGTCATCCATTCACTAACCCTGTAACTCAGGCACTGCACCCCAAAGTATTAATAGAGGAAAAGTGAAATATAACCATGTATAGAACTATATTCAAAAGTCTGCAGCAATTTTACTTCCAACAGTCAAAAACTGGAAACAACTCAAATATGGATAAACAGATGAATAAACAAATAGTGGTATATCCTCAGAACATCATACTTCTCAATATCAATATAAAAAGAATGAACTACTCACTGATGACTTTCAAATAAATATGTCACATGCGGGCACCTGAGGGGAAAAGAATAAACACTTTATGACTTTAATCATATAAAATTCTAGACAATGCAAACTTATCTATTGTAAAGAAAAATAAATCAATGATTGACTAGAGGTCAGAGTAACATCAATAAAGGAAACAAGGTAAATATGAAGGTAGATAGGTTTATTATGGATGTGATGGTGGTTCCATGGATTTATATAAATGTCAAAACTTATCAAATTGTATATTTTAACCATGTGCATTTTATTGCATGTATTCATACCTTATTAAAGCTTAAAAATATTATCCAAAATAAAAATCTGGATTTCTTACTCTTTTTGTAAAATCCCCTATATTGACTACACCACTTTCTGCCTCACGCCCTGGGAGGGTCACCTTGCCTCAGTGGTCAAAAATATAAGTAAGCAATGAAGACTGTTCCCACCTGATTCAACAGGAATACTGTCTGGGTCACACAAAGTCCATTACTCGATGAAAAGATATCCCTTCTCTCTATTCTCATTTTTCTGTCTGCACAGAAATGGCCTTGAGGAGGATAGCCCACAGAGGCTACAGAAATCCACAAAACCTTCAGATTATTTTCTCTTGTAATGCTCTCTGCTATACAAGCTTCACAATTCAGGAGATCTGAGAATTTCTGTACATGCTCATCCTTCACAGCCACAGTGACTGCAACACTGTCATCATGGATGCCCTTTTAAATGAGGCATATTCCAGCCAGCTTGTAATAGTGTTCTCCTCCCACTATTAATCCAATGTTTTCTGTAACAATTATCATTCCCCCTATAATCTTACAACCCGTGGTGCTATGCTACAGAATTCTGCACATAAGGGCACATGGCTCTACTGCAGGACCTGGGAGAATATTTTCCTCACTAATGCTGAGCTCAAGGCAATATCCCCTGTGAACAATTTCATGTTACTCTCAGAAGCAAGGAAGGTTGTCACAACAATTGCTCCTTCCCCAAGCTGACCTCTGAACCAAGAAAATATGGTACTCAGGCCACAAATTAGAACCAGAAAGTTCTGTAGTCTTTCCTTGGAAGCCTTGGGCAATAATGCAAACCAGGCCAAAATGGAGAGAGGTATATCTGCTACCATACTGTGCCCTTAAGGCCCACAAAGCGTGGGATTCCCAACAAAAGCTGATCACTCCTTTATGTTAGCAGAACCCAAGTGTTTTCAAATCATCCCCTACAGTGAATGGAACCTCAAGATTAAATGTGGCTTAAACAGTGAGACCTTTATAATTTGCACAAACCAGAGCAATGGGAGGGAAGCTACTCCTGGATTGGTGACTTGATGGCTAGAAAATCCTAACATAGGAGTTATGTGAGGCCAACAATATCCCTGAATAAGGTCGTCCATTTTTGCAAGTCACAAGCAGAGTCTTTTGGGCCAAAAATGGGTCAGGTCTGTGACTTAACTCATCAAAGAAATGAGAAAGGAGTGAGTGCTCAGGCTTCTCACAGTCCCTCCTGTGAATGGGAAAAACCAAGGCTTCTTTCCCTGAACACCCTGGGGTGGGTGAATGCTGCACACTGTGAGTACCTGCCAGGTGGGAGAGGTGAAATGGCTTTGGCCACAGAAACTGTCAATGACAGAAATCTGGCAAGGGACCTGGGCAGGTTAAAAAGTACAATGCAGCTCCCACATACCTGGGATGTTTGCAGATGTCTGGATGTATGAGGTTCAATTCAGATGGTACCACGAGGAGGGCTCTCAAGTGCTGACATACTGAAAAAGGAAACTGTACATCCCTGCACATGTAAGATGTTTTTTTCCTTTTGAAATCTGTGGTTCCAGAGTCAAAACCTTGGGCTAATGGCCTTATCGTATTCATTGCATTAACAAGGCCTTGATCCAGTGTAAACAGTCTAGTGTTTTAAGAGACTGGAGCTGTAGGTAAAGAATTCAGCATATTCCCCAAATTGTAAGGCCTTTTCTCACTGTGAACTCTCTGATGTGTGATGAGGTTAGAGCTTTGGCTAAAGGATTTCCCACATTCACTGCACTCACAAGGCCTTTCTCCAGTGTGAACTCTCTCATGTCTATGAGATGGGAGCTTTTGCTAAATGATTTCTCACATTAGCTGCATGTGTAACATCTTCCTCTAGTGAGGACTCTCTGGTGCTGAACAAGTGTGTTTCCCACTGAAAGTTTCTGGGCAGTCTCCCCATTTATAATGATTTTTTCCCCTTGGAAAGGGAGTCTCACGCTCAGTTCCACTATTTGACTTCTCCCAGGTGCATGTGGCCTGTTGGTGAAGAAATCCTGAGTTGCCCAGGAAGTCCTTCCCAACATCCCCAAAGGGCTTCCTTGATACATAGAATTTGCAGCTGTTCACAAACAATGTTCTCCTCACATCACTCCTCAATGGTTTTTCTCCAGTGTGCTGCTTTTGGTGATGGAGGTTTGCTCTGAAATAGAATGGTTTCTCACACGCCCCACACGTGTAGTTTCTGCCCACAGCGTGCTACCTGGTACTCAGCCAAGTGAAAAATGTCACTCAAGATCGGGCCACACATCTCATAGAGATTGGCCTTCTGGGGAGACACACTTGCCTTAACAATTTTGCTCTGTGAGCTTCCTTGATCAGAGATATTCTGCTCAGAAAGTGCCTCCTCATCCTCTTCTCCATGCCAACAACCTGAAAGCAGAGAACGCTGGAGATGTACATGTTGACTCTGTGCAAGGAGAAATCCCCAATACAAATCTGTGTCTCACAAATCCAAGGATGAGTCCATGGGATTGCTTGCAAGACAAGGTGGTTGGGTTCAAGTTGAGGATGAGGCTGCTTAGCAGCACTGGGCCTTTAAAGATTACAGAATGGGGGAGGCCTCACAAGGTGAGGAACACAACCATGTGGAGTGACACAAAGAGAAGAGGCAGGGTCTACAGCTCATTCTGCAAACAACTTTCAGCAGGATCTTGTTTGGTGGTGACACATGAGTACTATGTAGTAGGTTGTATCCAGGCTCAGGAAAATCCAACTGCAACAGAGCAGCTGGTGTTCAAGGATTAAGAATGTGCACACCTCATGACATAAATGGTATAGGCCAATGTTGGACAGCACTGCAGACGGACCAGTGTGAAAAAGCATTGAGAGATGGAGTCCAGGGAGGTGAGAATTAGCCCTATGTTGGAAATAAAAAGTGACAAGTAGTAGAGTTGAGAAGGTGGCTGAATGCGGAAGTACAGGCAGAAATGAGGTGTGGCCGCCACTGTGATTGGCATCAAAAGGCTAGTCAGAGAATAGCTTTCTGGTATGATTTGTATATGGCCCTGACATCACGCCCTCCCCCAGGTGCCACTTATCAGGGCCAGACTATGTATGAGTCCTTGCTGTAGTTGGAGTCCTTTCTATTCTGTGAACCTCTCCACTTCACCCCCTTGATGAGCAGCTACGCAGAACCTGGATGATTCAGGTACTAAAGTAAAGACAGGATAAGCAGCCAGCACTGGCCAAAAAGAGAGCACAAGAAATAAAATTAAATCTTACGAAAAGAACTTCAGAGGAATATCTAGCAAGAATAGCCCATGGTCCATATAATAGCAGTGACCAGGTCAGTAACAGCAATTTCTGGCACAAGCAAGAAAGAGGAGATGTTAGCTAGGTGAAGGAAGGAGAACCTGGGGCACACAGGTGCCTTGGATCTGGAAAATTCACCTGGCTGTGGAGAGGGCAAACAAGGTGGGATTCATGCCTACAAGACAACTGACTCTGGATCCATCCCTGCAAGGCAAGGGATAGCAGGTGCTGGATCTGTCAAAGAGAAGAGACAGCAGTGCTCACACCTCAGCCCTACCAACCACAACACCTACTCCGGGAACTGGGGAAGAAAGCAGTGCCCAGGGTCCTGATGTGAGAAGGGGAGACTTGCCAATGGATAAAAAGAAAGGGCAGAGACTAGCTCAGGGCACAGGGGTGGGTTTGAGGGCCTTACCCGGGGAGGTTGTAAGTGCCAAGTTCTCCAGCATCACATCACGGTACAGGCAACTCTGAGCCTCGTCAAGGAGACCCCATTCCTCCAAGGAAAAGTTCACGGCCACATCTTCAAAAGTCACACTGCCCTGTCGTGATTGGGACAGATGAAATCACAAACAAGCCTCTCTCAAGAGGACCTACAATCAATTCCCCTATTTATCTATTCTATGTCTATCCTCCTCCCAATCTCCCCGGTCAGAGGAGAAACTAGGCCCTGGCGCCATTGGTGCTGTTGTCTCCCTATGGGCCCAATGACTACTGGGTCCAGCCATCAGCAACAAGAGACAGGTGCACAAACAGATATTTAAACTGTGGGCCTGACACAGAGGCATCCAACCCTCCTGCCAGGCAATACCCCTGGTGTGATCAAGGTCATGTAAGTCCCAATACCAGGGACCTGGGACCATCAGACATACTCCCTCTCCATGTACATATCACTCTCGAGACTGCACATCCCTCATATCTAGACATGCCCATGGTCACCACCACCTCACCATCGCACTCTATAAGCATCTCCCTGATCTCCCCACACGTTGAAATATTTTTATCACCTCCTTTCTTTTTTATAAAGTTTTTTTTAATTTTTATTTATTTTTGGCTGTGTTGGATCTTTGTTACTGCGCGCAGGCTTTTCTCTGGTTGAGGCGAGCGGGGGCTACTCTTTGTTGTGGTGCACAGGCTTCTCATTGCAGTGGCTTCTCTTATTGAGCACAGGCTCTAGGCACGCAGGCTTCACTAGGTGTGGCACAAGGGCTCAGTGGTTGTGGCTTGTGGGCTTAGTTGCTCCGTGGCATGTGGGATCTTCCCAGACCAGGGCTCAAACCCATGTCCCCTGCATTGGCAGGAGGATTCTTAACGACTGCGCCACCAGGGAAGCCCTGATCACCTCCTTTTCACTCCACTGGTGAGGGTGGGATTTCTGCCTAGGGTTAGGGCACCTGACACAGGACAGATGTTATCAGCAGCATCTTATTAATCATATATATCCACAGCCTGGAATAGGACACCACATTCCACACAGGGCTACATGGAGTTACACTCTGGGAAACAGTGAACAACCAAGAGCTGTGGGACACAAGTTTTGTAGTATCAAGAGGGTAAGGTGCCCCTGGTTTCCATGGGAGGATGCAATTTCCTTTTCTGAATAACTCCAAAGAGCTGACGGGGAACTGAAACTCACTACAAAGGGATAAGCAGGAGTTATACCTGGTCCCCTTTCTAAAAAGGGTTGTTTGGTTAGGAGACCTTATCCACTGGCACAGAGCAAGTGGGGAGCTGCTGCTCAGGCCATTTGAGGTCCTGCCAGTTTCAACACGTGTCAAGGAGGCATATAATACTGGGAGTTAATTTTAGGCCTTACACCACAACTTAGCTGACAGCATCCAGAGGACGCTTGGCAAATTCATAAGGGATTCAGTAATTCTCTAGACCTCCATGGCTCCCACTAGCAGTGGCGGTAACAAAATCTTCTATAATGGCCGCCCTGACAGGCTCCATTCCTTACCTCACGCTTAGCCGCACAGAATCGACTGTTCATTTCAGACACCCATGGCCTTATTCCACTTCTATGCTGTACTTGCTGTTCCCTTACCAAGCACAACCTTCCTCCGTCCACTTAACCCTCATTCAAAGCCTAGCCCATTGGTGGCCCAGCCCAGGCCTACTGATGCTCACATAGGACCACATTTCCCCCCGATCTTATCCTCCAGGCTGAATGAAACACGCCAGAGCATACCAAAGTCATCAAGAAGTCCTGGAGCATCCATAGGGAAGTAAGCACCAACTCCAGCCTGACTGTCATCTTGCCTCAATTACTTCTAGGCCTCTGCATCCATCTCATTTCCATGGGCCACTCAGAATGTCTAGTCATCTGCCACACTATGTTGTCCCCAACACAACCTCCCTTTATGGCCACTTACCTTCCTCACTTTTGTGTGTGAAGCCCAATACCATGACCCAAGTCCTGAAGCCAGATATCGAGTCCACAGCCCCACCCGCCCTTTCCTGGGCGCCTAATCGCTTTACACCGTAACCTGCAGACCGCCCCTCCTTAATGTCACCACGGCTCGCTCATCATGGTCTACAGAGTACTGAGCACGTTTTGGACGTCTCCATCCTGAACCCCTCCGCACACTTCCACACCTGTGTGTCCAGCTGCTCCTTTCACGCCTCCACTCAGTGATCTCTGATACACCTCAGACTCTACACATGGCTAAACCAAAGCTCTTGTTACCCCCAGTGACGAACACTGACTACAGTCTTTCTCATCCCAGATGATGGAGTTTGCATCCCCACAACTGCTAAGGCTGGAAACCCTGGGGTAATCTCTGACTCCCGTGTTTTACTCCCTCACTGTTCACATTAGGAAAAAATCTAGTCCCTTTTTAAAACATGCATCCAGAATCCAACCACTTTTCCTCAGCCACCATGATGGCCCATGAACCCTCACCTGGACTGTGACAGGAGCCTCTACCCTGACTTTCCCCGCCGCCTCTCTCAGCTTCAGTCTGTTCTCCACTTGACAGCCAGATGGAGCCTGTTTATAGACACTGGTGAGAACGCCTCCTTCCTCTGATCCAAATCTCCCTTCACCTCTAGAACAGACATCCACCTTCTCAGAGAACCATTTCTATACGGACCCCGTCCCTGCTCTTTGTTCTCACCTGAAAGGAAGGAGACCTGTGGTTTCCTGAACAATCCGTGCTCAGTTTTACCTCTAAACATCTGGAAATCTTGGAACCAGTTCCTGGAAGAACCCTCCACGCCTGTTTACACTGGTTGCCTATCATGAGAATACCTCTATATAAAGCCTCACATGGATTCAGGGCTATGGGTTTGGAGTTTCTCCAGCGTTCCCAGACTCAAGAATTGGAGGGATAGCATTAAGAGTCCCAGGAAACCACAATTCAGAAAACACAGGAGTGGGGTTTGTGGCCCTGAGGGACTGGGACACGCTCCACCTACCTGTGTGAATTCCACAAGCACTTCTGCAGCCATGGGAACCTGTGCAAAGAGGCAGGTCTCGGAGGAAGGGATCCATGGTGGGGTTCCGTATGCTGATCGCCTCCCTGTACCATTCCCTGACCCTGGAGCCAAGTGACCTCAGGCTGATGGTCTAATCTCAATGATCAGTGTCCTTACCAGCTGCGCGAGAACCTGAACAAAGATTCAACCTCCCAGTACCTCAATGTTGTCAAAGCCTCTCTCATTTTTCCTTTGAACAGCTTTTGGGAAAATTTTAACCTCTGACGTAGATCCTGTATTTCTTTTCTTAAAACTCCCCATGGCTTCTAGAGTTCTAACATGAAGAACCCTCACCCTGCTATTCCAGGCTTCGCCTCATGTTGTTTGTTCCCTGCGGACAGAACAGGTTTCCCGAATCCTTCCGCCTCAGTCCGACCTCCAAGCCTTTGCACCTGCGGTCCCTCCACCTGAAACCTCTCCACCTGAAACCTCTCCCACGCGCCATCACACTGTCTGTCTGAAACAGGGCCCCACCCACGACCGCCTCACTGTCCAGGACACCGCGGCCTGGGCTGCGGGCACGTGAGCAGGCGCCCCGCACTCGGGGCTTTAGTGTCTGGTGGGGTGAGGACGGTGAGGGGCCGGAGGACGAGCGTTTACCTCAGGCGGGTCCCTCAGCACCGCCGCAGCCATCGGACTCTGTGGGCGGGGCGGGGCGGGGCCGGTAGCGGCGGGAGAGGAGGCGAGACGCGGACACGGCGGTCCCTCTCCCGGCGGTCCCTCTCCCGGGTCTGGCGCTGGGCACCCCGAGCTGCAGCGCCGAACCTCAGGCCCGCCTCTATGACACAGGGACAGCCCCTCCTCTCGCACCTCTTCTGTCCCGTCACCTCCGTCCCTACCCAGCGTTGCGGAGCTCAAACAGACCACTGCCAATTAAAATGGCCGCCTGAAGGAGGAGACAGGAAGTCCCGCCCGACCCTTTGTGCCCAAACAGAAACTCCTTTTTCCTGAGCCTTTATTGGCTCAGGGACTCTGCCTTCGACGCAAGGCATTCTGGGTCATGTAGTTCCCATTTCCAGGAGAAAAGGCCAAGATCCACCGCGAGGATGCGCTGGAAAATTGCGTGCAAAACGTGTAAGAGACACTTTGAAAATGGCTAATGAAAGCGAAGGCATCAAGCATTTTCCTTACTTTGCTGTACAGACTGCACTTTAGGGTAAACAAATAGAAAATTAGGAATTTCTTCTTTATATATGCAGAATTCCTGATAAGAATTAGGTAGAATAGGGACTGGTCTACAGTGCATAAAGTAATGAATTTAATCAATGATCACCAACCAATTACTTCAGCCAAATAACTGCAAGGGACAGCTAACACAACAGATAAAAGTCCAGTGAGGGAAAAATGACATTGGATGAAAAAACCCTAATAACATTTGGACCCACTGTGTGAAGTATCCAAGAAAATTTAATCGGTCTACCTAAGAAAGAAATGGAAAATTTTATTCAAGCCAAGTAGGATTATAATCCGGGAACACCCTCTCAGAAAGCTCCAAGAACTGTTCTGGTCGTTAAAGGTCAAAGCAGTTATATAGGTTTATAATTATATAGACAGAGGGCTGTACTTTAAATGCCATAGATAGTTTGCACCATCCAGATCTGTAAGTACAAAATGGTGGGTCATCGGGACACGTTACAAGATCAAGAAGGCATGTTATCTTTTAAGGAGTTTTCTTGTTGGTGCTAGGAGAATGTTGCTCTTTATGGTTAAGCAGGTATTTCTGCCAATGGGGAGGTTTGGTGGATGCATAATGCAGATATACAACACACAGTAGAGGGGAAAGAGGAGGCCAAAGGACACAGAAAATTTTTTATGTTTAAATTATCCTTGACTTGCCTCAGAATACAAATTTTTTTTGCATCAATCGTTAACTTTGAAAAGCAGAGACACTCAGACTTCAGAGCATCTGTTGGTGATGAAGTCATAAGTCTCAGCCCTGCCTGTGGAGTACAGTGACCAGAGTGAATTTGATCAATGCCTCTGGCTCTAGTTATACATTTATTGGAAGCAATGCAGAACATGTTAGGCCATCAGAGAAATGCAATTAGAAAATGTGGGAAATTATACCAAATGACCTAGTTATGCCACCAAATATATGACAAATATAACACAAAAATGTAAGACAAATCTTTGAAATAAAAGAGAACTAAGATGCATAATTAAACATAAAATGGGAGTATATTGTTTGTGATTTAAACATAATGATTATGAAAAAATTTTAGAAAAAGTAGGAAAATTGAATTTCAGTTATTGGTATTTCTGTTAGTGTGAAAATGATATTGTAATTGTCATAATGAAAGAGAATGTGTACTTTATAGACATACTGGAAAGATTTATAAGTGAGGTGATGTGTCTGGCATTTTCAATGTTGTAAGTTTAGGAACATATTTATGAATTATATATAGAGAAAATGAAAAAGTACATATTTATACTGAAAGTTGACCTATATATAGCTAAGAATCCTTTTAAAATAATTTGAAATATTATAATTAACAAGAGATTATGGGTATGCATATATGCAATAAAAATTAAAAATCAATATTAATCTTGTAAGAAGCTTTCTCCGATTTAAAAATTTAAAGCAAATGTTACTGAAATACAGACAAAAATTTGAAAAACATTAAAACAAAGAAATGTGAAAGAATTGAAGAAAATTGAAAACCACAGAAATTAAACCAGAAATTATAAAAACCACCTCTAAATAAAAATAGATATAAAGCAAGTTTCTATATAGAAAGGCTATTATGAATAAAAATACTAAAAGAGGTCATTCACTTTATGTATTTCAAACAAAATGCTAGTGTTTCAGAGCTTATTAGTTAAAGCTTACTTAAAGGGATAACAAAAGTATTTATTAGAAGAAATTATAAATATATCCAACAGCTTATTCTGGCAGAGAAGATAGTAGTGGGGTTAACAGTACATAGCAGTGAGCCTGGAAACACACCTTATTGATATGTACATATTGAAAAATTTAAGGGGGCATATATATATTAAATTTGATTATCAATTTGGACAGAAAATATATAATGCAATGAAATATTAAAATGGATTAAAAAGTGAGATGGAGGGCTTCCCTGGTGGCACAGTGGTTGAGAATCTGCCTGCCGATGCAGGGGACACGGGTTCGTGCCCCGGTCTGGGAAGATCCCACATGCCGCAGAGCGGCTAGGCCCGTGAGCCATGGCCGCTGAGCCTGTGCGTCAGGAGCCTGTGCTCTGCAACAGGAGAGGCCACAACAGTGAGAGGCCCGCGTACCACAAAAAAAAAAAAAAAAGTGAGATGGAAAAATATTCTCAAATTGAAAATAATTTAATCAAACCTACACATGAAAAATCATATCTGTATGGATTGGGTAAAAATTTTCTCAGTGATGGGACTTCCCTGGTGGTGCAGTGGTTAAGAATCCGCCTGCCAATGCAGGGGACACAGGTTTGAGCCCTGGTCCGGGAAGATCCCACATGCTGCAGAGCAACTAAGCCCGTGCACCACAACTACTGAGCCTGCACTCTAGAGCCTGTGAGCCACAACTACTGAGCCTGCATACCTAGAGCCTGTGCTCCACAACAAGAGAAGCCACCACAATGAGAAGCCTGCACACCACAATGAAGAGTAGCCCCCACTAGCTGCAACTAGGGAAGCCCGTGCATAGCAACAAAGACCCAATGCAGCCATAAATTAATGAATTAATTAAAATTTTTTCTCAGTATTTTAATTTATATAGCATTCTATAAAATTGAACAACACTAGCAAATTGGTAGTCCAATAAAAATACTAAATTAGAGTAAGAGAATTATAAAAAGGAAAAAAATGGAAATAGTTTTTATAAAACCTTTGAAATGAATTTAAGTCATATACAAGCAGCATTACTTCTTTTGTATGAGGTGTAACAAAACTTGTTTTATTTAAAGAGACAAGGGCCTGCAAATTCTAAACTTGCTCTCATTATTGTACACATTGCCCTTTACAAACTGCAGTTTTGAGATAACAAAGGCTCTTAAAATTCCCCTGATTAGAGAGGTTCTATGTGAGCACAAATAAGGTTTAATCAAGAAAACTTCACTCTCCACAAAGTGGTTGAAAGATACCTGTCAGTGTGTGTGATCAGGATATGATTTGTTAGAACCGTCTCATGACTTCTAGATAATGAACTAGATACCTACTGATTCACCACTGAATCATCGGAGGCCTTTCCAGAGAGAGGAGGCAAAATATTAATAATAATGAATATATTATGTATATATAAAACATGCCGTCATACAAGATAACCTTTAGCTTTGAGATTCTTTACATCCCTGATTATCTTGCTCTTTGTATCTTACAATCTTTTATTCACATGTTTTTAAGTGTGTCTTGCTTTCACGAAATCTGACAGGAAGTTTTAACACTTGCACTCATCAAAGACATCTTAGTAAAACACTCCTACAGATTCCATTTGCAAATCATGCACCCAAAAGATAAAAAATGCACATCCAACAATTGACATAAATGTACACTCAAAAACTGAATAAAACACAGTCTTCTTACTCTTCGTGGGGAGCAAAGCTCTTAGAATGGACATTGTGAGGTTCAATGTGTTTGGTCAGCAATAAGAGCAAGTATAATCCAGACAGGTTGTAGAGGAAACATGGAGAGATACTAGGCAGCCCTAAAGCAAGTAGATGAAGTGGCACCATGCCTCTTGGTCCCTCAGAATGCATCCCTTTTTTATCTTTGTCAGTATTTGTGTTCCAATCCCAGAAAGCAGACTTCCCCCCCCCCCCATATAACGTTTCTTATTGAATTTTCTGAGATATGGTCTATTTCTTCTAAGAATATGACATGTATCTGGGAATAGTGCTTACTTACCAAATTTGCATTTGTTGCCAGGATGGCCAAAATATCGGCATCTGTGTATGGGGTAAAAAGTGGGCATCCAAACAAGAGATAAAGGTTTTTAATTCCATGATCTCATCTCCTTGCTGGGCAGTGATTATTATTTCACCTGTAAATGCAGTGGCAGTGTCTGTAAGGGGACTCAAGAATATCTCTGAAAAATAGTTGTAGAGTGAGCAAATTACAGAAAGTTATTAATGTTGATTAATGGAGTCATCCATTAAGCACTGTGGAAATCACTAGAAGAGAAAAGGACTTGTGAAACCTGAGAACAGGTAAGTCTCAATGGGTGACAAATGAAGTCCTAACACTGAGTCCTAAAATGTGAGAGAATTAAGTTGAGTCCGTGGTTATGCTGGAGACTTGGCTACCATGAAATTCTTGTTTCCACAAAGTGTGGATCCTTTCCATTCATGACAATCCTGGGAAAACAAACTTGAGAAAAAGAAATAGTAAGGTGAGAGCAGAAAGAGGTAGAAGAATGGAAGGAAAGATATGGCATCATGTTTTATTCCATCAATAATCATTTACTAAACATCTCATCTGGCTCAGAGGCTCATCTAGATATGAGTTATACATCAGCAACCAAAGAAATGTGTTCTCATGCAGCCTTCAATCCAACTCTTTATTGAAGGAATAGTCAATAAATCACAAAGAAAATATTCTATATTATAGTAATTATAAGGTGATAGGTGGTGTGGAAATATAAAAGAGCAGCAATGAGGAATGCAGGCATGTGGAGTCTGAGGATTTCAGTAGGAAATAGAGGGGTCAGAGATGTTCTCATAGTGCAGATAATATTCGAGCAAATATTTAATGGAGAGGAGAGAGTGACAAGGATACATCAGAAAGATGTTCCATGGAGAAGAAATAGCTAGTATACTTTCCCAAGGGTAGTTGTTTGCCTGGAGTGCCAGACCACTCATATGACCATTGTGCCAGTTCCAGGGTGCTAGAGATATTTTCTGGTGTGTGTTTTTGTTTTGTTTAAATTTTATTGGAGTATGCTTTACAATGTTGTGTTAGCCTCCACTGACAACAAAATGAATCATCCATACACAGATATCCCCTCCTTTTTGGACGTCCCTCCCACTTAGGTTACCACAGTGCATTAGGTAGAGTTCCCTGTGCTATATAGTACGTTCCCATCAGTTGTCTATTTTATACATAGTATCAATAATGTATATGTGTCTATCCCAGTCTCCCAATTCCTCCCTCCCCACCCTTTTCCCCTTGGTATCCATACATTTGTTCTCTATGTCTATGTCTCTATTTCTGCTTTGCAAATAGAATCTATACCATTTTTCTAGATTCCACATATATACGTTATTATACGATATTTGCTTTTCTGACTTACTTCACTCTGTGTGACACTCTCTAGGTCCATCCATGTCTCCAAAAATGACCCAATTTCATTCCTTTTTATGGATGAGGTGGTGTGTTTTAATATACTGTAAAATACAGTGGAAATATGTTGGTCTCTACCACTAGTTCCTGCCACCAAGCTCTGAAATCCCTTGGAATTTCATTTTATTTCTTTTTCTTCTCTGATTGCTGTGGCTAGGACTTCCAAAACTATGTTGAATAAAAGTGGCAAGAGTGGGCATCCTTGTCTTCGATTAAATACTTTCAGCTTTTCACTGTTGAGTATGATACCAGTTGTGGGCTTATAATATATGGCCTTTATTATGTTGAGGTATGTACCCTCTATGCCCATTTTCTAGAGTTTTTATCATAATGGGTGTTGAATTTTGTCAAAAGCTTTTTCTGCGTTCTATTGAGATGATATGATCTTTATTTTTCAACTTGTTAATGTGGTATATCACATTGATTGATTTGTGGATATCCAACCATCCTTGCATCCCTGGAATAAAACCCACTTGATCATGGTGTATGATCCTTTTAATGTATTGTTGGATTTGGTTTGCTAATATTTTGTTAAGGATTTTTGCATATATATTCATCAGTGATATTGGCCTGTAATTTTCTTTTTTTGTGATATCTTTGTCTTGTTTTGGTATTATAGTGAGGCTGGCCTTGTAGAATGAGTTCAAAAGTGTTCCTGCTGTAAGTTTTGGGGAATAGTTTGAGAAGCATAGGTGTTAACTCTTCTCTGAACTTCTGGTAGAACTCACCTGTGAAGTCATCTGGTCCTGAACTTTTGTTTGTTGGTATTTTTTTTAAATTGCTGATTCAATTTAGTTACTGGTTAATTGGTCCGTTCATATTTTCTATTTTTTCCTTGTTCAGTCTTGAGAGAGTGTACATTCTAAGAATTCGTCCATTTCTTCTAGGTTGTCCATTTTATTGGCATATAGTTTTTGATATTAATCTCACAATCCTTTGTATTTCTGTTGTGTTGGTTGAAACTTCTGCTTCTTCATTTCTGATTTTATGGATTTTGGCCCTCTTTTTTCCTTGATGAGTGTGGCTAAAGATTTATCAATTTTATTTTTCTTTTCAAAGAAACTTCTCTGACCATAACTTTTCCTACTTGTCAAGTATCTTTTTCGACCACAATGCTATGAGACTAGAAATCACCTACAAGAAAAAGAAAAAAAACTGCAAAACACACAAACACATAGAGACTAAATAATATGCTGCTAACAACCAATGGATCACTGAAGAAATCAAAGAAATAAAAAAAAATCAGGAGTTCCCTAGTGGCCTAGTGGTTAGGATTCCAGGCTTTCACTGCTGTGGCCTGGGTTCAATCACTGGTTGGGAAACTGAGATCCCTCAAGCTGCCCAGTATGGCAAAAAAGAAAAACAAAATCTATAGGCAAATGAAAACAAAAACACAACAATCCAAAATCTATGGGATATAGCAAAAGCAGTCCAAAGTGGGACGTTTATAGTGATACAAGCCTACCTCAGGAAAACAAGAAAAATCTCAAACAACCTAAACTTACACCTAAAGGAACTAGAAAAAGAACAAACAAAACCTAAATTTAGTAGAAGAAAGAAATAATAAAGATCAGGGCAGAAATAGAGACTAAAAAAAAATTGAAAAGGTCAATGAAACTGAAATTTTGTTAGTTTCTTAACAACAAAAAATTCACCTACCATCTGACTCAGGAATTATACTCACAAATCTTAGTTCAAAATAAATGAAACACATTTCCACATGAAGACTAGCTATAAACGTCTGCAGCAGCTTTATCTTTAACATCCCCAAGCTGGAAACAACTCAGCTATCAATAACAAGTGAATTGAGACAGGTGAATGGCATGTAACTGATATTCAGCTGATCCAATTGGGGACCCAGGTTGGCTGTCTCTGGCATCTGTACTATTGAACTACAACACTTCACAACACTGCTCTAGAAGGTGCCAAGTTCAGGCATGTTGATAATGAGGATAATGATGATGATGACGGTGGTATCAACAGGAGCAGTGATGGCAACAGAGATCATACCTCAGACCTGCACAGTCAGGAAGTAACAGACTGGTCTGTTTTCATACATGAACCCATTTAGACAAACAATGGTACTGTGACATAAATACCATATTACCCCATTCTGTCAAGGAGGACTCTAAGGCAGGGAGAGGTTCAGAAACTTGCCTGGGGCCATACAGCCTGTGAGAAGCAGAGTTGGAGCTCTGGCTCCAGGACTCGGCCTCCTGAGTGCTACACTGAGGAGGAAACAGTGCACAGCACTGTGTAGGGCCAGCATTCTTGGAGAAGGTAGCCATGTAAGAGGGAGGTGATCTGGAGTATTTAATCCTCGAGAAAGGGGAATCTGTGTGAGGGGATGACTTGGTCATTCCCAGATTTTGACATTTCATGGACTTGTAAAATTTTTTTTTAAATCAGAAAATCTACATGGTGATTTGGTACAGAAAGGACATCAACTATCATCTACACTCACTCGCATTTCATTTTTAAAAAGGACTTTTAGGGAATTCCCTACTGATCCAGTGGTTAGGCTTCTGTGCTCCCACTGCAGGGGGCAGGGGTTCGATCCCTGGTCTGGTCTGGGAACTAAGATCTTGCATGCCATGCAGCGTGGGCACAAAAAGGACTTTTATGCACCTCATAAAGAAGGCACATCTTCTACATTGAATAACTTGAGGTTTCTGAGGGACTCACTCAGTGGCTGTATTTTCCTTACTTTGCTGAGGACAGGATGTTGGAATTCAAGGAATGGAGTCTCAACAGTGCCTGCAACAAACCTGACACCTGGTCTGTGCTTACGGGAACTTGGCTGTGGCCAGTGTTACAATTCTCTTTTAAATGACCTACATTTTATTTTTCTTATATAGATTGCATCTTAAAAAAAGTATTTGTATCTCTCTGCTAATTGGGAAAACCAGTTTGACTTGGGACAAGTGGAAGTTTACCATGAAAATACAATGAAATCAAAATAATGCTCTTAAGTCCCAGGGACCTCGTGGGGTATGCTCACGGGTGCCCCCTCTATTAAAAAGGGATATTAGTTTCATGTCTCTGTTCGGGCACCAAAAATGGGGAGGGGGATATTAGTAACAGTGGGCAATAGAGGTCTAGCACTATACCAAGAAGACTTTCTCCTGACAGCAGCAAGGGAAAGAGCAGGGAAAAAGAATTGCTTTCTCAGGGTGTCCAGGCATTCCACTTGATGTCGATCTGTGCACCCTCTAAAATCATCTCCTGAAGCAGCACAGGAGCATGGTCTAGGCCTTAAGAAACAAGGGACAATGGTGTAGCATTCAGGAGCTATCCCCACCTTTTTTTTTTTGGCCGTGCTGCGCAGCATGTGGGATCTTACTTCGCCGACCAGGGATCGAACCAGTGCCCCCTTCATTGGAAGTGTGAAGTCTTAATTACTGGACCACCAGGGAAGTCACCAGGAGCCTGCTTTAACTGGGATTGTATGGTTTAAGAAGATACCCTGGATGAACTGATGCTATATGGTTCTAAAGAAGTACTGCCTGGCTCACCCTCTTCTCTGAAGCAGCCTATCACCCATGACCCTGCTAACTGGACCGAGGGGACACATGACCCAAGCAGGATAGGCTAGTCAGTTCTCCTTCTGTGGAATCTGGAGTGGGGACCTCAGATATGGTTAGAGTGTGATGGGCACTCAGATGAGGACTTGTGTTTTTTACCAAAAGACCCCGGGTGCAGACAGAAAGGTTAGAATAGAGGATGTCGGTCCAGAACATGGTGAGGAGTGCAGGGAAGAATGATGGTGCGTGCCAGTGGTCTTCTCAACCAGCCAGTCCTGGACAGAGAGGACAGAACCAAATAGGCAGCAGGTCCATGAATGGAGCAGAGGTGAGCTGTTACCCAGTGAGACCAGGAGCCCAAAGGTCTCCATTATCACCTCCTGGTACCAGGTCCTCTGGGCTGGGCTGTCTCTACTCCTCCAGGATGAAGGTTACAAACACCTGAAAAAGTCAAACCTCATATTGGGATGTTAGATGGCATCAGAGGCTGTCACTCAGTCTCTGATGAAGGTGGAGAGACCCAGCCCTGAATCACTGATTCTCGAGGGTTAAGCTCTGTGCTGTGCTCAAAGGGGAGGAAGGTGCAGCCTTTGGACAGAATGCAATTGCAGCTGAGAGAAAAACCTCCCATGGGGGAAGCCACTGGTAATGACAGACAAGGGCATTCCTGTGAGAACTGTGAGGGCAGGTGGTGAGTGGGGAAATGGTCATGTTGATAACTCCAACAAAGGTAACAGCAGCTGAGACTCCTTGAACTCTGTGCATGCCTACCCAGGGATGAGTGCTTCACGTGCTGAGGTAAAGGGATTAAACATCCCCAGCTCTGGAGCTAGACTTAGGGGTATGAATACAGCATCTTGAATCAGACACTTGTCCATTGTGTGACCGTGGGGAACCCACAACATCATTCTGACCCTGGATTTCCCCGGCAGTACAATAATAGTTCCCACTTTCTTGGCTTGTTGTGAGAATTAAAGAGAATATGTTCATAAAACAAACCCTGAAATCCTGGCACCGTTAGGTACTCAGTGTTTTGTTACTTTTATTAATCCTCACAGGGACCAAGGTAAGCGCCTCATCACCTCCATGTCAGTCAGCAAACTGAAGCTCAGGGAGCTCTAGCAAGTTGCCCAGAGATTCCCAGGTGGGGAACCCACACTGAGATGTCAGTGCTCTGCAGCCTCTGCCTCCTTGTGGGTGGGCGGAGTGGGTGGGTCAGTGGCTTCTGAGAGGCCCCATTTCTTTCCCAAATGTACCCGGGGACTTTGGGGAAAATGAGGGGTGCCTGGCCAGGGAATGTCACGGCAGGTAGGGCTAGTGCTGCCTAGGTTCAATGAGGTTGTGGGTATAGCCATGGCACAGCAAATGGACGTTTCAGCTCTTCACCTCTCACAGCTCACTGGTAGAGCCACACCTTATACCTGTTTTACAAAGGGGGAAACTGAGGCTCAGAGTGGGTGGTCATTTGCCTGTGAGTCACAATGATATTTTGGGATCAGGATTCAAACCCAGGCTGCCTGACCCAGGGCTTGGGGAGTCTGATTACTGCCCTATTTCCAGTCCTGCTAGGCTTTGGGACTCAAAAAACACCCTGTTCATCCTGATGCCATCTCGTCTCCCTCCCCAAGAGTTCTGCTCCAACCCACCAACCCCCATGATGATAGACCAGGCAAAGGGGCGAACACTACTAGGCAAGGGTTTGTGGTATTATTAAATGTCTGGACTTTAGAAAGTGATGGAGAGTACATTAATAACACAGATTAAAATTAAAAGTATATGGTATATGTGTCCATTACATTGCACATAGCATAAAAAATTGAAAAAATGAGAACATATTATTCCAGTATTAAAAACAATTATTCCATAAATTTATTCCATAAATTAAAGTCACAAAATGAGTGAAATTCCAATACAGCTTGGCTGTTTCACTGTTCTTTTGTGAAAGGAAGAAAATAGCCAAAATTCATAGAATAGGCAGAAGATATGAACATTTCACTAAAGATATAGAGGTAGCAAGTATGCATCTGAAGAAATGCTCATCATGAATCTTTAGGGAAATGCAAATAAAACAACAGTTAGATAGCTGGACAAACTTACAAAAAGAGTTAAAATTAAGAATGATCGACTATAAAAAAATACAAATCATAAAAACAGAAATACACATTCCCAATAAAAACACTAATATTCTGGAATGTTATCTTTTATCCAATTTATGTAGAAAGACACATATGTACAATATAATAAAGTGACAACTTTTGTTAAAAAAAAAAAAGAATGATTGAACAAATGAAGTATTCACCAGGATGTGGAAGAAATGCTCTCATACACTGCTGGTAAGAATGAAAAAAATGGGAATTCCCTGGCAGTCCAGTGGTTAGAACTCTGCACTTTCACTGATGAGGCCTGGTTGGGAAACTAAGATCCTGCATGCTGTGCAGCGCGGTCAAAAAAAGAAAAGAAAAAGGTATAATTAGTTCAGATCACAATTTGCTAGTTTGTTTAAGTTAAGCATTCACCTACCCTATGACTCAAACTTTGCACTCTGAGTTACTGAAGATAAACACACATCCACATAAACACTTATAAACAAATGTTTGTACCAGCTTTTTTCCCCAATAGTCAAAAATTAGAAAAACTCCAAATGTCCATAAGCAAACGAATGGATAAATAGTGGTATATTCAAATATAAGAATGTTTCTTAGAAAAAAAAGTATGAGCTGCTTATATATCATTGATGACTCTCCAAGTATTTATGCAACATAAATAAAAGCAGGAAAAAGAGTAAATACTTTTGATTCCCATCACATGAATTCTAGAAAATGGAAAGTTATATATTATAATGGAAAGTAAATCAATGCTTACTTGAAGGGGTGTGAGCGGCAAGGAGAGATTATAAAAGGTCATGAGATAAATATACAGTAACAGATACAGTCATTACTATGACTACAATGATGGTTTCACACTTGACCCCTCCTCAGGGTGCCCTCTGAGTCTCCTAAAACTCATAGCATCCAGGCCTCAAATGAGGACAAGAAAGTCCTGCAGTCTTTCCTAGGAGGCCACAGGCAGAAATGCAAATTTGGCAAAAACTAGTAAGTTAATTTCTGCCTTTGTAATGTCTCCTCTGAGGCCTAGAAGGTTTGATATCCCCATAAAAGTTGCTCACACCTTCATGCCCAAATCTGTTTATAACCTACCCTATTTGGTAAATAGAATATCCAAGATTAAAGAGGACTTAAACAGTAAGGTCTTTGTTACTGTTCAAACCAAAGCAATATTCTGGCAGATCTGCCAGCAATGGCTGGCAGTTCTTTAGCTGGTGACTCAGAGGGTAGAAAAATTCATCACAAGTATCTTGAGAGCAACGTGTCCCAGAAAATGGTAATCCTTCTCTGCAAGCTGCCAGATGAACTCATATGATGTTCTGTGGGCTAATAGTAGGTCAGGCCCATGCCCAAGCTGGTCAGAAAGCGAATAAGGACATCCTAAAGGTTCAGGCTATTCCTAATTTCCTCCCACAAATGAGAGAAGAGTTGGCTTCCCTGAGCACACTGCAGTAGTGACTGATGCACACTGTGGGGACATGCCAGGTTATAAAGGTGAAATGGATCTGGCTACAGAAAGTGGCAGTGACATAAATCTATCAAGAGCCCTGGGTAGGTCAGAGAGTGCAACACAGTCACACATGCTTCCCACAAAACTGAAAATTATGAGGAATCTCTCTACTCCTGATGTTTGGATGCATGGGACACCTAGTGCCTCACAGTTTCATCCAATGTCATTACACTGAACAAGGAAATTATACATTTCTTACACATTTAAGGCCTTTCTCCAGTGTGAACTCGCTGGTGCTGAGAGAGGTTAGATTTTCGGCTAAAAGACTTCCCACATTCGCTGCAGTCATAAGGCTTTTCTCCTGTGTGAACTCTCTGATGATAATGAAGGGTGGAACGAGAGGTGAAGGATTTCCCACATTCGCTGCACTCATAAGGCCTTTCTCCTGTGTGAACTCGCCGGTGAATTATGAGCTGCATTCTTTGGGTAAAGGACTTCCCACAGTCACTACATGCATGAGGCCTTTCTCCTGTGTGAACTCTCCGATGGCGAATCAGTATTGAGCTATTGGTAAAAGATTTCCCACAGTCACTGCACTTATGAGGCCTTTCTCCAGTGTGAACTCTGTGATGATAACCAAGGGCAGAGACAGAAGTAAAAGATTTCCCACACTCACTGCACTCATAAGGCCTTTCTCCAGTGTGAACTCTCCGGTGTTTAGAGAGGTATGAATTCTGGCTGAAGGATCTCCCACAATCACTACATTCATAAGGCTTTTCTCCAGTGTGAACTCTCTGGTGTTGATTCAATTGGGAACTGCCCCTAAAAGATTTACCACATTTACTGCAGTCAAAAGGCCTTTCTCCTGTGTGAACTCTCTGATGACAACGGAGGGCAGAGCTAGAGAAAAAAGATTTCTCACATTCGCTGCACTCATAAGGCCTTTCTCCCATGTGAATTTTCTGATGATAACGAAGGGCGGAACCAGTGGTAAAAGATTTACTACATTTACTGCACTCATAAGGTCTTTCTCCTGTGTGAACTCTCTGGTGTATGTTGAGATGATTTCTTTGGGTAAAGGATTTCCCACATTCACTGCACTCATAAGGCCTTTCTCCTGTGTGAACTCTACGGTGTCGAATGAGTATCGGTCCACTGGTAAAGGATTTCCCACATTCACTGCACTCATAAGGTTTTTCTCCTGTGTGAACTCTCTGATGATAACAGAGGGCGGAACCAGAGGTAAAAGATTTCCCACATTCACTACATTCATAAGGCTTTTCTCCAGTGTGAACTCTCTGGTGTTGAGACAGGTAACATTTGTAGCTAAAGGATTTCCCACATTCACTACACTCATAAGGCCTTTCTCCTGTGTGAACTTTTCGGTGTATAATGAGGTGATTTATTTGGGTAAAAGACTTTCCACAATCAGTACACTCATATGGCCTTTCTCCTGAGTGAATTCTCTTATGATAACGTAGGCCAGAGCTAGAGGTAAAAGACTTCCCACATTCCCCACATTTATAAGGCTTTTCTCCAGTGTGAACTCTCTGATGATAACGGAGGGCAGAGCTAGAAGTAAAGGATTTCCCACATTCACTGCACTCATAAGGCCTTTCTCCTGTGTGAACCCTCCAGTGTTCAATGAGGTCAGATTTTCGTCTAAAGGACTTCCTACATTCAGTGCACTCATAACTCATTTCTCCAGTGTGAACTGTCTGTTGTTGAAAAAAGATGGAGCTATGGCTAAAAGATTGTGCACACGGATGGCAAATGTGGCAATTTTCTCCAGTGTGACTCCTCTGAGGATAAATGAGGACAAATTCTTGGCTAAAGGATTTCCCACATTTGCTGCACTTGTACTGACTTGCCCCAGTATGAATTCTTCGATGTTGAATGAGGGCTGAGCTTCCCCTAAAAGATTTTCCACAGTCGCCATAGTCATAAAGCCTGTAACCAGTGTGAATTCTCTGGTGCACAACAAATGAGGATTTATACTTGAATGATTTCCCACATTCACTGCACGTAAAACACTGTCTTTCAGTGTAGACACTCTGGGCCTGAACAAGTGTGTGTTTGGGGCTGAAGGCTTTCTTGCATTCTCCCCTGGTGCAATGACTTTTTCTGCTTTGTAAAGTTTCCATGCAGTGGGTGACTGTGTTTGGCTTTTCCCCAGTGTGAATGGCCTGTTGATTCAGATGTCCTGAGGTGGCTAGGAAGTCCTCTGCAACTTTCTTGCAGGTAAAAGGCTCCCCTGACACACGGAAATTGCTGCTCTTCACAAATGAGGCCCTGTCTACACCGATTATGAACGGTTTTTCTTGCATGTGTTGCTCCTGGTGCTGCTGAGTGTCTGCACTGAAATAAAATCCTTTTGCACATGCCCTACACTTGAATAGTTTCTGGCTGTGTTGTGTTCCCTGCTGCTCAGTCAAATGGAAAATGTCTCTCAAGACTGGACCACACATCTCACAGGGGTGAGTCTTCTGGCAAGATGAAGGTTCCTTGGAAGTCCTGACCTGTGACATTACCACAGAAACACTCTGTTCAAAGGATGCCTCAACATTCTCTTCTCCACTCCAGAAACCTGAATGCAAAGAAACACCGATGAGGTACACATTCACTTTATTGGAAGGGGCAACCCAACCACAAACGTGCAAATGAAACAAAAAAAGAGTAGGGGTAATTATACTATGTCAGAAAAGACAGACTTCAAGTAAATAGACAAAGGAGGTCATTATATAATGATAAAGCAGTCAATTCATCAAGAGGATATAACAATTACAAGTATATTTGCACCCAATATTGGAACACCTGAATATATTAAGCAAATACAAACAAATCTGAAGGAAGAAAAAGACAGCAGTGCAGTAATATTAGGGGTTCAATGCTCCACTCTGAATAAGAAAATGTTGGTCTTGAACTGCACCTAAGACCAAATGGACCTGACAGACATGTACAAAAGATGCCATCCAACTATAGCAGAAAACACATTCTTCTCAAGTACACAGAGAACACTCTCTAAGATAGATGACATGTTAGGTCACAAAACAAGTATTAAATTTAAGAAGATGGAAAACATATTAAATATCTTTTCCAACCACAATGGTACGGAACTAGAAATCATTAACAGGAGGAAAGCTGGGAAATTCACGAATATGTAGAATTTAAATGACACACTCCTGAACGACCTATGGGTTAAATAAATAATTTTAAAAAACCATATTCAAACAAATGTAAATGGAAACATAACACACCAAAACTTATGGGATGCAGTAAAAGCAATTGTAAGAGGATAGTTTATAGCAATAAATGACTACATTAAGAAAAAATAATGATCTCTAATAAACAACCTAACTCTATATCTCAAGGTATGAGAAAAAGAACAAACTAAGGTTAAAGTTAGCAGAAATAAAAGAAATAATAAAGATCAGAGCAGAAATAAATGAAATAGAGACTAGAAAAATGACAGAAAACACCAATAAAACTAAGAGGCTTTTTTTTTTTTTAACTTTTTACTTTGTTTTTTGGCCACTCTGCATGGCTTCTGGGATCTTAGTTCCCTGACCAGGCATCGAACCTGGACCCCCTGCAGTGGAAGCACAGAGTCCTAACCACTGATCACAGGGAAGTCTCAACAGTTGGGTTTTTTTGTGTGTGTGTGTGGTATGCGGGCCTCTCACTGTTGTGGCCTCTCCCGTTGGCGGAGCACAGGCTCCGGACACGCAGGCTCAGCAGCCATGGTTCACGGGCCCAGCCGCTCCGCAGCATGTGGGATCTTCCCAGACCGGGGCATGAACCCGCATCCCCTGCATTGGCAGGCGGACTCTTAACCACTGCGTCACCAGGGAAGCCCAACAGTTGGTTTTTTTGAAAAGATAAATTGACAAGCCTTTAGCTAGATTATGAAAAAAAGAGACATGACTCAAAATCAGAAATGAAAGAGGAGACATAACAACTGATACTGCAGGAATACAATCAATCAGAAGAAACTAGAATGAACAATTATTTGCCAACAAATTGGATAACTCAGAAGAAATGAATAAAACTCCTATAAACATAAAACCTACCAAAATAAAATCGTGAAGAAATAGGAAATCTGAATTAACCTATAACTGGTAAGCAGATTGAATCACTAATAAAAACATCTCCCAACAAAGAAAAGCCCAGGACTAGACAAAATCACTGGGAATTCTACTAAATATTTATTTATTTATTTATTTATTTATTTAGCCTCTTACTGTTGTGGCCTCTCCCGTAGCGGAGCACAGGCTCCAGACGCGCAGGCTCAGCGGCCATGGCTCACGGGCCCAGCCACCCCGCGCATGTGGGATCCTCCTGGACTGGGGCACGAACCCGCGTCCCCTGCATCGGCAGGCGGGCTCTCAACCACTGCGCCACCAGGGAAGCCCTCTACTAAATTTTTAAAACATTAATATCAATCCTTCTCAAAGTCTTCCAAAAAATTGAAGTAGGAACAGTTCCAAGCTCATTTTATGAGACCAGCATTACTCTGATATCAAAGCCATTTAAGAAGAATACAACAGAAGAAAATTACAGGTCAATATCCCTGATGAGGATGTCCCTGGTGGCATAGTGATTAAGAATCCGCCTGCCAATGCACAGGACACAGGTTTGAGCCCTGGTCCAGGTAGATCCTACATGCTGCAGAGCAACTAAGCCCATGTGCTCTAGAGCCTGCGAGCCACAACTACTGAGCCCGTGTGCTGTAACTACTGAGGCTTGCGTGCCTAGAGCCCGTGCTCTGCAACAAGGGAAGCCACCACAATGAGAAGCACGTCCACCACAACAAAGAGGAACCCGTTTGCCGCAACTAGAGAACGCCCACGCACAGCAATGAAGATCCAACAAAGCCAAAAATAAATAAATAAAATAAGTAAATGAAAAAAAAAAATCCCCGATGAATATAGACGCAAAAATCCTCAACCAAATACTTGCAAACCAAATCCAACAGCACATTTACAGGATCATACATCACAATCAAGTAGAATTTATCCCTGGGATGCAAAGATGGTTCAACATCATGTGCAAATCAATAAATGTGATACACCACATTACCAGAACAAAGGATAAAAATCATAATCATATGAATAGATGCTGAAAAACCATTTTAAAATTCAATATCCATTCATGATAAAAACTCTTAACAAGTTAGGTATAGAAGGGGGACTTCCCTGGTAGTCCAGTGGTTAAGAATCCACCTTCCAATGCAGGAGACACGAGTTTGGTCCTGGGTTGGGGAACTAGGTCCATGCACTGCAACTACTCAGCCCACGCACGGCAACTACTCAGCTCATGCACTGCAACTACTCAGCCCACGTACTGCAACTACTCAGCCCACGTACTGCAACTACTGAGCCCACACGCTCTGTAGCCCGCCCGCCACAACTAGAGAGCCCATGAACTGCAACTCCTGAGCCCACGTGCCCTGGAGCCCGCGCGCCATAACTAGAGAGCCTTGTGCTGCAACTAGTGAGCCCATGCGCTCTAACTAGAGGGCCTGCAGGTCACAGCTACTGAGCCCGCACACCACAACTAGAGAGAAGCCTGTGCACCACAAGTAAAAGATCCTGCACACTACAAGTAAGATCAGACACAGCCGAATTAATTAATTAATTATTTTTTTAAAAAGCTAGGTATAGAAGGAATGTACTTCAACATGTCTGACAAGCCCATACCTAACATCATATTGAACATTCAAAAGCTAAAAGGTTTTCCTCTAACATCAGGAACAAGACAAGGATGCCTACCCTATCCATTTTTATTGAACATAGTACAGGAAGCCCCACCCAGAGTAAGAAGAGAAGAAAAAAGAAAGAAAAGGCATTCAAATTGGACTGGAAGAAGGAAAAGTGTTTGTTTGCAGGTAACGCACTCTTATCTGTAGAAAATCCCAAAATTCCACCCTAACAAATGAATTCAGTAAAGTTGCAGGATAAAAAGAACCAATATACAAATTTCAGTTGCATTTATATACACTAATAAAAAACTGTCTGAATAGAAAATTAAGAAAACAATCTTATTTTAAATAGCATCAAAAGAATAAGATACTAGGAACAAATTTAACCTAGGGGATGAAAGATTTACATTCTGAAAATCATAAGACAACGATGAAAGAAACTGAAGAAGACACAAATAAATGGAAAGATATCCAGTATTCTTGGATTGGAAAAATTAATATTGTTAATTTTACCAAGAGCAATTTAGAGATTGAAAACAATCCATATCAAAATTCCAATGACATTTTCCACAGAAATAGAATAAACAATCCTAAAATTTGTATGGAACCATGAAAAATCCCAAATAGCCAAAACAATCTTGAAAAAGGACAAAGCTAGAGGCATCACACTTCCTGATTTCAAAATATTACAATGCTATGGTACTGGCATAAAAACAGACACATAGACCAACTGAACAGAATACAGAGCCCAGAAATAAACTCACGCATATATGGTCAACTCATCTTTGATAGGCACAACAAGAACACACAATGGAGAAAGGACAGCTTCTTCCAAAAATGGTGATGGAAACACTGGTTATCCACATGAAAAAAAAATGAAACTAGAGCCTTATCTCACACCACTCACAAAAATTAACTTGAATTGGATTAAAAATTTTAAACATAAACCCTGAAATTGTAAAACTTTTAGAAGAAAATACAGAGAAAAAGCTCCTTGACATTGGTGTTGGCAATGATTTTTTTTTAGATGACACCAATAGCACAAGCAATGAAAGCAAAAACAAACAAGTGGGACTACATCAAATGGAAAAGCTTCTTTATAGCAAGGGAAACAAAATGAAAACACAACCTAAGGAAAAGGAGAAAATACTTGCAAAGGATTTATCTGATAAGGGGTTAATATCCAGAAAATATCAGAACTCATACAATTCAACAATAAAAAACTAAAGAATCCAATTAAAAATGGGCAAAAGGACCTGAACAGATATTTATCCAAAGACATACAAATGGTCATCAGGTACATGAAAAGGTGCTCAACATCACTAACATCGGGGAAATGCAAATCCAAACCACAATGAGATATCACCTTACACCTGTGTGGAACACTACTATCAAAAAGACAAGAGAGGGCCTCCCTGGTGGCGCAGTGGTTGAGAGTCCGCCTGCCGATGCAGGGGATACGGGTTCGTGCCCTGGTCCGGGAGGATCCCATATGCCGCGGAGTGGCTGGGCCCATGAGCCATGGCCGCTGAACCTGTGCATCCGGAGCCTGTGCTCCGCAACGGGAGAGGCCACAACAGTGAGAGGCCCGCATAGCGCAAAAAAAAAAAAGACAAGAGATACATGTGAAGAAAAGGAAACCCTTCTACATTGTTGGTAGCAATGTAAATCGGTACAGCCATTAGGGAAAACTGTATGGAATTTCCTAAAAATTAAAAATAGAACTCTGCATGGTCCAATAATCCCAATTCTGTGTCTATTTCCAGAGGAAACAAAATCTGTATCTCAAACAGGTGTTTGCACCCCCATGTTCACTGCAGCATGATCCACAATAGCCCAGGTATAAAAACAACCTAAGTACAGGCATACCTTCTTTTATTGTGCTTCACAGATAACTCATTTTTTTACAAATTGAAGGTATGCAGCAACCCTGTGTCAAGCAAGTCTACTGGCGCCACTTTTCTAACAGCATTTGCTCACTTTGTGTCTGTGCGTCACGTTTTGGTAATTTTTGCGATATTTCAAACTTTCTCATTATTGTTATACTTGTTATGGTGATCTGTGATCAGTGATCTTTGTTTTGGGGTGCTACAAACTGGACCCATAAGACAGCAAACTTAATCGATAAACACTGTATGTGTTCTGCCTGCTCTACCGACTGGCCAATCCGTCTCTCTCCCTCTCCTCATGCCTCCGTATTTCTTGAGATGCAACAATACTGAAATTAGGCGAATTAATAACCCTACAATGGCCTCTAAGAACTCAAGGAAAAGGAAGGATCACATGTCTTTCACTTTAAATCAAAAGCCAGAAATGATTAAGCTTAGTGAGGAAGGCAAGTTAAAAGCCAAGACAGGCTGAAAGCCAGGCCCTTGGACCAAACAGTATTAACCAAGTTGTATCAATAAATGCAAAGGAAAAGTTCTTCAAGTAAATTAAAAGTGCTACTCTAGTGAACACACAAATAATAAGAAAGCAAAATAGTCTTATTGCTGATATGGAGAAAATTTTAATGATCTGTATCCAAGATCAAGCCAGCCACAACATTACCTTAAGCCAAAGCCTAATCCAGAGTCAGGCCCCAACTCTCTCCAATTCTGTGACAGCTGAGAGAGGTGAGAAGCTGGAAAAAAAAAGTATGAAGGTTGGTTCATGAGATTTAAGGAAAGAAGCCGTCTCCATAAAATAGAAGTACAAGGTGAAAAAAAAGCACACAGTGAAGCAGCAAGTGCTGATGTAGAAGCCATACCAAAGTTATCCAGATGATCTAGCTAAGATAATTAATGAACGTGGCTACACTAAACAACACATTTGTAATGTAGATGAAACAGTCTTATGTTGGAAGAAGATGGCATCTAGGACTTTCACAGTTAGAGAGGAGAAGTCAGTGCCTGGCTTCAAAGCTTCAAAGGACAGGCTGACTCTTGTTAAGGGTAATGCAGCTGGTGACTGAAAGTTGAAGCCAATGCTCATTTAACATTCTGAAAATCTTAGGCCCTTAACAATTATGCTAAATCTACTCTGCATATATTCTACAAATGGAACAACAAAGCCTGGATGTCAGCACGTCTCCTTATAACATGGTTTACTGAATATTTTAAGACTACTGTTGAGACCCACTGCTCTGAAAAAAAAAATGTTCTCAAAATATTACTACTCACTGACAATGCAGCTGGTCAGCCAAGAGCTCTGGTGGAGACGTACAAGATTAATGTTGTTTTCATGCCTACTACTACAACATCCATTCTGTAGCCCATGGATCAAGTAGTTCACACTGTCAAGTCTTAAGAAATACATTTCGTAAGGCTACAGCTGCCATAGATAGCAATTCCTCTGATGGATAAGGGCAAAGTAAATTGAAAACCTTCTGGAAAGGACTCACCATTCTAGACGCCATTAAGAACATTTATGAATCATGGGAAGAGGTAAAACTATCAACGTTAACAGCAGTTGGGAAAAAGCTGATTCCAACTCTCTGGATGACTTTGAGGGGTTCAGGATTTCAGTGGAGGAAGTAACTGCAGATGTAGTGGAAAAACCAAGAGAACTAGAATTAGAAGTACAGCTGGAAAATGACTGAATTGCTGCAATCTCAAGAGAAAACAGATGAGGAGTTGTTTCTTACGGATGAGAAAAGAAAATGGTTTCTTGAGATGGAATGCACTCCTGGTGAAGATGCTGTGCAGATTGTTGAAATGATGACAGAGGCTTTAGAATACTACATAAACTTAGTTCATAAAGCAGCAGTAGGGTTTGAGAAGATTGACTCCAATTTTGAAAGAAGTTCTACTGTGTGTTAAATGCTATCAAACAGCATCATATGCTACAGAGAAATCATTCCTGAAAGGAAGAGTCCATTGATGTGGCAACCATCATTGTTGTCTTATTTGAAGAAATTGCCAAAGCCACCAAAACCTTCAGCAACCTGATCAGTCAGCACCTTGATCAGTCAAACTTAAGGCAAGGGACTTCCCTGGTGGCACAGTGGTTAAGAATCCACCTGCCGGGCTTCCCTGGTGACGCAGTGGTTAAGATTCTGCCTGCCAATGCAGGGGACACGGTTCGAGCCCTGGTCTGGGAAGATCCCATATGCTGTGGAGCAACTAAGCCTGTGCGCCACAACTACTGAGCCTGCACGCTAGAGCCAGCGAGCCACAGCTACTAAGCCCACATGTCACAACTACTGAAGCCCGTGTGCCTAGGGCCCAGGTTCCGCAACAAGAGAAACCACCCCAAACAGAAGCCTGCGCACTGCAACGAAGAGTAGCCCCCACTTGCCGCAACAAGAGAAAGCCCACGTGCAGCAATGAAGACTCAACACAGCCAAAAATAAATAAATAAAATTAACAAACAAACAAACAAAAGAATCCACCTGTGAAAGCAGGGGACATGGGTTCAGGCTCTGGTCCGGTAAGATCCCATGTGCCGTGGAGCAACTAAGCCCGTGTGCCACAACTACTGAGCCAGCACTCTAGACCTCGCGTGCCACAATTACTGAAGCCCATGCACCTAGAGCCTGTGCTCCACAACAAGAGGAGCCACCGCAATGAGAAGCCCCTGTACCGCAACAAAGAGTAGCCACACTTGCTGTAACTGTGCACAGCAATGAAGACCCGACGCAGCCATAAGTAACTAAATTTATTTATTAAAAAAAATTTTTTTTAATAAATTGCTCCAGCAGCAAAAAGATACAACTCAGATGATGATTAAAATTTTTTTAGCAATAAAGTATTTTTTAACTAAGGTATATATGTTTTTTTTTTTTTTTAATAGTGTTTATTTTTACTTGTTGACAGTTTGCTTTATTTATTTATTTATTTTTGGCTGTGTTGGGTCTTCGTTTCTGTGCGAGGGCTTTCTCTAGTTGTGGAGAGCGGGGGCCACTCTTCATCGCGGTGCGCGGGCCTCTCACTATCGCGGCCTCTCTTGTTGCGGAGCACAGGCTCCAGACGCGCAGGCTCAGTAATTTTGGCTCACGGGCCCAGTTGCTCCGCGGCATGTGGGATCTTCCCAGACCGGGGCACGAACCCGTGTCCCCTGCATCGGCAGGCAGACTCTCAACCACTGCGCCACCAGGGAAGCCCTATATGTTGTTTTTTAAGACATAATGCTATTGCACACTTACTGGCTACTATACAGTGTAAACATAAAATTTATAGGCACTGGAAAACAAAACTTTCTGTGACTTGCTTTATTGTGTTACTCACCTTATTGCGGTGGTCTGGAACCTAACCTGCAATATGCCTGTATCTGTCTACGAATGAATGGATTAATAAAGTCTGGTATTTACATGCAATGGAGTATTATTCAGCCATTAAAAAAGGAAATCATGCATTTGTGACAACAATGATGAACCTGGAGGGCATAATGCAAAGTGAAATAAGCCAGAGAAAGATAAATACTGTATGTTATCACTTATATATGGGATCTTGAAAAAAAACCAGTTGAACCCATAGAAACAAAGAGTAGAATGCCAGGTGCTCAGGTCTAGGAGAAATGGGGAGATGTTGGTCAGTTTTATAAGATGAATAGGCTCTGAGGAACTAATACAGTATGGAGCCTATACTTAATAATGCTGTATGGTATACTTCAAATGGGCTAACAGAGTAGATCTTAAGTGTTTTCACACACACGAAAAATGTAAATACAATTACGTGAGGTAATGGATGTGTTAATCAACTTGACTATAGTAATCATTTCATACTGTATGTATGTATATATAAAATCATGACATTGTACACTTCCTTGTACTTTTTAATTTTTTTTCATTTTTTGGCCACACCGCGCGGCTTGTGGGATCTCAGTTCTCTGACCACAGATGGAACCCGGGCCACGGCAGTGGAAGCGCTGAATCCTAACCACTAGACCACCAGGGAACTCCCTGTACACTTTAAATACATAGAGTATTATTTGTCAATTATACCTCAATAAGCTGGAGAAAAGAAACAAGAAAAGAGATCTAAACACCACAAGTAGAACCATTAAGGACAGCCTTGGAAAACAGCCCATGGTCCAGGTAAGTAATGGTCATGACAATACCTTCAATTCCTGGCATATGGAGGCAGAAGGAAATGTCAGATAATCAGAAAGAAGAAAACCTGGGACACAGAAGTGCCATGGACCTGGATTCACCACCTGACCAGGGAAAGGGCAAGTAAGATGCAATCCATTAGCCTCACTGCAAGACCGCTGACCTCAAATCCATCCCTGCGAGGGCTGAGTACAGACTGTACTGGGGCTATGGGGAGAGAAGCGGGCAGTGCAAACAACCCAGCCCTACCTGTCACAGCAACTACCCAGACAGCTGGGCAAACAGGCAGTGCCCGAGGTCCAGATGTGAGAAGGACGGAGCACACCTCGGAGAAAAGAGGGTGAGGCAGGACACAGAGCCCAGCCCCGGTCACTGGGGAGGGTGAGGCTCTTACCACCCAGTGAAGATATGAGCGCCAAGTTCTCCAGCATCACGTCATGGTACAGGCGCCTCTGAGCCTCATCGAGGAGCTTCCATTCCTCCCAGGAGAAGGACACGGCAATGTCCTCAAAGGTCACACCACCCTGTCACGAATGAGACAGATGAAACATAAACATTCTCTCTCGGAGGACCCACGATTCATCTCCTCACACGTGTATCCACGGTCATCCTCCATCCGAGCTCCCCACGCCAGGCCTGGTGCCAGTGATGCCCGATCTCTCCTCACTGTGCTCAGCAACAGAAGGCGGTGGCCGGGGGGATAAACGCCATCTGAACTCCGGGCCTGGCCTACAGGGTCCCATCCCTCCCCCCAAGTCATTCCCCTGAGGTCTCCCACACTGTGCCTCCAAGACACAGCCAAACGTGGGCTCATCTTTACCCTTAACCCCCAACACCAGGGCCTGCGGGCCCTCAGCTCACACCTGCCCTTGATGTGCACGTCATTCGCTTGACCAAACCTCTTTCCCGTCCTCAGGCCTCACAGCTGCCCTCCCACAGCCCTACCGCCTCCCCGCCCCACATCCCAGGCACCTCTCTGGACTCACCCCGGGACTCGGAACATGGCATCCACAGAGCGCTTAACGACATCGAACGTGATCTGCTACGATCCCAGTTCTCGAGGGAGCCCATAGCCCGGGAAAGCCCTGCCTGCCTCGCTTCCGATCTGTTTCAGTATTAGCCACCCAGAACCAGGGAGGGACTGGGACACCCTCTCCTGCCTCACATGGGCTCCCTAAGTGCCTCTTCAACCTTCAGAACCTGGGCGAAGAAGGCCGGCAACCATGGCTGGGCTCCGTGTGTGCAGGACCCCCAGGATCCCCACCCAGCCCTGGAACCTAGTGACCTCGGGCTGACTGACTAACCTCTGCTGCCTCTCATCAGATCCTGTGACCTTGGACGAGGACTCAACTCCCTGGGCCTCTCTGTCACCCCCATTCCAATCCAATCCGTTCGTTCTCTTCTCTGAGCAGCTTTTTGAAAACTTTTACAGCCCGCACGCACACTGCTCCTCGTCCGTTCACAGCCCTCCGGGACCCCCAGGTCCCTCAGAATAAAGGAGCAACCTCTCTCTCTGCCGGCCCAGGCGTGATGCCACCTCCCACTCTCTTCACTGCAGTCATAAGACGCGCCCCAGGTTTCCCGAATCCTCCCGGCTCAGCCCGACCTCCAAGCCTGTGTACCTGCCGGTCCCTCCGCCTGTCACCCTCGCCCACGCGCCACCCACGGCCGCCACACCGTCCAGGACACCGCGGCCTGGGCTGAGGGCACGTGAGCAGGCGTCCTGCACTCGGGGCTCTAGTGTCTGGTGCATGAGGGCGGTGAGGGGCCGGAGGACGAGCGTTTACCTCAGGCGGGTCCCTCAGGGCCGCCGCCGCCATCGGACTCGGTGGACGGAGCGGAGCCGGGAGCTGCGGGAGAGCAGGCAAGACGCGGGCACGGCGGTCACTCTCCCGGGCTTGGCGCAGGATACCCCGGGCTGCGTCGCCGAGCCTCAGACCTGCCTCTGTGTTGCGGGGACAGGCGCTCCTCTCGGATCTTCTCGGTCCCGTCACCTCGATCCTGACGCGACGCTCCGGAACGCGAACAAACCGGAGGGAAGCAAAAATGACCGCCACAAGGGGGTCGCCGGAAGTCCCGCCCAGACGCGCACGCGCGGGAACCCCTCACCCTGATTGGCCGTTGCCTCGTAACTGCTGCCTCTCGGCCCTTGCCTTCAGGGTAATGTAGTTCCCAGCGCTCCAGAGGCTGCGGCGGAGCTGGTTCATAATGTTCAACCGGAGCATTGGATTTGCAGCCCCCTGAGGAACGCTGCTGGTGGTGTTCCTACCTCAAAGGAGGGAGGGGCTTTGGTCGTTGTTGAAGGCCGCGAAGACCTTCAGACTCCATGAAGCCCAGGCAGCTCCTAGAGGATAAAACTACTATTTGCGATGCTCTCAAACCTACTCATCTAAATGGCCGTATCATTCCAGTCATTCGTACATGAGTCCACACATAGCTAGCAACATTGTTAATTGCTCTTCAAATGCATGTGGCCTGAAGTGTTATTCAGTTTTTAAAGTTTCAGTTTGTTTGGTCAGGAAGAAGAAAAAAGACTCCGTACAGGTCCATGACAGAAAAGCAAGTAGTGCGACGTTAGGCTGCCCCGAAGCGGATGGACAAGCGGGAGCTCTGCCTCTGGTTCCCCCAGAAGACGGTTCCCCTGCCTGTGTTATCAGTCATGTTGAGGAGGAGAAGCAAAAATGAGCAGGATCATCAGAAGTGGAAGAAAAACAGGAACTGCCGAACTAAACGCCCTAAACTGTATAAAAGCTAATTTTTATTTTGTGGCCGTTTTAGAATTGTTACAATTGTGTCCCCTCTCTCTATATATATATATATATTTTTTTTGTTACACAAATCAACCCATTTATTAAAGGCTAGCAAGGTTTCAAATGGCGGTGCTTCTATGGTCCTTCGATTCCTTCAGTTGTCTGATGGCAGACTTTACTGTGACAGCAGAAGTGGTGTTGTAGGTTAACTATATTTCTTGGGTGTTGAGCTCATTTATTTGGTGATGAGAAAATATTAAATGAGAATTGTGTTAGTCTGCTAGGGCTGCCATAACATTTGAATACTATTGAAACCTCGGGTAGTCATAAGTTATAAACTGTAACCTGCCTTCACTGATCAAGGTCACTTTGCTTTTACAAAAACTTGCGGGTACTCCCAAGCGGCAAATAGCCTAAACAATAAGATCTTTGCCCAAGTTGTGTTTTAGGAAATTGGGAGTCAGCTGTGTCCAGTTTGCGCTCGAGCTGGTTAAAACTGGTTAAGACCACCGACCCCACCGACCCGATCTGGGCATGTGCAAATGTCGGCTCAGTGACCTTTTGATGTCAGAGGGCCAACAGCCCACCCTCAGAACATGCTAACGCTGCCACTTTCTGAACAGGTGTCTCATGAAAAAGTCTGTAGCTTACTTTCACCTGTGCAGAACAACAATCACCTTTTCTTATCTTCACTTCCCATCCCCCCCACCCACCCCCAGCTTTATCCCATAAACATTCCTAGCCCCTCCCCTTTGGGGAGGTGAATCTGAGATTTGTCTTTGCTTCTGCTCAACTGGCTGCCTTATGAATAAACAGTTTCTCTGCTGCAAACCTCAGCGTCTCAGCGTTTGGCTTGCTGTGCACCGGGCAAATGAAACTGGTTTAGTAAGAGTATAGCCTGGGTGGCTTAAATAACAGAAATTAATTTTCTTGCAGTTCTGGATGCTGAGAGTCTACAGGAAGTTGTCAAAAGGTACAGTTTTTCCTGAGGCCTCTGTTTTGGCTTTTGGGTAGCCAGCGTCTTGCTCTGTCCTCACATGGCCTTTTCTCCCCGTGTGCATACTCCTGGTGTCTATCCCTCATCCTATGAGTGATGCAATGAAATTTATATTTCAAGGCAGGACAAGAAAATTTAAACATAAAATTTTCTGCTTTGGCCTCTCTACCTCCTTAATGTGCAGTGTGCCTCTGCATTACACACTAACTAGTCTTCCTCAAAGATGGGAATGCTTTCTTGACTGTAAAGATCAATTTTTTTTCCCTTTCTTCTGATGCTAGTAATGTAAGTTCTTAAAAGATTAGCATTGTTTCCCAACTCTATTGGGAGTTATGGTGACTCACTGACTGCTTTGTACATGCTTACTTGGCCTATGAACTTTGTGTAAAATGTCAGCATGTCATTTTGTTGTATGATCCTTTGTCTCATAAATGTATATCGTTGTGCCTTCAACTTCTAACAGGCAGAACAGATCTCAGACATTCTGAGACTCTGTCTCCCGGGTTATAAACCTGTTTAATTGAATAAAGTTCACTTTTTTCTTCTTGATTGTTAACCGAGTTTTTGTCAACAGAAGGAAAGCAGTCTTAATGGAATACAGCCACACGCTTATAACCTCACTTATCCTTATTTACCTCTATAAATGCCCTGTGTCCAAATATAGTCCCTTTGTGAGTTAGTGCTTCAACATTTGACAGGTATTATGTTAATAAATGTTAGTGGTAATAAAAGGCAAATAACTTACTACAGTTGGGTAATAAAGAGGAAAAGAGCATTCAACTTTTAAAAGTATCCTCCAATTTCCAATAGATCACAATTTCTAAAATTCACTTTCATAAAAGCATTAATTTCCAAAATATGCCTATTAAATACTATAAATGCATCACTTCTAAGAACTACTTCAAACAAAGGCAAAGTTTTCAATTAAAACAAATATTAAATGAGGCTAAACGGTAGAGTTTAATAAAGTACATTTATTTGAATCGAATACTTACACTTGTTATCATCTACAACACTGATTATTATCCCACCTGACTAATCCCCCCAAACTCATCATCTTCCCTACAAAAAGTGCGGATCCTTCTCATCACTGAGGTCTCCCCTGATACCTGGCAAAAGAAGCCTTCCCCTGCTTCCTCTGCTTCTTCCCTCATCACTCTTCCCATTGCACACTATACCACAAACACATTGATCTTCCTTCAGTCTTTGAATTCCATATGTGACTTTACAGCTCAAGAATAGTCCCAGGTCTTTTGCTCTCCAAATGAAACATCTATTTTCCCCACTATGCTTTGTAAATTCAAATAAATCTTTTAAGGGTCAACATAAAGTTTAACGTTTAAATTAAAGTGCTGTTATAACCTATACTCCTAAATCTTGAACATTCTCTATATTATCATAAAATTCCCTGAACCTGTAGTGAATAACATTATATAATTTGAGAAAATTATTTTTGAATAATTATGAGTAGCTTTCGTGTTTTTATACTCTACATGTAATACGAAGCAGAGCTATTATCACTGTTATCACTTTTGAGTCAAAATATTCTGGAAGATGAAATGACATAAAACATGAGCCTACAAATATATAAAGTTGATTAAATAAATGGTGGGGTGTTCTAGAGAGAACTTATAGCCCAGAACTACACTCAGAATATTTGTTTTCCTTACCCAACAGGAAAGCTAAACTGAGAGAGCTGAGTGTCACTGCCAAAGAACACTAAGGGATGAATGTCGGGAAACCTGAAAATGGTGTGGGTTCATGATCAGGGTTATCCAAAAAGATAAAATAAAAAGAGAGGGTAAAAGCAGACAACATATTCACCAGAATGAGAATGGTGAACGTGGCTTTTTTCCTCAGCACGATAAGAATGGTGCTTTGGTCTCATGGGAAAGTCTAGGGGAGAGGCTGCTGCTGTGAACGCATTGGATTCTCTGCTTGTGTCTGTGCGGGAAAAAACCCATGGAGCCGCTGGTAGACCATGAGCCCATAACATATCAAGTCAATGAAGAACAACACGAATGCATGTAGTGAGGCAATACACCTTTCTGAAATGACTGAAAAACAGTACCTATGAATTTTTTCTGTAGTTGTTTTTCCTCTTTCTTGGTCCAGTTTACTCACAGCAACTAAAGGTATTTATCAGGTGCTACAGTATCCAGCAGAGGAAAGAGCAGAATCCAATGCACTTGGGGGATGTCACTCTGAATTCCACCCACCTTGAAATACTGGGGCAAAGCTTAATGGCTATGATAACTGCTCCTGCCCACTCTGTGAAGACAAAGGACAAGTTTATATCCAATATCATCTAGAAAATATTTCCTTCCAAAAGTGCCACTGTTTTCAAAGACCCTTTACGGAGACACCCTAAGGAGAAGTTCTTGGCCAAGACAAGCTGTTTTATCAAATCTCTTGTAAGATAATCCTATCAATGCGCTTCAGTCTCTTTGAATCTCTTAAAAATAACTTAATATTGGACACCTTGAAACAATTATGCATCACTCTTTCATCCAGTACATTTTCTGATTCTACCATTTCTCACACCCTTTGCAACTCCACTGTTTTTTTTTAATTTATTTTTTGGCTGCGTTAGGTCTTCGTTGCTGCGCACAGGCTTCCTCTCTACTTGTGGTGAGTGGGGTCTGCTCTTCATTGCGGTGCACCGGCTTCTCATTGCTGTGGTTTCTCTTGTTTTGGAGCATGGGCTCTAGGCAGGCAGGCTCAGTAGTTTCGGCACGCGGGCCCTAGAGCATGCGGACTTCAGTAGTTGCAGCATGTGAGCTTGGTAGTTGTGGCTCGCAGGTCTAGAGCACAGGCTCAGTAGTTGTGGCGCATGGGCTTACTTACTCTACAGCACCTGGGATCTTCCCGGACCAGGGATTGAACCCGTGTCCCCTGCATTGGCAGGCGGATTCTAAACCACTGCACCACTGGCGAAGTCCCTACAACTTCACTTTTTTAGAGCGTTTTCCCTCTCTTTTTCTATTATCTCAACTCTCAGGTAATTCTTCACTCATTCTACGTGTGGTTTTATCCTCACAAAACCAATGTCATGAGCAAACTCCTAAACATAACAGTGATAGGTAAGATTTTGGTTAAACTTCCTCTCAGTAGCTTTAGACACCATTGATAATTTTTGTATTTTTAACTTAAATTTGCTGATTCTTCATTTTCTCTCATCCATTTAGTAATGGAATTCCTGAGAGTTTAATCAATAGTCATCTCTCCTCACAATCTGCACACATTAGTGATCTCATTCAATGTCATGGCATGAATACCACTGTAAGCCAAAATTTTCCAAATTCCTATCTTTGCACATGTACACAGGGGTCGTTTTACCCAGTAGATAAAGGTCTGGGACAACATCAGGTCATGTACTTGCTGGGAAGGAATTTTTATTCCACACACAAATGCAGTGGCAGTGTGAGCATGGGGACTTGAGGTGATCTTAGAGAAACATTTTTAAATGATCAAATTATTGAGAACTATTAGTAGTGATTAAGTAATTTATTGAGGAGGGGGAGAAGCCAGGAACCCAGGCCATAACATATCTGAAACGGCTGGAAAAGATCAGGTAAAACTGATAGGTAAGACACAGTCTAAAAAGTGACAGAAAACAGCTAAGACAAAGGATGGGCTTCATGGGCTGTGTTTCTCGCCAACCCAAGTGTTTTACCTAGAAAATATTATTATTTTTCATTTCTGATTTCTGAGAACTATTGCAGCCTGGAAGAAGAAGAAAAGAGAGAAGTAGGAAGAACTTACAGAATCTTAAAAAGGAACATGAACAAAATGGGTATACTTTTATTCACTGATTCAATAGGCATGTGTTAAGCATATGATGTGTGTCAAACATTATTCCTGTCTATAAGAGGTATCAGAAAGAAAAATATCTGGTAAAGGACCTGCCTCTATTAAGCCTATACTAGCAACAAAAAAGATATACATCAGACAAAACAAATAATAAATAAAATATGCAATATATTGTAAGATGATAAGGGTACACACAAGGATAGAAGGAATTGTGCCTCCACATTGTGTACACACACACACACACACACACACAACCACGGATTCTGTTTCTCTGAAGAACACCGACTAGCACAGACTTCGGCACCAGGAAGAGTGGTGCTACTATGACAAATACCTACACATATTCAAGTGGCTTTAGGACTGGGTAATGAGCAGAGCTGAAGGAGTTTTGAAGAACAAGTTAGAAAAGTCCCAGACTGCCCTGAAGAGACTGCTGATTGAAACATGAAAGTTAAAGGTGATTCTGAAGAGGGCTCAGAGAGAAAAAAAGAAGAGCTGTAGAAAAAGCTCCTATCATCTTACAGATATACATGCATCATCGTAAACAGAAGAGTGGTAGAAATGTAAATATTAAAGCTGCTTTTGATGAGGCCTGAAACAGAAATGTGGGAACATGTTATTTGAAACAGGAAGAAAGGCAATCATTGTTACAGTGGCAAAGAACTTGGCCAAACTGCATTTTCATGTTTTGTGGAAAGTAGAACTGGTTAGTGATGAACCTGGATACTGACATGAGATTTTTAAGCAAGCTCTTGAAGGCATGGCCTGGTTTCTCCTTGCTTTTCACAGTACATGCAAGAGGAAAGAGAGAAACTGAAGCAGGAATTGTTAAGCAAAAAGGAACAGGAACTTGAAGACTAGGGGAATTCTAAGCCTATCTCTCTTCTAAAAACTGGGGAAGGCTGCTCCTGAGAGAACATCAAGGTTGTGGCTGGATGATTATTTGTTGAAGATATGATGGGCATGTGATGCATGATCCAAGGGGTTAAGACTTTGAGGGCAGGTGGGTTGGAGTCAATGTATTTTTTATGTGAGAAGGACATGAATTCAGTGATGCCAGAGTATGAAGTATTATGGCCTGAGTTGTGTCCTCCCATGCCCCCCACCAAATTCATATGTTTAAATCCTAACCGCCAGGACCTATGAATAAGTCTGTATTTGGAGACAGGGTCTTTAAAGAGGTAATTCAGTTACTGTGAGTTCATTAGGGTGGGCCCTAACCCAATATGACTGGAGTCCCTATAATAGGAGGAGATTAGAACACACACTTACAGAGGGAACTCTGCCTATAAGCTGTCTTCAGACTGCAACATCTGCTATTCCCGGGGTCTCCAGTCTGCCAGCCTTCCCTGCAGGTTTTGGACTTGCCATCCACCACAATTTTGTGAGCCAGTTCGTTAAAATGTCTCTCTCTTACCACTGTTATCACTGAGAAAAGATAAACAGATAAACAAATAATAAATTAAGTCTCTCTCTCTCCCTGTCTATATATCGGTTCTGTTACTACAGAGAACTCTGAATAGTCTCTGTAAACTTTCTGTGATTAGTATAGAACTGAACACCTCCATCTTCTTTCTTACTGGTTCTGGGGAACAGGATGCACTTTATCAGTAATTTTATGTCTACAGCAAATTACTGGGATCAGTGCAAAGAAGGTACCTATCATTTGAAATAATAAACACTTCATTTGATAAAAGAAAGAATGAATGTAAGATTGCCAAGCTTAGAGGGAAGGACTAATGAAGGTGCATAATGGTGTTAAGATCTAAGTGCTTCCCTGAAAGTCACCAGTGGCTCCAGATCTGAGGATTTTTAACGATTTCACCCCACTCCTTCTTTGAGCAGTGATAACTTGGTCGGATCTGACCTCCAAAATTCAAGCCACAGACCTGGGTGGGGGCTGGGGGGGGGATTTGCCTGTCACATCCCCTGAAAATAAGATGTGCTTGATTCAGTCCCTAAGTGTCTTTCAACAGCAATCACTCTGAAAAAGGCAGGACACAGACTAGATTTTTTTCATGAATGACTGCAGTTTTTAATGGGGATGAGACATGTGACCACAACTGATCCAGGATTCAAAGATATTTTGTGATCTCTCGTAATTACCCAAACTTTGTGGTGCTCACTCCCATTTAAATGATGTATCTGGTTATTATTGAAATTCATTTATGTAATTTCTCTTTATTATAATTCTCTATATCTTTCTATAATTTGCATGTATTGATTAATTTCATACATATCCCTCCACACATTTTTTGTTTTGTTTTACCAGTGTTTTCCTGATTATTTTTTCAATGTGTACTATAAAACCTAGACTTTTTGTTTAGAAAATTTTGAGTAGATTTAAGTGCATATACATAAAATGCTATTTCCTCATTCTTCTGTTTACTCCCCATCCTCTATAATACAGGAGTTAAGTTCTGTTATCAACTACTGTGTATCCTGCCAGAAATATTTTATTTGTTGGCATATAATCATGATAACTAGTCTGTACTTCATCAAAAGTTAGATGTCCCCTAAGCTCTAGTTTGAATTAACCATTTGTTATTTAATAATTTATTGACTGGGACTTCCCTGGTGGTCCAGTGGTTAAGAATCACTCTTGAAATACAGGCGACGCCAGTTCAATCCCTGGTTAGGGAGCTAAGATCCCACATGCCATGGGGCAACTAAGCCCACATGCTACAACTACTGACCCCATCTTCAACTACTGAGCCTGCGCACCACAACTAGAGAGCCCACGTGCTTCAACTACAAACCCTATGCGCTCTGGAACCCTCGTGCCAGAACTACAGAGGCCATGCACTCTGGAGCCCGTGCACCAAAACTAGAGAAAAGCCCATGCACCGCAATGAAAGATCTCGTGTGCTGCAACTAAGACCTGATGCAGCCCAAAAATAAAATAAATAAATAAGTAAATATAAAATAATTTATTTAATAATTTATTGACCATTAACATAAACAAGTAAAATATGAATCTGAAGGATGTGATGCTATGATGAATCCTAATTTGAATTCTTTGGAAGTATCTAAATTTTAGGTGGTTTAAAAAAATTGCTGTTGGGACTTCCCTGGCGGTCCAGTGCTTAAGACGCCATGCTTCCACTGCAGAGGAACAGGTTCCATCCCTGGTCGGGGAACTAAGATCCTGCATGCGGTGCAGCGCAGCCAAAAAACAAGACAAAAAATTGTTGTTCATGTAACTGTGGTTAATAAACTTGTTTTGCTGTTGTTTTTCTTTATATAACAATAAACAGACACCTCACAAAAGAAGATATATAGATGGCAAACAGCATATGAAAAGATGCTCAATATCATTTGTTATTAGGAATTTCAAATTAAAACAATGAGGTATCACTACATATCTTTTAGAAATAGCCAAAATCCAGAACTCTGACAATACCAAATGCTGACGAGGATATGGAGCAACAGAAACTCTCATTCAATGCTGGTGGAAATGCAAAATGGTACAGCCACTTTGGAAGACAGTTTGGTAGTTTCCTATAAAACTCATCATACTCTTATCATATAGTTAGGCATAGAGCTCCTTAATATTTACCCAAAGCAGCTGAAAACTTATGTCCACACAAAATCCTCAGATGAATGTTTACATCAGCTTTTTTTGCTCTAAGTTGGGTCTTCATTGCTGTGTGCGGGCTTTCTGTAGTTGTGGCGAGCAGGGGCTACTCATTGCAGTGCACAGGCTTCTCACTGTGGTGGCTTCTCTTGTTGCAGAGCACAGGCTCTAGACTCACAGGCTTCAGTAGTTGGGGTGCGCAGGCTCAGTAGTTGTGGGGCACGGGCTTAGTTGCTTCCTGGTATGTGGGATCTTCCCAGACCAGGGATCGAACCCGTGTCCCTTGCATTGGCAGGCAGATTCTTAACCACTGCACCACCAGGGAAGACCCCAGGGATGATATTTTAAACACATAGCATACTCATAGAAATCAGCAGAAACACAATAATCTGATTAAAATATGGGCAGAGGATCTGATTAGACATTATTCCAAAGATGATATACAAATGGCTAACAAGTATAAGAAAAATTGTTCTTCCTCGCTAATCATCACAGAAATGTAAATTCAAACCACAATGAGATATTACTACATAACTGTTAGGATGGCTATCATCAAGAAGACAAATGTTGGCAAAGGTACAGAGATAAGGGAACCCTTGTACACTTGTTGGCAAGATAATCTGGTACAGGCGTTATGAATAAACAGTATGGAAGATCCTCAAAAATTCAAAACAGAACTATCTCATACAATCCAGCAATCCCACTGCTTGGAATATAGCCAAAAGAAATGAAATCCAATGGGGAAAAGATAACCTGCACTCTCATGTTTGCAGCAGCATTATGAAGAATACACAAGACGTGGAAACAATCTAAGTGTCCATCCACGTAGGAAAGGATAAACAAGGTGTGATATACTCACACATACACATGCACGTCTTGAATATTATTTAGCCTTAAAAACAAAGGAAGTCCTGCCATGTGGGACAACATGGATGAACCAGACGGACGTTATGCCAAATAATGTATGATATCACTTACATGTAGAGTTTAAAACAAACAAAAAACATTGAACTCATAGAAACAGAGAGTAGAAGGCCAGGGGCTGTGGGATGGGACAAATGGGAAGTTGTTGCTCAAAAAGCACAAATCTTCAGTTACAAGATGGTACAGATCATTAAATGCACTGCAGGACTACAGACCTCAAATTCTTCCCCGTGAGGATCCGGTACAGCAAATATTGGGGTTGCAGGGGAGAGAAGAAGGAATTGCGAACAACCCAGGCATACCTACCACAGCAACTACCCAGAAAGCTGGGGAAACAAGCAGTGCCTGAGGTCCACGTGTCACAAGGACAGAGCATCCCCGCAGAAAAGGGGATGAGCCAGAATACAGAGCTCCCTCCAGGTCACTGGGAAGGCTGTGAGAGTCTTACCCAGTGAGCATATGAGTGCAAAGTTGTCCAGCATCACATCGTGGTACAAGTGCCCTGAACCTCATCAAGGAGCCTCCATTCCTCCCATGAGAAGTACACGGCGATGTCTTCAAAGGTCATACTGTCCTGTCAACATGGGGACAGATGAAACAATGAACACTCTGAGAACCCACAGTCCATCACGTCACACATCTACCCCACTATCATCCTCCTCCCAAGCTTCCCACCTCAAAGGAGATACCAGGACCTGGTGCCACTGATGCTCACTCTCTCCTCAGGTCCTATTAATCACTGTTCAGCCCTCAGCAATAACAGTCAGAGAGACATATAGATGCCATGTAAGCTCTGGGCCTGGCTAGCAGAGCCCCATCCCTCCTGCCAAGCAATTCCCCTGGAGTCTCCCAGACTGTACGTACAAGACACAGTCAAACCTGGGCTCATGCTTCACCATTAAGTCCCCAATACCAGGGCTATGGGGCCATAAGCTCACATTACCTATGTATGTGCACATTATTCCGTAGACTCTCAATCTCTAACATCATCACTCCCCAGGGTTACACTCCCACAGTGCTGCCTACCTTCCTGCTCTACAATACAGGTATCTCCCTGGACTTAACCATATACCTGGCCCACAGTTTCCTTCGAGACTGCTTGACACTCAAAAACTATTCAGTACAATCCCAGACCTCTGATGAATCCCAATACCAGGGAAAGCCCCTCATGGTGCTTTGCAGGCCTCTCCACCTGCTTCCGATCCTTGCTTCAATATTAGCCACTCAGAACCACATGTGAATTACAGACACCCATGACATTCTTCTACTTCTGGGATGCACTGTCTGATTGCCTGTCCCCTCAACAGTCACAATCCTCCTCTCTCTACTCAAACTTCCTCACAACCCCAGCCCTTACAATCTCCCTGCCAGGCATAACGACTTTCACAAAAGACTCCATTTACCCTGGATCTTATCCACCAGCAAGACTAAAACGCTCCTGACCCCAACAAGGCTCACTACACGATTCTGGAGAATCTGGACAGTAGTGAATTAGCAGGAGCCCTGGCCTCAGTGTCAAACTGTCTCAATTATTTCTCTGCCTCCCAAACCACGTGTTTTGCACCCATTCATCCCATGGAAGCCTTGGCCACCTGCCAGATCATCTCTCCCAGACCAACCAGAGCCATTCTCTCTCTCACCTGTGTTTGTTATACTCAGGAACCTCAACCAGGTGCTAAGCGAAGAGACCCACTCCTCGGCATGCACCCTAGTCTTTCTGACCCACTGATAGCATTACCACTCTAACCTGCATTCCACTTTCGAAATGTCATCCACAGCTACACTCTGGTCCTTACAATAGCCACCACTTTTGAAAATCTCCATCCTGATCCCCTCCCCAAATTTCAGAAATGTGCGTCCAGCTGCCCATTTGATGCCTCCACTCACTGTTCTCTGAAACACCTCAGACCCTTATCAGGACCAAAACAAAACCTCTGATATTACCAAGAAAAATAAACCTACTGACAACTGCCACATCCGATTTGATGAAGGATCCATCCCTTCAGCTGCTAGGACTAAAAATCTTGGAGTCATCTATAACCTCTACCTTACCTAACATCTAAAAATCTACTTGGCTCTTTAAAAATGTACCTAGAGGGGCTTCCCTGGTGGCGCAGTGGTTAAGAATCTGCCTGCCAATGCAGGGGACATGGATTTGATCCCAGGTCCAGGAAGAGCAACTAAGCCCATGTGCCACAAATACTAAGTCTGTGCTCTAAAGCCCGCGAGCCACGTCTATTGAGCCCGTGCACCACAACTACTGAGCCTGCGCTCTGCAACTACTGAAGCCCGAGCGCCTAGAGCCCGTGCTCTGCAACAAGAGAAGCCACCGCAATGAGAAGCCCATGCACCTCAAAGAAGAGTAGCCCCCGCTTGCCACAACTAGAGAAAGCCCGCGTGCAACAATGAAGACCCAACACAGCCAAAAATGAATGAATGAATGAATGAATGAATGAATCTAGAATCTAAACTTGTCTCCCACCTTCATGGCCAAAACTCTGGGGCTTCACCACGAGTCTGGATTACAGCAGCGACCTCTTCCTGGGCTCCCTGCCGCCCTCCTTAACTCCAGTCTTTTCTCTCCAGCCAAATGGAGCCTACGAAAACCTGGTTAATACCACTTACTTCCTCTTATCCAAACCTCTCATTACCTCCATAAATGATGTTGAAGTTCTTAGCCAGATCACAGGCCTGATTACTGATCCCGTGCTCTTTGTTCTTTTTTAAAATTTTTTATTTAATTATTTATTTATTTATTTAGTTATTTTTGGCTGTGTTGGGTCTTTGTTGCTGGGCTTGGGCTTTCTCTTGTTGCAGCAAATGGGGGCTACTCTCCGTTGTGGTGCCTGGGCTTCTCAGTGCAGTGGCTTCCCTTGTGGCAGAGCACGGGCTCTAGGTGCGCAGGCTTCAGTAGTTGTGGCACGCAGGCTGTAGAGTGCAGGCTCAGTAGTTTTGTCACATGGGCTTAGTTGGGCATGTGGGATCTTCCCGGACCAGGGCTCGAACCCACATCCCCTGCACTGGCAGGCGGATCCTTAACCACTGCACCACCAGGGAAGCCCTTGCTCTTTGTTCTTAACTAAAAGAATGAAGACCTGCTGTACCCTGTTTCTAGCTCAGTCACACCTCCAAGTACTTGCACATGCTGGTATCTATTCCTGGGATAACCTTCCATACCATTCTATACTGGTTGTCAGGAATGGGAACTCCTGTATGTTATCCTTGTCCTGCACTCAGGACCCAGGGCTTGGGGATATCCTCAGGGCCCCCATACCCAAGAGCTGAGACTGTATCTAGGGAAGAGTCTCAAGACACAATACCCAGATAACCTACGGGTGGTGTCAATACTAGTGAGGGACTGGGACACCCTCTCCTGCCTTGTGTAGGATCCCTAAGTGCTTTTTTTAAAAAACATCTTTACTGGAGTATAATTGCTTTACAATGGTGTTAGTTTCTGCTTTATAACAAAGTCAATCACCTATACATATACATATATCCCCGTATCTCCTCCCTCTTGTGTCTCCCTCCCACCCTCCCCCTAAGTGCTTTTTCAACCTTCAGAACCTGTGGGAAGAGGAAGGCAACCATGGCTGGGCTCCATGTGTGCAGGACTCCCCTGTATCCACACCCGACCCTGGAACCTGGACCTCGGGTAACTTACTAACGTCTGTGTCTCAATCCTAGAGCTGCCTCTTACCAGATCTCTGACCTTGGACAAAGGCTCTACTTCCGTCTCAATGTCTTCGTCACCCACATTCCAGTCTGTTCCCCCTCTGGGCAGCCTCTTGATAACATTTTTTTTCATTTTATTTATTTTTACTTTTTTTTTTTTTTTTGGCCTTGCCCCACAGCATGTGGGATCTTCGTGCCCCGACCAGGGTGTGACCAGGAATGCACACCTGCATTGGAAGCGCGCAGTCTTAACCACTGGACCACCAGGTAAGTCCGTGATAACTTTTAAAACCCTAACACATAATATGTCTCCCTTCTATCCACTACCCTCCGTGGCCTCCAGGTCCCTCAGAAAAAGGAACAACCTCTCTGCCGAACCAGGTGTCACTCTACCACACGCTCTGTTCCCTGCAAGCGGAAGGCTCATCCTAGGTTTCCCGAATCCTCCCGCCTCAGTCCGACATCCAAGCCTTTGCACCTGCCGGTCCCTCCGCCTGGCACGCTCTCCCACGCGGCATCACACTGTCGGAAACAGAGTCCCAACGACGACCGCCTCACCGTCCTGGACACCGCGGCCTGGGCTTCGGGCACGTGAGCAAGCGCCCCGCACTCGGGGCTTTAGTGTCTGATGGGGTGAGGGCGGTGAGAGCCCGGAGGACGAGCGTTTACCTGAGGCGGGTCCCTCAGCGCCGGCGCCGCCATCGGACTCTGTGGACGGAGCGGGGCGGGGACAGGCGGGACGCGGGCACGTCGGACCCTCTCCCGGGCCTGCGCGGGGCACCCCGGGCGGCGTCCCCGAACTTCAGACCCGCCTCTGTGCCGCGGGGACAGCACCTCCTGTCGCGTTTTCTCACCTCGTCACCCTGGTCCCGACCCAGCACCCCAGAGCCAAAACAGACCCGGACAATTAAAATAGCCGTCACTAGGAAGAGGCCGGAACTCCCGCCCCGAGCCGAGGAATTTTCCCGGAAGTGCCATTATCCTGAACTATCAGTGGCTCAACCTGCCGCAATTTCTTCTGGGTAATATAGTTCCTAGAGTCCTAGAGGCCGCAGCGAAGGGTATTCTCGTTCCTGACCAACTAAAACCTGTTCCACGCGGATCCAGGAAGGATGCTGCGAGCTGATCCGGCCTCAAGAAAGGCAGGGCTGGGCTTCCGTGGTGGCGCAGTGGTTGAGAGTCCGCCTGCCGATGCAGGGGGAACGGGTTCGTGCCCCGGTCCGCGAAGATCCCTCATGACGCGGAGCGGCTGGGCCCGTGAGCCATGGTCGCTGAGCCTGCGCGTCCGGAGCCTGTGCTCTGCAACGGGAGAGGCCACAACAGTGAGAGGCCCGCGTACCGCCGAAGAAAAAAGAAAGAAAGAAAGGCAGGACTTTGCTTTTTAACTGCAGCAAAAAGACATAATTTTAGACTTCGTGAATCTCAGCTGCCAAAGGATTAAAATATCATTTAAGGGAATTTCCTGGTGCTCCAGTGGTTAGGACTCAGCGCTAACACTGCAGGGGACGCGGGTTTGATCCCTGATCGGGATATTAAGATTCCGCAAGGCGCGCAACGTGGCAAAAAAAAAAAAAAATCATTTGAGATGCTCTCAGATCTACTGTTCTAAGTAGCCATTTTACTATAGAGTCATTCAGACATAAAATGATTCAGTGCATAGCTGGATATATTATATACTTGTCATTCAAATGCATGTAGCCTGAAGCTATCCATTGGAAGTGTGTGTGTGCATTTAGTTGTATTATGATTGGCTATGAGCAAAACAGTCCGTACAGAACCATGACTGGGAAGAAAGAAGACGGATACTCTGAGGGTAGTCACATTCCACTACCCTCCCCAGCTCTGACAACCACTCAATTTGATCTTTTAGTTTACCTGACACAGACATTTTATGCAGCTGCTTTATATTTTATCTCAATAAACCCTCAGATTGATTTCCACTCCTTGAGAATGTACAACCTTATAGTCATTTGCATGCCAAAATGATGAGATGTAAAAGCTTAACTCCCAACTCTCATATTATTCTTGGAATATGACTTCATATTTATACAATTTCATACACTCTGTAAATATTTATTGGGAATAAGTTCATGCAATAAGCTGTAATGAGGCTGTGTCCTTCCCATGCCTCCATTTACGGAATCTTTATAATCAGGTCAAGGGTGTGTTTCGGTAAACCAGAAAGACTTGAATACTTTCCAATTAGCTAAATGGATCACCAACTAACATTTGCCCCCAATATAAAATTATACCTTTGCCCAATGATAGCTAATGAATACTGTTAAACAATGAAGCCCCAACAGATAAAACAGTTTAGTTTAACCACACTGATGCCACCGCCTCACACACACACAACCTTCACAAAGTGAGCACTCCCCAACTTGCTCTAACTTTGTCTTTCTCAGTTATTTAATTTCTTCGCATGCCTATCCCTCTATTCATTTCTTATTGCCCCTGCAACAAATTACTATAAATGTAGAACCTGAAAACAGTACAGATGTATTATTGCACAGTTTCTGTAGACAACATATAGTTTGGTCTTGCTTTTTTTTTTTTTTTTTTTTGCGGTACGCAGGCCTCTCACTGCCGTGGCCTCTCCCGTTGCAGAGCACAGGCTCCGGACGCGCAGGCTCAGCGGCCATGGCTCACGGGCCCAGCCGCTCCGCGGCATGTGGGATCTTCCCGGACCAGGGCATGAACCTGTGTCCCCTGCATCGGCAGGAGGACTCTCAACCACTGCGCCACCAGGGAAGCCCTGGTCTTGCTTTTTGATCCATCTTTTAATTAGTGCATTTAGACCATTCCCATCAAAGTGATTATGATGCAGTTGGATTAATATTTACCATATTTGTTTTTTTTTTTTTGCAGTATGTGGGCCTCTCACTGTTGTGGCCTCTCCCGTTGCGGAGCACAGGCTCCGGATGCGCAGGCTCAGCGGCCATGGCTCACGGGCCCAGCAGCTCCGTGGCACGTGGGATCTTCCCAGACCGGGGCACGAACCCGTGTCCCCTGCATCGGCAGGCGGACTCTCAACCACTGCACCACCAGGGAAGCCCCTGTTATTTCTTTTTTTAAATTCTTATTTATTTTTGGCTGCGTTGGGTCTTCGTTGCTGTGTGCGGGCTCAGTTGCTCCACAGCATGTGGGATCCTCCTGGACCAGGAATCCAACCCGTGTCCCCTGGATTAGCAGGTGGCTCCTAACCACTGCACCGCCAGGGACGTCCCTCTATTTGTTACCCTCGTTCTCTGTTCCACATTTTGTACTCCACTCTTACTGCTTTTTGTGGTTTAAATTGAGCTTTTATAATATTATATTTTCTCTTGTTTCTTACCGTATCAGTTACACTTCTTTTTCAACTTTTTTTAGTGCTTGCTCTAGTTTCCAATCAACATTGACAACTAATCCAAGTCCACTTACAAATAACACTGTATCACTTCACAGACAGTGAGTACCTTATAATAATAAAATATTCCGAATTCTTCCAATACTTCGTATCATTGATGTCATTCATTTCACATATAAATACACACACACACACACACACAGGATGCACATCAATTAAGATGGGGATCAATTAAGAAAAGTAACATTTGGGGTTTCCCTGGTGGCGCAGTGGTTAGGAATCCACGTGCCAAGGCAGGGGACCGGGTTAGATCCGTGGTCCAGAAAGATCCTACATGCCACAGAGCAACTAAGCCCATGCACCACAACTACTGAGCCTGAGCTCTGGAGACTGCAGGCCACAACTACTGAAGCCCACGCACCCTGGAGCCCGTGCTCCGCAACGAGAAAAGCCACCACAATGAGATGCCTGTGCACCGCAACAAAGAGTAGCCCCCACTCGCCACAACTAGAGAAAGCCCGTGCACAGCAATGAAGACCCAATGCAGGCAAAAATGAATGAATTAATTAATTTTAAAAAATTCCTTCTGCTTAAAAAAAAAAGTAAACTTTTATTTTACCTTATTACTTCTTTGATGTTCTTCTTTTATGCAGGTCTAATTTTCTGACCTCTATAATTCTCCTTGTCTCTAAAGTTCTTTTAACATTTCCTCCAAGGCAAGTGATAAGGTCTAAATATTTATGTCCCCTAAGCTTCCTATGTTGAAATTCTAACCACCAAAGATGATAGTATTAGCAGTTAGAGACTCTGAGGGACCTCCCTGGTGGTCCAGTGGTAAAGAATCTGCCTTCCAATGCAGCGGACGCGGGTTCCATCCCTGCTCGGGGAACTAAGATCCCACATGCCGCGAGGCAACTAAGCCCACGCGTCACAACTACTGAGCTCGGGTGCCTCAACGAGAGAGCCTGCGTGCCACAAACTACAGAGCCCATGCGCTCTGGAGGACGCTGTGCCACAACTAGAGAGAAGCCCACTGCAACGAAGAGCCTCTGCACTGCAACGAAAGATCCTGCATGTCTCAACGAAGATCCCACGTGCCGCAACTAAGACCCGACGCAGCCAAATAAATATAGATAGATAGATAGATAGATAGATAGATAAATAAATAAGGAGTTAGGGACTTTAAGAGGCGTTTCCTGGGGGTGGAATCCTCATGAATGGTGCCTTTATAAAAGTGGCTACAGAGAGATCCCTAGTTCCTGCTACCATGTGAGCACACAGCAAGGAGGTGCCAGCTATGAACCAGGAAGCAGGACCTCAGCACAGAATCACCCATGCTGTCACCTTGATCTTGGACTTCCCAAGCCTCCAAAAGTATGAGAAATAAATGTTTATTTTTTAAATAGATTACCCAGTTTGTGGTATTTAATTATAACAACCAGAATGGACTAAGGTTGCAGATTCAATGGGAACAAATTCCCTATTTTTGTTTATTTGAGAAAGGCTTTGTTTACCCTGCACTATCAATGGATAATTTTGCCAGGAACAAAACTCTAGGTTGTTGTTTTTTTTCTTTTTCAATACTTCAATTATTTCACTTCAATCTCTTCTTGCCTGCACAGTTTCTAAGAAGATGAATCTAATTCTTATCTTTGTTCTGCTATAGGTAAGGGATCTCCCTCCTCCCCCTGCCCTTTCTTTCAGGATTTACCTTTGATTTTCTATAATTTGAAAATGATATCACACGTAGAATTTTAGCATTTATCCTCCTTAGTGTTCTCTGAACTTCCTGGTTCTGTGGTTCCTTGTCTGACATTAATTTCTCCCCTAACAATATATCTTGGATAATCCAATCAAGTGTGAGTGTGAGTCCCTAGTTGGCTCCAGAGACCAAATATGAGATTTTAAAATAAATTTATTTATTCCTTCATTCATTCATTTATTATTTACAGCTGCATTGAGTCTTCTTTGCTGCATACGGGCTTTCTCTAGTTGCAGCGAGCGGGGGCTACTCTTCGTTGTGGTGCACAGGCTTCTCATTGTGGTGGCTTCTTGTGGAGCACAGGCTCTAGGCGTGCAGGCTTCAGTAGTTGTGGCTTGCAGGCTCTAGAGTACAGGCTCAGTAGGGCTTAGTTTCTCAACGGGCTTAATTGCTCCACGGCTGTGGTATCTTCCTGGACTAGGGCTCAAACCCGTGTCCCCTGCATTGGCAGTGGATTCTTAACCACTGCACCATCAGGAAAGTCCCCAAATATGAGATTTTTGACTCAAAGACTGAGTCCTGTTTTTCCAACTCAGAGTCAGAATCCCAACTTTTGCATGCTGTTACCAGGGTGTGCCCAAGCTGTGGACATGGACGACTGAGTGTCCCTACCAGATGCACGAGCGGTGGACGGTGGGGTGCTCCTGGGCAGGGTGGGGAGCCTGTGGATCCCCATGAACTCTGCTGCATCCCTCAGGGGACTCCAGGGGCAGATCTACCAGAACTCTGGGAAGGACACAGCCTTAGACGATTAGCTTCTAGAGGGGAGAAGCAGGGATTCAGCCCAGTGGGTCCTTCCTGAGTCTCCACATGGGGCAGACAAATGCTAGGTGTCTCCTTTGGTCCCTGCACTGTCCCAGCCTTCCCACCCAGCATTGTGGGTCTGGCTCTCCCTGCTGTGGTCCTCCATCACCACCAAACCTGTACTCCTCCTCCCTCTGTTTAGAGATGCAACCTCAGATCACAGGTGTCCCCGCTGACTTGACACATGTGCATCTTGGAGGAAAAGATGTAACCAGGTCCTTCTTAAGGTGTAGAGCAGAGAAAGCGTGCGCCAGACCCCTGCCCTGCACACTCCCAGCCCCAGTACTTATGAAACACTGCCTAAACCGTGAAGGTAGGCAGTGGCCCTGCATCTAGAGTGCGGTCCTGGGGTGCAGGTGTCTGAAATAGTATCCAAGTAGGTGGGGAGACCCATAGAAGGTAAACACAGTTGGAAATAAACAGTCAACAATTACAGAAAGGTAGAGATGAAAAGAACTTTGGAGAGTTCAGAGGGTGAGAATCCCTTGCAAGGTAACTGGTGGGGTCAGAGGAGGCAACTCAGGATAGTGTGACTGCTCTGATACCTTGTCACTAACAAGGTGAGGCCAACTAGAGTTTCCACTGACCCCCAGGATGTTCAGGGACATACCTCCCCCTGGCCAGTCAGAATTATGTCTCTGAGGCGTCTGAGCCTCCAACCAGCCCGCAGCCCCCACAGCTGTTGTCTGCCTGGCCTTGTAAAGTCTCCTCCTGCACATGCTAAGTTTAGTATTCCATCAAAAAACCTGGGGGACCTTGAGTAGAATTTTTCCTTCTCTGATCACATTCCAAATGAGTGGTGGGAGAATTTACACTTCAGAAATTGGGAAATACTACAAAGCAGGACTACATTTAATGTATTACTGAATGCCTGGACTTAAGTGATGGAGATTATGTTAATAATACATACTGATCTTAAACATGTGTGGGATTTGTGGTCATGACATTTTGCACAACACAGAAAATTTGAGGAAAAATCCTACCTTAATACAGGTATATCCTATCTGTATTAAAAACAATTATTCTGTATGGCAAATGTTGCTCACTTCATTTAAGAATGAGTAAAGTTCCACATGTCTTTGTTGTTTCGATGTCTTATTTGTAAATAAAACGGGAGCCATAATGCATATTAAAAAAAATAAGCAAATAACAAGAACTGAAACAGCACACGCATACACACACACACAAATATATATATATATGTGTATATATATATATACACATACATACATACAGGTGGCAAAGACCTGCAAAATGCTCAAAATCATGAATCATTAGAAAAATGAAATTAAAACCACACTGAGATAGCACTATACACTTATGAAAAGGCTGACATAAAAGATTAACCATATCAAGCACTGGCAGGGATGTGAAAGAAATGGAACTCTCTAACATACTGCTGGTTAATATGCAAAAAAAAGTACAGTCACTTTAGATCTACCCTGTGACTCAGACACTCCACTTTAAGTTACTGGCACAAGATCAAAGAGACACACATCCATATAAACTGACACAAATGTTTGTAACAGGTTTATTTCCAATAGTCACAACCTAGAAATAACCTAAAGACCCATAAAGAGATGGATAAGTAAACCAACAGTGGTATATCCAAGGATAAGAATATTACTCAAAAAAAAAAAGAGATGAGCTACCCATATCTCAAAGTAATTACAAAACATGAAGGAAATCAGAAAAAAATAAACAGCTTATTATTCCAAGCATATAAATACAAAAAGATGCAAAGGTTATCGATTGTAAGGGAAAGTAAACCAATGGTTACCTGGAGAAGCTGGAAAAGTAAGAAGAGATTATAAAAAGACATGAAGTAAATGACATATATGGTCATTATCGGGACTAGGATGATGTTTTCAGAGGTTCATACCTATGTCAACAGCTATCAAACTGTACACTTTAAATATAAGCTGTTGAGTACATGTAAATTATATCTTTATAAGGCTTTAAAAATTAGCTTGATAAAAAAGAAGAAAAAAAACGATGTCCCACTCTTTATGGAAAATAGGTTGGGCAACCCTGTATTGACTCCAGCATCTCTCTCCTCATGCCCTCTGGAAGGTCAGTCTTGTCTCAGTAGCAGCAAATATAGGGAGCAATGAACGTCTCCACCCAAGTCAAGAGGAGTGCTGCATGGGTCAAGAGAGCCACATCCTCAGAACATGAATCCCCTTTTCTCTTTTTTCTTCCCTGCGCAGTAAGGGCCTTGAGGCCGAGAGGCTACAACAATCCACAAAACCTGATTTATTTCTCTGACAATGTCCTCAGCTACACAAGATAAGCATGCCTAGAGGTCCCAAGATTTGTGTACACACAGATCCTGCGGTCACAGAAACATTTCTGGCTACACTTTTAGAAGAGGAACATTTCATCTAGCTGGCTGCAGACTCCTCCACTACCTACTAAAGTAGGGTTTCCATACCTATTATGGTTTCCCTTGGAACCAACAGTCTTATAACCAGTGAGACTAGCCAGTGACTTGTGGCCATCAGGGAATGTGGATCTTTGTAGACCTGGGGAAAATATCCCCTCAACAGTGCTGGGATACCCTGTGATACCTACCTTGAGTAAGAGAAAAAAATCATGCGGCTCTCAGAAGCACTCTTAAGATTCTCACATGTCCCCCTCCTTAGAGTCATCCAAGACTCATAAAAAACATAGGATACAGGCCTCAAATGAGGAAGAGAAAGCCCAGCAGTCGTTCTTTCCTAGGAGGCTCTATGCAGCAATGCAAATTTGGTAAAAATTGTCAAGCTGTTATCTGCCATCATGCTGTCTCCTCAGGCACAGCGTGTGACCCATAAAGTCTTCTTCCCCCCTTCATGGCTGTAGAGCACAAATTTGTACTCGTTTATAAACTACCCTACACCGGAATAGAACTCCCCAAATTAATGAGGACTTAAAGGCCTTAGTTATTATTCAAGCCAAGGCAATGTGTGGCCAAGACTTCTAGACTCTGTGGCTTGCAAGCTGGAAAGACACAACACAAGTATCACGTGACACCAACATGTCCCTGAAAATTGTAGTCTTTGTTGGAATGCTGCCAGAAAACTCAAATGATGTTCTATGGAAGAACATTGGGTCAGGCCCATGCCCAAGGTAATCAAAGAGGAGGGAAATATCCCCTAGGGCTCAGGCGACTCCTAATTTGGCCAACACAGTGGGGGACAGAGTCAGCTTCCCTGAGCAAACTGGGTTGGTGACTGATGCACACTGTGTGGGCCTGCTGGCCAGTAGAGATAAAATGGCCTCCCCACATAACTGGGGATTCTCCCCACTGTGCATGCTCAGATGTATGAGAGTCAATTCAGACAGATGGCTCCTCAGATAGTTTCCTCAAGTGCCCTTATACTGATCACTGAAACTGCACATTTCCTGCCCATCTATGCCATTGTGTAGTGTGAACTCTCTGGTGTTGAAAGAGGTTACATTTTCCTATACAGTAACTCCCCTACATACGAACCTTCACGTAGTGAGCTTTCAAAATGTGAACATTCGTTCCCATGTCCAATCACATGAGTTAGTTCATGTGTCTGGCGTACATTAACATGTGTTTATCCTCTACAAGTGCTTGTGCTTTTGCGTACTTACTGTACAGTACTGTATATAGTAGTACAGTATCTTTATTTCAAGCCCAGGATGTCCAGGAACAAGCATAAAAGCAGAGGTGATGTGAAAGATTTTGGACGACGTGGACCAGCAACAAACTACGAACACTGTAGAAAAGCCCCTGGATCTCATCAGGCTCACCCTGGATGAGTGAAAATGAGAAACAACACAGAGCTTCGAGGCAGGTTACATTTAAATATGATATTGGGAGATGTGGAAGAAACTGTGACAACTACAGAAATTGATGAACGAACATATGAAGAAATATATAAATCAACAAAATGGAATATTCCAATGCTCTTTTTCTGGGGAGATGGTGTTGTCCTAGTTGCCCCACCATTGAGAGTTGGCTGAAACAAAGAATCTACCTTATGTGGAAAATGAGACTTTGTATGATTGCCTCTTTAAATGTAGAAGATATTCAAAAGAGAAACTGGCGTACAGTTTGATATTAAGAAAAAACCAAGAATTCTTCCACTCCTGAAATAAGTTGATTTTCAGATAACTCACAAATTCTTAGGCTAAATGGCAGTTTCATTTTCTCCAACCCTTCCAATAAATGTGATCACCAAGATGCAGAACTTTTTCAGGAGTTCATTTGCCCCACTTTTTTCAGACAATTTCTGGGTTTCTTTCTTTAAACTGAATTGTTTCCTTTTTTGATTAAAAAAAAAAAGCAATGGTGATGGAGCTGGTAGTATTGTACTTTTCAAGGTACTGTAAAGTATGATTAAAAATGTTTTATTTTTTGTTTTTTATGTATTATTTGTGCGAAAAGTATTATAAACCTATTACAGTACAGTACTATATAGCCCATTGTGTTAGTTGGGTACCTAGGCTAACTCTGTTGGACTTAAGAACAAATTGGACTTACAAACTCACTCTCGGAACGGAACTTGTTAGTTCATATGAGACTTACTGTAAAAGGTTTCCCACATTCACTGCACTCTTAAGGCCTTTCTCCACTGTGACCTCTCTGATGACAACGCAGTTTGGACGTGGTAATAAAAGATTTCCCACATGCACTGCACACATAAGGCCTTTCTCCAGTGTGAACCCTCTGATGATAATGGAGAGTTGAACTACAGGTAAAAGATTTACCACATTCACTGCACTCATAAGGCCTTTCTCCTGTGTGAATTCTCTGATGTATTATGAGGTTATTTCTTTGGATAAAGGATTTCCCACATTCGCTACACTCATAAGGTCTTTCTCCAGAATGAACTCTCTGATGATAATGGAGGTCAGACCTAGAGATAAAAGATTTCCCACATTCACTGCACTCATAAGGTCTTTCTCCAGTGTGAGCTCTCTGATGGTAACGAAGGCTGGAGCTGAAGGTAAAAGATTTCCCACATTCATTGCACACGTAAGGCCTTTCTCCTGTATGAATTCTCTGGTGTAAAATGAGGTTATTTCTCCGATTAAAGGATTTCCCACATTCACTGCACTCGAAAGGCCTTTCTCCTGTGTGAACTCTCCAGTGTTGAATGAGTGTCCACCTATTGTTAAAAGATTTCCCACATTCAGTGCACTTAAAAGGCTTTTCACCAGTGTGAGCTTTCTGGTGTTGATTCAATTGGGATCCATATTTAAACAACTTCCCACACTCACTACATTCATAAGGCCTTTCTCCTGTGTGAACTCTCTGGTGTTGAATGAGAACCCACCTATTGTTAAAAGATTTCCCACATTCACTACACTCATAAGGCCTTTCTCCAGTGTGAACTCTTTGATGATAATGAAGGTTAGAGCTAGTGGTAAAAGACTTCCCACATTCACTGCATTCATAAGGCCTTTCTCCTGTGTGAGATCTCTGATGGTATCTGAGGGCAGGCCTAGAGATAAAAGATTTCCCACAGTCACTACACTCATAAGGCCTTTCTCCTGTGTGAGATCTCTGATGATAAGTGAGGGCTGAGCTAGAGGTAAAAGATTTCGAACATTCACTGCACACATAACTGTTTTCTCCATTGCACCATGTGTGGGGAGAAATGAGGACAGATTTGTAGGGTAAGGATTTCCCACATTTGCTGCACTTGTACTGCCTTGCCCCAGTATGAATGCTTTGATGTTGACTGACGGTTGAGCTCTGCCTAAAGGATTTTCCAGATTCACCACACACATGAAGCCTTTCTCCAGCGTGGACTCTCTGGTGTACAACAAATGAGGATTTGTACCTGAATGTTTTCCCACACTCACTGCACACAAAACAAGGTCTTCCAGTGTGGAACCCCTGGTCCTGAAGAAGTGTGTGTTTGGGGCTGAGGGCTTTCTTGCATTCTCCCCAGGTGTGACAGCTTTTCCTGCCTTGTGAAGTTGACCCACACTGGGTGACTGTGTTTGGCTTCTCCACAGTATGAGTGGCCTGTTGCTGTAGATGTCCCACAATAGTCAGGAAGTCCTTTTCAAACTCCCCACAGCACAATGGCTTCTGTGACACATGGAACCTGCAGCTCTTCACAAACGAGGCCTCATCCACACTGCTTCTGAGGGTTTTCTCTCCCATGTGTTGCTCCTGGTGCTGTTGAACGTTTGCACTAAAATAAAATCGTTTCACGCATGCCCCACACCTCAACAGTTTCTGGCTGTGCTGTGCTTCCTGGCGCTCAGCCAAGTGGAAAACGTGTCTCAAGACTGGACCACACGTCTCACAGGGGTGCGTCTTCTGGGAAGACACAGCTGCCTTGGGAGTCCTGGCCTGCGACACGCCTAGAGAAGCGACCTGTTCAGAAGGTGCCTCTGCAGCCTCTGCTCCGCAGCAGCAACCTGAACAGAAAGAAATGCTGGTCAGGTGCATGTCGCCTATGGGGAAGGGTCAAGCTCATCACAGATGTGCACCTGTCTCAACTACAAAACGGCCAGAAAACAATTAACAAGATGGCAACAGTAAGTCCTTACAAAATTCTACAATTCAAAAACAGCAGCAAGGGGACTTCCCTGGTGGTGCAGTGGTTAAGAATCTGCCTGCCAATGCAGGGGACACGGGTTCAAGCCCTGGTCCAGGGAGATCGCACTTACCACAGAGCAACTAAGCCGTGTACCACAACTACCGAGGCCGCGTTCTAGAGCCTGTGAGCCACAACCACTGAGCCCATGTGCCACAACTACTGAGCCCGCATGCCACAACTACTGAGCCCACATGCTGCAACTACTGAAGCCCATGCACCTTGAGCCCATGCTCTGCAATAAGAGAAGCCGCCGCAATGAGAAGCCCATGCACCGCAACGAAAAGTAGCACCCGCTCACCACAACTAGAGAAAGCCCATGCGCAGCAACGAAGACCCAATGCAGCCATTCATTCATTCATTCATTTATTTATTTATTTCAAAATAAAAAGAGGGGCTTCCCTGGTGGCGCAGTGGTTGAGACTCCACCTGCCGATGCAGGGGACAAGGGTTCGTGCCCCGGTCCGGGAGGATCCCACATGCCACGGAGCAGCTGGGCCCGTGAGCCATGACCGCTGAGCCTGCGCGTCCGGAGCCTGTGCTCCGCAATGGGAGAGGCCACAACAGTGAGAGGCCCGCATACCGCAAAAAAAAATAAATAAAAGAAAAGAAAAAGAAAACAGCAGCAAGGACTTCCCTAGCGGTCCAGTGGTTAAGACTCCATGCTTCCACCACAAGGGGCATGGGTTTGATCCCTGGTCGGGGAACTAAGATTCCACATGCCATGTGGTGTGGCCAAAAACAAAAAACAAAACAAAAAAACCCAAGCAGCCAAATCGATAAAAGAACAAGACCCAATCATACACTGCCAAAAAAAGACTCACTTCAGGATTAAGGACACACATAGGCTGAAAGTGAAGGCAACATAAAGACATTTCATGCAAATGGAAAACCAAAAGCCAGCAGGAGTAGCTATACTTATATCAGACAAAATGAACATTAAGTGAAAATCTGCCACAACAGACAAAGAGGTTCGTGATATAATGATAAAGGAGTTAATTCATCAAGAGACTATAACAATGGTAAGTGTATATGCAACTAACATTGGAGCACAAAAATATATGAATCAAATATTAACCAATCTGAAGGCAGAAATAGACAGGAACACAATAATAAGGGACTTCAAAATTCTCCTTTCAACAAAAGGTAGATCATCCAGACAGAAATTCAACAGGAAAACTTTGCACTGGAACTATACTTTAGATCAAATGGACATATACAAAACATACCATCCAAATGCAGCAGAATACACATTCTCAAGTGCACACAGAACACTCCCTAAAAAATAAAAAAACCCCAAACAAACAACAACAACAAAAGAACATTCCCTAGAGCAGATCATATGTTAGAGGTTATAAGACCAGATCTAACAAATTTAAGGAGATAGAAATAATACAAGGTATCTTTGCTGACCACAATGGTATGAAACAAGAAATCAGTAACACAAGTGGGGAAATTCACAAATGTGTGTAAATTAAACACAATCATGAAAAAACAATAGGTCTCAGAAGAAACAAAAAAACACCTTAAGACAAATGAAAACAGAAACACAAAGTACCAAAACTTATGGGACACAGCAAAAGCAGTTCAAAGAAGGAAATTTAGATAAATAAATGCCTAATATAGAAAAATAAAAATCTTGGCTTCACAGTTGACATCTACCAAACACTCGAAGAAGATTAAATACCTATCCTTTTCAAACTCTTCCAAAATATTGAAGAAAAAGGAATGCTTCCTAACTCATTTTACTAGGCTAACATCACCCAATACCAAAAACAGACGAAGACAATACAAAAAAAGAAAATTATAGGACAACATCTCTGATGAACACAGATGCAAAAATACTGAACAAAGTATTAGTAAACAAAATACAACATTAAAAGGACCATACACCATGATTATTCCAGGGATGCAAGGATGGTTCGACATCTACAAATCAATCAATGTGATACATCACATTAACAAAATGAAGGATTAAAACCATATGATCATCTCAATAGATACAGAAAATGTATGTGGCAAGATTCATCACGTATTTATGATTAAAAACTCTGAAAGAATTGGATAAAGGAACATACCTCAACATAATAAATGCCATATATGAAAAACCCCTCAGCTGACATCAGACTCAATGGTGAAAAGTCAAAAGCTATCTCTCTAAAATCAGGTACAAAAAAAGGATGTCCACTATCTCCATTCTTCTTCAACATAGTATTGGAAGTCCTAGCCAGAGCAGTAAGGCAAGAAAAACAAAAGGCATCTAAAGTGGAAAGGAAGATGTAAAATTTTCACTATTTGCAGATAACATAATTTTACACATAGAAAACTCTAAAGACTCCACCAAAAAACTATTAGAAATAATCAACAAATAAAATTGCAGAGTACAAAGTCAACATACAAAACTCAGTTGAATGTCTAAACTCGAGCAATGAGCTAGCAAAAAAAAAAGGAATTAAGAAAACAACCTCATTTAAATGGCAACAAAAAGAATAAAATACATAGGTATAAACTTAACTATGGATAAAGACCCGTACAATGAAAACTATAAGACATTATTGAAAGATTGAAAAAGAAATCTTTTCAAACAAATGGAAAGATATTCCATGCTCATTGATTGGATGAATTAACATTGTTAAAAGGTCCATATTAGGGACTTCCCTGGGGGTCCAGTGGGTAAGACTGAGCTCCCAATGCAGGGGGCCTGGGTTCAATCCCTGGTCGGAGAACTAGATCTCACATGCATGCCGCAACTAAGAGTCCGCATGCCACAACTAAGACCCGGCACAGCCTAAATAAATAAATAAATAGATAGATATACTTAAAAAAAAAAAATGTCCATATTGGGACTTCCCTGGTGGCGCAGTGGTTAAGACTCCGCCTGCCAATGCAGAGGACATGGGTTCGAGCCCTGGTCCAGGAAGATCCCACTTGCCACAGAGCAACTAAGCCAGTGTGCCACAACTACTTAGTCTGTGCTTCAGAGCTCGCGAGCCACAACTACTGAGCCCACACACCACAACTACTGAAGCCCACACACCTAGAGCCTATGCTCCGCAACAAGAAAAGCCACCACAGTAAGAAGCCCATGCACCACAATGAAGAGTAGCCCCAATCGCCGCAAGTAGAGAAAGCCTGCACGCAGCAAGAAGACCCAACGCAGACAAAAATAATAATAATAATGATAATAAATAATAAATAAATTTATAAAAACTAAATAGGGGCTTCCCTGGTGGCGCAGTGGTTGAGAATCCGCCTGCCAGTGCAGGGAACACAGGTTCGATCCCTGGTCCAGGAAGATCCCACATGCCGCGGAGCAACTAAGCCCATGCGCCACAACTACTGAGCCTGTGCTCTAGAGCCTGTGAGCCACAACTACTGAGCCCACATGCCACAGCTGCTGAAGCCCACACACCTAGAGCCCGTGCTCTGCAGCAAGAGAAGCCACTGCAATGAAAAACCTACGTACTGAAATGAAGAGTAGCCCCCGATTGCCGCAACTAGAGAAAGCCCGTGCGCAGTGAGGACCCAACACAGCTTTAAAAAAAAAAAAATACGAAATAAAATAAAATGTCTATATTACCTAAAGCAATTTACAGATTGAATGCAAGCCCTATTGAAATCCCATAAAAAATAAATTTATTAAAATAAATAAAATAAAATGTCCATATTACCTAAAGAAATCTACAGATTGAATGTAATCCCTATTGAAATCCCAATGACATTTTTCACAGAAAGAAAACAAAAAATTCTACAATTTATATAAAACCACAAAAGATCACAAATAGCCAAAGCAACCTGAAATTAAAAAAAAAAAAAACAGGGCTTCCCTGGTGGCGCAGTGGTTGAGAGTCCACCTGCCGATACAGGGGACACGGGTTCATGACCTGGTTCAGGAAGATCCCACATGCCGCGGAGCGGCTGGGCCCGTGAGCCATGGCTGCTGAGCCTGCGCATCCGGAGCCTGTGCTCCACAACGGGAGAGGCCACAACAGTGAGAGGCCAGCGTACCGCAAAAAAAAAAAAAAAAACCAAAACAAAGCTAGGGGAATTCCCTGGCAATCCAGTGGTTAGGACTCAGCGCTTTCACTGCAGTGGCCCGGGTTCAATCCCTGGTCCAGTAACCAAGATCCAACAAGCCACACTACATGGCCCAAACAAAGAAATAAACAAACACCAAAAAACCAAAAACCCCCCAAACAACAACAAAAACAAAGCTATAAGTATCACACCCCCTGATTTCAAACTATATTACAAAGCCATAGTAATCAAAACAGCATGGTATTGGCAGAAAAACATATACATAGATCAAAAGAAACAGAATTGGGAATCCAAAAATAAACCCACAGATATGTGGACAATTAAGATTGATAAAGGAGAAAAAAACCATACAATGGAGAAAGGTCTTCAATAAATGGTGTTGGGAAAACTAGACAGTCACATGAAAAGAAATTAAACTAGATCTCTATCTCACATTATACACAAAAGTCAACGCAAAAAGAATTAAAAACTTGAATGTAATATCTGAAACCATAAAACTCCCAGAAGAAAACACAGGCAGCACACTCTTTGACATCGGTCTTACCAATCAATAACTTTCTAGATATGTCTCTTCAGGGAAGGGAAACAAAGGAAAAAATAAACAAATGGGATTACATCAAACCAAAAAGCTTCTGCAAGGCAAAGGAAACCATCAATAAAATGAAAAGACATCCTGGGACTTCCCTGGCAGTCCAGTGGTTAAGACTGCCTTTCCACTGCAAGGGGCACGGGTTCGATCCTTGGTTGGGGAACTAAGATCCTGCATGCCATGCAGCAAACCACCCCCCCACCCCCCGCCCAAAAAAAAGACACCCTATTGAGTGGGAGAAGATATCTGCAAGTGATATATGTAATAATGGGTTACTATCCAAAATATATAAAGAACTCACACAACTCAACAATAACAAAACCAAAACAACCCAATTAAAAAATGGGCAGAGGAGCTGAACAGACATCTTTCCAAAAGACATACAGATGGCCAACAGGAACAAAACCAGTATCTCCATGAAATACATGCACGTGCATATATACATACATATATATATATATATATACACATACACACACACATACATATACATATATAATACTGCAGCATTATTCAGAAGAGCCAAGATATGGAAACATTATAAGGTGTTCATCAGGGGATGAAATGATACAGAAAATATGATATACACATAGACACATGCACCAACTTTCCCATGCATATGTGTGTACAAATACTCAGCCATGAAAAAGGAAAAACTGCCACTTGCAACAAGGATGAACCTAGAGGACATTATGCTAAGTGAAATAAGCCACAGAGAGAAAGACAAATACTGTATATTACTTATATATAGACTCTTAAAAAAAGTAAAACTTAGAGAAACATAAAGCAGAATGCCAGATATTGAGGGTTAAAGAAATGGGGAGATGTTGGTCAAAAACACTTTCAGTTATAAGATGAGTAAGTTCTAAGGATCGAACGTGTAGCATAGTGACTATAGTTATTTATTTTTAATTTTTTTCTAAATTAATTAAGTAATTTATTTATTTTGGCTGCGTTGGGTCTTCTTGCTGCATGTGGGATTTAGTTACAGGGAGCAGGGGTTACTCTTCATCGCAGTGCGCGGGCTTCTCATTGCAGTGGCTTCTCTTGTTGTGGAGCATGGGCTTCAGTAGTTGCAGCACGTGGACTCAGTCGTTATGGCTTGCGGGCTCTAAAGCGCAAGCTCAGTAGTTGTGGCACACAGGCTTAGTTCTCCACGTCATATGAGATCTTCCTGGACCAGGGCTCGAACCCAGGTCCCCTGCATTGTCAGGTGGATTCTTAACCACTGTGCAACCAGGGAAGTCCACTATAGTTATTAACACTGTATTGTACACTTGAAATTTGCTAAAAGAGTAGATCCTAGGTGTTCTCATACACGCACACATAGAAAAGTAATTATGTCAGGTGATAGGTGTGTTAATTAACTTCACAATGGTAATTATTTCATAATATATATGTATATCAAATCATCACGTTGTATATATTAAATGCAGAAATTCTGTCAATTATACCTCCATCAAGTTGGGGCAGGATGAAATGGATAGAAGAGGTCTAAACATCACAAAAAGGACTATACAGGATAGAGTTCAATGGTAGTCCATGTACGTGGTCACCATGACAGTGGCTGCAATTCCATAAACAGGCAGGCACAAGAAATTGTCAGACACAGGAGTGGCCACAGAAACTGCATGGATCTGGACACACTGACGCATCCACGGAAAGGGCAAGCAAGCTGCATCCATTAGCCTTACTGCAAGACTACTGACCTCAAATCCTTCCCTATGAGGGTGTGGTACAACAGGAATTAGGGCTGTAGGGGCGAAAAGAGGGTAGTGCAAACACCCCAGCCCTAATAACTACCACAACTACCCAGAACACTGGGGAAGTAAGCAGTGCCTACACCACATGCAGCACAGAGCACCTTCTGGGGGCGGTGAGGCAGGATACAGACGCTAGCCCAGGTCACTGGGGAGGGGGAGGGTCTTACCCAGTGAGGATATAAGTGCGTAGTTCTCCAGCATCACATCAAGGTACAGGCATATCTGAGCCTCATCAAGGAGCCTCCATTCCTCCCAGGAGAAGTACACGGCAATGTCTTCAAAGGTCACACCAACCTGTCACAAAGGGGACACATGAAAGCTTGCACATTCTCTGAGAAATCACAACACGTCTCCCCACACACCTATGCCATTCCATCCTCCACTGGAGCTCCCCACCTCAGAGGAGATACCAGGCCCTGGTGCCACTGATGCCTGCTCTCTCTTCATCATCCCGTTTTACCACTGTGTTCAGCCCTCAGCAGTAACTGGCAGGGGGGTTGCACCCAGATGCCATCTAAGCTCTGGGCTTGACCTGCAATGTCCCATCCCTCCAGCCAAGCAATTCCCCTGGGGTCTCCCAATTTGTGGGAATCCAGACACAGCCAAATGTAAGCTCATGCTTCACCAGTAAAGCCTCAACACCAGGGCCTGGGGGCCATCAGCTCACACTTCCTCTCCACGTGCACATGATTCTGTAGATGACATTTCTCTCACAATTTCAGACCCTACAGTTGCGCTTCCACAGCACTGCCACATCCCTGCACCACACCACAGAATTCTCCCTGAACATACCCACACATTTGGCGCTTGGCATCCAGAGAGGGCTTAAGAAATTCAGACAAGATTTGGTACAACCCCAGTCCTCTGATGGATCCAACACCAGAGTAAGCCACAAACGCTGCTTAGAAGATCTCCCCGACTGCCTCTAATCCTTGGTTCAGTGTTAGCGACCCAGAACCACATGTGAATTTCATATTCCTTCAACTCTCTTCAACTTTCTTACTGCCAGTTCTGCCCTTTCAGCAGCCACAACACTTCTCTCTCTCTCCACTCAACCTCTGAAATAAACAAACAAACAAATCCAGTCCTAAAAACCTCCCTGCCAGGCACAGTGACCCACAAATGACGACATTTGCCGCAGACCAGATCCACTGGCAAGCCTCAAACGTCCCAGACCCCGTCAAAGCTCACCACAAAATTCTGGAGAAGCCACATAGTAGTAATACTAAATAAGCAACAGACCCAGTCTCGCTGCCTTCTTGTCTCAACTACTCCTAAGTCTCCTCAGCCGTCACTTGTCCACTCATCCCATGGAAGCCTCGGCCTCCCGCCAGATCAACCTCTCTCCCGTACCGTTTCCACCGCCACTTCTCTACCTCACTCGGGTCTGCAATGCCCAGCAAACCAACCAGGCCCTGAGCCAGAGAACCACTCCTCAGCACACACCAGTCTTTCTGACCTACTAATACCGTGGCCCCTATAACCTGTACTCCCCTCCTAAATGTGATCCACAGCTCCACCCTGGTCCACACAATGGCCATCACTTTTGAAAGTTTCCATTCCTGAACGCCTTCCCCAGTTTTCCAGACCTGCCTGTCCAGCTGCCCACTTGTTGCCTACACTCACTCTTCTCTGAAACATCTCAGACTCTTAATAGAGCCCAAACAAACGTATAACATTCCCAAGAAAAATTAACCTGCTGCTGACGTCCCCATCCAGTTCATGGGTCTTCCTTCCCTTCGTCTACTAGGACCAACACCCCAGGGTCATCCCTAACTACTTCTTTTCTCTTGGCACCAGCAACACCCACAATTTGCTTTGTCCCTTCTCAAAAAATTGATCCAGAATTCGACCACTTCTCGCATATCCAAGACAGTCACTCTGGTCCATCAACACTCACCTAGGCTATTGCTATTAATCCGTCTGTGCTTCCTGTCTCCTCCCTTACCCCCCGGATTTGTTCTATTCTTCGCAGCCAGAGGAAGCCTATTTTGGTCTGGGTGACATCACTTCCCACCTGCGATTCAACCCTATATCACCTGTGTAATAAACGGCTAACTTTTTTTTTTTTGGCCATACCATGCGGCTTGTGGGATCTTAGTTCCCCGACCGGGGATTGAAACCCGCCCTTAGCAGTGAGAGAGCGGAGACCTAACCACTGGACCGCCAGGGAAGTCTCATAACCGGCCAACTTTTCATGCAGCAACGCTGCAAGCTTAACTCTGGGCAGCAGCATCTTGATCCTAGCAGAAAAAATCGAGAATTGCCCCAGTCCCTGATCAGTCAGACCTCCAAACCTCTGCACGTGACGGTGCCGGTCCCTCCGCCTGTGACCCTCTGCCACGCGCCAGCACACTGTCAGAAGAAACAGGGCCCCACCCACGGCCGCCTCACCGTCCTGGACACCGGGGCCTGGGCTGCGGGCACGTGAGCAGGCGCCCCGCACTGGGGGCTTTGGTGTCTGGTAGGGTGAGGGTGGTGAGTGGTCGGAGGACGAGCGTTTACCTGACGCGGGTCCCTCGGCGCTGCCGCCGCCATCGGACTCTGTGGGCGGAGCGGGGCCGGAGCTGCGGGAGAGGAAACGAGACGCGGGCACGGCGGTCACTCTCCCGGGCCTGGTGCGGTGACCCCAGGCGGCGTCGCCGAGCCTCAGACCCGCCTCTGTGCAGCGGGTACCTTCTCAGTCTCGTCACCTCTTCCCAGCACCGGTAACCAAAGCTTTCAAATTGTAAAAACGCTCAAGCACGTTCAAAATGACGTCCACAACGAGGCAGCCGGAAGTCCCGCCCTGACGCTAATGCGTCCCAGGAAAACCCGGCTTCTCTTGCCTTAATTGGCTGAACTTCGCAGCCACCCATCGCACAGCCGTCTGGGTAATGTATTTCCCACAGATCCACAAACGTAGGTCCAGTATGTTACAACTCTGACATCTTGGAGAAAAGGCAAAGCTACACCGCGAGGACTTACCGCTAGGAAAACCAACCAAAGTCCAGAGACGGAGGACGGGCATTGCCTCTTCTTAAAGAGAGTGCACTCAGATGTTTCAGGAATACTAACTGTACCTGATCACCCAAGTGTTTGGAGACGTTATTTCAGGCTCTGTGAAGCTCAGCGTGTTCCCAGAGTCGAAGAGTATCTTTCGAGATGCTCTCAAATCCATTAATCCAAATGTACATACCATTGCAGAGTCATTTAGACAAATAATGGAGCCACTGGAAACTGAAGCTAATAAACAATAGTGTACTCTCCGTCTGAGTATGTTTGGTAAAGACAAAATAAACACCCCAGAAAGTGTAGCGATAAGAAAGATAGAAGGATGTTGCGCCACCTTGAGGAAGGAGTACAAAGATGGGTCTTTGACGGTGATTCCCACAGAGTACAGGTCTCCTGCCTGTACAGTTAAATACTGTGTCCACTTCATTGAGCAACACTTTCATCTACTTAATATATCTTACTCCATATCCTCACATGTATTCAATTCCTTTCTGAATCTGACGTCAGTCTCAAAAAGAGAAAAACAAAACAAATGCCATTTTGGCATGGGACAATGGCTGCAGTTTTTGCCATATTCCATCATTATTTATCATTTCATGGTTGGTCTTGTTGCATCTACCCCATGCACCTTAGTATAATATTTCACCTGTAATCCTAGACAGCTTGTGTTTTAATGTATAAACTCTACAGAATGTGGGTTTTCTTTGTTTTGTTTTTTTGGGTTTTTTTTGCAGGGCCTCTCACTGTTGTGGCCTCTCCCGTTGCGGAGCACAGGCTCCGGACGCGCAGGCTCAGCGGCCATGGCTCACGGGCCCAGCCACTCCACGGCACGTGGGATCCTCCCGGATCGGGGCACGAACCCGCGTCCCCTGCATCGGCAGGCGGACTCTCAGCCACTGCGCCACCAGGGAAGCCCCCAGAATGTGTTTTTTAAATGTAAGGGTTCTTTCATAAATCCAATAACGTTAGCACATAAAATCATAATATTTAAAATTATAGGGACTTCCCTGGTGGTCCAGTGGTTAACTCTGCGCTCCCAATGCAGGGGGCCCGGGATCCATCCCTGGTCAGGGAACTAGATCCCACATGCATGCTGCAACTAAGTGTTCACATGCCGCAACTAAGAGTCAGCACGACACAACAAAGATCCCGTGTGCAGCAACTAAGAACTGGCACAGCCAAATAAATAAATAAATATTTTAAAAAATAAATAAAATTATAAATATGTTAGCGCTGAATTTTCTTGTTGTCGTATTCGTTATTTAGGGAGGATTTATTGCAATCTGGAAACAAAATATATATTTAGCCAATTATTGTGCCTTGTTAGTCTATTAACCTATAGGTACCCACTCAGTGTGGGCACACTAGAGCCAAGTAGGTGGAAGGCACTGCAGCCTGTAGACTATGGTGGGCCCACTGCATCTACCAGTCAGTGGAAATTTGTTGTAACCTCCCTAGGGACCCAGGAGGATACGGAACCCTGAGGCCTGTAGTCCATTTACCCTTCTGCCCAACCCACTCTTTGCCACTACTGGGGAAGGAAAGGTTTGCATCAGGTAAGAGTTAGCTCTGCTTTCCAACTGCTGAAACTTATCATATGGGTTTGTCCCCACCAGCTCTGGACCCTGGAAGAGTTGTAAAATGTCTTTGTACCTCAAGATAAAAGTTAGCCTAAGTTCAATATAGCTGATTTCACAGATGTACAAAACTCATCTTGGCTTAGCACAGGATGACTTTTTCTCATTTATAGATATGTTCCTATGTATAGGCAGTGAACTCAGCACCACACAGTGATTCAGGGACCAAGATGCCTTCTATTGTAAACATGTGGCTTTAACGTTTCCTGGCACCATCCAGCTGACCAAGAGGAAACAAGAGGAAAGGGAGAAGTCACACCCACTATCACATACCTGACTTCCAATCACATTCTGTTGACAAGAACTAGTCTTTTTGGCCACCCCTTTGTGCATGGGCAGGAAAATGAGGTTGAGCTGTGTGCCCAAGAGAAGACCAAATGAGTCTGGTGAACATATATGCAGTTGGCTGCACTCCGCATACTCTTGAAAAATGACAGCCGTAATAGATTCTATGCCGTGTAAGCAGATAACGCAGGAAATGATCCACATAGGACCTCGGTCACAGTGTGTGGCTCAACAAAAGTTACTTATTAATATTAGTTATGTAACAATGATAGTCATAATGAATAATATTAATATCTCAAATTTATTTGCAGACTCACTTGAAAAGTCACACTTCCTAGTTAAATATACCCATAAGGGACTTCCCTGGTGGTCCAGTGGTTAAGACTCTGCACTCCCAATACAGGGTGCCCGGATTCGACCCCTGGTCAGGGAACTAGATCCCACATGACACAACTAAAAATCCCACATGCCTCAACTAAAGATCCCACATGCCGCAGTGAAGATTCCACATGCCGCAACTAAGACCCAGAGCAGCCAGTGTGTGTGTGTGTGTGTGTGTGTGTGTGTACACCCATGAATACTTTTCATCCCGCACCTTATACCTTCACTGTATATGTTTATCCTTCTGTTTATTAGTGAGACACTGAAAAAGTCTTTTCCCCCATGTCATCCTGTTCTCACTGTCCTGTAAAACATCAAGAGGTAACTTGCTCTTCTTTCCTATCTGGGCGGATGCAGGCAGCTGGAGCCATGAGGCATATTGATAGCTATCACGCAGAGTCATGGTCTCTTCCCTCTGGTAGCTTCTCCAGCTGGCCAGATTCTCCACTGTTCCTCAAACGCTTTTCCCAATCTTCACCCCTCTCCTCAGTACCACGGCTCCACTTTAAAATGACAAGCTAACAGACTCTTTATTCCTAAAAAGGGCCCATAATCTTTCCCAGTCCTCCAAATCCCCCAATTTTAGTGGTCCCTGACTTCCAAGAGGTTGAGAAGGCTGGAAACAAACTCAGGTTCCTCAGTCCCTCTTCTATGAAACCCAACATGAAGCCAGAGACACCCACATGTCTTGTCCATCTGACATTATTTTCACCCCCTGGATTCACCACGTCAACCAACTCAATGAGCTCCGACACTACTATCCTATTCCAAGGTATCGTATCTTGCCTGAGTGTGATTTCCCCACATTTGCACTGCGCACTGTTCAGCTCAGACTCCTGCACCAGCTCCCAAATCCACACAGACCTTGCTCCAGACCGCCACCACCTCCCACACAGCTGCTCAATCCTCATATAACCTACTTCATGTTCAAAATAAGGAGTCTGTACTTTTGTGTTCACTCCTTGACCCTTACACACTCATGTAGAGCTGTACCCTCCTTGCTTCTTCCTTTCTCACCTCTGCAGAAGTGGTCCTGACTCTGGCTGAAGCCATTATCTGCATCTGAACCTAAATGTCACCTTCATTTTTTCTCAGGGAACTCACTGCTTCACTTATTTCCTGCCTCTGGTAACTTCATTCTCTCTATGATCAACATTTTAAAATGCTCATGTTGTTGAGAATGGGAAAAATATAACAAACATAAAATACTCTCAGATATATAATGAATGGCCTCTAAATGGTGTTGACTGTATTTCAGCTGCCCAAACACACTTCCTGGAGAAGTTGTTTCATCTTAGGAATGGATCAGGATGGTCAAATATTTTCACACATTCATAAATTAATTTTGAAGAGAAGCTGCTTACAAACATACTGTATAAATAAACTCTTTCCCCAGTGGGGCTTTCTGCAAAGGTGAGGGTCACTGGTCAGAAGTGTTCTACCTGTTTTCCATACTGCCCATCCAACTGCACCAGATACTCACAGTCCTTGTCACACTTAGAGCATCTGAGATACTACTTTATGATTTTTATTCTGTTACTATACTTTGGGATGAATTGTTTGGATAAATACCCTCCTGTTCTGATATTCATTGATTTTCCATCTTGAACTCCAACCTGAAATATATCAATAAAGCAAATCATTGCCCTTTCCCCTACATTTCTTGAAAATAAACTTCTATGCTGGAAGTTAGAGAATGGGACAAAAATAAAGCCCCCTTCCACTCAGATATTTCAATGATAATTAAACACACCAGAGAGAATAGAGTCCAAACACAGAGGCATAAACAGAGAGTGATAAGGGAATATGTTAAATGTGAAAAATGGTAGACTCAGAAAGAGAGGAAGGCATTCTAGATTCAGAACCATCATTTTGAGCCTATATTCATGTGAAAAGGTCACACTTTGTCTAACTGCCTTGGCTCTCCAACCTACAACTACCATGAATTTACTGCCATTTTAATCGGCTTAAGATGGGCAATTTATAGTGCTGCATTAAGGAAAAACAATAGGAGTGCCAACAAAATAATGTAAATGCCCCTAGGGCAAACAAAGATTTAGACATCGGCTTTTATTCAGGGTCTGTGAATACATTCAGTCATTTATGGGGCACTGGCAGTGCTGTCCCTGGAAACCACTGCATGTGCTCTTCATTTCCTCTAACACAGGTGGTCATATCTGGTCTCTGAAGCTCAGCTTTAGAGGAAAAGTGTTTTTCAACCTAATTGACAGCTTTTCTTAGCCAAAACCCAGTAGTATATTTACCTTCAGTGAACTTAAGAAGAATGATTTGCCATTAAAAAAATAAAGTACGGGGCTTCCCTGGTGGCGCAGTGGTTGAGAGTCCACCTGCCAACGCAGGGGACGCGGGTTCGTGCCCTGGTCCGGGAAGATCCCACATGCCGCGGAGCGGCTGGGGCCATGAGCCATGGCCGCTGAGCCTGTGCATCCGGAGCCTGTGCTCCGCAATGGGAGAGGCCACAACAGTGAGAGGCCCACAAAAAAAAAAAATAAATAAAGTACCTATATAAATTGTTATGATGGTAAACACCTCCACCTTAAAGAAGATGCCATTGCTAGGGAACCATTGACCGAAACTGCCCACCTTGGCCAGGCATGATAGATAATAACCGCTTGCAGGAGTTGTCTCATGGCAGGAGGTCCTGATAAGGAACATGGTGCTGCTGCCAAAAATCAGGAGAGGCCAGAAGGAGGGAGGAGGGGACTTCCCTGATGGTCCAGTGGTTGAGACTCTGCACTTCCAATGCAGGGGGCATGGGTGGAGAAGTAAGATCCCATCTGCCTCCGGGCGTGACCAAAAAAAAAAAAAAAAGAAAGGGAGAGAGAGGAGACGCCAGCCCAGAATATGTCTTGTAAAACTAACCAGAAAGCTCGGTGCTTTGACCACCTAGAGGGGTGGGATAGGGAGGGTGGGAGGGAGACGCAAGAGGGAGGAGATATGGGGATATACGTATACTATAGCTGATTCACTTTGTCATATAGCAGAAACTAACACACCATTGTAAAGCAATTATACTCCAATAAAGATGTTAAAAAAAAAAAAACTAAACAGAAGAATTCAGAAGGGGCCTAAAGGAGGGAGGAGATGCCAGTCCATATGTCCTGCCAATTTCCCAGAAACCCTCACGCAGGAATCCATCTTGGCTGAGCGATACACATGCCACCAGGAAGGACCCTGAGCCAGACCAAATATGGGCACGAGCAAGATGACTGGCCAGAGACAACCTGGAAAGCTAACCCCATCACCATAATACCTGAGACTGGGAGCCACATGGCAGAGTGGTTCTCCTGGGATCCCTCACCCTGCTGTTCTCCTCCCGGGCGCCCCTTCCCAATAAAGTCTTTTGCTTTGTCAGTACGTGTGTCTCCTCGGACAATTCATTTCTGGGTGTTAGACAAGACCCCACTCTCAGACCCTGAAAAGGGTCCCCCTTCTGGTGACACCATAACAGATATAGACAGATAATAAATGGAGATAGAGGAATGGTCCTTTTGGAGCCTATGCTGAAGATCCCTCAACTTCCTTTTCATCTGGGATCCTAGAATAGAGTATCCCTACAATATCCTAAAACGTCTTCACGCTTCCTACAAGGATCTTTTCTACAAAGACTTACTTGGGCTAATTCACCACAACTTACCCAGAAACATACCTTTTGACAGGTTTTTCTGCCAGCATCTAAGCCTCCTTCCCTTCCTCCAGTAAGATGGTCACATCTGCCTTAGTGCTATGAAACAGTTACAGTCCTCAGGGAGGAGAGGCCATCACAAGAAGGATTAGAGGGAAAATTGAAAGATATTATTGAAATGGGAAGATAAGCTTCAGAAGTAGCAAAGTGGAGCTGCCTGTTTCCTTGGGAACATGGAACAGAAATTCGGGCATTTACCTAGGAGGTTCCCTGGCAATTCAGAGTGGCAGAAAATTAGAAACAACAGGTTCTCATATTACTGCAAGTCACATCCATGTATAAATCTCTGTGAGCAGAATCTGGCCTTTGACATTCTTCATGAAAAAAGTCTATGACCACATCAGTCCAGAGACTGCGGCTCACTTCAGATGCCAATCTCAAGTAGTAGGTCCCCAAGTTACCCACAACTTCTCTCCAACTTGGCTACAAATTGGAGGTTCCCATGACCTCCTCCCCTTTGGATCAAATTATTTGCTAGAGTGGCTCACAGAACACAGGGAAACATTACTTATGTTTACCAGTTTACTGAAGGATAGGATAAAGTATACCAATGAACAGCCAAATGGAAGAAATGCATAGGGCAAGGTACTGAAACCAATCAGGACCCTTTTTGCCCCCTGTTTCTTATTTGTAGGAGATAGGCTTCCTTCAGCCTTCTAGACATTCCCTGAGTTCCAAAGAACAGACTCAAACAGTTGCTAATCAGGGAAGTGAGGTGATGCAGAAACAAAGGAAGAGCTGTCAACAAACAAGAGTGTGGCAATGCAGCAAGATCCTGGTTGCTGCTCAAGGGATATACATAATCCTGCATAATGCTGCAGAACTCAGTATCTTTGAGTTCTTCTGCAGCAACTAAGGCCCTCACCCAGGTGGAAGATGGCAACTTCAGGTTGAGCACAGATTCCCACCCTGTTACCTCACTACCAACCAGTCAGAAGAAAGTCACACACCCTGCAGCTCTCACCCCCAATTTTGCCTATAAAAACTTCTCCCCTGGGAGTTTGGGATTGACATGTACACACTACTATATTTAAAATGGATAACCAACAAGGACCTACTGTATATCACAGGGAACTCTGCTCAATGTTATGTGGCAGGCTGCATGGGAGGGGAGTTTGGGGGAGAATGGATGCATGTATATTCATGGCTCAGTCCCTTTGCTGTGCACCTGAACTTATCACAACATTGTTAATCGGCTATACTCCAATATAAAATAAAAAGTTTAAAAGAAAAAAGTTCTCCTCCAAAAACATCAGGGATTTGGGGGGTTTTGAGCACAAGCCACCTATTCTCTTTGCTTGGCCCTGCAATAAACCTTTCTCTGCTCCAAACTCCAATGTTTTGGTTTGCTTGGCCTCACTGTGCGTTGGGCACAGGAACTTGCATTCAGCAACAAGAGAAAAAGAGTGGGGAATAGAAGGAGTCAGGGGCTTATAAAGACAAAAAGCCATGAGGTTGTTAAAAGTTGCCTGGTGAGAATTGTGTCGGACTCTGACCCGAGTCTGGAGATACCTGTCCTGAAAAGAATCATGAGTTGTTTTGGGGTAAGGGTCCGATAAGTAACTTGAGTTTCTGGCAAACGTTCTGGATGCCTTCATTAGGGCAATGAGTGGTCAAAAGGTCAGATTCCATCCAGGCTGAGACATGCATAAGTCATAAGTCCTTAATGGCCTCCTGGCTCCATTTTAGAGAGGTCTCTTAGCAACAGAAACTCCGTTTTGATTTTCCTTTCACAAACCGTAGTCTCTATGAGGACTTCATCCAGATTTTGTTTTTACAATTCTAGGTAAGGGAAGTATTTCCCAGCCAGACATAATATCCATTTCCATTAAACACTGAGGTAAAGTCGACAAAACTTTATATCCTGGAAACTTCTCTTTGAAACTGCACAACCCAGATAGGACTTCAACCCACTGTCTTTTAATTGAAATCGCACACTTTGTTTCAGGACTTAATGAAGCTCAGGTTCTTTATGTCTCTTCGCATAAAGAATTTAGTGAAAGACAAAGTGATATGTAAGAAGTGGATTTATTTAGAATGATACATATTCCATAGACAGAATATGGTCCGTCTCAAAAGTCTTGAGAGTGGCCCCAAAATACGGGGTGGTTAGTTTTCATGGGCTTGGTAATTTCATAGGCTAATGAGTGGGAGGATTACTCGAACTATTTTGAGGAAGGCGAGGATTCCCAGGAATTGGGCCACCACCCACCTTTTGGACTTTTATGGTCGGCCTCAGAATTGTCACGGTGCCTATGGGTATGTCATTTAGCATGTCAGTGTATTACAGCGAGTGTATAATGAGGTTCAAGGTCTACTGGAAGTGGAGGCTTCCACCATCTTGGACCTAGTCGGTTCTAACAAGTGTTTGTCATGTCCTCAATGGTTATGTTATTCGTTTAAAATTGTGCCTTACCCCCTTCCCTCCTGTTTTATCTTTTCCACTCTGACCATTTTACCCACTCTTGTGCAAAAGGCTTTGGGTCCACAGTAAAGGGTGAAGCCAAGGGACCCTGCCCTTTACCTTGACTAATCTGCCTAACCACTGCCCCCAAGTGACTGCTGGTCAGGTTACTTATAGTACTCTTGGCTTTCAGGTTTTTTAATGTCTCCAAACTGGGGTAAATAGAGCAGACTCGTTTGGGGCCATTTAATGTTGAGTTCCAGCAGGGGGTCCATTTGGCCCACTCAGTAGTGCTGGATTAAAACTTTTTTCTCAACCCCATCAATATCTGCTAGATTCAACCCATTTCTTTTTGGCCGTGCCGCTTGGCTTGTGGGATCTTAGTTCCCTGACCAGGGTTTGAACCTGGGCCCTTGGCAGTGAGAGCACGGAGTCCTAACCACTGGACCACCAGGGAATTCCCTAGATTCATCCCATTTCTTAATAGCCATCTATAGATTTCCAAACTGCTAGGACAAGTCATATTACTCGTTCCTTTATATTTCCTCTTCGTTTCGCTCATATTAGTATTTCCTTTATTCACCTCATTTCTTAAAAACTTTAAAAAAATTTTCACCTTCTTGGGGAGAGTCCCTTGACGCTGATAAAAACATTGTTAATTAATAAGAGACTGGGAAGAGTCCTAGGGGAGAGTCAAGGGACTCTTCTCAATCTCTTATTAATTAATATAATGTTTTTATCAGCATTTGTAATACCCATGAAGGGAAACTGAGACAGCAAGCATTTCCATAAGGTTTCCCTGAACTGTTTTCGGTTTTTGCAACAAGGTCATATGGGGTGCCCATGTGAAAGGAGCTCCTTGAACTACGGCATTTACCATGACCTGGGTAATGGGCATATTCAGCCGGTGAGTATCCCCATCATCATAAAGCCAGTCCCAGACGGCTTGCATACAAAGCATAGCATGGGCCTCGCCTGGGATGCTCCACCTGGCATTCACTGGGGGAGATGGACCTTCCCCCTTCTCAGGCTAAACAGACTTTACAGTGGCTTTTATCCGTCCACCAGACTGGCTATTCCCTCAGCAACAACCTCCTGTGTGTCTGGATCACATATAGACATCTGTGATTATTTCATAGTGACCTGTGGGTCCTGCTGTAACCCAAACATGCTCTTCCACTCTGCAGCACTTGAAACCAAACACATAGCCCCCAAATTATTTACTCTCATAATCCATTTTAGCAATGGATTTAGCAGCTTCCTCAGGAAGCTGATAATGCTGATCCACAAAATGTAACAACTCCTTCACACTGTCAACTGGGGAAAAAAAAAAAAGGATTTCATACCACTTCCTCCATCTAACAGATATTAGTATGTTTTAGTTATGATCTGTATGTTTTTACACTGGATTGAATCCTTCCCTTGCAGACAGGCTACTGCCTCTTCTGTGGCTAATGTCTTTTTGGAAAAGACTATCCCTACCTGGGGAACTCCTCTAGAACTTCATAGTGATTGAGGAACAATTTTACTGGTCAGGTGCTTCAACATGTCTGTGCTGTTTGGTCAGTTTTACAATATTTTCACTGTGCTTACTGCTCTCGATTCTCTGATTTAGTCAAATGCACTAACAGCTTTATTAAAACTCAGTTGGCAAGATTTGTAGAGGCCCTGCAAACACCGTGGCCAAAAGCATTGCCATTGGTCCTTCTAAATCTCAGATCCCTCACTTTGGGTCTCGTAAACTCTCACCCTCTGAGATAGTCACAGGATGCACAATTCACTTGGCTCCTGCTTCTTTTGACCCACAACTGATAAGAGATACTCCAATTTAGCAAAGGCCTGATTGCTTCTATTAAAAATAACCATGTTTTGGCAGAGCAATCTTTTCACAGTGTGCCCTCAGGAGACAAATATCTTAAGCATCACATTTTGCAACCTGGAAATTTCATTTGTTGGAAAAGACACCTCCAGAAGAATGCTCTTCAACCTGGCTGGGAAGGCCCCTATCAAGTACTGCTACCCAGCCCTTGTGCCACCAAACTCCAAGGAACAGACTCTTGGATTCACATGACACCTCAAGAAAGTGCTGAACCCTGACTGGATCTGCACATCAGTGGTGACCTGAGAGGAAAGATTTCCCAGAACTGAAGCAGAGAACATCCGATGAGACCGCTTTCCCAAGATACGTGGACCAGGCCTGTTAGAAGTTTGCCACCAACCCTTCGGTGGTAGGATAATGCTTCATAAGATTTCCAGTGTTTATGATCTTGATAACACGGACTTCAGTTAAAAAGGGCCTAAGGGGGCCGCAGTTACGCTGGCAGCCGGGAGCGGGCCGGGGGCACGGGTTCCTGGGGCTGCTGTTCCCGGGTGCTAGGGCGCAGGGCCGAGGGAGGGCAGGGCACTCCGAGAGCCGAAGGTCTTCCGGAAGCGCCGCATGCGCACGACGGACGGGAGTTGTGGCCTCGGGCCTGCCGCGCGCCTGACCCAGCCTCTCCGGGGGGGCCGGGGGGGCCCTCTCCCGGGGCGCGCTGCCGGGGGTTTCCATAGTGATGGTAAACAAGCCTTAACTGCCTCAGCTACAACTGCCAAGTCCCCCGCGTTCCACCCTCCTCTAGGTGCTCAGAGGGACGACCGAGGTGCCAGATGTGAAGAAAAGCGGGGGCGTGGAGACTTGGAGCCCGAGGACAGTTCGTTACCTGCCTGGAGTGTCTTCGACTGTGGGCATCCCCCGCTGCTCTTTAAGCCACAAAAAGCCGCATCCAAGTTTGTATGACGTCTGCTCTGTCAAGTGTCCATGATGTTGGGCCCCGAGGGAGGTGAAGGCTTTGTAGTCAAGCTCCGTGGCCTGCCCTGGTCCTGCTCTGTTGAGGATGTGCAGAATTTCCTCTCCGACTGCACAGTTCATGATGGCGTCGCAGGCATTCATTTTATCTACACTAGAGAAGGCAGGCAGAGTGGTGAGGCTTTTGTTGAACTTGAATCAGAAGATGATGTAAAGATGGCCCTTAAAAAAGACAGGGAAAGCATGGGACATCGGTACATTGAGGTGTTCAAGTCCCACAGAACCGAGATGGATTGGGTGTTGAAGCATAGCGGTCCAAACAGTGCTGACACCGCCAATGGTGGTTTCGTGCGACTTCGAGGACTCCCGTTTGGATGCACCAAGGAAGAAATCATTCAGTTCTTCTCAGGGTTGGAAATCGTGCCAAACGGGATCACATTGCCTGTGGACCCCGAGGGCAAGATTACAGGGGAAGCCTTTGTGCAGTTTGCCTCACAGGAGTTAGCTGAGAAGGCTCTAGGGAAGCACAAGGAGAGAATAGGGCACAGGTATATTGAGGTGTTCAAGAGCAGTCAGGAAGAAGTTAGGTCATACTCGGATCCCCCTCTGAAGTTCATGTCAGTGCAGCAGCCGGGGCCCTATGACCGGCCTGGCACAGCCAGGAGGTATATCGGCATTGTCAAGCAAGCAGGCCTGGAGAGGATGAGGTCTGGTGCCTACAGTGCAGGCTATGGGGGCTATGAGGAGTACAGTGGCCTCAGCGATGGCTACGGCTTCACCACCGACATGTTTGGAAGAGACCTCAGTTACTGTCTCTCTGGGATGTATGACCAAAGGTATGGAGATGGCGAGTTCACTGTCCAGAGCACCACTGGACACTGCGTCCACATGAGGGGGCTGCCCTACAAAGCCACGGAGAACGACATTTACAACTTCTTCTCTCCACTCAACCCAGTGAGAGTCCATATTGAGATTGGCCCTGATGGAAGAGTGACCGGCGAAGCTGATGTCGAATTTGCCACTCACGAAGAAGCTGTGGCGGCCATGTCCAAAGACAGGGCCAACATGCAGCACAGATACATAGAACTTTTCTTGAATTCCACGACAGGGTCCAGCAACTGGGCATATAGCAGCCAGATGATTCAAGGCATAGGGGTGTCAACCCAGTCCACTTACAGTGGCCTTGAGAGCCAGTCCGTGAGTGGCTGTTATGGGGCGGCTGGCTATGGTGGCCAGAACAGCATGAGTGGATATGACTAGTTTTGTAGTAGCTTTTGAGTTATTTTCAATCAAATTTTCACAGGCAGCCAACAAGCAGTGAAAAGCAGTTATTACTCTAGAGGAAGCTGTGCGACCCATTTTGCACCATGAGTTTGTAAAATCTGGATTAAAAAATTACCTCTTCAGTGTTTTCTCATGCAAACTTTCTTCTAGCATGTTATATTGAGTAAACTAAAACCATTTTCAGCTTTTCTCAACATTTTGGTAGTGTACTTTCTGGAGTGATGTTATCTGAGTTAAAGTAGTTTTAAGTACATTAAATGTGGATCTTTTACACCACATCATTGTGAACACATTGGGGAGGTGTGCTTTTTTTGGAAAACTCAAGGTGCTAGATCCCTAATTCAAAGAGGAACATTTCTCATGTTTGTCCATTCTAGTTTATTTTCATTTAAAATCTTTTAGGTTAAGTTTAAGCTTTTTAAAAGTTAGTTTTGAAAATTAAGACACATTACTAATACTGTAGGAATTGGTGAGGCCTTGACTTAAAACTTTCTTTGTACTGTGATTTCCTTTTGGGTGTATTTTGCTAAGGGAAACTTGTTAAATTTTTTTGTTGACTAAATTTTTTTCTTAAAATAAAAAGACTTTAAAAAAAATAAAATAAAAATTAAAAATAAATAAATAAAAGTGCCTAAGACTTGAATGTGACCTTAATAGGTTTCTAATCTGTGCACTTTTCCTCGGACTTCAGACAATGCACCCAGGAAATGTCTTTCCTGACATAGAGGAACAAAAAGCCACTGAAACTGGAAAACCTGACTCATGATCAGTGATTCATTCAGAGAAAGATCCTGATCAACAGGGAAGGAGGGAATTTCCGGGCAGTCCAGTGGTTAGGACTCGGCGCTTTCACAGCCAAGGGCCTGGTTCGGTCTCTGGTCTGGGAACTAGGATCCCATAACCCTCCTGGCGCAGCAACGGGGGTGGGGAGGAAGGGAGGAGAATGTGAAAAATTAATAAACAGAATATTTGGACTTCCCTGGTGGCGCAGTGGTTAAGAATCCGCCTGCCAGTGCAGGGGACACGGGTTCGAGGTCTGGTCTGGGAAGATCCCACATGCCGCAGAGAAACTAAGCCCGTGCACCACAACTACTGAGCCCGTGCTCTAAAGCCCAAGAGCCACAACTACTGAGCCCACATGCTGCAACTACTGAAGCCCTTGAGCCTAGAGCCTGTGCTCCGCAACAAGAGAAGCCACCGCAATGTGAAACCTGCGCACCGCAACGAAGAGTAGCCCCCGCTCACCGCAACTAGAGAAAGCCTGCACGCAGCAACGAAGACCCAACGCAGCCAAAAATTTTAAAAAATAAAATAAAAACAGAAACTTCAATTAAATAGAGTTGGGAGACCAGAAGGGGGAGCTCTCATGACCTGCACTGATAGCAGAACCCAAGAGGAAGAAGAGACTGCTCTTCTTTCCTGTCAAGGACTCAGCCAATGAAAAGCCTCAGACTCTGTTTACTATACAGCCCTCCCAACTTCCTTTTCTTTACTGTAAAAGCATTCTCCTTCCCTTGCTGGGTAGGGACTTGCAAGTGGCTCATCATGGTTGCAGATTCTCTGCAATTCTCAGCTGATCCCAAATAAACCCATCTTTGCTGGAGAAATATCTGGCAGTCTATTCGTTTCAGGTCAACACTTCACCCGTAATCAATGAAGTACAAACCTAGCTTTAGCTCATCTTTTTACCAATGAACACAGCATCTGATCAATTACCTCATCCATTTTTTAAATAAGTAAATAAATAAAAAATAAATAAACATATTTGGCTGCGCCAGGTCTTAGTTATGGCACGCAGGATCTTCATTGCCACATGCAGGATCTTTCTTTTCTTTTTTAGTTGCAGCATGCGGGATCTAGTTCCCTGACCAGGGATCAAACCCATGTCCCCTGCATTGGGAGCGCAGAGTCTTAATCACTGGACCACCAGGGAAGTCCCTCAATTACATCTTGCACAACTTACCTCATCTTCCTCTTTTTGCCATAAAAACCCCTGTCCTGTAATTGAGACAATAATTGGGTTTCTACCTAAACCTGTGTGCCCCAAACTGCAATTCTTTGATCTCAAATAAGCTCTTTGCCTCTTGAAGTGGACTCTTGTTTCCTAGATTGGTGTAAGAAATAATTTAGGGTTTGGGGTTTTTTTTGCAGGGAGGGGAAGCTCAAAGCTATACAGAGGCTCCTAGTTGAAAACTAAGAAAACTTTTTAAATCTGTGATAGAAAGAGGAGCATTGAGAGAGAACAATACTTTGAAGTCCTTCAGTAGCCTCCACACTTTGCTATACTGAAAGGAATTGCAGATTCAGACCCTAAAGGAATGTAAGGTGGGAACTGTCACAAGCAAGGCAGACACTTGAATCCAGTAAGAAAGTGTTTCAGGAAGATTTGGAAAACACTAGCTCAACTGGGAAACAACTTGATAATTTCCAACAGCCAACATGGTCCTGTTTCCAGGCTCCTTCTTTGAGAAAGTCCATGTCCTGAAAAGGCAGATCTCTGGCATATAAAAGCAGTAATGAGAAACCAGGAGTCCTCTCCACCTGTGTGACAAACCAGAATGAAAAAGCATCCTGGGAATTGCTCTCTGGGGCTCTTATCTTTCCTAGACCTAACAAGGGCCTCCTGGGCACAAGTGAGCACTTCCCTGGTGCTCCCTGCATGAAAACCATCAATTCTATACAGAAGAGACAGACTCGTAAGGCACTAGTGTTAAGCATGTTAAACATTAGCTCTTTCAATCTTCACCATTCTGCAGGGTAAGCATTCCTCTATTGTCAAATTCATGTTTTTCTTTTTTAATGATGAGAAAACTGGAGGTCTGGGTTACTGAAGGCACTCATCCAAAGTTAATACCTTGTAAAGAGTCTGCGCCAAAACTGCCTAACAAAACCAACAGCAGATGCTATTCATGTGAGCACAAACTGGGTGCAAAACATCTGACGCGCTCTGGCCCATTGCGTGTCGTAACAGCTCCAGAGGATGAGCATTATCCTTGCTCCCCTTGCGTACAGCTCGGGATAAGGAGACACGGAAAAGTCAGGCCCTGCCTGATGTCATACCACCACCCCAGTGCACCTGACCGAGTCTAAAAGCTCTGGGAAAATCCTCTGAAGATATATATTTTTTTATTCTTTGGTGACTTACTAACTGTAGAGCGCTGAGAAGAATATTCCAAAGACAGGGAAAAGTACATGTGAAGGACAAGTAGTGGGAAGGGGTGTGAGCATTCAGGAAACTGAGGTAGAGGGTGGAGAGAGAATGAAGGACACTTTGTGTCAAGATGCTGAACTGAGCAGATACAATTATTTGTGGAGATATTAACTTAGCTGACCCATAAACCCAATGAAGTATATTTGTAAATTTCAAATCTTTAAAAATTAAATTTTAGTCTTCTATAAACTACAATACTGTGACAATTTTTTTCCATGGTAGCAGAAGATGTATGTTCTGTTTTAAAATTGAAAGTATGAAATCACTGTTGTTTGTTCAAAAAGTCATCCTGGGGCTTCCCTGGTGGCGCAGTGGTTGAGAGTCCGCTTGCCGATGCAGGGGACGCAGGTTCGTGCCCCGATCCGGGAAGATCCCACATGCCGCGGAGCGGCTGGGCCCATGAGCCATGGCCGCTGAGCCTGCACGTCCGGAGCCTGTGCTCCGCAACGGGAGAGGCCACAACAGTGAGAGGTCCGTGTACCGCGCAAAAAAAAAAAAGTCATCCTGGTAGGGATACTATAGAAACTTTCAAAAATATAATTTATAAATATCTATATACATAAACCAAATGTTTAGACACACTTGGAAGTACGCAAAAGCTCTGAGAGTTTCCTGTTTCTTCTTACCTGGTAACCTAGAAGTCAAGGCCATTATTAAAAATTATACTTTTTCAAATTTTCCTTGAGAAAACAGCTTTGAGCAAGATTGTGTTTAGCAATGTAAAGAGCTGACTACATTGAAATCATTAGAAGTCTAATATTTCTTTCCTTTACTAGGTTAGTATAATTTCTTACATTTTCCAGTGTCTTTTTCAAAAACTTTTTTTTTGGTTGTATTTTTGTTGTTGTTGTTGTTTTGTTTTGTTTTTTGCGGTACACGGGCCTCTCACTGTTGTGGCCTCTCCCGTTGCGGAGCACAGGCTCCAGACGCGCAGGCTCAGCGGCCATGACTCACAGGCCCAGCCACTCCGCGGCATGTGGGATCTTTCTGGACCGGGGCATGAACCCGTGTCCCCTGCATCGGCAGGTGGACTCTCAACCACTGCACCACCAGGGAAGCCTGGTTGTATTGTTTTTAACTCTTAAACTCTATAAAGTTTCATTAATCTTCAAATCCTTTTCAGGAAACGTCTAAGAGATTTTTCAACCGATATTCCTGTTTTTATCATCTCAGTCAAAAGAAGTGACTGATCCCTGGACTGTGTGTGTACAGAAGAGAAATGAATGTTCTAATAAACTTTCTTTTCCAACCTGGGATTTAGGAAGTCTTTGACAATGCCAGAGATTAGAACACAACCAAGTTGAATGTCCATGGAGGAGGGCTTCCTCCATGTGGAAATTGCAAATTCAAAGGACATTGAGCAGGAATTCCCTGGCAGTCCAGTGGTTAGGACTCCGCACTTCCACTGCAGGGGGCTCGGGTTCGATCCCTGGTGAGGGAACTAAGATCCTGCATGCCGTGCTGCCTGGCCAACAAAAGAGGACACTGAGCTACTTCAGCCAGCTTAGGAGAATAGAGGAAAGAAAAGAAAGGAAAGGTGGTGGGATATAAGAAGAAAAGGGGCAAGGTTTAGGCAGATTCACCAGTGAGGAAGTTTTAACTTATTCATAAATTATCTAAAGCAAGTTCCCCTAAGTGTTACGGGGAGGGGAGGGGAGGGGAGGAAATTCTGATTAACCAGTGGCCCACTTTCTATACATGTGTGATGAGGCTTCCAAATGCAATTTAGAATAACAATGCCTCCTTGAAAGATGTTAGTCAAGGGTATCTTCTTAAGTGAATCCATTAGTTGCTAAAATGTCAATAACCTAAAATAGAAAATGAAATACAACAAACTAAATGCTGTATGAAATAAATACTTGTGTAATCACAGTCAAAAACGATTTCAAATCAATTTATAACGCAGAATTTTGACTACAGGTATTTTGTGGAATGTGTCCTAAGACCTGTGGAAATAAAGGCCAACCACATGAGAACACTCAAAGGCTATTTATTCAGAGCTACAAATCATGGCTTGACAGTGCTGAATATCTAGACCTAAGAAGTGATCAAGAATGTTAATGATTAAACTTTAAAAGTAGATGCTGTATGTGGCCGCTACATTGTGTACAGTACACAAAACATTTATGAAATACTCCTGTATTCAAAAACAATAATTTTTATAGCAAAGAAGTCACATTACTGAAGAATGAATAAAGTTCCAACATAAGTTTTTGTTGTTTCACTATCTTCTTAATTGCTAGAAAAAAAGAAACTGCTGGGACTTCCCTGGTGGCACAGTAAATAAGACTATGCGCTCGCAATGTGGGGAGCCCAGGTTCGATCCCTGATCGGGGAACTAGATCCCACATGCATGCTACAACTAAGAGTTCACATACCACAACTAAGGAGCCCACCTGCTGCAACTAAGACTGGGTGCAACCAAATAAAAATAAATAATAAGCTTGTCTCCTTAAAAAAAAAAAGAGAGAGAAACTGCCAAAATTCTTTTTTTTGTTTTTAATTCTTTTTATTTATATATTTATTTTTGGCTGCGGATTGCGGGATCTTAGTTCCCTGACCAGAGAACTAACCTGGGCCCTCAGCAGTGAAAATGCAGAGTCCGAACCACTGGACCCAGGAAATTCCCCCAAAATTCATTTTAAAAAACAAGCAATAGATATGCATAGATATTTTACCAAAAACAACATACAACTGGCAAATACAGGCATACTTTGTTTTATTGCACTCCGCTTTACTGCACTTTGCAGATGTTTGTTTGTTTCTTTTTAATTGAAGGTTTCTGGCAACTCTATATTGAGCAAGTCTACTGGTGCCATGCTTCCAACAGCATTTGTTTGCTTCATGTCTGTGTCACATCTTGTTAATTCTTGCAGTACTGCAAACATTATCATCATTATTATATTTCTTATGGTGATCTGTGATCTCTGATGTTACTACTGCAAAAACCTTACAACTAGCTGAAGGCTCAGATGATAGTCAACATTTTTAGCAGTAAAGTATTTTTAAATTAAGGTATGTATTTTTTTAGACATAATGCTATTGCACACCTAACAGACTACAGTATAGCGTAAACATTACTTTTACATGCACTAGAAAACCAAAAACTTCACGTGACTTGCTTTATTGTGATACTGGCTTTACTGCAGTGGTCTAAAACCCAACTCATCATATTTCTGAGGTATGCCTGTAAACAAATGAAAAAATGCTCAACATCATGCAACATCAGGGAAAGGCAACTAAACCACAGTGGGATACAGTTACAGACTTATTAAAAAGGTCAACATTTTAAAAGACTAACCATACCCACTACTGGCAAGGATATGGAAAAACTGTATGTCTCATACACTGCTGGCAGGAATACAAAAGATCACAATTTGCAATTTCTTAAAAAGTTATCTACCCACTTACCCTGTAACTCAGGCATTGCATCCACCCCCACCTCCCACCCCACCCCGCCAAATTAACACAAGATAAATGAAACATATGTATGTGAAGAACTAGATTCAAATATCTTAGCAGGTTTATTTGCAACAATCAGAAACTGGAAAGAACTCAAATATGCATAAAAAGACAAAAGAATAAACAAATAGTGGTACACCCACAAACTGTCATACTTCTAAGCAATATATAAAAAAAAACTACTCATTTAAGCACCATTGATGGCTATCAAAATGAGTAAGCCGCATGAGGCTACTCAAAGGAAAAAAAGTGTAAACATTTTATGAGTAGAATCATATACAATTCTAAAATGGAAGCTAATCTATTATAATGGAAAGTAAACCACTGCTTGCCTGGAGAGCAGAGATAGTACAGAAGGAGACATTATTAAAGGGCATGAAGTAAACCAGAGGATGATGGAGAGGCTCATTATTATGACCGTGGTGGTGGTTTTATGTATTTACATGAATGTCAAAACTTGTCAAAATGTTAAGTTTAAATATAATCAGTTTGTTGTATGTCACATACCGTACTAAAGCTCTGAAAATATGATTCAAAACAGAAAGCTAGATTTCCTACAATTCTGGAAAATTAGTTTGGCAAACCTCTACTGACTCCACCAACTCTTTCCTCATGTCTGGGAGGGATACCTTGCCTTAGTGGTGGCAAATATCAGAAGTAACAAGGCAATTTCCACCAAATTCAATGGGAATGCAGGCTGGGTTACAAAGGGCACAACTCATCTTCACTATCCTCATTTTCCTACACAGCAAGAGATTTGAGGTGAACACGCACACATGCTATAGGAATCCACAGAATATTTATAATTTTTTCCTCTCACAACAGCCTCCCTACACAAAATACACAGCTCTGGAGGCCATGAGAATTTCTGCACCTGCTCACCCTTCATAGCTATAGGGACTGGAACATTGTGGAGGTCCCTTCAAAACAGCCACATTCCAACAAGCTTGTGGCAGTCTCTTCCCCTCCCTACAAAACCAGTGTTCCTGTAACAAATGATTCCCCTGCCCGTACAATCATATAACCTATGTTGCCACTATCTGGAATTCTGGACATGAGGGTACATGGCTCCAATGCAAGATCTGGGAAACAGATTTCCCGTACCACCTGGACACAATGCAATACTCCCCATGAACAAGACAATTTCTTCTTGCTTTAGGAAGCACCAAAGGTTATCACAACGGCCCCTCTACAGATTGACCTCTGAACCAACAAAATACCAACGCATCCAGGTTACAAATAAGGATCCCATCCCTGCAGTGTTTTCTTGGAGGCCTTGGGCAGCAATGCCAACTAGGACAAAACTAGAGAGAAGTATACGCTACACCATATTGTTCCCTCTGAGGCGCACAGAATTTGGGATCCCACAAGAAAGCTCTTCAGCCCTGTTGTCACAACTCAGTTGTTTTCAAATCACCACAGCGTACAGAATCCCAAGATTAAAGGAGCTTAAAGAGTAAGGCCTCCATTTTCACACAGGCCAGTACAGTGGGAAGCAGGCTATTCCTGGGCTGGAGACATGAAGCACAGGAAAATCCCAACAGAGCAGTCACGTGAGACCAACAACATCCCTGAAAAAAGTAGTCCCAGTTGCAAGTCACCAGCAGAGTCCTCTAGGCCAAAAATTGGTCAGATCAGTGATGTAACCCATCAAATGAATTAGAAAGGAATGAGTGCTCAGGATTATAAAGGCTCCCACAAACAGGACAACATCAAGGTCTCCTTCCCTGGACTCACTGGGGCGGTTCAATGATGGACATCATGAGCACCTGCCACATAGTAGTGGTGAAATGGCTTTTGCTATGGAACTGGCAACGATGTAAATCTGGTAAGGGCCCTGGGCAGGTTAAGAAATGCACTGAAGCTCCCATAAACCTGGAATTTAAGTGGTTTATTGGGTGTATTGGCAGATAGCACCCTCATATGGGATCTCCCCAGTGTTATACTGAACAATCCATCCCTGTACAACTACTCTTTTTCTGAAGTGAACTTTGTGGTATCCAATGAAATAAGACTGAAGGCTGTGAACTCTCCAGTGTGAAATGAGGCTACAGTTTTGGCTAAAGGTTTCCCACACTTATCACATCCATAAGCCCATTAACCAATGTGAACATTATGGTGTTCTATGAGACTGGAGTTTTAGGTAAAGGATTTCCAACATTTCCTACAACATAAGGACTTTCTGCAGTGTGAACGCTCCTGTGTTTAATGAACCTGGAGTTTTTAGCAAAGGATTTCCCACATTCACAGCATTCATATGGCTTTGATCCGGCGTGAGTTCTCTGATGTTGAAAAACAGAGCTTGGGCTAACCAACTTTCCAAATTTTCTTTACTTATAACAGTTTCCTCCAGTGAACTCTCTGATGTCGAAGGACTGAAGAACTTTGGGCAAATGCTTTCTCACACTCACTGCACTCATAAGGCCTTTCTCCAGTGTGAATTCTCCTATGTTTAATGAAGGCTGAATTATCAGCAAAGGATTTCCCATATTCAGTGCACTCCTAAGGCCTTGAACCAGTGTGAAGTCTCTGGTTGACGAACAGCAGAGCTTTGTTTTCCCACATTCGCTGCACTCATAAGGCCTTTCTCCAGTGTGAATCCTCTGATGTTGAAGGAGTGAAGAGTTTTGGCTAAACGATTTCCTGCCTTCGTTGCATTTATATGGCCTTTCCCTGGTGTGAACTCTCTGATGTATAATGAGGTGGGATTTCTTGCTAAAGAATTTCCTACATTCCCCACACTCATATGGCCTTTCTCCAGTGTGAACTCTCTGGTGTTCAATGAGATGGGACTTGTTGCTAAGTAATTTCCCACACTTATAAGCTCTTTCTCTAGTATGGACTCTCCAATGTTGAATAAGGTTGGGCTTTTGCCTAAATGATTTTCCACACTCCCCATGCTCATAAGGCCTTTCTCCAGTGTGAACTCTCTGATGTCGAAGGAGTGAAGAGCTTTGGCAAAATGCTTTTCCACATTCACTGCATTTATAAGGTCTTTCTCCAGTATGAACTCTCCTATGTTTAATGAGTCTGGAGTTTACAGCAAAGGATTTTCCACATTCAGTGCATTCATAAGGCCTTGATCCAGTGTGAAGTCTCTGATGCTGAAGGAGCACAGAGTTTTGCGTAAAAGTTCTACCACATTCATTGCACTCATAAGGCCTTTCCCTAGTGTGAATTCTCCGATGTTGAAGGAGGGTAGAGTTTTGGCTAAACAATTTTGCATATTCATCACATTCATATGGCTTTTGTTTCATGTGAACTCTCTTGTGTGTAAAGAGGTTGGAGTACTGAGTAAATGACTTCCCACATTCTGTACATTCATAAGGCCTATCTCTAGTGTTACTTCTCTGGTGTTCAATGAGGTTGGACTTTCTGTTAAATAATATCCCATGTTCCCCAGGTTCAAAAGTTCTTTCTCCATTGTAAACTTTCTGATGTTGACTGACATTACAGCTGCTCTCACACCAGTTACACATAAAACATCTTTCTCTAGTGAGGAGTCTCTGGTGCCGAACAAGTGTGTGTTGGGGGCTGAAAGCTTTTGTGCATTCTTCCCAGTTATGATAAGTTTTTCCCCTCTGAAAGGCCACCCCACACTCGGTTCTGCTGTTTGACCTCTCCCAGGTGTGAGTGGCCCATTGCTGGAGAAATTGAGAACTGGCCAAGAAGTCTTTCCCAACCACCCTGAAGACTAATGGCTTCCCTGACACATGGCACTTACAGTTCTTCACAAATGAGGCTCCGTCCACATCTCTTCTGCAGGGTTTCTCCCTGATGCACTGCTTCTGATGCTGATGAAGGTTTGTGCTTACATACAATTGTTTCCCACATGTCTCACACCTATGTAATTTCTGCTTTGAATGTGTTCCTTGATATTCATTCAAGTACAAAAAGTCTCTCAATATCTGGACACATATTTCACAAGGGTGGGCCTTTTTGAAGGATGGATTTGCCTTGGGACTCCTGATCTGTGACACTCTTTGAACAGAAATACGCTGCTCAAAAGAAGCCTTCTCATTCTCCACTTCATGGCAACAACCTAAAAGCAAGAAAGGTTGGTGAAGTACACGTTGACTTCAGTGGGAGGGGGGAGCCCACACACCAGTGTGTGTCTGACAAACACATGAATGAGTTTGTGTGATTATTTACAAGAACACAGAGTTGGGTTCAAGTTGATGGCATGGCTGTTAGCAGTACTGGGCTATAAAGGCCACAGGATGGGGGAAGACCACATGAGAGAAAAGACACAACCATGTGATGTGTCATAGGGAGGAGAGGCAGGGTGAAAAATTAGTTAAAGTCGACTGTTAAAAAATTAGTTACAAACAACTGTCAGCAGGACCTTGTCTGCTGCTAACACATGACTGTAATGTAGATGGGTATTTCCAGGCCCAAGAAAACAGGACCGCAACAGAGCAGCTGTTGGTCAGGAACATTTTAAGAATGGGTACCTATTTGATTATAGAAAATATATGGGCCAACATTAGAGAATGCACAGATAAAGCAGTGAGAAAAGTGGGTGATATAGGGAGTTTAGAGATGTGAGGATTAGCCACAGGCTGGAATAAAAGTGGAAGAATCACAGTGCAGAACTGACAAGTCAGCACTGTTAAGAATGGGGCAGAAAAAGCAAAAGTAAGGTGTGGCCACTGAAAGTAGCATCAAAACACTAGTCAAACATAACAAATTTCTGGTATCACTTGAACACAGGACTATCATGAACTCCCACAGTGCTGCTGTACAGCAGCCCTTTGAGCCCATTTGGCTGAGTCTGAATTCATATCCATCCTGTGGACAAACAAGGGCTCTCCACCCTGCTTCCAAAATGAACAAGTGTATGGGACCTGGATGATGAAAATAATAGGGGAAAGATACCACCTATGAGCAGCTGACCCATGCTCATCACATCATAGACCAGAGAAAAACATCTAAATACTATTAAGAGAACTTTGGAAAGGGGTCTTGCAAGAAGTCCATGGTCTACATCAGAGAACTAATTCCCAGCACAGGCAGTCATGAGGAAATGTCAGTGAAAAGAAGGAAGTAGAATCTGAGGTGCAAGGGTGACGTGCATGTGGACAACATCACCCAGAAGGAAGACAGCAAGTACGCTGGGATACACTAGGCTGAACAGAAGAGTCCTGACCCTGGATGCTTCCAGGGGAAGCTGTAGAGAAGCAGATATGGGGCCTCTCCAAGGAGAACAGATGGCGGTGCAAACACCTCGGCCCAACCAACCACAGCAACAACTTAGGGAACTGGGGGAAAAAAGCAGTGACCATGGTCCTGACATGAAAAGGACAGACTTGTCTCTGGGGAAAAGAAAAGGGCAGAGACTAGTTCAGGGCATGGGGGAAGGTTTGAGGTTCTTACGCAGGGAGGTTATATGTGCCAAGTTCTCCAGCATCACATCACGGTACAGGTATCTTTGAGTCTCATCAAGGAGACCCCATTCCTCCCAGGAAAAGGTCACAGCTACATCTTCAAAGTTCACACTGACCTGCCATGATGGTGACAGATAAAACCACAAACAGTCCACTTCTGAGAAGTGACAATCTATTTCCCCACACATCTACCCTATGACTATCCATCACCCAAGCTTCCCAACTCAGAGGATCAATCAGGCCCTGACACCATGGTGTGGTTGTCTCCCCACGGGCCCACTGATCACTAGGTACAACCACCAGGAACAAGAGGCAGGTGGATGAACATATAGCTCAGCTATAGGCCTGGCATAAAGGGATCCACCCCCTCCTGACAAGCAACTCCCCGGTGTGACCATCGTCCTGAAATTATCAACGCAGTGCCCTGGAACCATCAGACATGTTTCCTCTTCAAGCACACATCACTCCTTAAACTGCACATCCCTCAGTCTCAGTATCCCACAGCCACACATGACCATGGCCACCAACAGCTCACTCTCCCACACCACAGCCATCTCCCTCCCCTCCCCACGTTACCTGTATTTAAATCAGTTCCTCCTAACCCCACCACAGGGCTATGATGGTGGCCTAACACATGACACCTGAGACTGGACCGATGAGACTGACAGCAGTTTCTTAATCACATAAATTCACACCTCTGAGAATAGGACACCACTCACCACAAAGGCGTACATGGGAAAAAACAACATACACAGAGGCTGTGGGATGGAACCTCTGTAGGACGAAGGGGTTGGGATGTTCCAAGGAGGATGTGATTGTCTTATCTGAACAGTTCTGAGGGCTGGTAGGGAACTGATACCTGCTACAAAGAAGCTCCTGGTTTGCTTTGTAAAAATGGTTGTTAGGCTAGGAGACATTGTCCGAAGGAACACGGTGGGGGAGAGGAACTGGCACTCAGGCCATTTGAGGGCACCCAGGTTTCACCAAGCACGAAGGAAGCACATCATATTGGCTTTAGGCCTTACACCACAACTCAGCAGATAGCATCCACAGTACAACTGGTAAAGTCAAACAGGACCCAATATGACCACAGACCTCCCACAATTCCCAATGGCAGCATCAGAAATCATCTATAAAGGCCTTACTGCATGACTCTGATCCTTGCCCCCAATTTAAGGAATAGAACCACGTGTGGATCTCAGATACCCACAGTCCCACGCTACTTCTGTGCTGTCCCTGCTGTCCCTCGGCAAGGACAGTATTTCTCTGCTCCCTTACCTTCATTCAAACGCCAGCCCCATTACTCGCGCTCCCCGAGCCTAGTGCTTCTCACAGATGACCTTATTTGCTCATGGCCCTATATACCAGGTTGAATGAAACACCCCAGGCCCTACCAAAGTCCTCCCAAATCTTGGTGAGCCTATCTAGTGGTGAATACGCACCAGCTCTGGCCTGAGTGTCCTATGCATGAATTACCCCTTGCTTCTACATCCGTCTCACGTCCACGCTTCTCTTGGAAGCCCTGGCCACCTGCCGGACTATCTTGTCTCATACACCGAACCTTCATGGCCATTTACCTACATTTATGAAGGCTGACGCCGTCACCCAGGTACACAGGCACGAGACCCAACCCTCTGCCCCCAGGCTCCACACCTCTGCCCCGAAAAGCTGTGCCACCACAACCCGAAGCTTGCCTCTCCTAATGTGAGCCACAGGTCATTCACCTTGGTCCAAACTCTAGTTGCATTTTGGATGTCTCTAACCTGGATCCCTCCCAAGAATTCCAAACCTGTATGTTAGATGTTCATTTGATGCCTTTATGTAGTGGTGTCTGAAATATCTGAGACTCTTAACACGGTCAAAAAAAAGCTCCTGCTAAACCCAGTGAATATGACACCTACTACCAACTTGCTCATCTCAACTGATGCAGCTTCCAACCCTACAGCTGCAAAGCCAGGGGTCATCACTGATCCCTGCGTTTCACTCCCTCACCACCCATGTTAGAAATCTAGCTGTCCCCTTTAAAAACATGCAGCCAGAAGACAACCACATTTCCTAAGGCATGCCCTTTCTATATTAACCCTCACCTGGACTACGATAGTAGCCTCTACAATGATGGTCCTTTTTCCTCTCTCAAGCCCATAGTCTGTTTTCCACTCTAAACCCAAATGAAGCCTGTTAAGGCCTTGGTCACATCACCTCCCTACCGTGAGCCAAACCTCTAGAACACACACCTGACATCTCAGGCAGTTGTTCCCCTCCTGACTCCAAACCACCTACTATTTATTCCTACCTGAAAAGAGAGGATACCTGTGGTTCCTGAATATTCCTGAGCTCAATTTTACCTCTAGGCATTTGCACATCCCGGTACCATGTCTTGGGTTAACCATACACACCTGTTTACAATGGTTGCCAGAAATGGGAACACCTCCACATAATTCTAGCAGGGACTTAGGACACTGGGCTTGGAGTTTTTCTGCATCCCCAGACTCAAGGAGGGGGAAAAATGGCATCAACCATCTCAGGACACCACAATTCCAGGGAACATAGGGGTGAGAGCAGGGCCGGTGAGGCAATGGGACACCCTCTACTTCGCTGTGCAGGTTCCATAGGCACTTCTCTAACCGTGAGAACCTGAGTGCAGAGGCAGGCCCTAAAGGAATGCGTTCACTGGGATTTGAGGGGCTCACTGTATGTACTCCTGCCTGGCCTTGGAGCCAGGTGACCTCAGGCTGGCTGACTAGCTTCTGGGCCTCGATGCTCAGTGTTGCCTCTTACCAGCTGTGGGACCCTGAACAAAGATTCAACCTCCTAGGACCTCAATGTCCTCATCAACCCTCTCTACTAAGTTCTTCCTTTAAACGGCTCTTGGGAATGCTCTAACCTCTGACGGGAGATACTATCTTCCTTTATTCGAAACTCCCCATGGCCTTTAGAATTCTCGCAATAAAGTACAATCCTGGGGCTTCCCTGGTGGCGCAGTGGTTCAGAGTCCGCCTGCCGATGCAGAGGACACGGGTTCGTGCCCCGGTCCGGGAAGATCCCATATGCCGCGGAGCGGCTGGGCCCGTGAGCCATGGCCGCTGAGCCTGCGCGTCCGGAGCCTGTGCTCCGCAAGAGGAGAGGCCACAACAGTGAGAGGCCCGCGTACCGCAAAAAAAAAAAAAAAAAAAAAAAGTACAATCCTGAGTCGGTTACACCAGGCCTAATTCCGCTAACACTGTTCCCTGTAAGCAGAAGGCTGACCCTAGGTTTCCCGAATCCTCCCGCCTCAGGCCGATTTCCAAGCCTTCGCATCTGCGAGTACATCCGCCTGTGACCTCTCCCGCGCGCCATCACACTGTCATGAACAGGGCCCCACCCAGACCGCTTCACTGTCCTGGGCACCGTGGCCTGGGCTGCGGGCACGTGAGCAGGCGCCCCGCACTCGGCGCTTTAGTGTCTGGTGGAGTGAGGGCGGTGAGGGACCGGAGGACGAGCGTTTACCTGAGGCGGGGTCCTCAACGCCGCCGCCATCGGACTCTGGGCGGAGCGGGGCCGGGAGCGGCGGAGGAGTCTGGGGGACGCAGGCACGGCGGTCCGTCTCCCGGGCCTGGCGCCGGGCACCCCGGGCGGCGTCGCCGAACTTCAGATCCGCCTCTGTGCCTCGGGGACAGCGCCTCCTCCCGGAACTCCCGTTCCAGTCACTCCGGTCCTGACACAGCGCTTCGGAGCTGAACAGAACCAGAGCAGTTAAAATGCCCGCCTTGGGGATTTCCCTGGTGGCGCAGTGGTTGAGAGTACGCCTGCCGATGCAGGGGACACGGGTTCGTGCCCCGGTCCCGCGTACCGCAAAAAAAAAAAGTGGTCGCCTTGGGGAGGAGGCCGGAAGTCCCGTCCCCTACGAGTTGTGCCCAAACGAAAATCCCTTTTTCTGCGCCTTCATTGGCCCAGCGACGCAGCCTTCAACGCAGGGCACTCTGGATCCTGTAGTTCCCAGTTTCGAGGGAAAAAAGGCCAGGGTCCACCTCAAGGGGCGCCAGGAAATGACTCCTTCCTCCCTGTCCACGGCCAGAGCAGTGACTCGACCCTCTTAAAAGGGGCCAAACGTAAGGATGGTAGGGATGCGTTCTGCAGCTGATCGCCATTAGGCATCCAGGCCATGAATTAGGATGACAAATCTTTCCCAGGATGTCAGGGGCAGCAATGCAAATTCTGTAACGAAACATTTTGTTCATTTTATCCGGAGTATTTGTAAATTTTTCTTGGTTATAAGGCAAATATTTTTAAAAATTTCCTTCATGCCGTTAAGATTCTCATTTGTAGAATTGTAATTTATTTCCGGATACTAATCTTAAACATGGCAAACTTGAGGAAGTGTCGTAAATATGCCAGATATTCATGACGTAATTTTTTGAAATTCTTCTATGTAGATAATCGTACATTTTGATATAAATTAAAGGTCTGTAAATCGTTTTCCAGTTATTTTAATTCTTTATTGTCTGTGTCATAGCACCAGCTAGAATGTCCAGTATATTTAATATAAGCACTAATAATGAGAGCCTTGTTTGCTTGGTAATTTTAAACCAAAATTTCTGATTTTATTACTAAAATGCTGGTTGATTGTAGCGTTTTCTTCGATACATTTGACTACTTAATGATATATTTTTTTTTCTGCATAGTTGTGGTGTTGTTTTCTAATGTGAATGGATCTATTTTTTATACATTTATTAAGATAAACGTTTTATAATTCATTAGTATATTGAATGCTACTAATGTGTTTTCTAATACTAAACCATTCTTGAATTACTGAGATGCTTTTAACTTGTTCTACATTCTGGAAGTGCAGCTAAATTTAATAAGTTTTATGAGAATGCTATTCTAGTACCATAAAATGAGTTGGGGAATACAAATCTCTGAAAGATTTGGAATAAGTTTGGATTCCTCATTTCAGTGAATAATTCATATTCTACAAATCAGGGTCTTCGTACAAATCTGTCAGATAATTTAAAAGTAGGAAGTATCGGGCTTCCCTGGTGGCGCAGTGGTTGAGAGTCCGCCTGCCGATGCAGGGGACACGGGTTCGTGCCCCGGTCCGAGAGGATCCCACATTCCGCAGAGCGGCTGGGCCCGTGAGCCATGGCCGCTGAGCCTGCGCGTCCGGAGCCTGTGCTCCGTAACAGGAGAGGCCACAGCAGTGAGAGGCCCGCATACCAAAAAAAAAAAAAAAAAAAGAGTAGGAAGTATCAAATAGATTTGATATTTGTTAGTTTGATCAAGAAAGACATGTCGGGGGACTTCCCTGGCGGTCTAGTGGTTAAGACTCCGCACTTCCAGTGCAGGGGGTGCGGGTTCAATCCCGGGGCTGGCAACTGAGATCCTCACACATGCTGCACGGCCAAAAGATTAAAAAGAAAGAAAGAAAAGACATGTATGGTGGGTTGACTTATTTATGATTTTATTTTGTTATTTTATTTTTTAATCAGATTTACTGAGTTATAATATAAAACTATAAGATACCAATGTGTACATTGTGCTGATTTGACATATGTATACATTGAAACCATTCCCCCCATCTATTTAATTAAGACATCATCACGTCATATATTCATCTTGTGTGTGTGAGAGAAAACATTTAAGTAATACTCTCTCAGCATATATCAATTATAAAATAGTGTTATCCACTATACTCATCGTGTTTTACATTACATGCTCAGACGTTATTCATTTTATACCTGAAAGTTTGTTCCCTTTCAACAACCTCTCCCTATTTCTTCTACCGCCCTCCTTAACCCCGGTAACTCTCTATTTCTATGAGTTTGACTTTGTAAGGTTCTGCATAAAAGTGATACTAGGGCTTCCCTGGTGGCGCAGTGGTTGAGAGTCCACCTGCCGATGCAGGAGACACGGGTTCGTGCCCCAGTCTGGGAAGATCCCACATACCGCGGAGCGGCTGGGCCCGTGAGCCATGGCCGCTGAGCCTGAGCGTCCAGAGCCTGTGCTCCACGACGGGAGAGGCCACAACAGTGAGAGGCCCGCGTACAGCAAGAAAAAAAAAAAAAAAAAAAAGTGATACTATACAGTATTTGTCTTTCTCTGTTTCACTTATTTCATGTAGCACAATGCATTAAAGTTCCATTGATGTTGTCACAAATGGCAAGAGCTCCTCCTTTCTCATGGCTAGGTAGTATTCATATATATATATGGGCTCCCTATATATATCACATCTTCTTTATCCATTCGTCCACTGATGGACACTTAGGTTGTCGTGAAAAATGCTGTAATGAACATGGGAGAGCACATATCATTTCAATATCCTGTTTTCATTTCCTTTAGAATTATACCCATATGTGGAATTGCTGGATAGTAGGGTAGTTCTATTTTTAATTTTTTAAGGAAACTCTCTACTGTTTTCCACAGTAGTTGCACTAATTTACATTCCCAGAATCGGTGGACAAGGGTTCACATTTCTCAATATCCTAACACTGTTATCCCTTGTTTTTTGATGACTGCCATTCTAACATGTGTGAGGTGATATCTCATTATGGCCTTGCTTTGCATATTTAGTAATGTTGAACACATTTCCATGTACTTGTTGCCGATTTTTAGGTATTCTTTGGAAAATATGTCTATACAGTTCTATTGCTCATTTTTAAATTTACTTTGCCATTAAGTTGTATGAGTTCTTTATATATTTTAGATATTAACCCCTTATCAGATGTATGATTTGCAAATATTTCCTGCCATTCTGTATATTCCCATTTCATTTTGTTGATGGTTTCCTTTGCTATGCAGAAGCTTTTTCGATTGATGTACTCCCACTTGTTTATTTTTGCTTTTATTATCTTTGCATTTGGTGTCAAACCCCAAAAAATCAATGCCAAGGCAAATGACAAGGAGCTTTCACCCTATGTTTTCTTCTGGAAGTTTTATAGTTCCATGTGATGTGTTCAAATTTTTCGTCCATTTTGAGTTGATTTTTGTGTATGGTGTCAGATAGGGTTACAGTTTCGCTCTTTTGCATCTCTCTCTGTTCCCCAACACCATTTATTGAATAGACAATCCAGTCCTCATTGTATATTCTTGACACCTTTGGTGTAAGCAAATTCACCATATGTGCACATGTTTATTTCTGGGCTCTATATTCTGTTCCATTGATATATAGCTGTCTCTATGCCAATGGTGGGATTTAAAAGCTTAATTCCAATCCCTCATACTATACTGGGAGTATGATTGCGTATTTCTTTCTTTTTTTTTTTTTTTGGTACGCGGGCCTCTCACTGTTGTGGCCTCTCCCGCTGCGGAGCACAGGCTCTGGACGCGCAGGCTCAGCAGCCATGGCTCACGGGCCCAGCCGCTCTGCAGCATGTGGGATCTTCCCAGACCGGGGCACGAACCCGTGTCCCCTGCATCGGCAGGCGGACTCTCAACCACTGCGCCACCAGGGAAGCCCTGATTGCATATTTCTAAAATTAAGTACACTCTGTAAATATTTATTGTGATTAAGTTCATGCAATAATCTGTAATGAGACTGTGTCCTTCCCATACCTCCATTCACAGAATCTTTACAATAGCGTCAAGGGTATGTTTCAGTAAATGACAGAGACTTGAATGACTTCCAGTTATCTAAGGAGCTCACCAACTAACTTTTGCCCCCAGTAGTCATAAGGTCATTTCTAACCCAGTCATAAATGAATAATTTTATGATGAAACATTAATATGTCATTATTCTTTTGTCTGATGACAAATAGCTGATGGACACTGTTAAGCAATGAAGCCACAGTAAATAAAGCATTTTATTTACCACACTGACATGACCCCACCATGTGACAGTCAGATCCTTCAAAGTGAGCACTCTCTGACTTGGTTCGTTAACTTTGACTTTCTCAATTACCTTATTTCTTTGCATTTCTGCCCCCTATTCCTTTTCCTTTTTTTTTTTTTTGGCCATGCCATGGGCTTGTGGATCTTAGTTCCCTGACAAGGAATTGAACCTGGGCCCCCAGCAGTGGAAGTGCAGAGTCCTAACCACTGGACCAGTCCTAACCCTGACCAGGAATTCCCCCTCTATTAATTTTCTATTGCCCCTGCAACAAATTATTACAAACTTAGAAGCTTAAGACAGTTTCTATAGACAACATATAGTAGGATCTTGGTTTTCTACCTACTCTGAAAATCTCTTGTAATTGGTCTTTTGCTGTTCAAAGTGATTACTAATAGAGTTGGATTAATATATACCACATCTGTTACTAATTTGTGTTTGTTGCCCTTGCTCTTTGTTTGAATTTTTGTCTCACACTCTTTACCTGCTTTATGTGGTTTTCACTGAGTGTTTTATGATTCCATTTTATCTTGTTAGCATATTAGTTATATTTTTAGCTGTTGCTATAGAGTTTTCAGTAAACATCGACAACTAATCCAAGTCCACTTTCAAGTAACGCTTTTTCCACTTCAAGAAGTGTACCTCATAATAATAAAATAATCCCAATTCTTCCATCTAATCCCTTGTATTATTGATGTCATTCATTTCACTTATATAAAAGCATAAGCACACACACAAGACATGCATACAGATAAGCATACATAATAGAATATGTTGTTGGTATTACTACTTCAAATTGTTATCTGTTAGATCAATTAAGAACAAGAATATTTTTTTATTTTTCCTTCATTTATTATTTCTTCAATGCTCTTCTTTATGTAGATTGGACTTTTTGACCTATATCATTTTTCTCATCTCTAAAGTTTTTTAAACATTTCTTGCAAGGCAGGTGCTATGGTCTGAATGTTTGTGTTGTCCCTCCAAAATCTCTGTTGAAAGAATAACCCCCAAAGATGCTAGTATTAGGAGGTGGGGCCTTTGAGAGATGCTTCAGTCATAAGGTGATAGAGCCCTCATGGGTGGAATTAGTCCCTTTATAAAAGACGCTCCAGAGAGACCCTTAGCTCTTTCTATCACATGAGGACACAGCAAGAAAGCACCTGCTATGAACCAGGAAGAGGGTTCCCACCAGGGAACTCGACCATGATGGAACCTTGATCTAGTACTGTACTCCACAGCCACCAAACCTATGAGAAAAAAGATGTTTATTTTTTTATAAACTAACAAGTCTGTGGGTTTTTTGTTTTTTTTTTTTTGCAGTATGCGGGCCTCTCACTGTTGTGGCCTCTCCCATTGCGGAGCACAGGCTCCGGACGCGCAGGCTCAGCGGCCATGGCTCACGGGCCCAGCCGCTCCGCAGCATGTGGGATCTTCCCGGACCGGGGCACGAACCCATGTCCCCTGCATCGGCAGGCGGACTCTCAACCACTGCGCCACCAGGGAAGCCCAGTCTGTGGTTTTTTGTTAGAGTATCCCAAATGGACTAAGACAGTAGGTTTACTGGGAACAAATTCCCTCAGTTTTTGTCTTTGAAAGGCTTTGTTTTCCCTGCATTATTGAAGGATAATTTTGATGGTACAGAATTCAAGGTTGACTTATTTTTCAGCTCAGCACTTTAAATATTTCACACCTCTCCTTGCTTGCATGGTTTCTGAAGAGATATTGGATATAATTCTTAATTTCATTCCTCAATGAGTATTTTCCCCCTCTGGCTTCTTTCAGCATTTTTAAAATGTTTGTTATCTTGTAATTTCAAAATGATGTCTACATGTCGTTTTTTGGCATTTATCCTGCTTAGTACTAAGGTTCCTGGATCTGTGCTTCCTTGTCTGACATTAATTTCTCCCTTAACAAAGTATCTTGGACAACCTAATTGCTACTGAGATTGAGTCTATACTTTGCTCCAAAGACTTAATCTCTGGGCTTCCCTGGTGGTGCAGTGCTTAAGAGCCTGCCTGCCAATGCAGGGGACGGGTTCGAGCCCTTGTCCAGGAAGACCCCATATGCCGCGGAGCAACAAAGCCCGTGCGCCACAACTACTGAGCCTGCACTCTACAGCCCACATGCCACAACTACTGAAGCCTGCAGACCTAGAACCCATGCTCCACAAGAGAAGCCACCGCAATGAGAAGCCTGTGCACCACAAGCAAGAGTAGCCCCCATTCGCCACAACTAGAGAAAGCTCGCACGCAGCAACGAAGACCCAATGCAGCCAAAAATAAAATAAATAAATAAATTTATTTTTTAAAAAAAGACTTAATCTCTGATTCTTGCCTAAGAGGTGGAGCCTTGATTTTTCCACTTCACTGAGGAAATCCCGGGCCTTTACACCAGGGAGCTGGGGCAGAAGGTGGGGAGTTGCCAGCAGGTCAACAAGCCTGCATCCTGCCCACACTGTCCTGCATTGCTCAGGGACCTCCAACGGCAAGAGGGATCCAGAACTCTGGGCAGGGCATCGCCTTAGGGATAAGCAATGGAAACTTTAGGGTCCTTCCTAAATCTCCTTGGCAGACACCAACACCTTTAGGTGTCCCCTGGGTCCCCAGGCCACCACTGCCCTCCTGCCACCCCCACGCTGCACCGTACCTGGCTCACCCCTTCCCCGCTGTCCTGAAATGCCACTTCAGATCAAACATGGCCGGTGGCATGGAGCATGTGGGCCTGAGGAAAAGGCCTCACCAGGTTCCCTTGGGAACCTTCCCCCATGGTCACTGGGAGAACCTTCCATCTGGTGTTCCTGGGCACCAGTCCTTCTGAGAAGCCTCACCAGGGATGGAGAGACCACAGTGACCCCACCCACCAACTGGGATGTCTGGAAAAGCAGCCCCAAGTGGTGGTGAACTCCATGGAGGGTAAATATCTACTGGAGACCATCAGTCAATAATTACAGAGAGGGAAAGATGAAAAGAACTTTGAAGAGAGTGTTCAGAGAGTGAAAACCCCTTATAATGAACCAGATGCTAAGTTTAGTTTTCCACCAAACACCCAGGGGGCCCAAGTAGAATTTTTCAGCTCCTTCTCTGAGCACATCTCACTTTCACAGTGGGAGAATTTATACCTTGGAAATTGGCAAAAGCTACAAAGCAGGGCTAGATTTATTGTTTTACACAATGCCTGGACTTAGGTGATGGAAACAGGGATAATTCATTTTTTAAAAATTAGGCAAATGATATGATCAGGAATTGTACAAAAGAAGATATACAGGGACTCCCCTGGTGGCGCAGTGGTTAAGAATCCGCCTGCCAATGCAGGGGACACCAGTTCGATCCCTGGTCTGGGAAGATCCCACATGCCACGGAGCAGCTAAGCCCGTGTGCCACAACTACTGAGCCTGTGCTCTAGAGCCTGCGAGCCACAACTACTGAAGCCCACGTGCCTAGAGCCCACGCTCTGCAACAAGAGAAGCCACCACAATGAGACACCCGTGCACCACAACGAAGAGTAGCCCTTGTTTGCCACATCTAGAGAAAGCCTGCGCACAGCAACGAAGACCCACGCAGCCAAAAATAAATAAATAAATAAGAGGATATACAGCATTAAAAAAAATGCTCAAAATCATAAATCTTGGGCTGCCCTGGTGGCGCAGTGGTTGAGAGTCCGCCTGCTGCTGCAGGGGACACGGGTTCGTGCCCCAGTCTGGGAGGATCCCACATGCCACAGAGCAGCTGGGCCCATGAGCCATGGCCGCTGGGCCTGCACGTCCGGAACCTGTGCTCCACAACGGCAGAGGCCACAACAGTGAGAGGCCCGCGTACTGCAAAAAAAAAAAAAAAATCTCTAGGGAAATGCAGTTAAAACCAATTAAAACCTCACTGAGATAGCACTACTCACTTATTAAAAGGGCTGACATTAACAATTGGCATGGATGTTGAGAAACTGGAACTCTCCTACAGTTTTTTTTTTTAATAAATTTATTTATTTTTGTCTGTGTTGGGTCTTCGTTGCTGTATGCTGGCTTTTCTCTAGTTGTGGTGAGCGGGGGCTACTCTTCGCTGCAGTGCGCGGGCTTTTCATTGTGGTGGCTTCTCTTGTTGCAGAGCATGGGCTCTAGGCGCGTGGGCTTCAGTACTTGTGGCTCGTGGGCTCAGTAGTTGTGGCTCGCGGGCTCTAGAGCACAGGCTCAGTAGTTGTGGCTCACGGGCTTAGTTTCTCCGTGGCATGTGGGATCTTCCCGGACCAGGGCTCGAACCCGTGTCCCCTGCATTGGCAGGCGGATTCTTAACCACTGCGCCACCAGGGAAGCCCTCTCCTACAGTTGTGATGGGAATGAAAATGGGAAGTCATTTTAGACCAGTTTCTTAGTTTCATCAGGAGTTACACGTTCATCTACCCAGTGATTCAGACACTGCACTGAGTTATCAATAAAAGATAAAAGAAACATAATCCACATAAAGAACTGATGCAAATGTTTGTAGCAGCTTTATTTTCAAGAGTGAAAACCTAGAAATAACCTAAATGCCCATAAAAAGATGAATGGGTAAACTAACAGTGGTACATCCAGATAAGAATGCTACTCATCAAAAAATAAAGAGATGAGCTATTCGTTTATATCACTGATGAATCTCAAATAATTATGAAACAAAGGAACTCAGAAGAAAAACCCAGTAAACAGTTTATGATTCCAATCAGATAAATTCAAAAAAATGCAAAGGTATCTATTATAAGGGAAAGTACCTCAGTGATTACCTGGAGAGGTGGGAAGGGCAAGGAGAGATACTAATAGGCCATGAGGTAAATATGGGCAGTATCAGACCTCTGGTGATGGTTTCGAGGTTCATACCTAGGCGAAAACTTATTAACTTGTAATACTTCAAACATATGCAGTTTAGTACATGTAAATTATACTTTTATATAGATTTAAAAATTGTCTCAAGATGAAAAAATCTGCATGTCTCACTCTTTTTGGAAAACAGGTTTGGCCACCGTATACTGAATCCACCAACTCTCTCCTTGTGCCCTCTGGGGATCAGTCTTCCCTCAGTGGTAGCAAATATGGAGAGAAATGAAGTACATTTCTACCTGAGTCAACAGGCATGCTGCCTAGATCACAAGAGCCACATCCCCTTTTCTTCTTTCTTTCCTGCCTCTGCAGTAAGGGCCTTGAAGTGAAATTCACTAGAATCAGTGTATAAATTGATCCTGCACAGTCAATGTCACAGAATCTGGATCAATTTTAGAAGAGGCACATTCCATCTAGTTGGCTGCAATGTCCTCCACTCCCTATTAAACCAGAGTTTCTGTACCAATTATGGTTTCCCCTGGACCTAATGGTCTTACAAATAGCAACATTAGCTCAAAGAATTGTGGACATTGGGAAATATAGTTCTCTGTAGACTTGGGGAATACACGCCCTCCAACAGTGCCTCAATACCCTATAATCTCTAATTTGAGTAGGGGAAAAAAATACATGCCCTCAGAAGCACTTGAGGTGAGATTCACTTCAGACCACTGGCCCCTCAGTTTTCTCCAGTACCCGACACTGAACAAGGACATTGCACATTCTCTGTACAGCTATGCCTTCCTCTCGTGTAAACTCTCCAATCATCAGAAGGATTTGCTCATAAAAGATTTCCCACATTTAGCGCACTCTTAAGGCCTTTCTCCAGTGTGACCTCTCTCATGACAACGCAGTTTGGACGTGGTAATAAAAGATTTCCCACATTCACTGCACTTAAAAGGTCTTTCTCCACTGTGAACTCTCTGATGATAATAGAGGGTGGCACTACGAGTAAAAGATTTACCACATTCAGTGCACTTATAAGGCCTTTCTCCAGTGTGAGCTCTCTGGTGTACAATGAGGAGATTTCTTTGGACAAATGATTTCCCACAATCACTGCACTCATAAGGCCTTTCTCCAGTGTGAGTACTCCGATGATAATGAAGGCCAGCGTTGCTAGTAAAGGATCTCCCACATTCACTGCACTCATAAGGCTTCTCTCCAGTGTGATTTCTCAGATGTACACAGAGGAGGTAATTAGTGGTAAAAGATTTCCCACATTTGGTGCATTGGTAAGGCATTTCTCCAGTATGAATTCTACTATGATAACGGAGGGTGGAGCTAGCGGTATAAGATTTCCCACATTCACTGCTCTCATAAGGCTTCTCTCCAGTGTGATTTCTCAGATGTACACAGAGGAGGTAATTAGTGGTAAAAGATTTCCCACATTCAGTGCATTTGTAAGGCCTTTCTCCCGTGTGAATACTCTCGTGTTCAATAAGCCTACACTTACTCTGAAAAGATTTCCCACACTCACTACATCCATAAAGACTTTCTCCTGTGTGGACTCTCTGGTGTTGAATGAAGCTATTCCTAAGGATAAAGGATTTCCCACATTTGCTACACTTATAAGGCTTTTCTCCAGAATGAAATCTATAATGATTACACAGATCATTGACAGAAGTAAAGGATTTCCCACATTCACTGCACTCATAAGGCCTTTCTCCTGTGTGAACTCTCTGATGATAACGGAGGTTGGAGCTAGTTTTAAAAGCCTTCCCACATTCACTGCACTTATAAGGCCTTTCTCCTGTGTGTAATATCTGATGATATCTGAGGGCAGACCTAGACATAAAAGATTTCTCACAGTCATTGCACTCATGAGGCCTCTCTCCAGAATGAATTCTCTGATGATAACGGAGGGAACTGATACTGGTAAAGGATTTCCCGCATTCGCTGCACCTTTTACAAGGCCTTTCTCCAGAATGAACCCCCTGATGATAACAAAAGTTGGATTTAGAGGTAAAAGATTTCCCACATTCACTGCAAGTATAAGGCCATTCACTAGAATGAATTTTCTGATGGTAACGAAGAACAGCAGGAGTAATAAAAGATTTCCCACATTCACTGCAATCATAAGGCCTTTCTCCAGTGTGAGTACTTTGATGATAACGGAGGTTAGTCCTAGTGGTAAAAGTTTTCCCACATTCACTGCACTTATAAGGCCTTTCTCCAGTATGCATTCTTTGATGATAATGGAAGTTAGAGTTAGTGACAAAAGATTTCCCACATTCATTGCACTCATAAGGTCTTTCTCCTGTGTGAGATTTCTGATGATATCTGAGGGAAGACCTAGAGACAAAAGATTTCTCACATTCATTGCACTCATAAGGCCTTTCTCCTGTGTGATATCTATGATGACAAATGAATGCAGACCTAGACATAAAACATTTCCCACATTCACTGCACTCATAAGGCCCTTCTCCAGAATGAACTCTCCGATGATATTGTAAAGCATTGCTAGAGGTATAAGATTTCCCACATTCACTGCATTTATAACGCCTTTCTCCTGTGTGAGATCTCTGATGACAAAGGAGGGTGCTGTTAGTGGTAAAGGACTTCCCACATTCATTGCACTCATAAGGCCTTTCTCCTGTGTGCGATCTCTGATGATAAATGAGGGCAGACCTACAGGTAAACGATTTCACACAGTCACTACACTTATAAAACCTTTCTCCAGAAAATACTCTCTTATGTTGAATGAACACAGAGCTATGGGAAACAGACTTTGCACAGTCACTGCACACAGAACTGTTTTCTCCACTGTGCAATCTCTGGGGATAAATGAGGACACACTTGCGAGTTAAGGATTTCCCACATTTGCTGCACTTGTCCTGTCCTGAACCAGTATAAATTTTTTGATGTTGACTGATGGTTAAGCTTTGTCTAAAGGATTTGTCACTTCTGCTAAACACATGAAGCCTTTCTCTAGTGTGGACTCTCAGGTGCATAACAAATGCGGATTTGTACCTGAATGTTTTCCCACACTCACTGCACACAAAACACTGTCTTTCAGTATAGACACACCGGTCCTGAACAAGTGTGTGTTTGGGGCTGAGGGCGTTCTTGCATTCTCCCCAGGTGTGATGATTTTTCCTGCCTTGTGAAGTTGACTCACACTGGGTGATTTTGCTTGGCTTCTCCACAGTATGAGTGGTCTGTTGCTGCAGATGTCCCACACTGGCCGGGATTTTCCTAGAAGTAAGAGGCTTCTGTGACACTTGGAATCTGTGGCTCCTGAAAAATGAAACCCTGTGTACAATGCTATTCAAAGGCATATAAAATTTTGTTGCACATGCCCCACATCTCAACAGTTTATGGCTGTGTTGTGTTCCCTGATGCTCGGCCAACTGGAATATGTCTCTCAAGACTGGACCACACATCTCACAGGGGTGTGTCTTCTGGGAAAATGGAGCTGCCTTAGGAGACCCAGCCTGTGATACTCCTACAGGAACAGTTTCTTCACAGGGTGTCTCCTCACTTTCTGCTCCACAGCAGCAACCTGAATGCAAAGAAACACTCGTGAAGTACACATTGACTCCATAGAGAGGGGGCTAACTCACCACAAATGTGCAGATGTCTCATCTAAGAATGAAACTTTTCAAACAAGTGGGATACTTTTCAAGACTAGGGAGTTGGAAATCAGTTTAAGCAGCAGCTGCTGTGCATTCCTGGGTCCTTACAATATGAAAATGGTAGAGACCTCAACAGGGGAAGGATACAAAAATAGGGTGTGACATAAGGAAGAGAAGCAGGGTCTAGTGCTTATTTCTCTGACCACAACTTCCTGCAGGACCTTTTCTACTGCTGATGTGAAGCACAGTAGAAGGGTGTGATCAAGGCCGTGAAAACACAATCACAACAGATTATGTGCTTTTCGAGGTCAATTTAAGCATATGTTCACACCTCACAGCAGAACATATGAAAGGCAAGGTTAGATAGTAATAGAGAAAGGGTGGTGAGAGAAATGGGTGAGATGTGGAGTCCAGAGAGGTAGAGATTATCACTGGGCTGGAAATCACAGTAGAAATAACAAAGTAGTTGAACTGACAGGTTGGCAAAGGGTCAAAAGTGGAGGCATAAAGGTAGAAATGTGGTGTGGACACTGGCAATGGCACCAAAATTCCCGTTGAACAAGGACAGGTTCCTGGTATAGTATTTTTTTTTAAGATTTTATATATATATATACTTGGCTGCATTGGGTCTTCATTGCTGCACACAGGCTTTTTCTCTAGTTGCGGTGAGTGGGGGCTGCTCTTCGTTGCGGTGCGCAGACTTCTCATTACGGAGGCTTCTCTTTTTGCAGAGCACGGGCTCTAGGCACATGTGCTTCAGTAGTTGTGGCGCACAGGCTCAGTAATTGTGGCTCGCGGGCTCTAGACTGCAGACTCAGTAGTTGTGACGCACAAGCTTAGCTACTCCATAGCATGTGCGATCTTCCTGGACCAGGGCTGAAACCTGTGTCCCCTGCATTGACAGGCGGATTTTTAACCACAGCACCACCAGGGAAGTCCCTGGGTTCCTGGTATATTCTTAACACGGCCCTTATGTCACACTCTCCCCAGATGAAATTCACCAGAACCAGGCCCACTCTGAGCCCACCTTGCCATGGCTAGAGCCATGTCCATCCCATGATTCACAAAGGACTCTTCTAAGAGTCCTTTACCTTACTTTGCCCTAAGCCCTAACTGTGCAACTACCTGGGACCAAGCACTGAAGGAAAAAGGACAAGTGAATGGCCAGCACTGTCCCAGAGCAACTCAGCACACAGCAGACCCAGGAAAGAGCACAAGGTGAGTGATGTCAACAAAACAGTAGAATAGGAGATACCTCCCCTTCACCACCAATTAAAAAGCTGTCCATGAAGGAAATTAATTAGCCCTGGAAGGCTCAAGAGTCCAATTAAGAACCCACTACAACAGAGTGGAGCATAAAAAAAGGAGTATGCACACAGAAAGGATCGCTGGAGAGACTGTCTTAGCAGAGACATCTGGAGCTGACTAGGAAATGGAGGCCAGGCTATCACTGGGCTACCTCTATCAGCCACAGGTTGGGTGCCACTGAAGTCCCAAGTGGCCTGCGCTGCAGAAGACCCCAGTTGCCTGCTCTACAGTGGACACTGGAGCTTTCACCACTGAGTTATCCAACAACCATAGCCATAGTGGATGCCCTGGTGAGTATGAAGCTACTGGGCCACCCCTCAGTTGGACCTGCTGTGCCAATCCAGGATCAGAGCTGCCGCACACCCCAACCCTGTACATGTCCTGGAACCAGAGGTGCTGCACCTGCTGTGTGTGTCGGCATTCCAGACCCTGACTCCACAGCTACACCCTGTACTCCAGTGTCTCAGGCACTGGAGACAACTTCACTATAGACAAGCCAGCTCCACAGACCCACAGCCACTGTCTACATGTGCAGCCAGACACAGACGCCATGGCTACTCCCTGCATAGCCACACATCACAAACCAAAGCCAAGGGCTTCCCTGGTGGCACAGTGGTTAAGAATCTGCCTACCAACGCAGGAGACACGGGTTCGAGCTCTGATCCAGGAAGATCCCACATGCCATGGAGCAACTAAGCCCATGCGCCACAACTACAGAGCTTGCGCTCTAGAGCCCACAAGCCACAACTATGGAGCCCACGTACCACAACTACTGAAGCCTGCGCACCTAGAGCCCATGCTCGACAACAAGAGAAGCCACCACAATGAGAAGCCCGCTCACTGCAACGAAGAGTAGCCCCCGCTCACCGCAACTAGAGAAAGCCCACCCGCAGCAACGAAGACCCAAGGCAGCCAAAAATAATAAATAAAAAAAATAATAATAATTTTAAAAACCCAAAGCCAAGGCTGCTGCAGGCTACCCAATGACCCAGACCCCAGAACCACTGTCACTCCACAAGTGCCTGTACACAACATCCCAGTTCTGTGGATGCTCAACAGGTACCCACATAGTAGACACCAGTGCCACTACAACCAATAGGGTGCCCAAGAGCCGACTGGGCATCAAGAGGGATCCCCTTGCTCACAAAGTACTCCATAGGAGAAAAAGAGATCAGGAATCCCTCAGCAGCCTTCTCCACCAAATTTGGACACCCTCAGCCTGGTTGATTGAGGACTCCTGATATCTTTGCTGACAGACTTCAGGTGAAGAAGCTGCACAGAGACCAACACAGCTGGGCCTTCCCCGGAGCCAGAATGACCACAGCCCAACCTTGCACCCACCACCAGTGGAGGTCTTTCCCCACCAACACTGTAATGCGAAGGGAAAAAATGACTACACCATCAAATCAGCAGACATAAATGCAAGGCTAGAGGAAACACACAAGAAAATCAATGAAACATGGAAACCAATACAGAAATACCATAATTTATCAGAAACCACACCCAAGGAAATGGAGATCTACAAACGGTCAAAGAATTCAAAATTATTGTTTGAACAAAGTTCAGTGAAGCAACAAAACACAGATAGACAATTCGACAAAGTAAGGTAAACAATACACAAAGAAAACAAGTTGCTCAACAAAGAGACAGAAATGCAAAAGAACAAAACTGGCTGGCCGAGGGTGCACTGAGGGACAGTCCCTGGCTGCCACACCTAAGAGCTGCAGGGGACAGGTGCACCTTTATCCAGTTGCCTATAGGTACCAGCACCCACTGGGCTCATGAACGTTGGCTGAGAGGAACAACAGGATGGAGAAATCACCCCACACTTTCAACCAATGATACTGGAGCTTCTAACATGCCCACTCTCCGAAAAGACACTCAGATGTGAAGAATCAACAGATGAATTGATAAATGAATACGTGGGAAATGCGTATCAAATCATTGATGGGATTTTTTTAAACTTTTTTTTATTGGAGTATAATTGCTTTACAATGTTGTATTAGCTTCTGCTGTACAATAAAGTGAATCAGCTATATGTATACCTATATACCCTCCCTCTTGGACCTCCCTCTCACCCCCCCATGTCACCCATCTAGGTCATCATAGAGCCCTGAGCTGAGCTTCCTGTGTTTTACAGCATGTTCCCACTAGTTATCTATTTTATGCACGTAGTGTATATATGTCAATCCTAATCTCCCAATTCGTCCCACCCTTCCCTTCCCCCCAGTGTCCACATGTCCATTCTCTACGTCTACCTCTCTATTCCTGCCCTGCAAATAGGTGCATCTGTACCCACTGATGGGATTCTTAATGTGATACCACAGGCAGCTAAGAAGACACATCAAAATAAGAAGAAATGGAGCAATACCAGATCATTATATATATGACCACACACATACATATACATACAGACACACAACAAATAAATCCTCTTAATACCAGTAGGGTGTCAACTAATATGTGGGAAAGAAGACTGTCTCTACACTGACTGTCCTTATTGCACTGGTTTTTCAGCAGGACAATTCTATTCGGTCTCTGAAAGAAAACTTCCTACAGCAATGAAATAGCACAACCACCTTGTGCTTTAACAGTCTGCTCTTACCCATTACCAGAACAATTTATGTGTTCTTACACCTTTGGACTTGTATGGGTATTAAAATCTTCAAGAATAACGAAAGCAACCAGAACCAAAATGGTATATATATGAAGTATATGCCTTAGGCATCTATTTTTCGACTAGATGGGAACTAGACGGAAATACTGAAGACACTTAAAAAAAATTTTATACAGCAGGTTCTTATTAATCTATTTTATACATATTAGTGTATATATGTAAATCTCAATCTCCCAATTCATCCCACCACCCCCCCACACACTTTCCTCCCTTTGTGACCATACAAATATATATTAACTCATATATGTGGAATCTAGAAAAATGGTACAGATGAACAGGTCTGCAAGGCAGAAATAGAGACACAGATGAAGAGAACAAAAGTATGAAGACCCATTTAAATTACAGGAAAGATGCTTTGCTTTTGTCAAAGAATTATGACTATAGGCTTAAGCTGCAGAAGTTTCTTTTATTGTACTTTTGTTCTACCTTAGTGTTCTGAATATTCAAACATAAAATTGCTGTATTAGAAGAGGCATTTCAACAAATACCTGTTGAGAAAGAGTAGTCCCAATAATCTGATGACTTTATTTCTTGCTTACCTAAAAGTTAGTCATTTGAAAGTTTGTTTAGATTCAAGATCCTTGGTACACTCACATGTTAGGACTGATGAAAATCATTCCAAAAGAGCTATACTGGAATACATGTAGGAAATGCTTTGACTAGTTTAATAGAAAACCATACAATAAAATGGAAATTTCATGTACTTGCAAAAATTCTGAGTTGGTAAAATTACCTTCATCTATTGGGCATGAAGCCTGTTGATAAAAATTATTTTCATTTGTTGGGCATTAAGTGTAATAAAATGATGACACTCTCCCATTTAAAACAAACAAACAAATGAGCCCACAGAAATTTTGGTGCTGAAGAATACAATGAAACAAACAACAAAGCACAATGGAGAGAGTATCAACTGCCAATTTTATCAAGCAAAAGTAAAAATATAGGAACATGAAAACAGGTGTTTCAATTATCCAGTGAGGGGGAGAAAAAAGAAAAAGAATAAAGTAAAGAAAGCCTATGCGGATTATGAAATATAAAGCAAAACATTATTTGTATTTTCAGAGCCCTTGAAAGATAAGACAGAAAGTGGTAGTAAGCACATTTAAAGAGACAATGGTTGAAAACTTTCTAAATCCAGGAAGAAGAGTAGATGTCCTGATGCTCACAGGTTCAATCAAAGGGAACTTCACTGAAGCACATAAAAAAACTGTCAAAAAGCAACTACAGGGACTTCTCTGGTGGCACAGTGGTTAACACTCCGCGCTCCCAATGCAGGGGGCCCAGATTCAATTTCTGGTCAGGGAACTAGATCCTACATGCATGCTTCAAACAAGAGTTCACATGCCACAACTAAGGAGCCCATGGGCCGCAACTCAGAATGCAGCGAGCCACAACTAAGGAGCCCGCCTGCTGCAACTAAGACCCAGCACAACCAAATAAATAAATAAGTGTTAAAAAAAAAAAAAAAAAGCAATTACAGAGAATTCCCTGGTGGTCCAGTGGTTAGGACTCAGCACTTTCACTGCTTGGGCCTGGGTTCAGTCCCTGGTCGGGGAACTAAGATCCCACAAGCCTTGCAGTGCAGGAAAAAAAAAAAAAAGGCAATTACATATTATTCAGTCATTAAAAATTAATGAAATAATGCCATTTGCAGGAACATGGATGAACCTAGAGATTATCATACTAAGTCAGGTAAACCAGAGAAAAAAACAAGTATTATGTGATATCACTTACATGTGGAATCTAAAAAAATAGTACAAATGAACTTTACATACAAGACAGACACAGACTTAGAGACAAAACTTATGGTTACCAAAGGGGGAAGTGGGGGAGGGATAAATCAGGAGTATGGGATTAACAGATGGACACTACCATATATAAAATAAACAAGGATTGGGCTTCCCTGGTGGCGCAGTGGTTGAGAGTCCGCCTGCCGATGCAGGGGACACGGGTTCGTGCCCCGGTCCGGGAGGATCCCACATGCCGCGGAGCGGCTGGGCCCGTTAGCCATGGCCGCCGGGCCTGCGTGTCCGGAGCCTGTGCTCCACAATGGGAGAGACCACAACAGTGAGAGGCCCATGTACCGCAAAAAAAAAAAAAAACAAAAAACAAAAAACAAGGATTTACTGTATAGTACAGGGAACCATATTCAATACCTTGTAATCAACTATAATAGAAAAGAATTGAAAAATATATAGATATATACATATAGATCTATAACCAAATCACTTTGCTATACACCTAAAAAAAAAAGCAATCACAAATAGAAAATTTTGAAAGCAAGCCATGCAGCATAGCCAAAAACATAAATAAACAAATAAAAATGTCTCAAGATATATATTTTTTTTAAAGTGAAAAATTTAGAGCAATAAATGCTCACGTTTAGAAAAAGAAAGACCTCAAACAACTTTATTTCTCAAGGAACTAAAGAAAGAACAAATTACACCCAACATTACCTGAAGAAAGGAAATAAGAAATATCAGAGCAGCAATAAATGAAACCAGAAACTAGAAAAAAAGAGAAGATAAAGAATACAAGGAGTTCATTTTTGAAAAGATAAATAATTGCCAAGCCATTAGGTACACAAAGAAAAAAGAGAAAAGACTAAAAAATACCAACACCCATTTATGATTAAAAACTCTCCAGAAAGTGGGCATAGAGGGAACCTACCTCAACGTAATAAAGGCCATATATGACAAACCCATAGCAAACATCATTCTCAATGGTGAAAACCTGAAAGCATTTCCTCTAAGATCAGGAACAAGAAAAGGATGTCCACTCTCGCCACTATTATTCAACATAGTTTTGGAAGTCCTAGCCACAGCAGTTAGAGAAGAAAAAGAAATAAAAGGAATCCACATTGGAAAAGAAGAAGTAAAGCTGTTACTGTTTGCAGATGACATGATATTATACATAGAGAATCCTAAAGATGCTACCAGAAAACTATAGAGCTAATCAATGAATTTGGTAGAGTAGCAGGATACAAAATTAATGCACAGAAATCTCTTGCATTCCTATACACTAATGATGAAAAATCTGAAAGAGAAATTAAGGAAACACTCCCAGTTACCACTGCAACAAAAAGAATAAAATACCTAGGAATAAACCTACCTAAGGAGACAATAAAAGACCTGTATGCAGAAAACTATAAGACACTGATGAAAGAAATTAAAGATGATACAAAAAGATGGAGAGATATACCATGTTCTTGGATTGGAAGAATCAACATTGTGAAAATGACTATACTACCCAAAGCAATCTACAGATTCAATGCAATCCCTGTCAAACTACCAATGGATTTTTCACAGAACTAGAACAAAAAATTTCACAATTTGTATGGAAATACAAAAGACCCCGAATAGCCAAAGCAATATTGAGAAAGAAAAATGGAGCTGGAGGCATCAGGTTCCCTGACTTCAGACTATACTACAAAGCTACAGTAATCAAGACAGTATGGTACTGGCACAAAAGCAGAAATACAGATCAATGGAACAGGAAAGAAAGCCCAGAGATAAACGCACGCCCATATGGTCACCTTATTATTGATAAAGGAGGCAAGAATATACAATGTAGAAAAGACAGCCTCTTCAATAAGTGGTGCTGGGAAAACTGGACAGCTACATGTAAAAGAATGAAATTAGAACACTCCCTAACACCATACACAAAAATAAACTCAAAATGGATTAAAGTTCTAAATGTAAGGCCAGATACTATAAAACTCTTAGAGGAAAACATAGGCAGAACATTCTATGACATAAATCATAGCAAGATCCTTTTTGACCCACCTCCTAGAGAAATGGAAATAAAAACAAAATAAACAAATGGGACCTAATGAAACTTCAAAGCTTTTGCACAGCAAAGGAAAACTTAAACAAGACAAAAAGACAACCCTCAGAATGGGAGAAAATATTTGTAAACGAAGCAACTGACAAAGGATTAATCTCCAAAATTGACAAGCAGCTCATGCAGCTCAATATCAAAAAACAAACAACCCAACCCAAAAGTGGACAGAGGATCTAAACAGACATTTCTCCACAGAAGATATACAGATTGACAACAAACACATGAAAGAATGCTCAACATCACTAATCATTAGAGAAATGCAAATCAAAACTACAATGAGAGGTTTTCCCTGGTGGCGCAGTGGTTAAGAATCCGCCTGCCAATGCAGGGGATGTGGGTTCGACCCCTGGTCTGGGAAGATCCCACATGCTGCTGAGCAACTAAGCCTGTGCGCCACAACTATTGAAGCCCGCGCACCTAGAGACCATGCTCCACAACAAGAGAAGCCACCGCAATGAGAAGCCCGCGCACCACAACAAAGGGTAGCCCCTGCTCGCCGCAACTAGAGAAAGCCCACATGCAGCAACAAAGACCCAATGGAGCCACAAACAAACAAACAAACAAACAAATAAATAAATAAAACTACAATGAGGTATCACCTCACACCAGTCAGAATGGCCATCATCAAAACATCTACAAACAATAAATGCTGGAGAGGGTGTGGAGAAAAGGGAAACCTTTTGCACTGTTGGTGGGAAAGTAAATTGATACAGCCATTATGGAGAACAGTATGGAGCCTCCTTAAAATACTAAAAATAGAGCTACCATACGACCCAGCAATCCCACTATTGGGCATATACCTTGAAAAAACCATAATTCAAAAAGGGTCATGTATCACAATGTTCATTGCAGCTCTACTTACAATAGCCAGGACATGGAAGCAACCTCAGTATCCATCGACAGATGAATGGATAAAGAAGATGTGGCACATATATACAATGGAATATTACTCAGCCATAAAAAGAAATGAAACTGAGTTATTTGTAGTGAGGTGGATGCACCTAGAGTCTCTCATAGAGAGTAAAGTAAGTCAGAAAGAGAAAAACAAATACCGTATGCTAACACATATATATGGAATAAAAAAAAAAGATTCTGAAGAACCCAGGGGCAGGACAGGAAATGAAGACACAGATGTAGAGAATGGACTTGAGGACACAGGGAGTGGGAAGGGTAAGCTGGGACGAAGTGAGAGAATGGCATGGACATATATACACTACCAAATGTAAAATAGATAGCTAGTGGGAAGCAGCCACATAGCACAGGGAGATCAGCTCAGTACTTTGTGACCAGCTAGAGGGGTGGGATAGGGATGGTGGGAGGGAGATGAATGAGGGAGGAGATATGGGGACATATGTATACGTATAGCTGATTCACTTTGTTATACAGCAGAAACACACCATTGTAAAGCAATTATACTCCAATAAAGATGAAAAAAATAATAAAATTAATTTTGCAAAAAAAATCAGAAATTAAAAACACATTACAACTGATAACACAGAAATGCAAACGATCATTAGAGACTACTATGATGAGTTAAATGCCAACAAACTGCATAACCTAGAAGAAATGAATACAGTCCTATGAACAAACAACTGAGACTGAATCATGAGGGAATTCCCTGTTGGTCCAGTAATGGTATGAAAAAAAAAAAAAAAAGAAATGAATGGGATGAAAATCCCAGGACTAGATACATTCACTGGTGAATTCTAGAAAACATTTAAAAAGAACTAGCATCAATCCTCCACAAACTTCCAAAATTGAATAGGATCAACAACTTCTGAACTCATTTTATGAAGCCAGCATTACTCTGCTACCCAAGGACACTACATGAAAAATGCAGACCAATATTCATGATGAGCACATAAGCAGAAATCCTCAATAAAATACTACCAAACCAAATTCAACAGCACAAGAAAAAGATAATATACCCTGATTAAGTCTGATTTACCCTTGGGATGCAAGGATGTCTCAAGATACACAAATCAATGTATGCAATACCCCACCACCCTAGCAAGTGGAGTATAAAAATCATATGATCTTTTCATGATATAAACTCTCAACAAATTCGGTACAGAAGGAACGGACTTCACCATGATATACTCCATATAATATGACAACTCACAGCCTACTTCATATTCATGGTAGAAGCTAAAAGCTTGTTCTCTGTAATCAGGAACAAGACAAGGATGGTCACTTTCTCATCACTTTTATTCCACAGGGTACTAAAGTCTACACAGAATTAGGCAACAAAAAGAAATAACAGACATTTAAATCTGAAAAGCAAAGTCTTCTCTGCAGATGACGTGACCTTATGTATAGAAGACCTTAAAGAGTCTCCTACCAAACTGTTAGAATGAATAAGCAAAATCAGAAAGCTGCAGGATACAAAATCAACATACAAAAATCACTCGCATTTCAGCACAATAACAATGGACTATCTCGAAAGAAACGAAGAAAGCAATCACAGTAATAGCATCAAGACCAATAAATACTTAGGAAGAAAATTAACCTAGGAGCAGAAAAATGTGTACAATGAAAATTATAAAACACTAATAAAGGAAATTAGAGATGGAAACAAATGAAAATGCATCCAATATTCATGGATTGGAAGAATTAGTATTGTTAAAATGGCCATAAGGGAATTCCCTGGCAGTCCAGTGTTTAGGCCTTCGTGCACTCACTCACTTCCGAGGGCCCAGGTTCAATCCCAGGTCAGGGAACTAAGATCCCAAAAGCCTGACTACCCTGGTGGCGCAGTGGTTAAGAATCCACCTGCCAATGCAGGGGACACGGGTTCGAGCCCTGGTCCGGGAAGATCCCACATCCCGTGGAGCAACGAAGCCCTTGTGCCACAGCTACTGAAGCCCACGTGCCTAGAGCCCATGCTCCGCAAGAAGAGAAGCCACCACAATGAGAAACCTGAGCACCACAACAAAGAGTACCCCCGCTCGCCGCAACTAGAGAAAGCCCGCATGAAGCAACGAAGACCCAACGCAGCCAAAAATGAATAAATCAGTCAATACATTTACAGAGTAGCAAGGACTGGGGCTGTAGGAGAGAAGATGACAGTGCAAATACCCCAGCCTTCTACCTACCACAACAACGACACAGAATACCGCGGAAGCAAGCTGTCCCTACACCACATGGGTGGACAGAACACGTCCTTCCGAAAGGGGGCGTGAGGGTGAGGCAGGATACAGAGCCTAGCCCAGATCACTGGGGAGGGGGAGCATCTTACCCAGCGAGGATATAAGTGCATAGCTGTCCAGCATCACACTGAGGTACAGGCGTCTCTGAGCCTCATCAAGAAGCCTCCACTCCCCCCAGGAGAAGCGCACAGCAACATCCGGAAAGGTCACACCACCCTGTCATAAAGGGGAGAGATGAAAGCTTGAACATTCTCCCTCTGAGAACCCACAATCCATCTCCTCATGTATCTATTCCAGTCATCCTCCACCAGAGCTCCCCACCTGAGAGAGGACGCCAGGCCCTGGTGCAATTGATGTCCTCTGTCTCCTCACAGCCCATTAATCACTTTGTTCAGTCCTCGGCAATAACAGGTAGGGGGGCACATAGATGCCATCTAAGCTCTGGGCTTGACCTGCAATGTCCCATCCCTCCAGCCAAGCAATTCCCCTGGGGTCTCCCAATTTGTGGGAATCCAGACACAGCCAAATGTAAGCTCACGCTTCACCAGTAAAGCCTCAACACCAGGGCCTGGGGGCCATCAGCTCACACTTCCTCTCCACGTGCACATGATTCTGTAGATGACATTTCTCTCACAATTTCAGACCCTACAGTTGCGCTTCCACAGCACTGCCACATCCCTGCACCACACCACAGAATTCTCCCTGAACATACCCACACATTTGGCGCTTGGCATCCAGAGAGGGCTTAAGAAATTCAGACAAGATTTGGTACAACCCCAGTCCTCTGATGGATCCAACACCAGAGTAAGCCACAAACGCTGCTTAGAAGATCTCCCCGACTGCCTCTAATCCTTGGTTCAGTGTTAGCGACCCAGAACCACATGTGAATTTCATATTCCTTCAACTCTCTTCAACTTTCTTACTGCCAGTTCTGCCCTTTCAGCAGCCACAACACTTCTCTCTCTCTCCACTCAACCTCTGAAATAAACAAACAAACAAATCCAGTCCTAAAAACCTCCCTGCCAGACACAGTGACCCACAAATGACGACATTTGCCGCAGACCAGATCCACTGGCAAGCCTCAAACGTCCCAGACCCCGTCAAAGCTCACCACAAAATTCTGGAGAAGCCACATAGTAGTAATACTAAATAAGCAACAGACCCAGTCTCGCTGCCTTCTTGTCTCAACTACTCCTAAGTCTCCTCAGCCGTCACTTGTCCACTCATCCCATGGAAGCCTCGGCCTCCCGCCAGATCAACCTCCCTCCCATACCGTTCCCACCGCCACTTCTCTACCTCACTCGGGTCTGCAATGCCCAGCAAACCAACCAGGCCCTGAGCCAGAGAACCACTCCTCAGCACACACCAGTCTTTCTGACCTACTAATACCGTGGCCCCTATAACCTGTACTCCCCTCCTAAATGTGATCCACAGCTCCACCCTGGTCCACACAATGGCCATCACTTTTGAAAGTTTCCATCCCTGAACGCCTTCCCCAGTTTTCCAGACCTGCCTGTCCAGCTGCCCACTTCTTGCCTACACTCACTCTTCTCTGAAATATCTCAGACTCTTTAACAGAGCCAAAACAACCTCGCGATATTTCCAAGGAAAATTAAGCTGCTGCTGACGTCCCCATCCAGTTGATGAAGCTTTCATCCCTTCGTCTAATAAGGGCCAAAAACCGTCCGGTCATCCATCACTACTTCCTTTCTGTCATCAGCAACACCCACAATTTGGCTTGGCCCTTCTCCAAAACTGGATCCAGAACTTATCACACTCCAGGACAGTCACTCTGGTCCATCAACACTCACTTAGGCTATTGCAATTAATCTTCCTGTGTTTCCTGCCTTCCCCCTTACTCCCATAGTCTGATCTCTTGTCTGCAACTAGTTGTAGCCTTTTGATCCGGGGAAGACCACCTCCCACCTGCGATTCAAACCTCATATTACTTGTATAACAGATCGCCAACTTCTCAAGCAGCAACACTGCAGGCTTGACTCTGGCCCCACTGCATCTTGCTTCCAACAGAAAGGACAGAGTTGCTGTACCCCGGTCCCGACCTCCGACCTTTCCGTGTATCCTCTTCTTCGCCTGTAACCCTCTTCTACACGCGACCACATACTGTCTGTCAGAAACAGAACTCCACCCACGACCGCCTCACCGTCCTGGACACCGCGGCCGGGACTGAGGGCAAGTGAGCAGGCGCCCCGCACTGGGGGCTTCAGTGTCTGGTGGGGTGAGGGCGGTGAGGGCCCGGAGGACAAGCGTTTACCTGAGGTGGGTCCCTCAGCGCCGCCGCCATCGGATTCTGTGGTCTCAGAGGGCCGGGAGCGGCGGTCCTTATCCCGGGTCTGGCGCGCAGCACCCCGGGCTGCATCGCCGAACCTGAACCGCCTCTGTGCAGCGGGGACACAGCCTCCTCTCGGACCTTCCCGTTCCCGACCAGCAAGCCAACGGGAGAGACACCAAAATGAGTGCGACTTGGCTGGCTAGGCGGTGTCCCCTTCCTCCCTCACTACTCCGTGAGGACAACCAGCCCCGACAGAGGACAACGGTATCCGAGCACCGTTCCCTGCTCCGCCGGACCCCCACAAGCAAAAATGATCGCCAGGACAGGATGCCGGATGTCCCGCCCCTGACGCATGCTCACTCGGGGAAAGCCCTCATCCTGATCCTTCATTGGTTCATGCCTGGTGTCTCTGTGCCTAGGCTCTTCCGGGTAATATCGTTCTCAGAGCTCTGGAGACCTCAGGGCAGGGTGTTCTCCATTCTTACCGCCAGAACGTTGGCTGGGAGGTACCCCGAGGAATGCGGGAGAAATGGTGCTCCTACCCAGAGGGAGGGGCTTTGCTCCTTGTGAAAGGCGTAAAGAGACGTTGTTTTAGACTCCTTGAAGTTCAGTCTGCTCTCAGAGGACAAGTCTATTATTTTAGAGGTTTCCAAATTCTATTACTGTGTGGGCAGAGAATGTTGCCCCCCCCATTCCACTTCTAAAAGGATCAAGCCAGCCCCCACTGCAGCCGTTCCCCAAAGGTGTGCCCTGAGGGGAAATCAGGATGGAGAAAGGCAGGAAGCATTCTGTAATTTGGACAATGACCCCTTGATAGTTAAGATGCATATCTAAGGACCAGTTTCAAGGAAGCCAGATTCTTGCATCTTCTCATACACAGAAAAGCGCTGAAACCATTAACTTGAGTTGTCTGTTCTTTGTGATTACCAACAGTCCCTTAATGTTCGACTACCTGTTTTTTCCAGAAAAAAAAAAAAAAAAAAAAAACTCCTCTATATCCTGGATTCTCCCTTACCTCTATGGAGCAGTTCCTCAGAGCGATCTGAAAGGTTGTCTCCAGAGCTATAGTCCTGAGTAAGATCCCTGAATAAAACTAGAAACTTTTAGGTTGTGTGTTCCTCTTCAGTCCACAACTGAGGTAAGCGGCACATCATTCGACAGAGCCATTCAGACATAAATGAGTACATGCGTAGCTGGAAAATTGATGTTACTGCTCTCCAATACTTGTAGCCTGAAGCATTAGAGTCACTTTTGTGAGTTTCAGTGTGATTGGTTAAGAACAATAGAAAAGATCCCATTCAGATCCTGACTGGCAAGAAAGAAGAGGGACATGTCAAAAAAGAAAAAAAAGAAAAAAATCTTCAACCCCGGGTTTCAGAACCAAAAAAAAAAAAAAAAAAATCAACCGAGTAAATTTTAAAAATATAATTGGCTTTAGTGATTGCTTCACAATTCAAGCGTCATCCCATCTAACGAACGAGTGGAGGGAAGCTCCAAAGGGCTACAGAACGGGAAAGGATTTTTTAAGGTACAACGAGGAAGTCATCAATAAAAAAGATGATTTCAGGCTTAGGTAACCTACCTATGGGGAATGGAAAGGGTCTATGTGCCAGGTTACCTCATCTTCCCTTGGGGGGATGGAGAGGGCCCCATGTGACAGATTACCACATTGGTGCCAACCAGAAAATTCTTAACTGACTGGTTAAGGCTACATTCCCAGGGAAAGTTGAAGCTTCAATTAGGTTACGTATCAAGGCCCAGTTTTGTGTCATGGCCTATCATAAGTAATTCATTTTGAGCCTGTGGCTTTCTTTTGAACAAATGGTGGGCCACCCTGAAAAAGATGGACAACCAGGTCTGCTTCTGGTTCCACGCAAAACCTCTCTCTTGCCTGCATAGTTAGGGATTGTCTCACTCATTGAGGAACACTTTTATCCATGTAATACTTTTTATCCATATCCCCAGATACATGCAATTCCTCTTAGGAATCAAACAAAAAGCAACTTAATTTTGCTGTGGGTACCGCACAGAAGCTGTGATTTTTCAGTTGGAGCACATATGCAAAAGGCAGCACCTGAACCCTGAAATAAAAGGGTATCTGAACCCCATGATCTCATCTTTCTGCTAGGAAGTGATGATTATTTCTGCAGGCCCTGGTATGACATTTTGTATGTGGAGTTGAGATTATCTCAGAAAAACAATTGCAAAATGTGCATTTCAGAAAGAAGTTAATAATGTTTATGTAGTTCTTTAAAGACAGTAGCAGAAATAGCTCTAAGGACACATCAGTAAAGGGTGAAAAAATTTGAGACATGTTTAGAAGAAAGCTCTGTGAAGTCAAAAATGATAGAATCAAGCTGAGCATGTGATTGTCCTAAACATTAATAATTGTGTGAATTTCGTCTCCAAAATGTGATTCTTTCATTCCTGAAAACATGGAGCAATACTACTTTGCAGTGATAGTTAAAGAGGACATTAAGAATACCTGGAATAGGGACTTCCCTGGCAGTCCATGGGTTCAATCCCTGGTCAGGAACTCAGATCCTGCATGCTGCACGGTGCACGAAAAAAAAAAAAAATGCCTGGAATAGTAAAAGTAAGAGAGAAACTGAGGTGTCATGTTTATTCACTGCTCTAACAAATGATCATTGGGCACACACTGGATTTTCAGGAACTTTTTCTAGGTGCATGGGAGAAATTCAGGCACAAGAGAAACAAAGATCCTGCCTTTGTGCAGTTTCTATTATGTTTAAGGAAAACACAAGAAACATGAAATAAGAAATACTAAATTATATAGTATGTTAGAATATGTTGCAATGGAAACAAGGAGAGAAGGCGCTTTTGCTGAGCAGAGGGGATGGGATGTACTATTACACGGAGCAGTAAGGAAGGACTCCTTAATAACAGCACCACTGAGCAAGGATGAGCCCTGTGAGGTTTTATGTTGTTGTTGTTCTATTAAAAGATAAGTGAGGTACATTAAAATTTTGAGGAGATCATTTGAGCAAACATCAGTTCAAACTGGACAGCCCCAAACCAAACTAGGGGAAAGACTTTTGCAGAGCAGGAAGGGAAACAAAGCAAGGAAATTATTTGATTGGCTCTAGCTAAAGGCATAGCCTTGTTTGGGGAAGCCTAGTGGGCTGTTTGTGATCAGTTGTTCTTAAGTTTCTATTTCTTCCCTTGGAGGCATTTACAAGAATTTACTCTGGTTCAGGTTTCCCTTTGCTTACAAGGCTGTTAAAACATTGGAGCCACCTCAGTCTAATGGCTTCCTTGTTTAATTACAGTTCCAAGCAAAAGAAGCAGGTGGCTACGTGATTGCAGTGTGTGGGCCTCCCACAGGTGTCCTCAGGAGGTCCAGTCCTTTTAGCCATTAGCCTGCTTGGCTCACTGCAGAGACTCTCACTGGGTGTCCATTAGAAAACTTAACTCTGCTGCTCTCTTAGAGTCTGCATATCTACAATCCCACAGACTGGGGCTGAGAGGCAGGCAGCCTGGCCTTCCTGAGACAACTTCTCACAGTTTCATTTCTGCACTGACCCTATCCATCAGCATCACCTAGGGACCCATTAGAAATGCTAATTCTCAGTTCAGAACTCAGACCTACTGACAGACACCTTGGGAGAAAGGCCCAAGTACCAGTGTTTTAAGAAGCCTCCAGGGGCAACACACCATTGTTAAGCAATTATCCTCGAATAAAGATGTTAAAAAAAAAAAAAGACGAAGCCTCCAGGGGCTTCCCTGGTGGCGCAGTGGTTAAGAATCCACCTGCCAATGCAGGGGACACGGGTTCGAGCCCTGGTCCGGGAAGATCCCACATGCCGCGTAGCAACTAAGCCCGTGCGCCACAACTACTGAGTCTGCACTCTAGAGCCTGGGAGCCACAACTACTGAGCCCACATGCCATAACTACTGAAGCCTGTGCGCCTAGAGCCCGTGCTCTGCAACAAGAGAAGCCACCACAATGAGAAGCCCGTGCACCGCAACAAAGAGTGGCCCTGCTCGCCGCAACTAGAGAAAGCCTGCATGCAGCAACAAAGACCCGACGCAGCCAAAAATAAATAATTAATTTTTAAAAAACTTAAAGAAATCTGGACTTGGTTCATCATTGGTTCCTTCTGAGGCCTTTCTCCTTGGCTTGTAGATAGTGATCTTCCTATCTTCACATGGTCTTAATTCTGTGCACATCTGTATCCTCATCTCCTGTTTTTATAAGGGCACCAGTCATATTGCATAAGGGTCCACACTAATTATCTCATTTTAACTTAATTATCTCTTTTTAAAATAAATAAATAAATTTATTTATTTATTTGGCTGCATTGGGTCTTCATTGCTGTGCGCACGGGCTCTCTCTAGTTGCGGTGAGTGGGGGCTACTCTGTTGCGGTGAGCGGACTTCTCAGGGCTTCTCACTGCTGTGGCTTCTCTTGTTGCGGAGCACGGACTCTAGGCACGGGGGCTTCAGTAGTTGTGGCATGGGGGCTCAGTAGTTGTGGCTTGCAGGCTCTAGAGCGCAGGCTCAGTAGTTGTGGCGCACAGGCTTAGTTGCTCTGCGGCATGTGGTATCTTCCCAGACCAGGGCTCAAACCCGTGTCTCCTGCATTGGCAGGTGGATTCTTAACCACTGCGCCACCAGGGAAGCCCAACATATGAATTTTTTTTTTTTTGGCTGCACCGTATCTTAGTTGCAGCACGTAGGATCTTCATTGCTGGTGCAGAATATTCGTTGCAGCATGCAGGATCTTTAGTTGTGGCATGCGGGATTTTTAGTTGCAGCATGCAAACTCTTAGTTCCATGTTAGTTGCAGCATGTGGGATCTAGTTCCCTGACCAGGGACTGAACCCGTGCCCCCTGCATTGGGAGCACAGAGTCTTAGCCACTGGACCACCAGGGAAGTCCCAAATATAAGTATCAATAAGTATCAATCTTTTTTTTTTTTTTTTTTTGCGGTACGCGGGCCTCTCACTGTTGTGGCCTCTCCTGTTGCAGAGCACAGGCTTCAGACGCGCAGGCTCGGCAGCCATGGCTCACGGGCCCAGCCGCTCCGCGGCATGTGGGATCTTCCTGGACCGGCCCTGCATCGGCAGGTGGACTCTCAGCCACTGCACCACCAGGGAAGCCCAATAAGTATCAATCTTTGTTGATACTTATTGAATTCTAGTGTTGTTTAATTGTCTGAGACTCACTTCCTGATGGCTCCTCATTACTGTTACATTATTGGAAATTTTAACTGAATTATTCAAAGGATATTCTAAGTTTGTTTCTGAAGCTTATTACAGTCAAGCCATTCAACATGGCTGCCCTCTTGTTCTCTGTACATCCCCTGACTGACCAGTCCCTGCTTCACTCACACGGCTATCCGATCCTCTTAATTATAGGACTTAATGAGTAACTGCTTATGTGCTTGCCCCCGGCCTCAGCTGCTGGTTTCCCTGGTAACTGTTGAGGCAACCTGATGTCAATTCCTTCTATAAATGGTAGCCTCCTTCTCCCCCAAGGAGCGAAGTTTGCTGCCATGTCCTGCCTGCTGTCACAGTGGGGTGTTGCTCCAGGACCTTTTGCTTCAGTCTTGTAAGATCTCCTATCCAATAAACCATTGCTATCTCTGTCACTGACTCTGGGCTGTCTCTTCAGTCTTGAGGCTGGGAAAGTACAGAGCTTGCAGGCCTGCGGGGTGCAGCCCAACACACAGTAATCTATCTTTGGATGAAGGTCGAATGCCCTATGACGTGCAACCAGGAGATTATGCATATTGAAAAAGACATCAGATAAAGGACTCTTTACAGCCACGTTGGAAGGGGCCATATCAGGCCACCTCTCCTGAATGCAAGTCTTTGTTTCTAACACTTGGCTTCAACTAACTGGGACCAGCACTACCAGACCAGGATGAGAAGACTACATTGGAAGTAGACAGCTGACCCAAAATGCCAGACCAAGCCTGTATACTAATTACTTTGTTAATTGCTCAGACTTCTGCTTATGAACCAAACTTATTTTTCTTGGGCTCAATAATATTCAAGTTTCAAAAATTCAATTCAGTTGCTGGGTTTGTGACCAATTACCTATGTCCAGCACTTCTGGACTACCCCAGTGGATTTCACCTCTCCAGGGTTCAGACTGGCTAGGCCTTAGGGATTTATCTTAGAAGAAATTCTAGTGCTGTGTAAGCCACTCCCAATATCACTAAGTGGGACCCTCTTACATGGCCTATTAATGATACCTGTTCTGGGAGTTCCCTGGTGGCACAGTGCTTAAGAATCCGCCTGCCAATGCAGGGTACACCGGTTCGAGTCCTGGTCCAGAAGATCCCACGTGCCATGGAGCAACTAAGCCCGTGCACCACAACTACTGAAGCCCATGTGCCTAGAGCCCGTGCTCTGTAACAAGAGAAGCCACTGCAACGAGAAGCCTGTGCATGACAACGAAGAGTGGCCCCCGCTCACTGCAACCTGAGAAAGCCCGCAAGCAGCAAGGAAGACCCAATGCAGCCAAAAATAAATAAATAAAATTATTTTTTAAAAGGGTATTATCTAACTTAAAAAAATGATACCTGTTCTGAACCTGGACCCTAAATATTCCTTTTCGCAGGATGTTAAATATATTGGGTCGTTCCTAATGGGATTCAGTGGATTTATGGAACAAGTTTATGGCCTTGGCTCCTCCTGAGTTGGTTAGAAAGATGCACATTTGGTTTCCCTTGGGCTTAAAGTCATCTATGGGTAGCCTCAGAAACAGCCCCTGCCAACTTGCCTTTAATGTGGGCTCACTGGGTTCTATCAGTTTTCCAACACGATTATTTGGCCACAGTATTTATTCCTTCACTTAGAGTAGATTTCATTATTCACGTAGAGGCTTTAACAAAATTCGCCCAGCGACTTAAACGATAGTAATCAAGCCATTAGCTTGCTCAATTTGGAAGTCTCCATGATAAAAGTGATCCTACAGAATTGCATGGCCCTCTATATATCAACTGCTTCCCAAGGGGGAACTTGTGCTATGATCCATAATGAATGTTGTGTTTTTCTAAAGTCTGATGAGTCTTTTTTTTTTTTTTTTTGATCTGGACCATTTTTTTAAAAGTCTTGATTGAATTTGTCACAGTATTGCTTCTGTTTTATATTTTGGTTTTTTGGCTGCAAGGCATGTGGGATCCTAGCTTCCTGACGAGGGATCGAACCCACACCCCCTGCATTGGAAGGTGAAGTCTTAACCACTGGACCGCCAGGGAAGTCCCTGATGAGTCTTCTAAGATAACCCATCTTATAATATATGAAGAACTAAATTTCCACTCTGATTGATCCCAGTTTATGGGAAAAAGTAGGAAAATGGTTTGGTTCAAGAGGATCTTGGCTTAAATCTTTACTAATCATATTATTACTCCTATTGCCAATTTTAATTCCAATAATGCATTACAGTCAGGGTGAGGCAACAACCATACATAATGTCTGCCCATAAATTCCTTCATAAACCATGCTTTCACCTGCAAGCCTTCTATAGTATTACCATATTTCTGTAATTATATTGCCCTCTAAGTTTTTTGTTAGCTATTTAAGTTATAACAATACACTGATCATCAGGGCCTAGCAACTGTAAATTTTTTACTGCCCTCAGGTCTTTGTACTACCAGTATCAATAAAATTGAACTTGGGGTCCCAGCTGGAGTTCATGAGACCCTGGCCTGCCTACTGCTCAGTCATAATCCTCCACATTTCCCTGGCTGGTTATAATCAGAACAGGTTCTGAAAAGATTAGATTCCTCCTTTTTATAATCTTAATACTTAAAAAATTAGTTAAGACTAGGATGAACTGAATTTGTCCCAGTTATTTGAACAGATTACCTATTTTTTTTACAGTGATCCATCACAATTTCAGTAGCCACTCCATCTATCTTCTTGTTAATGTCACTTTTAACGAACCACCTGAACATTTTTTTCTGATTCAATTCTGAGGTTTCTTTCATCTTATTTATATTGTTACCTTTCTTCTAAATAATCCTTACCTTTCTCCCCAGCATTAAGCCCCACTCAACAGAGCTGAACAAGGAGATCCATAACATCATGCCTCACATCATACTGTCTCCCGTTTTGTTTCTGTTTTTGGCCATGTCACGCAGCTTGTAGGAATTGACCCCGAGTCATCGGCAGTGAAGGCGCAGTCTTAACCACTGGACCGCCAGGGAATTCCCTGGTCTCCGGTTTTATCGTGGTGTCATTATCAGCTGGCTCAGAGGGAGGGAGATAAAAGGTACAGTATCATTCTGAATCATGGGGTGCCATCTACAGCTCTAATAGCCTCTAGCTGCTTCCTTGAGGGCTATATTTTTGCTAGAATAGGGGGTGGGAAGCAGCCAAGGAACCATATTCTTGGCTGACATCCCCTCGGTGTATTTTTTTAATTTATTTATTTGGCTGTGCAGGGTCTTCGTTGCAGCCTGCAGGATCTTTTTGTTTTTGTTTTTAGTTGCAGCATGCATACAGGATCTAGATCCCTGACCAGGGATTGAACCTGCTCCCCCTCCACTGGGAGCCTGGAGTCTTTAACCACTGGACTGCCAGGGAAGTCCCCCTCAGTGTATTTCATTTGCACTCCATTTAGCAGGACCTACAGACTCCACGTCTCACATATGTTTTTCCTCCTAGTCTTGAGTGCAGCACTTGTGCAAACTCAACCCAGGGATGCCCTGGAAACCAGCCTGTTAACAAAAATCCTTCCTCACCACCCTCTGTCTTTCTTTCTGCACAACCCCTTAGTCATTATTTGAATTAAAATAAGGGGTCATATCAAATATTCTATTCTTATCACCAAGTGCAAACCTTTCACAAGTATTTTTTAAATTAATTAATTAATTAATTAATTTTTGGCTGCGTTGGGTCTTCGCTGCTGCGCGCAGGCTTTCTCTAGTTGCAGCGAGCGGGGGCTACTCCTCGTTGCAGTGCACGGGCTTCTCATTGTGGTGACTTCTGTTGCAGGGCACGGGCTCAGGCGCGTAGGCTTCAGTAGTTGTGGCTCCCAGGCTCTAGAGCGCAGGCTCAGTAGTTGTGGCGCATGGGCTCAGTTGCTCCATGACATGTGGGATCTTCCTGGACCAGGGATCGAACCTGTGTCCCCTGCACTGGCAGGCAGATTCTTAACCATTGCGCCACCAGGGAAGTCCCCACAAGTATTGTAATTGAGGATATTTGCAAGACTCCACAGAGCGGACTCCTATGAGGTTTTCTTAAAAGCAAAGCATGGGAGGGACTTCCCTGGTGACCCCCCGCTTCCACTGCAGGGGGCGCAGGTTCAATCCCTGGTTCGGGAACTAACATCTCACATGCTGCACAGCGCGGACAAAAAAAAAAAAAAAAAAGCAAAGCATGTGACATTGAAAGACAAAGAAAATGCAAGACTATATTGGGGGTCAGAGACCTCCAGGCAGTTTCCCAGACTCTTATTCACACGGTGCTGTGATTCACTTCCAAATTAAGCCACAGACATCTGAGTGGTGAACTGTGGCTTGAGGAGAGCTCAAGTCAGAAGATACCAGCAGGGATTTTTATGCCCTTCTGGTAACAGTCGAGCCAGACTGCATAAACATTACCATTAGCAATCAAAGTGACCCTAGTGTTGTCACAGGATTTTTGGATATTAAACCACACAAAATAAATCCTGCTGTCCTTATCTTAGCAAAGGGTCAGAGCCAGATATTCAGAAGTCCCTAGAGATAAAGTTAGAACTTTTCCAGTCCAGTTTTAAACAAATTCTACCTTACATGAAACAAATGCACAATATATCAAAATTTATGGGATGCTGCTGATATAGTATTACTTACAGGGAAACTTACAGAATAAATGACTACATTAGAAGGGGGTTCTCAAATAAATGGCACAGTCCACCTTAAGAAAATAGAAAGGACAAGCTAAATCCTACAGGCAGCCCTATAATAAAGCTCTTTCAATGGGAGTCACCAAGAACACTGGATAAGTCACAAAACCCACATCTCTGGAATCCTAGATCTCCATTCTCTCAACCATTTTCCTGCCTGCACAGCAATAGCCTTGAATTGACTCACTGAATCTAAGGGAATCCACAAAATGTTTATAGATTGTCCTGCGAGTGATCTTGACCACAGGAGAGATAATATCTCTGGAGGTCCTGACAATTTCTGTACGTTCTCATCCTACACAGCCATAGCATGGGAATATCTTAGCAGGTACCTTTAGCAGGTACATCCCTCTAGGGTGTTGTAATCTCTCCAACTACTTATTATTCACACCCAATGTTTCTGAACCATATGGTTTCCACCTGGCTCCTGTAGGTCTTCCAGCCAGTGACACCTGCCTACCGAATTCTGAACTCAAGCTCCTTGGCAGGTACCAGAGGCCAGCTGCTTCTTAATAATGCTTGGCAATATGAAACATTCTATAGGAACAAGGGACCAACTGCTCTTCTTCATACTTACTTATGGACCCACAAATAAAACTAGCCTCCAGGCCACATGGTATGTCTCACAGAGCCCTGAAGTCATTCCTAGAAGGTCTTGGGTAGCAATGCAAACTGGGCCCAAAGTGGACAGCTATTCTTTGCCATCATGCTGTCCTCCCTGAAGCACAGAAAACCAAGGATTCCCACAAAATCTGTTCATGATTTCATGCTGGTAGAACACAGTTGTGTCCTCAACATACTCCACACAATGAACAGAACCCTCAAGATTAAAGGCAGCTCAGAGTAAGGACTTTATTATTGTACAAACACGAGCAAATGTGGGGCACAGAGTTCCAGGGCTGCGGGACTTGGAGACTGTATACATCCACAATGAGACCAAGAAATCCACGAAGGTAAATCTCTGCAAGATCCCTGGAGAGCCCATCTTATGAGCTGATTCTTTCCACACCTAAACCAGTCAAAGGGTGAAAATGAGGCCCCCTGTAGGCCACTCAGGCCAGTCATGACTCCTTCCAGGGACTGGGAAGACAGCAGAGGTCTGCCTGACTAAGCTTGTAACTGACACACCCTGTGGGACTTTGCCAGATGGGAACAGCAGGATGCCTTCTACCAACCGGGAAAGGGACTAGACGGTTTAGAATGTGCACCACAGCTCCTGAAAGCACCTTACGTGTGTGGCACTCATCAGGAATCTTCCTGTTGTGGATGTTCGTATGTATGAGGTTTCACTTCTGACTGACAGCTCTCTCACAAAACCCACGTTCAGGGCTTCACTCTGGGGACAGTTGTTAGGTTGAACAAGGAGACAGCACATTCCCTGTACTCTAAAGCCTTTGTCTAGCATGGACTTCCTGTGCTGAATAAGGTTTGGCCTTTGGGTGAAGGCTTTCCCACGTCTGCTGCACTCACAAGCACTGCTAGGTACTCTCAAGTGTACAGTAAGTTGGGAGCGCTGGCTAAAAGGCTTCCCACATTCACTGTACTCTCACGGCCTTTCTCCAGTGTGAGTCCTCTGGTGGAGAACAAGTGTGTGTCTGCGGTTGAACTCCTTCCCACGCTCCCTGCTCTCAGAGGGCCTTTCTCCAGTGTGAACCTTCCAGTGCCGAATAAGGTTTGGCCTTTGGGTGAAGGCTTTCCCACATCTGCTGCACTCGTAAGGCTTTTCTCCAGAGTGAACTTTCTGGTGCTGAACGAGTTTGGAGATGCAGCTAAAGGCTTTCCCACATCTGCTGCATTCGTAATCACTGCTATGAATTCGCCAGTGTACGTTAAGGTGGGAGCTTTGGCTGAAGGACTTCCCGCACTCCCTGCACTCATAAGGCCTTTCTCCAGTGTGAGTCCTCCGGTGCAGAACCAGTGTGTGTCTGCGGTTGAACTCTTTCCCACACTCACTGCACACGTAAGGCTTTGCTCCTGTGTGAACCTCCTGGTGTCGAATGAGGTTAGACTTGCTGCTAAAGAATTTTCCACAGTTACTGCACTGATAGAGCCTTTCACCTGTGTGAACTCGCCTGTGTTCAACAAGGCCGGAGACTTGTCTAAAGAACTTCCCACACTCACTGCACTCATAAGGCCTTTCTCCAGTGTGAACTGTCTGATGTTTAAAGAGGTCACAGCTTTGGCTAAAGAACTTCCCACACTGGCTGCACTCATAAGGCCTTTCTCCAGTGTGGATTCTCTGGTGCCTTGCAAGTGTGTCTTTCCGAGTGAACACTTTCCCACATTCACTACATTTATGAAGCTTCTGTCCAGTGCTAAGGGCTCCCCCAAGCTCAGTGCTCTTATGGGGTTTCATTCTGTCATGAGAAACCTGGTGCTGAAGGCCAGAGGTGGCTGGCAAGTCCACTCTGCCCTCACCGTGTATGTAGGTCTTCTCTGGCACAGAGATTCTGCAGCTTTTCACAGTGTCCCTGCCTTCATCCCTCCTGAAGAATTTCTCTCCACTGTGCTGCTTGTGGTGCTGGTGAAGGTCTGCGCTGAACCAGAACTGCTTCCCATGTGCCTCACATATATGTGGTTCCTGTCTGGTTTTCCCCCGCGGGTATTCAGTCAGGTGTAAGAGGTCTTTCAATATTGGGCCAAACATGTTACATGGGTGTGTCTTCAGACCTGCCACAGGAGTCCTGAACTGTGACACTCCTTCTAAATAAACACTCTGCTCAGAGGAAACAGCCTCAGCCTCCACTCCACACCAACAACCTGAAAGCAGAGAAGTGCCCAATGAGATGTATGTTGACTTTGAAGGAGGGGACAACCCCATCATAAATGTGTCTGACACACCGAGGATAAGTCCATGGGACTGTTTACAGGACAGAGAGGCAGGGATAGGTTGAGGAAGGGCCTGCTATGCAGTGCAGGGCCTCTGAAGGTCACAGAATGGGGGAGGCCTCCTGAAGGCAAGGACATGAGGACAGAGGACAGAATAGAGCAAACAGCTTCCAGTAGGACGTTGGCTGTTGGGACAGGTGAGTGCCAGGCAGAAGGGCACGTCCAGGCCCAGGAAACTCCAATCACAAGTGAGCAGCTGGTGGTCAAAGATTACTGAAGGATATGTGCACATCTCGTGACACATTAGGTGCAGGCCAATGTTGCAGACGAATGCAGAGTGAGCAGTAAGGGGGAATGGGTGCAAGGTGGATGCCAGGGGCTAGAAGTCAGACTAGAAATAAGTCACAGTGTCCAGAATGGGGAAGGACAGGTAGAAACGCTGTGTGGCCACAGGCCTTGAAATCAAACACAGGTGGAAACAGTCAGTATCTCTGGATTTGAACCCAAACTTGACATCATGCCCTTCCTTGGTGTCCACTCACCAGGTCCAGGTGCCTTCTGAGCCTCTTTCTCTGTGGCTGGAGTCATATCCACCTGGGCAGGCATCCAGGGCTCCTCCCCTTGCTCCAGCTGCGTGACTAAATGTGATCTGGAGGATGCAATTCCTAAGGGAAACCCAGCACTGGTGAGTACTGGCTCAGAGCAACCCACCCTATGACAGACCACAAGTTAAAGAATAATAATTATTACTGGGACTTCCCTGGCAGTCCAGTGGTTAAGACCCTGTGCTTCCACTGCAGGGGGCACGGGTTCAATCCCTGGTCGGGGAACTAAGATCCTGCATGCCACACTGCTCAGCCAAAATAATAATAATAATTATAATTATTACAAAAAGAACCATGAAGGAAGCATCCGAGGGTCTCCATAAGTAGTGACTATGTGAGTGCCTGTAACTCCTGGTATAATGGAGCACCTGGAGGAGGGGGGCAGAACCTTGGGCACAGAGGTGTCATAACTCTAGACGGATACACCGGCCCAGAAAGTGACCAAGACTGTGGGTTCCATTGGGAAAACTATGTCTCGTGACCCCCAAACCTTTGGCTGCGTGGCTTCGGGGCTGCTCAGTAAGAAGTGAGGACACGCCATAGAGCATAGCCCTGGCAGCCATGGCACCTACTCCAGGAAACATAGCAAGAAAGCTATGGTGGGAAGCTAAGTGTGGGGAGGACAGAGGGGTCCCTGCGGGAAAGGAGATGGAGATGGAGTTGGTGTGAGGGTCTTACCCAGGGAGGCTAAAAGTGCAAAGTTCTCCAGCATCACATCCCGGTACAGGAGTCTCTGATCCTCATCAAGGAGTACCCATTCTTCCCGGGAGAAGTACACAAACACGTCCTCAGAGATGGCACAGCCCTGCAAAAATGGGGACAGCAAGGTCCATGAAAAGTGTCTCAAGTGAGTATCCCCACTCTACGTACCCACAACAGTGTCCTGCTCACCCATGTCCCGAGGTCCCCAAGTCAAACGAAGTACCAGGCATTGATACCATTGGTGCTTGCTCTCTCCTGACTACCCCCAGCGATCACTGTGTCAGCCCACAGCAACAAGCAGGTTGGGAGACAGATGCCATTTAAGCTCTGAGCCTGGCCCAGTTCCCCTGGGGAACCCCATAGCATACTCCCTGGACATACTTCCTAAACCTGGGCTCACTCTTTTTACTTAAGCCCCCAACAACAGAGTCCTCGAACCATCAGTTTACACTCCCTCCTCTCCTGCACGTCACTCTTTGGACCACGCCTCCCTCACGTCTTCAGGTACCTACAACCAACTTTCTGGCCCACACCACAGACATCACCCTGGACTCCCCAGATGTCACTCTGCACACAGCATGGAGAGAACACTTGGCAATACAATCAGGATGCTATCTTGTCCCAAACCTCCAGTGGCCCCCACTGCCAAAGCCCCCATTCCTGCTTTAAAGCTCTCCCAATCTGGCCCTTTTCCTTTCTTCAAATCACAGGCACCCAGAACCACATGCACACCTCAGTTACTCTGAGCCCTCTTCCATTTCTCAGTTGTACACTGTATTAAGTTTCCTATTACTGCTGTAACAAATCACTAGTAGCTCGGTGGCTTAAATCAACTCAAATTTATCATCTTACATCTGGAGGTTGTAAGTCCAAAATGGGCTTCACTAGGCTAAAAATCAAAATGTCAGCAGGACTGGGACTTCCCTGGTGGCACAGTGGTTAAGAATCCACCTTCCAATGCAGGGGGTCTGGGTTCGATCCCTGGTCAGGGAACTAGATCCCACATGCATGCCACAACTAAGAGTTTGCATGCCACAACTAAGGAGCCAGTGAGCCACAACCAAGGAGCCCGCCTGTCGAAACTAAGACCAAAAAAAAAAAAAAAAAAGATGTCAGCAGGATTATATTCCTTCTGGCAGCTCCAAAGAAGAATCTGTTTCCTTAGCTTTTCTAGCTTCTAAAAAACCTGCTGCATCCTTGAGTCCTTGCCCCTTCCTCCATCTGCAAAGTCAGCAACTATCATTCTGACATCTGCTTCATTCCTCAAATCTCCTTCTTTGACTCTGATCCTCCTGTGATTACACTGGGTCCACAGGAAAACCCAGGATAATCTGTCCATCTCAAGATCATTAGCTTAATCACACACATAAAGTCCCTGTTGCAGGACTTCCCTGGTGGTGCAATGGTTAAGACTTCGTGCTCCCAATTCAGGGGGCCTGGGTTCGATCCCTGGTCAGGGAACTAGAGCCCACATGCATTCCGCAACCAAGAGTTTGCATGCCACAACTAAGGAGCCAGTGAACCTCAACTAAGGAGCCTGCCTGCTGCAACTAAGACCCAGCACAACCAAATAAATAAACATTATAAAAAAAAAAGTCCCTGTTGCCATGTGAGATAACACGTCCAAAGCTTCTAGGGATTAGAAAATGGACATCTTTGGGAGGTCATTAAGCTGCTTATCACATACATGTTGTCCCCACACCAGTCACAACTTTCCTACACCTAATTATCTGAAAATTAACTTTACAACAGACCTCCCCATTTCAGTGGCTGCCATTTCCATCCTTCCAGCAGCTAAACCCAGAGCTTTGGGTCATCTCTCCCTTACTTCCTTCTCTCACAATCCACTTCAGAAAATAAAATCAGCCCTAGTAAAGTAACAGCATGAGAACACAACCTCTTGTGCCACCTTCACAGCAATCACTCTGGTGCAGCCCATCAATGCTCATCTAGACTACTGCAGTAGTCTCCTCCCTGATTTCCCTGTGGTGTGACCATATATAAAAATAAAATTCTCACCTATAACCTTTGCAGCAACTGAACCAAAATGGTCAGAACGCTCATAAAAACTGCCTTCTTGGGACTTCCCTGGTGGCGCAGTGGTTAAGAATCCTCCTGTCAATGCAGGGGACACAGGTTCAAGCCCTGGTCCGGAAAGATCCCACATGCTGCGGAGCAACTAAGCCCGTGCGCCACAACTATTTAGCTTGTGCTCTAGAGCCCGCATGCCACAACTACTGAAGCCCGTGCCCCTAGAGCCCATGCCCAAAAAGAGAAGCCACCGCCATGAGAAGCCCGTGCACTGCAACGAAGAGCGGCCCCCGCTCACCACAACTAGAGAAAGCCCATGCACGGCAACAAAGACCCAACGGAGCCAAACAATAAATAAGTATATAAATTCATTTTTAAAAAAACCAAAACTGCCCTCTTCCCTTTTACACCCACTTCCAACTTAGGGGCCCATCAGCTGTCCCCCTCCCCTGCCCTTGAGCCTCAGCTAAAGGCAAGTGGTGATGCCCAACTCACAAGCTCTGAATAAAGGGGAGTAATTTCCACACCTGCCATCACCCCGTCTCCAGCATCCCTCTAGCCCTTCGCCGTCTGCTCTCTCTGCTGCCAGGGGAAGCCTGCTGACACTCTGCCCCACATTCCCCATAGCTCCCATCACCCTAGAACAGAGGCCAAGACCCTCCGCTGGCCATTTCAGGCCTGAAACCTGTCCCCATGTTGTCTCCCCCAGAAAGGAAAGAGACTAAAGGTTTGTCGGACACTCACAGCTCAGCTTCAACTCCAAGCATCTGAACATGGCTGGGATGCCTTTCATCCCTCATCTCTCTGGGTTCTACAGGAACCTCTCCATGGAACGATGGCTTAGACTGAGCCTGCCTTCTCAGAGGCTGCAGACACAACTGCTGGGACAGGGGAAAGCAAAGACACGTAATCCCACATATTGGGAAGGTGAGGGTTCAGCTGTCAGCTTGGCCACTGTCACTGGAGCCTGTGGGCAAAAGGGATGGGAACAGCCCATATCACACCAGGGGATGGAGGTGCTATTCCCGTCTCCAGATTCTACACCCCCAGAAACGAGATGGGGCGCCGGAAGCTCTGCCCCGAAGTGAAGTGCTCACAGAAAAAGGCCCCTCTCCTGGGCCATGATTGGCAGAGAGCTGACACCTTGTGGCACTGAGAATTCTGGGTACTGCAGTCCCCACCTCGACACCAGGTGCTGAGGGGAAGCCCGTGGTCAGAAGGTGGAATGCAAAGGAATTGAGCGCCTACTGTCTTAGCCTGCCAGTTGCTCCCAAGCCTCAGGCTGCATCTCACACCTCAGAGTCTCTGTAACTGGGTGAGTTTGGTACCAAACCCGAGTTCGGCTGCTCGCCACTCAAAAAGCCAATACTCGACAAACAAGTGTTGGTGGAAAAGGAAAAGTTGCTTTATTCAGGAGGCCAGCGATCTGGGAAGCTGGTGGACTAATGTCCTAAGACTATCTCCAAGTTGCTGGTTAGGAGACAAAGGTTTTAAAGGCCATGTGAGGGAGGGGCTGCAGGGTGCATGATCCACTTGTGCTCAATTCTCAGATTGGTTGGCATCAAGGTGAAGTTTCAAGCATCAGCAATCTTCTGGTTTCAACCCGTCTGGGGTCTACGTGCTTGCGGTCAGCAGTTTTCCTCCGGTGGGGGTCTGCTTCATATAAAATCTCCAGTGGGCGCTTCATATCCTGAGCGTGATACGACACTAGCTGTTTTGGAGGTTCACAGCCTGCAAATCCCAGCCTCATCCCTCTGAATTTGGGACCCAAGGCCAGCAGTTTCACCTCCATGTAGTGAAATGTAAAATGAAGATAAAATCTCCCTTGCAGACCTCTGTGAAATTGTTTAAATATTCCTCAAACATAAATGTCCATTCACTAAAACAGCAGAAAAAAATAGTGCCCATACCTTGGTGAGGTTAAGTATCAAGTGCTTAAACCAGTGCAAGGTGCACGATTAGTGCTGAATACATGGTCCTCATAATCACAAACCTGGGCTCCCATGTGGTAGGAGGTGAGTCAAGGCTGCCTACTTGCAGAGTTATGGGCAGCGTCTATCAAAATTCACATACACATACCCTGAACCTACGAGTAGCCTTAACAGGAATGATTTAAAATTTTACAGGATGGCAGTGTACAATCTGTGCCATTTAAAACTATTTCAAGAAAAAAATAATCACACATACAGAATGACATTATCAATTTCAGGTAGCCAGTTGCACTAGGGATATGTTCTAGACAAGATGATTCAAGATTTACAGCTTAAGAAATATTTTCCTGGGACTTTCCTGGCGGTACAGTGGTAAAGAATCCGCCTTACAATGCAGGGGATGAGGCTTTGATCCCTGGTCAGGGAACTAGGATCCCACATGCTGTGGGGCAACTAAGCCCTTGCGCCACAACTACTGAGCTCGTGTGCCTCAACTAGAAAGCCTGCGTGCCACAAACTACAGAGCCCACAAGCTCTGTAACCCACGTGCCACAACTACAGAGCCTGCACGCCACAACTAGAGAGAAGCCCACGTGCCGCAATGAAAGATCCCACATACCGCAACTAAGACCCGACGCAGCCAAAAATAAATAAATAAATAATCTAAAAACCCCAAATTTTTCCCTCAGGAGTAAGTACAGCATAGGGTTGCAGCATTATTCTTCTATATCTTACTTTCAAATTCACAATCTTTGAACTTGCCTTAGAACCAATCATGTCATGTTTGGCTTCAAATTCAATGCAATCTAGCACATGGTGTCCCGTGTCTGACTTCCCGGGCTGAGCTCTGGCGGGGGAGGCTTACCTGGGTTTGCAGCTGGTAACCCCATTACTGATTATAGTACCTTAGGCAGAAAGCCTCACTTCTCCAAGCTTCAGTCCCCTCATTTCTGAAATGGGGAAATAACAGTATTCACAGCACATGGTTTTTGGGATTATTACCTGGGGAATTACATGACATCCTCTGGTCATTCTTCCAACAGTGCTTCAAACTCTTCACAATGGAGGACAGAAGATGACTCCTGACCATCCACATTCTCTTGACTTGATTCAGAGGATTTCAGGTGCTCAATTCCTCCAGGAACCAGAACCTCACCCCACCAGACCTCCCCTCCCCCAACTATCCTCAGGTAAACTGGCTCCAGGTGGATCTGTGTAGTAAGTGGAAGCTCAGCCTGAATTCCCATGACTCAAGCTTACCAGATTCAGTCTCCAAAAGGATTCCACCACTTGATACTGGGGTCCAAAGTGAGCACTAAACCCTGGGAAGAGGGAAAAAGTGCAGTCACTGAATTCTATGGAAAATATCGCTCCATTCCTTTAGGTCATCTTTAATTTCCCTCAGCAGAAGTGCTTTTGTAGATTTCAACTAAACTTTGAAGTTTTCAGTAATACTGAAAAAATAACTTTGTAGTTTTCAATAAAATACTTAGGAATGAATATAATGAAAGAACATGTACATGTTTCATTATATTAATTCCTAAGTATTTTTTATGCTATAGATTTGTAAATTTTAATCATTCAATTTTTGCTTTCTGTGTATTGTTAACATATAGAACACAGTTCATTTACAGCTATATCCCTGTCTGCCACACACATGTGTATTTATACACATATATAAAGAGAACGAGAACTGTACACAGCACTTTGCTACATTCAGTTACGCTAGTGAGTCTTCTGCATCAATTGATATGATGTGATTTTTCTTCTTTTTCTTTAGCCTGTTAATATGTTGGATAACATTCTTTGCTCTTCTAATATTAAACAAACCTGGCACCACTGAAAGAAATCTCTCTTGGTCATGGTATATAATTCTTTTTACACACTGCTGAATTTTATTTGCTAATACTACCTTAATGATATTTATGTCTCTTTTCATGAGGATAGTTCTACTAAAATTTTCAGATGTCTTACAATTTTCTTTACATTCTATTTTTTTAAATTAATTAATTTTATTTATTTATTTTTGGCTATGTTGGGTCTTCATTGCCATGCGCAGGCTTTCTCTAGTTGTGGCGAGAGGGGGCTACTCTTTGTTGCGATGCGCAGACGTCTCACTGCAGTGGCTTCGCTTGTTGGGGAGCACGGGCTCTAGGCACGCGGGCTTCAGTAGTTGCAGTACGCGGGCTCAGTAATTGTGGCTCATGCGCTCTAGAGCACAGGCTCAGTAGTTGTGACGCACAGGCTTACCTGCTCCGCGGCACGTGGCAGGCAGATTCTTAACCACTGCGCCACCAGGGAAGCCCATCTTTACATTCTATTATGTGTTCTGTAAAGACAGTTGTATTTGGTATGCAGTTCTAAAATATCAATGTGTTTGTATATCTTGTCATATGCCTGATAATCACCTTGATTCCTTCTTCCATTGATTGCTTCTATTTTGGTCATTTAGGTTGGAGTTGTATTTGTTGTTCTAACTAATGCGATTTCCTTCTATGCCCTGTGTGTTCATCCCTTGGCAGTTTTAGACATTGGAGATATAGTCTTTCACTCTTTAAATTTTGGCTGTCATGGGCTTTACAGAATAGAAGCCTGCAATTCTAAAAGAAATATATTCATTAATTTTCGACACAATATATTTTGCTTGTTACTGATATTTAAATTGTTCTTGTGACTTCCCTGGCAGTCCAGTGGTTAAGACTCTGTGCTTCCAACACAGGGGACACAGGTTCAATCCCACATGCTGCATGGCGCAGCCAAAAAAAAGTTTAAAAAAATTATTCTTGCCTGTTTCACAAAAATATGCTCCTAATTTATCTTCTATTGGTTTCCTTATTTCTTTTACTCTTTGGTACTTAAAAATTCTTTAAAATTTAAATGTCTGTGGATTTTCTAGGATATTTTAAAATTTCTAATTTAGTTTTGCTTTATTTAGAGAATATATTCTACACTGCTTCAGTTTTAAAGCTTACTGAAAATTATTTTATGTCCCTAGCATTTGGTTTATCTTGGAGGAATGTGCCATGTGTACCTGAAAAGACTGTGTATTCTGCTATAGACTGGAGTAATGTTTTATACATATCTACTGAATCAAGTTAGCTGATGATATTGGTCATGTCTTGTATATCCTTACGGTTTTCCTGCCTATTCTATTAATTATTGAAAGAATTTTGAAAGCCTGTTCTCAGGCACAAATACATTTAGCACATTCATTCATTCATTCATTTATGGCAGCACCACGTGGCTTGTGGGATCTTTGTTCCCTGAGCAGGGATAGAACCTGTGCCGCCTGCAGTAGAAGCACAGAGTCCTAACCATTGGACCGCCAGGTAATTCCCCATTTAGCATTTTAAAATCTTCTTGATTTAAATTACTTGTTTAATAAGATGTCCCTTTCTTATCTTTGGTAATATTATTTTTCCTGAAGTTGACTTTTTCTTATATTAATATAACCTCTCCAATCCTCTATCTATCTATCTATTTATTTATTTATTTATGGCTGCGTTGGGTCTTCGTTGCTGCATGCGGGCTTCCTCTAGTTGCAGTGAGCAGGGGCTACTCTTCGTTGCGGTGTGCAGGCTTCCCATTGCGGTGGCCTCTCGTTGCGGAGCACAGGCTCTAGGTGCGCGGGCTTCAGTAGTTGTGGCTCACAGGCTCTAGAGCTCAGGCTCAGTACTTGTGGTGCATGGTCGTAGCTGCTCCGTGGCATATGGGATCTTCCCGGACCAAGGCTTGAACCCGTGTCCCCTGCACTGACAGGCAGATTCTTAACCACTGTGCCACCAGGGAAGTCCACCTCTCCAACCCTCTTATGGTTAATATTCATGTCTTATTTCATTCCATTCCTTTTAGCATATACTTATGTTTGTAATTAAGGATCATTTGTTATAGGATGCATGGAGTTTGCCCATGCATTTAATACAGTTTGACAATCTCTCCCTATAATTTAAATATATGAGATATTTAAAGCAAAAAAACTGAAAAAAAGTTGTGGGTACAAATGTATAACTTACTCACTCTTATCTATCTTCTTAGAAAGGGATAAATCAAAGAATAAGCATATAAATGATATCAAAAATATAACATTCAGGGCTTCCCTGGTGGCGCAGTGGTTGAGAATCTGCCTGCCAATGCAGGGGACACGGGTTCGAGCCCTGGTCTGGGAAGATCCCACATGCTGCGGAGCAACTGGGCCCATGAGCCACAATTACTGAGCCTGCGCGTCTGGAGCCTGTGCTCCGCAACAAGAGAGGCCGCGATAGTGAGAGGCCCGCGCACCACAATGAAGAGTGACCCCCGCTTGCCACAACTAGAGAAAGCCCTCACACAGAAACGAATACCCAACACAGCCATAAATAAATAAATTTAAAAATTCATGACATATGTCAATATTAAAAATAATAATAATACTATAATATTCAGAAGATACACATTCATCTTGATTTTACACTGTTGAACATTTGAAAAATTACATTCACAAAGGGAAAAATGAAGCCACAACACAGATCACAAGTTTTATGAATTCTCTATGAATATATGTATATTTGTTTACTAGAGCAGTGTAATAATATGATTTATAACAATAAATACATATTTGCTCTTTTAATTTTTTATTTTTAAAATAAATTTATTTATTTATTTTTGGCTACCTTGGGACTTTGTTGCTGTACGCGGGCTTTCTCTAGTTGCGGCAAGTGGGGGCTACTCTTTGTTGTGGTGCACAGACTTCTCATTGCAGTGGCTTCTCTTGTTGTGGAGCACGGGCTTCAGTAGTTGTGGCTCACGGGCTCTAGAGCGCAGGCTCAGTAGTTGTGGCGCACGGGCTTGGTTGCTCTGCAGCATGTGGGATCTTCCCGGACCAGGGCTCGAACCCGTGTCCCCTGCACTGGCAGGCGGATTCTTAACCACTGTGCCACTAGGGAAGTCCCCGTATTTGGTCTTTGTCCAGGTTTTGGGCACAGAACTCCTAAAACCTTAGGTATTTCCTAAGTGAGAAGAGCAATAAAAATGCCCTTATGAGGTTACTTTGGGAAAGCACAAAAGGATGGTGGGGCTGGTTTCCAGGAGAACCAACCACATGATTAGAGGGTTGGAACTTTCAGTCCTACCCCCAACCTCTGAGCGGGTAGAGCGGTTGGAGACTGAGTTCAGTCCCCAGTGGTCAAGGATGTAATCAATCATGCCTATGAAATGAAGCCTCCATAAAAACCCAAAAGAATAGGGTTCAGAGAGCTTCCAAGTTGACGAGCACACAGAGGTGCAGGAAGAGCAGTGTGCGCGGGAACTCTGCACCCTTTCCCCATACCTTTCCCTGTACGCACCTCTTCCATGTGGCTGTGCCTGGGTTATATCGTTTCATAATAAACTGGTAATCTAGTTAGTAAAATGTTTCTCTGCGTTCTGTGAGCCACTCTAAGAAAACTGATTGAACCCAAAAAGGAGGCTGTTGGAACCTCCAATCAGTTCAGAAGCCCAGGTGAAAACATGGACTTAACGACTGGTGTCTGAAAGGGTGTGTGTGGGGTGGGGGGAGTCTTATGGGACTGAGACCTTAACCTGTGGGATCTGATGCTATCTCTGGGTAAACAGTGTCAGAATTGACTTGAATTATAGGACACTCAGCTGGCATAAGAGAATTGCTTATTGGTGTAAGAAAACCCACCCACACACAATGGAATTGGTGAGACCGTAATCTTTAGCAGCTTTTTTCAAATGGGGTTCCATGAGATAATCTGTTCCCACAGAAAATGATTTCAGTGGATACTGTCTTAAATACCCCAAGGAAAGTACATGCCTAGGACCAGTCTAAATGCATAGAAGAATAATCAGTTCACTACCTACAATGGATTCCTTGGGAAACTAATGCTTACTTCTCTCATAAAATCAATTGGATAGAGTATACAAAGGGAGAATAATATAGGAATTTCAATAACACAAACTATCTTTCCTGGCTGTTTTGTAGCTCATGAAGAAAACCAGAATAATATCACCCCAAAATATGCCTCTTTGACATAATGAGCTGAAGGCAGTGAGAAACAGCAAACACAGAAAAATCTCCCCCTTTCTACCTAAAGGCAAGATATAAATTCTCCTTTTATTGGAGACAGATTATCAGCCCAGAGACTGGCACCAAAGGAATCTGCAATCAAACCACACAATATTAGGTTCCTCCCCCGTATTTACCTTCTCAGTTTGCTGCCCTTGGAAGCCTAAAACTGCTTTTCTTCGTTCTGTCATTTGTCTACAAACTTACTCTTCTTTGTCGAAGGTACTAATATAAACTAGAATTCTAAGCCACCAAGTCCAGTTGCTTTTGGTTTAGGTTTCTCCCATGTGTTGTGTGCTGCACATATTGATACACTGTTTTTCCCATTAGTCTGTTTTTTTCTTAAAGAGACCCAGCTGAAAACCTAAGATTGGCAGAGAGAGAGCTTTGCCTCTCCTACACTCATGAAAATTACAAATAGTATACGGAAGTGTGCGCGGAAACATCTCCTGTGTTGGGACAACTTATGTTCGAGGAATTCTTTGGTAGGAACTTCCCGTGAGGCAAGAAGCCTGTCCTTGGAACGTTTAGTCAAAAACAAGGAGAGGGACTTCCCTGGTAGTCCAGTGGCTAAGACTCTGTGCTCCCAATGCAGGGGGCCCGGGTTCGATCCCTGGTCAGGGAACTGGATCCCACGAGCCGCAACGAAGATCGAAGATCCCGCCACAACTAAGACGCGGCGCAACCAAATAAATAAATAACAAAGACAAAAACACAAGAAGGCACCCCAGTGTTCACTGCAGCACTATTCACAATAGCCAGGACATGGAAGCAACCTATATGTTCATCAACAGAGGAATGAATAAAGCTGTGGTACATATATACAATGCATTACTCAGCCATAAAAAGGAACGAAATGGGTTTTTGGTAGAGATGTGGATGGACCTAGAGACTGTCATACAGAGTGAAGTAAGTCAGAAAGAGAAAAACAATTATTGTATATTAACATATATATATGTGGAATCTAGAAAAATGGTATAGATGATCTTATCTGCAAAGCAGAAATAGAGACACAGACGTAGAGAACAAACGTATGGACACCAAGGGGGGAAAGGGGGTGGTGGTGGGATGAACTGGAAGATTGGAATTGACGTGTATACATTATCGATACTATGTATAACATAGGTAACTAATGAGAACCTGCTGTATAGCTCAGGGAACTCTACTCAGTGCTCTGTGGTGACCTAAATGGGAAGGAAATCCAAAAAAGGGGGCACATATGTCTACATATAGCTGATTCACTTTGCTGTACAGTAGAAACTAACACAACATTGTAAAGCAACTACGCTCCAACAAAAATTAATTACACACACACATACACACACAAGCTGGGACAATCTATCATATGGCATATGAGGGATTTTGTGGCTTTGGCAAGACTGAGTAAAGTGGAATCACTCCTGGCACTGGAGGAGCTTTTCAGTGTGTTTCTCTTAGAACAGGTTGTTCAAAAGCAAGGGTAACTGTCATCAGACAGCGACTTTACGACACCCCATCTTCTGCTGCCAGGCCAGGTTCCTTGTGCCCTACAAAGCATTCTCCTCATGCAGACACTGGACAAACAGAATGCCCCTCCTTTGTGGAGGGAAGTCTCAGAAATGCCCACCCTTTCTCCCCCCCACCTCCATCCACAGCCCTCCCCTCTCATCCCAAGGACCATTTGACATAACATACTTAAGATGGCTATCCATGGGACCTCCCTGGTGGCGCAGTGGTTAAGAATCAGCCTGCCAATGCAGGGGACACATGTTCAATCCCTGGTCTGGGAAGAGCCCACATGCTGCGGAGCAACTAAGCCCGTGTGCCACAACTACTGAGCCTGCATGCTACAGCCTACGAGCCACAACTACTGAGGCCTGTGCGCCTAAAGCCTGTGCTGTGCAACAAGAGAAGCCACCAGAGTGAGAAGCCTGCGCACCGCGACAAAGAGTAGCCCCCACTCGCCACAACCAGAGAAAGCCCATGGGCAGCAACGAAGACCAAACGCAGGCAAAAATTTAAAAAATAAATAAATTTATATTAAAAAAAAAGATTGCTACCCCTAAATCTGGTCTCCAGGCCTTGACCTAGTTCAGACCACTCTCTACACCCTGTGGACATCTCCAACCCAGCCCCTTCTCCAGAACGCCAGACATTCCAGTCCAGCTGCTCATGTGACACCTCCACTCTGGGATATCTCAGAATCAACCATGTCCACTCTGAAACCTGCTCCCTAGTTTGACTTCCTGATTTCCATTTTCAAAATGTCCATTAAAAAAAATGAAGACTTGTTTTTTCACTATCAATCACAGCCTCATCTGATGCAGGAGGAAATGTTGGTGGTATCTTTAAAATATATCCAGAACCTGATCACTTCCCCCTCTCCTGGCTCTCGAGTCCATCCACCGTCAAAACATTTCTTTTTTTTTTTTTTAATTAATTAACTAATTTATTTTTAGCTGTGTTGGGTCTTCGTTTCTGTGCGAGGGCTTTCTCTAGTTGTGGCAAGTGGGGACCACTCTTCATCGCGGTGCACAGGCCTCTCACTGTCGCGGCCTCTCTTGTTGCGGAGCACAGGCTCCAGACGTGCAGGCTCAGTAGATGTGGCTCACGGGCCCAGCTGCTCCACGGCGTGTGGGATCTTCCCAGACCAGGGCTCGAACCCGTGTCCCCTGCATTGGCAGGCAGATTCTCAACCACTGCGCCACCAGGGAAGCCCCCAAAACATTTCTTGAAGCCGCTGCAGCAGCCTCTTTATCAATCTCCACGCACCCATCCTCACATTCCCTGCCCCAACCTAATCTGTTTCGCCCAGCGCAAAATGTGGGATACTTTTAAAATCTCCACTCAGATCAAGTACTCCTTCTATTCGAAACTCTTATGGCTCCCAGAGCCCTCAGAATGAAAGTACTCCTCCTCAACCCAGGTGTGACTCCTCACATCCTGCTCGATGCTGACACGACACGGATCCCCGATCTCCCCAATGCCTCTGGCTCAGTCCGACCTCCAAGCCTTTGCACCTGTCGGTCCCTCTGCCTGTCCCTCTCTCACACGCGCCATCACACTGTCAGAAACAGGGACCCCACAATCCCAGACACCGGGCCTGGGCTGCAGGCACGGGAGCAGGCGCCCCGCACTTGGGGCTTTAGTGTCTGGTGGGGTGAGGGCGCTGAGGGCCCGGAGGAGGAGCGTGTACCTGAGGGGGATCCCTCAGCGCAGCCGCCGCCATCGGGGTCTGTGGGCGGAGCGCGCCGGGAGAGGCAGGCATCCGGGCTGAGGACGTGAATACCGCGGTCCCAAGCCCCGCCCCGGCGGCGGGGTCACCGCAGGCGTCGCCACCGCCGAACCTCGTCTCGCCTCCGAGCGGGGGGGACAACGCCTCCTCACGCGTCTTCCCTATTCCTTCACCCTCGGTCCAGACCAAGCATTCAAGAGCCCCCTAGCGCGTAGATCCTCACAAGAACCGACAAAATGTCTGGTTGCGCCTAAGATGCCGGAAGTCCCGCTCCGACGTCTTCCGCACGCACGGAAACGCCCCTCTCCCGGGCCTTCATTGGACGTGTGGCGCAGATCCTTCTGGGTAATGTAGTTCTTGGTGAGCCATCGGCCTAGGGACAGGTTCAGAGCCTGGGCCTGGGCTCCTGGGGAAAGGCTGGGTACCACAAGAAGGGGTTTGTAAGTGGTACCCCTAATTCCCGAGGATGGGGCAGGGCTTAGCTCCTCTTCAAGGGCCCGCACGCAGATTCCATGGATTGCTGTCTGCACTAATTACAGAAATGTTTGGAGTCATATTATTTCAGATAGTCCGGAAAGCTGCAAAACCAAAAGGACACACCACACCAAGTTTCTCTCGTCCATTCATACCTAGGAGCTAGTAACCATTACCTTGTTGCCTTTTAAATACATTCTGGGGACTTTCCTGGTGGTCCAGTGGGTAAGACTCCACGCTCCCAACGCAGGGGCCCTGTGTTCCATCCCTTGTCGGGGAACTAGATCCCACATGCATGCCGCAACTAAAGATCCTGCATGCTGCAACTAAGACCCGGCGCAGCCAAAACAAATAAATAAAATTTTTTTTAATGTTAAAAAAAATACATTTGGACTGAAGCTTTAGGTTCAGTGTTGTTACTTTCAGTTCTGGTTAGGGACAAAAGAGGAAATATTCCAGACAGGGCATGGAGTGGAAGAAGAGAGAGGGATGTTGAGGTACTCTGGAGCCAGTAGATAGATTTCCTCAGAAAACTTTTCTCCTGCCTGTATAATCAGTGATTGTATTCATCCCAGGAAGCAGCACTTTTTTCCAGGTAATATTTCTTACTTGGTATACTGAGACGGGATGGGACCTGGGACCCTTTGCTGGGACCTGGGACCCTTTGCTGCAGTGCTGAAGTTCTTGCACCTGGACACGCCTCTCCTCAAGCAACAAAATACGAAGAAACTGTATGGGACTGAAAATAACTGCGTGCATGCGCGGTTGGGGCAAATTCTGGAACCAAAAGAGACCAAAAAAACCCAACTGCCACTTTTGAAGGGCCTGGAGCAAAAACAGGGTGTTGGAAGCAAGAGCAGGGTATTGTGCAAGCCCCGCTGCACACAGCACCACCTAAGGGGCGGGAAAAATACCTAAGTCACCCCTCCAGCCAGACCCCAGAACAGACCCCTTCCCTCACCCCATATAAGGAACAAGCTTGCTCCCCCTTGGGGAGCCGGGAAGCAAGGGAACTTGTTGTTTGTTCTCGCTGCCCCCTGCTGCAGCAGGGGCTCCAATAAAGCCTTGCCTGAATTTCTTGTCTGGCCTCTAGTCAATTTCTATTTATTGGGGAAGGCCAAGAACCCTGGTCTGTAACAATACCACCATATATAGAATTGCTTTTAACATCTAAGACTTCTTAGAAAAGAAGTGCCACCATTTGAATGCTATTTCCTGCCTGAACAGTGACCATCATCGTCACATTGGGAGCTTGAGCCCAAAATGGGTCATATGAACCCTGAGATAAATGTTTAGGACACCATGAGGTCATCTCCTTGCTGTGAAGTGATCACCAGGGGTGTGCACCAGGGATCTGCACAGGGAGTTGAGATTATCAGTGAAAAAAATCCCGAGAGTTATTGATAATGATTCTGCAGCTATTTGAAGAGAGTGGAGAAAATAGCTCTGAGGAAATATTTACAATAGCTGTAAAAAGGTAATTTTGAGCCTGAGTACTGAAGTATGAGGACTGAGAGAATGAAGCTGAGCAGATAAAGGGTTTATTCATGAGGCAGCCGAACAAGGAGACAGAACAAATCACAAATCCATCTCCCTGAAGGTGAGAGGCTCTGGATACTTATGGGATAAACCTGAGGTGTGGGGAGCATGGGGGAAGGTGATTAGAGATAAGAAAAAGGTGAAGTAATCATGGTTTTGCACAACAAAGCTACATGCTTCTCCATGAGACTCATGCTCAGAAAATGGCGAGGTTAGCATGTTCTAAGGGTGGAGTCTTTGGCCCTCTGATGTCAAATGGTAACTGATTGGATAACTCGTGTGTGCCCAGTTGAAGAGTTTGTTGTCCCAGTCGGTCTTGACTGGCTCAAGCTTGAACTGGACCCAGCTGACTCCAAGTTCGTGAAAAAAAACTCCGGCAAACATTTTAATTGTTTAGGCCGTGTGATGCTTGGATGACATTCAAGTTTTTATAGAAACAACTGAAGCAAATTTGATCAGTGAAGGCCTTTTACAGTTCAGTATTTATTAAGCAAGTTATAGTTTAAGGGATCTAACTGACGACTCCTCTCAGTTTCGATAGTAGCTATGTGTTTTGTGCTGGTTTCAGCCTATTGATAACCAATGTCTCCCTTGCCTGTATTGACAGTGACTGTGTCCTACTCAACAAGGAACACTGTTTAATCCATATTATATATCTTACTCCACAATATTCCTCTGCCCTAATCATCCCAGGGCCAGGCTCCAGGCAACTAGAGATCACCCCTGTGCCCCAAGTCTCACCTGAGTTATTCAAGTACCCAATCTTAAACTGTTTACTCTGCCTTTACCTTCTTTTGCCTTGAAACCCCATAAAGGATCTGGCATAGACTTTCCCCTCCCTCCTGTCTTCTGCCTCCTGACAACTCTGGTGTTTTTCCCTGGGACATTGGGTGGCATATGGTAACAGCTCCCCTCTGGACACTGTGAGCAAAATAAACTTCTTCCTTCCAAACCTCATTCTCCCTTACTTCTGTGGCCACAGCGACATTACTGTCCCATACCCAGCATTTCTATTTTTAGAACAAGTGTCCTCATGAAGAGAATGGTTTGGTTTGGGACAGGAGGAGACCCCCATGATGCTCAGGGATTACTAGCAACACCATCTGAGGTCAAAAGTTCATGAATAACAGGAGTAAAACCAATGAATCACCAAAGCCGTAATTTATGAAAGTTTATTGTACACACACCAAAAAGACAGTATGCAAACGAGGAACACTCATACCAAAATGTAGTATGAGACGCAGGGGTATATTGTTACAAAGCGACTTAGATAATGAGAAAGCAGGGACTGTTTATTTGTCTTAGTGATTGCTTACGGTATTAGAATTTTCTTAAATGATAGGAAATTGGTCAGTGGTTACCTCATACCAACCTTGAGAAACAATTCAAGTTTTGCTTATAATTTCTGAAGGCATAAGCAAGAAATGACCCAGGACCAATTAGTCTTGCAAAATAAACTAAATTAAGCTTTTTTTGGTAAGATTAAACTGGTCTTGTCTGCTCGGGGAATTTTCAAGGCTCGTCTCTGTTTTTTATTTTAACACTGGGAAAGCGCTACCTCTTGCTGGCAATCGTGGGCACTACTTTGGGTTTTTTTTGTTTTGGTTTTCGGTTTAATATTTATTTATTTAGTTAGTTAGTTAGTATTTATTTTTGACTGCGCCGGGTCTTAGTTGTGGCCTGCAGGCTTCTTAGTTGTGGCATGATGCGGGATCTACTTCCTTGACCAGGGATTGAACCTGGACCTCCTGCATTGGGAGCTTGGAGTCTTACCACTGGACCACCAGGGAAGTCCCGTGGGCAATACTTTGTGAGGCTCTGCATTGTCTGTTCCAAGTGTGACCTTCTCTTCCTACCCTAATTTGCTGGGCCTGTGACAACTCTGGCCCCGGTCAAAGCTTGGCAGGGGTAAGGGGACAAATAGTCAATGCTATCTCTCCCCATCCTGCACGTCTGCCTGGACAGACTGACTGATTATCTATAAAGGCTCCCAGGAGCAGCAGACGCTGACAGTTCTGCTCCTGAACCAGGCTCACCAGTTGTCAGGCTTGAGCTGAAAACCTGGTGTAGGGGGTGTGGTAACGGGGAGACCTCCCTTGAGATCAACAGCCTCTCAGCTGTAGCTTGCCTTCACCTCCGAAGTGACAAAATACATCCTTTCCAGGATGCCCAGCGGGTACATCAACAGCTTTGTCATCACACACCATCCTTGCAGACAGGATCATCATTGTACTCACCTTTCTCCAGGAGCACAGGTATGACCTTACATTGAGGACATCTACCTCCAAGAAGACTTATTTGACACACTCATAATGGACATACAAGTCCAACATCTTTTAGTACTTTTGTTTGTTTGTTTGTGTTTTGTTTTTTGCAGTACACGGGCCTCTCACCGTTGTGGCCTCTCCCGTTGCGGAGCACAGGCTCCGGACGCACAGGCTCAGCAGCCATGGCTCACGGGCCCAGCCGCTCCACGGCATGTGGGATCTTCCCAGACCGGGGCACGAACCCGTGTCCCCTGCATCGGCAGGCGGACTCTCAGCCACTGTGCCACCAGGGAAGCCCCTTTAGTACTTTTGATGGCAACATATTCTTATTTATAAATTTTACTTCCGAACTGAAATCAGCAGCCACCCCCATTTGTGCCCTCAGAGATTCCTGCACTAAAGAAACTTCAGTAACCCCATCTCATGCCTCGTCGAGTCTCTGGACAACTTATGATAGTCATTAGTTACCCCTGAGCTTCTGATGAAAAAAATCTAGCCCTCCTCAACTCTATAAATAAATCATTAAAACAATAAAACAACAAATGACTAGTTACCCATTGGGCTCTCCCAGAAACAGAAACTCTCTAGACCCTGAGCACGTGACTCTCCATACCAGTGGTTCATTATATTTTGGGTCATGGAAACAGCACAACACAAACTTGCACAGCTACCAAGGCCTCCTCAAGATAGGATGTTTATTGCAGGGCCCAGCAGTAAGGCCAGGTAAGAATCACGGAATTGGAAATATACCAAAAGTAGGCAATACTCAATTCGAGAATCATTTGGGTTTATTGCACACAATTAGCACAAAGTAGGAAAAATAGAAAGGGATTAACATCCACTATGTCTGTGAAGGAGGTATCTTAGCATCAGCAGCTGTCTCCAGGTCTGCAACTGGTCTCGCAACAAGAGTGAGTGGAAGGTCACCTTCTGCTCCGACAGGGCTCTGGCAGTGTCCGTCTGTAACAGTTCGCAGCAGTGTGGAGTGGGGTCCTCCAGCGAAGAGGCTTCAAGTCGTTCAGTTCAGTGGTTTCTTTTCTTTCTTTCTTTCTTTCTTTCTTTCTTTCTTTCTTTCTTTCTTTCTTTCTTTCTTTCTTTCCTTCTTTCCTTCTTTCTTTCTTTCTTTCCTTCCTTCCTTCTCCCTTTCTCTTTCTTTTTATTTTTAAAATTTTTGGCTGCACCGTGCGGCATGTGGAATCTTAGTTCCCTGACCAGGGATTGAACCTTCATCCCCTGCATTGGAAACACGGAGTCTTAACCGCTGGACCGCCAGGGAAGTCCAGTGGTTTCTTTTTAAGGAGTCTGTCAGTGGGTGTAATGGTTATGCCCCAGGAGGTCTCGTCTCTATCATTTGCTTTTTCTGTTTCAGTGAGGTACACTGTCAATCAAATTTTTTATCTGAAGTAACACTAGCAGTCCCACAGCAGATGTTTCAAAACAACTAACATGGAAGTTCACATTGGCCACTGCGAATTCTTTTTCAACTACTTAACATACAATATAATAGCTTAAATCCTATAACTTTCACCCAAGTTGAGTAGGAATCGTATTCTCAAGCACCAGCCAGAGAATCACAATGCAGCCTCCTGGGGCTCTGGAGGAAGTCCGTACCATCTGCAGGACAGATTTATACATCATTTTGAAACAGCTCCTGATGGATCACTGTGCCAGAATAAGACCAGAACACTTGAGTAGGGGGCATCAGATATCCATGCATCCAGAACGACCCACTATGAGGGTCGTTGGTCTATTGGACCAACCAAGTCATGAAGTCTAAGGACCCTGATTGGACCAACCAAGTCATGAAGTCTACGGACACTGCTGTATTCCATTATAAGGTAGAAATGTACAGCCAGGATTGAGCCAGATCAGGTCTGGAGAACACAACTAGGCTGCATAAATAGGTAGTTGAGACCCCACCAACATGGTAACAACTCACTTCCGTGGCTGTCTGGGTGCTCTGCACAGCCAGAGGGAAGAGGAGAAAGCTTGAGCTGGGGTTCTGCTTGGCTCATTTTGCTTTATGGGTGCACGTAAAATCGACAGTGACCGCATCACAGCCACATTCAGGGTGTCCCTGAAAGATAATGGAGTAGAAACGTTTTTTTCCAATGGGTTATGCTATGATCGGGCCATCCATTTTGTGTGGAAGAATTGTTATTCAAAGGTGACCATATATATAGATTCCAGGATAGCAGCCAATGATCTGCCCTGGTAAGGAAGGAAAAGTTGAGAAGATTGTTGAAAGGAGGTCTGCAGTAGAGACATATGGATGTATTTATGGAACTGTGCACACAATAGGCAAATTTCGTATGAATTATTAAAATTCACCAAAGTAGGGCCTCCCTGGTGGCGCAGTGGTTGAGAGTCCGCCTGCCGATGCAGGGGATGCGGGTTCGTGCCCCGGTCCGGGAGGATCCCATATGCCGCGGAGCAGCTGGGCCCGTGGGCCATGGCCGCTGAGCTTGCGCGTCCGGAGCCTGTGCTCCGTGACGGGAGAGGCCACAGCAGTGAGAGGCCCGTGTACCGCAAAAAAAAAAAAAAAAAAAAAAAAAAAAAAAATTCACCAAATTATATCACTAACAATGTCAAACAGGGACTTCCCTGGCAGTCCAATGGTTGAGACCTCGCCTTCCAATGCAGGGGGTGAGGGTTCGATCCCTGGTTGGGGAACTAAAATCCCACATGCCTCATGGCCAAAAAACCAAAAACATAAAACAGAAGCAATATTGTAACAAATTCAATAAGGACTTTAAAAAAATGATCCACATCAAAAAAATATTAAAAAATACTAATGTCAAACAACAATCACATCCAATTTCTGGACCTTGGGACTAGGACATTGTACTGACTGTTTCTTCTCCGTGGATCCTTTTTTTTTTGGCTGAGCTGCATGCCTTGTGGGATCTTAGTTCCCCAACCAAGGATTATTGAACCCGTGCTCTCGGCAGTGAGAGTGCAGAGTCCTAACCACTGGACCGCCAGGGATTTCCCTTCCTCCCCTCCTTTAACTGTGTGCTCAAATATCATCTCCTTATGAGAACAACCCTCTGTTTCCTACTGAAATGTTCCTGACTCCACATTCTTGTTATTCCTTGGTGCTGATCTTTTTTTTTTTTTTTTTTTTTTTGCATTTCTACCTGTCACCTTATAATTTACTATAATATGTAGCATTTTCTTTGTGACTTATTGGTTACTCTCCTCAATAAAGGCTTTTGAAGGACACTATAGGAGGACACATTTCTTTCTTCACTGATATATAACACACATCTAGACCTGTCTCTGAAGCTGGTGAGATGTTCAGTACATGTTTTTGAAGCAATGAAACAGCACAAGGTGGTAGCTTCCTTCCACACTTTCACCTCTTTCTACTTTCATTTGATTATTTCTTTCCCTCTAAGTTTAATTCTCCTTAGGCTTCTCATGAGTGAAAAAAAAATACACTTTGTAAAAACAAGAACTTCTCAGTAGCCAAATTTCCAGCATAGTCATGGGCTCAACTTAATTCTTTTACAATTTAGAACTCAAGGTTCTCTGCTTACCACCTGAAGGTTCTGCCCCAATTTCCAATGTGTATGGGGGAGGGGTGGATTTCCACACAATACCAACCAATTCTCCGACACTAGCTGGGTGTCCCGCAATTTAACCATTCTGACGCTGTCTAACCTGAGATAGCATCAGATTCCAAGGTTAAGGGCTCAGTCCTACAAGACTGACCCTCGTAGGACACCCCCCTCCACAACCCGACTTCAGACACCAATTGAAAGTCCAGGTTGTGACTGTGGTGCTCCAAAGACAATGGTCAAGGACGAAGAACAACCCTACCTGAAAAAGTTTCAGCGTCACATAACCTACCAGGCTCTTGTCACTCTCCCCGCCATGTTGCAATGGTTACGAAATTCCTGAGCCCACCTGGGCGACAGGACCTGTTCCTCTCTCGTCCCAAATAAGGAAAGGCATCTGCCCTGTCCCACTCCCACCCTACAGAAGGAAGGTATATGGGCCTCGACCAATCAGAAAACGAAATTTTCACCTTGGACCATTCCTTTTTCCTCTGGCTATAAAAACTGACTAATAGTACATGTTTGGGGTCGGCTCTCCCAGGCTACTCTGAAGTCGGCCCACTATTCTGGCAGCAACCATTCCCTCTAACAAATTCTATCCTCTTTACATTCTGCCTTGTGTCTGGAAATTCTTTTCCAACCCGCGTTCGGACCACGACAGTAACCTGTGCTTCTCATGATCTGTGCTTCTTCTCTTCTGTGAGCCTCTTTCAAGGTGTTAATGTAATCTTGAATTACCCACATTACATACCTCATTTATTCATCCCTTTTAAAATTACATACGTGCAGGACTTCCCTGGTGGCACAGTGGTTAAGAATCCACCTACAAATGCAGGGGACACGGGTTCGAGCCCTGGTCGGGGAAGATCCCACACGCTGCGGAGCAATTAAGCCTGTGCACCACAACTACTGAGCCTGCGCCCTAGAGCCCACGAGCCACAACTACTGAGCCCGTGTGCCACGACTGCTGAAGACCGCTCGCCTTCAGCCCATGCTCCACAACAAGAGAAGGCACTGGAAATGAGAAGCTCATGCACTGCAACGACACTTGCTGCAACTAGAGAAAAGCCCGCGTGCAGCAACGAAGACCCAACGCAGCCAAAAATAAATAAATTAATTAATTTTTTAAAATCCCATGATATTTCCTCAGAGCTATTTCTGACGTTATCTTTGAACAAATGCCTCAATACTATTTCTAATTTCCTGATATTTGCATTTCAAACTGTTTTTCTGAGATAATCTCAATTCCCCTTGCAGAGCTGTACCTGCAATCACTGGAGAATGATAATCACTTACCAGCAACAACATGAGATCATGGGGTTCAGATGTTCCCTTAGCAGATGAAACCAAGAGCAGTTATCAATTAGTTCCCTGAAACTCTAACTTGTTTTATAAATAATATCCTGTAACCTGCCTTCACTGACTAAACTTGCTTTAATTGTTTTTGCAAATTACATACCCTCCAAGCTTCACCTAACTTAGACAATATATCACAAAACCTTATAGATAACATCTCCAAGGTATGGGTCGCTATGGTAACAGTTCCTTAAATTGTTGTTCAGGAACATGCAGTTAGTCCTGTCCAGTTCAAACTGGTCAAGACCACTAACCATTCAACTGGGCCTGTGTGAGTGTCCACCCTTAGATCATGCTAATGCCACCATTTTCTGAATATGCTTCCCATGAAGAAGCATGTAGCTCAGATATGCGTGTGCAGAACACAGATTTCTACACTTTTCTCTTGCCTACATTCCCTAGGCCTGAGACCACCCTCCTCCTCTAGGCCATAAACATCCCAACACCCTCCTGTTAGAGAGGTGGATCTGAGACTAGTTCTCCTGACTCCTCCTTTTGATGCCACACGAATAAACCCTTTTTCTGCTGCAAACCTCAGCGTCTCAGCCTTTTACTTTCTGAATGTGGGGCAAACGAATCTGGTTCGGTAACACAGACATGCTGTGACTCTGAAAGTTGCAGTCACTGACCCCAGCCAAAACAGCATTAGTTACATTGGTCTCCATCTGAGATAGATGTCAGTTTACTAAATGGAGTTGAGTATATCTCAGGATATACAATAAGAAATATTATATGGATAAAAGTGTTCCTCAATGGGACTTCCCTGGTGGCGCAGTGGTTAAGACTCCACGCTCCCAATGCAGGGGACCTGGGTTCAATCACTGGTCAGGGAACTAGATCTCACATGCATGCTGCAACTAAGAGTTCTCATGTCACAACTAAGGAGCCCACATGCTGAAACTAAAGAGCCAGTGAGCCGCAACTAAGAAGACTGCTTGCTGCAACTAAGACCCGGTGCAACCAAATAAATAAATAAATAAGTGTTACTCAATGGGTAGGACATAATTGCTAACTATATAGGCAAGGCAGAGTTTTCTGTGGGAACCAGAGGCAGAGATCCTGTTTGTTTCAGGGTGGCCAAACACCCATCTTCTTTCTTCTCAGTCATGTCCCTGTACAGTCTTTTCCTTTGTTCCCAGCCAATCATAATAGAATTTACAAAACTTACTAATGCCTCGGGCTACACGTATTTCAAGAGGAATAGCACAATGTCTCCAACTATGCGTGGACTATTTTATGTTTGAATTACTCTGTGGAATGATACAGCCATTTAGATAAGTAGATTTGGGAGCATCTCAATTTTATTCCCTGGTGGCAGGCTGACCTTCACGGAGTATGAAACTACGTCTTTCTCCTGCAGTTCACAGCGAGTAAAGCCCCTCCCTCCGTCTAGGTAGGATGACCACTCTCAAGTACTCCCCAGAGTACCTTTTGGACCACTCTCTGGTGGTCAAGATGGAGAACACGTTTCCGGGGTGGTGGTGGTGGTGGGGGCTCTAGAACGCTAGGAACTACATTACCCAGAAGGTAGTGCGCCGAGTTGAGCCAATAAAAGGTCAGGATAAAGGCATTTCCTTGCGTGCGAATCTTTTCGGGGCGGGACTTCCGGCGTCCTCCTCCTGGCGGCCATTTTTACTGGTTTCGTATCTGTTGTCGCTCCGGAGTGCTGGGCCGGGACTTGGGTGACAGGGTTGAGAAGGTCCAAGAGGAGTCGCTGTCCCCGCTGCATAGAGGCCGGTCTGAAATTCGGCGACGCCGCGGGGGGTGCCCCGCGCCAGGCTCGGGAGAGGGACCGCCGTGCCCGCGTCTACCCGCCTCTCCCGCCGCTACCTGCCCCGCTCTGCCCCCAGACTGATGGCGGCGGCGGCGGCGCTGAGGACCCCGCCTCAGGTAAACGCTCGTCCTCCGGGCCCTCATCGCTCTCACCCCACCAGACACTAAAGCCCCGAGTGCGGGGCGCCTGCTCACGTGCCCGCAGTCCAGGCCACGGTGCCCAGGACAGTGAAGCGGTCGTGGGTGAGTCTGTTTTTGACAGACAGTGTGATGGCCGCGTGAGAGAGGGTCACAGGCGGAGGGACCGGCAGGTGCAAAGGCTTGGAGGTCGGATTGAGCCGGGAGGATTGGGAAACCTGGGGTCCGTCTGATGTCTGCAGGGAAGTGTGTGGTAGCGTGACCCCTGGACTGGCTGGCGGAGAGGTGGTTCCTTCATTCTGAGGGACCTGGATGCCATGGAGGGTAGTGGACAGAAAAGGAATACAGTCTGTATTAGGGTTTCAAAAGTTTTCCAAAAACCGATTAAAGAGAGAACAAACTAGAAAGGGGGTGAAAAGGACAGTGAGGCACAAGGCGCTAGTAAGAAGCAGCATTGAGGACTGAGGCGCAGAAGCTAGTCACTTAGCCCGAGGTCACCGGGATCCAGGCCTGGACGGGGATACAGGGGAGGCCTGACCTCATCTGGAGCCCAGCCCTGGTTGCCTACCGCTCTCCGCAGGCTCTGAAGGATGAAAAGCACTTAGGAAACCTATACACGGAAGGAGAGGTTGTCCCAGTCACTCACTGGCCCTGACACACCCAAATGGTGTCTGGGATTGTGGTGTCTTTAACGTCTTCCTTGCTTTTTTCCCAGCTCGTGGGTGTGGGGACCCTGGGGATACCTCAAGCCCAGTCTTGAGTGCAGGCCAAGGGTTACACGGAGGTATTGCTATTGCTGTCAGCCAATGTAAACACGTGTGAAAGGTTGTGACAGGACCAGATACTGACATGTGCAAATGTTTGGAGGTATGACTATGCTGGAGACAGGGTACAGTCAGTTTCCATTTTATTAGGAACAAAGAGCTGAGTGTCAAGAATCAGGTCTGTAATTGTCAAGAATTTGGACACCTGTTATGGAGATAATGAGAGGTTTGGATAAGCGGAAGGGATTGGTTCTTATGCAGGTCTTAGTGAGTTCCATTGCCTGCAAAGAAGAGAACAGACTGTATGAGTAATATAAGAGGCAGGGAGCTGCCAAGGAGGCATTTACTGTAATCCAGATGAGTGTTGGACCAGGGTGGTGGCCACAGAGGTGGGAAAGAAGTTGGACTTTCCATCCATGTTTTAAGAAGAGTCAAGTAGATTTTTAGATGTTGTGGGTGAGGGAGAGAAAGGGAGGAGTCAGCGATGACCCCAGTGTTTCCGGTTTTAGGAGCTAATGGGATGACAGCTCCATCAACTGGGATGGGAAAGTTATGGTAGGTTAATTTTACTTGGGAATATCAGATGTTTTGTTTTGGCCCTGTCAGGAGTCTGAGATGTTTCAGAGAAAGTGAGTGGGGGCAGCAGTTGGGTGTCTGGAAATCTGGGGAGGAAGGTGGCTGTTGTGTGGAACAGGGAGGAGCTGTGGATCCCATTTAGGTGGGGGAGTGCAGGTCATCCTGGCAATGCTGTTCGCTGGTCTGAAAGAGGAGGGTGCATGATGAGTGGTTTCCCCGCTCCACACCTGATCAGGGTTGCTGAGCACACAAAGGCAGGTGAAGGATAGAAGTGAACATGGTAACCATATGGAAGAGAATGGGTAACTGAATTGAAGAGAATGGTTTGACAGGCGACGAAAGCTTTTGTGAGATTAGTGGACATGAGATGGCTGTGGAGGCATTGGAGTAATTGAAACAAGATGATGAGACTAGGGCTCCTGCTAATTGACTAATGTACAGGTTCACCAGAATTTTGTGGTGAGGTTTGGTGGGGGTGTGGTGTGTTTGATCTTGATGGTGGGTAGGTCTGGGGCAAATATAGTCATTTGTGAGAGTCACTGTGCCTGGAACGGACACCGTCGGGGCCAGGATTCCAAGGAAGGTTGAGGCAGAGAGGACAGTTGTGGCCGCTGAGGGGACAGGGAGTGCAGCACAGAAGTGGAAGTGGGTCATGGGCATCTGTAATCACATGTGCTTCTGGGTGGTTAAAATTGAAGCAGGGATCAATAAAGGTATGAAGGAGGCCTTCAAAGCAGTTTTCCCCACGTGCATAGTTCTGGGAGTGCAAGTGTGGGGACTGAAGATGTGAGAGAGGTGCAGTCTACAGAATGATGGGCACACTAAGAGGAAGTGCTAGCTCATGGCACCAGGGCCCTGTTATTGGGGACTGAACGTTGAAGCTTGAACCCAAGTTTGGTTGTGTCTGTGAGTCACATCCCAGGGGAATTGATTGACAGGATGGATGGGACCCTACAAGCCAGGACCAGAGCTTGGATGACATCTCTGTGCTGTCCTGTCCAGTGTTGTTGAGGGCTGAACACAGTGAATGAAGAGACCCTGAGGGATAGGTGGGCATCAGTGGCACTTAGGCCTGAAATTCCTGTTCGGTTAGAGCTCTGGAAGAGGATGAGGGTGGGATACGTGTGTGATGAGATGGATTGTGGGATCTTAGAGAGAGAATGTTCATAGCTTATTCTATCTCTCTCATAGAAGTGCAGTGTGACCTTTGAGGACATTGCTGTGTCCTTCTCCTGGGAGGAATGGAGGCTCCTTGATGAGACTCAGAGACGCCTGTACCTCGATGTGATGCTGGAGAACTTTGCACTTATATCCTCACTGGGTAAGACTCACAGCCTTCCCAGTGTCCTGGACTAGGCTCTATCCCACCTCACCCCCCTTTTCAGGGGGCGCTCTGTTCTTCTACATGTGAACTGTGGGCACTGCTTGCTTCCCAAGCTTCCTGTGTAGTTGCTGTGGTAGCTAGGACTGGGTTGTTTGCACTGCCCTCTACTTTTTCCTGCAATATCAACCCCGATACCTGCTGTATTGAACGCTGTTAGGAAAAGGATTCCAAGCCAGTAGTATTGCAGTGAGCTTAATGGATTCTACCTTACTTCCTTCTCTCTGTCTGGGTCAGTGTGTCTATATCCTTTTCACCTCTGTGTCCGAGATTTGATCCCTTCTTTTATTTATTTGTTTTTATTTTAATTTAATTTAATTTAATATATTTTTTTCTATACTCTTGGCCGAGCTGCACGGCTTGAGGGGTCTTAGTTCCCTGGCCAGAGATTGAACCAGGGCCACAGCAGTGAAAGCACCAAGTTCTGACCACTGGACCGCCAGGGAACTCCCTTGATCCCTTCATTTACCTAACATTTCTTTGTGCCTGCCTGTGCCAGGAATGCAGGCACTGTCATGGTCATTACTTATCTGAACCATGAGCTACTTTTCAGTGTCCTACTGCAAGGTTGTAGTGTTTATTTATTTATTTTGTAAATATATGTTTATCCAAAGTTTTTTTAAAATTATTTATTTTATTTATTTATTTTGGCTGCATTGGGTCTTCAATGCGTCATGCGGGATCTTTAGTTGCAGCATGCGGACTCTTAGTTGTGGCATGCAGACTTCTTAGTTGCAGCATGCGTACACTTAGTTGTCATCTGCAAGCGGAACCTAGTTCCCCGAGGGATTGAACCTGGGCCCCTGCGTTGGGAGCACGGAGTCTTACCCACTGGACCACCAGGGAAGTCCCTGTAGTGTTGTTTTTTTGTTTTGTTTAATAAATTATTTATTTATTTATTTTTAGTTGCATTGGGTCGTTGTTGCTTGGCACATTCTTTCTCTAGTTGCGGCGAGTGGGGGCTACTCTTTGTTGTGGTGTGTGGGCTTCTCACTGAGGTGGCTTCTCTTGTTGCCGAGCACAGGCTTTAGGCATGCAGGCTTCAGTAGTTGTGGCACGTGGGCTCAGTAGTTGTGGCTCGTGGGCTCTAGAGCGCAGGCTCAGTAGTTGTGGCTCGTGGGCTTTGTTGCTCCGCAGCATGTGGGATCTTCCCGGACCAGAGCTTGAACCTGTGTCCCCTGCAGTGTCAGGTGGATTTTTATCCACTGTGCCACCAGGGAAGCTCAAAAATTGTATATATTGATGTGTACAAGTGATGACTTGGTATATCTTTACATTGTGAAATAATTGCCACATTGAAGTTAATTAAACATCTATCACCTCATAAAGTTACCTTATTGTTGTTATTATCGTTGTTACTATTTTGGTAAGAATACTTAAGATCTACTTTAAGTAAAGTTCAAGTATACAACGTGATTGTTAACTATAGTCACCATGCCATACATTACATCCGCAGAACTTATTAATCTTAACTGAACATTTGTACCTTCTGACTAACATCTCCCCATTTCCCATATTCCCCAGCTTCTGGTATTTTACTCTCTGTTTCTATGATTTTGCATTCATTCATTCATTCATTCATTCATTTATTGATTGTACGCGGGCCTCTCACTGTTGTGGCCTCCCCCGTTGCGGAGCACAGACTCTGGACGCGCAGGCTCAGCGGCCATGGCTGACAGGCCCAGCCGCTCCGCGGCATGTGGGATCCTCCTGGACCGGGGCACGAACCCGCGTCCCCTGCATCGGCAGGTGGACTCTCAACGACTGCGCCCCCAGGGAAGCCCCCTTATTTATTTATTTTTTAAAAATTCCAACCACAGTGGACAAAGAAGGGTTCCCTTATATCTGTGCCCTCACCAATACTTGTTATCTCTGCTCTTTTTGATAGTAACTGACTTATCAGATGTGAGGTGATATCTCATTGTGGTTTCTTTTTTTTTTTTTTTTTTGGCTGTACGCGGGCCTCTCACTGCTGTTGTGGCCTCCCCTGTTGCGGAGCACAGGCTCCAGACGCGCAGGCTCAGTGGCCATGGCTCACGGGCCCAGCTGCTCCGCGGCATGTGGGATCTTCCCAGGCCGGGGCACAAACCCATGTCCCCTGCATCGGCAGGCGGACTCTCAACCACTGCGCCACCAGGGAAGCCCCTCATTGTGTTTTTGATTTGCATTTTCCTGATGATCAGTGAGATGATTAGTGAAGAGGAACTTTTTTTTTTTTTTTTTTTTTTGCAGTATGCAGGCCTCTCACTGTTGTGGCAGGCTCTGGACGCGCAGGCTCAGAGGCCATGGCTCACGGGCCCAGCCACTCCGCGGCATATGGGATCCTCCCGGACCGGGGCACGAACCCACGTCCCCTGCATCGGCAGGTGGACTCTCAACCAGTGCGTCACCAGGGAAGCCCCATTTGTAGATCTTTGATAAAATGTCTATTCAGCCATTTTATCTTTGATAGAATGTCCACTTTTTAATCAGATTGTTCTTTTCCTGTTGAGTTGTAGAGTACCTTATATATCAATGTTTTACGTATTAAAATATAAGTTTCACCAATGAAATCTATCTGGTCATGGCCTATTTTTGTTGTTGGAAGATTTTTGCTTACTGGTTCAATTTCCTTGCTTGTTATTGGTCTATTCAAATTTTTTGTTTCTTTATGATTCAGGTTTGGTAGGTTGTATGTTACTAGAAATATATCTGTTTCTTTTAGGTTATCTAATTTGTTGGTGTATAACAGTTCATAGTAGTCTTTTATGATCCTTTATTTCTCTTTTATTTCTCTGTTAATTTATTTGAGTCTTCCCTCTCAAAAGTCTAGAGAAAGGTTTGTCAGTTTTATTTATCTTTAAACAAAACCAGTTCTTAGTATTGTTAATCTTTTTTATAGTTTCTATTTCATTTATTTCTGCTCTGATCTTTCTTTTTTCTTTTTTTTTCTTTTTCTTTTTTGGTTGTGCCATGTGGCATGCAGGGATCTTAGCTCCCCAACTAGGGAATGAACCTGCATCCCCTGCAGTCGAAGCACGGAATCCTAAGCACTGGACTGCCAGGGAATTCCCCTCTGCTCTGATCTTTATTTTTTCCTTTGTTCTGCGAACTTTGGTCTTAATTTGTTCTTTTTCTAGTTCCTGGAGATGTAAAGTTTGGTTGTTTATTTAATGCTGGCATTTTTTGCTCTTAATGCTGGCATTTATTGCTCTAAACTTAATTTTTTTCTTAATGCTGGCATTTATTGCTCTAAACTTTTCTCTTAAACCTGCTTTTGCACATTCTATATGTTTTGTTTCTATTTTTGTTTTTCTCAAGTTATGTTTGATTTTCCTGTTGATTTTTTCCTTTGACTGATTGATTGGCCAGGAGCATATTGTTTAATGTTCACATATCTGAATTTTTAAGCTTTTCTCCTGTTGCTGGTTTCTAGTTTTATCCATTGTGTTAGGAAAAGTTACTTGATATGGTTTGAGTCTTCTGAAATTTGTTAAGACTTGTTTGACATAGCATATAATCTATTCTAGAGAATATTCTATATGCCCTTGAGAAGAGTGTGTCTTCTGCTGTAATAGGATGGAATGTTCTGTATACATCTGTTACATTCATTTGGACTAAAGTGTTGTCCAATTCAAAGATAACCTTACTTTCTATCTGGATATCCACCTGCGTTGAAAGGGGGATATTTAAGTTCCCTATTAACACATTATTGACTGGGGGATTTTTTCAGGAACTAATGCCTGTGGCCAGCAATTTGTTAGTTTGAGTAAATATCAGCAACTTTTTTTGTACTTAATGTATTTATTTGAAACTTTGTACATGTCTTACTAAAGCATTCTAATACTTTGTTAGAGTGTGATAGGCAGTATAGCAGGAACCTCTGTGCAGGGGAACAGAACATCTATTACAAATACACTGTGTTTCACTGTGCTTTCCCCTGGAAGAGCAGACTCTATACTTTCTGGAGGCTTTTATTTTTTAGCCCTGTGGGTATTACATCCTCTAGAATATGTTCTTTTATTTTACCTGGTAGTCAAGAAGGTGGATCTTTGCGGGGAGGCTCTTTTATTTTTTTATTTGTTTATTTTTAAAATATTTATTATTTTATTTATTTTGTCTGCGCCAGGTCTTAGTTGCTGCATGCGGGATCTTTTAGTTATGGCACATGGGCTTCTTATTGCAGTACGGTGGACTTCTTAGTTGCGACATGCAGACTCTTAGTTGTGGCATGAATGTGGGATCTAGTTCCCCAACCAGGGATCGAACCCGGGCCCCCTGCATTGGGAGGGTGGAGTCTAACCCACTGGACCACCAGGGAAGTCTCTTGGGGGGCTCTTTTAGAAACGCCACGAGAAGGATCAGGTGTGGGGCTACCACTGCATTCACCGGAATGGTCAGTTACCCATTCTCTAGCTACTGCTGACAAAAATTGCTGATGGGACTTCCCTGGTGGCACGATGATTAAGAATCTGACTGCAAATGCAGGGGACATGGGTTCAATCCCTGGTCCAGGAAGATCCCACATGCAATGGAGCAACTAAGCCCATGCGCCACAACTACTGAGCCTGCGCTTTAGAGCCCGTGAGCCACAACTACTGAACCTGTGTGCCTAGAGTCCGTGCTCCACAACAAGAGAAGCCACCTCAGTGAGAAGGCTGCGCACCACAACGAAGAGTAGCCCCTGCTTGCCACAACTAGAGAAAGCCTGTGCGTAGCAACAAAGACCCAACGCAGCCAAAAATAAATAAATAGATGAATAAATTTATTTTAAAAATTGCATGTAAGTCATTTTATTCTGTGCATTAAGGCTGCAATAAATTTTAAATACATTGAATAAACCACAGTTACTCAACTAGAAACCCACTTTCTTATACCATTTTCGAGTTTTCCAGAGGATATTGAAGTTTGCCAGATATTGATTGGATCAATCAACTACTTTCATATATTTATTATAGTCTAACATACTAGTGGGCTTAGTTATCTGATGGCCAGTCTTTCTGTCTTCCTTTCCTGTAGATGCTATGGAGGTGTCATGAATAGTTGTCACCATGCAGACTAGCCTCTTGTCTTTCCATATAAGAAGAATCACTTCTCCCTTCTGTAAGAATGTCATTTCTACCCTCTGTAGATTTTTAGATTTCTCCTTTAATTGGTTTGGTAGACCATGATTCTCTCTTATAGTCCTACAAACTCTGGTTTTATTTTTCAACATTACAGATGTGGACAGACTGTTGTAATAATTGTCTTGGTAAATATGGTGCCATGAACCAAGGTTGTAGGACCAACAATATTGTTTCTTGCAGTTTCTTTCCTTCACCCATGTAAATCTCACAGTTGCATATATATCCAGTTTCACTTCCATTAAGCATCCTGACCAAAATTCCATATTTTGTAAATTTTCCAGGATTATAGGTTTTGAATCTGAGTTGTCCTCTCCACTTTATCATTGCCTCATCAAGTGATAGCTCTTGTTTGGGTGTATAGATCGATTGAGATTTTGGTAGAAAATAAGCCAAAAGAGGTTTAATTTTTGAAATTCTGTCTGCAGGAAGTGGAGTTTTCGAGTTATCGTTAAAGTGAAGAAATGTTATTATTTGTGTGAACCTTCTTCTCGTCCTAATCTTTGGTAAGATAGGTGTTTCAAGTAAGGGATCAGTCGACCAATATTCTTTCCACTGTGACTTTCTTACTTGTCTCATCAAAATTATTAATCCAAGAGGCTTCTTCATGTCACTGTTGGTTACATTAGTCCATTTTAAAGCCTTATCATACTTTTTATATGATTTTTCATTCTGTTGGTGATATAAGTTTGTTTGAGAAGTGACTAACTCGAAAAAGTCGTTACCAAAAATTAATTCTGTTATTTCACTAACACTTTGCGGGTTATTACATTCAATAGTTACACCTGACACACCTGTAAAGTCTTCTAATTTTTGTGAAATGTTGTCTTCAATCCACTCTTACGTAGAAGCAAAGGAGCATTCTTGAGTTTCATTTTCACTTTCCACAGTAGAGTCATTCACTATGGTTTTTTGTCTTTTTGTTGGTCTAATATTCACATCGTCTGAATCAGAATTATATTCTGAAGAACTGTCATGTTCTGAGACACTCGTATATATGTTGCTCAGACAGAGAAAGTATCTGCATAAAATTCACCAAAAAAATTCTTCTTCACTCAGTTTTGCGATGCATCATTTTGGAAAATTTTACGGTAATAAACTTGCGTTTATAATGTACACAAGGTTGGAACAAAAACCTAATGGACCAAAATGTGAAAGATAATGATAATCGTAAGTTGTATAATGAACCCTTGATCAATTTTAAGTTCTTACAACTTCGCACGGTGATGTTAATTGTGTCAGTCTCTAAAAACGTATTGATACGTCTCCGGTCAATAACGTTTGAGTAACAAAAGATGTATTAATACACCTCTAGTTAGAAATGTGTTAATATTCTTTTGCTGGGACTTCCCTGGCAGTCCAGTGGTTAAGACTCTGTGCTTCTACTGCAGGGGGCACAGGTTTGATCCCTGGTTGGGGAACTAGGATCCTGCATGCCGTGCGGCGCGGCCAAAAAAAAAAAAAAAATTCCTGCCTTCAGATCTGGTCATATTTGCTTAATTTTTAATATATTGTACATGTGTATATAATTATAATTGTTACATCCTCCTGGTGAATCAATTTCTTTATCATTATGTAATGAACATTGTCTCTTGTGATAGTTTTTTTTTAAGAGTGATCTTTTTTTGTTTTTTAAAAATTAATTTATTTTTGGCTGCATTGGGTCTTTGTTGCTGCGTGTGGGCTTTCTCTAGTTGCGGTGAGCAGGGTCTACTCTTCATCGTGTTGTGTGGGCTTCTCATTGCAGTGGCTTCTCGTTGCAGAGCACGGGCTCTAGGCACATGGGCTTCAGTAATTGTGGTACGCAGGCTCAGTAGTTGTGGCTCACCATAGAGTGCAGGCTCAGTAGTTGTAGTGCACAGGCTTAGTTGCTCCACAGCATGTGTGATTTTCCCAGACCAGGGCTCAAACCTGTGTCCCCTGCATTGGCAGGTGGATTCTTAACCACTGCACCACCAGGGAAGTCCTCTTGTGATAGTTTTTGATTTAAAGGCTATTTGTCTCACTTAAATATAGCTTACTCTGTTCTCTTCTGAGTTCCATTTGCGTGGAATATCTCTTTCAAATCCTTCACCTTCAGCCTGTGTGTGTCCTTAAGGCTGAAGTTACTCTATTGTAGGCAGCATATAGTTGAGGGTTTTTTGGTTTTTGGTTTTTTTTTCTGTTCAGCCACTGTATGTCATTTGATTGGAGAATATTTTTAGGACCTGCTGTTGCCATCTTATTATTGTATGGCTGTTTTGTAGTTTCTTTCTTCTTCTCTTGCTGTCTTCCTTTGTGACTTGATGATTTTCTGTGGTAATATACTTTTTTTTTTTTAAGTACCAACTCCTTTTTTTTTTTTTCTGTACGCGGGCCTCTCACTGTTGTGGCCTCTCCCGTTGCGGAGCACAGGCTCCGGACACGCAGTCTCCGGACACGCAGGCTCAGCGGCCATGGCTCATGGGCCCAGCCGCTCCGCAGCATGTGGGATCTTCCCGGACCGGGGCTTGACCCTGTGTCCCCTGCATCGGCAGACGGACTTTCAACCACTGCGCCACCAGGGAAGCCCCCAACTCCTTTTTTTAAAAATTTATTTATTTTTGGCTGCATTGGGTCTTTGTTGCTGGGCGTGGGCTTTTCTCTAGTTGTGGCGAACCGGGGCTACTCTTCGTTGGTGGTGTGTGGGCTTCTCACTGCGGTGGCTTCTCTTGTTGCGGAGCTCGGACTCTAGGCACGCGGGCTTCAGTAGTTGTGGCACGTGGGCTCAGTAGTCGTGGCTTGTGGGCTCTAGAGCGCAGGGTCAGCAGTTGTGGCACACGGGCTTAGTTGCTCTGTGGCATGTGAGATCTTCCCGAACCAGGGCTCAAACCCGTGTTCCCTGCATTGGCAGGCAGATTCTTAACCACTGCACCACCAGGGAAGTCCCTGTGGTAATATACTTTTATTCCTTTCTCCTTGTCTTTTGTGTCTACTATAGGTTTTTGCTTTGTGGTTACCATAAGGCTTATATAAAACATCTTGTAGCATTCTATTTTATGCTGATAACAATGTAACTTCAATCTCATACAAAAAATTTACTCTTCTACTTCCCCCACACATGCATTTTATGTTTTTGATGTCACCATTTACATGTTTTTATACTGTGTATTGGGTAACCATCAACAAGTTACTGTGGGTATAGTTGTTTTTAATACTCTTGTTTTTTATCCTTTGTAGTTGAGTGATTAACACAGTTTTACAGTATTAGAGTGTTCTGAATTTGACTGTATACTTATCTTTACCTGTGTGTTTTATATTTTCATATGATTTCATGTTAGTAGTTAGCATACTCTTTTTTTTTTTTAGGGTGTGCTGGGTCTTAGTTGCAACATGCAGGATCTATCTTTGTTGCACTATGCGGGATCTAGTTTCCTGCCCAGGGATCAAGCCCGGGCCCCCTGCATTGGGAGCATGGAGTCTTAGCCACTGGACCACCAGGGAAGTCCCTAGTTAGCATACTTTTATTTCAGCTAGAAGAATTCTTTAGTCTTTCGCATTTCTGGTGAGGTACATCAAGTGATAATGAACTTCCTCAGTTTCTGTTTGTCTGAGAAAGTCTTTCTTCCCTATTACTGAAGAATAGTATTGCTGGTTAAGTATTCTTGGTTTGCAATTTTTTCCCCCCACCCCAGCATTTAGAACATATCATCTCACTCTCATGGTATACAGTGTTTCAGCTCAGAAAACCACTTTATGGGGGTTCCCTTGTATGAGGGCTTTCTTTTTTCTTGCAGCTTTTAAAATTCTCTTTATCATTAGTTTTTGAGTTTTCTATTAATGTGTCTTGGGGACGTTCTCTGTGGGTTGAATCTGTTTGGAGACTTCTGAGCATCATGTACCTGAATGTCCACTTTTCCCAGATTTGGAAAGTTTCCATCCATTATTTCTTCAAATAGTTTCTGTCCCTTCCCCTCTCTCTACTCCTTCTAGGGCTCACATTATGCAAATATTGTCTTGTTTCACAATGTCCCATAATTCACGTAGACTTTTTTTTTTTCACTCTTAGTTGTTTTGTCTTTTTTCTCCTTTGACTGGATAATTTCAAAGACCTACCTTCAGTTTCATATTCATTGTTTTGATTGATCAAGTTAGCTATTGATGCGCTACTGTGTTTTTCGTTTTGTTCACCATACTCTTCACCATAATTTCTGTTTGGTTCTTTTTCATATTTTCTTGTCTCTCTGTTTGAAACCTTATTTTGTTTGCATATTGTTTTCCTTATTTTGTTCGATTGTCTGTCTGTGTTTTCTAGTAGCTCACTGAGCTTCATTAAAACAATTATTGTGAGGGACTTCCCTGGTGGTCCAGTGGTTAAGACTCTGTGCTTCCACTGCTGGGGGCATGGGTTTGATCCCTGGTCAGGGAACTAAGATCCCGCATGTTTCATGATGTGCCCCCCCCAAAAAAAAACAATTATTGTGAGTTTGTCTGACAGCTTATAGATCTCCCGTTCTTTGGGGCAACTGATAACTTATTGTGTTCCTTTGGGGGGTGTCGTGTTTCCTTGATTATTTTGTGTGTGTTTCAATGTAACCTTGCTTTGATGTTAATACATTTCATGGAGCAGTCATTTCTTTCAGACTTTACGTAAGGTTTTGGTGGGGAAGATCTTCACCTTTTTGTGGGTGTTAGTATGCCAGGTTGATGGGTAGTTGCTGTTCCAACTACAACAAGGCCCAGGGGCTTAGAGTCTGTCCAGCTCTGTCAACTGAGATCAGTGTCAGCAAAGACTGCAGGGGTCCTCAATAGCTAAAGTTGTGGGTATCCACAGTAGTAGAGAAGACTGCTGGGGATCGCCTGATCTCTTTCTCCCAAGGGAAATGTTTTGACTGAGGGGTTCCCTCTTGATGGTAAGTCCGGCTCTTGGTTGGGGGGTGGTGCTTCATGGTGGTGATGGCATTGGTGTCTGATGTGTGGGCACTGTGGAGCAGATATAGATCTGGATTCTAGGGTGTGATAAATGCAGAGCAGTAGCAGTTCTAGGGTCCCAGACACTGAACAGCCTGTAGCAGTGTTGACTTTGCTTTGTGAGATGCAGTCACACACTGAGCAGTGATGGAGCCTTGACTGGAGTATGGGTGCACACAGGAGTGTCTGGGGTCTGAGGAACTAGCTCGCCCATAGTGGCCATGAATCTGGTGCCTGAGACGGGCATTCAGGTGATAGCTGTGGAGTCAGGTTATGGAATATGGGCATCCATGGCACAGTTGGGGCTCTGGGGTTTAGGGTGTGTGCAGGATTTATGGGGGTGGCAGCCATGGTTTTGAAATAGAGCAGTAGCTACTTTTGGGGGAACAGGGGTGATTCGGCATATTATTCTCTTGCAGGTTCCCCATGGTCATGGCTATTAGTTACCTTACTGAAAGAGCTGCCAGTACCCTCTGCAGAGCAGGCAGCCAGTGTCCACACCTATAAACACTTGCCCTCCTCTGCCGTGCAGATGGTGGGACCTGCAGCTATATCGGGGCCTGTTGAGGTTCTCTGAAGCAAAGGCTACTGGGGTCCTTTGCAGAGCAGGGCATTGGGGAATGTGATGGCAGCCACCATGTGGCTGATACACATAGTTCCCACCATTTATCTTATTTCCTATCCATCTCCACGTGTCTGTTAAGTTGATGTCCCCAGCAATCCTTTTTTTAAAAATTTATTTATGTATTTATTTTTGGTTGCGTTGGGTCTTTGTTGCTGCATGTGGGCTTTCTTTAGTTGTGTCGAGCAGCACTACTCTTCATTGCAGTGTGTGGGCTTCTCATTGCGGTGGCTTCTCTTGTGGAGCACAGGCTCTAGGTGCATGGGCTTCAGTAGTTGTGGCACTTGGGCTCAGTAGTTGTGGCTCACAGGCTCTAGAGCTCAGGCTTAGTAGTTATGGCGCACAGGGTTAGTTGCTCCACGGTATGTGGGATCTTCCTGGACCAGGGCTTGAACCTATGTCCCCTGCATTGGCAAGCGGATTCTTAACCACTGCACCACCAGGGAAGCCCCCCAGCAATCTTTTTTGTGTGGTTATTCTACTTTTCAATGTCCATTGTGTTGCTGCAGTGTCTTAATTGGATTTTTGAGTCCTCCAAGGGCCAATTTCGTTTGCAGTTAGCTGTCTGTTTTTTCTTGGTGGTGAAGGCTGGTGTCCTCTGCTGTTATGCTGACATCACTTCTAGATCGGTTTTCTGGGTCTGTTATGTGCTGAGTTGCTCTGTGACAGTAGAAGTCATTCATCTGTCCTGTTTTTACCTTAGGATTTGTATCCTGCATGTACCATGTAGTTGCTTAACTAGGGCTTACAGATGTGCCAGGATGGATATGACTCCAGTCATGGCATAGTGGGCTCAGAGGGCGCCTGGTCCTGGTGAGTGACCCCTGAGGAGAGTATGCCATCAGGCTGTGTTCAGACCATACCAGGAATCTATCTTTGTTCAACCAGGGTTTAGGTGCCATTTCCAGTGGCTATACCTTACTTCTATCTTTCTTTTTCCACTGTTAACACTTGGCTGACTTGTCAGTTCTACTACTTGTGATTGCTACTGTGACTTCCAGCCCAGGGATAATTTCCACCTCTCTGGACTCCACATCTCCCCCATTACTCTCACCACTCTTTCTGTAGTACTCACCAACATTGGTTGTGCTGTGATATGTTCACATTTCCCTAAATTGACTTTGAATAGCAGCTAATATGTTGCTGTGGGATTTTAATGGGCTTAGATGCACGTTTCTACCCAGTCTCACATCAGCAGCAGAAAAATCCTGCAAGAAGCCATTGGGAGAGAAGTGAGTTGTAGACCCTGCCTCTTTTCCTTGTGTCACACCCTGTCTTTTGTTTCCTTCCCCTGCCGAGGTCTCCACTATTCTGTGATCTTGAGGCTCAGTAATGCAAAACAGTCGGCTGTTCTTTCAACTGAATTCCAACTTCCGTATCTTGAAAAGCATCTCATAGACTAATACCTAGATGAGACAGGTGCACATCTGTGATGAGCTTGACCCTTCCCCATAGTCGACATGCACCTGACCAGCATTTCTTTCTGTTCAGGTTGCTGCTGTGGAGCAGAAGATGCAGAGGCACCTTCTGAACAGGTCGCTTCTCTAGGCGTGTCGCAGGCCAGGACTCCCAAGGCAGCTGTGTGCTCCCAGAAGATGCACCCCTGTGAGATGTGTGGTCCAGTCTTGAGACACGTTTTCCACTTGGCTGAGCGCCAGGAAGCACCGCACAGCCAGAAACCGTTGAGGTGTGGGGCATGCGTGAAACTATTTTATTTTAGTGCAAACTTTAAACAGCACCAGGAGCAGCACATAGAAAAGAAAACCCTCAGAAGCAGCGTGGATGAGGCCTCGTTTGTGAAGAGCTGCAGGTTCCATGTGTCACAGAAGCCATTTACCTATAGGGAGTTTGAAAAGGACTTCCCGACCATCGTGGGACATCTGCAGCAACAGGCCACTCGTACTGTCGAGAAGCCAAACACAATCACCCAGTGTGGGTCAACTTCACAAGGCAGGAAAAGCCGTCACACCTGGGGAGAATGCAAGAAAGCCCTCAGCCCCAAACACACACTTCTTCAGGACCAGGGGTTCCACACTGGAAGACCTTGTTTTGTGTGCAGTGAGTGTGGGAAAACATTCAGGTACAAATCCTCATTTGTTCTGCACCAGAGAATCCACACTGGAAAAAAGCTTCATGTATGTGGTGAATGTGGAAAATCTTTTAGGCAAAGCTCAACTCTCTGTCAACATCGAAGAATTCATACTGGGGCAAGGCAGTACAAGTGCAGCAAATGTGGGAAATCCTTTAGCCACAAATCTGTCCTCATTTATCCCCATCCATGGCGCAGTGGAGAAAACAGTTATGTGTGCAGTGAATGTTCGAAATCTTTTAGCCATAGCTCAGTGTTCATTCCACATAGGAGATTTCAAATTGGAGAAAGGCCTTATAAGTGTAGTGACTGTGTGAAATCTTTTACTTCTATGTCTGCACTCAGTTATCATCAGAGATCTCACACAGGAGAACGACCTTATGTGTGCAGTGATTGTGGGAAATCTTTTATCTCTAGTTCTGACCTCCGTTACCATCAGAGAGTTCATTCTGGAGAAAGGCCTCATGAGTGCAGTGAATGTGGGAAATCATTTATCACTCGTACTGCCCTCCGTTATCATCACAGAGTTCACACTGGAGAAAGACCTTATGAGTGTAGTGAATGTGGGAAGTCCTTTACCCGGAAAAATAACCTAATTATACACCTAAGAGTACACTCAGGAGAAAGGCCTTATGAGTGTACTGAATGTGGGAAATCTTTTACTTTTAGCTCCAGCCTTCGTTATCATCACAGAGTACACACTGGAGAAAGACCTTATGAGTGCAGTGAATGTGGGAAATCTTTTAACAATAGGTGGACACTCATTCGACACCGGAGAATTCACACAGGAGAAAAGCCTTATGTGTGCAATAAATGTGGGAAATCTTTTTCTTGTAGCTCCACCCTCCAGTATCATGAACGAGGCCACCTTGGGGAAAGGCCTTATGGGTGCGATGAATGTGGGAAGTCTTTTACCACTAGCTCTGCCCTCCGTTATCATCAGAGAATTCACACAGGAGAAAGGCCTTACGAGTGTAGTGAATGTGGGAAATCTTTTATCTCTAGGTCTGACCTCCAATATCATCAGAGAGTTCATTCTGGAGAAAGGCCTTATGAGTGTAGTGAATGTGGGAAATCCTTTATCCGAAGGAATAACCTCCTTTTACACCAGAGAGTTCACACAGGAGAAAGGCCTTACAACTGTAGTGAATGTGGGAAGTCTTTTAACAATAGGTGGACACTCATTCAACACCAGAGAGTTCACACTGGAGAAAAGCCTTATGTGTGCAGTGAATGTGGGAAATCCTTTACCTCCAGCTCCACCCTCTGTTACCATCAGAGAGTTCATGCAGGAAAAAGGCCTTATGAATGCAGCGAATGTGGGAAATCTTTTACCTCTAGTTCTACCCTCCGTTATCATCAGAGAGTTCACACAGGAGAAAGGCCTTATGAATGTGGTGAATGTGGGAAATCTTTTACTTTTAGTGCCAGCCTCCGTTATCATCACAGAGTGCACACTGGAGAAAGGCCTTATGAGTGCAGTGAATGTGGGAAATCCTTTAAGGATAGATCACAATTCAATAAACACCGGAGAGCTCACACTGGAGAAAGACCTTATGAGTGTGGTGAATGTGGGAAATCTTTTAGCCAAAAATCTTCCCTCTCAACACACCGGAAAATTCATAATAGAGAACGGTCTTATGAATGTAGTGCATGTGGGAAGTCTTTTACCTCTATCTCTGGCCTTGGTTATCATCAGAGAGTTCACAGGGGAGAAAAGCCTTATCAGTGCAATGAGTGTGGGAAATCTTTTACCAATAGCTCCATACTGATTCGACACCAGAGAGTTCACACAGGAGAAAGACCTTATGTGTGCAGTGAGTGTGGGAAATCTTTTACTAGTAGTGCCACTCTCTCTTATCATCAGAGAGTTCATGCAGGCAAAAGGCCTTATGAGTGCAGCAAATGTGGGAAATCTTTTACCTCCAGTTCCACCCTTCGTTATCATCAGAGAGTTCACGCAGGAGATAGGCCTTATGAGTGCAGTGAGTGTGGGAAATCCTTTATCTCTAGCTCTAAACTCCGCTACCATCAGAGAGTTCACACGGGAGAAAGGCCTTATGTGTGCAGTGAGTGTGGGAAAACCTTTAGGGATAGTTCCCAATTTAGTCAACACCAGAGAGGTCACACTGGAGAAAGGCCATATGAGTGTAGAGAATGTGGGAAATTTTTTATGCGAAAATCTACCCTTTCTCAACATCAGAGAGTTCACACTAGAGAAAGGCCTTAGATGTACTGGGGATGTGCAGTTTTCTTGTTCATTGTAAGGTTTCCAGAGGAAACTGAGGAGCCATATGTCTGAAATTAACTCTCAGACATTTGAGCATGCACAGTGGGGAGATTTCCCCATAAGTTTCAGTTAATGTGGGAAGTGTGTGACTATGTTGCACTCTCTAACCTGTCCAGGGCTCTTCCCAGATTTATGTCACTTCCATCTCTGGGGTCAAGGCCATTTCACCTCCACCACCTGGTAGGTTCACACAGTGTGCATCAGTCACCAACCCAGTGTGCTCAGGGAAGCTGGCCTCTGTCCTCCACGTATCAGCCAAGTTAGGAGTCACCTGAACCTTTACGGCATCAGCTTTCACTCCTCCCTGACTTATCTTGGACGTGGACCTGGTCAGTGTTGGCCCAGAAGATACCAAAAGTTCAGCTGGCAGCTTGCAGAGAATGACAACACAGGGATGTGTTAGTCTCACGTGATAGTAGTAAGTTTTTCCAGCTTCCAAATCATGAACTGGGTAACTGCCTGCTGCAGATTGCTTTGGCTTGTACAATAATCAAGGCCTTACAAGCTCTTTACATCCTCTTTAATCTTGGAAGTTTTGTTTACTGTGCAGGTAGTTTATACACAGGTTTGTACTGTGTAAGCATAAAGGGGAGAACAATTTTTAGGCGTCTCAAAATTTCTGTGTCTGAGGAGGGATGGTATGATGGCAGACAGTAGTTTGCCAGTTTTGACCAAATTTGCATTGCTGCCCACTGCCTCCTAGGAAAGACTGCAGGGATTTCTGGTTTTCATATGAAGCCTGGAGGCTCTGTTTTAGGAGTCTCTGAGATGTCCCTGAGAAGCGGCAGCTGTGAGAATCTCAAGAGCTTTGAAAGCAGAATGAATTTTTTCCCTTCCTCAAAGGAGAGGTCACAGGGCATTTCAGCACTGTTGAGGGATTATCTTCCCCAGGTCTACAGAGAGCCATATTCCCTGATGGCCACAATTTATTGGCCTAGTGTCGCTGGTTCTAAGACCATTGGGTCCAGGAGAAACCATAATTGGTACAGAAACTGGTTTACTAAGGAGGGGAGGAGGCTGCAGCCTACTAGTGTGTCAATGTAAAAATGACTGTGGAGAATCAGTTTATACACAAATCTCAGTACCTCCAGGCGTGTTTATCTTGTATAGCTGAAGTCATCAGAGAAAATAAAAATAATTGAAAGGTTTTGTGGATTCCTTTAGCCTCTGTAATATTCACCTCAAGGCCATTACTGCACGGGCAGGAAGAAAGAGAAAAAAGGGGATCTAGTCCACAGATGTGGTTCTTGTGACCCAGACAGCATTCCTGTTTGACTTCAGGTGGAAATGTTCTTTATTGCTCACCATATTTGCTGCCACTGAGGCAAGACTGACTGCCGCCCCAGCCCCCCAGGTCACAAGGAGAGAAATGGTGGAGTCGGTATAAGGTTGCCAAACCTATTTTCTGAAAGGACTGGGACATAGAGATCTTTAAATCTTGAGCTATTTTTTAAAGCTTTACTAAGGTATAATTTACATGTGCTAATACGAATACATTTAAAGTGTACAATTTGATAAGTTTTGACATAGGTGTGAACGTCTGAGACCATCATCATAGTCCTAATAGTGACCATATCTGTCATGGTATATTTACCTCATTCCTATTATAATCTCCTTGCCTTTCTCACCTCTCCAAGTAACCATTGATTTACTTTCCTTACAGTAGATAACTTGCATTTTCTTGAATTTATATTATTGGAATCATATGTTGTTTACCATAATTTTTTGTGCTCCTTTATCATAATTACTTTGAGATTCATGAGTGGTATATAGTGCTTTTGGTTTTTGTTTTTGACTGAGTAATACTTTTCGATATGTGACGGTTAGTTTATCCGTTCTCTTTATGGGCATTTGGCTTGTTTCTAGATTTTGACTTCTGAAAATAAAGCTGGTATAAAAATTGTGTTCTTTATATGAATATATGAAGAATATATATGTTTCTTTTATCTTTTGTCAGTAATTTAGAATATAATGTATGAGTCACAACTGTTTTACTTTTTTTTTTTTTTTTGGCTGCGCTGGGTTTTCGTTGTGGCAAGTGGGCTCTTCATTGCGGCCTGTGAGGTTAGTAGTCCTGCGGCATGTGGGATGTTAGTTCCCCGACCAGGGATCAATCCCCTGTCCCCTACATTGGAAGGCAGATTCTTAACCACTGGACCACCAAGGAAGTCCCACAACTGTTTTATGTTTGAAGAAGCTAACATATTGTGATCTAAAATGATTGTACCTTTTGCATCTTACCAGCAATGTATGAGAATTCCATTTCTTCCATATTCTACTGAATACTTGGTTTATCAGTCGTGTTAATTTTAGCCTTTTAACTGAGTTTTTAGAGTTACATCACTTTTTGTTTTGAGTTTCTGTAAGGATTTATGATGAGCGTTTTTTCAGATGTTCATTTGTTATCTGTGTATCTTTGTTAAAATATTTGCTCAAATCTTTTTCTTTATTGATGTTTGGCTATTTTCCTTTAACAAATAGGACAATGAAACAACAAAGATGTATGTTGGAATTTCACTCATTTTTTAATATTTTTAATAATATTATTTTTAAAAAGTGATTTTGCTTTATGGAGTAACTTTACTGGCAGAATTTTCTCACTTGAAAAAAATCTGCAGTATTCATAATGCAGTGGATACTTAGACATACCATTTTAAATTTAATCTGCGTTTTTAACATATTCTGTATATTCTTAAGTTCAGTCACTGAAGAATACAATAAAGTCTTGCTTTATAGTGTTTACACATTTTCCTGGTTTATATCACCATGGAAGTTGGTGGGTTGGAGCAGATGGGGACAAGATTTATTTTTCTATCTATCTATCTATCTACCTGTCTATCTATTGCTGCATTGGGTATTTGTTGCTGCTTACGGGCTTTCTCTAGTTGCAAGAGCGGGGACTACTCTTCATTGTGGTGCGTGGGCTTCTCATTGTGGTGGTTTCTCTTTGTTGTGGAGCACAGGCTCTAGGGTCATGGGCTTGAGTAGTTGTGGCTCGCAGGCTCAGTAGTTGTGGCTTGCGGGCTCTAGAGCTCAGGCTCAGTGGTTGTGGCACACGGGCTTTGTTGCTCCATGGCATGTGGGATCTTCCCAGACCAGGGCTCGAACCCGTGTCCCCTGCATTGGCAGGTGGATTCTTAATCACTGCGCCACCAGGGAAGTGCCAGGGACAAGATTTCATCAGGATGGACTGGTGTTTCCTTTGAGTCCCAAAGCCTGGCTGGGGGGCGGGGGATGAAGAGATCAGTGGTCAGACTCCACAAGTCCTCATCGAGTCTGCTGGGTTTAAATTCTGTATCTCTGACCAGTGCAAAGACCCACAGGCAAACACTCCTCCCCAGGCCTGTTTCCTCCTATGTAAGGTGGGGATTAGGAGCTGACCTGCCTCTGGTCCACTGAAAGATGTGAAGAGGGGAGCTATCCATTCCTATGCAGCTTCCATTGAGGGTGACATTCTGGTGCCAGCCACCTTTAGCTCCCCCTGATGTCCTCATATCCCTCTAGCCCCAGACCCCTCTAGCCCCAGGTACATGTCAGAAATAAATGAGGCGTCTCACAACCCACGATCTGGGTCAGCCCCCACGGACTTACATGCATCGAGGAGGGGGCTGCTGGTTACTGAGGTCTCCGTGTGGATTCCCCAGTGGGAAATAATCTGGGCAACTTGCTAAAGCTCCTTGAGCCTCAGTTTGCTGACTTGGACATAGAGTTGTTAACTTTGGCCCCTGGGAGGATCAATGAAAGTAACAAAACACTGAGCACTTAACACCTGAATTCCAGGGTTTGTATTTTAAGCTTGTATGTGGCGTATTTATTTAAAATTTTAATAGAAAATATTTTCATAAGTTTCCTTTTCACAATTCTCTTATTGTACTTAACTCTAATTTATTGGTATTTTATTGTATTAGTAGCATTCTCATTTTGTTCCATTTATAGAGTGCCATGTAAGTTAATATAAATGCCATGTAAATATACTGTGAAATTTTACTCAATCCATATGTGTATCATTGTTATAGCGTATTTCTCCTGAATCCGTTTACTCTGTGAGATTGAGAGCACACTCATCAATTGATGGATTAGCACAGAAATAGTTTGATTCTTTTTCAAGTGTACTGAGAGATCTCTTACTTCTGTTTGCCCTAACTGATAAATTAGTTCTCTTCAGATCCTCTTTAAACATATTTCATTTATTATGCTGAAATGCAAAATGACCAATTCTATTAGAGTATGTTATTTCACATACTAGATAGTCTTTTCACGTAAGTTTTTTTTGTTCATTAGTTTTTTTTCCTTCCCCTGAAACTCAATGCATGTTTTGTTTATTTAAAAATAGTTTATTTAATATGATGTAAAAACAGATAACTACTTAGAAAACATTCTTATTTAAATGAATATTCATTTGAATGTACTGGAAAGGTTGCAAGTAAGTTTTTAAAAAATCCAGTTCAGTGAAATGTGGCTGATAAAAGTATGTGATAAAGTAAGAAATATATAATTCTATAAGTATTCTACAGTCAGAATGTTTTGGAAACATTTAAAATTATCAGTCCACTTTAATTCTGGCTGGTTATGGGTAGATTTTGAAATCAAAACAAAATTTTCACAAATTAGATTATTGTAAAGTAATTGGATAGTTTTCACAAAAATTGCCTGTTGCAAAATGTTGCCCAATGTTTTTATGGTTTCTTGGATACTGAAAATATTATAGACAATTTTTTTTTACGTTATACACATTATTTTTGTCATTTAAATTTTTAGTGGTTGCTGTATTTTGCCGCAGCAGTGAAAGCCCAGAATCCTAACCACTAGGCCATCAGGGAACTCCCCACTTGAATTTTTATTTACAAAAATCAAAAGTATATTTTGTGGCCTTAAATTGGGGCTTAGCTTGTAATGACTTGCACACCTCAGTTTATTAAAAAAGAAAAATCTTTTTTTTACATTTTTAATTTAAATTTTTTTTTTTTTTTGCGGTACGCGGGCTTCTCACTGCTGTGGCCTCTCCCGTTGCGGAGCACAGGCTCCGGATGTGCAGGCTCAGTGGCCATGGCGCACGGACCCAGCCGCTCCGCGGCATGTGGGATCTTCCCAGACCGGGGCACGAACCCGTGTCCCCTGCATCGGCAGGCGGACTCTCAACCACTGCGCCACCAGGGAAGTCCTTAATTTTTAATTGAAGTACAGTTGCTGTACAGTATTATATAAGTTACAGGTGTACAATATTATATAAGTTACAGGTGTACAATATAGTGATTCATAATTTTTTTTTTTTTTTTTTGCAGTATGCAGGCCTCTCACCGCCGCGGCCTTTCCCGTCGCGGAGCACAGGCTCTGGACGCGCAGGTCCAGCGGCCATGGCTCACGGGCCCAGCCGCTCCGCGGCATGTAGGATCTTCCCGGACTGGGGCACGAACCCGTGTCCCCTGCATTGGCAGGCGGACTCTCAACCACTGCGCCACCAGGGAAGCCCCTGATTCATACTCCATTTATAGTTATAAACTATTGGCTGTACTCCCCGTGTTGTTCAGTATATCCTCATAGTTTAGTTTATACCTAATAGTTTGTACCTCTTACTCCTCTACCCCTCTGTTGCCCCTTCCCCCTTCTGTCTCCCCTCTGGTAACCATTAGTTCTCTATATTTGTGAGCCTGTTTCTTTTTTGTTATATTCACTAGTTTGTTGTATGTTTAATATTCCACATATAAGTGATATCATACAGTATTTGTCTTTCTCTATCTGACTTCACTTTGTATGATAATCTCTAGGTCCATCCATGTTGCTGCAAATGGCAAATTTCCTTCTTTATGGCTAAGTAGTATCCCATCATACATTGCGTTGGCCAAAAAGTTCGTTTGGGTTGTTTTGTAAGATGCTATGGAAAAACCCGAATGAGCTTTTTGGCCAACACAATATATACCATATCTTTTTAAACCATTCATCTATTGATGGGCATTTAGGTTGCTTCCATATCTTGGCCATTGTAAATTATGCTGCTGTGAACATTGGGGTGCATGTATCTTTTTGAATTAGTGTTTTTGGTATTTTTGGATATATACCCCAGAGTGCAATTGCTGCATCATGTGGTAATTCTGTTTTTAGTTTTTTAAACCTCCATACTGTTTTCCACAATGGCTGCACGGATTTACGTTGCCACCAACAGTATGAAGGTTCCCCCTTTTCCACACCCTCTCCAGCATTTATTATTTAAAGACTTTTTGCATTTTTCTTTTGCCTTGCTGTGCGGCTTGGGGGATCTCAGTTTCCCAACCAGGGATTGAACCCGGCCCACGGCAGTGAAGCCCAGAATCCTAACCACTAGACCACCAGGGAACTCCCTATTTGTAGACTTTTTGATGATAGCCATTCTGACCTGTCAGCCTTTCTCTGTACACTTAACCCTCATTTGAAGCCCAGCCCCAGTGGCCCTTCATCTCAGGTCCAGTTGCTCTATCAGAGAGCCACTGTGCCCATGAACTAATCTGCCAGCCTGGCTGAAGCACCCCAGGCACCACCAAGGTTCACAACAAAATCCTCGTGATTCTGTAGAGCAGTGAATAAACAGCAGGCTTCAATGTCATCTTGCCTCAGTTACAACTGTCTCCACACCCATCTCATGTCCACACATTCCTCAGAAGCCTTGGCCACCTGACAAATTATCCTCTCTCCCACACCAGTGCTTATGATGCCCCCCACCTTCACCCAGGTACCCAAGCTCTCTATGCACTTGTGGCACCCACCCTCCTCTTTCTGATTTGCTATTGGCATTACCATCATGTTCAGGATTCCTCCTACTAATATTAACAAAAGCTCCCCCTGGTCCACAAACCGTCCACCACGTTTTGTAGATGTGTCCATCCAGAAACCCTTCCCATAGTTCCAGACCTGTGTGTCCAGCTGCCTGCTAAATAACTCCACTCTTTTGTTCTATGAAATATCTCATACCCTCAACTTGGCCAAAAAGGAAACTGCTGATATCCCTAATGAGAATTATTTCCACTATGGAACACCCAACACAGCTGATGGAGCTTCCATCCTTCCACCTCCCAACACGAAAAATCTTGGTGTCATACCTGACTCCTACCTTACTTTCTCTCAACATCACAATCCGAAAAACCATGCTGTCCCGTTTTAGAAATTTATTTATTTTTGGCTGCGTTGGATCTTTGTTGCTGCACACAGGCTTTCTATAGTTGCGGTGGGCAGGGGCTACTCTTCGTTGCGGTGCTCAGGCTTCTCATTGCGGTGGCTTCTCGTTGCGGAGCATGGGCTCTAGGCGCGTGTCTAGATCACAGGCTCAGTAGTTGTGGTGCATGGGCTTAGTTGCTCCACGACATGTGGGATCTTCCTGGACCAGGGCTCGAACCCGTGTCCCCTGCATTGGCAGGTGGATTCTTAACCACCACACCACCAGGGAAGTCTGGCTGTCCTGTTTTTAAAATCTGATTCAAAAATTCATTAACTTCTCCCACCTCCACAACCACAACAATTGCCCACACCGACAGCACTCACCCCAATGTCTTGGAGGTGAAACCAGCTGGAACCCTGGATGTGGGATTTCCACCAGGCAGATTTCTGGGGGCAGCACCCATCCAGCACAGTTGCAGGGATAGGACCACTACTCCAGTGGGTCTGGAAGGCAGAGCATTAAGCCAAAAAGGATTATTTATGAGCCATAAGATCTCATGATGTTTGCCTTGCTAGGTTTTGGACTTGTTTAGGAACCCTCCTTTATTTCCCATTTCCCCCATTTGTAATGGAAATGTCTATCCTATGCCTGTCCCACTATTACATTTTGGAAGCATGGAACTTTTGGTTTCACAGCTGGAGAGCAGTTTTGCCTCAGGGTTGATTATACTTTGAGTCTCATTCATATCTGACTTAGATGATATGTAGATGAGTCTTTGAACTTTCTAATATCACACTAAAACTTACTATAAATTTACACACTTTTTCTTTCATGTTTCCTTTCTGTGTTCACTGAAGAGTGTAAGCTGCATGAAAACAGAGGTTTTCGTCTGTCATGGTTCTCATGCACCTGAAACAGTGCCTGACGCTGAGTATTTTGTTCAATGAAAATTTATTAGAACCGTGAATAAACATGACACCCGAAATTCTTGTTCACTTTTACTAGTCTGACTACTCTTAACGTCCACTCCAATTCTTTCTCCAAGCCGGTATTAATGTTTTCAAGCCCTACCAAAAGTTCTCTCAGGTATTAACGGTCTTCAACACCATCTGCTATTTCCCCAGAGCGATATCTGCCCCTGTCTTTGAATAACTACATAAATATTAATAACTTTCCAACACCTTCATTTCAAAACTTTTTCTGATATTATCTCATTTCCCCATGAAGAACTCTACCTGCAATCACTGGAAAATGATAATCACTTACCAGCAAGGACACAAGATCATAAGCTTAAGATGTCCTCCTTTATATGAGTGTTCAGATACTCCCTTCCACACGTTCTGTGACTCTGAAAGTTGCAGCTGTTGGCCCATACCAAAATGACATTAGTTAAGTTGCTCTCCATTTGAGATAGATGTCTGTACACCCAAAGGAATTGAGTTTATGTTAGGAAATGGAATAAGATATTATATGGATGAAAGTGTTTCTTAATGGGTAGGACACAATCACCGACTCTATAGGCAAGAGAGAAGCTTTGTGTGGAACCAGAGGTAAAACTCCTGCTTGTCCACCTAATTTAAAATATCCATCTTCTTTCTTCACAGTCATGGCCCTGTACGGACTGATTTCTCTTGCTCATAGCCTATCATAATACAACTCAGAAAACTGACTATGGCTTCAGATACATGCATTTGAAGAACAGTTATATAATGTGTCCAGCTACGCGCTGAGTCATGTCTGAATGACTCTGTAATAATACGGCCATTTAGATCTGTACATTTGAGAGCATCTCAAATAATATTTTTACTTTCTGAGGGCTAACTGAGCATCACGAAGTCTGAAATTTTGTCACTTTGCTGCACTTAACAACGAACAGAGCCCCTCCCTTCCTCGAGGTAGGATGACTGCTTTCCAGCATCCCTCCCAGTGCCGCGTGGCAAAAGTTCTGGTTGGTCACAAAGGAGAACCCCCTTTGCGGCGACTTCTAAAGCCCCGCGAACTACATTACCCGGAAGATCCTGCGCCGAGCTGAGCCAAGGAACACCAGGATAAATGCATTTCCGGGAGGATTCTTCACGTCAGGGCGGGACTTCCGGCCTCCTCCTCGTGGCGGCCAGTTTAACTGACCTGGGTCTGTTCTGGCTACGCGGCAGCGGGGTGACGGGACTGAAAAAGCGCGAGAGGAGGCGCTGTCCGCGCGCCACAGAGGCGGGTCTGAGGTTCGGCGACACCGCCCGGAGTGCCCCGCGTCAGGCCCGGGAGACGGACTGCCGTGCCAGCGTCCCACCTCCTCTTTCGCCGCTCCCGGCCGCGCTCCGCCCACGAACTGCTGTGGCGTCTGCGGCGGCGGCGCCGAGGGACCCGCCTCAGGTAGACGCTCGGCCTCCGGGCCCTCACCGCCCTCACCCCACCAGACACTAAAACCCCGAGTGCGAGGCGCCTGCTCATGTGCCCTCAGCCCAGGCTGTGTCCAGGACTGTGAGGCGGTCCTGGATGGGGCCCTGTTTCCGACAGTGTGATGGCGCGTGGGAGAGGGTGGCAGGCGGAGGGACCGGCAGGTGCAAAGGCTGGGAGGTCGGGCTGAGGCGGGAGGATTCGGGAAACCTGGGGTCCATCTGATGTCTGCAGGAAACAGAGTGAGCCGGAGTGGCACCTGGACCGGCAGAGAGGTGGTTCCTTTTTCTGAGGGCCCTGGGGGCCGTGGAGGTTAGTGGACAGAAGAGGGACACATTATGTGTTAGGGTTTTAAAAGTTATCAAAATGCTGCTCAGAGAGGGAGCAGACTGGAATGTGGGTGACGAAGGCATTGAGACAGAAGTAGAGCCTTTGTCCAAGGTCAGAGATCTGGTAAGAGGCAGCTCTAGGATTGAGACACAGACGTTAGTAAGTTACCCCAGGTCCAGGTTCCAGGGTCGGGTAGGAATACAGGGGAGTCCTGCGCACATGGAGCCCAGCCATGGTTGCCTTTCACTTCCCACAGGTTCTGAAGGTTGAAAAAGCCCTTAGGGATCCTACACAAGACAGGAAAGGGTGTCCCAGTCCCTCACTGGTAATGACACCACCCGTAGGGTGGCTGGGTATTGTGTCTTGAGAGTCTTCCCTTGATATATTCTCAGCTCTTAGCTGTGCGGGCCCTGAGGATATTCTCAAGCTGTGGGTCCTGTGTGCAGGACAAGGGTAAATACAGGTGTTCACTTTCCTGACAACCTGTATAAACCGTTGGAACCTGTATGGAAGTTTATCCCAGGAACAGATACTAGCATGTGCAAGTGCTTGGAGGTGTGACTGAGTTGGGAACAGGGTACAGGAGGTCTTCGTTCTTTCAGTTAGGAACAAAGAGCAGGGGACCTGGTAATCAGGCCTATGATGTGGCTGTCTGAGAAGTTGGGCATCATTTATGGAAGTAATGAGAGGTTTGAATAAGAGGAAGTGTTGGTACTAATCAGGATTCAGTAGGCTGCATTTGGCTGGAGAGAAGAGAAAAGACTATGGAGTTAAGGAAGGAGGCAGTGAGCCCAGGAAGAGGTTACTGTTGTAATCCAGGTGAGTGTTGAAGGAACAGAACTGTGGCCATGAATGTGGGAGACAAGTTTGGATTCTAAGTACACTTTTTAAAAAGAGCCAAGTAGATTTTTGGATGTTGTTGGTAAGGGAGAAGTTAAGGATGACTCCAGGGTTTTTGGCCCTAGGAGCTGAAGGAATGGATCCTTCATCAACTTGGATATGACAGGTGCAGTATGTTTATTTCCTTGTGCGTATCAGAAATTTTGTTTTGGGCTTTTTATGGGTCTGGGGTGTTTCAGAGAACAGTGAGTGGAGCCATCAAATGGGCAGCTGGACATATATGTCTGAAATTTAGGGAAGGGCTCAGGATGGAGACTTACAAGAGTGGTCGCTATTATAAGGACCAGAGCAGAGATGTGGATGACATTTCAAAAGTAGAATGCAGGTTAGAGTGGTAATGCTATCAGTGGGTCAGAAAGACTAGGGTGCATGCCGAGGAGTGGGTCTCTTGCTTAGCACCTGGTTGAGGTTCCTGAGTATAACAAACACAGGTGAGAGAGAGAATGGCTCTGGTTGGTCTGGGAGAGATGATCTGGCAGGTGGCCAAGGCTTCCATGGGATGAATGGGTGCAAAATACGTGGTTTGGGAGGCAGAGAAATAATTGAGACAGTTGGACACTGAGGCCAGGGCTCCTGCTAATTCACTACTGTCCAGATTCTCCAGAATCGTGTAGTGAGCCTTGTTGGGGTCAGGAGCGTTTTAGTCTTGCTGGTGGATAAGATCCAGGGTAAATGGAGTCATTTGTGAAAGTCGTTATGCCTGGCAGGGAGATTGTAAGGGCTGGGGTTGTGAGGAAGTTTGAGTAGAGAGAGGAGGGTTGTGACTGTTGAGGGGACAGGCAATCAGACAGTGCATCCCAGAAGTAGAAGAATGTCATGGGTGTCTGTAATTCACATGTGGTTCTGAGTGGCTAATATTGAAGCAAGGATCGGAAGCAGGTGGAGAGGCCTGCAAAGCACCATGAGGGGCTTTCCCTGGTATTGGGATTCATCAGAGGTCTGGGATTGTACTGAATAGTTTTTGAGTGTCAAGCAGTCTCGAAGGAAACTGTGGGCCAGGTATATGGTTAAGTCCAGGGAGATACCTGTATTGTAGAGCAGGAAGGTAGGCAGCACTGTGGGAGTGTAAACCTGGGGAGTGATGATGTTAGAGATTGAGAGTCTACGGAATAATGTGCACATACATAGGTAATGTGAGCTTATGGCCCCACAGCCCTGGTATTGGGGACCTAATGGTGAAGCATGAGCCCAGGTTTGACTGTGTCTTGTATGTACAGTCTGGGAGACTCCAGGGGAATTGCTTGGCAGGAGGGATGGGGCTCTGCTAGCCAGGCCCAGAGCTTACATGGCATCTATATGTCTCTCTGACTGTTATTGCTGAGGGCTGAACAGTGATTAATAGGACCTGAGGAGAGAGTGAGCATCAGTGGCACCAGGTCCTGGTATCTCCTTTGAGGTGGGAAGCTTGGGAGGAGGATGATAGTGGGGTAGATGTGTGACGTGATAGACTGTGGGTTCTCAGAGTGTTCATTGTTTCATCTGTCCCCATGTTGACAGGACAGTATGACCTTTGAAGACATCGCCGTGTACTTCTCATGGGAGGAATGGAGGCTCCTTGATGAGGTTCAGGGCACTTGTACCACGATGTGATGCTGGAAAACTTTGCACTCATATGCTCACTGGGTAAGACTCTCACAGCCTTCCCAGTGACCTGGAGGGAGCTCTGTATTCTGGCTCACCCCCCTTTTCTGCAGGGATGCTCTGTCCTTGTGACATGTGGACCTCAGGCACTGCTTGTTTCCCCAGCTTTCTGGGTAGTTGCTGTGGTAGGTATGGCTGGGTTGTTCGCAATTCCTTCTTCTCTCCCCTGCAACCCCAATATTTGCTGTACCGGATCCTCACGGGGAAGAATTTGAGGTCTGTAGTCCTGCAGTATATTTAATGATCTGTACCATCTTGTAACTGAAGATTTGTGCTTTTTGAGCAACAACTTCCCATTTGTCCCATCCCACAGCCCCTGGCCTTCTACTCTCTGTTTCTGTGAGTTTGTTTTTGTTTTTGTTTTTGTTTGTTTTAAACTCTACATGTAAGTGATATCATACATTATTTGGCATAACGTCCGTCTGGTTCATCCATGTTGTCCCATATGGCAGGACTACCTTTGTTTTTAAGGCTAAATAATATTCAAGGCATGCATGTGTGTGTGTGAGTATATCACACCTTGTTTATCCAACCCTACATGGATGGACACTCAGGTTGTTTCCATATCTTGTGTATTATCCATAATGCTGCTGTGAACGTGACAGTGCAGGTTATCTTTTCCCCTTTGGATTTCATTTCTTTTGGCTATATTCCAAACAGTGGGACTGCTGGATCATATGATACTTCTGCTTTGAATTTTTGAGGAACTTCCATACTGTTTATTCATAATGCCTGCACCAGTTTATCTTGCTACCAAGTATACAAGGGTTCCCTTATCTGTATACCTTTGCCAACCCTTAACTCTTTCTTTCTTCCTCCCTCCCTCCTTCCCCTTCCCTTTTCTTTCTTCCTTCCTTCCTTTCTTTCTTTTCTTTCTCTCTCTCTCTTTCTTTCTTCCCTTCCTTCTTTCCTGTCTCTCTCTCTCTCTTTTTCTTTCTTTCCTGGAGTATCGTTGCTTTACAGTATTTTGTTAGTTTATACTGTACAGCAATGTGCATCCCCTATACATATACATATATCCCCTATTGTTTGGATTTCCTTCTCATTTAGGTCACCATAGAGCATTGAGTAGCGTTACCTGTGCTATACAGTATGTTCTCATTAGTTACCTACTTTATACACAGTATCAATAGTGTATATATGTCAATCCCAATCTCCCAATTCATCCCACCCTCTTGTCTTTTTGATGATAGCCATGCTAACAGTTATATAGTAATATCTCATTGTGGTTTGGATTTACATTTCCCTGATGATTAGTGAGGAAGAATAATTTTTCATATACTTGTTAGCCATTTGTATATCATCTTTGGAATAATGTTTAATCAGATCCTCTGCCTATATATATATATATGTATATATTTTTTGTAAAAACAGGTACAAAGTTTATTGCTAGAGACATAGCACAACAGCAAGTGGGAGAGCACACCAAGAATGAACTTTAGGATTCATGTTCTATTTCTGTGAAAAATTCCATTGTGATTTTGATAGGAATTGCATTGAATCTGTATATCGCATTGGGTAGTGTGGACATTGTAACATTATTAATTCTTCCTATACAAGGACATTGGATATCTTTTCATTTATTTGTGTCACTTGCTTTTATCAGTGTCTTATAATTTTCAGAGTCCAGATCTTTTACTTCCTTGGTTAAATTTATTCATATGTATTTTATTGGTTTTGGTATCGTAAATGTGATTGCTTTCCTAGTTTCTTATTCTGATATTTCATTCTTAGTTTATAAAAATGCAACTGATTTTTGCATATTGATTGTGTATCCTGTAAGTTAATTGAATTTGTTTAATATTTGTAACAGTTTTACGGGAGAGTCTTTAGGGTACTCTATATATAAGATCATGCCTTCTGCAGACACAGTTTTACTTCTTTTATGATTTTATTATTATTACTTTTTTCTCTTGACCAAGTGTTCTGGGTAGGCCTTCTAGAACAATACTGAATAGAAATGAGGACAGTGGGCATCTTTTTTTTTTTAATATAAATTTATTTATTTATTTTGGCTACATTGGGTCTTCGTTGCTGTGTGCGGGTTTTCTCTAGTTGTGGCGAGCGGGGTCTACTCTTCATTGTGGTCAGCGGGCTTCTCATTGCAGTGACTTCTTTGTTTCAGAGCATGGGCTCTAGGCACGTGGGCTTCTTCATTGCAGTGTGTGGGTGCAGTTGTTAAGAATCCACCTGCTGCCAGTGCAGGGGATATGGGTTCGAGCCCAGGTCTGGGAAGATCCCACATGCTGCAGAGCAACTAAGCCCGTGTGCCACAACTACTGAGCCTGTGCTCTAGAGCCCATGAGCCACAACTACTGAGCCCACATACCCCAACTACTGAAGCCCATGCGCCTAGAGCCCGTGCTCCGCAACAAGAGAAGCCACCGCAATGAGAAGCCTGCACACTGCAACGAAGAGTAGCCTCTGCTTACCTGAACTAGAGAAAGCCCGCATGCAGCAATGAAGACCCAAGGAAGGGAGGGCGGGAGGAAGGAAGGCAAACGATGGCTGTATTTCTCTGTGCTGTAAAATATATCCTTGTTGCTTAGCTTGTTGGGAGATTTTTGATTAATGATTCAGTTTCCGTACTTGTTACTGACCTATTCAGATTTTTTTTCTTCATGATTTAGTGTTGCTAGGTTGTTTGTTTCAAAGAATTTCTTCTACTTTATCCAGTTTGTTGGCATTTAATTGTTCATTATAGTTTTTTATGATTTTTATGTATCTATAATATCAGTTGTAATATCTCCTCCATTTCTGATTTCATTTATTTGAGTCTCCTTTTCTAATTTAATGTAGCTGAAGGTTTGTCAATTTTGGTTCTTTTCAAAAACCAGCTCTTAGCTTTGTTAACCTTCCTATTGTTTCTTCAGTCTGTATTTTATTTCTGCTCTGACCCTTGTTATTTCCTTCCTTCTACATTTGAGCTTAGTTCTTTTTTTTCCTAGTTCCTTGTGGTGTAAAGTGAGTTTGTGTATTTGAGATTTTTCTTTTTCCTTAATATAGACATTTATTGCTATCAGGTTTACTTTTAGAAATTCTTCTGCTGCATCACATAAGTTTTGGCATGTTTTGATCCATTTTACTTTGTCTCAAGATAATTTTACTTTTCCTTCTGATGTTTTTTCTTCAACACATTAATGGTTCAGGAATGTGTTTTTTGTTTGTTTTTTTGGGTTTTTTTGCGGTACGTGGGCCTCTCACTGTTATGGCCTCTCCCATTGCGGAGCACAGGCTCCGGACACGCAGGCTCAGTGGCCATGGCTCATGGGCCCAGCCGCTCCGCGGCATGTGGGATCCTCCCGGACTGGGGCACGAACCCACGTCCCCTGCATCGGCAGGTGGACTCTCAACCACTGCGCCACCAGGGAAGCCCTGTTTTTTTTTTTTTTAAATATTCATTATTTATTTATTTGGTTGCATGGGGTCTCAGTTGCAGCATGTGTGCTCCTTAGTTCAGGCTTGCCAGCTCCTTAGTTGCAGCACATGGGCTCCTTACTTGTGGCATGTGAACTCTTAGTTGCGGCAAGCATGTGGGATCTAGTTCCCTGACCAGGGATTGAACCCAGCCCCCCTGCATTGGGGGCGTGAAGTCTTATCCACTGTGCCACCAGGGAAGTCCCAGGAATGTGTTGTTTAATGTTCATATATGTTTGAACTTCCCCACATTCACAAATATATTATGTTACTGATTTTTAGTTTCCAACCCTTATGGCTGGATAAGATTCTTGATATGATTTCATTCTTCTTAAATGTGTTAAGACTTGTTTTGTGACCTAACATATGATCTCTCTTAGAGAGTGTTCTGTGTCCACTTGAATGTATTCTGCTGTAGTTGAATTGCATGTTCTGTGTATGTTTGTTAGGTTGAGGTGGTCTAAACTTCCATTCAGTATTTGGTCAATGTTTGAGCTAAAATGTCATTAACTATTTCCTTATTGATTTTCTATGTGGTTAATTTACCCATTCTCAAAAGATGGGTATTGGAGTCTGCTAATAACTATTTCATTGCTTTCTTTTCTACTTTCCACTTTCTTAGTGTTTGCCTTATACATTTAAGTGCTCTGGTGTTAGATGCATATTACTTATAATATGTTCTGTTCTCTTGATGAGTCAAAACGTTTATCATTATTTAATGACTTTCTTTGTCTCTTGTGGTAGGTTTTGAGTTGAAGTTTATTTTTCTTGCCTAAATGTAGGCTATTTATAAGTAAAAGCTACTGTTTTTTGGTTTCCATTTGTATGGAGTTTTTTTTCAATTCCTTCTCTTTCAGCCTATTTGTGTCCTTAAAGCTGAAGTGAGTCTCTTGAAGGCTTTATCCTCAGCCACTGTGTGTCTTCTGAATGGAGATAATTTTGTAAGGACTTTCTAATTGCCATATTGTTAATTTTTGTAGTTCCTTAGTTCCTTTTTTTCTTTCTCACTTTCTTCCTTTGTGATTTGATGGTTTTCGGTAGCAGTGTTCTTTGATTCCTTTCTCTTTCTCTTTTGTGTATCTACTGTAGGTTTTTGCTTTTGTGTTTACCATCAGGTTTGCATGAAACATAACAGTATTTTAAGCTGATAACAACTTAATGTCAGTTCTATACAGAAAGTCTTGTTTTAGAACCCTCCTACACTGTTGGTGGGAATGTAAGTTGGTGTAGCCACTGTGGAAAACAGTATGGAGGTTCCCCAGAAAACTAAAAGGATTACCATATGATCCAGCAATCCCTCTCCTGGGCATATATCCAGATAAAACTATAATTCAAGAAGATATATGCACCCAAATGTTCATAGCAGCACTATTCACAATAGCCAAGACATGGAAACAACCTAAATGCCCATCAATAGATGAATGGTTTAAAAAGATGTGGTATATATTGGGTTGGACGAAAAGTTCATTCGGGTTTTTCCATAACATCTTATAGAAAAACCCAAACGAACTTTTTGGCCAACCCAGCATATATGATGGAATACTACTCAGCCATAAAGAAGGAAGTTTGACATTTGCAGCAACATAGATGGACCTAGAGACTATCATACTAAGTAAGTCAGAAAGAGAAAGACAAATACCATATGATGTCACTTATATGTGGAGTCTAATATATGGCACAAATGAACCTATCTATGAAACAGCAACAGAATCACAGAGATAGAGAACAGACTGGCGGCTGCTAAGAGGGAGGGGGTTGGGGAAGGGATGGAGTGGGAGGTTGGGGTTAGCAGGTGTAAGCTGTTTTTTTCCTTAAAATTTATTTATTTATTTATTTATTTTGGCTACGTTGGGTCTTAATGGCGACATGCGGGATCTTTGTTGTGGCGTGCAGGCTTCTCTCTAGTTGTGATTACGGGCTCCAGAGCGTGCGGGCTGTACAGTTGTGGCATGTGGACTACAGAGTGCATGGGCTCTATATTTTGCAGCATGCAGGTTCTCTAGTTGAGCCACGTGGTCTTAGTTGCCCCATGGCATGTGGGATCTTACTTCCCTGACCAGGGATCAAACCTGCATCCCCTGCATTGGAGGTCAGATTCTTAACCACTGAACCACCAGGGAATTCCCAGATGTAAGCTTTTATATATAGAATGAATAAACAACAAAGTCTTACCGTATAGTACAGAGAAGTATATTCAGTATCCTCTGATAAACCATAAAGGAAAAGAATATTTTAAAAAAAGAACGTATATATATGTATAACTGAATCACTTTGCTGTATAGCAATAATTAATACAACATTGTAAATCAACTATACTTCAATAAAAATAAATAAATAAAAGGGGGGAAAGTCCCCTTTTAGTATCTCACCCCTTACGCATTTACGTTTTTTTTAAATTTTTTTATTTTTGTCTGTGTTGGGTCTTCGTTGCTGTGCGGGAGCTTTTTTCTCCAGTTGTGGTGAGCAGGGGCTATTCTTCATTGCAGTGCACGGGCTTCTCATTGCAGTGGCTTCTCTTGTTGCAGAACATGGGCTCTAGGCATGTGGGCTTCAGTAGGTGAGGCACGCGGGCTCTAGAGCACAGGCTCAGTAGTTGTGGCGCACGGGCTTAGTTGCTCTGCAGCATGTGGGTTCTTCCCAGACCAGGGCTCAAACCCATGTCCCCTGCATTGGCAGGCAGATTCTTAACCACTGCGCCACCAGGGAAGTCCCTGCATTTATGTTTTTGGTGTGACAGTATATATCTTTTTATACTTATAGTCATTAAGAAATAATTGTGGCTGTAGTAATTTTTAATATTTTTGTCTTTTGTCATTTATACTAGTATTAAATGATTACCACACCACCATGTTACAGTGTTAGCATATTCTGAACTTGAGTATATACTTAACCTTTACCACTGTGCTTCATATTTTTGTGTACCTTTCTGTTACTAATTAGTGTTCTCTTTTCAACTTGAGAAGCTCCATTTAGCATTTCTGGTAAGGCAGGTTGAATGGTGATGAACTGTCTCAGCTTTTGTTTGTGCAGGAGAGTTTTTATCACTCCTTCATTTCTGAAGGACAGCTTTGCCAGATAAAGTATTTCTTAGTTGCTAGGTTTTTTTCTTCCGCATTTTGAATTTAATGTCCCACTCTCTCCTAGGTTGCATGGGTTCTGCTGAGAAATGTGCTTATAGCCTTACAGGGCTTCTCTTATATGTTACGAGGGTTTTTTTGCTGCTTTCAAAATTCTCTGTCTTTGACTTTTCAAGCTTTCATTTCACTGTATCTCAGTGAAGATCTTGTTGGATTGAATCTGGATGGGGACCTATGCGCATCATGTACCTGCATGTCCACACCTCTCTCTTGATTTGGTTGATTGTTTCCACCACTTTTTATTTAAATAAGCTTTCTGCTCCTTTCTCTGTCACTTCTTCTTGTGGCACTTCCACAATGCGAATATTATTTCCCTTAATGGTATCCCATAATTTACATAGGCTTTCTTCAGCCTTTTTTCCCTCTGGCTGGATAATTTCAAATCACCTGATTCAAGGTCACAGACTTTTCTCCTTCTTGATCAAGTTGGCTGGTCTCTGTTGTATTTTTCATTTCATTCATTGTGTTCTTCAGCTCCAAAATTTAATTCCTTTTTCTTTTTTTTTTCTCTATCTCAGAACTTCTTGGGGTTTTTTTGTTTTTTGTTTTGGCTGCACTGTGTGGCATGCGGGATCTTAGTTCCTTGACCAGGGATGGAACCTTCGCCCCCTGCAATGGGAGTGTGAAGCCCTAACCACTGGACTGCCAGGGAACTACCATTCTTGGAACCTGTTGATTTGTTTGTGTATATTTCTCCTACTTTCATTGAGTTTCTGTTTGTGTTCTCCTGGAGCTGGCTGAGCTTCCTTAAAACATTTATTTTGAAATCTTTGTCCAGTTGTTTATAGATATGCATTTCTTTGGGTTCATTTGCTGGAAACTTACGCTCCTTTTGTGATGTGTTGTTTCCTTGATATCCCATGTTTCTTAGAGGGTTTGGTTCATGTTTCTGCATTTGATGGATCAGTCACATCATCCGGATTTTCAGACTGGTTTTGGTAGGGAAAGACCTTAACTTGGGTTGGTTACAAGATCACTGGTTAGGTGGGGTGTGGCACTTTGGGCTGTCAGAAGGGACCAGTCGTGTAATGGCTCTGCAGCTGTCAGCTGAGGGCAGGGACACCAAAAATTATAGGGATTCTCAATAGCCAAGTCTGCAAGGTGAACTCATAGGTACCTTGCCCTGGTGAACCTGGAGAGTGTGACATCAGTACTGTGTTCAGATCATACCAGGAATGTTTCTCATTTACCCAGTATTTTTTTGGTTGTTGCTCGCACCACAGCCCATGTGTACTTCCCTTCCCCACTGTTAAGCCTGTGCTGTCTAGTCAGTTTTACTCCACTGTGATATCTACTCTGACTTCCAGCCCAGGGACAAGCCCCATGTCTCTGGACTTCAAATCTCAGCCCTTACTCTCATATCTCCTCCTCTCTTGCTCTGCAGCTTTGGTCCGCATGTGCTATGAGGTGTCCACACATCCTTAAATTGGCCTTTAACAGCAGCTATTCTACGGCAGTTGGTTTCTCCTGGGTTTGGACATATGCTTCTACACAGTGTCACGTCACCAGCAGAATAGGTCCTGCAGGAATCCTCTGGCATATGAACAAGTTCTAGAATATGCCTCTCTACGTGGTGCTGCACCCTCTCCTAATGTCCTTCCCCTGGTGTAGTGTACCATTCTTTTGCCTTAGAGGCACATTCATGCCTAGTAGCCACTTCCCCAGTGGAATTACAAATCTCCTTTCTGGAAAAGCATGCTGTAGACTCATTCCTAGATATGACACATTACTTTTACGATGATGTTGCCCCCTCCCTATAAGGTCAACATGTTTATTTGCATGTGTTTCACCAGCATTTATTTGCATTCAGGTTGCTGCTGTGGAGTAGAGAATGCAGAAGCACCCTTTCAACGAAGCATTTCTATAAGCATGTCACAGGCCAGGACCCCCAGGCACCTTCGTTTTCCCAGAAGAACGACTACAGTGAGATGTGTAGTCTGGTCTTGAGAAGTAGTTTTCACTTGGCTGAGCATGAAGAAACACAACACAGCCAGAAAGTATTCGGGTGTAGAATATGTATGAAACGATTTCATTTTAGTGCAAACCTCCAGAAACAGCATATGGAAGAGAATTCCTTCAGAAACGCTGTAGTCAGGGCCTTGTTTGTGAAGAGCTGCAAATGCCATGTGTCAGGAAAGCCCTTTACCTGTGAGGAAGTTGGGAAAGACTTTCTGGCCACCTTGGGACATCTCCAGCAACAGACCACTTACACCAGGGAGAAGCCAAACAAGATTGCCCAGCGTGAGGCAACTTTACAAAGCAGAGAAAGTCATTACAGCCAGGGAGAATGCAAGAAAGCCTTCAGCCCGAAACATGCACTGGTTCAGGACCAGGGTGTCCACCCTGGAAGACATTGTTTTGTGTGCAGTGAATGTGGGAAGACAGTCAGGTACAAATCCTCATTTGCTGTGCACCAGAGAGTGCATACTGGAGAAAGGCTTCATGTGTGTCGTGAGTCTGGCAAATCTTTCAGGCGAACCTCAACCCTCAATCTGTATCGAAAAATTCATACTGGGGCAAGGCAGTACAAGTGCAGCAAATGTGGGAAATCCTTTAACCCAAACTTTGTCCTTAGTTATCCCTGGAGAAGACACATTGGAGAAAATTGTTACTTGTGCAGTGAATGTGTACAGTCATTTAGCCGCAGATCCATCATAGTTCGAGAATGGACAGTTCACACTGGAGAAAGGCGTTATGAGTGTACTCAACGTGGGATATCTTTTAGATGAAAATTTTACCTCATTGTACACTGGAGGGTTCACACAGGAGAAAGGCCTTACGATTGCAGTGAGTGTGGGAACTCTTTTAACAATAGCTCAGTGCTTGTCCTACACCAGCGAGTACATAAAGGGGAAAGGCCTTTTGCTTGCAGTGAATGTGGGAAATCTTTTACCAATAGCTCGGTACTCATTCTCCACCGGAGAGTTCACACAGGAAAAAGGCCTTATGAGTGCAGTGAGTGTTGGAAATCCTTTAGTCATCAATCTTACCTCACTCAACACTCGAAGGTTCATAGTGGAAAAAGGCCTTATGAATGCAGTGAATGTGGGAAGTCTTTTACCTCTCACTCTGGCCTTCGTTATCATCAGAGAGTTCACACAGGAGAAAGGCCTTATGAGTGCAGTGAGTGTGGAAAATGTTTTACCTCCAGCTCTGCCCTGTGTTATCATCAGAAGACTCATGCTGGAGATAGGCCTTATGAGTGCACTGTATGTAGGAAATGTTTTTCCTCTGGTTCCACCCTCCGTTATCATCAGAGAGTTCACACAGGAGAAAGGCCTTATGTGTGCAGTGAATGTGGGAAATCCTTTATCCAAAGATGTTACCTTCTTATACACCAGAGAGTTCACACAGGAGAAAGGCCTTATGAGTGTAATGAGTGTGGGAAATCTTTTACCACTAGGAGGAACCTTCGTTATCATCAGGGAGTGCACACTGGAGAAAGCCCTTATGAGTGCAGTGAATGTGGGAAATCCTTTAGGAGAGAGTCTTCTCTCATTGAACACTGTAGAGTTCACACTGGAGAAAACCCTTAAAATGCAGTGAATGTGGGAAAGCTTTTTCATCTAGGTATGGTTTCCATTATCATAGGAGAGTTCACACAGGATTGAGGCCATATGAGTGTAGTGAATGTGGTAAATCTTTTATCTGTAGTTCCATTCTCCGTGAATATCAGAGAATTCACACTAACCAAAGTCCTTATGAATGCACTGAATGTGGGAAGTCCTTTAGAGCAAATTCTTATCTCATTGAACACTGTAGAGTTCATACTGGAGAAAAGCCTTATAAATGCAGTGAATGTGGGAAATCTTTTTCGTCTAGGTCCAGCCTCCGTTATCATCAGAGAGTTCACACAGGATCGAGGCCATATGAGGGTAGTGAATGTGAGAAATTTTTTCCCCAGAGCTCTGCACTCCATCAACATCCATGTTGACAGAGGTGAAAGGTCTTAATGTGTGTTGTGAATGGGCAAAATTGTTTACTTCTAGTTCCACCTTTTGTTCTTATTAGAGTTCACAGGAAGAGCCTTACTGGTGCCAGGAATTTGGGAAATTGTTTCCTAAAGAATTCATCTCATGGGACTTCCCTGTTGGACCTTTGGTTCAGAATCCACCTTCCAGTGCAGGGGATGTGGGTTCGATCCCTGGTCGGGGAACTAAGATCCCCCATGCCGTGGGGCAACTAAGCCTGCGAGCTGCAACTACTGAGCCCACACACTCTAGAGCCTGTGCACCGCAACGAAGATCCCATGTGCCGCAACTAAGACCCGACACTGACAAATAAATATTAAAGAAAACAAATTCACCCCGGTATTCATGGTAGAGTTCACACTGGAGAAAGGCCTTGAATGTGCAAGGAAATGTGCAATTTTCTTGTTCAGGGTAACGACATTGGAAGAAACTGAGGAGCCGCCCATCTGAATTCAATCTCATGTATCCAGTTGTCCACAGGGGGAGATACCCCTGAAATTTCAGTTATGTGGGAAGCACGTGTGGCTGTATTGCACTTTGTAACCTGTCCAGGTCTCTTCCCAGATTTATGTCACTGCCCGTTTCTGTAGCCGTTTTACCTCTATCGCCTGGCAGGTCCACACAGTGTGCATCAGTCACCAGCCCAGTGCACTCAGGGAAACTGACCTCTGTTCTACCAAGTGTTGGAGCAAACCAGGAGTGGTAGCCCAGTCCCTTAGGGGTTGGTGTTCCCCTCTCTCTGACTACGTGTACAAAAGCCTGAAGGAATGTTGGCTCAGAGAACGTCATATGAATTCAGCTGACAATGTGCAGAGAAGGACAGCCTTTTCCAGGGACATTTTCTCACATGCTGAGTTTTTCCATCTAGCAAGTCACCAACCCAAACTGTGTGCCACACATTGTTTTGGTTTGTATAATATGGATGCCTTACTGTTTAAGTCCTATTTTGTTTTGGGAGTTCTTTGTACTGCTAGGGGGTTTTTATAAGGAGATTTGGGCTCCACAGGCATGGGCCTCAGGGAGGATAGTATGATAGCAAAAAGTGGCTTGCCATTTTTGGCCAAATTTGCATTGGTGCCAGTGAAGTCGTAGGAGAGAGGGCAGGGCTTTTTGGTTCTCATTTGAAGCCTGGATGCCATGAGTTCAGGAGACTCAGACATCACCCTGAAGAGGAGTAAGATATGACAACCTCAAGTTCTTGGAGCAGCATGAATTTTTTCCCCCTTTCGCAGGGGCTATCACAAGAGATATCAGCACTGTTGAGAGGCATCTCCCATGGTCATGGAAAGAGCATGTACTCTGATGTCCACAAATCCATAGGTGACAGTCACTGGTTGTAAGACTATAGGGGTCAGGGGAAACTGAAACTGCTACAGAAACTGGGTTAGTAGGGAACGGAGGAGACAACAGCCAGCTCATTGGAATGTGTCTCTTCTAAAAGTGCGTCCACAGATGTCTTTGTGACGATGACCGACGTGCAGGATCAGCGTGTACACAAATCTCAGGACCTCCAGGCATGTTTATCTTGTGTAGCTGAGGTCATTGTCAGAGAAGATAATTGGAAAGCTTTGGGGATTTTTGTAACCTCCTTGTAATGTTCGCCTCAAGGCCGTTGCTGCATAGGCAGAAAAAAGAAGGGTAGAGAAAAGTAGTCCAGGGATGTGGCTCTTGTGAGCCAGCCAGCATTCCTGTTGACTGAGGTGGAAATGTCCTTTATTACTCGCCAGTGTTTGCTGCCACTGAGGCAGGATTGACCCCCAGAAGGCATGACAGAAAGATGGTGGAGTCAGTATAGGGCTGTCAAATCTATTTTCAAAAAAAGTGGGGCATGCAGATTTTATCTTGAAGTGTTTTTTTAAAGCTTTAGGTGTAATTTACATGTAGTAAAGTACACACATTTAAAGTGAAGTATTTGATAAGTTTTGACATACACATGATACTTGTGAAAACATCATCACAGTCATGGTAATGACCATGTCTATCACTGTGTACTTGCTCGATGTCCTTTTGTAATCTCTGTGTCCCTGCCCTTCACAGCCCTCCAAGCAACCATTGATTTATTTCTCCTTGTAATAGATACCCTTACGATTTCTATAATTTACATGATGGAATCCTAAAATGTTTCCTTTTGTTTTCTCCTGGTTTTGTGTTTTATAATTATTTTGAGATTCATCAGTGATGTTAAATGAGGAGCTCTTTTTTATTTTTTTGAGTAATATTCTTACCATTAGATATAACAGTATTTATCCATTCACCTGTTTATGGCTATTTGGGTTAATTCCATGTTTTGACTGTTGATAATAAACTTGTGCAAGCATTTGTGTACAGTTCTTAATCTGGATTTTTGTTTCTTTTATCTTTTGGCCAAAAAATTAGATTGCAGTGTTTGAATCACAAAGTTAGGTGAACGTTTAGCTTTTGAAGAAACTAACAAATTGCTATTTAAACATAGTATTTTTTCTTTTTAATTTTTATTGGAGTCTAGTTGATTTACAGTGTTGTGTATTTTTTTTGTATTCGTACCAGCAGTTGTATGAAGGTTCCATTTCCTCCACATCTTGGTGAATAATTAGTTGGTCAGTCGTTTTTTATTTTAACTCTTTATGAGTTTGCCATGCTCTCACTGTTTTAATTGAATTTCTCTAAGGATTCATGGTTAGCATCTTTTCAGATGTATATTTGCTATCTTTGGTTAAATGTCTCGTTTTGTCTTCTGCTTTTTTTTTTTTTGGCTACACTGCACAGCTTTTAGGATCTTAGTTCATCAAACAGGGATTGAATCTGGGCCCTTACAGTGAAAGTCCTAACCACTGGACCACCAGGGAATTCCCTCTTCTGCTTATTCTTTGATTCATTGACGATTTTCCTTTTCTTTAACGAGTAGGACAGTGAAACAACAAAGATACCCATTTTACTGCTTTATGAAATAATTGCTTTCAGTACTCGAAGAACATACCTTGAGTTTTTTTAGTGTTTTTGTTTCACACAACATAATGGACACATGTACTTTACAGTTTCAGATTAATCTGCCAGGAGAATTTACTTAGTCCTAAGTAAACTTGATGAATGGCACCCCCCACCAGCCTCTTTTTTTCAGCATTTACTAAGAAGAGTTTATAATTTTATGTATGTTTCTCAGAGCTGAGAGCTAATCCATTGAAATGTAATCATCAGGATTAATTAGGCCTCTGTCTCTCAGTCTCTTTGGATAGGATAGAATCCTAGTTTTCATAATTACTGCCTATCAAATACAGCTGCACTAATCTTGTTTACATTTCCCAACACTTTATAACGTTTCAGTTCTGTGACTACTGAGCTCCCATCTTCCCTGTTTTCTCATTCTCCCTTTATTTAAAAGTTTATATATATATTTATCTCACAGGGTTTTTTTTTTTTTTTTTTTTTGGTGGTACGCGGTCGTCTCAGTATTGTGGCCTCCCCTGTTGCAGAGCACAGGCTCCGGACACGCAAGCTCAGCGGCCATGGCTCAGGGACCTAGTCGCTCCGCGGCATGTAGGATCTTCCCGGTCCAGGGCACGGACCCATGTCCCCTGCATCGGCAGGCGGACTCTCAACCACTGCGCCACCAGGGAAGCCCCTCACAGGGTTTTTTGTTTTTTGGCTGTGCCACACTGCATGCTGGATCTTAGTTCCCCGACCAGGGATTGAACCTGTACCCCCAGCAGTGGAAGTGTGGATTCCTGACTGCTGGGCCGCCAGGGAAGTCCCTCTCATTCTCCATTTAAAACATCTGATCACCTCTGCAGAAATTACCATGGAGTTGAACTCTTGCTGTCAGTAGTTATTGAATAAAAAGTTTTTTTCCATTGTTGTTTTTATCATTTCAACTAACATCTGGTTGTGTTTATCTTTGACACCATCAGTCTCAGAAGGGAACAAAGAAACATGCTATTTTAGTATAGTACAGTGGCTGCATTGTTCAAAGGTGAAGCAGGTATGTGAATCGTCTCCTGAGTCTTGAACTAATGGGAGTAGCATAAATGCAGAATTTTATCTCATTGTATTACCAAACTCAGGTTTGGCTGCTCATGGCTGAAAAGCCAATAATGGAGAAGGAAGTGTCAGAAGGGAAAGATGTTTTAATCAGAAAAGCTGGCAATCTGGAGAGAAGGTGGACTCATGTGCCGAGACCAACTCTGAATATTCTGGTCAGCCATGACAGTTTTGGGGTTTCTTTTGGCCACACGTTGCAGCATGTGGGATTTTAGTTCATGAGCAGGGGTCGAACCTGTGCCCACTGCAGTGAAAGCGTGAAGTTTTTATCACTGGACTGCCAGGGAATTCCCAGCCATGACAGTTTTTAAAAGGAAAAGGGGAAGAATCTCAGTGAATCGTCAAGGCAGGAGGTTAGTTTCTGCAACTTTTCCATTGCATTCAGTCTGGCTGAGTTCGGATGTTACGTTGCCTGTGGGGTCTGCCTGCAGGATTGCTTAGGGAGCTATTGAGGGTAGAGGGCTAGTCATTCTTTACTTAATTCTTTTAATCTAGGAAAACAATGAACAGGTCAGGCAAGGTGTGTGCATTCAGGAGAGCATAAGTCAGGAGTTAGTTTAAATTGTTCAGTGATCTCATTCCTTTAGGTTCTTTCAAGGTGAGGGGGGACAGAAATGGGCAGACAGGAACGGGGCCAAAGAGCAGCTTTCAATTGACGTGATTATTATTTCCTTTGTGATTGCAGGGACTTTTCTACAGTTGGGAATTTGTATTGTCTGTGTTAGCATTCTCCGTAAAAACAGAAGCAGTAGGATATATAGATACAGTTCCATATCTGCAAGTTCTGCATCCCAGGATTCAGCCAACCCCAGATGCAGAACCCCGACATCCAGAGGGCCAACTGTGCTGGGCCATCTTATGTAAGGTAATTGAGCATCTGAGGATTCTGATATCCAAGTGGTGGAGGCTGGAACCAGGTCCCTGTGGATACATCCCCTGAGGGATGACTACGTTAAGAGGACATTTATTGTAGGAATTGGTTATGGAGGCTGAGAAGTCCCACAACCTACTCTCTGCAAACTGGAGAACCAGGAAAGCTGCTGGTGTCATTCAGTGCAAGTCCGAAGGCCTGAGAACCAAGGGCCTGCTGGTGTAAATCCCAGTGTGAAAAGGGCCAAGATCCATGAGCTCTCATGTCTGAGGGCAGGGGAAAATGGGCTAGTTCTGCACAGACACTAACAGCGAGTCCAACACATTCATCACAACAGCCTTACCGTAGACTTCCCCATGAGACCAGAGTGCTGCTCTCATCCAGGTGAGACAAGCACCATAAGCACTGGCTCATTCTGGTGACTATGTGTGTCTCCTTTTCCTTGCTGTCTTCTATTCTTTTGGATAACTTTGTTGATAAACCCACACCATCGTCTGATGAGCACCTGTGCTCTGGTGTCTTCAGGCTTCTGGCAATTCATCTGCTTCCTGCTCTTTGACAGTGACACACAAGTTTCTCAGTTCTGCTTTGTCTGTTGGGCAAGGAGAACAGAGGTTCCAAGTGTAGTCTCTGGGTTATAAGTTCATTCTGGAAGATCTCAATATTTAAATAATCAACTTTATATATTTGTAGGCTCACATTTTTTCCTGTTTACCCAACTGGGACATTTTGATTCAAAATTGAATAACGATGATGATAACTGCTTCATACTACATATAGTGTATAGAAACATGAATTGTACTAATAACTATTTAAACATAATTATGTAAATTGTATAGTGTTATTCACTAGAGGTTCAAAGAATTTTATAATATATATAGGAATGTTCAGGGTAGAAAACCACTGCTGATTTGAAATTTATGTTGACACCTAGAAGATGTAATTTACAAAGCATTGTAGGAAAAAATATGTTTCAATGGAGAGAAAAAGACTTGGGAATACTCTGAGTTGGAAAGGTACATGTGGAGTTCAAAGAACAGAAGGAGGACCTGTTTAGGGTATTGTGTGATGGGGACAGTGGGTAGCAAAGAAGCAGAGAAAGTAGGTATCTGAGGTTATCTCGAGGATCAGGATGAACACAGTTTTTTATCGGGGAGACGATGGCTTTGTGAGGGATTAATCAAGTAGGACAAATAATCATAATTCTTTAAGATGAAAGGTGCTAAGTATTGAAATGAATTTATTTTATTAAACTATATTTTAACACCTTTTAATGTTTGTTTCAGTTGGAAGCTTTCTATTTGTTTTAAAAAGTTAGTAGTGGTTATGCATTTATGGAATTTAGAGTATTCAGTGGGCAGCTTCTGGAAGTTATGTGTTTTTTTTTTTTTGCGGTACGCGGGCCTCTCACTGTTGTGGCCTCTCCCGTTGTGGAGCACAGGCTCCGGACGCACAGGCTCAGTGGCCATGGCTCACGGGCCCAGCCGCTCCGCGGCACGTGGGATCTTCCCGGACTGGGGCACGAACCCACGTCCCCTGCATCGGCAGGCGGACTCTCAACCACTGCGCCACCAGGGAAGCCCTGGAAGTTACGTTTTTACAAAAGTCACTTCTAGAAATTACTGTGAGCCATTAGCACCTGCAGGATACTTTCAAATAGTTGAATTCTCATTGCCTGTTTATCCCACAGCTTTAGTAACTCCATTGCCTTTTATTACCACTAACAGTTATATTAACTTAGTGACATACATATGTTGAAGTCCTAACACCTAAGTGACTGTATTTGGAGACAGGGCCTTTAGAGAGGTAATTAAGATTAAATGAGGTCATAAGGGTGGGGCCCTAATTCATTAAAACTGGTTTCCTCATAAGAGGAGTAGACACTAGGTGTATGCCCACAGGGACAAAAAAGGCCATTTGAGGACCCAGTGAGAAGATGGCTTTCCCAAGCCAAGGAGAGAGGCCTCAGGAGATACTAAACCTGTTGACACTTTCATCTCGGACTCCCAGCCTCCAGAAGTGTGAGAAAATAAATTTCTATTGTTTAAGCCAATCCTTGTATGGTACTTTGTTATGGCAGTTCTAACAGATTAACACAAACATCATTAATGTGTTCTCTTTCCCAAATAGTGAGGCGCAACATGCAAAGAGACAGCAGAGACAATTGGTATAATTCTAAAAATGGTACAAAACTATAAATTAGCTTTGGGAGGGAAGGGAATTTAATATGGAGTTTCCTATTTTACTTCCACTCGTGCTGCAAACCAAAACTTAGCTCCAATTTGCAAAGTCCCCAAAGAAGCCCAGTAGGGAGAGTCAGACTTTAAAACTCAGAATCACTCTTATTTCCTACAGTGTGTTGTGGGTTACAGCTGTCATGGAGTAACAGGGTCTTGTTGTCATCAACTGTAAAACTACAAAATACAAGAGAATTCACCACATTCACAGCAACAGCGTTTCCCCTAGACTTTCCCATGAGACCAAAGCACCATTCTCTGGGAAAAAAGCTGTGTTCACCATTCTCATCCTGGTGAATATGCTGTCTCCTTTTACCCTGTTCTTTTCTATTTTATCTTTTTGGATAAGCCTGATTATGAACCCACACCATGGTCTAATGAACACCTCTGCAAAGGTATTTTCAGGCTTACCAAGATTCATCCTTTTGTTCTCTTTGGTAGTGACACTCAGCTTTCTGTTTTGCTTTGCCTTCTGGGCAAGGAGAACAAATATTCTAAGTGTAGCTCCTGGACTATAAATTCTCTCTAGAACACCCTTGTATTTATTTAATCAACTTTATATATTTGTAGGCTCACATTTTATATCATTTCATCTTTCAGAATATTTTGATTCGAAATCGAATAACAGTGATAATAACTGCTTCATATTACATGTAGAGTATAAAAACAGCAAAGATACTCATAATTATTCAAAACCAATTTTCTAAAATTATATACTGTTATTCACTACAGGTCCAGGGAATTTTATGATAATATAGAGAATATTCAAGATTTAAGAGTGTAGATTATAACAGCACTTTAAATGTTAAACTTTATGTGGACACTTAAAAGATTTATTTGAATTTACAAAGCATAGTGGGGAAAATAGATGTTTCATTTGGAGAGCAAAAGACCTGGGACTACTCTTGAGCTGTAAAGTCACATATGGAATTCAAAGACTGAAGGAAGATCAATGTGTTTGTGGTATAGTGTGTGATGGGAAGAGTGATGAGGGAAGAAGCAGAGGAAGCAGGGGAAGGCTTCTTTTGCCAGGTATCAGGGGAGACCTCAGTGATGAGAATGATCTGCACTTTTTGTAGGGAAGATGATGAGTTTGTGGGGGATTAGTCAGGTGGGATAATAATCAGTGTTATATATGATAACAAGTGTAAGTATTCAAGTGAATTTATTAAACTATATATTTGCATCATTTACTATTTGTTTTAATTGAAAGTTTGTGTTTGTTTGAAATAGTTCTTAGAAGTGATGCATTTACGAGCGTCCCTCGTGGTGCAGTGGTTAAGAATCCACCTGCCGATGCAGGGGACACAGGTTTGAGCCCTGATCCAGGAAGATCCTACATGCCTCAGAGCAACTAAGCCCGTTTACCACAACTACTGAGCCTGTGCTCTAGACCTTGCAAGCCACAACTACTGAAGCCCGAGTGCCACAACTACTGAAACCTGTGTGCCTAGATCCCATGCTGCACAACAAGAGAAGCTAGTGCAATGAGAAGACTGAGCACTGTAATGAAGAGTGGCTGCTGCTCATCACAACCAGAGAAAAGCCTGTGCACAGCAACAAAGACCCAATGCAGCCAAAAATAAAATAAATAAAATAAAATAAGTAAATTAAAAAAAAAAGTGATGTATTTACGGTATTTAATAGGCATATTTTGGAAATTATGCTTTTATAAAGGCAATTTCAGAAATTATTGTGATCTATTGGCAATTGGAGGATACTTTTTTTTTTTTCCCCATACGCGGGCCTCTCACTATTGTGGCCTCTCCCATTGCGGAGCACAGGCTCTGGACGCGCAGGCCCAGCGGCCATGGCTCACGGGCCCAGCCGCTCCGCGGCATGTAGGACCCTCCTGGGCCGGGGCACGAACCCGTGTCCCCTGCATCGGTAGGCAGACTCCCAACCACAGCGCCACCAGGGAAGCCCCAGAGGATACTTTTAAAAGTTGAATATTCTTTTCCTCTTTATTACCCAGCTTTAGTAAGCTACTTGTCTTTTATTATCACTAACATATATTAACAGAATACTTGTCATAGGTTGAAGCCCTAACCTACAATGGGATTGTACTTGGACATAGGTCATTTATAGAGGTAATTAAGGATAAGTGAGGTCATAAGAGTGTGGCTGTATTCCATTAAGACTGGTTTCCTTCTGTTGACAAAAACTCAATTAACAATCAAGTTAAGAAGAAAAAAGTGAATTTTATTCAAGCCAAACTGAGAATTATCACCCAGGAGACAGACTCTCAGAATCTCTAAGATCTGTTCTGCCTTTTAGAAGTTGAAGGCACAAATATTTACATTTTTCAGACAAAGGATTGTACAACAAAATGACATACTGACATTTTACATAAAGTTCATAGGCCAAGTAAGCATGTACAAAGCGAGCAGTGAGTCACCATGACCCCCAACAGAGTTTGGAAAGAATGCTAATCTTTTAAGAAGTTCCATTGCTAGCATCAGAAGAAAGGGAAAAAAAATTGATCTTTATATTCAAGAAAGCATTCCCATCTTTGAGGAAGACTAGTTAGTGTGTAATGTACATGCACACTGCACATTAAGGAGGTAGGGAGGCCAAAGAAGAAAATTTTATGTTTAAACTTTCTTGTCCTTCCTTAAAATGTAAATTTTATTTCATCACTTATAAGAAGAGGGATAGACATCAGGAGTATGCTCACAGGGAGAAAAGGCCATGTGAGGACACAGCACGAAGTGGACTACCCAAAAGCCAAAACAGAAGCCTCAGGAAAAATTAAACCTGTTGACACCTTCCTCTTAGACTTCCAGCATCCAGAGCTGCAAGAAAATAAATTTCTGTTATTTAAGCCACCCAGTCCATACTGTTACTGAACCAGTTTCATGTGACCTATGCACAGCAAGCCAAACGCTGAGACACTGTGGTTTGCAGCAGAGAAACTGTTTATTCACAAGGCAGCCAAGCAAGGAGAAGGAAGGACAAATCTCAAATTCATCTCCCCAAAGGTGAGGGGCTAGGAATATTTATGGGATAAAGCTTGGCAGGGGTGAGGATGGGGATTGAAGATAAGGAAAAGGTGCAGTAATTGTCATTCTGCACAGGTAAAAGTAAGCTACAGACTTCTTCATGAGATACATGTTCAGAAAGTGGCAGGTTTAGCTTGTTCTGAGGGTGGGCTTTTGGCCCTCTGACATCAAAAATCATCTAGCTGGGGACTTCCCTGGTGGCATAGTGGTTAAGAATCCGCATGACAAAGCAGGGGGCACTGGTTTGAGCCCTGGTGTGGGGAGATCCCACATGCCGTGGAGCAACAAAGCCTGTGCGCCACGACTACTGCCTGTGCTCTAGAGCCTGTGAGCCACAACTACTGAGCCCACATGCCACAACTACTGAAGCCCATGCACCTAGAGCCCGAGCTCTGCAACAAGAGAATCCATGGCCACGAGGAGCCCGTGCACCGCATCGAAGAGTATCCCCCGCTCCGCTCGCCGCAACTAGAGAAAGCACGTATGCAGCAATGAAGACCCAACACAGCCAAAAATAAATAAATTAATTAACTAAAAAAAAAGTCACCTAGCCAACACTTGCACTTGCCCAGTTGGAGAGTCAGTGGTCTTAGAAGTTTTAACCAACTTGAGCTGAAACTGGACACAGGTGACTCCAATTTCCTAAAAAGCAACTTGGCAAAGATCTTATTGTTTAGGCTATTTGATGCTTGGGAGTACGTGCACGTTTTTGTAAAAGCAAAGTGAGGTTGATCAGTGAAGGCAGGTTACAGTTTATTTTTTATTAATGGCTTATGACTACCCTCGGATTCAATAGTATTCAAATGTTATGGCAACCCTAGCAGACTAACACAGTTCTCATTCAATATTTTCTTGTCACCAAATAAATAAATGAGCTCAACACCCAAAAAAATATAGTTAGGACTAACTATATTTACACACCACTCCTGCCGTCACAGTAAAATCGACCATCAGAAGATTGAAAGAATTGAAAAACCAGTAGAAACAGCACCATTTGAAACTCTGCTGCCCTTTAATAAATGGGTTCATTTTTGTAACAAAATTTATATATATATATATATATATATATATATATATATATATATATATATAGTTAGGGGACACAATTGTTAACAATTCTAAAAAGGCCACAAAACTAAAAATTAGCATACAATTTAGGACATTTAGTTTGGCAGTTGCTATTTTACTTCCACTTCTGTTGATCCTGTTGATTTTTGTTTCCACTTCTGAAAATGACTGATAATACAAGCAAGGGAGCCGTTTTTATGGGAACCAGCAGAGGCTGAGCTCCTGCTGGTCCACCTGCTTCAGGGGGTTGCAAAACCAACGCTCGGGTTGAACAGTCTCAAGTTGCTTCGCTGCGGGCCCCCAGAAGGGCCCTGGCCGAGAGGCCGCAGTTACAAACCCACGACCAATCGGGGTGAGGGGTTCCCGCGCGTGCGCATCGCGTCGGGGCGGGACTTCCGGCGTCCTCCTTTCGGCGGTCATTTTCGCTTCCTTCTGGTCGGTTTGGCCTCTGGAGTTTTGTGTCAGGTTCTAGGTGACGGGACAGAGACGGTCCGAGAGGAGGGTCTGTCCCCGCTACACAGAGGCGCGTCTGAGGCTCGGCGACGCAGCCCGGGGTGCCCTGCGCCAGGCCCGGGAGAGTGACCGCCGTGCCCGCGTCTCGACTCCTCTCCCGCAGCTCCCGGCCCCGCTCCCCCCAGGGAGTCCGATGGCGGCGGCGGCGGCCCTGAGGGACCCGCCTGAGGTAAACGCTCGTCCTCCGGCCCCTCACCGCCCTCATGCACCAGACACTAGAGCCCCGAGTGTAGGACGCCTGCTCACGTGCCCTCAGCCCAGGCCGCGGTGTCCTGGACGGTGTGGCGGCCGTGGGTGGCGCGTGGGCGAGGGTGACAGGCGGAGGGACCGGCAGGTACACAGGCTTGGAGGTCGGGCTGAGCCGGGAGGATTCGGGAAACCTGGGGCGCGTCTTATGACTGCAGTGAAGAGAGTGGGAGGTGGCATCACGCCTGGGCCGGCAGAGAGAGAGGTTGCTCCTTTATTCTGAGGGACCTGGGGGTCCCGGAGGGCTGTGAACGGACGAGGAGCAGTGTGCGTGCGGGCTGTAAAAGTTTTCAAAAAGCTGCTCAGAGAAGAGAACGAACGGATTGGATTGGAATGGGGGTGACAGAGAGGCCCAGGGAGTTGAGTCCTCGTCCAAGGTCACGGGATCTGATGAGAGGCAGCAGAGGTTAGTCAGTCAGCCCGAGGTCACCAGGTTCCAGGGCTGGGTGGGGATCCTGGGGGTCCTGCACACACGGAGCCCAGCCATGGTTGCCGGCCTTCTTCGCCCAGGTTCTGAAGGTTGAAGAGGCACTTAGGGAGCCCATGTGAGGCAGGAGAGGGTGTCCCAGTCCCTCCCTGGTTCTGGGTGGCTAATACTGAAACAGATCGGAAGCGAGGCAGGCAGGGCTTTCCCGGGCTATGGGCTCCCTCGAGAACTGCGATCGTACCAGATCACGTTCGATGTCGTTAAGCGCTCTGTGGATGCCATGTTCCGAGTCCCGGGGTGAGTCCAGAGAGGTGCCTGGGATGTGGGGCGGGGAGGCGGTAGGGCTGTGGGAGGGCAGCTGTGAGGCCTGAGGACGGGAAAGAGGTTTGGTCAAGCGAATGACGTGCACATCAAGGGCAGGTGTGAGCTGAGGGCCCGCAGGCCCTGGTGTTGGGGGTTAAGGGTAAAGATGAGCCCACGTTTGGCTGTGTCTTGGAGGCACAGTGTGGGAGACCTCAGGGGAATGACTTGGGGGGAGGGATGGGACCCTGTAGGCCAGGCCCGGAGTTCAGATGGCGTTTATCCCCCCGGCCACCGCCTTCTGTTGCTGAGCACAGTGAGGAGAGATCGGGCATCACTGGCACCAGGCCTGGCGTGGGGAGCTCGGATGGAGGATGACCGTGGATACACGTGTGAGGAGATGAATCGTGGGTCCTCCGAGAGAGAATGTTTATGTTTCATCTGTCTCATTCATGACAGGGTGGTGTGACCTTTGAGGACATTGCCGTGTCCTTCTCCTGGGAGGAATGGAAGCTCCTCGATGAGGCTCAGAGGCGCCTGTACCATGACGTGATGCTGGAGAACTTGGCGCTCATATCTTCACTGGGTGGTAAGAGCCTCACCCTCCCCAGTGACCGGGGCTGGGCTCTGTGTCCTGCCTCACCCTCTTTTCTCCGAGGTGTGCTCCGTCCTTCTCACATCTGGACCTCGGGCACTGCCTGTTTGCCCAGCTGTCTGGGTAGTTGCTGTGACAGGTAGGGCTGGGTTGTTTGCACTGCCCGCTTCTCTCCCCACAGCCCCAGGACAGTCTGTACTCAGCCCTCGCAGGGATGGATTTGAGGTCAGCGGTCTTGCAGTGAGGCTAATGGATTGCATCTTACTTGCCCTTTCCCTGGTCAGGTGGTGAATCCAGGTCCATGGCACTTCTGTATCCCAGGTTTTGTTCCTTTTTACCATCTGACATTTCCTTCTGCTTCCATATGCCAGGAATTGAAGGTATTGTCATGACCATTACTTACTTGGATCGTGGGCTTTTTTCCAAGGCTGTCCTTTATGGTTTTACTTGTAGTGTTTAGATCTCTTTTCTTTTTTCTTCTCCAGCTTATTGAGGTATAATTGACAAATAATACTATATATATTTAAGCTGTACAGGGAGTTCCCTGGTGGTCTAGTGGTTAGGATTCAGCGCTTTCACTGCCATGGCCTGGGTTCAGTTCCTGGTAGGAGAACTGAGATCCCACAAGCCACGCGTTGTGACCAAAGAATAAAAAAAAAAAAGGTGAAACGTAAAAGTAAGTGTACAGTGTCATGATTATATATATACATACACACATTGTGAAATGATTACTACAGTCAAGTTACTGAACACATCCAGTACCTCACATATTATATTTACATTTCCTGTGTGTGTGAGAACCCTTAAGATCTACTTTGTTAGCGCATTTGAAGTATACCATACAGCATTATTAAGTATAGGCTCCATGCTGTATTAGATCCTCAGAGCTTTTTCATCTTATAACTGACCAGCATCTCCCCATTTCCCCTAGACCGGAGCCCCTGGCATTCCACTCTTTGTTGCTATGGGTTCAACTTTTTTTTTTTTTTCCAGCATTCCATATATAAGTTTTAGCATACAGTATTTATCATTCTCTGGCTTATTTCACTTTGCATTATGCCCTCCAGGTTCATCAGTGTTGTCACAAATGCACGATTTCCCTTTTTATGGCTGAATAATACCCCACTGCATATAAATACCAGGCTTTATTTACCCATGCATCTGTAGACAGATACAAGCATATAGCAGGTTTGGTTCCGGACTACTGCAGTAAAGTGAGTATCACAATAAAGCAAGTCACACAGACTTTTGGTTTCCCAGTGCATAGGAATGTTATGTTTACATTGTACAGTAGCCTGTTAGTGTGCAGTAGCCTTATGTCTAAAAAAACAACGTGTATAACTTAGTTAAAAAATACTTTATTGCTGGGCTTCCCTGGTGGTGCAGTGGTTGAGAGTCCGCCTGCCGATTCAGGGGACACGAGTTCGTGCCCCGGTCCGGGAAGATCCCACATGCTGCGGAGCGGCTAGGCCCGTGAGCCATGGCTGCTGAGCCTGCGCGTCCAGAGCGTGTGCTCCGCAACGGGAGAGGCCACAACAGTGAGAGGCCCGTGTACCGCAAAAAAAAAAAAAAAAAAAAAACACAGTAGAACTTCTTTCAAAATTGGAGTCAATCTTCTCAAACCCTACTGTTGCTTTATGAATTAAGTTTATGTAATATTCTTTTTTTTTTTTTTTTTTTTTCGGTACGCAGGCCCCTCATTGTTGTGGCCTCTCCTGTTGCGGAGCACAGGCTCCGGACGTGCAGGCTCAGTGGCCATGGCTCACGGGTCCAGCCGCTCCACGGCATGTGGGATCTTCCCGGACCAGGGCACGAACCCGTGTCCCCTGCATGGGCAGGCGGACTCTCAACCACTGTGCCACCAGGGAAGCCCATTGTAATATTCTAAAGCATTTGTCATCATTTCAACAACCTGCACAACATCTTCACCAGGAGTACATTCCATCTCAAGAAACCACTTTCTTTTCTCATCCATAAGAAACAACTCCTCATCTGTTAAAGTTTTCTCCTGAGATTATAGCAATTCAGCCATCTTCCAGCTCCACTTCTAATTCTCTTGCTTTTTCCACAACATCTGCAGTTACTTCCTCCACTGAAGTCCTGAACCCCTCAAAGTCATCCAGAGAGTTGGAATCAAGTTTTTCCCAACTCCTGTTAATGTTGATATTTTGACCTCTTCCCATGATTCACAGCTGTTCTTAATGGCATCTAGAATGGTGAATCCTTTCCAGAAGCTTTTCAATTTACTTTGCCCCGATCCATTAGAGGAATTACTATCTATGGCAGCTGTAGCCTTATGAAATGTATTTCTTAAGACTTGACAGTGTAAACTACTTGATCCATGGGCTACAGAATGGATGTTGTAGTAGTAGGCATGAAAACAACATTAATCTTGTACGTCTCCATCAGAGCTCTTGGGTGACCAGCTGCATTGTCAGTGAGCAGTAATATTTTGAAAACAATCTTTTTTTCAGAGCAGTAGGTTTCAACAGTAGTCTTAAAATATTCAGTAAACCATGTTATGAGGAGACGTGCTGACATCCAGGCTTTGTTCCATTTATAGAATATATGCAGAGTAGATTTAGCATAATTGTTAAGGGCCTAAGATTTTCAGAATGATAAATGAGCATTGGCTTCAACTTCCAGTCACCAGCCTCATTACCCCTAATAAGAGAGTCAGCCTGTCCTTTGAACCTTTGAAGCCAGGCATTGACTTCTCTCTAACTGTGAAAGTCCTAGATGCCATCTTCTTCCAGCATAAGACTGTTTCATCTACATTAAAAATGTGTTGTTTAGTGTAGCCACATTCATTAATTATCTTAGCTAGATCATCTGGATAACTTTGGTATGGCTTCTACATCAGCACTTGCTGCTTCACTGTGTGCTTTTTTTTCACCTTGTACTTTTATTTTATGGAGACGGCTTCTTTCCTTAAATCTCATGAACCAACCTATGGTAGCTTGAGACTTTTTTTTTTTTTTTGCAGCTTCTCACCTCTCTCAGCCATCACAGAATTGGAGAGAGTTAGGGCCAGACTCTGGATTAGGCTTTGGCTTAAGGGAATGTGTGGCTGGCTTGTTGTTGAATACAGATCACTAAAACTTTCTCCATATCAACAATAAGGCTCTTTTGCTTTCTTATTTGTGTGTTCACTAGAGTAGCACTACTAATTTACTTCAAGAACTTTTCCTTTGTATTTATTGATACAACTTGGTTAACACTGTTTGGTCCAAGAAGCCTGACTTTCAGCCTTTCTTGGCTTTTGACTTGCCTTCCTCACTACGCTTAATCATTTCTAGCTTTTGATTTAAAGTGAAAGACGTGTGAACCTTCCTTTTACTTGAGCACTTAGAGTTGTGAGGTTATTAATTAGCTTAACTTCAATATTGTTACATCTCCGGTAAGAGGGAGGCTTGGGGACAGGGAGAGAGATGGATTGGCCAGTTGGTAGAGCAGGCAGAACACATATAATGTTTATCTATTAAGTTTCCTGTCTTATATGGGTCCAGTTTGTGGCACCCTGAAACAAAGATCACTGATCACAGATCACTATAACAAATGTAATAATAATGAAAAAGTTTGAAATATCGCAAAAAATACCAAAATGTGATGCACAGACACAAAGTGAGCAAATGCTGTTAGAAAACTTGTGCAAATAGGCTTGCTTGACACAGGGTTACTGCAGAGCTTCAATTTGTAAAAAAATGAGTTATCTGTGAAGCGCAATAAAACAAGGTATGGCTGTACTTACTTAGGTTGTTTCTAAACCTGGACTGTTGTGAATAATGCTGAAATGAACATGGGGGTGCAAATACCTCTTTGAGATATGGATTTTGTTTCCTCTGGATATACACATAGAATTGGGATTGTTGGACCATATAGTAGTTCTATTTTCAATTTTTAAGAAATTCCATACAGTTTTCCCTAATGGCTGTACCGATTTACAGTCCTACCAACAATGTAGAAGGCTTTCCTTTTCTTCACATCCTCATGAACACCTATCTCTTGTCTTTTTGATAGTAGTATTCCAAACAGGTGTGAGGTGATATCTCGTTGTGGTTTGGATTTGCATTTCCCTGATGTTAGTGATGTTGAGCACCTTTTCATGTACCTAATGACCATTTGTATGTCTTTGGATAAATATCTGTTCAGGTCCTTTGCCCATTTTTAATTGGATTCTTTCGTTTTTTATTGTTGAATTATATGAGTTCTTATATTTTGTAGATATTAACCCCTTATCAGATAAACCCTTTGCAGGTATTTTCTCCTTTTCCTTAGGTTGTGTTTTCATTTTGTTTCCCTTGCTGTGCAGAAGGTTTTTGGCTTGATATACTCCCACTTGTTTATTTTTACTTTCATTGCTTGTGCTATTGGTGTCATCCAAAAAAATCATTGCCAACACCAGTGTAAAGGAGCTTTCTCTGTGTTTTCTCCTAAATGTTTTACAATTTCGGTCTTACATTTAAAAATTTTTAATCCAATTCAAGTTAATTTTTGTGAATGGTGTAAGATAAGGGTCAAATTTTCATTTTTTTTTGCATGTGGATATCCAGTGTTCCCATCACCATTTATGGAGGAGACTGTCCTTTATCCATTGTGTGTTCTTGAGGTGCCTATCAAAGATGAGTTACATAAGTGTGCCTTTATTTCTGGGCTCTCTATTCTGTTCCATTGGTCTATGTGTCTTTTTATGCAAGTGCCATCATGTGCTAATTACCATAGCTTTGTAATATTTTGAAATCAGGAAGTGTGATGCCTCTAGTTTTGTCCTTCTTTCTCAAGATTGCTTTGACTATTTGGGATTTTTTGTGCTGCCATACAAATTTTAGGATTGTTTACTCTATTTCTGTGGAAAATGTCATTGGACTTACCATTTGGATTGTTTTCAGTCTGTAAGTTGCTCTTGGTAAAATTAACAATATTCTTCCAATTTAAGAACACTGGATGTCTTTCCATTTATTTATGTTTTCTTCAGTTTTTTCCATCGTTGTCTTATAGTTTTCAGAATACAGATATTTCATTGTTAGTTTATAGAAATGCAACTGCTTTTTGCATATTGATTTTGTATCCTGCAGCTTTACTGATATTGTTTAATAGTTCTAACAGATTTGGGTGGAAGGAGTCCCTAGGGTTTTCTATATGTAAGAGCATATCTTCTGCAAACACAGACAGTTTTACTTATTTTGTGATTTTGATGCCTTTTTTTTTTTTTTTTTTTCCTGATAACTATGTGTTCTGGCTAGGCCTTCCAGAACTGTGTTGAATAGAAATGTGAACAGTGGGCATCTTTGGCTTGTTCTGGATTTTAGAGGAAAGGCTTTAAGTTTTTACACTTTGAGTATAATATTAGTGTGGGCTTATTGTATATGGGTTTATCGTATTGAGGTACATTCCTTCTATACCTAATTTGTTGAGAGTTTTTAACATGAAAGTATCCTCAATTTTGTTTATTGCTTTTTCTGCATTTTTTGAGACATTCATATGATTTTTATCCTTCATTCTGTTAATATGGTATGTCATGTTTTTTGATTTGTATATGAGGAACTATCCTTGCATCCCAGGGATAAATCACACTTGATAATGATAATAGTGTAAGATTCTTCTTCTGCAGTAAAAGCACCAAGCCTTAACCACTGGATGACTGCCAGGGAGTTACCTAAATTTTTTTTTTATTATTCAATAGTGTAAGATTCTTCTTCTTTTTTTTTTTTTTTGTGGTGGTACGCAGGCCTCTCACTGTTGTGGCCTCTCCCGTTGCGGAGCACAGGCTCCAGACGCGCAGGCTCAGCAGCCATGGCTCACGGGCCCAGCTGCTCCACGGCATGTGGGATCTTCCTGGACCGGGGCACGAACCCGTGTCTCCTGCATCGGCAGGCGGACTCTCAACCACTGTGCCACCAGGGAAGCCCTAGTGTAAGATTCTTGAACGTGCTGTTGAGTATTTGTTAGGAATTTCTCATTCTATGGTCACCAAGGATTTTGGCCCATAATTTTCCTTTCTTGTAGTTTGCATATCTTGCTTTTGTATCAGGGTAATGCTAGCCTCAGAAATTGAGTTTTGAAATGTTTCTTAAGTGTTTTGGAAGAGTTGAGGAAGGATTGACATTAATTTTTCTTAAAAATCTTGGGTAGAATTCACCAGTGAATTTATCTCATCCTGGACTTTTCTTTGTTGGAAGATTTTTTTTAAATTAATGATTCAGGTTCCTTACTTGTTATTGGTCTATTCAGATTTTCTATTTCTTCATGACTCATTGTTGGTACGTTGTCTGTTTCAAAGAATTTATCCGTTTCTTCTAGTTTATCCAGTTAGTTGGCATTTAATTGTTCATAGTAGTTTCTTATGACCTTTTTATAAATAGCCACTTCCCCAATGGAATTTCAAATCTCTTGTGTGGAAGAGCATCCCACCAACTCATTCTTAGATGTCACAAATCACATTTATGATGACGTTGCCCCCTCCCTATAAAGTTAACGTGTACTTCACCAGCATTTATTTGCATTCAGGTTGCTGCTGTGGAGTAGAGAATGCAGAAGCACCCTTTCAACGAAGCATTTCTATAAGCATGTCACAGGCCAGGACTCCCAGGGCAGGCTCATTTTCCCAGAAGAGCCACCCCTGTAAGAACTGTAGTCTGGTCTTGAGAGGTATTTTTCACTTGGCTGAACATGAAGAAACACAACACAGCCAGAAAGTATTCGGGTGTAGAATATGTATGAAACGATTTCATTTTAGTGCAAACCTCCAGAAACAGCATATGGAAGAGAATTCCTTCAGAAACGCTGTAATCAGGGCCTTGTTTGTGAAGAGCTGCAAATGCCATGTGTCAGGAAAGCCCTTTACCTGTGAGGAAGTTGGGAAAGACTTTCTGGCCACCTTGGGACATCTCCAGCCACAGACCACTCACACCAGGGAAAAGCCAAACAAGATTGCCCAGCGTGAGGGAACTTTACAAAGCAGAGAAAATCATTACAGCCAGGGAGAATGCAAGAAAGCCTTCAGCCCGAAACATGCACTGGTTCAGGACCAGGGTGTCCACCCTGGAAGACATTGTTTTGTGTGCAGTGAATGTGGGAAGACATTCAGGTACAAATCCTCATTTGTTGTGCACCAGAGAGTGCATACTGGAGAAAGGCTTCATGTGTGTCGTGAATGTGGAAAATCTTTCAGGCGAACCTCAACCCTCAATCTGCATCGAAGAATTCATAGTGGGGCAAGGCAGTACAAGTGCAGCAAATGTGGGAAATCCTTTAACCCAAACTTTGTCCTTATTTATCCCTGGAGAAGACACATTGGAGAAAATTGTTACTTGTGCAGTGAATGTGCGCAGTTTCCTAGCTGTAGATCCATCCTAATTCGACAACGGACAGTTCATACTGGGGAAAGGCGTTATGAGTGTACTCAATGTGGGATATCTTTTAGACGAAAATTTTACCTCATTGTACACTGGAGGGTTCACACAGGAGAAAGGCCTTACGATTGCAGTGAGTGTGGGAACTCTTTTAACAATAGCTCGGTGCTTGTCCTACACCAGCGAGTACATAAAGGGGAAAGGCCTTTTGCTTGCAGTGAATGTGGGAAATCTTTTACCAATAGCTCGGTACTCATTCTCCACCGGAGAGTTCACACAGGAAAAAGGCCTTATGAGTGCAGTGAGTGTTGGAAGTCCTTTAGTCAGCAATCTTACCTCACACAGCACTGGAAGGTTCATAGTGGGAAAAGGCCTTATGAATGCAGTGAATGTGGGAAATCTTTTATGTCTGGCCGTGGCCTCCATTATCATCAGAGAGTTCACACTGGATTAAGGCCTTATGAATGTAGTGAATGTGGGAAGTCTTTTACCTCTCACTCTGGCCTTCGTTATCATCAGAGAGTTCACACAGGAGAAAGGCCTTATGAGTGCAGTGAGTGTGGAAAATGTTTTACCTCCAGCTCTGCCCTGTGTTACCATCAGAGGACTCATGCTGGAGATAGGCCTTATGAGTGCACTGTATGTGGGAAATGTTTTTCCTCTGGTTCCACGCTCATTAATCATCAGAGAGTTCACACTGGAGAAAGGCCTTATGTGTGCAGTCAATGTGGGAAATCTTTTTTCTCTAGTTCCAACCTCAGTAATCATCAGAGAATTCACACAGGAGAAAGGCCTTATGTGTGCAGTGAATGTGGGAAATCCTTTATACAAAGGTGTTCCCTTCTTAAACACCAGAGAGTTCACACAGGAGAAAGGCCTTACGTGTGCAGTGAATGTGGGAAATCCTTCACCCAAAGATGTCACTTTCTTATACACCAGAGAGTTCACACAGGAGAAAGGCCTTACAAGTGCAGTGAATGTGGGAAATCTTTTTCCACTAGTTACAACCTCACGAATCATCAGAGAATTCACACAGGAGAAAGGCCTTATTTGTGCAGTGAATGTGGGAAATCGTTTATCCAAAGATCTTACCTTCTTATACACCAGAGAGTTCACACAGGAGAAAGGCCTTATAAGTGTAATGAATGTGGGAAATCTTTTACCACTAGGAGGAACCTTCGTTATCATCAGGGAGTTCACACTGGATAAAGGCCTTATGAGTGTAGTGAATGTGGGAAGTCTTATATCTATAGTTCCATCCTCCAGGATCATCAGAGAATTCATGTAATCAAAAGGTCTTATAGGGGCTTCCCTGGTGGCTCAGTGGTTAAGAATCCACCTGCCAATGCAGGGGACACGGGTTCGAACCCTGGTCTGGGAAGATCCAACATGCCGTGAAGCAACTAAGCCTGTGCATCACAACTACTGAGCCTGTGCTCTAGAGCCCATGAGCCACAACTACTGAAGCCCGGATGCCTAGAGCCCGTGCTCCGCAACGAAGAGTAGCCCATACTCGCCGCAACTAGAGAAAGCCCACACCCAGCAACAAAGACCCATCTCAGCCATAAATTTTAAAAAATAATAATAAATAAATATTTTTAAAAGGTCTTACGAATGCACTGTATATGGAAAATCGTTTAGAGCAAATTCTTATCTCACTGAACACTGTAGAGTTCACAATGCAGCAAAGCCTTTATGCATGCAGTGAATGGGTAAGTCTTTTTCATCTAGGTCCAGACTCTGTTATCATCAGAGTGTTATGATCAGAACAGGGTCAAGGCCTTATGAGTGTAACGAATGTGGGAAATCTTTTCTGAAGAGTTTTTCACTCATGGAATATCACGGAATTCACACAGGGGAAAGGCCTTATGAGTGCAGTGAATGTGGGAAATCTTTTCTAGATTTTACTTCATCTTCAGATGGTTCACACAGGAGAAAGTAGTTATGACTACAGTAAATGTGGGAAATCCTTTAGGGATAATTCTCAATTAAGTCAGTACTGCAGAGTTCACACTGGAGAAGGCCATTATCAGTGCACTGTATTTGGGAAATTATTTAGCCATAAATTTCACCTTTCTCAATACTGGAGACTTTATAACTAGAAAAAGTTCTTATGAGTGCAATGAGTGAAGGAAATCTTTTACCTGTATTTCTAGTCTTCATTATCATTAGAGAGTTCATATAGGATGAAGACCTTATAAGTGTAAGGAATGTGGGAACTCTTTTTCCCATAGGTCAGCACTCATTTGACATGGGAGAGTTCACACAGGAGAAAGGCCTTATGAGTGCAGTGAATGTGGGAAATCTTTTATCCAAAGATGTCACCTAATACACCAGAGAGTTCACACAGGGGAAAGGCTTTATGAGTGTAGTGACTGTGAGAAACTTTTACTACTAGGTCTGGCCTCCATGATCATCTGAGAGTTCACACTGGAGAAAAGCCTTATGAGTGCAATGAATGTGGGAAATCTTTTTCATCTAGGTCTGGTTTCCGTTAACATCAGAGTTCACACAGGATCAAGGCCATATGAGTGTAGTGAATGTGGTAAATCTTTTATCTGTAGTTCCATTCTCCATGAACATCAGAGAATTCACACTAACAAAAGGCCCTATGAATCCACTGAAAGTGGGGAGTCCTTTAGAGCAAATTCCTATCTCATTGAACACTGTAGAGTTCATACTGGAGAAAAGACTTATAAATGCAGTGAATGTGGGAAGACTTTTTCGTCTAGGTCCAGTCTCCGTTATCATCAGAGAGTTCACACAGGATCGAGCCCATATGAGGGTAGTGAATGAGGGAAATCTTTTCCCCAGAGCTCTGCAGTCCTTCACCATCAGTGTTCACAGAGGTGAAAGGCCTCAAGTGTCTGGTGAATGTGGGTAAATCCTTTACCTCTAGTTCCACCCTTTATTCATATCAGAGTTCACAGGAAAAACCCTATTTGTGCCAGGAATTTGGGAAATTCTTTCCTAAAGAATTTTCCTCATTATACATGGTAGAGTTTACACTGGAGAAAGGCCTTGAGCATGCAAGGAAATGTGCAATTTTCTAGTTCAGGGTAATGACGTTGGAAGAAATTGAGGAGCCGCCCATCTGAATTCAATCTCATATATCCAGTTGTCCACAGGGGGAGATACCCCTTAAGTTTCAGTTACATGGGAAGCATGTGTGGCTATATTGCACTTTGTAATCTGTCCAGGGCTTTTCCCAGATTTATGTCGCTGCCCGTTTCTGTGGCCATTTTACCTCTATCACCTGGCAGGTCCACACCATGGGCATCAGTCACCAGCCCAGTGCGCTCAGGGAAACTGACCTCTGTTCTTCCAAGTGTTGGAGCAAACCAAGAGTAGTAGCCCAGTCCCTTCGGGGTTGGTGTTCCCCTCTCTCTGACTACGTGTACAAAAGCCTGAAGGAATTTTGGCTCAGAGAACGTCATATGAATTCAGCTGACAATGTGCAGAGGACAACCTTTTCCAGGGACATGTTCTCACATGCTCAGTTTTTCCTTCTAGCAAGTCACCAGCCCTAACTGTGCCACACATTGTTTTGGTTTGTATAATATGGATGCCTTACTGTTTAAGTCCTGTTTTGTTTTGGGAGTTCTTTGTACTGCTAGGGGGTTTTTATAAGGAGATTTGGGCTCCACAGGCATGGGCCTCAGGGAGGATAGTACGATGGCAAAAAGTGGCTTGCCATTTTTGGCCAAATTTGCATTGGTGCCAGTGAAGTCGTAGGAGAGAGGGCAGGGCTTTTTAGTCCTCATTTGAAGCATGGATGCTATGAGTTTTAGGAGACTCAGACATCACCCTGAAGAGGAGTAAGATGTGACAATCTCAAGTTCTTGGAGCAGCATGAATTTTTTCCCCTGTTCACAGCGGGTATCACGAGAGATGTCAGCACTGTTGAGAGGAATCTCCTCCCTTGGTTTTGCAAAGAGCATGTGCCCTGATGTCCACAGTTCCATGGGTGACAGTCACTGGTTGTAAGTCTACAGGGGTCAGGGGAAACTGAAACTGCTACAAAAACTGGGTTAGTAGGGAGCGGAGAAGACAGCAGCCAGCTCATTGGAATGTGCCTCTTCTAAAAGTGCATCCAGGGCTTCCCTGGTGGCGCAGTGGTTGAGAGTCCGCCTGCCGATGCAGGGGATGCAGGTTTGTGCCCCGGTCCAGGAAGATCCCACATACCGTGGAGCGGCTAAACCCGTGAGCCATGGCTGCTGAGCCTGTGCGTCCGGAGTCTGTGCTCTGCAACAGGAGAGGCCACAACAGTGAGAGGCCTGCGTACTGCAAAAAAAAAAAAAAAGTGCATCCACAGATGTCTTTGTGACGATGACCGACGTTCAGGATCAGCGTGTACACAAATCTCAGGACCTCCAGGCATGTGTATCTTTTGTAACTGAGGTCATTGTCAGAGAAGATAATTGGAAAGTTTTGTGGATTTTTGTAACCTTGTAATGTTCGCCTCAAGGCCGTTGCTACATAGGCAGAAAAAAGGTAGAGAAAAGTAGTCCAGGGATGTGGCTCTTGTGAGCCAGCCAACATTCCTGTTGACTGAAGTGGAAATGTCCTTTACTACTCGCCAGTGTTTGCTGAGGCAAGACTGACACCCAGAGGGCATGACAGAAAGATGGTGGAGTCAGTATAGGGCTGTCAAATCTATTTTCCAAAAAAGTGGGGCATACAGATTTTGTTTATCTTAAAGTGGTTTTTTTAAAGCTTTATTTGGGTGTAATTTACATGTAGTAAAGTACACATATTTAAAGTGAAGTATTTGGTAAATATTGACATACACATGATACCTGTGAAAACATCATCACAGTCATGGTAATGACCATATCTGTCACCATGTATTTGCCTGATGTCCTTTTACAGTCTCTGTGTCCCTGCCCTTTACAGCCCTCCAAGCCACCATTGATTTATTTTCCATTATAATAGATACCTTTACGTTTTCTATAATTTATATGATGGAATCCTTAAATGTTTACTCTCTTTTTTCTGGTTTCTTTTATATTTTGTAATTATTTTGTTATATGATGTTATATTTGTTATACAGATGTTATGTGAGTAGTTCATCCCTCCCTTTTATCTTCTTTTTTGGTTCAGTACTCTTATCTTTAGATATACTGCTATTTGTCCATTCACTTGTTTATGTACATTTTGGATATTTCCAGATTTTAACTGTAGAAAATAAACTGGTGCAAACATTTGTGTACAGTTCTTAATATTGATATTTGTTTCATTTATCTTTTGTTCAAAAAGTTAGATTGCAGTGTCTGAATCATGAGGTAGGTGACTATTTAGCTTTTGAATAAACTAACAAATTCTGACTAAATAATTGTGTTTTTTACATTTTTACCAATACTGTATGAGGGTTCCATTTTCTCCATATCCTAGCGAATACTTATTTGGTCTGTCGTTTTTAATTTTAACCCTTTTAATAAGTTTGTTACTCTATCTCACTGTTGTTTTCATTGTATTTCCATAAGAATTCATGATTAGCATTTTTTCGGATGTTTGATCCCTTTTTTCATTTGCTCTCGTAAAATATCCATTTTTATCTTCTATTTTATGAACTTTGGCTATTTTCTTCTTTTTTTTTAACAAGTAGGACATTGAAACAACAAAGATGTGTATTGGAGTGTCATCCACTTTCACTTGTTGAATAGTGTGACTTTTATGGAAGAAATGCTTTCAGTACTGGAAGAACATGCCCTGAGTTTTTTCAGTTTTTTTGTTATGCATGTTGTAATGGACACATGTTACCATACACTTTTAAGATTAATTTGCCCTGGGAATTCCCTGACGGTCTAGTGGTTAGGACTCTGCTAGGGCCTGGGTTCAATCCCTGGTCAGGGAACTAAGATCCCACAAGCCACGCAGTGCAGCCAAGGGGAAAAGAAGAAAAAGATTAATCTGCCCTAATATGTTGCCCATCAGTTTCTGAAGTCCAGACAGTGAATGATGACCTTGTTTTGTAGGGTTTGTACATTTTCCTGCTCCATTATGGGGGTTGGTGGGTTGGAGCAGGACTCTTAGATAGGCTAAATGACATCAGGATGAACAGTACATTCTTTGAGTCTCCAAAGCCCGATACGGATGGAAATAGGAGGGCAGGGATCAGAATCTCCAAGCCTGGGTCAGGCAACCTGGGTTTGTAGCCCAGATGTTGGATTCACATCCTGGATCCCGTTGCCTTGACTCACAGATAAATGAGTCACCTACCTTCTCCCCTCCCCCCACCCTCTGTAAACAGGGATGAGGAGCGTCTTGTCCCCTGGCCTTTAGATGAGCTGCAGAGACAAAGCGCCCATTCCCCGTGAGGTGGGTACGCCTGTGGTGACACACCGAGCCCAGCCACCCTGCACTCCTCCTGACTAGCGGTCCGAGCTGATGCCGTGGAGCCACCCTCAGGAGGCCAGTGCTGCAGGGCACTGAGGTCTCGAGTGGGTTTCCCACCAGAGAATCTTTAGGTGACTTGTTGGAACTCCTTCAGGTTCAGTTCCTGACAGGGATGTGCAGGCAATGATGGCATTCAACTTGTTCTTTGTGAGGATCAATAAAAGGAAGAGACGGACTTCCCTGGAGGTCCAGTGGTTAAGACTCCATGCTTCCACTGTAGGGTGCACGGGTTTGATCCCTGGTCAGGGAACTAAGATCCCACATGCAGTGCGATGTGGCCAAAAAAACAAAAGGAGACCAAACAGAGGCAGACCACTCGAGATTGGTAGGTGGCAGTTTTAATGGGCAAGGGAACTTATGAGGCTTGTCTTGGGTCTTGTCTTGGCTACAAGATGTGTGGCTTTCCCCATACACCCACCAAATCTTTTGTTTTTATTCTTCCTTTCGTTCCTTCCTCCCTTCCTTTCTTTTCTTTCATGCATGCTGTGCCGGGTCTTAGTTGTGGCATGCGGGATCTATTTCCCTGACCAGGGATTGAACCCGGCCCGGTGCATTGGGAGCACAGAGTCTTAGCCACTGGACCACCAGGGAAGTCCCCACCCACCAAATCTTAAAAGATAGTATGGACGCCCTAACTGGATTCAGCCACATACACTGTCTAGATAGTCTCAACACCACATTTCTGTCTGAAGGCTGTATCCTTGGAGAAGCTTCTGGAAGTGGAGAAGGCAAGTGATTGCACATTCCAAGGACAGCAGAGTGACTGAGGGGTCTCCAATTGCCCAGGTCCAGCCTGGGGCTTACCCAGCAGTCACGTCTTCTCAATGACCTCCTCTGACACTACCCACCACCCCGTGACCGGCTCTGCAATCTCCCGAGCTCCCCTCTTCCGCAGCTTGCCCACATCCGTCGGCCATGGCTTTCTGTCGCATGGAGGTGGCTCATTTGGCAGATACCTGGCTGTGCTGAAGGCAGATGCCTAAGCAGCAATAGAGGCACAGGCAAGAAGAAACAGACTGACAGTGTTCCCAAACTCAGTGTCAGTTTTTTCCACCAAGAACTCGTGAAAGTTGGCTTCTGTCATCTTGTGACTTCAATATGATGCTAGCCGACTCATGGGGTATGAACATGCCACATTCTGTAGTTAATGGTGCACACGCCTCCTTGAGTGGTAGTAATAACGTCCACGGCCTTCCTACTTTGGAGGACAGCTTTTCTATTTAGAGATATTTGAGTTTTCAATAAAGACAGGCTTTGTTGGCTGTCATTTGAGGCTGCCTGGGTGGATTTTCTAAGAGCTGCTCTGTGTGCTTTAACACCCTCCAGGCCGATGGAGGGGGATCACACCAGTGGGAAACAGAATGTACCCACCTAGAACTGTGGAGAGGGAGGTTGGCAACTGTTCCTGTGGGGTGGATTCTCCCTGTGCCCAGGGAAAACCCAGGGTACAGCAGCCTGCCACCCAGGTGGAAGCCATGGCCAAAGATTAGTGCCACACGACCATCAGGTCCCATTTAGGGCCACCCAGTGAATACGTGACCAGTGCAACAAGTCAGTGACAAACTAGTTGCTGTACTTCAAAATGATGGAGTGACTGCACAGTTCCAGTGATGTCCATCCCCTATCCCTGGCCTCATTAGGTTGGTTCTGTTTAGATTTTTCTGTTCCAGCATAGGGCTGTCTGGGTGCTCAGATGTCCATAACCTGGGGTAAGTCACATAAACCCCTCCCATTCTGCACACAGCCACCCATGGCTCTAATAATGTTTTTGTTGTTTTAAATGATACTTGCAGGCTTCCCTGGTGGCGCAGTGGTTGAGAGTCCGCCTGCCGATACAGGGGACACGGGTTCGTGCCCCGGTCCGGGAAGATCCCACATGCCGTGGAGCAGCTGGACCCGTGAGCCATGGCCGCTGAGCCTGTGCGTCCGAAGCCTGTGCTCCGCAACGGGAGAGGCCACAACAGTGAGAGGCCTGTGTACCACAAAACAAAAAATAAATGATACTTGCAGTCAGTTTGACAGGCTGCCTGGGTAGTTTGACAGAAAAAGAATACTCTTACCCATTGTTATGGGTCGTATGCCAAAGGCCAGGTCTCTGGATCAGTATTGATAATGTCAGATTGTTGACCTGAAACAAATAGACTGTCAGATATTTCTTCAATAAAGATGGGATTAGGGACTTCCCTGGTGGTCCAGTGGTTAAGAATCCACCTGCCAATGCAGGGGACACAGGTTCAATCCTGGTCAGGTAACTAAGATCCCACATGCCACGGGGCAACTAAGCCCACGCACTCTGGAGCCCCCATGCCACAATTAGAGAAGCCCTCATGCTGCAGTGAAGATACTGCGTGCCACAACTGAGACCTGACACAGCCAAATAAATTTTTAAAAAGATGGGCTTATTTGGGATCAGCAGAGAGTTACAAATCAGGGTCCATAACTATGGCAAGGCACATGCTATTTCCTGCATGGCAAGGGCAGGGGAACACGTCTTTTTAAATTTATTTTATTTATTTTTGGCTGCATTGTGTCTTTGTTGCTGTGTGTGGGCTTTCTCTAGTTGTGGCGAGCGGGGGCTACTCTTCATTGCAGTGCGCGGGCTTCTCATTGCAGTGGCTTCTCTTGTTGTGGAGCACGGGCTCTAGGCACACAGGCTTCAGTGGTTGTGGCACCTGGGCTCAGTAGTTGTGGCTTGCGGGCTCTAGAGCGCAGGCTCAGTAGTTGTGGCGCACGGGCTTAGTTGTTCTGCAGCATGTGGGATCTTCCTGGACCAGGGCTCGAACCCGTGTCCCCTGCATTGGCAGGTGGATTCTTAGCCACCGAGCCACCAGGGTAGCCCTGGAACACTTTTATAGAGAGGAAAAGGGAGTTGGGAGGGCTGTAGTAAACAAAGAGTCCATGACTGTTCATTGGCTGAGTCTTTGCCTGGAAAGGAGTCTTTCTTCTTCCTGTTGGACATTGCAGGGCATGAGAGCTCCCCTTTCTAGTCTCCAAACTGTATTTAATTGAGGCTTCCATTTATTGTTTTACATTTGCCTTTTTTTATAAGTTAATTTTTTTATTGGAGTACAGTTGCTTTACAATGTTGTGTTCGTTTCTGCTGTACAGCAAAGTGAATCAGCCATACATATACATATAACCACTCTGTTCTAGACTCCATTCCCATATAGGTCATTATACAGCACCAAATAGAGTTCCCTGTGCTATACAGTAGGTTCTTATTAGTTATCTTTTATATATAGTAGTGTGTACACATCAATCCCAGTCTCCCAGTTTATCCTCCCCCCCACCCCAGCCCTTTCCCCTTTGGTAATCATAAGTTTGTTTTCTACATCTGTGACTCAATTTCTGTTTTGTAAATAGGTTCATTTGTACCATTTTCTTAGATCCCACATATAAGCGACATCATATGATATTTGTTTTTCTCTTTCTGACTTACTGCACTCAGTGTGACAATCTCTAGTTCCATCCATGTTGCTTCAAATGGCATTTTTTCATTCTTTTTTATGGCTGAGTAATATTCCATGGTATATATGTACCACATCTTCTTTATACATTCATGTGTTGATGGACATTTAGGTTGCTTCCATGTCTTGGCTATTGTAAACAGTGCTGCTGTGAACATTGGCTTGCATGTATCCTTTCGAATTACTGTTTTCTCCGGATATATCCCCAGGAGTGGGATTGCTGGATCGTATGGTAGCCCTAGTTTTAGTTTTTTAAGGAACCTCCATTCTATTTTCCACAGTGGCTGCACCAATTTACATTCCCACCAATAGTGTAGGAGGGGTCCCTCTTCTCCACACCCTCTCCACCATTTATTGTTTGTAGATTTTTTGATGATGGCCATTCTAATGGATGTGAGGTGATACCTCATTGTAGTTTCGATTTATGTTTCTCTAATAATTAGTGATGTTGAACATCTTTTCATGTACATTTACCCTTTAGAACAAGATCCTTGATGGCATCACCAAACAAAAAGCAGATTTTCTAGTTTCAGTGGCTTTTTGTCCCTCAGTGTCAGGAAAGAGCTTTTTTGGCTGTAGTATCTCAAGTCATATGGAAACTGCACAGATTAAATACCTATTAAGGTCACACTTAAGTCTTAGGCACTTTTGTCTCAAGTCGATATGTTATCAAGATCATAAACCTTGGCGATCTTATGAAGCATTATGCTATCACCAAAGGTTTGGTGACAAATTTCTAACAGGCCTGGTCCAGATACCTTGGGAAAGCTGCCTCATCATATGCCCTCTGTTTCAATTCTGGGAAATCTTTTGTTTTGTTTTGTTTTTTGGCTGTGCTGGGTCTTAGCTGCAGCATGCGGGATCTTTAGTTGTGGCAGGTGGGATGTACAGGCACTCCCACACCCAACAGTTGAATTGATGTTTTTTTGTCGGGCAAGTGAGTGGGCCCACTGTATAAAGGAATTTCCACTAGGTGCTCTTCCCATGACCAGATACCACGTGAGCAGCAGATGCCTTAGGTGAAAAAGGCAGATGTGTAGTAGCACCTTGCCTGGGGAGGTCTTCCTCTTCTGTAAGAATTACACTTGTGACCTGATCAATAAATGGTAACGTGGCTGCAGCTTTAGGAATTTGACCTGGCTGTGCAAACCATATGTGTTGGCCCAGGGAGGGAGCTCTGGCAGGCGTGAGGAGATGGACTGGGGGTGGATACGCCCCGCCAGGACCACTGCCTTCTTCTTTCTCTCAGCGGTGCACATTTCTTCCAGGTATGATGCATTTCCACAGGCCCAGCTTGCAGCAGGATGACCCGGTCCCAGTGGAGTCTTAGAATAGTAGCTCCCATTCACCCAGGGGTGTTAAGTAACTCACCCACCCCAGCGGGACATGCCACTGCAAATCGCAGTAGATAACTCCTTTCCCAGGCATGCTGGGGCACAATGATCCGTGGTGAGAGTTGGGGTCAGTCGCTGTTTCCCACGACTTACACTCCTTGGCAGGGACCCCCAGTCTGGCACATGGGGCAACAGGCCCTACTGGTTGACCATTCAAACATATTAAAGCCTGGGACAGTACTTTAGTTCACCCAGCCAGGTGGTCTCACCTGTTAGTGATTTAATCTGCTGCTTTAATACTCCATTTTTCCTTTCTACCAACCCTGCTGCTTGCGGGTTACAGGGGAGATAGAACCTCCACTCAATGCCAAGTTCTTTTGCTCAGTCTTGCACGTCACGACCTTTGAGATGTGACTCCCGATCACCATCTGTTGGATGAGAGTATGCATGCATGTGACTCAGCCCCTCCAATTCCCTGCTAGTGGCCAGCTGGGTTCCCTGGCACCAGGAGGCAGCTTGGGTTAAACCCGACACAGTGTCCATACAAACCAAGGCGTATTTAGAACCTTCCCTCGCAGGGAGGAGGCCAGTGTAATCATTTGCCAGCCACTCCCTGGTCAGCAACTCCATAGATGGCCCCAGACTCCTTTGACAGTTGCCTTGGATGTTGTTTAGAACACCCTGAGAAAGCCCTTCCTTTTTCCTTTCTGTTTCCTCCTGGTTGTTGTCAAGAGAAAGCCTCTGTGTGATGCTGAGTCTCTAATGCCCCCGCCCGCCCCCGTTACTAATTTCCCTTTTCAGCAGAGGGAGCAGGCCTAACAAGCCCCGTGAGCTCCCTGGGATGGTGGAGCATTATTTTGATTTCATGAGTGTATTTTCATGGTGAACTTCATTTGTGAGAAGTCAGGCTTGTTTTCCTAATTAGCAGAGAAGCAAATACGGTTCTTAGAATACAATCTAAAAAAAAAAATACAATCTATTTAAGACGGTGTACATCAGTTTAAAGAGAATAAAATTAGTAACGATTATCACAGCTAAGGTCCCCTTTTCCTTTCAGCTGTCATACTGTAAACAATGACCTTTCTGTGATCTATTTAGTATCACATTAGTGCTTTTTTTTTTTTTTTTTTTGGTACACGGGCCTCTCACTGTTGTGGCCTCTCTCGTTGCGGAGTACAGGCTCCGGACACGCAGGCTCAGCGGCCATGGCTCACGGGCCTAGCTGCTCTGCGGCATGTGGGATCTTCCCGGACTGGGGCACGAACCCATGTCCCCTGCATCGGCAGGCGGACTCTCAACCACTGAGCCACCAGGGAAGCCCCGACTGTACTTTTTTTTTGGCCTCACCACGTGGCATTGGGGATCTTAGTTCCCCGACCACCAGTCGAACCTGCACCCCCCGCAGTGAAAGCATGGAGTCCTAACCACTGGACCACCAGGGAAGTCCCTGACTGTACTTTAATACTGTTTTTTTTTTTTTTTGGCCACACTGCTCAGCTGGTGGGAACCTTAGTTCCCTGACCAGGGATTGAACCTGGGGCCACAACAGTGAAAGTGCGGAGTCCTAACCACTGGACTGCCAGGGGATTCCTGCTAATACATTTATTTTTAAAGCACAGGTGATTCTCACCATTTCTCATTCCTAATCGTTATATTGTGTTTTACCATTATGTATGTTCCTGAGGCTTTGACTACCGAATCGGTGTTTTGGGAACAGAATACCAAGTTGTGTTTCTGCACATCTCTTTCCAATTCCATGTTGTGTGATGTTGTGACAGCTTGAGATGGGCCGTGGAGGGAGTATTTACATGAGAGATATTGACAAACACTACCAACCCGGGCTTGTTCTATTGACATTTAGACTTTAGAAAGTGATGAACAATATGTTAATAGAGCAGATTACACTAAAGTGTACAGTGTCTATGGCTGTTACATTATGAATAGCACAAAACATTGAGGATATAGTCTTCAGTTCTCAAAAACAATTGTTATTTAAAAAAATGTTATAGGCTTGTGCCCCGTCGTTCAATTTATAGTTAAAGCTTTAACCCTAATCCAACTGTATCTGGAGTTAGGGCATTCAAAGAAGTAATTAAGGTTAAATGAGATCATTAGTGTGGGGCTCTAACACAACATAATTACTGTTTTTATAATGAAAGGGAAAGACACCAGGGAGGCAGTCACACAGAGAAAAGCCACGTAAGGACGCAGCAAGATGGCGGCCATCTGCAAGCCAAGGAGAGAGGCCTCAGGAGAAACCATCCTCAATGGCCCCTTGAACTCCGTCTTCTAGCTTCCAGACCCAGATCCAGATTCCTCTGTGCGTAGATGCATAGAGAGAGTGCCCTCTGCTGTCTCTTCCTCTTCTTATAAGGACACTAATCCTGTCAGATCAGGCCTTATTTACCCTGAACTACCTCCTTAAAGGCCCTATCTCCAAATATAGTCAAATTGGGCATTAGGCCTTCAAATAAGAATGGTGTGGCTTCCCTGGTGGTGCAGTGCTTGAGAGTCCGCCTGCCGATGCAGGGGACACGGGTTCGTGCCCCGGTCCGGGAAGATCCCACATGCCGCGGAGTGGCTGGGCCCGTGAGCCATGGCCGCTGAGCCTGCGTGTCTGGAGCCTGTGCTCCGTGACAGAAGAGGCCACAACAGTGAGAGGCCCTCGTACCGCAAAAAAAAAAAAAAAAAAGAATGGTGGCAGGGGGAAGGAGAGAGAGAATTCAGTCTATAACACAGTACAGTACTAAGGTAAAGGCCTTGACCCCATGTGAACATTCTGATGTCTTAGGGGGAATTCCCTGGCAGTCCGGTTGTTAGGACTCTGGGCTTCCATTTTAGGGGGCACGGGTTCAATCCCTGGTCGGGGAACTAAGAGCTCGCGTGCCGTGTGGCATGGTTAAAAGAAAAACAATTGATGTCTTAGGAAACTGGAGTTGGAAGCAAAGGATTTGCTACAATCCCTGCAATCATAGGACCCTTCTCCAGTGTGAACCCTAGTGTTTAAAACAGATTTAGGCTCTGTTGGGACTTCCCTCATAGGGCCCTTCTCCAGTGTGAACCCTAGTGTTTAAAACAGATTTAGGCTCTGTTGGGACTTCCCTGGTAGTCTAGTGGGTAAGACTCTGTGCGCCCATGCAGGGGGCCCGGGTTCGATCCCTGGTCGGGAAACTAGATCCCACATGCATGCCACAACTATTTGGTGCAGCCAAATAAGTAAATATTTTATTTTAAGTTTTTAAAATAAATTTATTTATTGATATATGGCCGCGTTGGGTCTTCGTTGCTGTGCGTGGGCTTTCTCTAGTTGTGGCGAGCGGAGGCTACTTTTTGTTGTGGTGTGCAGGCTTCTCATTGTGGTGGCTTCTCTTGTTGCAGAGCACAGGCTCTAGGCACACGGGCTTCAGTAGTTGTGGCATGCGGGCTCAGCAGTTGTGGCTTGCCGGCTCTAGAGCACAGGCTCAGTAGTTGTGGCTCATGGGCTTAGTTGCTCTGTGGCATGTGGGATCTTCCCGGACCAGGGCTCGAACCCGTGTCTCCCGCATTGGCAGGCGGATTCCTAACCACTGTGACACCAAGGAAGTCCCTAAATAAATATTTTTTAAAATAATAAAATAAAACAGATTTAGGCTGTATAGGCAAGAAGGGCGAATGCCTTTCATATGAATTTCAAACTTTCTGTGCCTCAGAGGGGACAGTTTGATGGTGGAAAATAGGTTCCCAGTTTTGCCCAAGAATAGGTTGCTGTCCATGGGCCTCCTGGGAAAGAGGGCTGGGCTTTGTGGTCCTCATTCGGGACATGGATGCCATGAGTTTTAGAAGACTCAGAGGAGGGGTCAGTGTGACAATCTCAAGTGCTTCTGGGAGCAGCATGAATCTCCCCCCCTGTTCACAGGGCCTATAAGCACTGATGAGGGGAATGTCTTCTTCAGGTCTTGCCAAGAGCCGTGTCCCTTGACGTTCAGAGTTCAGCAGGTGATGTTCACTGGTTCTACGATCACAGGGTCATGGGCAACCATAATTGGTACAGCAACAGGGGAATAATAGGGAGTGAAGGAAACTGCAGCCGGTTGGATATAATGAGGAAGATGTGGGTGAAGGTTTTCAAAAGATACAAATGTCCAGTTAGAAAATAAATAATTCCTGGGCTTGTAGTGTACAGCCTTGTGGCTAGAGTTAGTAACACTATATGACCCAAATGTAACACTGGAAACCAGAAAACTCCTAGAAGAGAACATAGGTGGAACACTTCGACATAAATCATAGCAATATTTTTTTTTGATTTGTCTCCTAAAGCAAAGGAAATTTAAAAATAAATAAATAAATAAATAAACAAGTGGGGCCTAATTAAACTTTAAAACTTTTTCACAGCAAGGGAAACCATTGACAAAACAAAAAGAAAACCTACTGAATGGAAGAACATATTTGCAAGTGATATGACTGATAAGGGGTTAATATCTAAAATATATAAACAGCTCATACATCCATTTCAACATCAAAAAAAGCAAACAGCCCAATTAAAAAATGGGCAGAGGATCTGATTATGCATTTTTCCAAAGAAGACATACAGATGGCCAGGAGGCACACGAGAAGATGCTCAACATCACTAATTATTAGACAAATACAAATCAAAAGCACAATGAGGTATCACCTCACACAGGTCAGAATGGCCATCATCAAAAAGTCTATAAATAATAAAGGCTAGAGAGGGTGTGGAGAAAAGGGAACCCTCCTATACTTTTGGTGGGAATGCAAATTGGTGCAGTATGGAGGTTCCTTAAAAAACTAAAAATAGCACTACCAGATGACCCAGTAATTCTACCCCTGGGTATTTATCCTAAAAAAGGAGACACTCATTCAAAAAGATACATGCATCCCTTTGTTCGTTGCAGCACTATTTACCATAGCCAAGATATGGAAGCAGCCTAAGTGTCCATCAACAGATGAATGGATAAAGAAGGTGTGGTGCATATATACAATGGAATACTACTCAGCCACAAAAAGGAGTGAAATAATGCCATTTGCAACAATATGGATGGACTTAGAGGGTATTATGCTAAGACAAAGAAAGACAATATGTATGATACCACTTATATGTGGAATCTAAAATATAAAACTCAGGAATTCTGTGGCAGTGTGATGGTTAGGACTTGGTGCTTTCAATGCCAGGGGACCCTGCTTCAATCCCTGGTTGGGGACTAAGACCCCACAAGTCATGTGGTGGGGCCAATAAATAAATAAAATATAAAACTCACCCCCCTCTTGTTTTCCAGAGGTAATCTCTAGTCCCCATGCAGACAACATCATTGCTCTTACAGGTGAAATGATAATCGCTTCCCATCAAGGCAGTGATTGTGGAATCCAAAACCTTAACCTCAGTATTCATGCGTCCACTTTCCACATCCGCACATATGCTATCACTGCAGCTACCATCCTGGCAGCAAATGTAAATTTGGGAAGTGACCACTTTTCCCAGGTAAGTATCACATTCTTGTAAGGATAGATCCTATCTCAGAAAATTAAATAATAAATGCTGTATCGAAAAACAATTCAGATTTTTGGATTTGGAACAGAAATACTGACAAAGAGAGGCAGAAGGGATGTATTCTGAGGGTCCCGGAGGCATGGCCACACCTCATCCACTTGCTTTAGGGCTGCCTAGTATCTCTCCTCCATGTTTCCTCTCATAACCTGTCTGTACTTTTCTGCCTCTTTTCACTGACTAAACACTGAACCTCATAACATCTATTATAATAGCTTAATTCCACATGAAGTGACGAGCAAGACTGTTTTACTTGTAATTTTTTGTGGACATGCAGTGTCTTTTTAGTAATAGTTGGCTGTGCATATTTTAGTCTTTTGGGTGGATGATTTTCAAATGGATCCTTAGGAGAATTTTAGTAACATGTCTGAAGAATGCAAGAGCAAAAACTTCCTGCCCCATTTTGTGAAAGGAAGAATACACTTAAACATGTGAACAAAAGAATGTAAGTTAAAGTAGTAAGGTAAGCAGGGATGTAAGGAATCTCTAAATGTTACCATGTATGAAAACATATTTTATATGTGCCTAGTATCTTCATTACTATTAATATTATGCTCCCTTCTCTCTAAAAATATTTCTGGTGACCCTGAATCAATATAGATTTTTATTTTTTTATTTTTTATTTTTATTTATTTATTTTTTGCTGTACGCGGGCCTCTCACAGCTGTGGTCTCTCCCGCTGTGGAGCCCAGGCTCCGGACGCGTAGGCTCAGCGGCCATGGCTCACGAGCCCAGCCGCTCCACGGCATGTGGGATCCTCCTGGGCCGGGGCACGAACCCGCATCTCCCGCATCGGCAGGCGGACTCCCAACCACTGCGCCACCAGGGAAGCCCCAATATAGATTTTTAATGTGTCATCTAGAAATCATGAGATGGCTTATTCTAACAAACCGTATTATGATCACTCTCACTCCCTAATGGGTATCTTCCTAATCCTTCTTGTGGAAATTGAAATTTTCTCGGGTACCTTAGAAAATAAAGCACAAAGTCCTAAGGAATCTGTTGTAGCCAATAAATTAATTTATGTTTTATGCATCTCGACTGCAATTTTTTTTATCCCATAAGGATAATAAGGACAATATTCACTCAGATTCGACCAAATACACAAAGCAACTAATTTCAGGCCTTGAACGGTGGATAGCATAGGGCCGTAACCTTGAGGGCTGTAATGAGAGGTCAGGTGCAGAGAGCCAGTGAATCCTAGCTTTCTCCTCCAGCAGAGGAATCCTTATCACTGGCCTCAGAGGCTGAGTCTCCACTCCTTCCTCCAGAGTTTGATACCCTCTGTGGCACCTGAACAGTGCCAACTCCAGTGTCAGGACAACCTCAGAGACCAGTCCAGGACAGAACACAACCAGGATGATAGGGCTTTTGTTGCTGCCTCCTGGACTTCATGGTGGGCTAGAAGGCCAAATGCAGCCCCAACCTGCATGACCAGATGGATCTGGATCCCAGGTCTTGGGACAGCTTCCTTATTCCCTGGACTTAATGCCAGCAATAACTTGTACTGGGATTTGGCCTGGGGGACCTGGAATGCTGAGGAACTGGCCTAGGATGATGCCAGGTGCCTCAACAGAGTTTCCCATAGCCTAGAGGAGGGACCTTGCAGGGAGCAAGGGGAGATCAGTTCTGGCCTGGTTCCTGCCCTCTTGTAGAAGCCAGCCATGGAACATGCAGACAATGAAATGCAAAATAGGCAATTTGAGGTCTACTAAGTGTGGCAACAAGGAGGCATCAAGTGTGAAATGAGGAAGTAGGCTTAGGATGTCTAAGATATATTGCTAAGTGAGAAAAGGAAAGTACAGATCTGTATACAAAATACGTATGACTTTATTTTTCCTAAGCCAACAACTTTTATGGGAAAATATCTGAACACAGACCCACACAGAATGACACACATAAATGCAGACCCAATTCTAAAAGGATAATACTATAGTGCAAACCTCAGCTATTCCATTTATTTTTGCAATCCTCTCTACTCTGAATGTCCTCTTTAACTCTTCCTCCAACTGGGATTTGGTCAATGTTTTCAAGAATGAAGAAGGATCACAGTTTGGAGACAGACTCTCCAGAGTGACCGTTCTTGTCAGGTACTGAGCTTAATTCAATGTCTTCTCAGACATCACTGCTAAAACTTCTCGGAGATCTTAACTTTTTTCACCATTCACTGATGTTTCACCAGAACTATTTCTGCTACCATCTTTGAATCACTACTTAATTGTTATTAATAGCTTTCTATAATTTGCATTTTACAGCTGCTTTTCTGAGATAATTTCAATTCCACGTGGAGGTCAGTCCCAGTAATGACTAGAAAAATAATCATTATTTTCCAGCAAAAAGATGAAATCATCTGTTTAAGATATTCCCAATATTTCGGTTGTTAAACAAAAGTCAGCTGAGTAAATTTGAAGATCTAATTGGCTTTATTAGGTGATTCATGTATTGGATAGCATTCTAGCTAGCAACTAGAAGGATGCTCTAAGGGGCTGCACAAAATGGAAGGTTTTTATAGGCAGAAGTGGGGTGGGGCAAGGATGTTGCCAAAAAGAAAAGGATTATTTTAAGGCTGAAACATCTTTGGTGGGAAAGGGAATGGCACAGGTTTTGTCATGCTCACTGCCTCTGCTTCCTCAGGGGGAAGATAGAGAGGCCCACAGATTACCTCACTGGTGCCGGCCAAGAGATTCCAAACTGGTTGATTATGATTACGTTTCTCAGAAAGGTTGAAACTGCAATTAGCTTAGGTCTAGTTTTAGTCTAGTTTTGGAATTATGGTCTTTAGCACAAGTGATGTCATTTTGGGCCTGTGGTTCTTCTCTTTAACAAGGTGTTGAGAGCATGTTTTGCTATATGTTCCACATTGTTTCCTTATTCTCTGTTTGAGATTGATTTCAGATTCCTGAAGGAATTGAATATGTGTCGGGATATGGATTAAGAGATATTCAGTAAATAAGTGTTTCATAATTGGATACAATTATTAATTATAATGGAGGAGAACTGTTTTATGCAGGAATCACTGATGGAGATCCATCTTTCCACTCCTGCTTCAGGCTGGTGCACATCCCTCTTCTATCCTCCATGCTCTGGCCCTATCTGGAGTTGTTTTTCTCTTGTCCCTGACCAAACGTACATGGACTGACAAAAAATGAATCTAAAGCTTGAGAGTGCATACCTTTGAACTACAAAACAATAATGTTTATTAGCTTCAGCTTCCAGTGGAGTCATTTTGTGTCTTAATTACTGTATGGAATGATACATGCCTTTAGATTTGTGACCACTGAGAGCATCTCAAATGATATTTTTAGACTCTGGGAACATGTTGAGCTGCTTCACTGAGTCTGAAATAATGTCTCCAAATGAAACTGAGTCCCCCTCAAACGGAGTTACCTTACAAAGTTTATGATTAATCTCTGTATCCAAAACCGTATTCCCTTTCTTATCCCCTATAACCTCAATCCTGGGCTAACTGAACACTAATCAACCAGAATCAGATGACTAAAATTGCTGTTGTCAATAACATCACTGTAGGCACTAAAAATGCTCTTATAGATATCATTAACATACAAACTCAGGTTGTTTATGTAGAGCAAGATTAGCTAACAGACCCCGGAGCCATGGACCACGTGGCCAGAGAATTATAAGCCAGAGACATCCTGATTCCCATATCCACGATTAAGAAGTGTCACAAGATAATTAATCCTTGCCTCTTCTTCTTCCCCTTTAAAAAATACCCCTAACTCAGGGGCTTCCTTGGTGGTCCAGTGGTAAAGACTCTGCGCTTCCAATGCAGGTGCGCTAACAATGCAGAGGGTGCAAGTTCGATCCCTGGTGGGGGAAGTAAAATCCCACATGCCGGGTGGCATGGACAAAAACAAACAAACAAACAAAAACACCACCCCTAACTCAAAGACCAAATGGGAGTGGATCTGACGCCTGTCTTCCACTCCATTCCTTGGTGCCCTGCAGTAAATGCTGTTCTTTCCTAACCACAACCAGGTGGCAGTAGATTGGCTTTGTGAAGCCAGCGGACCATTTGTAACACAAACAGCAGCACTCCCACAGATTTTAGTATGGTCCTTTTATGAAGAACAAAATCTGTCCTTAGAACTGGAGCCACTGTTTTCCTGTTTTCCGGCACCGCTCATTGTGGAGTTTAGCTTTTTCTCCTGAAAGTCTGGTAGGTTCGTGCATTTATGTGAACTACATTACCCAGAATGCTCAACGGAAAAGGGCAGTATGAGTAACCAATGAGTTCTCAGAAAATAGGCAGTTTCCGTTTGAGGCGCAACTTGTAGGGGCGGGACTTCTGGCCTCCTCCTCAAGGTAACCATTTTAATTGCTCTGGGTCAGTTCAGGTCCGGAGCTCCGTGTTAGAAACGGGGTGACGGAACCGGGAAGGTCCGAGTAGAGGCATGGTCCCCACTGCACAGAGGCGGGTCTGAGGCTCGGCGACGCCGCCCGTGGGCCCCGCGCCAGGCCCGGGAGAGGGTCCGCTGTGCCCTGGTCCCACTTCTCCCGCGGCTCCCGGCGCCGCTCCGCTCAGAGTCTGATGGCGGCGGCGCTGAGGCACCAGCCTCAGGTAAACGGTCGTCCTTCGGGCCCTCACCCCACCAGGCACTAAAGCCCCGAATGCGGGGCACCTGCCCATGTGCCCGCAGGCCAGGCCGCGGTGTCCAGGACGGTGAGGCGGTCGTGGGTGGGGCTCTGTTTCCGACAGTGTGATGGCGCGTGGGAGAGGGTGACAGGCGGAGGGACCCGCAGGTGCAAAGGCTGGGAGGTCGGGTTGAGCCGGGAGGATTCGGGAAACCTGGGGTCCGTCTGATGTCTGCAGGACACAAAGAAGGTGAAGCGGAGTCATACCCGGACTGTCAGGCTGAGGGTTGTATTTTTATTGTGAGGACCTAAGAAGGCATGGAGAATTTTGAACAAAAGGGGAACAGGATTTACATTAGCGTTTTAAATGTTTCCCAAGGCCCTTCAAAGGAAAAACAGATTTGAGGGGAGTGATGAGGACATTGAGGCACTCGGAGGTTGAATCTTTGTTCAAGGCCATACAGCTGGTAAAGGGTGATCCAGAGCACCGAGGAACAGGGGTCAGACGACCAACCTGAGGTCGTCTGGCTCCAAGGCCAGGCAAGGACGGATACAGGGTGGCATGAGCCTCAACGTTTCTAACCCACCGTTACATTCTTCTAAGGCCTGTCTCTTCCCACAGAGTCCGAAGGCTGCAGAAGTACTTATGGAAACAACAGGTATGGTAGTGGGTGTCCTAGTTCCTTCCTGGCTCCAACCCTCACTCAGATGCTTTCTGGTTTGTGGTGTCCTGGGACTCTTCTGTGCCATTTTCCCAGTCCTTGGGTCTGGGGACCCTAGAGAAACACCAAGCCCAGGGTCCTAAGTCTATATCAGGGGTGATATGGAGGTGTTCTCATTTCTGGCGACTAGTGTAAACTAGTGTGGAAGGTTAACCCAGGAGCTGCTACCAGGATGTGCAAATACTTAGTGTTAAAACTGAGCTGGGAGTGTTAAGGAACCACAGGTCTCCTTTTCTGGTATGAACAAAGAAAAGGAATATAGGATGACTGCCTGAGAAATTAGACATCTATTTTGGAGGTATTGGGAGGTTTGGATCAGAGGAGGGAGGTGATATTTCCAAGGTCTAAAAAGGCTCCATCTGACTGTAAAGTGGAGAACAGACTGTGGGAGTGAGGGAGGAGCAAGGTGGAGGCTACTGACATAGTCTAGGTGAGGGTTAATGGGCCAGGGCTGTGGTTTAGGAGATGTGGTTGGAGTCTGGATGCATGTTCTGAAAAGGGGCAACTAGATTTTATAGTATGGATGATGAGAGAGTGAAACAGAGAACTCAGGGATAACCCCAGGGTGTTTGGTCTTGGCAGCTGTAGGGATGGAAGCTCCAACTGAGATGAGGAAGTTGGTAGTAGGAGTACTAATCACTGGGGGTATCAGGAGCTTTGTTTTGACCATGTTAAGAGTCTGAGGTATTTCAGAGACCAGTAAGTGGAGGCATCAGATTGTCAGCTGGACTGACAAGTTGGGAAATCAAAAGAGGGGTTCAAGTTGAAGACATTCAAAAAGTGGTAGCTACTATGTGGACCCAAGTAAGTGACCTGTGGTCACAGGAGGTATAATCTTCATGTTACCATCCTAAAGCTGTTCAGGAAGCAGGAAGTGGAGGATAGAGACTGACCACTGGTTCTCTTGCTTGAGTACCTGAGTGATGGTTTTGGGTTTCTTAAGTGCAATTGAGGGAGGTATGTGGCCATAAAGGTAGGGTGTATCAGACATGAGAGCCTGGCAAGTGGCCAAGGCTTCCAAGAGAAGAGTAGATAGGAGATGGATGTCAAGGCACAGGAGTGTTTGAGGCAAGACGACATGCAGACCAGAGCTATTTCTTATTCACCACGCTATGGACTCACCAAGATTCTGTGAGGACTTTGCTGGGGCCTGGAATGTTTCAATTAGCCTGGTGGATATGGTCAGGGCAAGTGTGGTCATTTGTGATCATTAATAGGACTGGGGTGGTTGGTAAGTGGGACTGGGCTTTGAATGAGGGTTAGATGGACAGAGAAGGCTGTCGTCGCTGAGGGACAGCAGGAACAGCACAGAAATGGGCACCCAACATCGACAGGTGGTTCTGTGTGGCTTTACTCCTAGGCAAGGAACAGCCACACAGGAGGGAGGCCTTCATAGAAGGAGTAGATGTTTCCACCCCCAGTGGGAGCCATGGGAGGTCTAAGCTAATCTTGAATCTTGTTTGAATTTGCCAGGCAACTCTGGGTGCTTTCTGCAAAGTTGTATTTTTAAGGCCTAAAATAAAGGCCCATTATCATGTGCTCCCTTGACAGCTAATAAGACCTAGAGTGGCTCAAATGGCCTGAGTGTAAGTTCCCCTCTCGAATTGGTGATCTTGGATAGGGTCTCCCACTTTATTAAGGAGACCAGAGCAGTTCCTGCTCTTAAGAAAAACTCAACTCACACTGGCGGGAATTCCCTGACGGTACAGTGGTTAGGACTCGGCACTCGCACTGCCGGGGCATGGGTTCGATCCTTGGCTGGGGAACTAAGATCCTGCAAGCTGTGTGGCAGGCCCCCCGAAAAAGAAAGAAAGATCAAATTAGCTTTATTCAACAATTCATGCTTTGGGTAGCATCCCATGTAGCAAATAGAAAGGAGCTCCACTGAGCTGTAGAAAAGGAAAGGTTTCTAAATGTGGGAAGGGGGTGGAAAAGGGAAATTATTAGCAAAGAGCATTGTCCCGGCACGGGTGCCCTCCAGTGGGGAACGAAAGGGGTCTGTTGGGCGGAGTACCTCACCAGTTCTGACCAGGACATTCCAGGTTGATCAGTTAAAGGTTACTTTCCTGGAGGTTGAAACCGCAGTTAGGTTAGGTATTGAATATTAAGTCTTGGTTTGCGTATGTGGGGTGTAGCACAGTGACTCTGTTTTCACCTGCCATCTCCTTTTTAACATGGCTAATCTTTTTTAAGTGGGTTTCAGTTCTCTACTGGCCTGCAGAGTTTTTCAGACAAGCCACTTGCCTCATCCTCTAGGAACCAGGTTGTACCCCGACCTCTTGATCCTACAAAACTTCCACTGCACAACCCCTGGTGGTTTTTTTCTTTTCCAGAGTACAACATTCATGTGTCCCTGTATGGTATGTGATGTCCTCCTCTCCCAGGCTGTATCTCTAATTAATAAACTGTTGTTGATCTCATCTGTCCAGTGTCAGGTGTCGTGTCTTCTGCATCGCCATAACCCTAGGACAGGAATTCCAGTGGGGTAAAGAGGAGGTGATTAAAACAAAAATAACATATAGAGAGGCCAGGGAGATGCCTGTGCTGTGGGGCAGTGAGGCGTGGTGGCCATGGGCATGTGGCTCTGGTGTTGAGGGATGTGCAAGTCATGTGTACTTGGAGAGGGAGTGTGTCTGATGGCCCCAGGGCTCTGGTGTTGAGACTTTTGTGCCTTTGGTTGTATTGGGAATAGCTTGACAGGAGTAGGTGGATGCGTCTTCGCCAGGCCCACAGCTTAGACACCTGTTTCTCCACCTGCCACTTGTTGCTGATTGTTGGACTTCATGACCAGTGAGCCCATAAGGAGACAACAGCACAAGTTGCACCAGGGCCTGGTTTGTTCCCTGAGTTGGGGGGCTTGGGAGAAGGATGGGCATGGGGTAGATGTGTATGGGATGCATTGTGGGTACTCAGAGCAGAGCTGTTTATGGTTTTATCTGTTCACCACCATGACAAGGCACTGTGACCTTTGAAGATGTGGTTGTGTACTTCTTCTGAGAGGAGTGGAGTCTCCCTTATGAGGTTCAGAGACACCTGTACCGTGATGTGATGCTGGAGAACCTTAAACTTAAAACTTCCCTGGATAAGGTCCTCACACCCACCTCTGTACTGTGAGGTATTCCCTGCTCTCTCTTTTTTTCCTAGAGCCTGATCTGCCCTTCCTACATCAGAACCACAGAAACTGCTTCCTTCCCCAAGTCCTTAAGTGGGTGCTGTGGTTGGTTGGGATAAGGTGTGTGCACTGCCCTCTTCTCTCCTTGAAAAGCCGCAACGCCTTCCCTGCAGCCTCACAAAGAATGATTCAGGGTCAGGCATCTACTGGTCACTATAATTGATCCTATTTTGCTTGCCCTATCCCTGGCCTGGTAACTGTCCAGATCTAAGGCACGCCAGTACCCCAGATCCTATTTCTTTCCTCTAGCTGACATTTCCTCATGCCTGCTTATGCCAGGAATTGCCATCACTGATGTGGTTACTAATTACGTGGACCATGGTCTTTTCTTGCAAGACTCTCCAAAGTTTTCTGTAATAGTTTTCTTTCCTGTGGCCTGTTGTGTGCTGAGTTGTTCTGGCCTTGTACTGGCTGCACTTTTGTAATGTCTTTAAGTACTTGCATCACGTGGTTGCCATGTATATTTGCTCATCTTGGGAGTAGGATAGAGAGCTTTCAGTGGTTCACAAATGGCTATTAATCCAGCCACAACAAGGTGGGTCAGGAGGCTGCTGGTTTTGAGTGGCGCCTTGGGGAGGGCATGACGTCAGGGCTGTCTTCAAATTATAGGAGAAACTCACTGTGTTTGATTAGTATTTTGTGCCAGTTCTAGTGGCCACACCTCCTTTCTGGTGTTCCTTCCCCATTCTTGACCCTTTGCTGACGTGTCCACTCTACTTGCCACTTCTACTTTTACATCTCGTGCAGGAGTAATCCTCATCTCTCTGGACTGTTACCTGCTTTTCTTACTGTTCCATCTGCAGTGTCCTCCACCATTGACCTTTACATATTGTGTCATGGGTGAGGTGTGCATATACCTTTAAATAGTCCTTGAACACAGGCTACTCTATTGCAGTTGGATATTCTTGGTCCTGGACGTACTCTTCTATTTAGTGGTCATGTGTCACCAGCAAATAAGAGCCTGCTGGAAGTTATTTGCAGAGAAACCAGTTGTAGGCCCTGCTGTCCTCCAGATACCCCATCCCACAGTTGTGTCCTTCACCTTGTGAGACTTTCCCCATTCTGTGCTCTTTATTCCCTAGTACAGCAAAGCAGCCTGATTCTCAACCTGCATCACCTCCCTTGTCCTGAAAACAATCCCATGGACTTGTCCTGAGTTTGTTAAACACACTCTTGTGTTCCAGTGGCCCACTCCAGCCATATACTGTGTTATCTGCCATCATCTACAAGAATGCATTATAAAAATATACATGGCTCTGCAGTGTGAAGAGGCAACATGAGGTTTTCAGAAGGCAGCTGGAAGAGCAGATGAAAGACAGAAATACAACTGCACTATAAATTTTAGGTTTCGTAACTATATCAAAACACACATCCCTTCTTCTGGGTTCCACTAAATAATATGAAGTACAAAGAGAGAGAGAGAAAATGACATCTAGGACCTCTCTTGACTTCAGCTCAGTAACATTTCCTCTTCATTTTGCCAGGAGTAAATCCATATGGAGAAGATTCCAAGTCTGGGAAGCCACTCTAGATGGCTCATCATTCTCCTGTGTTCCCTTTTCATGGAAGTTTAGTACAAGGTCACTGCATACATTTAGTTAATTATCTGTGACCAGGTATGTTCTTGGATCAGAAAGATAGAGAACAAACACATGGGGTAAAGCCAAAGAGAGTAATATAGCAAACAAAGGAGAGAGAAGTGAGAGAGAGAGGAAATGAGCTATGAATTATGGTAGAAATCACACATAAATGTCAGGAAGTGGCACAATTCTGAAAATGAGAGACTGTTATAGAGTTATATATATGGTTTTTGAACATGGAAAGCAATGTATAATATTTTAAGTCAATTACTTCCTCAAGGTGTAGAGAATGAGAAGCAGTTCATTAGCAACAATAGGGAGCAAGCTATAAAGAGTGAAACTACAATCTATGCTCATGAAAATCCAGATTCTTAGACAGATGGGACAGTATGATAAGTCTTCAGCAATGAAAATTAAGAACTGACATAACTGCAAGTCAGGAACTGAAGGAAAGTACATTTTCTAACACAATTGAAGTGAGATGGACTTCAAAGGAGAATAATCAAAATAGAATTCTAATAGAGGTTTATTTTGCTAAGCCAACAAACTCTCCCTGGGCCCTGATATTAGGAGAATTGATAGGAGCAGTGTTTGGAAGCAGTGTGGATTCACAAAGAGAAGAAAGTTCATTCAAAAACAGCAGTAATAGGAATGACCTGACACTGCTGTGCTCCATGATGGGGTGTTACTCTCTGAATCCCAGTCCATGGGGGCTGTACACCTGGCACTCCCCCTCCCATCAGGACATCTGAGGTTCTTTTACTATACAGAAGACATGGCAGGGCTATGCACTGGGGATCTGAATGTATGTGACTAGAATCCTCTTGCACCTTCTTTCTAGAATCATGAGCTTATATTCTAAAACTCTTCTTAGATTCAGCATACACTTGGATGACAATATTGCATCTTCCTGTCCATGAACATGGAATGTCTCTCCATTTATTTAGTTTTTCTTTGATATCTTTCATCAGAATTTTATAGTTTTTCCCAAATAGTTCTTGTATATGTTTTGTTAGGTTTATACCTGAGTATTTCATTTTGGAGAGGTGCCAATGTAAATGGTAATGTATTTTTAACTTCAAATTCCATTCATTCATGGCTGGTGTATAGGAGCAACCTTGCTATATAATTGCTTACTGGATTGAGGATTTGTGTTGTTTTTGATTCTTTCAGATTTTATACATAGACATTCGTATCATTTGTTTACAGAGACAGTTTTATTTCTTCCTTCCCAATCTGTATACCTTTTTATTTTATTTTCTTGTCTTACTGAATTAGCTAGGACTTCCAGGACAATGCTGAAAAGCAGTGGGTAGCAGGACATCCTTGCCTTCTTCCTGATCTTATTGGGGAAGTTTTGAACTTCTCACAAGTAATTATTATGTTAGCTGTTACATTTTTGTAGATTTTCTTCATCAAATTGAGAAAGTTCCCCTCTATTCCTAGTTTGCTGAGAATTTTTATCATAAATGACTGTTGGATTTTCTCAAATGTTTTTTCTGCATCTATTGATATGATCCTGTGATTTTTCTTCTTTTAGCCTATTGTTGTGATGGATTACATTAATTTGTATTTGACTGTTAAACCAGCCTTGCATACCCAGGATAATCCCACTTGGTTGTGGTGTATAATTCTTTTTACACATTGTTGGATTTGCTTCTGTGCTCATGAGCGATATTGGTCTGTAGTTTTCTTGTAATGTTATTGTCTGGTTTTGGTATTAGAGTAATGCTAGCCTCATAGAATGAGTTAGGAAGTATTTCCTCGGCACTTTTCATCTGGAAGAGATTGTAGATATTTGGTATAATATCTTCTTTAATATTTGGTAGAATTCACCAGTGAACCCATCTGGGCCTGGTGCTTTGGAAGGTTATTAATTATTGATTCAATGTCTTCAGTAGAAAGTAAGAATAGGGCTTCTTTGGTGGTGCAGTGGTTGAGAGTCTGCCTGCCGATGCAGGGGACACGGGTTCGTGCCCCGGTCCGGGAGGATCCCACGTGCCGTGGAGCGGCTGGGCCTGTGAGCCATGGCCACTGAGTCTGCGCGTCCGGAGCCTGTGCTCCGCAACGGGAGAGGCCACAACAGTGAGAGGCCCGCTGACCACAAAAAAAAGAAAGTAAGAATAGACAATCTGAATAGGCCTTTTTATTTTATTTTTTAATTTATTTATTTCTCTCTTTTGGCTGCATCACACAGCATGTAGGATCTTGGTTCCCCGACCAGGGATTGAACCTGTGCATTGGGAACACAGAGTCTTAACCACTGGACCACCAGGGAAGTCCCTGGCCTATGTCTTTTAAATAAGTTAATAAATGCCAAAAAAAGCATTTGAGAAAATCCAATACCCATGCTCTCCTGTTTTCAATTTCATTAGTTTCTACTCTAATTTGTATTATTTCTTTTTCTGCTTTGGATTTAATTTACATTTCTTTTTAGAGTTTTCTAGGATGGAAGTTTAGACTAATGATTTTGTATCTTCTTTTTATGCTGTAAATTTTCCTCTAGACACTGCTTTCACTGCAGCCTACAAGTTTTGACAAGTTGTGTTTTCATTTAGTTCCAAATAGTTTGAAATTTCTCCTTGACGCATGTGTTATTTAAAAGTATTTTTTTAAATCTCCATGTATTTTGGGACTTTCCAGCTACCTTTTTCTTTTTGATTTCTACTTGAATTCCATTGTGGTCTGAGAGCAGACATTGTATGATTTCTATTCCTTTAAATTTGTTAAGGTGTATCTTATAGCCCAGAAAATGGCATAGTGAATGTTCCATGTGAGCTTGAGAAGAACATGTAATCTGCTCCTTTTGGATGAAGTAGTCCATAGATGTCAATTATGTTAAATTGATTGAAGGTGCTTTGAGTTTAAATATGTCCTTAACTGATTTTCTGACTGCTGGAGCTGTCCATTTCTGGTAGAGGGGTGTTGAAGTCTCCCAAATATAATAGTGGATTCATTTATTTCTGTTCATCTGCAACTCTAGGTCCGCTTTCACACTCACAAAGCAGAATTAATCTCTTTCTCATAGTTTCCATCTGACTTCCTCTATATTCAAGCTGCAACTTTTTTTTTTTTTTTTTTTTTTTTGGAGTCTTTCTTCTTACACTTCAGATCTGCCTGACTTCCACTTCTGTCTTAGCCAGAACAAGTTCTCTACTTTTAAGAGCTCATGTGATTGATTACATTAGGCCAACCTGAATAATCTCTATTTTAAAGTCAAATGATTAGCAACTTTAATTACATCTGTAAAGTTTTTTTACCATGTAACATAACATATTTATGGGAGTAACCCCAGGAGTCAAAGTTCACAGCCATCAAAACTCTGCCAACCACAGTCTCTTTTCCTAATTCACCTTTGGGTTTTATAGCAGATTTCCTACTTTATCTTCTCAATAGTAAGTCTGAAATTATTTTATTTATATAAATCTACTCCCAATTTATCCACACAACTCAGCCATGAGATAAATATCCACATATAACTGCAACCACCATTGTATGGCACAACTTGACTTAAATTCCAGGTTTTCCATGTTCAACACAATGTGATTAAGCAACAGTTTGCTTGTAAGTATATCTGATGATCTCTGCTTTTGTTTTTTTGAAATTAAATGCATCATTTTGGGTAAGATCTTTATTTTGCTTATTTATTTTCATTTTATAGACTAACCTTTTGCTCTTCTCATGATATTAACCTGGGGGCTCACTCTCTGGGTCTGTGAAGAATTGATACTGATGCTGCCTGTGTGTTTAGGTCTTACTCTTGCCCCTCATGACAGGGACCTCATTAGGAAGAGACCTAGCACATACGCCTAATATCTACCAATGTTCTACACGATGAATACTTAGGCAATGATGATGATGACACAAAAAAGTCTCCTACAGTTCTTGCTCTACAGTTACTAGATTTTCACACAGACACACATACATACACAACAGCTAAGTTTATTAACTGTACAACATGATAATTGTTTACTATTCATTAAGTGGAAGTGGATTATCATAAAGGTCTTCATTCCTGATGTCTTCATGTTGAGGAGGGTGAGGAGGTGGAGGAAGAGGAGGGATCAGTCTTGCTGTCTTGGAGTGGCAGAGGTGATAGGGGTGGAGGAGATGGAAGGGGAGGCTGGAGAAGCAGGCACACTCAGTGGAACTTCACAGAAATACATTATTTCTATCTGACAAATATTGTATGATTTATCATTTCACTTTACATGAGGTCCTGGGAGTCATCAGAAAATAGAATAGTGGTTGCCAACATCTAGGGATATGAGGAAATAGGAAGTTATTGTTTCATGGGTACAGAGTTTCAGTTTGGAATGATGTAAGAATTCTGGAGATGGATAGTCTTGATGGTTGCGCAGCAATGTTAATGTACTTTCTGCCACCAAATTGTATATTCAAAATCGTTAAAATGGTGCATTTTTCATTATATTTTACCATAATAAAAAATGTAAAAATAATAATTACTCAAAGATGACTTTCTAAAATGTGTGTGTTATTTACTAATGAAGTTCAGGGATTTCCTGATAATACCATTTAGGAAATTTTCAGTGTTTTGGAGTTCTGAGTTAGGAAGTGTTGTGGAAACATAATTATAAATAAAATGTCCTGTTAACCCAGAAAACCTCTGCACATAAATAGAAGAGAAAGAAAACATTTTTTTTCTGTTGAATAAGCATTAAAGCAGAATGTGATGTGCATTACAGGCAATCTAGTAAGAAGACTGTGAAGTAAGAAATCTCACCCTTTTATATAGCCAGGCAATACAATCTGTTACATAGGTGTTTTTGAGATAAATGAGAACTAGTTCTCAAGTTAGATGATTTTTGACAGTACCAGTTTTCATATAATTCATGATAAATTTACCATGTAATTGGGGTGGCCATTGGCATCTGCTAAGTGTCTTTATCTAAAAGAAAATTAAATTTCTTATACCTTTATGACAGGAGGTAGTTTTATAAATTAGACCCAGGCACCTGCTGAAGTTAGGCTCCTACTCTTCCACAAAAACTGAAACATAAGGGTACTGTCTTCCGTGATGGTTGAATGTCGAAGAGCTGTCTCTCTCTCAGGGCCTGGAGAAAAAGATTCCCAGATTGTAAAACTGGCAAAAGGCATATATAGCCTTTAAAAATATTTTCTTATATCATAATGGGCAAAGGAAGAAAAAACAAGTTTTCTTCAAGTAAATGTCCTAAGAAAAAGTGGATGTGGTGATGAAACTCTCCTTTATTTTTATATAAAATATAAAATATAACTCCGCTTATAAAATATAAGCGGATTTATTTTTCTTTTATAAATTTGTATTTACAGTTACAAAACTCAGTGCTAATTTGAACTTTAAGCTGATCCCCAAAAGATTTATTTGCATTTTCTTTTTTTTTAATTTATTTAAAAAAATTTTTGTGTGCATTGGGTCTTTGTTGCTGCACGTGGGCTTTCTCTAGTTGCGGCGAGCAGGGGCTCTAGGGAGCGGGCTTCAGTAGTTGTGGCTCGCGGGCTCTAGAGCGCAGGCTCAGTAGTTGTGACACACAAGCTTAGTGGCTCCGCGGCATGTGGGATCTTCCAGGACCAGGGCTCAAACCTGTGTCCCCTGCATTGGCAGGTGGATTCTTAACCACTGCGACACCGCCACCACCGGGGAAACCCCTATTTGCATTTTCTAAGCATGTTGGTTGGGTGAAGTTCCTTTCAAATGCAGAGGAAAAAGTCCTAGGGATATGTGGGCTTCTGGAGGCTCTTGAAGACTGGAAGAACTGAAGCGAGTTCAAGAATTGTGTGTGTCCCCATGTAACCCATTTTCTTTATTTTTGAAACTGCTACCTGGCCAAATGCTCAGTACTGTGAACTACAGTAGCAGTTGTAGTAGATGAAAGGTGAGAAAAATTTCAGAGGAGACATAATGGGTCACTTGAGTGTTTATTCATGTAGGAGAAATAAGATTCGTTAAAAAATTCAATGAAAATAAATTATTTTTTAAAGATTGTATTTTTTAACCATTTAACTTTAGTTTTAAGTACTAAATGAATATTTTTAATGAAATATAAGTAATTTTTAGCAAAATTTGACATCCATTAGCACCTAAAAGCAACTTTCAAAGACCTACATTTTCATGTAGTCTTTATTGTCCATATTTAATAATCATTTGTCTTTTGTTATGACTAACTTATAAACAATACTTGGTAATTGAAAAATAGTCTTACCTGTGGCTAAATGTGTAATTCTGCGGTTCTGTGGTGTCTGCTTTACTTCAAATTGATTGGAAAATTGTTTTAATCTTTTTATATTTAATCATGTAAAATGCTTTTTAATGTGTGCTGATATGAAGCACATAACTTGTCTAAATATTATTTCAATCCAGAATATTTAGGTAATGTGGTTGTTATTAATGATAAATTTTGCTGAAATAAGTTATATTTATTACCACTAATAGAGCATCATAGTAACATTACCTCCCAGAATGAGTTTTTCTTTTCAACTTTACTTTATATTCCTGTAGTAAATTAAGACTCTGCATGGATTTTTTTCAAGAGTTTAATTTGACGGTTTCCTATTATTTACAGACTCAAAGTTTTTAGTAATTGCTCAGTGACTTATTCGATGGTCTCTTGAATGTGGTGCCATTACCTTGAAATTTGAGTCTTTTTATTCTTTTCACCAACAAATGTTGACTTTGAAATCTGTCCTAATTTAAGATCCTCAAAATTATCTGTTGTTCCCTTACCACATTTTTCAAAAGCATAAATATTAGGTGAACTTTGTTATGCCTATTACAGTGCAGTGATCTGTGAGGAGCCTCATCCTTTCCTGTTCCCACAACTTTACATGGTATTTACATAGAGAAACTTGTGGTCACTTAAATATATGCAAATTAACAAAGCAATGTCAAAACTCATTACTGCAGAGACTGAATATGATTTTGGTAATGATTCATTCTTCAAAATTGTTTTATGATTCTATATCTTAATAGATGTAAAAGACATCAGAAGAAAATAAAGCAATTTCCTTCACTCTTTGATCTGAACACACTCAATACTTCAGTATAGGAATGAACACAGCTCATAGTGCTTCTAACTCTCCATCCTCTGTTCTTTGCAATCCTTGCATGTGTTTCTTCTTACACTATCTGTCAGTGGGTTCTACATTAGCAACAAAATGAAAATTAAAAAGGTTCACCTTAGAGGATATGGCTGGCGTCCTGATCAGTGTCACTTGGGAAATCTCTCATAACTGTAAGTCAGCTTATTATTACATAACTATAAGGAAATTGGGTTTGGAGATGTATATTTTGTGACGCGTCTGTTAGAATCCAAAACCTAACTCCAATTTGTAAAAGTGTTAATAAAGTCCTACACTGAGTTTTAGTTTTTGAAACCCTCAGAACCACTTTGGGTTTTTTCAAGTGTGTTGTAGGTTCTGGTTGTGATACAGTAACAGACTGACCCACACCCCTACCATAAACAACTATAAAAGTGGCAAAATACGCGGAGTTCCTGCTTTGAGGCGTGGGATGGCACACAGCACAGGGCTGTGAGCTTGAGGGAAGGACAGCACAGTGGGTGAGGTCACATTCTCCCATCCTCCTGCCAGGGCACTTTCTAAACCTGCACGGGGAAATGCAGCCCAGAAAGCAGAGGTGGAGGGACTAGAGCTCAGAGCCCAGGGCTGTAGAGGCAGCTGGAAATTCCGTGGCTGCATCTTTTCAGGGGGCCCTACCCAGGCAGAGGTGTTCTGAAACCTCAGGCTGGATCTCCCAGGGGCAGAGACCCTTGCTCTTGCATCAGAGGTCAGGTGTGGACAGGTGCCACCAGTCACTGCATCCCAGCTGCCCCCTCCAGAGGCAATGTCCTCACCTCTGGCTCAAAAGCTGAGGCCCCACATCCTCCTACTCCAGAAGCTGATTCCCCACCTGTGGCATCTGAGCAATGCTGGCCCCTCTCTTGCACACGTGTCCATGCCATCTCAGGGACCTGCTCTCTGGTCAGGAGGTGGCCTCTTGGACCCACATTTGTAACCTCAGCTGGACCTGACTCCTGGGACATGATTGTCAGCCTCTAGACCTTCAGGCCATCACTACTTGGTCTGATTTTTCTGCCCATGGAGAACATCATTGGGATTGGACTGGCACTTGAGGACTCTGGTCACCTCTGAAGAATTTTCTTTGGCCTTGGAGAAGGGCCCATACAGGGACTGAGAAGCGAGAGTAGCCATGAGCCGTGAGCTCACAGCAGCTGGCCAGCCATGGTACCTGCAGAAGACAAAATGCAAGGCAGTCTTTAAAAGGAGGTAGCTTTAGGTCTACAAGGTTTTGAGAGAAGGAAGTATCAGGAAATATTGGGTGTGAAATGAGAAACTAGCTTTACATTACATTAGTTCCAGATGTACAGCATAGTGATTCAGGGGGACTTCTGTTATTGCAAGAAACACAGTGACCTGGTCCACAGAAACTTCAATGGTGCAATGGAATATTCTTGAAAATGTATCAGAATCACCCGGAAGATTATTAAAGCACAGATTCTAGAGCCTGACCCACAAAATGTCTGCTTCACTAGGTTGGGTTTTGAAATGAAAATGAACGTTTCATGGTGAAGGTCCAGGGATCAGACTTCAAAACCAGGGTTCGATGAAAAATTACGCTTCCTGGTTCCAGGCCTTAATCCACCAGAGTGGAAGTCTGCAGACGCCCAGAGGCGGAGCCAAGGTTTCTCACACATCCCCTGAGTGTCTTTGAAGGTACATCTTTTTTGTGTGTGTGTGGTACGTGGGCCTCTCACTGTTGTGGCCTCTCCCGTTGCGGAGCACGGGCTCCGGACGCGCAGGCTCAGCGGCCATGGCTCACGAGCCCAGCCGCTCCGCGGCATGTGGGATCTTCCCGGACTGGGGCACGAACCCATGTCCCCTGAATCGGCAGGCGGACTCTCAACCACTGCGCCACCAGGGAAGCCCTCCCTGAGTGTCTTTGCAGTGAGCAAGTCCGGCTAATGGCCAACTTGGCTAAAGTCCTAGCCAGGCCCTCCACTGCCAAGGAGCCCTGTGAGGCTCCACCCACCAAAGCTATCTAGCCACGTGCTTATTCTGGCTAGAATTTATTCCCAAAATTCCCATATAGTTCTTCCTCATCTCCTTCACGTTTTTGCGCAGTGATTACTCAGCTCTGTAATCTGCATGCCACACTCTACTTCTAAGTACATTCACCTTATGTTCTTTCCATTATGCCTCCTACATTGAACATACTATATGACTTAGCATTTCTTCTTTCATGATTCCTGTGTCCTCCTGAATATTATGTAACCTCTAGGAGGGCAGGAGTCTTTGTCGCCTTTGTGTCCCAATGTCTCCCACACATCTACAATAAGTTCTTGAAGCCAAATATTTACTCATTGATCATTTGTCAGAACAGTGACTAAACAAGACACTTTGGCTTCAGCTTCCCTGTGTATTTTTGCAATTCCATGTACTCTCAATGTCCCGTTTAACTTTTCCTGAACGCTCATATTGCATAATGACTTCAAGCATGAAGAGGAATCACATTTTGGAGACAGTGTTCAGAGCGATTGTTCTAGTCACATGTTCAGCTTAATTGTACCTTTTCTCAGACATCACTGCTAAAACTTCTCTAAGATTTTCACCTTTTTACCATCCACTGATACTTTCTCTGAGACGTTTCTGACACAATCTCTGAATCACTACATAGTCACTAATAGCTTTCTGTAATTCGAATTTTATAACTTTTTCCCAGATAATATCAATTCCTCATGCAGAACAGTCTCTGTAATCACAGGGGAAATGATAACCACTTCCAAACAATGATATGAGATCATGTTTTAAGTTACCCTGTGCATTTTGGGGTTCAGAACATCTTTTTCATACATGCTCCACCTGTGAACACCGCACCCATTGTCCCATATCAATACAGCATATCTTTCATTGTTCTATTTTTGAGATTGATGTCAGATTCCCCAAAAGAAGTTAACTATCAAGCTATCCAAAAATTTACTAAATGGATAAAAATATTGCTTACTAAATTTGGCACAATAATTTACTATGCTGTTAGAAGTATTTTCTGAAGTGACTACAGAGATCCACCTGTGTACTCCTGCTTTGAGTAGCCCAGCATCCCTCTACTGTCTTTCCTGTCATGGCCCATCTGGAGTGTTTTTTCTCTTCTCCGTGACCAAACATACAGAGACTGTTAAAACTGAGTCTAACACTTCATAGTGTATAGATTTAATTCCAACATGGTAATGTTTATTTTTCATTATTAATTTATTTTTATTGAAGTATAGTTGTTTTAAAATATTAGTTAGTTCCAGGTGTACAACATAGTGATTCAATATTTTTATAGGGACTTCCCTGGGGCGCAGTGGTTAAGAATCCGCCTGCCAATGCAGGGGACGTGGGTTCAAGACCTGGTCCGGGAAGATACCACATGCCGTGGAGCAACTAAGCTCGGGCGCAACAACTACTGAGCCTGCACGCTAGAGCCTGCGAGCCACAACTGCTGAGCCCACGTGCCACAACTAATGAAGCCCGCGCACCTAGAGCCCGTGCTCTGCAATAAGAGAAGCCACTGCAATGAGAAGCTGGCGCACAACAAAGAGTAGCCCCTGCTCTCCGCAACTAGAGAAAGCCCGCACGCAGCAACGAAGACCCAATGCAGCCAAAAATAAATAATTAAAATTTAAAAAATATATTTTTATAGATTATACTCCATTTAAAGTTATTAAAAACAGTGGCTATACTTCCCTGTGCTATACAATATATCCTTGTTGCTTATCTATTTTATACATAGTGAAACTGAGCAGGACCTGTTGGGCCTTCCCCAGGACAGACACCCCCAATTCCCATGTCTCCTGACTTTCCCCCCCACCCTTCCTCCCGTCTTGCTGCACAGCTTGTGGGATCTTAGTTCCCCGACCAGGAATTGGACTGGGTCCCTCAGCAGTGAGAGCGTGGAGTCCTAACCCCTTGACCGCCAGGGAATTCCCGACCTGACTCTTGTTAATAGAAAAGTTTTAGCCTCCTAGGCCTTTCCCGAATTCCAAAAAGCAAAATCAGAGAAGTGAGAAAATGCAGAAACAAAGGAAAGCAGTCAAGCAGACAAAATAATAATAGTTTAGCCATAAAATAAGGCCAAGGACCTTTAGTTCTTCCTCAAGGGCTATAGATAATATCTTGAGCCATATCCTTGAGTTGTTTTGCAGAAACTAAAACCACCACCAGGTGGAAGAAGTTAACTGCGTGCTGACAACCAGCACATAGACCCCAGACCAGTTGGAGCCAGAAAACTGATAATTGAGCTTCCGAAAATATCACCATTACCTCATCATCAACCAGAGAATTGTGCACAAGCTGATCACACATCCTGCCACCCTCCCTCCTCACACTGTCTTTAAAAACCCTTCTTTGAAAGCCATTGGGCAGTTCAGGTCTTTTGAGCATGAGCTGCCTGTTCTCCTTGCTGGTGCCTGCAATAAGCCCTGTACTTTCCTTCACCACAACCGAGTGTGAATGGATTGGCTTTGCTATGCATCAGGTGAACAGCCCAAATTTGGTTTCGTAGCAATAGTAGTTTGTGTCTCTTAATCCCATACCCCTATTTTGCCCCTCCCCCATGAAATATTTATTAGCTTCTGCTACCAGTGGACACATTTTATCTATGAATGACTAGGAATGATATGTGCATTTGGATCTCTGTCCTTTGGGAGCTTCTGCAATGATACGTTTAGTCTCAGGGAGCATGATTAAGTTCACAGGGTCTGAACTAATACATCTCCAACCTTGGATGAACGTCTGCAGGCAACACAACATCCCCCAGAAACCCTGAGTACTACCCCTTAAGAATGGACAAGTCCCTGGAACTTCCCTGGTGGCACAGTGGTTAAGAATCCACCTGCCAATGCAGGGGACATGGGATTGATCACTGGTCTGGGAAGATCCCACATGCTGCGGAGCAACTAAGCCCATGTGCCACAACTATTGAGCCTGCACTCTAGAGCCCGTGCTCCGCAGCAAGAGAAGCCACCGCAATGAGAAGCCCGCGCAGCCAAAGGAAGACCCAAAGCAGCCAAAAATAAAAATAAATAAATAAATAATTTTTTTTTTTTAAAAAAGGACAAGCGCCTTCTAAGTCCTTTGGCCCGCTGACTCCATTTCCCAGCGCCCCTCAGGGGTCTAAGATTGCCAGTAATCCACGCGCGGGAACTACATTACCGAGAATGCTCTGCGTCGCTCAGCCGCCTTGCTGAGCCAATGAAGGCTCAGAACAGAGGCGTTTCCGTGAGGGTTGCCTAGCGTGGGGCGGGACTTCCGGCGTCCTCCTCCGGGCGGTCATTTTGGCTGCTCGGGTGTGTTCATACGGACACAAGTTCTGGAGCGTTTAGTGGGGCTGACGGGACAGGACCGAGAAAGCGAGGGGGCAGTCGTTGTTCCCGCTGCACAAAGACGAGTCTGAGGCTCGGCCGCGGCGCCGCCCGAGATGATCCGCACCTGGGCCGGTTTAAGAACCGCCGGCCCGCTCCTGGCCCCGCTCCGCCCACAGGCCTGGATGGCTGCGGCCGCTCGGAGAGACCCGCCTCAGGTAAACGCTCGTCCTCGGGCCCTCACCCCACCAGACACTAAAGCCCCAAGTGCTCTCGTCCCTGCAGCCGAGGCCCCGGTGTCCAGGACGGTGAGGCGCTAGTATATGGGCTCCTGTTTCTGACAGTGGTCAACACCTCAGCTTTCCTGTTTAATTTTACTGTCGGGGGTGTGATTAGGTGTGGGAGAGGGTTACAGGCACAGGAACCGGCCTGTACAAGGGCTTGGCGTTGCGACTGAGCCGTGAGGATTCGGAGAACCTGGGCTGCGTTGTGCCTGGCGAGGAACAAAGTTTGAGGCGGAGTCGCGCCTGGAATAGCAGGCTGAGGCCTCTGCCTATATTCTCAGAACTCTGAGCGCTGCGGCAAATTTTAAACCAAGGGGGGACACAAACTACATTAGGCTTTAAAAAGTTTCCCAAAGGCTGTTCAACGGAGGAACAGACTGAAGGAGGAGGATGAACTATTAGGGCACCAGGAGGTTGAATCTTCGTTCAAGCACACAGAGCTAGTAAGGTGACACACTGAGGCACGGAGGTTAGGCATCCAGCCCTAGTTCACCAGGCTCAAGGGCCAGGCGTGGGCACACAGGGGCCTGAACCCACTGAAACCTGACATGGTTATATTCATTCATCTGTAATCTGTCTCTTAAAACATGGCCGTAGAAGCGCTCATGGGACCTATACCGGTACGTGTAGAGTGTCCCAGTCCCTTACTGATCCCTACCCCCACCCATATATTCTCTGTATTGTGGTGTCGTGGTATTCGTTAAGGACCCAAGCTCAGGATCCCGAGTCTACGAAGGATTATATGGAGGTATTTCCATTTCTGACACCGAATGTAAACGGATGTGGAAAGGTTTTCCCAGTACCAGGATGTAGAAATATTTAGAGGTGGAGCTGAGTTGGGATCGTTAAGGTCTCCTTTCCATCCGGTGGGAAGACGGAGCAGGAAGACAAGGTTCGGGACTGGAATGGCTGCCTGAGAAGTTGGGTATCTATTCTGGAGGCGACAGGAAGTTCGGATCAGAGGAGGGGAATGATCTTACCTAGGTCTTTTTTTTTTTTAAATAAATTTATTCATTTATTTATTTTTAGCTGCATTGGGTCTTCGTTGCTACGTGCGGGCTTTCTCTGGTTGTGGCGAGCAGGGGATACTCTTCATTGTGGTGCGCAGGCTTCTCATTGCGGTGGCTTCTCTTTGTTGCGGAGCATGGGCTCTAGGCATGTAGGCTCAGTAGTGGCTCGTGGGCTCTAGAGCGCAGGCGCAGTAGTTGTGGCTCACGGGGTTTAGTTGCTCCGCAGCATGTGGGATCTTCCGGACCAGGGCTCGAACCCATGTCCCCTGTATTGGCAGGCGGATTCTTAACCACTGTGCCACCAGGGAAGTCCCTTATGCAGTCTTAACAGGCTGCATATGGCTGCATAGTGGAGAACAGATTGTGAGACTGAGGGAAGAGGAAGGGAAACTAGGGTGGAGGCTATTATAGTAGGCCACTTGAGGGTTCATGGAACGGAGTGGTAGCTTAGAAGTGGCTGGATTCTGGATGTGTTCTTATTAAGGGTTAACTAGATTTCTTAATGTGGAAGGGAAGTGTCTTGTTCTGCTTGGGTTGCTATACCAAAATACCATAAGCTAGATGACATATAAACACCAGGAGTTTATTTCTCACAGTTTTGGAGGCTAGAAGTCCAAGATCAGGATGCCTGCATGGTCAGGTTCAGATGAGGGCCTGCTTCCTGGTTCATGGACACCATCTTCTCACTGTGTCCTTATGTGTGGAGAACGGAGAGACACTTATAAGGCTGCTGATCCCATGCACGCGGGGCCTGCCTTCACGACCTCATCCAGTCCTAATTTCCTCCCAAAGCCTCCGGCTCCTAATACCATGAAATTGGGAGGTTTTGTGTCAACTGTGAATTTTGGGGGGACATAAACATTGTTTTATAACAGTGAGAGAGTGAAACAGGATTCAGAGATGAATCCAAGTGGGTTTTTTTTCCTGAAGTATTATATAATCGACTTCTATGAGTTTCAGTTGTACAGCATAGTAATTAGATGTTTTTGTACATCACAAAATGATGACCATGATAAGTCTTGTTACTGTCACCATTCAAAGTTATTACAATATTATTGACTATGTTCCCTACTCTGTACATTACAACCCTGTGACTTACTTATTTTGTACCTGGAAGTTTGTTTTGCGGTTACCATGAGGTTTTGATATAGCAGTCTCTCTCTATATATTGTTTTAAGTTGCTGGTCTCTTAATGTCAAATGCATTTCCAGTATCCTGCATTTGTACTCTCTGCTTCTCATGATTGCTGGTTTTGACATCATATTTGTGTGTGGATAATTTCCTACTTTGACTGTATGTTTACCTTTACCGGTGAGCTTTCCCATTTGTAATTTTCTTGTTTCTAGTCCTGGCCTTTTCTTCCAGAGAAGTTCCTTTAGCATTTGTTGTAAAGCTGGTTTGGTGGTGCTGAATTCTCTTAGCTTTTGCTTGTCTGTAAAGCTTTTGACTTCTCCATTGAATCTGAACGAGAGCCTTGCTGGGTAGAGTATTCTTGGTTGTAGGTTTTTCCCTTTTCTGGCCTGCAGAGTTTCTGCTGGAAAATCAGCTGATAACCTTACGGGGATTCCCTTATATGTTATTTGTTGCTTTTCCCTTGTTGCTTTTTTTTTTTTTTTTTTTTTGGCTGCAGCTTGCAGGATCTTAGTTCCCCGACCAGGGATTGAACCTGGGCCACAACCATGAAAGGGCTGAGTCCTAACCAAACCATTGGACCACCAGGGAATTCCCAAGTTCTGTATATTTTAGTGATGTATTTATTTTGCTCTCAAAAGATGCTGAGTTGGGGCTTCCCTGGTGGCACAGTGGTTTGAGAGTCCGCCTGCCAATGCAGGGGACACGGGTTCGTGCCCCGGTCTGGGAAGATCCCACATGCCACGGAGCGGCTAGGCCCGTGAGCCATGGCTGCTGAGCCTGCGCGTCCGGAGCCTGTGCTCCGCAATGGGAGAGGCCACAACAGTGAGAGGCCCGCGTACCAAAAAAAAAAAAAAAGATGCTGAATTGTACATTAGAAAGAGTACATTTTGCAGTATGTACTACAGAAAATTAAGACAAAGGTCAGAGAGCTATTATTATTATTATTATTATTATTTTAAATAGGGTTGTCATGAAAGGGCTCTAATGAAGACATTAGGCCAGTAACTTGAAAGGATTGAGCAGCAAGCACTCCATGTGGCTATTTGAGAACAAAGAAGTTCAGGCAGAGAGATCTGAAATTATAAAGCTCTCTGGTGTTTGCTTAGGTAACATCAAAGTAGTCCCATTTGGTTTTGTTAAAAAACAATTCAACCAAGGAAATTTTAAACATCTTATTGGCTTTATTCAGTAATTCATGAATTGGGCAGCATCCCATCTAACGAATGGAGCTCCGAAGAGCTATGAGAAAGTTACAGTATAAAAGAGCTTATTGTTTGTGGTAAGGTTACCTTTCTTTAGGCGATGGCAGGCAGGGGTGTATCAGGCAGATTACCTCACTAGTGCTGACCAGGTTAATTCCAGATTGACTGATTTAAGATTTGGTTTCTAGGGGAGGCTGAAACTGTAATTAAGTTAGGTGTTAAGTCTTGGTTTGGTGAGTGAAGCTCAGTTCAAGTGACTCCATTTTGGGCCAGTTTTCTCTTCTTTTAAACAATTCTTAAAAATTTAATTTTTATTTTATTTTTTAATATTTTATTTATTTATTTATTTGGTTGTGCTGGGTCTTAGTTGTGGCAGGCAGGCTCGTTAGTTGTAGCTCACCAGCTCCTTAGTTGCGGTATGTGGGCTCCTTAGTTGCGGCAGGCCGGCTCCCTAGTTGCAATTCAAGGGCTCCTTAGTTGCAGCACGTGGGCTTTTTAGTTACAGCAGGCGGGCCCCTTAGTTGCAGCCATGGGCTTCTTAGTTGCAGCACATGGGCTCCTTAGTCGTGGCATGAGAACTCTTAGTTTCAGCATGCATGTGGGATCTAGTTCCCTGACCAGGGATCAAACCCAGGCCCCCTGCGTTGGGAGCATGTAGTCTTAACCACTGTGCCACCAGGGAAGTCCCTTTAAGTTTTATTTTATATTGGGGTATAGTTGATTAACAATGTTGTGTTGGTTTCAGGTGTACAGCAAAGTGGCTCAGTTATCCATACACATGTATCCATTCTTTTTCAGATTCTTTTCCCATATGGGTTATTATAGAATAGTGAGTGGAGTTCCCTGTGCCATACAGTAGGCCCTTGTTGGTTGTCTGGTTTACATATAGTCGTGTGTACACGTCAATCCCAAGCTCCTAATTTATCCCTCCCCTCCCCTGCCCCCACCTTTCCCCTTTGGTAACCATAAGTTTGTTTTCAAAGTCTGTTTCTGTTTTGTAAATAAGTTCATTTGTGTCATCTTTTTAGATTCCACATTTCAGTGATATCGTAGATATTTGTCTTTCTCTGTCTGACTTCACTTAGTATGATAATCTCTGGGTCCATCCATGTTGCTGTAAATGGCATTATTTTGTTCTTTTTTATGGCTGAGTAATATTCCATTATATATTTACCACATTTTCTGTATGCATTCCTCTGTCATGGACACTTAGGTTGCTTCCGTGTCTTGGCTATTGTAAACAGCGCTGCAGTGAACATTGGGGTGCGTGGGTGAATGTATCTTTTCTTTCTTCCTCCCTCCCTCCCTCCCTTCCTTCCTTTCTTCCTTCCTTCCTCGGCTTTCGTGATGTCACTTCCCCCACCAGGAATTGAACCCTTGCCATGGCAGGAATCCTAACCACTAGGCCACCAGGGAACTCCCCTGCATGTATCTTCTCGAATTATGGTTTTCTCCAGATATATGTCCAGGTGTGGGTTTTTAGACAATTTTAGGGAGAATATGTTTTGTGAAACAGAAGTAGTCTTCTCAAATTTACAATATTTTGATTTGACATCCATAATGCTAGGGCTTTGGGAGATCTTTCTTTTTTCTTTATACACAAACCACACTTCAATTTTAGGTGGATGCAGTATCATCTCCATGGTATATCATAAGCTGTTTGCAGCAGATGTCATAATTCCTATTTATATTTCTAACTGAAACTCTCCTTATACCACAACCACCAGTTAGGGGAGTAGAATTGCATCCTACCCCAGTGACTGTTGGCACAGTTTCACTTACTGCCTGGAGCATATGGTGGCTTAAAGAGAGAAGACTTTCAGAATCACCAGCTCGGGTCTCAGATACATTCTCTGCTCTTTAGAGATGTAAAGTCCTGCGTTTGACCATCACTGTTCTAAGATTTCAGTGTTCCCATTGACTAAAAAGACTCCACATGGAGATTTCCTTTTTAGCCTTACCACCTTCACTTAGTTGGGGAACATTTGGAAAATCTAGGACATCTTCCCCTGAACTGTCTTAATAATTATAAATATTTCAGTACTTTCAGGGAAAAGAGCTCAGTCAGTATAGATCTGTCATTTAAAACTTCCCAAACCCTGTTTACAGATTTCACCTGAACTCCTGTGCACATACGTTGTTCCCTGGACCAGCAGCCTTTTTCCATCTCAGGTTCTTTTCCTCTTCAGATTGCAGTTCTTGGCTCACCATGTTTATTGAACTGTTGGCCAGGCCCGTGACCCTTCATCGTCAGCTCATTACGTTCCCCAGGGTTACTCCCCTCTGTCGTGCTAGTCTGCCCCCGCCCCCCTCAGAAAGAACACAGAAATCACCATCGGAAAACCCTTTCTGCCTCCTAACCTAAAACCAATCATTTACCTCTAATGCCAGCTAAGGACCATGCCCCCATGTCTTAACTTCTCTGTGGACTGGTTCTTTATCAGATCTCATGACTGGTGACCTGTTTATTACTGCTCTCTCTCTCAGTCTCTTTTTAAACTAACATTATAAACACTTATACCTTCTAAAAATAGTTTTTTCTGGGACTTCCCTGGTGGCACAGTGGTTAAGAGTCTGCTCCCAGTGCAGGGGGCCCAGGTTCAATCCCTGGCCAGGGAGCTAGATCCCATAGATTGGCTCAGCTAATGCAATGCTCAAATCCTAACTTTTAAAAAAAGTTGAGTAAAAGCAGAAAATTAAATCTCAAAATAAAATTTCAGAATTAACATTGAGCAATTACTTCTTAATAATGGAAGTGAAATAATTCACCCACATGCATGCTGCAACTAAGAGTTCGCATGTCACAACTGGGGAGCCCACCTGCTGCAACTAAGACCTGGCACAACCAAATGAATGAATGAATGAATAATTTTAAAAAATTAGTGATCCAGTACATTTCCTGTTCTACTGTCTCTTTCACCTTTTACAACTGAACTTTTAAGGAGCATTTTCTTCTCTCTTTCAATTACCTCAGCTATGTAGCTCTGCTCACTCAGGTTTGGTTTATTAGCCTCACAGCTCCATCGTCATTAACAAACTCCTGAGTCCAATGGTAACTTCCAAGATTTTGTTTAAATGTCCTCTCAGAAGCTTTTGCCACAGTTGACATTTTTATTCTTAATTTGAATTTGTTGGGTCCCCTTTTTCTCCCATCCCTTTAATATGGGACTGCCCAAGAGCTCAGTCACGTCTAAATTCTCAGTCTTCACTCACATTCTATTGTGATTTCATGCAGTGTCATGACTGTAAATAGCACTATAAGCCCCAAACTTGCAAGTGTACATGTCCGTAACATACCTCACTTTGAAACTCCACAGTTATCTGTATAATAGACCTTTTCTTTGAATTCTAGTAGACATCACCAACTCAACATGTTAAAAAAAAATTTCTCCTGAGCTTTCCAATTCTTCCTGGTCATAGCTTTCCCTGTCTCAGTTGGTGCCAATTCCATTCTTCCATTTGCTGAGGCAGGCCACAAATCCAGATACTATCCTTGATTCATTCTTTTTCTGACACCCCATATGCAGTCATAAGAAATCCTGTTGGCCCTGCTCTGAAAATTTATCCAGAGTTTGACCACTTTCCATAACCACTTCTGCTACCAGCCTGGTCAGAGCCAACATCCTTTCTTACCTGGATTTCTTCAATAGTAGTCTCTATGCTCCCACCCTTATTCTTCTGCAGTCTATTCTCAGCTTACCAGACAACACGGCCTTTCAGCGGATGAGATAGAAAATGTCAGTCTTTTGGTCAAAATTCTGTAATGACTACCATTTTCCTAAGAGAAAATTCAAAATCCTTACCAGGACCCTATGGAGCTTCATGTTCCTTTCTGACCTCTCGCTCTGTTTTGTTTATTTGTTTTTGTTGTTCTTGTTGTTTTGGCTGCGCCGCACTGCTTGTGGGATCTCAGTTCCCTGACCAGGGATTGAACCCAGGTCCCCTGAAGTGGAAGTGTGGAGTCCTACCCACTGGACCACCAGGGATTTCCCACTGACCTCCTCTCTTAAACTTTCTGCCTCACTCAACTGGTTTCATGTACATGGGCACCTGAGTTTGCCTGGGACCTGACATGACCCTGGCTGTTTCTTTTGCTTGGATCGTATGCCCAAAATATTCACATGGATTATTCCTTCACCTCTTTTCAAGTGTTGTCTGAAATATCCAACTGTCAATGAGGTCTCCCCTTACTAACATTTAATATTGCATCACTTCCACTAATTGGGCTCCTTTTTTCTCCTAAGGTACCTTTATCTTATTACATATTGTATAGTTTATTTTTTTAAAGTACCTTTTAAAAAAATATTTAATTTATTTTGGCTGTGCTGGGTCTTAGTTGTGGCACACAGGATCTTTGTTGAGGCATGCGGACTTCTTAGTTGTGGCATGCAGACTCTTAGTTGCACGTGCAGGCAGGATCTAGTTCTCTGACCAGGGATCGAACCCGAGCCCCCTGCATTGGGAGCACGGAGTCTTACCCGCTGCACCACCATGGAAGTCCCTGTTTATTTTATTTATTTATTTATTTTTGGCGGTACGTGGGCCTCTCACTGTTGTGGCCTCTCCCGTTGCGGAGCACAGGCTCAGTGGCCATGGCTCACGGGCCTAGCCGCTCCGCGGCATGTGGGATCTTCCCGGACCGGGGCACGAACCCGTGTCCCCTGCATCTGTTTATTTTAATTATTATCCAGTGTCCACCTTTCTTAGCTATCTTGGTTCTCTAATTATGAGTCTCATTTCCTGACATAGCTCACCCACTGAGAATAATGTGACATACTTTAGGTGCTGAACACATATTTATTGAGGCAGCGAATATGGGTTTGACCCCCTTCATGTTCATTTCTAAGACTCTGGCAGTTTTTACTTAAATGGTTTTTTCTTTTCCTCTCCCTTCCAGGTTATAATTTTGCAAGGTTTTCCAAAATGAAAACTGAATAATATTTAGGGAAAAAACTCCTCAGATTGGCCTTAAACAGAGCCAGACCTTTTGCACAGATTCCTTCTCTCACTACTCAGACCTCACCTGTCTTTTTCACCTGATCTTTTCAGGCATGTCATATTTGGTGGTACCCAGCATTGTGTCTTATTTCTGAACAATTTGCACATGCTTCTAATATTTAACCATGATAATACTTTTTGAAAACCTGTAATTTTGGAAGGAACAAAAGTTGTACATGAGGTGCCATACTGCATCTTTATCCATGAATGATACCAGATATTGAGACAGTTTTGGTATATTGGAAGTCCATAAGCTTCTCCTAATAATAGACATATATTTGCCTGCAAGGTGTTTTAATTGAACCTCTATTAAAAATTGTTATTTTAGACTGAATTTTTAAAAAGTTTTTATTTTATATTAGAATATAGTTGATTAACAATGTTGTGTTAGTTTCAGGTGTACAGCAAAGTGATTCAGTTATACATATACATGTATCTATTCTTTTTCAAATTCTTTTCCCATTTATGTTGTTACAGAATATTGAGCAGAGTTCCCTGTGCTATATAGTAGATCCTTGTTGGTTATCTATTTTTAAATATAGTAGTGTGTATATGTCAATCCCAAACACCCAGTTTATCACCACCACCCCCACCCCCCAGGCCACCTTTCCCCTTTAGTAACCATAAGTTAGTTTTCTTAATAGGTGAGTCTGTTTTCTATTTTGTAAATAAGTTCATTTGTATCTTTTTTTTTTTTTTAGATTCTGCATATGAGTGATATCCTATGATATTTGTCTTTCTCTCTCTGACTAACTTCACTTAGTATGGTAATCTCCAGGTCCATCTACGTTCTGTAAATGGCATTGTTTCATTCTTTTTAATGGCTGAGTAGTATTCTATTGTATATATATGTACCGTATCTTCTTTATCCATTCCTCTATCAATGGGCATTTAGGTTGCTTCCATGTCTTGGCTGTTGTAAACAATGCTGCAATGAACATTGGGGTGCATGTATCCTTTCAAACCATGGTTTTCTTCAGATATATGCCCAGGAGTGGAATTGCTGGATCATGTGATAGCTCTATTTTTAGTTTTTTAAGGAACCTCCATACTGTTCTCCATAGTGGCTGTACCATTCTATTGGGTTGGCCAAAAAGTTCGTTCCGGTTTTACAGAAAAACCCTAACGAACTTTTTGGCCAACTCAATACATTCCCACCAACAGTGTAGGAGGGTTCAATAACAGTCTGAGTTTGATGACCTGGTGGTAATAGAAGTGAAAACTTGGTGAGAACTATGAAATAACCCACAGAGTTGGGTCTTCTCTTCCCTACTTTACACCTCTGCTAGCATGGCTGACTAAGGTCAGCCTCTCCTGAGGTTGAAGGGATTCAGTATTTTTAATTTTGCTAAGGAAAAATGATGAGAAAGAATAATATTATTAGAATCCAATGTGATATTATCTGAACGTGAGAGGTTTTGAGATATGTTACACTCCAGAATAAACGGATAACATAGAAAATGGAAAACAAACTCAACATGACTAATTATTAATATAAAAAAATTTTAAATAATAGTACAGAATATTTTAAAAAACCTAGAAAAGTGAGGAGGGTAATAGGAAAAAACCCACAAGAACTAATCAAACAGCTACAAATGGACTGACTCACAGCTGAAATCATTTCATCTATAATCCTGCTCCATTTCCCTCCAGCAACTGCTTATGCTAAGACAAACTCCAAAAGTTGTATCACTACATCCCTAAATACTTAAGTAAGGGAATTCCCTGGCAGTCCAATGGTTAGGACTTCACGCTTTCACTGCCGAGGGTGTGGGTTCAATCCCTGGTCAGGGAGCTAAGATCCCGCAAAACGTGGTGTGGCCCCCCCAAAAAAGAAAAAAAAACCTTAAGTACGTGTACCTAATAGACAAGGACTTTTTTTGTTTAACTTAGTTGTAGTATTTTATCATATGTAACTATAAACAATAATTCTTCCATATTATCCAGTACCAAACAGTATTCAAATATTCCTGAATGTTTATATTTTGACAGGTTCCTTTAAAGAAACAGGAAAGCACTTCTTATCTGTTATTATATTTTATATCTTTTGATTTTATAATCTTCTATGGATAACTCCCTTTTTAAAATTATTTATTTATTTATTTATTGCTGTGTTGGGTCTTCATTGCTGTGCGCAGGCTTTCTTTTTAATTGAGGCGAGCGGGGGATATTCTTTGTTGCTGTGTGCAGGCCTCTCATTAAGGTGGCTTCTCTTGTTGCGGAGCACAGGCTCTAGGTGCGCAGGCTTCAGTAGTTGTGGCTCGTGGGCTCTAGATCGCAGGCTCAGTAGTTGTGGCGCACAGGCTTAGTTGCTCCATGGCATGTGGGATCTTCCCAGAACAGGGCTCGAACCCATGTCCCCTGCATTGGCAAGTGGATCCTTAACCACTGCACCACCAGGGAAACCCAATAACTCCCTTTTATACATTAATTTTTTTTGTTTGAAAGAGATTATAATCCATGTAGAATTTTCTGATACTCTGATTTGTCTTACTGCCTTCTCATGATGTCTTTTAATGTGACGTCCCATGCTTAATATTTCCTGCAAAAAGGTATTTTAGAGATGAGATCAGATTCAGAATTATTCATTTTTCTCTTTTGTAAGATTATGATCAATGTAGTCAATGTGTCAACTGCACCTGAGTCACTCTGTCATCTAAGGGCTTTAGCAGCCATTGATAATTATTTCCTGTACCATCAATGTAGGTGATGGTTCTCCCCTCCCTTTTCCTGTATTAGGTGGAACGTGTTTTTTACAGACAAGAAAGGTATTGGAGGAGAAGTTCAGATAGAAAAGAAATATGCAAAAATATCTGCATTCTTTTTATCTCTCCTTTCTCAGTGTGATGATTTGATCCTTTGCCATTCTCCAAATTGAGGGGTTTTTTTTTTAGTAGTAGTAGTAGTAAACGTAAAGGATTTTTACAAATTTATTCTTTAATCCATTGTAGATACAGTTGACCCTTAAACTGTGGGGGTTAGGGGTGCCAAACCCCTACACAGTCAAAAATTTGAGTGTAACTTTTGATTCCCCCAAAACGTAATTACTAATAGCCTACTGTTGACCAACACATATTTTCTATGTTATATGTATTTTACACTTAAGGGTAGAGAAAAGAAAATGCCGTTGAGAAAATTATAAGGAAAAGAAAATGCATTTCCAGTATTGTACTGTATTTATGGATGGCCGCCAGGCATGTGAAAAGATGCTCAACATTGTTAATCATCAGAGAAATGCAAATCAAAACCACAGTGAGATATCACTTCACACCTGTCAGAATGGCTATCATCAAAAAGACCACAGGATTTCCTTGGTGGTGCAGTGGTTAAGAATCTGCCTGCCAGTGCAGGGGACACAGCTTTGAACCCTGGTCCGAGAAGATCCCACATGCTGCGGAGCAGCTAAGCTGTGCACCACAACTACTGAGCCTGTGCTCTAGAGCACGCAAGCCACAACTATGGAGCCCATGTACCACAGCTACTGAAGCCCGAGCGCCTAGAGCCTGTGCTACACAACAAAGAGAAGTCACCAATGAGAAGACCGCACACCGCAACGAAGAGTAGCCCCAGCTTGCTGCAATTAGAGAAAGCTCATGTGCAGCAAGAAGACCCAATGTAGCCAAAAATAAATAAATAAATAAATAAACCACAAATAACAAGGATGTGGAGAAAAGGGAACCCTCCTACGCTGTTAGTGGGAATGTAAATTGGTGCAGCCACTGTGGAAAAGAATATGGAGGTTCCTCAAAAGAACTAAAACTAGAACTACCATATGATCCAGCAGTGCCACCCCTGGCTATTTATCCAAACAAACAAACAAAAACCCACTAATTTGAAAAGATACATGTACCCCAGTGTTCATAGCAGCATTATTTACAGTAGCCAAGATATAGAAGCAACCTAAGTGTCCATCAATAGATGAGTGGATAAAGAAGATGTGGGATATATATAAATATGTATCTTTGATATATGTATTATATATATTATGTGTATATATTTAATAGAATACTACTCAGCCCTAAAAAGAGTGAAGTTTTGCATATGCAACAACATGAATGGACTTGGAGTGTATTATGCTTAGTGAAATAATTCAAAGACAAGGGTAAATACTGTATGATACCACTTACATGTGGAATCTAAAAAAGAAGACAAACTGGTGAAGATAACAAAAAAGAAACAGGGACTTCTCTGGTGGTCCAATGGTTAAGAACCCGCCTTCCAATGCAGGGGACTCAGGTTTGATCCCTGGTTGGGGAACTAAGATCCCACATGTCGCAGGGCAACTAAGCCCGCTAATTGCAAATATTGAGCACTTGAGCCACAACTGGAGAGCTCGCGTGCCACAACTGCTGAGGCCTCAAGCCACAACTAGGACTCGATGCAGCCAAAAATTAAATAAATAAAAATATGTTAAAAAGACTCACAGATATAGAGTACAAACTAGTGGTTACTAGCGAGGAGAGCGAAGGGGAGGGGCAAGATAGAAGTAGGGGATTTAGACGTACAAATGACTACGTATAAAATAAGCTACAAGGATATATTGTACATAAGGAATATAGGCAATATTTTATAACTGTAAATGGAGTATAACCTTTAAAAAGTGTGAATCACTATGTTGTACACCTGAAGCTTATTGTAAATCAGCTCTACCTTAATTAAAAAATAAGATAATGTGAAAAAGAAATTCATATTTATAGGTATAATAATTCATGTGTTAATAATAAAGCAGCAGTATGATTGCTTCATGATAGCCTAGCCTATACACTAATGAATGAATGATCATAAAATTTTTATGGCATACAGTATTACAGTTATATTCATACGAGTTACCTGTGATGACAGGTTGATATGCAGTTTCTCCAATTAAGAGAAAAGGAGAGAGATACTATATAATAATATAATTCTTTGAAAGCAAAGTTATAAAACAGTAAAAAACTAACACATTATTAATTTTATATTAAATATCACTCACCTTATTCCTATGTAAGGATGGGCTATCCACTTCAATACAAGTCTTTTTTTTTTTTTTGGCTGCCCCGCGCATCATGCGGGATCTTAGTTCCCTGACCAGGGATCGAACCCGTGCCCCCTGCAGTGGAAGTGTGGAGTCCTAACCGCTGGACCGCCAGGGGATACCTCAATACAAGTCTTGCACACAGCGTTCTACATGATGAATACTTAGGCAATGATGATGATGACGCAAAAAAGGTCTCATACAGTTCTTACCGTACAGTTATTAGATTTTCACACAAAGACACACACACATACACAACAGATAAGTTTATTAACTGTAAGTCATGATGATTATTTACTGTTCACTAAGTGGACGTGGATCATCATACAGGTCTTCATCCTTGGTGTCTTCATGTTGAGTAGGCTGAGGGGGGGAGAAAGAGGAGGGATCGGTCTTGCCATCTGGGGGCGGCAGAGGTGATAGGGGTGGAGGCCGGAGAGGCAGGCACGCTTGGTCGAACTTCACAGAAATACATAATTTCTGTCCGACTTCCTTACTTTTTCATTTCTTTAAAAATGTTCCTGTAAAAAAAAAAAAGTTTCTGTATGGTACCAATCCTTCTTCCATTGTTTGCCTTAGTTTCAGTGCCCGTATCATACAAGGGTCCATGTCATAAAAGAAGTCAAAAGAAGTCTTGAATAGTCAGAACGCTTCTGCCAGATTGTCTAATGTCAATTTATTTTCAGGCCCTGATGCTTCTACATCACCTTCCTCATCGTCTGGCACTGGTTCGGAAGCACTCGTCTCCATCAAGTCGTCTTCGTGAATTCCCCTGGTGTGGTGTTCAGTTAGCTCTTGAATTTCTCCAAGATCCATATCTTGAAACCCTTCACCTTCACACCCTTTTTTTTTGTCATATCCACAACCTCTTTCATGATTTCCTTGATTGGCTTTGTTTTATTTATTTATTTATTTATTTAAACTTATTTATTTTATTTATTTTATTTCGGCTGTGTTGGGTGTTCATTGCTGCATGCGGGCTTTCCCTAGTTGCAGCGAGTGGGGGCTACTCTTCATTGTGGTGCGCGGGCTTCTCATTGTAGTGGCTTCTCTTGTTGCAGAGCACGGGCTCTAGACACATGGGCTTCAGTTGTTGCAGCACATGGGCTCAGTAGTTGTGGCGCACGGACTTAGTTGCTGTGTGGCATGTGGGATCTTCCTGGACCAGGGCTCGAACCTGTGTCCCCTGCATTGGCAGGTGGATTCTTAACCACTGCGCTACCAGGGAAGCCCGGTTGGCTTTGTTTTAAACCCTGTGAAGTCATCTGGACACAGTTTTCTCCAGTATGAATTTATTATTTCAGGCTTTATGGCTTTCACAGCTTTTTCTATAGCAACAGTAGCATCTTCAATGGTGTAAACCTTCCCAACTTCCATGATGATTTCTTTATGGGGATTCTCTTCCATAGCATTGATAATCTTTCCGTAGAGTACTGTATGTAATGAGGCTTACAGGTTGTTATGATCCCCTGATCTAGAGGCTGAATTAGAAGCATGTGTTTGGGGGCAAGTAGACCACTTTAAGGCCTTTGGTGTTGAACTCATTGATTTCTGTGTGACCAGGGGCATTGTCCAATTTAAAAGAACTCTGGGGCTTCCCTGATTAGGAGGATGCAGCATGATTTATTCAGTCTCCCATTGATAGATACTACGTTGATTAATCTTTGTTATTATAAAATAATCGATACTAAATAGCTTTGTTATTACAAGACTTGCTCTTTTTGTTAAATTAAAACAATTTGCTATGTGAGCAAATCAATTTTCTGGTAGATTCAAATAAAATCAGTCTCTAACATACTTTCTAAATTGATGGAGTAGTTTCTACTGACATTACTTTGCATATTATCTTCATTCAGACTGGGTTGGGATCCTTGGAAATTCCTCACTCTTTATAACTTTGTAACTCAAGTTGGGGCATGGGTTTAGACCTCTGTGGGTCTTTGCTAATAAGTTGGTTCTTTCTCTAAAGGGATCATCTACCAATGGCATGTTTTGGATTGAATGATGCTGGAAGTGAACATGTCTTCTGTTTACACAGAAAGGGCATGGAGCTTTCCCCCAGCATGACTTGCTTCCTGAGTACTTTCTAGGTCATTAACCTTTGTCCCAGTACCTCTTTGGGAATCAAATTCTTAGCTCCATCCACTGAGTACATTGGCTTCTCCTATTTCCTCGACTGTATCCTGAAACTCCTGGTATATATTAACATTCCTGTGAGAGTAGTGGGGAGCAGAAACAGAAGTATGGGGGGGGGAAACATATGCATATCTTCCTGGGATATTCCAGATAGATTGAGAGGAAATATCCTCTGTATCTATGATATTGATGTAATGTGTTTGAGCCTTGAAGTCTGGGCTAATGACTCTATTGTCTTTGTTCTTTACAGATACAAGCAGTAAGTCCAATACATTCTCAGCAATAGACTTTCTTCTGGACCTTCCTATGAAGCCAGAGCCACATGCACCATCCTGATCCTGGTGAGCATGTTTGGCTTTTTTACTTATTCACTTCTGTTTTGTCCTTTTAGATGGCCCTAGTTGTAAACCCAAGCTGTTGGCTGATGAAAACGTTTCTTCACTTGTATCTTTGTTTCTCAACATTTTGTCCCTTTGTGCTGATTAGCAGTGACAACCCTGTCTCTAAGTTCTGTTTGTCTGCTGGGTAAGGCAAACATCGTTTTTTCCAAATATGGCCTCTGGGCTCTAAGTTCCCTCCAGGACATTCAATCGTGTATTTAATAAATTTTTCTTTTTATGTTTATAGTCTTATAAACTATGCCAGTTAATCTGTTGGGAATTTTGCGTCCACTATTGAATAACAGTTGAAATAACTCAGAGTAGTTGTAGGATACAAAAGAAACTGTCGGGGAAAGGGGAACCCTTCCAAGGCCGAAGAGTGAGCTCCTGTCTTACACTAGGAAGTGAATTGTCCGAGGAGACACACGTGCTGACAAAGCAAGAGACTTTATTGGGAAGTGACGCCCAGGCAGAGAGCAGGAGGGTGAGGGACCCCAGGAAGAACTGCTCTGCCACGTGGCTCACAGTCTCAGGTTTTATAGTGACGGGGTTAGCTTCCAGGTTGTCTCTGGCCAGTCATCTCGCTTGGCCCATAGTCTGACTTAGGGTCCTTCCTGGTGGCTCACACATCTCTCAGCCAAGATGGATCCAGCGAGAAGGGCTCTGGGAGGTTGGTCGTCTCCTCCCTCTTTTGGCCCCTCCAGGTTAGTTTTCGGGTTAGCTTTCTGCTGCCGCACCTTGTTCCTTATCGGAACCTCCTGTTGTGAGACAGCTCAGGCAAGCGGTCCTGGCCAAGGCAGGTGGTTTTTGGCCACCAGTTCCCTAACGAAACTATTGTGTAAATAATTATTCAAAGATGTCGCTCTAAAGTAATGTATGGCTTTTTCAGGTTTTGGGAGTTTGATGGTAGAAATCCCATGCTGATTTGAAATTTTTTTTTTTTTAAATAACCCCAGTTCTTTAAGGGAAGGGCTCTGAATCTGCTCCTTTATCTTTTTTTTTAATTGGAGTATAATTATTTTACAATGTTGTGTTTCTGCTGTACAAGAAAGTGAGTCAGCTATATGTATACATATATCCCCTCCCTCCCTCCCTCCCTCCCAGGTCCCACCCATCTAGGTCATCACAGAGCACCGAGCTGAGCTCCCTGTGCTATACCGCTGGTTCCCACTAGCTATCTGTTTTACACATGGTAGTGTATTTATGTCAGACCTAATCTCCCAACTCATCCCACCGTCCCCTTCCCCTTCTGTGTTCACACATCCATTGTCTATGTCTGCATCTCTGTTTGTGCCCTGGAATTAGGTTCATCTGTACCATTTTTCTAGATTGCACATACATGCATTGATATACAGTATTTGTTTTTCTCTTTCTCATTTCACTCTGTATGACAGACTGTAGGTCCATCCACATCTGTACAAATGACCCACTTTCGTTCCTTGTTATGGCTGAGTAATATTCCATTATATATATATATATATATATATATATATATATATATATATGTACCACATCTTCTTTATAGATTCATGGATAAAGTGTCAGTGGACACTTAGATTGTTTACATGTCCTGGCTATTGTAAATAGTGCTGCAGTGAACATTGGGGTACATGACTCTTTTTGAATTATGGTTTTGTCAGGGTATATGCCCAGTAGTGGGATTGCTGGGTCATAGGGTAGTTGTAGTTTTAGTATTTTAAGGGACCTCCATACTCTTCTCCATATAGTGTAGGCGGGTTCCCTTTTCTCCACACCCTCTCCAGCATTTATTGTTCGTAGATTTTTTGATGATGGCCATTCTGACCACTATGAGATGATACCTCATTGTAGCTTTGATTTGCATTTCTCTAGTAATTAGTGATGTTGAGCATCTTTTCATGTGTTTGTTGGCCATCTGTATGTCTTCTTTGGAGAAATGTCTATTTAGGTCTTCCACCAATTTTTTTTTTCCCACCGATCTTTTGATTGGGTTTTTTTGATATTGAGCTGCTTGAGCTGTTTGTATATTTGGGAGATTAATCCTTTGTCAGTTGCTTCATTTGCAAATATTTTCTCCCATTCTGAGGGTTGTCTTTTTGTCTTGTTTATGGTTTCCTTTGCTGTGCAAAAGGTTTTAAGTTTTATTAGGTCCCATTTGTTTATTTTTGTTTTTATCCTCAGTACTCTAGGAGGTGGGTCAAAAATTTAGGTCTTTAATCCATTCTGAGTTTATTTTTGTGTATGGTTTTGGGGAGTGTTCTAATTTCATTCTTTTACATGTAGCTGTCCAGTTTTCTCAGCAACTCTTATTGAAGGGGGCGTCTTTGCTCCATTGTATATTCTGGCCTCCTTTGTCATAGATTAGGTGACCATAGGTGTGTAGGTTTATCTCTGGGCTTTCTAACCTGTTCCATTGATCTATATTTCTGTTTTTGTGCCAGTACCATACTGCCTTGATTACCATAGTAGCCCTGTAGTGTAGCCTGAGGTCAGGGAGTCTGATTCATTTTTTGTTCTAATCCTGTGAAAAATGCCATTGGTAATTTGCTAGGGGTTGCATTGAATCTGTAGATTGTTTTGGCAAGTATAGTCATTTTTACAATATTGATTCTTCCAATCCAAGAACATGGTATATCTCCCCATCTGTTTGAGTCATCTTTGATTTCTTTCATCAGTGTCTTATAGTTTTCTGAGTACAGGTCTTTTACCTCCTTAGGTAGGTTTATTCCTAGGTCTTTTATTCTTTTCGTTGCAATGGTAAATGGGAGTGTTTCCTTAATTTCTATTTCTGTGCATTAATTTTGTATCCTGCTACTTTACCAAATTCATTGATTAGCTCTAGTAGTTTTCTGGTGGCATCTTTAGGACTCTCTATGTACAGTACCATGTTATCTTCAAACAATGACAGTTTTACTTCTTTTCCAACTTGTATTCCTTTTATTTCTTTTTCTTCTCTGATTTCTGTGGCTAGGACTTCCAAAACTATGTTGAATAATAGTGGCAAGAGTGGACATCCTTGTCTTGTTCCTGATCTTAGAGGAAATGCTTTCAGTTTTTCACCATTGAGAATGATGTTTGCTGTGGGTTTGTCATATATGATTGTTATTATGTTGAGGTAGGTTCCCTCTATGCCCACTTTCTGGAGAGTTTTTTATCATAAATGAGTTTTGAATTTGTCAAAAGCTCTTTTTGCATCTATTGAGATGGTCATATGGTTTTTATTCTTTAATTTGTTAATACGGTGTATCACATTGATTGATTTGTGTATATTGAAGAATCCTTGCATCCCTGGGATAAATCCCACTTGATCATGGTGTATGATCCTTTTAATGTGTTGTTGGATTCTGTTTACTAGTATTTTGTTGAGGATTTTTGCATCACTGTTCATTTTTGTGATACCTTTGTCTGGTTTTGGTACCAGGGTGATGGTGGCCTCATAGAATGAGCTTGGGGAAGAGTTTGAAAAGGATAGGTGTTAACTCTTCTCTAAATGTTTGTTGGAATTCGCCTGTGCAGCCACCTGGTCCTGGACTTTTGTTTGTTGGAAGATTTTTAATTACAGTTTCAATTTCATTACTTGTGATTGGTCTGTTTATATTTTCTAATTCTTCATGGTTCAGTCTTGGAAAGTTGTATGTTTCCAAGAATTTGTCCGTTTCTTCCAGGTTGTCCATTTTATTGGCAGAGTTGCTTGTAGTAGTCTCTTATGATCCTTTTATTTCTGCGGTGTCAGTTGTAATTTCTCCTTTCCATTTCTTTTTTTAAAAATATTTATTTTTGGCACACAGCCTTCTCTCTAGTTGTGACACGCTGGCTTGAGTGTGTGGCTCAGTAGTTGCAGCATGCGGGCTTAGTTGTCCCATGGCATGTGGGATCCTAGTTCTCCAACCAGGGATCAAACTAGCATCCCCTGCATTGCAAGACCATTTCTTTATTTTAAAAAAATTACTTAATTAATTTTTTTTGGCTGCATTGGGTCTTTGTTGCTGTGTGCAGGCTTTTCTCTAGTTGCAGCGAACAGGGGCTACTCTTCGTTGCAGTGCTTGGGCTCTAGCGCACGGGCATCAGTAGTTGTGGCCCGGGGGTTAGTTGCTCCACGGCATGTGGGATCTTCCTGGACCAGGGATCGAATTCCTATCACCTGCATTGGCAGGCACATTCTTAACCACTGCGCTGCCAGGGAATCCCGTTTGCTCTTTAGCTCTTCTAGGTCCTTGTTAAACATTTCTTCTATTTTCTCGATTCGTGATTTTGGATCATCTTTACTATCATTATTCTGAATTCTTTTTCACGTAGGTTGCCTATTTCGTCTTCATTTATTTGGTCTTGTAGGTTTTTACCTTGCTCCTTCGTCTGTAACATATTTTTTTGTCTTTTTTTTTTTTTTTTTTTTTGATGAGTGGGGCTGTGTTCCTGTCTTGCTGGTTGTTTGGCCTGAGGTATCCAGCACTAGAGTTTGTAGGCTGTTGAGTAGAGCCAGGTCTTGGTGAGGAGCTCAGGTCTGACTCCTCATTCCTCACAAGTTTCTGCTTTTAATCAAATAAGGGATGTCCTGGGAAGGTTTCTTTCTTCATGTGTTGATTCTCATCTGCCTCCAGCTCAAGATAATCCCTATGCCAATGTGGCATATTTTGGTCCCCTGCCTTTGTATCTGATAAATTCAGCAGAAACACTCTTTCTCATAGTAAGAGTTGCTTCTTTGCAGGGAGGGTCTTATCATCTAATCAACTGAGGATGTGAAAGTTTTCTCTGGGGGGTTTATCTAATGTATTCAGTTTTCAGAGGCTCTGTGTAAGCACTTAGTGGCTTACCTAGATGGTCCTTTGAATAGGGCTCCATTATGTGGAATATAAAACCTGTTTCACCAAGAAAATTATGAGCTTTGTAATGTTTTCTAAATCAAGATCCCAGAAGTTTTCCTTGGTGCAGTTATTGTATTTTTTCAAGAATTCACATATTTTGGAAATGTTCTTAGTGCTGATGAAGTCACGCAATGGTTTGTGCACGCACACGCACTTGTAGGGAGTGCTTGTCCCTTGTCAGTTTACATGGTATTTTTAGCTAGAACTTCTTAGCATCTTTCATACCAAATGATTTATATACATGTAGATTAGCAAATCACTGTCACTAACTCATTCTCACAGAGAGTGGGTGTGATCTTTGGCAGCTCAATTCAAGAGTAAATACCTCAAGGGAGTTCCCTGGTGGTCCAATGGTTAGGACTCTGTGCTTTCAGTGCCAAGGGCGGGGATTCCAGCCCTGGTTGGGGAACTAAGATCCCACAAGCTGCAAGCCATGGCCAAAAAAGTAAATACCTCAAAATATCCTTAAAGGTTTTATATCTTCATCTATTTAAACTCATTAAGTAGATAAAATATACAGCAGAGTTTTACCCACTGCTTTAATTCAGTGTTTTATTTACTCTTTAATTCAGTGTTTTATTCACTGCTGTGAGAACTACATTGCCCAGAGGACCCTGAGCCAGCAAATTCACGTCAATGAAGGTCCAGGACTGGGGCATTTCCATGCGTGCCATTGTGTCAGGACGGGATTTCCGGCATTTTCCTAGTGGCAGTCTGTTTCCTACTCAGAGGTTCCACAGCTCTGGGTCTGGTCCGAGGTGACCAAATTAAAGAGGAGACACGACCAAGAGGAATTGTTGTCCTTGCTGCACAGAGTCGGATCTGAAGCACTGGGTTGCTCCACCCACAGACTCCGATGGCGGCGGCTGTGCTGAGGGACCCGCCTCAGGTAAATGCTCGTCCTCCGGGCCCTCACCACCCTCACTCCACCAGACACTAAAGCCCCGAGTGTGGGGCGCTTGCTCCCGTGCCCGCAGCCCAGGATGGTGAGGCGGCCATGGGTGGGGCCCTGTTTCTGACAGACTGTGTGATGGCACGTGGCAGAGGGTCACAGGCGGAGGGACTGGCAGGTGCAAAGGCTGGGAGGTTGGAGGATTCAGGAAACCTGTTCCTTTAGGGAACAGAGCATTGAGATGGAGTGGCCCCTGGGTTGGCAGGCTCAGGGGGTTGTTTCTTCATTCTGAAGGCCCTGGGAACTGTGGGGAATTTCAACAAAGAAGACAAATGAAGTTTTCCAAGAGGCTTTTTAAAGGAAGAACAGACTGGAGAGGTTTGATGACAGTGCAGCACAGGGCGACTGAGTCCTCTGCTAAGAGTCAGCACTGAGGCCTAAATCCCAGAGTTTAGACAGCCTGAGGTCTCTTTGCTCCAGTGGTGAGCAGAGCTATAATGGAGACCAGAGCCCACTGAGCTCCACCCTGGTTGCCTGCCTCCACTGACCTCTGCCCAGTGGTTCCCATAACAGTTGAAGTGCTTTCAGAATCTACACAAGTAAGGGGAGGGTGTCCCAGGGTCTCACTGATCATGACCCTATGAATGTGGTGTCTGGGGTTGTGGTATCCTGGGACCCTGGAGAAACGTCAACCGAGGCTGGAGGTTATATGGAGGTGTTCCCAATTCCAGAAATTAGTAAAGTCGTCAAGGGCATAGGTACCAGTATGTGCCAGATGCTTGAAGGTGAGGCCAAGCTGGGAATATTCAGGGAAATGTAAGTCTCCTTCTGATGAGAACAGAGCAGGGAGGCAGGACTCAGGCCTGGAATGTCTCCCTGAGAAGTGGGTGTTGATTTTGGAGGTGGTAGGAGCAGTGGGGGGATTGGGTCATAAGATGGAGGTGAACTTACACATGCCTTAACCTATTCCATCTAGCTGCAGAGAAGAAAGGTCTAGAAATTTGAGACAGAGTTCAGCATCAGACACACATGGGTGGGGCTTTCTGTCCCATTTAGGAAGGGGAATTCTTGTCCTGGTGGTAATATTATTAACAGGTCAAGAAGAAGAAGAGAGTAGGTGTCAATTCTGGGTCTCTTTCTTGGGCACCAGGTTGGAGGAAGTGGTCTCTCAGACATAGGTAAAAGGTTTTAAGAGAGGTAGCCATTGAGGAAGGAGAGGATAATCTAGCAGCCATGGTTTCCAAGGGAAGAGTAGACAGGAGGTGAATGCAGAGGCCCAGGAGTAACTGAGGCAGGAGGACCCTGAGGATGGGGCTGCTGCTTATTCACCATTCTTGACTCACCAGAATTTTGTGGTGACCTTTTGTGGATCCTCTGAGGCTGGTTGATGAGAGCTCAGAGATGAATAGGACACCTGTGAGTTACAGGCAGAATTATGACCCCCTAAAGTCTTATGTTGAAGTATTTATCCCCAGTAACTCAGCATGTGACTGTTTGGAGATAGGGATTTTTATTAATATGAACCCTCATCCAACATGTCCAGTGTCCTTGTAATAACAGGAAATTTGGGCTCAGACACAGAAGGAAGACGAAGTGAAGTCAGAGGGAAATGATAGCCATCAATAAGCCAAGGATTGAGGCTGTAAACGCAACCAACCCTGCCAACACTTGAACTGTCAGAAAATAAATTTTTGTTGCTTAAGCTAGCCACTATGTGGTACTTTGTTGTGGTAGCCTTAGCAGGAGGTGGGGTCCTGCAGAGGTCTGTAGTAGCAAGGCACTCTCAATGCTGTATGATGAGTAACAGGGAGAAAAATGGAATTCCTGTGGCTGTGGGGATGCACTTATGGGGTACACAGATGCCAGAGGTGCTAAGAAAGATGTGCACACAGCAAGGGAGCATGAGCTGATGATTCCACATCCTTGGTTTGAGGGACTTAAGAGTGCAGGTGGAGTCTACATTTGGTTGTACCTGGGAGGTACACTCTGCAGTATCCCAGGGATATGTCCTGGCTGGGGGCTAGTGGGGCCTTGCAGGCAGGACAATGAGGAGAGAGTGACATTAGAGGCACCAGGGCCTGGTGTCGCCTCCGAGTTGGAGAGCTTGGGAGGAGGGTAAGCATGGGATAGATGTGTGGGTGATGGGTTGTGGGTCCTTGGGAGAGAGGCTTTTTGTGATTTCATCTCTCCCCATCATGGCAGGGTAGTGTGACCTTTGAAGACGTGGTTGTGTACTTCTCCTGGGAGGAGTGGGGGCTCCTTGATGAGGCTCAGAGATGCCTGTACCACGATGTCATGCTGGAGAACTTTGCACTTGTGACCTCACTGGGTAAGGCCCTCGCGCTAGACTGATCTTCTCACATTTGAGCAGTAGGTCCTGTCTCCTTTCCCAGTTCCCTGGCTGGGTGCTGTGGTCGACAGGGCTGGGCGACTGCCTTCTTCTTGAACCTGCAGCCACTGGTGTGCTGCCCCAGTGAGCCTGATAGATCACACCTTACTTGCCCTCTCCCTGGCTGGGTACTTGTCCAGATCCATGGCTCCTGCCCAGGTTTTTCTCTCTTTCTGTTGACATTCTTGTCTGTGCCAGCAGTTGCCATTGCTAATATATTGACTACCTTTGGGGACGATGGGCTTTTTTTTTTGCCATGCCCTATGGCTTGTGGGATCTTAGTTCCCCAACCAGGGATTGAACCTGGGCCCTCGGTAGTGAAAGTGCAGAATCCTAACCCCTGGACTGCAAGGGAATTCCCATGGGCTATTCTTATAATATGCAGAATTGCTGTGGGCCAATGCTAGTCCATCACCTGTCCTGTCGTTGCCTTAGGACTCAGGTCCCAGGCAGTTGTTCAACTGGGGTTCAGAAAGAAGAGTGCTGGGATGGACCTGACTCCAGCCATGGCGAGATGGGCTCAGAGCAGGTCTCTCTTTGGTGAATGGCAGCCGACAGAGGGCATGACATCAAGATGGTGATGCCAGTGACCACACCTCATTTCTACCTTTCCTTCCTTACTGTGGACACTTCTATAACTTCTGATTCTTCTCTGGGTCCCTGGCTGTCCCCACCTTTCTACCTTCATGTGTCACCTTTTCTCTACTGTTCCCCCTACAATGTTCTCCAAGATTAAGTCCCACATAACGTGCTGCAAGGTATGCACATAACATTAAATAGACTTTGAATACCATGTAGTTGCAACCATATCTTCCTGGGCCTGGATACTTGAACACAGCACTCAAGGCCCTCCTGAAGGATGTTGGCAGAGACGTGAATTGGAGATGTTTCTTTCTGTGCTGCACACCACCCTGACAGCCTCCATCTTGCAAGGGCTCCCTACTTCTTAGGGCTTTCAGAGTCCCAGTACTGCAAAGCAGCTCTTTCATCAACCTCATATTGAAAACAATCCAGTGGCCTTATTCTTTGGTGTGTCTGACACATTCGTGTTGGGGCTGCCCCCCCACCATCAAAGACAACATGCATTTCACCAGCATTTCTGTGCTTTCAGGTTGTTGGTATGGAATGGAGGATGAGGAGGCATTTCCTGTGCAGAGTGTTTCTGTAGAACAAATGTCACTGGGCAAGACTCCAACTCCAGATCCATCCATTCAGAAGACTCACCCCTGTGAGAAGTGTGTCATGGCCGGGAGAGACATTTTGTATCTGCCTGAGTACCAAGGATTGCATCCTGGGCAGAAATCATACACCTGTGAGGCATGTGGAAAACAATTTTGGTTCAGTCCAAACAGTCACCAGCACCAGAAGCACAATGATGAGAAGCCATTCAAAAGGGACATAGATAGGGCCTCATTTGTGACGAGCTACAGGTTCCATGTTTCAGGGAAAACCTTTACCTGCGAGGAAGTTGGGAAGGATTTCCTGGCTATGTTGAATCTTCTTCAGCATCAGGCCACTCTCAAAGGGGCAAAGCCACACAGCAGCTTCAGGTGTGGGGAGTCCTTTCATAGCGGAAAAAGTCATTACAAGTACACTGAGTATGAGAAATTGTTCAGCTATGAATACACACTTTTTGAGGATGAGCAACTTCACACTAGAGAAAGTTACTATGACTGTGAGAAACCCTTTAACCAAAGCTCCATCCTTATTAATTGCCAGAGACCTGACACAGAAGCCAGGTCTTATGAGTGCAGTGAATGTGGGAAATCCTTTAGCCAAAGCTACAGACTCATTCAACACCACAGAAGTCACACTGCAGCAAGGCCTTATAAGTGCAATGAATGTGGGAAAGCCTTCAGCTACAAATTAAGACTTGTGCAGCACCTACAAATTCACACTAAAGTGAGGCCTTATGAGTGTGGCGAATGTGGGAAGTCCTTTAGCTACAGCTCCACTCTCATTAAACACCAGAGAGTTCACACTGGAGCAAGGCCTTATAAGTGTGGTGAGTGTGGGAATTCCTTTAGCCAAAGCTCCAACCTCATTCAGCACCAGAAGATTCACAGTGGAGCAAGGCCTTATAAATGTAGTGAATGTGGAAAATCCTTCAGCTACAAATGCAAACTTGTGCAGCACCTGCGAATTCACACTGGAGAAAGGCCTTACGAGTGTGGGGAATGTGGGAAATCCTTTAGCCACAGCTCCACTCTTAACCAACACCAGAGAATTCATACTGGAGCCAGACCATATAAGTGTGACGAGTGTGAGAAATCCTTTAGCCAAAAGTCCAACCTCATTCAGCACCGGAGAGTACACACAGGAGAAAAGCCTTATGAGTGTGGGGAATGTGGGAAGTCCTTTAGTCAAAGCTCCCACATCATTCAACACAGAAAACTTCACAGCAGATAACCTCATGAATACAGTGACTGGGAGAGAACCAGTTACAGCCAATGGTCTGTAATTAAACAGAAGTTCACAGCCTGGATAAATTTTATTCGTGCAGCCAAGTTGGGAAAACCTTCATCTAAGGGTCTCTGAGACCTACAGGGAACATGGGTTTTCAGTGTACTAGAGTGTCTTTGTGAGGGAACCATCTGCTTGACATTGAACCTCATACAGCTGAGCATCCAGAGTGGGAAGTTTCCCCAGGAGTTCTAGGTTTGTGGAAAGCTTTTAGGATCCTCTTTGTATATTCTACTGCTGGCTCCATTGCCTATATTATGTATGTCCCTTCCAGTTTCTGTGGCAGAAGCCTCACCTTTACCAGTTAGTAGTTTCCAGGTTCCAATAGTATGTATGTCCCTTGCCGTGATCAGGGAAGGCAGGTGTCTCTGTCCCCCTCTCTACAGAACAGTAGGAGGAGTTTTTTCAAGGGAGGAAGCACCTCTAGTGCCTCTCTGGGAAGTATAAATCAGTTCTTTTCCCAAGGATATCTATCACATAATTCTGAGCACTACTGTGGGGAAGCTGTTCCCCAGGTCCTGCAAAGGAACCACGTGCCTTCATGTCTAGAGCTGGGTTTTCTGGTGTTTGTAAGACGGGTGAGGCTGGAACGTAAATTCACACACAGTGGATGTGATTCATATGCACTGGAGGAGGCTGTGGCAGTGAGAGAGGTGTGCCTCTTCTAAAGGTGCCTTCACAAATGTTCAGTGACTGTGGCTACATTGTGTTGGACGAGGTGTACATGCCATAGCTGTGTTCTTCCTGTAGCTGCAATCATTGGCAGAGCAAATAAAGCATTGTATATTTGTGTAGCCTCCCAGCTGCTCACTCTAAGGATACTGCTGCATGGAGACGAAAATGAGAAGAGACAGAAGGGAGAGAGTTTTTGTGACCTAGTGGCTCCTGCCAACTCAGACATGATCTTTATGAATACTGTCTGCCCTTCCCCAGCTTTCTAAACCTCTGGTTATGAAAAAAATGGGGGGAATTAGATTTCTATTTAAACAAATCCTTACAAAGGTTTATTGACATATAACTGATTTCAGTTGTACAGTGTGGTTAGCTTTGACATAGTGTAAAAACCATGAAACCATTAAAAATCCTGATGGTTGTCATCTGTAATTCAGTTACTTCCCTTTTATTTTTGGCCACACCACACAGCTTGTGGCATCAAGCCTGGGCTGTAGCAATGGAAGCCCAGAATCCTAACCCCTCAGCTACCAGAGAATACCCTTTTAAAATGTCTTTCTGCCTTCACAACTACTGATTTACTCTTTCACGGTAAATTAGTTTGTTTCATAGAATTTTGTTTACTTTTTTAAAAATGTGTTTTCCCTCCATGCTGCATAATTGTTTTCTGATTCATAAATGTTTGCTTATGTAAAGTACTTCATTCTTTTTATAGCTGAGTACTATATCCTGTCTAGATGAACCACATACCCACTTTTCTGTTAATGGCCATTTTGGCTTGTTTCCAATTTTCGGCTGTTACAAATAAAGCCTTATTTGTATATACACAATGGAAAGGAACAGGCAATGAAGCCTTCTTTGTTTTTTTCATGTTAGGGGTAACTTGTTTCATCTGGCCCCATATAACACATAAACCTCTTCAGAGTCCATTTCTAAGATGTAAACCTTTCAATAGCTCCAATATCAGTGCTCAGACTTCCCACTTTAAAGCTTTTGTTTCATAAATCTCTTAACCTATAGGTAGGTAGATAATTACATCTTTGAAGTTCCCCAATCATTCCACTGGAGTTTGCAATGTTTGCAACATTCTATATGTGGTTTGTTGGGTCTCTCAACTATTAACATGCTGACCACCCCGCCAATTTGAAGAGATTAGGGTGGGCAAGTTGAAGTGTCTTGATGGTGCACAGCTGTTGCATTGTTTTTACTACCACAGCTCCACACACAGCCAGGCAATTTTTTCAGGTACTGTATGTGCAAGAATGTGAGGAACTCTCCTTCCTACACCCTAATTCCCAACCCTTCTGGTGTAAATTTGCAAAGGAAGCATGAACCCGTGGAACACCCCCATCCTTCCTTGCACCCTAATAAAGGCAGCTTCAGGTCCATGCTCCCTCCACCCACAACCTCACTGTGGCATGCCCCTAGGGTGCCTTCTAGGATCTGTGAGTAATGTTCCTCAAGTTTGATAGTTTCGAAGTGCTTCCTACCACCTCTTGTAGTTCTCTTATCATGATCATAGGTAGGAAGCACTTCAAAAAACTAAGAGAACTGCAAGGGGTGGCCCAGCCACAGTGTTGGTTAGCCCTGGTGGAGGTATAGTGTCTTTTCCAGGTGAGCCTTGGGCATTCCCAGCTGAGAGTCACTGCTGACACTAGGCTGGGAACCAGAACATACTAGCCTCAAAGTGACTTGAAAGGAATGAAAAAAACCTGTCAAAAAGTACCCCCCCCCCCCAGAGCACACCACAACTATAAGCAGAAAAAAAAAATCACAACCTGTAAGTAATTTTTTGTAAAGCACAATAAGTGCACCAAGGGAAATATTTGAGCCCTGACTTTTGCAAGACTTTAACTGTAGTGGTAAAGTGGAATAGAATACTACATAAAAACAGGGGCACTTCCCTGGTGGTGCAGTGGCCACCCGCTGATGCAGGGGACACCAGTTCATGCCCTGCTCGAGGAAGATCCCACATGCCACAGAGCAGCTGGGCCCATGAGCCATGGCTGCTGAGCCTGCACGTCTGGAGCCTGTGCTCCACATCAGGAGAGCCCACAACAGTGAGAGGCCCCATGTACTGCAAAAAAACAAAAAGAAGCTTTTATGGAATATTTCTATTATTTTTACATTAACAGTATTTTATTTTTATGGTACACAGGCCTCTCACCATTGTGGATCACAGGCTCCAGACACAGAGGCTCAGGGGCCATGGCTCACAGACCAAGCTGCTCTGCAGCATGTGGGATCTCCCAGACTAGGGCACGAACCCATGTCCCCTGCATCAGCAGGCAGACTCAACCACCAGGGAAGCCCCTAACAGTATTTTTAATCACCCTAGAATGTTTTCTTCAAGAAAATTCAAATGATTAAACACTCTTCACCCTCTAATAGGTATAATAAATCCACTTCACTTGGGAAACTTGGAATTTTGATAACTAAACATTTGTTAAGAGAAATATCCCTAAGCAAATCACAGTATCTTTGGCAGGATACATAATAAAATTGACAGTTTACTCCAACTCCATCCAGTGATATCTTTGAATGAGGAGGAAGGGGGATTGGGAAAGTACTAGGGGGAAAAACGTACCTTTTTATATGTTTGCTTTAAAAAAGTGCCCTGGGGATTTTTGATAGATGGATTTGAGTCAGCCAGGATTCGCTAGGAGAAAACATGTAAATCCCTGAAAACTACTTGGGTGTCAGGGACGAGTCATCAAAAGATGTTGAGATCTGAGAAGTAACCCCACAATGGCTGTGTTGAATTTGTCAGCCCTCAAAATTTCTTAACTTTCACAGTAGAAACTTGGAAGGGAGAATAAGAAAAAAAGCCAGCTTCATGAAACTGACCCAAAATGGGGGAAATGCACATCAAAGCACTTATTTGTCACTTTTGAACACACCAACTTAGAAATCCTTACTGTGTGTGCCACAACATTATTCTAAAAAATAATTTTAATTATTTTTAATTATGAAAATTGTTAATAGGATGAAAGTTTCTAAGGAGAAATGCTGATTTAGAGTAACAAGTGCAGGGGATTGGGCTCTAAATTAAACTTTGGGGGAAAAGAAAGCCTCATGGGTAGGGCTTCCCTAGTGACACAGTGGTTGAGAATCTGCCTGCCAATGCAGGGGACAGAGGTTCAATCCCTGGTCCGGGAAGATCCCACCTGCCACAGAGCAACTAAAGCCCATGCACCACAACTACTGCACCCCTGTGCCACAACTACTGAAGCCTGTGCAATTACAGCCCCCCTGGCTCCACAGTGAGAGAAGCTACAGCAATGAGAGAAGCCTGTGCACTGCAAGCAAGAGTAGCCCACACTCACCACAACTAGAGAAAGCCCGAGCAAAACAACAAAGATCCAACACACAGCCAAAAATAAATAAAATAAATTTATTTTTTTAAAAAAGCATCATGGGTAAAGGATGTTCCAAATCCACATTTGATTAAGGTGAGCATGAGATTTGGGGGGGTGGGAAGAAACACCATGGTAACATGCCTGAGGCCAGAATATACTTTCAACTGTACAAGGAAATAAGGCCAGTGCAGAGGTCAGAGATGTCACTGGGCCACAGTGACTATTCCACTGCAAGGATTCAGACTTCGGAGAAAAGAGTTATATTTTTGGCTGGGGTCGTAGTACTTTGAGAGTACATCCTGTCAAAGGGAAGCACACAATAGGGAGCCCAGCTTACGAACCGTTAAACGCAGAAAGGGGCAAATTGCCAAGGGGAAGAGAGAGATGCCCCCTTAACCAGAGGTGGTGGAATAGGCCCTGTGAGAGCACCGCCAGCCGCGCACCCGGGAGGTACGCCCCCCCACAGCAACAGATCGTCAAGCAACGCTCAGAGACGCATAGCCCCAACAGAAAGCCAGGCCCACAAGTGAGTTCAAGCTCTGTGTCCACCAGATCCCACAATTCACGTGAATTCTCGCAGTTAACAGCGTTATTCATAACTGCACCAGCCAAGAGTCAGACAAACTTTGCTGGAGGGGAACCCCCACCCCCGCACAACCCCAGAAGGTGCGGGTCAGGAGGCGCAAGGAGACCTCTAAGGAGTCATAGGGTTTGAAGCCAGGGTGTGCAGCACGACCTTAGGAACCAGACCACAGTCGCCCACGATTTCCCGCCTCACCCGCGGCACAGAGCGCACACTGCCCACCAGCCGCAGTGTCCTGGCTGCGGGAGGGAGAGGTGGGGCGGAGTCCACCTACCGGAACCTCACGCGAGCCCACTGCCCAGACCATGGGGCCCTCCTTGGGCCTCCCCGCACAGCTTGGTCTGGCCCGGTTCCCACCTCCAGAGCCTGGAGACACGGCTCCAGCTCCCCTCGGCAGCCGGAGCCCTGGCAGGGGCTGGTCGTTCTGGCCGGGTGGCCGCGGCCTCTTGCCCAGGAAGCTGCAGGTACAAACTCCGGAGAAAGCACGAGGCGCGCCCGCCCGGGAAGATCCTGCCAGTCCACAGGAACTACGCTTCGGGCACCGCGGCCGAATCCCATCCCCTCAAGACGTTGCCCGAGCTCCAGAAGGGAAGAGAATATAAACGTGGCTGCCAAATGGCGCCCGACAACCGGCGCTAACGTCAGCGGGACGGATCCGGATCCCGGACCGACGAGGGCGCACCGCCGGCCCCCTGGGGTGCTGGACCTAGTCCCAACCTACCTCGGAGCGCATCTCTCAGCCAGGGACCGTCACTCGGGTCCAGCTCCCCTCGGCAGCCGGAGGAGCCCCGGCGGAGGCTGGTCATTCTGGCCGGGCGGCCGCGGCTTCTCCCCCCCCCATGAAGCTGCAGGTACAACCTCCGGAGAAAGCACGAGGCGCGCCCGCCCGGGAAGATCCGCTAGTCCACCGGAACTACGCTTCGGGCACCGCGGCCGAATCCCATCCCCTCAAGACGTTGCCCGAGCTCCAGAAGGGAAGAGAACATAAACGTGGCTGCCAAATGGCGCCCGACAACCGGCGCTAACGGCGCTAACGTCAGCGGGACGGATCCGGATCCCGGAGCGATGAGGGAGGGCGCACCGCCGGCCCCCTGGGGTGCTGGACCTAGTCCCGACCTACCTCGGAGCGCATCTCTCAGCCCGGGACCATCACTCGGGTCCAGCTCCCATCGGCAGCCGGAGGAGCCCCGGCGGAGGCTGGTCGTTCTGGCCGGGCGGCCGCGGCCTCTCCCCCGCCCCCTAGGAAGCTGCAGGTACAACCTCCGGAGAAAGCACGAGGCGCGCCCGCCCGGCACGACCGGGACGATCCCGCCAGTCCCGCCGGGCTCCCGGAACTCCGCTTCGGGCACCGCGCCGAATCCCATCCCCTCAAGACGTTGCCCGAGCTCCGGAAAGGAACGGAGAGTATAAACGTGGCTGCCAAATGGCGCCCGACAACCGGCGCTAACGTCAGCGGGACGGATCCGGATCCCGGACCGACGAGGGCGCACCGCCGGCCCCCTGGGGTGCTGGACCTAGTCCCGACCTACCTTGGAGCGCATCTCTCAGCCCCGGACCGTCACTCGGGTCCAGCTCCCCTCGGCAGCCGGAGGAGCCCCGGCGGAGGCTGGTCGTTCTGGCCGGGCGGCCGCGGCCTCTCCCCCGCCCCCTAGGAAGCTGCAGGTACAAGCTCCGGAGAAAGCACGAGGCGCGCCCGCCCGGCACGACCGGGACGATCCCGCCAGTCCCGCCGGGCTCCCGGAACTCCGCTTCGGGCACCGCGCCGAATCCCATCCCCTCAAGACGTTGCCCGAGCTCCGGAAAGGAACGGAGAGTATAAACGTGGCTGCCAAATGGCGCCCGACAACCGGCGCTAACGTCAGCGGGACGGATCCGGATCCCGGAGCGACGAGGGCGCACCGCCGGCCCCCTGGGGTGCTGGACCTAGTCCCGACCTACCTCGGAGCGCATCTCTCAGCCCGGGACCGTCACTCGGGTCCAGCTCCCCTCGGCAGCCGGAGGAGCCCCGGCGGAGGCTGGTCGTTCTGGCCGGGCGGCCGCGGCCTCTTCCGCCACGAAGCTGAAAGTACAAGCTCCGGAGAAAGCACGAGGCGCGCCCGCCCGGCACGACCGGGACGATCCCGCCAGTCCCGCCGGGCTCCCGGAACTCCGCTTCGTGCACCGCGGCCGAATCCCATCCCCTCAAGACGTTGCCCGAGCTCCGGAAAGGAACGGAGAGTATAAACGTGGCTGCCAAATGGCGCCCGACAACCGGCGCTAACGTCAGCGAGACGGATAAGGATCCCGGAACGACGAGGGCGCACCGCCGGCCCCCTGGGGTGCTGGACCTAGTCCCGACCTACCTCGGAGCGCATCTCTCAGCCCGGGATCGTCACTCGGGTCCAGCTCCTCTCGGCAGCCGGAGGAGCCCCGGCGGAGGCTGGTCGTTCTGGCCGGGCGGCCGCGGCCTCTCCCCCGCCCCCCAGGAAGCTGCAGGTACAACCTCCGGAGAAAGCACGAGGCGCGCCCGCCCGGGAAGATCCCGCCAGTCCCCCGGAACTACGCTTCGGGCACCGCGGCCGAATCCCATCCCCTCAAGACGTTGCCCGAGCTCCGGAAAAGAACGGAGAATATAAACGTGGCTGCCAAATGGCGCCCGACAACCGGCGCTAACGTCAGCGGGACGGATCCGGATCCCGGACCGAAGAGGGCGCATCGCCGGCCCCCTGGGGTGCTGGACCTAGTCCCGGCCTACCTCGGAGCGCATCTCTCAGCCAGGGACCGTCACTCGGGCTGCCCAGAATGGCACCAGCGAGTTCCCGGGAGGACTCAGAAAAATTTTGCAGCAGGCAGTGTACACCTAAAACCATACAAAGATTCATGAAGAAAAACGGGTGAAATTTTTTTTTTGGCTGAACTGTGTGGCTTTGCGATCTTAGTTCCCGGATCAGGGGGATGAACCCGCGTCCTTGGCAGTAAAAGTGCCGAGTCCTAATCACAGGACTGCCAGGGACTGCCCGGATATTTTAATTCTATCATTTTGAGCAGAGGTCTTTCTAAAGCAAAAAAAAAAAAAAAAAAAAAAAAAAAAAAGCCCAGAAAACATGAAGGAAATAATTTATAACTTGACCACATAGAAGTTTAAACAAAATCTGTCTCTGCATCGACCATAACAAAGTTCAAAGACAAAAAATGGATGTGGGGAACACTGGTGCTGATGTACATGGAGTGATAAGAATACTGATTTCATCATTACTTACCATAAAAAATAGGGGAGGATTAATAGCCTTTTACTAAATAAACTTCCAGCATATCTGTACAATACAACAGTATGAAAGACAGAGACTATGTGTTTGAAGTGAGGTTAATGTTGATGGTTAACTGTTCCATTAAAAATTTTTTTAAGGTGCAGAATTTCCTTTGGTTTGTTTTTTTGTGTTTTTTTTTAAGTACACGTATTTCTATTTTAAAAGATAGATAGACAGGCAAAGAAACTAGAATCGCTACAGCAATTTCAAAATCCAAGAATAACGTTGCCCATAATTTAAGGCTTATTTATAGAGCTGATAGAGACCATGTGATGTTTGCAGTTAGACACGATCAATGGAACACAACAGAGAGTCAAACAAATATGCCTAAGCCCAAGTGATTTTTGGCAAATGTGCAAAAGCAATTCACTGGAGAAAAAAATGGCTTCTCTATGGTATGGGCAATCGGACATCCACAGCAAAACACAAAAGCAAGCAAGCAAACAATAAAACCTTAACCTAAACACCTTAACTTCACACCTCGTACAAACAAATTCAAAATGGGTCACTCGGGCTTCCCTGGTGGCACAGTGGTTGAGAGTCCGCCTGCCGATGCAGGGGACACGGGTTCGTGCCCTGGTCCGGAAAGATCCCACATGCCGCAGAGCGGCTGGGCCCGTGAGCCATGGCCGCTGAGCCTGAGCGTCCGGAGCCTGTGCTCCGCAACGGGAGAGGCCACAGCAGTGAGAGGCCCGCGTACCGGAAAAAAAAAAAAAAGGGTCACTCACGTTAATGTAAAATTTAACACTAGAACACACTTAAGAGGAAAAAATTCCAAGAAAAAAAAAATGGGGATCTAGGGTCAGGCAAAGATATTTTAAAATCTGACACCAGAAGTGTGATCCATAAAAAGAAATAGAGACATTGGAAGTTTTCAAAATTAAAACCCTAGGCTGTGAAACACCTTCTGAAGAGGATGAAAGGACCAAGGACTGAAGCAGGGTGAAAAACATGAGCAAACCACACATCAGACATGAATACAAAAGAACTCTCAAAACTATTATCTTTTTTAAAAAAATCCAAATACAAAATAGACAAAACACAGAACAGGCATTTCACCCAAGAGGAAGAGATACGATTGGATGGCAAATAAGCGTGTAAAAAGATATGAGGCATTTCCTGGGAATGCAAGTGAAAATCATAGCGAGATACCTGGACACATCCATCAGAATGCCTTAAACAACATACAGAACGGTAAGAAAATACTGATGAGGTCGAGGAGAAACCCAGTCATTCACCCATCACTGGTGGTAATGTAAAGTGGTACAGCCACTGTGGAAAACACTGTGTCGGCTTCCAAACACACAAATAACAAAAAACAAAAAGCTTTGCAAGTACTGTACAATCCAGAAACTCAACCCCCAGTCAAATAAAAATAGATTCTCAAGTAAAGGATTGACTCAGAAGGTCTAGAATATTCAGAACCAACACATTCCAAAGAAACGTCGGGCCTTGGCTGGCTCCTGGGAAGCCCTTGGAATGCCTGATGAATACCCTTATTTAGTTGGGGACTTGGATAGTTGAGGCTAACAGTGTGATTTATGGCAGGGGCCTTGGGCCACGCGGTATCAGTTTGAGCTCCAGGAAGTCAGCTTTGTGGGGTCCTGTGAGTCCTTCTAGGGAGCGAAGCATCAAATCGGAGGGTGGTCTGGAGGACCCCACCTATTCCCCCGCCAGACAACACTTCATGAAAAATGAAAAATCCTAGACTTGAATGGTCTCAGCACCTCTGTTCATCAGAGCCCCAAACTGGAAACAACACGGATTCCTTCAAGGAGTGACTGGTTACAGAAATGGTTGCTGGCAGGGGTAGTCGTGGAAATAGAAGTGTTTGGATATACATAGCGAAGGAAGAATGGACAGGACTGGGCAATGGGTTGTCTATGACATGGGGACATACAGGATGAGGAAGCGCTTCTGGAGTTTGGAAAAGAGTCACTACGTGAACAGTGGTACAATCCACTCAGACAGGGGGAAGTCTGGGGCGTGGCCAGGGTAAAGAAGCAGCAGAACAAGATTTTAGGGTTGGACCACTTTTAATATGTCATTTCTGTGAGGCATCCAAGTCAGAAAACCAACTAGATGGTTGTATATCTAATTCTGGAAAGAGTTGAAATCTGGGGTTTATAAACATAGAGTTCTTAATGCCTTAGAAATGGACTAGACCACTCAGAGGTTATTTATTTTTTTAATCATATCGGTAATAGACTGTAGGGCCCAGCGTGGAGCAACAGATGCACTTCAAGTTTTAACACCCAGGCAGAGGAGCCTATGCCGGTAAACAGTGCTGTGGAGGAGCACCAAGAAAGGTAGCAGTGAAATGAGAAACCGCTGGTTGTCAGGAGCCAGAAATAACAGTGTTCCAAGAAACCAAGATTCGTGAGCCACTTACCTGAACTGCTCTGAAGGAAACCGGGACACGTCACCCCAAAATATCACCCACTGTTTGGCACATCAATTACTTTGAATTCCAGGCACTTATGACACAGCAGATGCAGGAAGGATGCTCTGACACTCCTTTTTCTTCCTGAGAGCAGCAGATAAAACTCCCATGTGAAAGGTACCCTCCCTGTACCAGGAGGAAGACATTCTTCATCACCAGAGACAGGAAATATGAGTGGGAGAATTGGGGACTGAGCAGTTTGTACCAACAAAACCTTACTAATCTCATGCCTATCTTCCTAGTTCACTTCGTCACCATGAACTACCCACAGCCCAGGCCCCTCTGTCTTGTCAATTCTTCACAAATTGATTCTTTGTCTAAAAGCTTCCTGTTCTTGTCACATCTTTGGGTCTTCGATCTCTCATGAAAGCTCTCATGTACATGTAAACATTTAATAAAATGTGTGTGCTCTATTAATCTGTCTTTTGTCAGTTTCAACCTTAGGCCCAGAGACCCTAAAAAGAGGGAAGAGGAGAACTTTTCCTTCCCTATAGCTATTAGAATGTCCAGTAAGATGGTAAATGGAAAGTGAGCATTAGATATTCACCAAAGAAGTCATTGGTGTCCATGGCAAAAGAGAGCAGTATTTGGAGTCATCTGGTGGGAAACTGTATACAGTGAAATAAAGAGCAGATGTCAGGTGAAGATAGTGAAAGGTTATATGTTAAACAGGCAAGTGTTCACAAAAGTTCAACTCTTTATTGTTTTCTGTTTGTTTTTTTAAAGAGCAGTTTGGGTTCACAGCAAAACTGGAGTACAGCTTGTTCCAATACGCCCCCTCCTCTGCCATCGCTGATTCCCACAAATAAGAGAAAGGGACCTCAGAGCCTTCCCCTTCTCTACCATCCTATCAACATTCCACATCAGTGTGTTGACTCTACATGCATTAGGGTTCACTCTTGATGTACATTTTGTGGGTTTTGACCAATCTATCTCACCATTATAGTATCATAGAGAATAGCTTCCATCTTAAAAATCCTGTGCTCCCCCTATTCACCCCCACCCGCAACCCCCAACCCCCTACAACGCCTTGCAACACACTGATCTCTCTACCCTCTCCAAACTTTTGCCTTTTCTGTAATGTCATACATAGTTGGAACCATAAGGTATGTAACCTCTTCAGATTGCCTTCTTCCAGTGAGTAATATGCATTTAAGGTTCTCCTCCCGTCGCCTCACTGTTCCATAGCTCGCTCACTTCTTTTTAGCACCAAATAATTCCTTTTTATGAAGGTACCCATCTGTGTCCGTTCAACTCCTGAGTGACATCTCGGTTGCCTCCCAGTCCTGGCAGTTATGAAAAAAGCCACTGTTAATGTCCACGTGCAGGTTTCTGCTGTTTATGGCGGTGTGTGTGGGGGTGTATATATATATATATATATATTTTAAGTGTCTAGCTCAAAACAAGACTAGTTCCTCCTACATTTATGTCTTTTACCTCATGTTTGGCTTTTGACAGAAAGAAGGACATTCTTCTGAAACGATGGGGCTGGGGAGGCTGAAGTATAAGACGGGTGCAGGCCCATGCATATTCCTTTCTTTTGTGGTGGGAAGATGACTCTTGCTGTTTGGGATCTAATTTCTCCGTGAACGATCAGGGAAGATACCAGGTGTAAAGAGGGAAAGTGAAGGTTAGAAAAACATGGAGAAGATTAGTTATAGATGCTGGGGTCTCCAGCACATGAACCTAAAAGATTTCTGGATGTGTACGGCAGATTTGGTGTGTAGGACTTTGAATTTACAGTGCTATCAGCTAGCCACTTTTGGATGTCACACACCACCTCCTCACCGCTAGAAAGAAGGAAGATGGATAAACATGACTGAACCCCACAAATGGCACCTCTGAATCAAGACGGGTGCTCTCTTTGGGCAAACTGTGACTCTAAGTTCTGATCCCAGGGTTGTTTTATTTTACTTTCTGTTTTGTTTTTGGGCCGCGCAGCTTTTGGGATCTTAGTTCCCCAACGAGGGATTGAACCTGGGCCCTCTGCAGTGAAAGTACCAAGTCCTAACCACTGGACCGCCAGGGAATTCCCCCCCCAAGGGTTGTTTTAAAGACTGAACTAATAAGAGTTTACACAAGGAGGATGTGAATGTACTTAATGCCACTTATAAATAACAAAATGATAAATTTTATATGATACTTTTTTTTTTTTTTTTTTTTTTTGCGGTACGCGGGCCTCTCACTGTTGTGGCCTCTCCCATTGCGGAGCACAGGCTCCGGACGCGCAGGCCCAGCAGCCATGGCTCACGGGCCCAGCCGCTCTGCAGCATGTGGGATCTTCCTGGACCGGGGCACGAACCCGTGTCCCCTGCATCGGCAGGTGGACTCTCAACCACTGCGCCACCAAGGAAGCCCTATATGATATATATTTTAAACCACAATTCAAAACAGAACACCCTCTCCCTGACTCAGACTAAAGGAGTTCCTGGGTCTATCAGAGTCATTGGCAGTGTGGAAAACCAGGGGTCAGCAAATATAAATATTTTCTTCCTCTTGAGGTGAATAAAAATTGTAAAAGACAGTAGTTGTACGTGCTGTAATTCAAAAAAGGAAAGGTAGGGGTTAATTTTAGCATTTAAAAGCATACACTGTCCACCTTTCAAAGTATTTACACTACAAATTATGTGTAATTCCTTGGTTCAAGCAGTGCTTGGAAACTTGCAGAGTAACTGAGCCTGCTGCCAAATCTTTTGTTGGTGTCCATGTCTGCAGACTGTGTGACCCAAATGGGGTTAAGATTGGGGTGGGGGAAGAATTTTGGAGTTTATGTCCATATTTAGTATGTGTAAGAGAGGAAAATGATGTTCCCTCTAGAACCTTCTGAGTTTTTGGCTGTAACAAAAAGACGGATCAAGAAGAGAAAAACAAGGGCTTCCCTGGTGGCGCAGTGGTTAAGAATCCGCCTGCCAATGCAGGGGACACGGATTCAAGCCCTGGCCCGGGAAGATTCCCACATGCCGTGGAGCAACTAAGCTCGGGCGCAACACCTACTGAGCCTGAGCTCTAGAGCCCGCAAGCCACAACTACTGAGCCCACGTGCCACAACTACTGAAGCCTGTGTGCCCAGAGCTTGTGCTATGCAACAAGAGAAGCCACAACAATGAGACGCCTGCGCACCGCAATGAAGAGTAGCCCCCGCTCACCGCAACTAGAGAAAGCCCTTGCACAGCAACGAAGACCCAACACAGCCATAAATAAATAAATAAATAAATAAATAAATAAATAAATAAATAAATAAATAAATAAATAAATAAATAAATTTATAAAAAAGAAAAGAAAAACAAGCAATTTATGAATGAGTGCAGTGCACACCCTGTGGGAGAAACCTAAACCAGAAGTAACTCAAAATGGAGGCTCAGAACTCCAGCTTTTATAGCAACTTCAACAAAGAACAATAAAGTCGTAGAGAAATGACAGGAGAGAGGAAAGCTGTTTTAGGCTTCCACAGGGGGCAAACTGTGGGAAGCGAAATATATGGAGGAAAACTAATGGACTAAGGTATTGTTTGCAGATTCCTCTGGTGCCATCTCTGGGTTGATAAGAATGTCTTCTTTCCTTCTTCTCTAGGGAAGATAACATCCACGTGGGAGTTCTATGTCCTGCTTTAAGGAAGAAAAAGAGTCAGAGTGTCCTTGTGCCTGCTGTTTCTTAAGTGCCTTGAACTCAAAATAATCAATGTAAGGACTTCCCTGGTAGTCCAGTGGTTAAGACTCCTCACTTCCACTGCAGGGGGTGCGGGTTAGATCTCTGGTCAGGGAATTAAGATTCCACATGCCGCGCCGCATGGCCAAAAATACATTAAAAAAGAAAAAAAATCAATGTGCCAAATTGGGGTGACATTTTGGTTCACCCCCTTCTCAGGGATAACTGTTCTCTCATCACAATATAAAAATATAACATGTGTTCACTGATGTGTGTCTGGGCCTTATGGCCTGGTCTAACGGCTCCACAGTGAGCATCTTCTACAGGCACAAGAGGCAAGTATGATATATTCACAGCACCCAGCACTGCCCCAGATTCTCCCGAGACCAGAGCCACCCAAACCATCCTGGTCCTGATGTGCACCTTTGTCACTTTCTACTTGCTTTCCTTCATCTTGGTTCTTTACATGGTGTTATTTGATAATCCAAGGGTATGTCTGATAAATACTGTTGCATTTGTGGAGACATGTTTCCCCAATGTTTTCCCTTTGTGCTCATCAATAACAACAACTCTGGCTCCAGGCTCTATTTCCTCTGCTGGGGCAAAAGGTAATTTTCTCTAAATCTGTCACAAGACCTGACGGTTTCTGTTCTTTACAAAATATTCATATGTCCATTCATCCATTAGGTAAGGCTAAGCCTCTACTATGGGCCAAGTACTATTAGGTAATTCAATTACCTAAATTAGACCAGTAGTTCCAGCCCTCGCAGGGATTGCGATATATTTCAATGATCTTAGGACACACATTTTTCTTCCTTCTAACAGCTCTAAAATTGGGAGATATCATATACTGAATAGCATCTTATACTTGTGGCTGAGCAGTTGTGATATTCGAGTTCACAGGCTTCATCCTAGTCCTAGTGCTTCAACTGAGTGTGGCAAATCACAGCAGGAGAAGTTGCCAAATCCTTCAGAATGTAAGCAATTTGAAAGTAACAAAGGACTCCAGGACTGACTCCTGTATCATATAAAACTATCATTAAGGCACCTTATCACAGCATTTTTCTTTCTGAAATGCCTATAAAATAATGGTCTGTTTTACACTTGGTGGTATCTTAGCTTTGGTTTTAAAAAAAAAAAGATAGTTTAGCCAGGACACAGTCTTTAAGCATACATCTATACAAATTATTACACAACTTAAATTACTGTAAATGCTGGGAGATCAAGTTTAGGTGACTATGACAAAATACAACTACTGGACTTGACCTAGTCTGAAGGCTCAAGAAAAGATACCTTGAGAATGTATTTCTGTGTATGAAAAAAATATTCTGCAATAATTTACTATATGTTGAGTGTTGGGAAGAATACTCCAGTGAGAGAGAGAAGTGCCTGTGAAGGGTTGGTGCTGAGAAGCTGTGTGAACATTCAGGAAAGACAGAAGGGGCTGGGACACAATAAAGGATACTTCATGTCCAGACTCGGAACTAAGGAGACAGAATAATTTGTAGAGAGACTTCCCTGGTGGTACAGTGGTTAGGACTCCGCACTTCCAGTGCAGGGGGCACGGGTTCAATCCCTGGTTGGGGAACTAAGGTCCCGCATGCTGTGCGGCATGACCGAAAAACAAACAAGGAAAAAGAAATAATAATTTGTGGAAATAATAACTTAGCTGACCCATAAATCCAATGTATGCAATTTATAAATTTGAAATCATTAGAAATTAAATCTTAGGTCTTATTAAACTACAATATTGTGATGACATTTTTTACATGGTGATAAAATCAGCAAGAAGATGTAATTCCATTTCACAAATAAAAGTATTCAATTTAATTTGTTCAAAAAGTCAAATTGATAAGGACATTATACAAATTTTAAAAACATGTAATTTGTAAACATCTACATACACAAATCAAATGTCTAAAGCCTCTTGAAAGCAAATCTCTGAGGCTCTCCTGCTTCTTCTTATCTAGTAACCTAAAAGTCAAGGCCATTATTCAAAATCACAGTTCAACAATTTTTCCTTCAAAAACACCTTTCACTTTTTTTTTTTTTTTTTTTTGCGGTACACGGGCCTCTCACGTTGTGGAGCACAGGCTCCGGACGCACAGGCTCAGTGGCCATGGCTCACAGGCTCAGCCGCTCCGCGGCATGAGGGATCCTCCCGGACCGGGGCACGAACCCGTGTCCCCTACATCGGCAGGTGGACTCTCAACCACTGCGCCACCAGGGAAGCCCTCACCAAGATTTTATGTAGCAATATAAAGAGCGGAACCACACAACACTGTAAACTAACTGTACTTCAATAAAGGATAAATAAATAAATAAAAAGAAAGAGCCAAACCTCTGTAAAGCATTAGAAGATTAACGGTTATCTTTCTTTCATCCTATGTTAGGACATTTTTTTCCCCAGATATTATCAATAAGTACTTTTCACAAGTATTTTTTTCTTTTTAAAATTTATTTATCTTTTTTTGGCTGCGTTGGGTCTTCGTTGCGCACAGGCTTTCTCTAGTTGCAGCAAGCAGGGGCTACTCTTCCTTGCGGTGCGCGGGCTTCTCACTGTGGTGGCTTCTCTTGTTGCGGAGCACGGGCTCTAGGCGCACAGGCTTCAGTAGTTGTGGCGGGCTCAGTAGTTGTGGTTCGTGGGCTCTGGAGTGCAGGCTCAGTAGTTGTGGCACATGGGCTTAGTTGCTCCATGGCATGTGGTATCTTCCCGGACCAGGGCTCGAACCCGTGTCTCCTGCATTGGCAGGCAGATTCTTAACCACTGTGCCACCAGGGAAGTCCCATTGTTTCCTTTTTAACTGAGTTTTGTTAACCTCCAAATGTATTTCAATCAGGTCTAGCAGACTTTTTCAAACCATGTTTTGCAACCCTTGGCTCAATCAAAAGATGGAGTGACTAATCCGTGGAACTGTGTATGCACAGGAGAAAAATGAATGATTTAAGACTTTTCTTTTCCCATCTGGAATCTGAGAAGTCTGACAGTGTCAGAAATTTGAACACAACCAGGCTGAACATCCATTATCCAGCAATGTGTCTCCTCCACAAGGAAGTTGCAAACTCAAGGGACACTGAGGTATTTCAGCCAACTCAGAATACTGTAGAGGGAAGCAAAAGAATGGAAGAGAGGGCTACAAACAGGACAAAGAGGGACAGGGTTTAGGCGGATTCCCTAGTGAGGAAGCTTTAAGCTTATAAAGCCATAGTTCCCTAAGTGGGCCCTGTAATACTTTTTTCAAGACAAAAAAAGAGATAAAAATCTGATTAACCAATGGCCCTCTCTCTATACTTGGTATGAAGAGGATTCCAAATGCCATTTGGACTCTGACTGCCTCCCTTTTTAACGAAGGGTATTTTGTTAGGCAGATCCATGTCTATTACACTGTTTCAATCCACATCTATTACACTGTAATGTCAATTACACTGTTTCCCCATGTGTGAAATACAAATTAAATATGAGGCTTAATTCTCCCTGATACAAATTAAATATGAGGCTTAATTCTCCCTGTTGAAAATGGGGAGATTCTCCATTGTCTTTTGTCAGAGCATTTAGCTTAGAGAACTGCTAAGGACTTCCTTATCTCTTTAAAATGCATCCCTTTGAATACTAGATAGGACTTTTGTCAGTTGGGCTTTTTTGTTTTTCAGATTCATGACCCAGAATAGTCTTTCTTAAGAACCTAGGAGCCATTTCTTTAAAATGGAAACATCTTTAGACCCAGCTTCTTGAAATGCAAACATCAAGGGAGCTAGCTCACCTATCTCCCGGTCCCGAGGGAGGGTAGGAGCCTAACCTCGGTGGGTGCCTTGCTCCAATTTGAAAAAACTTCCCAAAGTAGTTTCTTTCCTCTAGATAAAGCCAATTAGCTAACACAGATGGTCACCCCAATTACCAGGTATAGTTAGGATAAACTATCTGTGACAAATGATGCTGTCAACCAAAAAATGTTGAGGCAAATTCAAGCAGAAGTGTTTATTTGGGTCAAAGAATTGCAACTCAGGATACACAGATTCGGGTAGCAACCCAAATAGTGTCCTACTAGGGAGTGAAAGTCAGGGGTTTTTAAAGACAAAAAGGGGAATGTCTACATAATTCAAAGTATTTTGATTGGTGCTGGTGGCAGAAAGCTAGTCTTGGCTAAGCATGTTTGGTTGCTAAAGGTGTCACTAAGCAAAAATGTTACTGGAGCAAGGTACTTTTGCAGAGTTCTTGAAACACTTGTGGTTTGGCCCATTCCAGTTCACGTTTCACCTGGTGAGGACATGCGTAAGACCCACTTCTTTAATGGCCTCTCAGCTCCGTTTAAAAACCCCTTGACATTAAGCAACTCCATTTTATTTCATCTTTCACAATGCTGTCAAGTCCTCTTACTTGGAGACTAGTTATATTTATCTTGAAAACATGTAAATAATGGGTTCTATGTGCTTGTCTATATAAGGGAGTAAGGTTTTTTCGGTTATTTTTCTGTCTTTGCAATTTCTTAGCAGATGGCTTCAGATGCACATCACATCCTGCTTTAATACTGACCCAATAATGTGGTATAATGAGAAATTTATTTGGCCTTTGTTCCCAGATCCTGGCAGAGCTTCTAAAACCCTTGGAATTTCCTGAGTGACAGGAATATCTTTCCTCACTCATAACAGGTCCCTTCTGTTGTTGTAGTTGCAGCACGTGGGCTCTCTAGCTGTGGCTTGCGTGCTAAAGTAGTTGTGGCACGTGGGCTTAGTTGCCCCACGGCATTTGGGATCTTAGTTCCCCGACCAGGGATTGAACCCGTGTCCCCTGCATTGGAAGGCAGATTCTTTTTTTTTTAATTTTTATTTATTTTTGGCTGTGTTGGGTCTTTCTTGCTGCATGCAGGCTTTCTCTAGTTGCGGCGAGCGGGGGCTACTCTTCGTTGCTGTGCATGGGCTTCTCATTGCAGTGGCTTCTCTTGCTGTAGAGCACAGGCTCTAGGCACGTGGGCTCTAGAGCGCAGGCTCAGTAGTTGTGGTGCATGGGCCTAGTCGCTCCGCGGCATGTGGGATATTCCTGGACCAGGGCTCGAACTTGTGTCCCCTGCATTGGCAGGCGGATTCGTAACCACTGCACCATCAGAGAAGCCCAGAAGGCGGATTCTTAACTACTGGACCACCAGGGAAGTCCCAAGAGGTCCCTTTTGAGCACAACTGAATTTATGCTTCAAGAGGTGATTTAGGTTAGGGGTCCTAAATAGCCCCACCCACTGACCTCCAGGAAGGGGGGTGTGAGGAGAGAGCTGGAGTTTAAAGTTCTATACAAACTCTTGAACAAAATTTAAGGAGCTTCCAAGTCTGTAAACGTACTGGGTGACAGACATCAGTTCCATGAGGACAGACGTTCTTCCAGAACCTTCAGACCTTTCAGACCTTCAGACGCTCTTCCAGAACCTTCTTCAGACGCTCCAGACCCTTCCAGAACTCGCCCTATATACTTCTTCATCTGCCTATTAAATTTATGTACCTGTTTTCCTGAGTTCTGTGAGCTGCTCTAGCAAAATAATGAAAGTCCAGGAGGGGATCATGGGAACCTCTGATTTATAGCCAGTCGCTCAGAAGCAGAGGTAACAACCTGGACTTTTGAAAGATATCTGCAGTGGAGGAAGACTTGTGGGACTGAGCCCTTCACCTGTGGGATCTCATGCTATCTCCAAGGAGATAATGTCAGAATTGATTGCTTGGTGAGGTTAGAAAACATGCACTGCAAACAATGAAAGTGTTTTCTGTTTCTACCACCTTTGTGGACAGGATCTGTGGGTTGGGAGATTTTGTTTTTATTTCCCCAACAGTCACCATCACAATCTATCTGCTGGGATGAAATCTCAATCACTCATCTATATCTTGTGTACAGGAAATACGAGGAAAAGGTGATCATTAAACAGTATCAGAGATTCAACAAACCACACCTAGAATATGACAAATAACTCAGCAACTTCAACAAATAAATAATAAGAATAAAAAAGGTAGGTGGAACTTATAGGTGAAGAGACTTATGAGACAGCTACTGAAAGCCATAATACATTTTGGATCCTAACTGCGATTAATCTGACTTAAGAAACACACAAACTTTTGAGATAATTAAGCAGTGATAACATACTTATCATATTTTAAAATATGTTTTTGTGTGGTAGCAGCTATTGGGGTTATGAAATAGCCCTCACATTTAAAAAAATGCATTCTCAAGAAGTTATGCATTAAATGATGTAATGTCTGAGATCATAAATTAAATAATCCACTAGTGTATGTGAAGATGGACAAAACAAGAATGGCCATTAAATGATAAATAATGGTGGAAGATTAAGGAAGCCTTCATTGGGTGTCATGATATAGCTTTTCCTATTTCTGTATATATTTGAAAATAGCTGTAACAAAAGATAGAATGTGTCTTAGTCTGTTCTGGCCGTTATAACAAAATATCACAGCCTGGATGTTTTATAAACAATAGATAATTATTTCTCACAGTACTGGAGGCTGGAAGTCAGAGATCAGGGTGCTTAGCATGGTCAGCTGAGGGTCCTCTTCAATGTTGCTGATTTTTTGCTCTGTCCTCACAAGGTGTAAGGGGTTAGGGATCTCTCTGGAGCCTCTATTATGAGTCACTAGTCCATTCATGAGGGGTCCACTCTCATGATTTAAGCACCTCCAAAAAGCCCAGCCTCCCAATACCATCACCTACGTGGGTTAGGATTTCAACATATGAATTTGAAGGGAACACAAACATTCAGATCATAGCAGTGCCAGTGTATCAGAAATTTAATCTGTTCAGAGGGATGAAATAAAAAGGGCAGGAGGGTACCTCTGGTTTCTGGTCAAGCATATAAAAAGCTGGCATTTGCCACTCCATCCTAACAAGCAAAAGGCTAAACAAGCTGAAAAAATAAACAATTCTTCTTAGATTCTTAAATGAAGTGTGGTCACAGGGCAAACCACCGTCCCCAAATTGGAGAGACTGAAAAGGTAACACAGAGAATCACAAGTTACTGAAGCAGAAACCCACAAGCTGAAACCACTGTGGTAACCAATGCTAGGACAGGGAAACCTGAACTGTAATTGACAAATTCCTCTCAGTGGGGACAAATCTGAGAGAGAAGAACTCCAGGGGAACCCAGTCATGGGGAAAAAAACCCCACACTTCTGTTGAGTTTTATCTCCTAGAGTTCTACCTGTTTCTCGCAGTGAATATCCGAGGAAAATCCTGTCATACTCCCAGCAGGGAGAAAGGAAAAGGAACCATTTTCAAATATGCCAAAGCATTCTGTTCTTTATGCAAAGTCTGCTCCAGGAGAAAATTTTAAAGCAGAGCCTTAGGTTTTATCAGAGCCTAAATGACTGGGGGGAAGGAAAATACCCAACTCGAGCCCACTCTAGCCATCCTGTTCCACCTTAGAGGAGAGACTGAAAAGGCACATGTGACGTTCACAGTCCAGTAGGAAAACCTCACTAAAACACTGGGACCTACGTTGTGTGTCAAGTTAAAATATTTTTTTACAGAAAACTTAAACCCACAAACAAAACGTCCAAAGTCTGGAAATTTTTAAGAAAACATTTCTAAAGACCTAATAGGTTAAAGAGGAAGTTATAATGCAAAAAGAAAAAGAAATAGTGAGACCTAATCATAGGACTATAGAACACTTCTCCTCTCCCCACACCTTAAAATCATTTAAAAGACCTATTTACAGCAGTTCCTTTTACTGAGCATATCATACTTAGCTATCAAGAAAAAGCTGTATGGCATAATAAAAATGTTTTTAAAAGTTTGAAGAGAAAAAAGAAAAAGAAAGTTTGAAGAGACAGCAAGTATCAGAACCAAACTCAGAGAAGTCACAGATGTGGACTTATGAGACCAGGAATTCAAAACAATTATGATTAATATGCTTAGTGCTCTATTGGATAAAGTAGACAGCATGCAAGAACAGACATGCAATGTAAACTGAGATGGAAATTCTGAAACAGAACCAAAGAGAAATGCTAGTGAGCAAAAATTCTGTAACAAAAATGATGAATGCTTTTGATGAGCTTAATATGTAGACTGGATGCAGCTAAGAAAAGAATCTGACTTGAGGCTATCTCAATAGAAACCCCCAAAACGGGGAAGGGCAGGGATTGAAAAACAAAACAGAATACTCAAGAATTGTCAGACAACTACAAAAGCTATAAATTATGAGTAACAGGAATAACAGAAAAAGAAAAAGATAAAGCAACTGAAGAAATTGAATCAGTAATTAATAACCTCCCCAAACAGAGTACACCATACTGAAATGGGTTCACTGGTGTATTCTAGTGAACATTTTAGAAAGAAATTATACCAATTCTCTACCACCTATTTCAGAGGCTAGAAGTAGAGGGAATAATTCCTAACTCATTTTCAGAGACTAGCATTACCCTAATACCAAAACAAAAGATACTACAAGAAAATTTCAGACCAATATTGCTCATGAACATTGATGCAAAAATCCTCAACAATGAACTACCACTACACATCTATTAGAATCCAAAATCTAGAACACTGAAAACACCAAGTGCTGGTGAGGATGTGGACAACAGAAACTCTCATTCATTGCTGGTGAGAATAGTGCAGACACTTTGGAAGACACATTGGCAGTTTCCTAGAAAACAAACATACTCTTATCAGCAATTGTGCTCCTTGGTATTTACCCAAAGGAGTCAAAAACTTATGTTCACACAAAAACCTGTACATAATCACAAAAAAACCTGAAGCAACCAAGATGTCTCCTTCAGTAGGTTAATGTATAAATGGTGGCATACCCAAACAATGGAATATCATTCAGTTTTAAAAAAGAAATGCACTATCAGGCCATAAGAAGACATGGAAGAACCTTAAGTGCATGTTACTAAGTGAAAACAGCCAATCTGAAAAAGCTATATACCGTATGATTCCAACTACATGGCATTCTGGAAAAGGCAAAACTATGGAGATAGTAAAAAAGATCAGTGGTTCCCAGGTAATGTGGGGACAAAGCAGGGATCAATACACAGAATAGAGGACTTTTAGGGCAGTGAATCTACTCTGTGTGACACTATAGTGATGCAACGTATCATTATAAATTTGTTCAAACTCAGAATATACACCACCAGCAGTAAATCCTAATATGAACTATATAGACTCTGGGTGATAAAAATGTATCAATGTAGGTTCATAAATTATAAGATTATAAGGTTCATCGATTATAAGATTATAACAAAAGCACCACTCTGGTGGGGGATGGTGATAATGAAGGAGGTGATACATGTGTAAGGGCAGGGCACCTTCCTCTTAATTTTGTTATGAACCTAAAACTGCTCTTAAAAAATAAAGTCTTTAAGTAAAAAAATTAAAAATGTAAATATGAAATGAAACATTGGACCAAGGGGTTACTAAACGTGGGTTTACTTCCAATCCTGCTACTAACTAGCTGTGCAAGTCACTCACTTCCCCTTCCTGGGCCCTAATTTACTTATCTGCGAAAGAAGAAAAATGGGTCTCATGACATCTAACGTTTTTTTCTGTTCTAACTTTCTATGGATAATGCTAATTGTTCCTTTCTATTTTAAAGCTATAAATACCCTCAAAACCTACGTAAGATTTTGTATATCAGATCAAATAAAATGGAATATGGCCACACAGACACACACAAAAAAATATCTATGAAAATGAAAACAAAAAGATTAGGAAGTGACAAGTTTTGAAGATTTGTTTTTTAAACAGTTTAGTTCAGACATGATTGATTTAAACTGCTCATATTTAAAATATCCATTTTGACATTTATACACTTAGAGTATCAAAACTAAGAGTTTCCTCCTGGCCTTTTAAATTTATCCTTCTCACCATATGAAATTACCCTACCTGCACATACTCTACCCTCTGTAATGGCTATTTTCAAATATATCCCAAAATGGAAAAGACTAGTAAGAAGTAATGATTCTGTCATTATTTATCATTTTATGGTTGTTCTTATTCTCTATATCCCAATGCACTTAGTGGTTTATTTCTAATCGCAGACATCATGTCACTTCATATATAACCCCTTCAGAATGTGTTTCTAAAATGTAAACGCCCTTATATAACTCCAATAACTTTGTTGCATAAAATCAAAATACTTAAAATTATGATAAACTGTTGTAAGTGCTGAATTTTGTCAACTGTATTCATTATTTAATGCAGACTGATTGCAATCTGGATACAAAATTTATCTTAGGCAATAACTAGGTGTGTCTTACATGTTTTTTAACCACTATGTACAACTTACCTTTTTTTTTTTTTGCGGTACGCGGGCCTCTCATTGCTGTGGCCTCTCCCATTGTGGAGCACAGGCTCCGGACGCGCGGGCTCAGCGGCCATGACTCACGGGCCCAGCCGCTCCGCGGCATGTGGGATCTTCCCGGACCAGGGCACGAACCCGTGTCCCTTGCATCGGCAGGCGGACTCTCAACCACTGCGCCACCAGGGAAGCCCCAACTTACCATTTTTTAATTCATATTATTCACTTGATGAAGCTGCTAAGCCATTTGTTCATTAGAATTTGCCACAATCTAAATTTGGTTTATTGAGTCTTTCAAAATGTTTAACATGCTCACTCTTCTTCCATATTTCCTGTACACAAGCTATGCTCAACATTATGAAACATCAGGGAAATGCAACTAAAATGACAGTGACATAATGCTATATATTTACTAAAAAAGTCAAAAATTTAAAAGCTAACCATATCCATTTTAGCAAGAATATGGGAGAACTGGAACTCTCATACACAGCTAATAAGCATACAAAAGGAAACAATCATTTTAGAGAACAATTTGGTGTTTCTTAAAGTTTTATAGGGCCTTCCCTGGTGGTACAGTGGTTAAGAATCCACCTGCCAATGCAGGGGACACAGGTTTGAGCTCTGGTCCAGGAAGATCCCACATGCCGCAGAGCAACTAAGCCCATGTGCCACAACTACTGGGCCTGCGCTCTAGAGCCCATGAGCCACAACTACTGAGCCCGTGCGCCGCAGCTACTGAAGCCCACGCGCCCTAGAGCCTGTGCTCTGCAACAAAAGGAAGCCACCGCAATGAGAAGTCCGCTCACCGCAAGGAAGAGTATCCCCCACTCGCCGCAACTAAAGTCTGCGCAGCAACGAAGGCCCAATGAAGCCAAAGAAAATAAACAAAATAAATTTTAAAATTATATGTTCACCTACACTCTGATTCAGGTATTGCATTTTGATGTGTTAACACAAGAGAAAGGAAATATGTCAATATGAAGAACTGTATCCAATTTCTGTACCACTTTTATTTGCAATAGTCAAAACTGGAAACAATTAAAATATCCATAAACACATGAATAAATAAATAAATAGTGGTATAGCAATACAACACACTTTTCAATAACATAAAAAGGATGAACTACTCATGTAAGCACCATGAACTGCAAAATAAATATGCCACATGAGGGTACCCAAGGAAAAAAAAGACTAAACACTTTATGATTTCAATCATATAAAATTCTAGAAAATGCAAACTAATTTGTTATAACGAAAAGCAAATCAATGGCTGCTTGGAGGACAGAGATTATTAAAGGATTATTAAAGGTAAGTATGGGGGTGACAGAGACGTTTATTATCATGATTGATGGTTTCATGGATTTATATAGATATCAAAAATTACCAAATTGTATAGTTTAAATATAGATATTTACTGCATATAATTTATACCTTATTAAAACTTTAAAAATATGACTCAACTTAAAATTCTGGATTTCCTACTCTAGAAAATCAGTTTTGGCAACCATACTGACTCAATGGGCAGGTTCAGCACTTGACCCAGTGGCAGCAAAAATAGGTGAGAAATTTTTGAATTGGAAACAAAGACTATTTCCACTTCATTCAACAGGGATACTGGATGGGTCAAAAATACCATATCACTAGACTAAGAATCTCTCTTCTCTCGGTCCTTGTTTTCCTGTTTGTACAGCAATGGCCTTAGATGAACAGCCCATAGAAGCCACAGGAATCCACAAAACGTTTTGATTATTTTCTCTGACAAGGCCTTCAGCTACACAAGATATACAGTTCTGGACGTCCTGAGAATTTCTGTACCTGCTCATCCTTCACAACCATAGTGACTAAACGTTGTGAGTGACCTTTTAAAAGAGGCACATTCTAACCATTATGTTGTAGTCTCCTCCACTCTCTATTAATCCAGTGTTTCTGTAACAATTATCACTTCCCTGGCCCCTTTAATCTTAAAATCATTGATGTTACCCTACAGAATTCAGGACATCAGGGCACATAGCTCCGCTGCAGGACCTGGGGAACAGATTTCCCTCAACAGTGCTGAGCAGGATGAAATATCGCCTGTGAACAAGAGAATAAGTTTATGTTGCTCTCAAAAGCACTAAAGGTTGTCACAGCAACCAAAAACAGCCCCCTCCTCAGTTTGAACTCTGAACCTACAAAACATCATGGCATGCCATCTAAAAATTAAGACCACAAAGCCCTGCAGTCTTTCCTTGAAGGTTTTGAGCAGCAATGCAACCTAGGCCAAAACTGGAGAGGCATATTCTGCCATCATACTGTCCCTGCTGAGGCACACAGTTTGGGATCCTGACCAGAGCAGTTCATCTCTTCAAGCCAGCAAACCCAGTTTACAACAAACCACCCCATACAGTGAACAGAACCCCTAAGATTAATGGTGACTTAAACAATAAGACCTTTATTATTATACAAACAAGAGCAATGGGAGGCAGACTGTTCCCCAGTCTGGTGACTTGAAGGCTGGAAAATCCCATCACTAGAGTCTCATGAGATCAATAATATCCCTGAAAAATGTAGTCCATCTTTTCAAATCACCAACGGAGTCCTCTAGGCCAAAACTGGGTAAGGTCCATGATTTAACTCATGAGGGAGGAAAAAAACTGGGAAAGACTAAGTGTTCAAGCTACTCATGAATCATCCCACAAATGGGAGAGCACTAGGGTTTCCTTCCCTGAATACCCTAGGTTGGGTGAATGTTGCATACTATGGGCATCTCCCAGGTGGTTAGAGGTGAAATGACTTCTGCTACAGAACTGGCAGTGACATAAATCTGGCAAGGGCCCTGGACAGGTTAAAAAGTGCAATGCAGCTCCCACATACCTGGAATTTAAGTGGATGTTTGGATATATGTGGTTCAATACAGGCAAATGGCATCTTCATAAGGGATCTCCTCCTGTGTTGTTGCACTGAACAAAGAAATCATATATACCTGCACATTGAAGGTAGTTCTCCCATTTGAAATCTGTGGTATCCCATGAGGTAAGTTCTTCAGCGGAAGGCTTTCTCACATTCACTGAATTTATAAGTTATAAGGCCTTTCTCCACTGTGAATTCTCTGGAGTGTACCGAGGCTAGACTTTGGCCAAACGATTTTCCACATCTGCCATACTCATAAGGCTTTCCTCCAATGTGACACTATGGTGTTTTAGGAGCCTGGAGATGAAGTTCCCACATTCAAATGCATGTAAAGCCTTTCTCCAATGTGAACACTCTAGTGGTCACTGAAGTTGGACCTATGGGTAAAGGATTTCCCACATTCACTGCACTCATCAGGCCTTTAACCAGTGTGAACTCTTCGGTGTTTAATGAGGCTGGAGCTATGGCTAAAACATTTCCCACATTCGCTGCACTCATAAGGCTTTTCTCCAGTGTGAATTCTCCTGTGTTTAATCAGGCTGGAGTTTTGAGTAAAGGATTTCCCACATTCACTACACTCATAAGGCCTTGATCCAGTGTGAACTCTCTGGTGTTTCAAGAGACTGGAGCTGTAAGTAAAGAATTTCCCACACTCGCTGCACTCATAAGGCCTTTCTCCAGTGTGAACTCTCCGATGTTGCAGAAGTGCAGAGCTTTGGCTAAAAGATTTCCCACATTCGCTGCACTTATAAGGCCTTTCTCCACTATGAACTCTACGGTGTTCAATGAGGCTAGAGTTTTGAGTAAAGGATTTTCCGCATTCACTGCACTCATAGGGCCTTGATCCAGAGTGAACTCTCTGGTGTTTTATGAGACTGGAGTGGTAGGTAAAGAATTTCCCACACTCACTGCACTCATAAGGCCTTTCTCCAGTGTGAACACTCCGGTGTTGAAGGAGTGCAGAGCTTTCGCTAAAGGATTTCCCACATTCACTACACTCATATGGCCTTTCCCCAGTATGAATTCTCCGATGTTTAATGAGGTTGGATTTGTTGCTAAATAATTTTCCACATTCGTCACACTCATGAGGCCTTGCTCCAGTGTGAACTCTCCGGTGTTGAATGAGGCTAGAGCTCTGCCTAAAGGTTTTCCCACATTCCCCACACTCATAAGGCTTTTCCCCAGTATGAACTCTCCAATGGTCATTGAGGCTGTAGCTTTTGCTAAAAGATTTCCCACATTCGCTGCACATGTAGCATTTTTCTCTAGTGGGGACTCTTTGGTGCTGAAAAAGCATGTGTTTGCAACTAAAGTCTTCAGTACATTCTCCAGAGTTATAATGAGTTTTCCCCCTGTGAAAGGCAGCTCCACACTCAGTTCCCCTGTTTGACTTCTCCCTGGTGTATGTGGACTCCCCACGGGAAAGGGACTTCCCTGACACAAAAAATTTGCAGTCTTTCATAAATGAGGCTCTGTCCACGTTGCTTCTGAAGCATTTTTCTCCAATGTTCTGCTTTTGGTGCTGAAGTTTTGCACTGAAATACAATTGCTGCTCCCACGCCCCAATATCGTACAGTTTCTGCCTCTGGTGCTCAGTCAAGTGCAAAATGTCTCCCAAGTCCGGGCCGCATATCTCACAAAAATGGGCCTTTTGGGTGAACACACCTGCCTTGGGAGTACTGACCTGTGACATTCTATGTACAGAAATGCTCTGTCCAGGAGGTGCCTCTTCACCCTCTGCTCCATGCCAACAACCTGAAAGCAAGGAATGCTGGTGAAGTGCACATTGACTTTGGTGGGAGGGGACAGCTACTACTAAAGTGTATGTAACAAACCGAGGAACCCGTCCATGGGATCGTTTGCAGGAGCAAGGAGTTGGTTCCAGTTGAGGATGGGGCTGCTTAGCACTACTGAGCTATAAAGATCACAGAATGGGAGAGGTCTCATGAGGTGAAGGACACTACCTTGTGGTGGACACAAAAAGAAGAGACAGGGTATGCAATTCCTTCTTCTACAAAGAACTTTGAAAAGGCACCTGTCTGCTGGTGACACATGAACACTGTATAAAAGGGTTGTGCCAAGACCCAAGAAAATATGACTATATCAGGGCAGCTGGTCTTTAAGGACTGTTTAAGAATGTGTGCACACCTCATGAAACAATACATAGGGGGACTTCCCTGGTGGTCCAGTGGTAAAGAATTGCCTTCCAATGCAGGGGACCCAGGTTCGATTCCTGGTCGGGGAACTAAGATACCACATGCCACGGAGCAAATAAGCTAGCACGCCACAACTACTGAGCTTGCACGCCTCAATGAGACAGAGAAAACCCGCACGTCACAACTAGAGAGAAACCCACGTGCCGCCGCAACTAGAGAGAAGCCCGCGCACCACAATGAAGACCCGACACAGCTAAAAATAAATAAATACATAAAATTTTTAAAGTTAAAAAAAAAAGAATATATAGGGGCCAATGCAGAAAGCACTGCAGTTGTAGTAGTGAGAAAAACGGGTGAGAGAGGAGTCCAGAGATGTGAGGTTAATCTCAGGTTGGAAGTTAAAAGTAGCAGTGACAATAGAGATGACGAATTGGCCAAGTGTCAAGAAAAGGGAAGGAAGACAGAAATGAAGTGTGGCCACTGGCATCAAAATTCTGGTCAAACACAGTAAGTTTCTGACATGATTTGAATACAGCATTGTCATCATGCCCTCTATGTGCTATTATGCAGGACCAGGCTCCCTCTGAGTCATCTTGCTTGATTCATATACATACTGTGAACCTCTGTGGGCTCTCCAACCCAACCCCACTCCCTCACTGATCAAATACATAACACCTTGACGATACAAGAAGCAAGGGATTTGATATCCTATGATAACCATAATGGAAAATAAAGAATTTTTTAAAAAGAATAATAATAAAAAAAGAACTGTAAGTCAACAGGGAAGCGAATGTTGGGCATGCTAAAGGAAGGAGAGGGCAGTGCACAAACCTCAGCCCAACGAACCACAGCACCAACCCAGGGAACTAAGGAAGGAAGCAGTGCCCATGGTCCTGATGTGAGGACAGACTGCTCCTGGGGAAAAAAGGAAGGGCAGAGACTAGTTCAAGGCACAGAGGTGGGTGTGACAGCCTTACCCAAGGAAGTTATAAGTGCCAAGTTCTCCAGCATCACGTTGTGGTACAGGCATCTCTGAGCATCATCAAGGAGATCCCATTCCTCCCAGGAGAAGTACACGGCCACATCCTTGAAGGTCACACTGCCCTGGCAAGATGGAGATAGATGAAACCACAAACAGCCCCTTTCTCAGGGACAACAATCCATGCCCCATGCCCATCCTCCTCCCAAGCTCTCCAACTCAGAGGAGAAACCAGGCCCTGGCACCATTGGTGCCACTGTCTTCAAACGGTCCCACTGACCACTGGAATCAGCCATCAACAAGAAGAGGTGGGTGGGCAAGTAGGTATCTAAGCTGTGGACCTGGCATAGAGGGATCCACACACTCATGCCAGGCTATTCCACTGGTGTGGCCAAGGTCACAGAAGTCTCAATACCAGGGCCCTGGGGTCATCAAGCATACTCCCTCTTCAAGTACACATAATCTTTGAGACTGGATCCCACAGCCCATGCCTATGGTGGTCACCACCTCACTGTCCCACACCCCAGACTTCCAGACCTGTGTATTTAGCTGCTCACTTAATTCCTCCACTTAATGCTCTAGGCAACATCTCAGAAGCTCCTGATATCTCTGGGGAATATTACTCCTACTACCAACTTCCTCATCTCAGTTGACAGAGCTTCTATTCCCACACCTGCTAAAAAAACAAAACAAAACAAAAAAACCAACCCTAGGAATATCCCTGAATCCTGTTTTACTCCCTCATGGTTCACATCAGAAAATATAGTTGTCACTTTTAAAAACACACATCCAGAATCCAATCATACCTCTTAAACCATGACTCTGGTCCACTGACCCTCACCTGGATTATAGCAGTAGCCTCCATACTGATATTCCTTACGCCTTCCTCCAACCCACAGTCTATATACTTCATGCAACAGCCAGATGTAGCCAGTTAAGACGTTGGTAATACTACCTTGCCAGAAACGGAAACACCTTCACATAACCCTGGCCTTAAGGTTTCTCCAGGGCTTCCAGACCCCAAACTGGGGGCACGGCACTTACGAGTCGCAAGAAACCACAATCCAGAGAACATGTGGGTGGAGGTCAGGGCCAGTGAGGGAATGGGGCACCCTCCACTTGGCTGTGTTGTTCTGCAGCCGTGGGAAACGCGGAAAAAGCCAAGTCTTGAGCAATGAGTCTATGGCGGGGTTCGATGGGCTCAGACCTCCCTATACCCCTGCCTGACCCTGAAGACTGGGACTCAGGGTAGCTATTCAACCTCTGCTCCTCAGTGATCGGTTCTCCTTTTACCAGGTGTCCCTCCGCCTGTCACCCTTGCCCACGCCCCACCACCATCCCGGACACCGCGGCCTGGGCTTCGGGCACGTGAGCAAGCGCCCCGCACTCGGGGCTTTAGTCTGGTGCGGTGAGGGCGGTGAGGGCCGGAGGACGAGCGTTTACCTGAGGCGGGCTCCTCAGCGCCGCCGCCGCCATCGGACTCTGTGGGCGGACCGGGGCCGGGAGAGGTGGGACGCAGGCACGGCGGACCCTCTCCGGGGCCTGGCGCGGGGCCCCCGGGCGGCGTCGCTGAACTTCAGACCCGCCTCTATGCCGCGGGGACAGCCGCTCCTCTCGGACCTTCTCAATTCCGTCACCTCGAGATGGACTCACAATTCCCAAATCTCTCACACTGGTCAAACAAAACCAAGAGTAGCTAACATGGCCGCTGTGAAAAGGAAGCCAGAAGTTCCGCCCTGACATCCTACGGCCTCCTGTCTCTAAGCGTTCATTGGGTAGCGTTCCTGCCGCTCGATACTGGGCATTCTGGGTAATGTAGTCCCAACAGATCCACACATTGAGGAGACTGGGCTTCCTGCTGGAAAGGACTAGCTCTGCCAGGAGGGGAGTTGGGAAAAGATATATCCAGGTGAGCTTCGCCCCGCCTTTAAAGGGATCTTAATCCTATTTTTGCCAAATGCTCTCTGCAGCTGATCACCCAAGTGTTTGGAGACATATCGTTTCGGACTCGGTGAAGATTGGCATGCTCCCAGAAGCTAAAAATACTATTTCAGGGAATTCCCTGGAGGTCCAGTGGTTAGGACTCTGGCTTTCACTGCTGAGGGCACGGGTTCAATCCCTGGTGGGGGAAATAAAATCCCGCAAGCCGCGGGGCACGGCCCGGGGGTGGGGGTGGGGTGGGGGAGGGTGGGGAAGAGAGGTTCAAACAAACAATTTCGGATGCCCCCAAAGACTACAAATCCAAACGAACATATTTTTATAGAGTCAGACACAAAATGTGTTTGTTAGCAGAAGCTAATAAACATTATCTTATTTCAATTCAAATGCATGCACTCCAAAGCATAAAGTTAGTTTTCCAGTCTATGTACATTAGGTCAGGGGCAAGAGAGAAAATACTCCAGATCGTGTTCTGTCAAGGAAGACAGAGGAAGGATATTGGGCCACCCTGAATCAGAAGTACAAAAATAGATCTAACAGCGCCTCTCCTTGACTAAACTTTAGTCAAGCCCCTTCTAAGCTTTTTTTCTTTATTTATTTTATTAGACCCAGTCTTTAGGCCTTGTCCTCAAGAGCAAGAATTCTGCTAAGTTGGTTTGGCAAGAATTTCCCATCCTCAATGTCTGATAGCCACTGATATCTGATGAAATTTCCTCATCCCTCACCATCACACAGGCAATACCTGATCACACTGACCTACACCTTCTGCAAGAATTGTTTAGGTCAGTTTAGGAAGAATTTCCCTGCTCTCTTAGTAATTTTTTATCCACTGACACCACCCCCCTTCCTCCTTGGCTACAAATCCCAACTTTTTTACAAGCGTCTGAATAATTTTTCTTTAACAGATCTAACCAGAGTTGTAAAAATATACAGGGAAGCTGAGATGTCATATTTAGTCCCTGGTTTCACTAATGATCAATGAGCAAACAGTTGGTTTTAGGTATTTACTGTAGGTACATGGGAGACATTGGGTCATAACAGAGACAAAGACCCCTGAATTCATAGCACTTACATTGTACTCAAGGAAGAAAGATCAGAAACAGAAAAGACTAATTGTATAATATGTTATAATGTGGCAGACAAATTGGGAGAAGAAGGCGAGTATCCCGAGAAGTACAGTATGGAGTATAATACTACACAGCACAGAAAGGGAAACCTTTTTAATAAGAGGGCCTTTGAGAAAACACTTGAAGGACGTAAGAGGTGAGCCCTCTGGGTACTTTTGCAATAAATTTTGGGGAGAAGAAGTAGGTGACCACGTTGTTCAGTGGGTGGAGGCTTCACAGGTCTCCTCAGCAGTGCAGAGTGGAGGATACCAGCCCAGCTGGCCATTCCTCTCCTTTGCTCACTGCAGAGACACTCAGGGCATGTGGGTAACAAGTCTTGGCTCTGCCGCTCACAGCCAAAATTGAAAATTTCCACTATGGTGAACTGGGGCCTGAAACCAGGCATGCTCACCTTTCCTAGAACCCAGATTTTCAGAGTTTGATCTCAGGACCTTCACCATCAGTGTCACCAGGAGACTCATTAAAAATGAACATGCTCGGGCTTCCCTGGTGGCGCAGTGGTTGAGAGTCCGCCTGCCGATGCAGGGGACATGGGTTCATGCCCCAGTCCGGGAGGATCCCACATGCTGTGGAGCGGCTGGGCCCGTGAGCCGTGGCTGCTGGACCTGCGTGTCTGGAGCCTGTGCTCCGCAACGGGAGAGGCCACAACAGTGAGAGGCCCGCGTACTGCAAAAAAAAGAGAGAAAAAAAATGCACATGCTCAATTCTGAACCCAGACCTGAATGAGGCACTCTGTGGGCCAGGCCAAAGAATTTGTGTGTGTTTTTTTTTTTTTTTTTTTTTTAAATAAATTTATTTATTTATTTATTTATTGTAGGCTGTGTTGGGTCTTCATTTCTGTGCGAGGGCTTTCTCTAGTTGTGGCAAGCGGGGGCCACTCGTCATCGCGCTGCGCGGGCCTCTCACTGTCGCGGCCTCTCGTTGCGGAACACAGGCTCCAGACGCGCAGGCTCAGTAGTTGTGGCTCACGGGCCCAGCTGCTCCGCGGCATGTGGGATCCTCCCAGACCAGGGCTCGAACCCGTGTCCCCCGCATTGGCAGGCAGACTCTCAACCACTGCGCCACCAGGGAAGCCCAGAATTTGTGTTTTAACAAGCTTCCAAGTGATAATGATACATGCTCAAGAAATATCCATCATTCTGCTGTGTATTCTGCAGAGACATATACCTGCATTTCTTGCAATTTACAGGTGTTCTGTTTAAATATGTAGGATTTTTTTAGCTGAAGTTGGAAAAAAAACTGGATCAGTACATATTTGATTCCTAAATATAAGAAAAGTATAAAATGTTTTGTAGTGTTTATGAAGATGTTCTACACCATATACAATTATAAAATAGAATGTCAAAAGTGTCAGATAATTAAACCTCCTGGAGGAAAAACAAAGCTTACAGTATAGGATCACTTTAGGATTGCTTCTGCACATGGATTGCTATCTGTGTGTTATCTATATGTTAAACTATAGTCCTATACAAGCTGCTTTTCTTAGTAAAAACAAAGTCATATTTCATATACAGATATGCATTTTGCTTTTCTCACTTAACTATGTATCTTGGAGGACTTACCTGGTAGCGCAGTGGTTAAGAATCCACCTGCCAATGCAGGGGACACGGGTTCGAGCCCTGGTCCGGGATGATCCCACATGCCGTGGAGAAACTAAGCCTGTGTGTCACGACTACTGAGCCTGCTGCACTCTAGAGCCCGCGAGCCACAACTAATGAACCCGCGTGCCACAACTGCTGAAGCCCGTGCGCCTAGAGCCCATGCTCCACAACAAGAGAAGCCATCACAATGAGAAGCCCGCTCACTGCAAGGAAGAGTAGCCCCTGCTCGCTGCAACTAGAGAAAGCATGAGCGCAGCAACGAAGACCCAACGCAGTCAAAAGTAAATAAATAAATAAATTTATTTTAAAAAAAAAAAGAGCAGGGAAAAGAGATGAGATTCCATATGTAAGAGCATTTATGCTATTAAAACAAAACCAAACAAAACTAGGTATCTTGGAGCAATCCTTTGGTAAGAACTTGCTGTGAGGCATGATGCCCTTAATGTTCCTGCCCACCTCAGATTACTGATTTAGTCACAAACATGTAAGGGGCCTGGGACAATCTACTGTGTGGGATTTACTATATTTTGTAGCTTTGATAACAGAGTGAAGTGGAATTTGTCCTGTAATTGGGGGAGCTTTTCGTGTTGTTTTTGTCTCTTATGACCAGTGGTTCAAAACTGAGTGTGAGATAATCACATTGAGTGGCCTGGAGTTATGGTTTCCAAACTCTGGGCGGATAAGAATAACCTGATGACATTTTGAAACGAACATTTCAAGCCTCTCATATTGGAGCATGCTAAAGAGGACACCCCTTCAAAGGCCCCTAGAAAGCTCTGGTTGGTGACTGGTTGCTAGAGGAACCAATTTTGTGATTAGAGTTTGGAACTGTCAGCCCCCTCTCTCCCCACCTCCTGGAAGAGAACCTGGAGTTTCAGTTAAACTCCAATGGTCAGAGATTTAATCAATCATGACTAGATAACAAAGCCTCCATAAAACCCCTAAAGGATGGGGTTCAGAGAACTTCCTGGTTGGTAAGCAAGAAAGCATCAATGGGCTAGGAGGGTGCGCATACCAAGCTTCTCAGGGCAGAAGCTTCTGCTTTGGGACCTCCCTAGACATTGTCTTCTGTACTTCATCATCTGGCCTGTTCATTTGTATACTTTGAAATAGCCTTTGTAATAAACAGATTAGTAAGTAAAAATGTTTCCTTGGCGCTCTGTGAGCTATTCTAGCAGATTATCAAAGCTGAGCTAGGGTGGTCATGGGAACCCCCTGATTTGTAGTCAATTTGGACAGAAGTGTGGGTAACCTAGGGATCCACCTTGGATTGGGCAGTCTTGTAGGACTGAGCCTGTAAGCTGTGGGGTCTGTGCTAAGTCTGAGCGCCTAGTTTCAGAACTGAATTAAATTGTAGGACACCCAGTTGGTGTGTGCAGAGAATTGGTTGGTGTTGAAAACTCCACATATATGAAGCTCCGACTTCAGTGACCATCAGAGAGTTCACACAGGAGAAAGACCTTATAAGTGTGACCAATGTGGGAACGCCTTTAGCCACAGCTCCAACCTCACTCAACACCAGAGTTCATACAGGATTGGGCCTTATGGGTGTGTTAAATGTGAGGAAGCCATAAGCCAAAGGCCTTACCTTCTTGATTACCACAAAATTCACACAGGAAAAGCAACTTAGACATGCAGAAACGTCATATGTCCTCCTTCAGTATAACAACACTCAAGGAGGTGCCTTTTGAGGGTGCCATCTGCCTGAAGTGAACTTCATACATCCAAACATCAACATAAATTTCAGATATGTGGAAGGCACACTTTATGTTTTAACCTTCCAGATTACTGGAGCCCTTGCCAGACTACTGTCCTGTCAGATCTAAGGCAGAAGCCATTCACCTCCACCACCTGGCAGGTGCCCAGATTGTGCATCATGTACCCACCCCAGTGTGTTTGGGGCATGAAAACTCAGTGTCTTCTCATTCTCTCAGGGACTTCATGAGAAGCTAGAGTACTCTCCTTTCTCTCTGATTAGTTAGGGCAGGGACTTGACCCAGTTGTGACCAAGAGGACTCCATCTGAGTTCTGCTGGTGACTTGTAAAGATGGACTACCTTTTCTGGGGATTTTGTTGGTCTCACATGACTCTTGTGATGGAATTCCCAGCCTCCAAGTCACTGACCCAGGAACAGCCTGCCTGCATTGTTTTGGTTTTCTGCTATAACAAAGGCCTTAAGGTTTCCGTCACCTTTAATCTCAAGGGTTCTGTTCACTTTAAGGGGTAGTTTGAGAACAACTGGGTTCTGCCAGAATAAAAGAAACAGATTTTGTGGGATCCTGACCCTCGTGTGCCTCATGGGTGGATGGAATGGTGGCAGTGCTCCTGCAGGTCTGGGCCTGGTTTGCTTGCTTGGTCCTAATTTGGAGGCTGAATGCTAGTATTTTTTGTGGTGACAGAACTTATCCTGAGGAGGGAGCAGTTGTGACAACCTCCAGTACTTATGGGAACAACATGAAATTGTTCTCTTATTCACAAGAGATACTGCATCCTGCTCAGCACTGGTGAGAGAAGTCTGTTCCCTAGATCCTGCAGCGGAGCCATGTGCCCTAACATCCAGAATTCTGTATGTGTGGTAGTATCCTTGGTTGAAAGATTATAGGGGGAACGATAATAATTACAGGAACAGCTGATTAGTAGAGATCACAGGAGACTGCAGAAACTGGCTGGAATATGCCTCTTTTAAAAGGGTATCCACAGTGTTCCAGGCACCATGGCTGTGAAGGATGAGCAACTGCAGAAATTCTCAGGACCTTCAGAACTGTGTATCTTGTATAGCTGAGGGCCTTCTCAGAAAATAATCTAATGGTTTTATGGATTCCTATAAACAGCCCAGCTTCTCTGGGCTGTTCACCTTAAGGCCATTGCTGCACAGACAGGGAAACAGGGGGGAATGACAGAAGATCTCTTAGTCCGATGATGTGGCCTTTGTGACCCAGCTTGCATTCCTACTGACTCAGCTGTAAATGGTCTTCATTGCTCACCAATATTTGCTACTACTGAGGCTAGGCACCGATCCCAGAGCATTACAAGGGATATGGTGGTGTTAACATAGGTTTGCTAAACTTTATTTTTCTAAAACAGTAAGAATTTTTTTGTTTCTTGGCGCTTTTTAGGTACAGTTAATAAACAATACATTGGGACTTACCTGGTGGTGCAGTGGTTAAGAATCCGCCTGCCAATGCAGGGGAAACGGGTTCAAGCCCTGGTCTGGGAACATCCCCCATGCCACGGAGCAGCTAAGCCCATGCACCACAACTACTAAGACTGCACTCTAGAGCCCATGAGCCACAACTACTGAGCCCATGTGCCACAACTACTGAAGCCCGCACACCTAGAGCCCGTGCTCTGCAACAAGAGAAGCCACCGCAATGAGAAGCCCGTGCATTGCAACAAACAGTAGCCCCCACTCACGGCAACTAGAGAAAGCCCATGTGCAGCAACGAAGACTCAAAATAGCCACACACAAAAAATAATAATAAATTGTCCATATTTAAGCTGTACCATTTGATAAGTTTTGACATTCATATAAACCCATGAGACCATCGAACAATCAAGATAATTAACCTATGCATTACCCAGTATTTACCTCATGCCCTTTAATAATCTCTTTCTCTCTGCCCTCCCTGGCCTTCCAGGCAAGCATTGATCTATTCTATAATAAAATATTTTGCATTTTCTATAACTTTATATGAATGGAATTATAAAATGTTTAGTCTTTTTGCCCCCGGGTGTCCTCCTCAGGCAGTGTATTTATTTTGAGATTCATCAGTGGTTCTTATGTGGGTAGTTCATTCCTTTTATGTTGTTGAGGAGTATATCACTATATACTTGGATATATCACTATTTGTTTATTCCTTCATCTGTTTTTTGGATATCTGAATTGTTTCCAGTTTTTGGCTATATCAAACAAAATTGCTATAGACATTTTAATACAATTCTTCAATACTGATATATTTCATTTCTCTTGTGCTAATACCTCAGAGCGCAACGCCTGAGTTACAGGTTAGATAAATGTATAACTTTTCAAGAAGCATCAAACTGTGACCTAGCACAATTGTTCCCTTTTGTATTCCTGCCAGCAGTGAGAGACTTCTAGTTCTTCCGTATCTTTGCCAATGGTGTGTATGGCAGGACTTTTTAAATTTTGACAATTTTTTTTTTATGCGTTGGGTCTTCATTGCTGTGCACAGGCTTTCTCTAGTTGTGGGACTACTCTTCATTGTGTGGGCTTCTCATTGCTGTGGCTTCTCTTCTTTCTTCTTCTTTTTTTTTTTTTTTGCGGTATGCGGGCCTCTCACTGCTGTGGCCTCTCCCGCTGCGGAGCACAGGCTCCAGACGCAAAGGCTCAGAGGCCATGGCTCACGGGCCTAGCCGCTCCATGGCATGTGGGATCTTCCCGGACCGGGGCACGAACCCGCGTCCCCTGCATCGGCAGGCGGACTCTCAACCACTGTGCCACCAGGGAAGCCCCGCCGTGGCTTCTCTTGCAGAGCACCAGCTCTAGGCACACGGACTTCAGCAGTTGTGGCACACAGGCTCAGTAGTTGTCACTCACAGGCTCTAGAGCGCAGGCTTAGTGTTGTGGCGCACGGCCTTAGTTGCTCCACGGCATGTGGGATCTTCCTGGACCAGGGATCGAACCTGCGTCCCCTGTATTGGTAGGTAGATTCTTAACCATTGCCCCACTAGGGAAGCCCCTTGATCCTTTTTTATAAAGCTTTTTTAAAAAAGTTAATTAATTTATTTATTTTTGGCTGCATTGGGTCTTCATAGCTGCACACGGGCTTTCTTTAGTTGCAGTGAGCTGGGGCTCCTCTTTGTTTCAGTGCGTGGGCTTCTCATTGCAGTGGCTTCTAGTTGAGAGCACGAGCTCTAGGCGCACGGGCTTCAGTAGTTGTGGCACACGGGCTCAGTAGTTGTGGCTTGCGGGCTCTAGAGTGCAGGCTCAGTAGTTGTGGCACACGGGCTTAGTTGCTCCGCGGCATGTGGGATCTTCCTGGACCAGGGCTCGAACCCGTGTCCCCTGCATTGGCAGGTGGATTCTTAACCACTGAGCCAAAGTTCAATTTTGACCCTGTTAATAAGTGTAACAGTATTTCACTGTCGTTTTAGTCCCACTTCCCTGATGTTTCAGGATGTTGAGCATTTTTCATTTGTTAATTTGCCACCTGTATGTCTGGTAAGAATGTTCATATCTTTGCCTGTTTTTTAAAAATGAATTTTGGATATTTTTCTTTTCATTAACCAATTAGAAGACAGTGAAACAATAAAGACTTATGTTGCAACTTCATTCATTCTTCAGTGATGTGACTTCTTAACGAAGGAATAATTGTATTTACTATTCTGGAATACTGGAAGATATCTACCCTACCTTATTTATTTATTTATTTATTTATTTATTTATTTATTTATTTTGGGGGGTACGTTGCAATAACCACATATAACTTACAGCTAATTTTAAGTTTAATCTGCATTTTTAATATATTCTCCATTACTTTAAGTCTAAATATTCAACAATACAATAAATAAAGGGGAGTTCCCTGGCAGTCCAGTGGTTAGAACTCTGTGCTTTCACTATCGTGGCCCAGGTTCAATCCCTGGTCGGGGAATTGAGATCCTGCAAGCTGCACAGCAAAAAAACAAAAAGCAAAAAACCAAAAACCCCAATAAATCAAGCCATACTTTGTAGTGTTGCCAGTTTCTCTGCTGTATATATTCCCATCAATGGCCAATTTAAAACTGTCAATATGAACTCACTGACCATGGAGTTGGAAAAAGTTCCCAGTAGCACACCAATGTAGTCTATTTCCACCATACTAATTCAGTAGCCACACATAACCTCAAGAATATAGAAAAAAATGAAATGTGAAATGATTAGGAAGTGAAAATTTTTCATATATATATTTTTGAACTATAGTTGATTTAAAAATTAGTTTCAGATGAGGGCCAGTGATATGTTTGGGGTGACACTGATGACCCTGTTAGGGATACCAGGGTGATGGTGCTGCTATCCATGAGAATACTATTCACAGGAGAGAAGTGAGTTTGCAGGCAAGGCACTGCATGCCCATGGGGAAGGGGCCGGGTTCCTCAGGTTGAAATGTCAGGGTGTGGTTACATGATGGTTCAGTGCTCAGCAGATGATCTCACAGAAGAGGTATCTGTGGGTCTGGCTGGAGTCCCCAGATGTTTCTGTCAGGGCGCGGATACAAGGTAAGTAGGTGAGGGCTTCCCTGGTGGCACAGTGGTTAAGAATCCGCCTGCCAATGCAAGGGACACGGGTTTGAGCCCTGGTCCAGGAAGATCCCACATGCCGTGGAGCAACTAAGCCCGTGCACCACAACTACTAAGCCCGTACACCACAACTACTGAGCCTGCGCTCTAAAGCCCGCGAGCCACAACTACTGAACCCGCATGCCACAACTACTGAAGCCCATGCGCCTAGGGCCTGTGCTCTGCAACAAGAGAAGCCACCACAAAGAGAAGCCCGTGCACCGCAACGAAGAGTAGCCCCCACTTGCCGCAACTAGAGAAAGCCCGCGTGCAGCAACGAAGACCCAATGAAACCAAAAATAAAAAAATTAAAAATTAAAAAAATTTTAAAATCTTTAAAAAACCCAAAAAAACAAAGGAAGTAGTGAGCTGAATCAGAGCAGTGTTGACTAAATCTTCCCTAACTCAGCCACTTGGCAGATGTGTGCCCTTGTCAAAGTCATCCTCTCTGAGCTGCAGCTCCCTCCTTTGAGAAGTGGAATTAATAAATTGTTCCTCTGCTGGATAATTTGGGGGCTGGTAAATGAGGTAATCCTCAAGAGAATTCCACAATGTTAGCTCCCTATGAAAAGAAGGGTGCAGGCAGTTATGGGCTGAATTGTATGTCCCCAAATCCATATGTTGAAGTCTTAACATCCAGTACCTCAGAATGTCATTGTATTTGGAAACAGGGTCTTTAAAAAGGTAAAATAAAGTCACTAGGGTGGACCCTAATCCAAGGTGACTGTTGTCCTTAAAGGAAGAGGAAGTTAAGCACTTCCCTGGTTGTCCAGTGGTTAAGAATCTGCCTTCCAATGCAAGGGACGTGGGTTCAATCCCTAGTAGGGGAACTAAGATCCCACATGCCTCAGGGCAACTACTGAGCCCACATGCCTCAACTAGACAGAAGTCCGCGCACTGCAACTAGAGAAGCCTGCACGCCACAACCAAGAGCCCGCGTGCCACAACAAAAGATCCCGTGTGCCACAACTAAGACCCAGTGCAGCCAAAGAAAGAAAGAAGAGGAAGTAAGGATACACACACAGAGAGGGAAGACAATGTAAAGACACAGGGGGAGGGGGCTTCCCTGGTGGCGCAGTGGTTGAGAGTCCGCCTGCCAATGCAGGGATCGCGGGTTCGTGCCCCAGTCCGGGAAGATCCCACATGCCACGGAGCGGCTAGGCCCGTGAGCCATGGCCTCTGAGCCTGTGCGTCCGGAGCCTGTGCTCTGCAACGGGAGAGGCCACAACAGTGAGTGCGAGGCCTGCATACCGCAAAAAAAAAAAAAAAAAAAGACGGGGGAAGATGGCCATCTACAGGCCAAGGAGAGCAGTATCAGGAGAAAATGATGTTGTTAACCCCTTGATCTCAGACTTCTAGCCTCCATGTTTGTGAGAAAATGTCTGTTGTTTAAGCTTCCCAGTCTGCGGTACTTTGCCATGGCAACCTTAGCAAACTATTACAGGGGCCATCAGCATCCAGGAAGGAGAAGGTTTGAGGGCACCCCAGGGAGGGGGGAGGCTGAGAAGGACACTGAGAGGAGCCTGAGGGAACCAGAGGGAGGGGCTTTCTTGGGGTGGAAACAGGCCAGGAGGGAAGGGGGACACAGTAGGTCAGACTCCCTGAGACACTGGGCTGTGGGCTTGGGAGTGATTCCTGGATCCCCACCCCTCGCTGGGGGTTGCAACAAGAGACTCTCCCTCTAACCCCCACCTCAGGTTCAGTTTCCCCCAGTACGACATGGGGAGAAGGAGCAGACCTGCCTCAGGGGCTGCTGGAGGATGCTTAAGAGCTCGTGGGCCTAGGGAAGGGGCTCGGAGTGAGTCCTGATCGTCCTGAAGGGAGGGGGGAATAGGGCAGCCGTGCCTTTGGAGAGAGGGGCCGAGTGCCAGTGGGGCTGGGGGTTGGGGTGAGGGGTGGATGGGGTTTACAGCTGGCTCTCACCGAAGCTCTGATCCCTGGCGGACAGTCCCCAGGTGGTGATGGGGGGATGCATGCATGACCTGGCTGCCCAGGCACCACCAAGAAGAAGTTGAACACCTTCAGATGGATCGTATCCAGCTTCTACTCTCCATGCAATTTTACTATGTTTTAGTTATTGTCTGTTTTCAGGCTGGGTTAAACCATTTCTCTGCTGAAAAGCTACAGCCCTTGAAAAAAAAGCCGACTGATTTTGTTTCCAACCTGGGTTATCCCAATGTTTATATCAAGGGACTGTGTCACATGGGAACCATTGTAAAAGAACCCTGTAAGGTGTTTCCCCTGACTCAAAAACTACACTGTCCATGTTACCGACAATCTTCTGGCAAAGTCAAAAGGATCAATGGCATCCTTAAATTAAAATCAGCAAAACTTTCAGAAACTTCAGAAACTCTTGAGCTCCCTGACCACTAGCCCTTACACTCACATAGTCCATTGACAAATCAGTTATCCCCTATGAATTACTAACTGGAAGGCCCATGTGTCTAGGGATTTCACCTCCAATACTAGATTCTGCCCTGCTATATGCAGACATGGCAAAATATTCCAAGGAACTCATGTATCACACCCAGTCCCAATCACCAACTCGTTAAGGCCACCTCCTGAAAGTATCTTTTTTTTTTTTTTGCGGTACGCGGGCCTCTCACTGTTGTGGCCTCTCCCGTTGTGGAGCACAGGCTCCGGACGCACAGGCTCAGCGGCCATGGCTCACGGGCCCAGCCGCTCCACGGCATGTGGGAGCTTCCCAGACCGGGGCACGAACCCGTGTCCCCTGCATCGGCAGGCGGACTCTCAACCACTGCGCCACCAGGGAAGCCCCATGAAAATATCTTTTAAACAGCTTCTTCGTGACATTCAGCTAGTAGATTTCATCTATTGGAAGAGACGTCAGAGAATAACTACTCTTGAACCTCTTTGGAAGGGACCCTTCGGGTTCTGTTGACAAGTGGAGCAGTGAAACTCCAGGGAGTCACTCATTGGGTTCGCATTTCACAACTAAAGAAAAGATTCCGAATTCCACACAACGGGCAGGCTACTCCCATGCGGGACCTCAAAAGGAGGATTCTCAGAGAACCTCCAGAAGTAGGTTCCCTACGGAGGCACAATCCTGATTTCTTAAGTATATCCTGCTCTCACAGGGAAACATTAACCGCATTCCAGATGGTGTCATGAGATGTGGAGTCTCTGCCGGAATCAGGAATTTCCCACATACCGTGTTATCTACCATCATCTACAAGAGTGCATTATAGAAATGTCCATAGCTCTGCAATGTGAAGAGGCAACATGAGGTTTCCAGAAGGCAGCTGGAAGAGCAGATGAAAGACAGAAATATGATCCGTACTTGCACTATAAAGATTAGGTTTCATAACTATATCAAAACTTGAACTTTATCCTTGAGGCGTCCACTGAATAATAAAAGAAACAAAGAGATATGGTATGACTGGCATTCAGGATCTTGTCCTGAACTCAGTGAGGAACACTTTCTCATCATTTGCCAGGAATAAATCCACATAAAGATTCCAAGTCTTGGAAAACAATCTAGATGGCATATCATTCTCCCATGTTCTCTTTTGTGGAAGTTTAACACAGGGCCAATACACACATTGAAAAACTTATCTGTGACCAGATGTGACCATGGATCAGGGAGACAGCGAGCAAATATACAGTGCAAAGCAAGAGAGGGTCACTAAATGGAAAGAGTGGAGAGGAGGGAGAGAGAGAAAGAATCATGTCAGAAATTGCAGATAAGAAAAAAGAAAAGGAAGTGGCACAATTCTGGAAATAAGAGACTGCTAGAGTTACACATGTGACTTTTGAATATGGAAAGCTTACAAAAAGCTTACAAAATATTATAGTTTCTTCAAGGTATACGAGAAGCAATTCATCAGAAAGAATGGAGGGGAGGGAGGAGTTATAAAGAGAGAAACTGGGACTTTCCTGGCAGTCCAGTGGTAAAGAACCCGCCTTCCAATTCAGGGGACGTGGGTTCAATCCCTGGTTGGGGAACTAAGATCCCACATGCTACAGGGCAACTAAGCCCACACTCCACAACTACTGAGCTCGCGCGCCTCAACCAGAGCCCGCATGCCACAAACTACAAAGCCCACGCGCTCTGGAACCCGCGCGCCACGACTATAGAGCCCATGCGCCCTGGAGCCTGCGCGCCACAACTGGAGAAGAGAAAAACCCACATGCCACAACTAGAGAGAAGCCCGTGCACAGCAACGAAAGATCCGGCACTCCTCAACGAAGATCCCACAGGCCGCAACTAAGACCCAACCAACACAGCCAAAAAAAAAAAAAAGGACTTCGCCTTCCAACTCAGGGGGTGTGGGTTCGATCCCTGGTCGGGAAGCTGAGATCCCACATGCTTCGTGGCTAAAAAAATGAAACATAAAACAGAAGCAGTATTGTAACAAATTCAATAAAGACTTTAAAAATGGTCCACATCAAAAAAATCTTTAAAAAAAGAAGAGAAACTAAAATCCAGATTCAAGAAAATCCAGATTCTGAGACAGATGGGACAGTTGGATACGTCTTCAACAATGACAATTAAGGGCAGACGCAACTGCAGGTCAGGAACTGAATGGAAGTTCATTTTCTAAAAAAATTGTAACGAGATGGACTTCCAAACAGAATCATCAAAATAGAATTCCAATAAAGGTTTAGTTTTCTAAGCCAGCAAGCTTAGTCTATGAGCCCTGACATCAAGAGAGTTGACAGGAGCAGTGCATGAATGCAGTGGATTCACAAAGAAAATATTTTCAGAAAGAGTAGTTACAGGAACGGCCAGGCGGCCAGGCACTGCTGTGCTCCATGCTGGGGTGTTACTCTCTGAATCTCAGTCCATGTTGGGCTATAAGCCTGGCATTCCCCCTCCCATCAGGACATCTGAGGTTCTATTACTGTGCGGAAGAGATGGCAGGGCTATGCACTGGGGATCTGAATGCATGTGACTAGAATCCTCCCGCACCTTCCTTCTAGAATCATGAGCTTATATCCTAAAACTCTTCTTAGATTCAGAGGATGTCAGGGATGATAATTAGTTAACAAACAGCTTACTCCATTTGGATTTCAATCTAGAACTATTTTAATGGTTCTGCCTACTGTGAAGAGTTAAGAAAAAGTACTAAACTCTTCCCCCTGATACCCCACAATCTAAAGGAGGAGAATATGGATTGTGCCTAAAACCTTTTCTCAAGTTACTAACTGAAGGAAATTTTCATTACAAACCTATTTTCCACATTGATTCTCAGCCAGAATCCAAAATGAAAGAAGAGCCACTCACACTCATTATATGCTTTCCATGTTTCTAAGCATAAATATTTTCCCCATTTGACTATGTAAAATCTGCTCCTAAGAAGTGTGATCATTCATATTTTTGATAGGTTTCATTTAATTAGTTAAAACATTTTGAGAAGTAGGTATGTAAATATTCTTTTTTGTGAACATGAGAATAGAATAAGGAAGGAAGGAGGGAAGAAAAAGGAAGAGAATAAAAACTTCAAGATGGATGGTATCAGGTTGACACTTCTGGGTGGGACCAAAGTGAGGCAGTGGGGCAGGGGATGGTACCTCTCACAGCAATCATGGCGTATGCCGGCCTCACCGTGCCTCTCATCATGACGAGCGTGTTCTGGGGCTTGGTCGGCTTCCTGATGCCCTGGGTCATCCCTAAGGATCCCAGCCAGGGAGTTATCATCACCATGTTGGTAACCTGTTCAGTTTGCTGCTATCTCTTGTCACGAAGAGACCTCCTCTAGATGCAAAATCACCTCCATACCCAGACCACCCTCCTTGACTTGCCCACTTTGGCCATCAGCTGCCTTAAACGTTCACACCACATTTGAATATATTATTCTACAATGCAGCATTTTTTCTTGTCACTTTTGCAACTTTGATGATGTGCATATTTAATCTAAACTGTGTTGCCTCTATAAAATGTTTTTTTTAATTTTATTTTACCTTTTTTTTTTTTTTTTTTTTGCGGTGCGCGGGCCTCTCACTGTTGTGGCCTGTCCCGTTGCAGAGCACAGGCTCCAGAAGCACAGGCTCAGTGGCCAAGGCTCACGGGCCCAGCCACTCCGCGGCATGTGGGATCTTCCCGGACCGGGGCACGAACCCGTGTCCCCTGCATCGGCAGGCGGACTCTCAACCACTGTGCCACCAGGGAAGCCCCTACTTTCTTTTTTATTTATTCATTTTTTGGGCTGCATTGGGTCTTCATTGCTGCGCACAGGCTTTCTCTAGTGCAGCGAGAAGGGGCTCCACTTTTTTACGATGCACAGGCTTCTCACTGCAGTGGCTTCTCCTGTTGTGGAGCATGGGCTCTAGGCGCGCAGGCTTCAGTAGTTGTGGCACATGGGCTTCAGCAGTTGTGGCACATGGGCTTGGCTGATCCACGGCATGTGGGATCTTCCCAGGCCAGGGATCGAACCCGTGTCCCCTGCACTGGCAGACGGATTCTTAACCACTGTGCCATCAGGGAAGTCCCTATAAAATGTTAATGTACTCTTAAGGGATAGAAAGTGCTGTTCTTCTGAGAAATAACGTTACTCTCTCCTTGGAACCTGTGGATGTGAAGATGGCTCCTGCCTGCTCACAACATGAGAATCAGCGAAGTGTTTAAAAACTGTTACATGACAACAAGACTCCAGTGGGGCAGTCAGTAGGGGAACACATTCAGAGGGAAAATGGGTCCCACCAGAATTATACCAAAGTATATTTTCAGGATGAATTTCTTATTTCTGCCCTCTTTTGGAATAAATTATTTTTCTACTTTCTATGGAAAAAAAAAAGATGGATGGTATCAAGGAGAATCTCTAGCAGCTTGTAGAAGGAACTGGGTTTGTACAGGGTGGGCTGGGGTGGATATAGCACACTCTGCATCTAACAGGAAACAGCCCCTCACTTTATGTATAAAGTTTTTTAGGATCTCACTTCCAAAACCAGTAACAGAGTAATCGTCCCCTATCTTATCTATTCCTTAAATTTCTGTTTAACTCATATCTTGGTACAAAAGGAAAAGATACCCATCTCTGTGTGACGCCACAAGGGTGAGCCCACAGTGACAAGTCGCGTCTGCCTTGTGACTTGGATGAGGAACTCAAGCCTTGAGCTATACTTGTATTATTCCCTAATCCCCTTTCCCACCAGGCCACTCAGTTTCAAGTCATCTGCAAATGTATGGCAGTGGCTGGATGGGGTACTGAGGATAACTTTTAAACAATGTTTGCCCCAATTAACTGTCATTAAAAACAAGTACAACTCATGTGACAATACCCAAAGAAGCAATTGGGAGAACGTGGGAGAGCGACTTTTCCAAGAATCCTTGAAGTGCCCAGGGTTATCACAGGGAGGGAAGCAGAAGGCATGGAAGCCTGACAATTAGGAGAGTGGAAGCCATTTACTTGGCTCTGTTCTGATTTGGGATGACTCACAGGGGTTTCTCCAACACTTAATTCCCTGGGAGATGTCATAACTCAGAGGAACATCATTAGTAAGTGGCATGAAAGAGGGGGATCCATAGATATTATGTGTCTACCTTCATTCAAGCAATATTTTCTAAAAGCTTCATAGTTAAAAGAATCATACACATGTAGAGAGTGCAGATTTACACAAACCTAAACTAATAAGAAACTTAGGGCTTCCCTGGTGGCGCAGTGGTTAAGAATCTGCCTGACAATGCAGGGGACACAGATTCGAGCCCTGGTCTGGGAAGATCGCACATGCTGCAGAGCAACTAAGCCTGTGCGCCACAACTACTGAGCCTGTGCTCTAGAGCCTGCGAGCCACAACTATTGAAGCCTGCACGCCTAGAGCCCGTGCTCCGCAACAAGAGAAGCCACAGCAATGAGAAGCCCGCTCACCGCAACGAAGAGTAGCCCCCGGTTGCCACAACTAGAGAAAGCCCACCCGCAGCAACGAAGACCCAACACGGCCAAAAATAAATAAATAAAATGAATACATTAGAAAACAAGGCAAAAAACTTATGATAAACATTGAATAAAATATAAACTTTAAAAAAAAAAGAAACCGTATTAGAGAAAACTAGTTATGATGAATGAGGTGCAAATACGAATCCCCAGTAGAGAGAAAGAACTAAATGTACGAACAATTCAGACATTTTAATGAGATCTGGAGGATGACTGGCATAGAATATCACCTGCCTTGTGAAGAGTACATTTTCCTGAGTCACCACATCAATGGCGCTACTCACAGAAGCCTGAAGCAAGCAGTGATGGGGATGAAGAGGGCTCCAAGACAGAGGAATAGACAGACACAAACAAGTGTCAATGATCAGGTGCCTGATGCATCCCTGAGGTGGGTTCAGGGCTGAAGAACACCTGCAGAAATATGCACTAAAATCCTGCCATTTCCTTCCATCCCCATTCAGCACTTGACATCAGGCTAAGCACAGCCTTGCCTGGGGACTTTTCTTCCAAGATACTTTGTAGTACATGGGAGTGCAGAGTACTGGGAGACAGTACTGAGGGTACAAGAGATGACAAACTGGGCAATGACTGTAACCAAAACCAAACTTTAGAAATCTGGTCTTAGTTTAGAGGGACGACCAGGACCCAGGACCAGCTTTTCTTCTTCAAAAATTTTCTCAAAAGAAGATGAAGGGCTTCCCTGGTGGTGCAGTGGTTGAGAGTCCGCCTGCCGACGCAGGGGACACGGGTTCGTGCCCCAGTCCGGGAAGATCCCACATGCCACAGAGCGGCTGGGCCCGTGAGCCGTGGCCGCTGAGCCTGCACGTCCGGAGCCTGTGCTCCGCGGCGGGAGAGGCCACAACAGTGAGAGGCCCATGTACTGCAAAAAAAAAAAGAAGAGGAAAGGAAGGAAGGAAGGAGGGAAGAAAGAAAGGAAGGAAGAGGAAGGAGGGAAGAGGGAGGAGGGAGGAGGAGAGGAGAAAAAAACATCCAAAACAGTAATTTGAAAAGATATACACACTCCAATATTCATTGCAACATTATTTACAAGAGCCAAGACATGGCAGCAACCTAATGTCCATTAACAGATGAATGGATAAAGAAGATGTGATACATATATACAATGGAATATTACTCAGCTATAAAAAGAGTGAAATTCTGCCATTTGCAGCAAGGTGAATGGACCTAGAGAGTACTATACTTAGTGAAAAAAGACAAATACTCTATGTATCACTAATACATGGAATCTAAAAAATAAAACAAAGGAATGTATATAACAAAACAGAAACAGACTCAAGGATATAGAAAACAGACTAGTGGATACCAGTGGGGAAAGGGAAGGGGGAGGAGCAAGATAGGGGTAGGGGATTAAGAGGAACAAACTACTATGCTCAAAATAAATAAGCCACAAGGTTATATAGGATAACACAGAGAATATAGTCAATATTTTCTAACAACTTTAAATGGGATAACCTATAAAAATACTGAATCACTATGCTGTACACCTGAAACTAATATTGTAAATCAAGTATACTTCAATTAAAAATAAATAAATAGGGCTTCCCTGGTGGCGCAGTGGTTGAGAGTCCGCCTGCCAATGCAGGGGACACGGGTTTGTGCCCCGGTCAGGGAAGATCCCACATGCCGCGGAGCGGCTGGGCCCATGAGCCATGGCCGCTGAGCCTGCGCATCCGGAGCCTGTGCTCTGCAATGGGAGAGGCCACAACAGTGAGAGGTGCGTGTACCGCAAAAAAAAAAAAATAATAATAATAATAATAAATAAAAATAAACTATACTGGGCTTCCCTGGTGGCGCAGTGGTTGAGAATCTGCCTGCCAATGCAGGGGACGCGGGTTCGAGCCCTGGTCTGGGAAGATCCCACATGCCACGGAGCAACTAGGCCCGTGAGCCACAACTACTGAGCCTGCGCGTCTGGAGCCTGTGCTCTGCAACAAGAGAGGCCGCGACAGTGAGAGGCCTGCGCACCGCGATGAAGAGTAGCCCCTGCTCAGCGCAACTAGAGAAAGCCCTCGCACAGAAACGAAGACCCAACACACCCAAAAATAAATAAATAAATAAATTTATTAATAAAAATTAAAAAAAACTATACTAATAATTGGGTCTCATAAACCATATTAATACAATAAAATCCATGAGATATAACTGTAGATGAAGAGGGAAGAGAATTTAGGCAAAAATAAGACAGGGCAAAATTGAAGGGGCATTTCTGGAAAGACCAGTAGGGACATCGCATTACTCTTCAACTGTGAGAATAAACTCCTCCCTCTTTGGGAGGCTTTTCTACGAAGCAGTGAGGGAGGGTTTTGCCAAGGTTTAGTAAAACACTATAGATTTTGGCACAATTTAAACTGAGTCAACAGCTTAGAAAACAGAGGTTTGGGCATATGAAATTTTACTGTCCACAATCTGCGCAGGTCACTGATATCTTACAGCTCCTTAAAACTGCCTCATGGCAGGCAGAGAAGAACTGGAGAACTGGTGTTTCTCCTAGTGAGGAAAATGGAACTAAAATGGGGCTAGGAGCTGAGACAGTTTACTGGACGTGTTGACCAAGAGAACCAAGCAGAGAAGATCAGGAGAACCCGATTCAGATCGATAAATGGGGTGGAGTGGGGGAGTTCATGGATTTGAGAATCAGGTGATATCTAAGAGGTCATGTCTTAGGTGTTGAAGAAAACTAGCACATCAGAGACTGGGACAGGAGGGGACTTCCCTGGTGATGCAGTGGATAAGACTCTGAGTTCCCAATGCTGGGGGCCCAAGGTTTGATCCCTGGTCAGAGAACTAGATCCCACATGCAGGCCACAATTAAGGAGCCCTCCTGCTACAACTAAGACCCAGCACACCCAAATAAATAAATAAATTTTTTTTTTTTTTTTAAATAGAGGCTGAGACAGGAGAAGAGTCACTGAACATATTACATAATTGGAAGAACATTTAAGAGTGACAATGAACTCCAGGGTGTGCCCTCTGTGGATTTGTAGATGATGTTTCTCTGTCTAAAGCCATGTTTGTCCCCTTCTAGGTAGTCGTTTAACTCATACAATTCTTTTACCATCTCACACATCCCCTCTGGCCCCTTCTTCCAGCAGTTTCATTCGCCTGCATTGTGGAATCCATCCCCAGGTGTCATGTGCTCCCCAGACTCTCCTTTAAGAAAGGAGAGTCCTTCTCAGACCTCAAGTTCCTCCCCACAAAGGCCTTCTGGCAACTCGCTTCCCACCCATGAGTGTTTAGTATGGATGGTACCACCACCAGCGGGACACCCCGGACACTGCCACTGATGTCATCTCAAATGCATCCCTGGCCCTCACTGCCACACTCATGATTCATTTCCAAGGTCCTGTCAGTTTTCCTTCTAAACACCACCTTTTAAAACATTGACTGTATCAAGTGTTGGCTACCTTGTAGAGGAACTGCAACTCTCATACACTGTTGATGGGAAGACAAAAGGGAACAACCACCTTAGATCACTGTTTGCATATCTTAAAACGTTAAATATCTACCTACACTGCAACAGTGTGAGTTATTTACACATGGGAAATAAAACATATATCCATATAAAGAACTGAATGCAAATATTTAAAGCAGCTTTATTTATAATACCCCAAACCTGGAAATAATCCAATGTCCATAAACAGATGAATGGATAAACAAAGACGTTATCCATAGAACAGAAGACTACTCAGCAATAGAAAGAATTAACTACTAATATAAGCATCACTGTTGAATTTAAAAATAATTGTGCACCATGAAGTGAATCAGTTTTAAAAAAAGAGTGTACATCTTATGATGCCTATTTAAAATTATAGAAAATACAAACTAACCTATTGTAAAGGAAAGTAAATCAATCAATCAATGATTGTCTGTAGGGCTGAGGAGAGTAGGGAATGAGATTCCAAAAGGGCATGAGGTAAATATGTGATAGATAAATTTACTTTCATGATTGTGATGGTTTCACAGCTTTACATGTATGTCAAAGCTTATCAAATTGTACCCATTAGGTAAATGCACTTTGTTGCACATCAACTATACAAACCCATGTTGTTCAAGGGTTACTTTAACGTTTGCTAAATCTTAGGAAAGCTTTAAAAAGTGGTTCCAAATAAAAGCGTAGATGTCCCACTTCTCTTGGAAAATTAGGCTGGCAACCCTGTATGGTCTCTACCATCTCTCTCCTTATGCCCTGGGAAGTACAGCCTTGCCTCGGTGGCAGCCAATATTGGCGAACAATGAAGGCTGCTGCCACTTGAATCAACAGAACTGCTCACTGGGTCACAAAAGACACATCCTTGGACTACAGGACTGCCCTTCTCTCTATCCTTGTTTTCCCACTAGTAGAGCAATGCCCTTGAGGGAACAGCCCAGAAAGGCTATAGGAATCCACAAACCTCAGCTACAGGAAATACAGTTATGGAGATCCTGAGAATTTCTGTACACACTGATCACACAGGAATAGACACTGGAGCATTTGTGGACGAACTTTTAGAAGAGGTACATTCCATCTAATTTACTGCAGTCTCAACTCCCCATTAATCCAGTGTTTCTGCACCAACAAAACCAACCCCCCCGAAAACCAAGTCCCCCTGGTAAATTTATGATTAACATCTCTACACAAAACTGTAGTCCTTTTCTTGTCCTGACCCTGTTCCCCTCAGGATTGAGGAGTATCAAATAAAAGCAGGACCCTGCAGGCCCTCCTGGGTACAAAAGCCCCTCCATGTGTCCCTTGTTTGTTAGTAGAAAGAGGTTTTAGTCTCCAAGGTCTTCCCTGCGTTCCAAAGAGCAAACTCAAGCAGTTCCTAATTAGGGAAGTGAGGGAATACAGAAACAAAGGAAAAGCAGTCAAGGAAGAAAAGTAATGACAGCTTAAACAATAGTTCAGCAATAAATCAGAGTCCTTGTTCCTCCTCAAGTGATACATATAACAACAACCTGACACATACCTTTGTGCTGTTCGGCAGAAACCAAGACCCCCACCCAGGTGGAAGATGGTAACTACATGCTGTCCACAAGCACATAGACCCCAGACTGGTTGGAACTAGCAGGTTGATGATTAAGATAACTAAAACATCACCCTGTTACCTCAATACTAAGAAATCAGAAGAAAGTCCACGAGCTGCAACACTCAAACCAAATGTTGCCTTTAATAACCCTTCCTTGAAAACCACTGGGGAGTTCAGAACATTAGCTGCCCATTCTTCTTGCTTGATGCCCTACAGTAAATGCTGTACTTCACTTCATCACAACCTGGCATCAGTAGATTGGCTGTGCTGCACATGGGCAAGTGGACCTGAGTTTGGTTCAGTAACACAAATTACGGTTCTACCTGACCCTTGTAGTCTAACAATAAATGACACTGAAAATGTCACTGAAAATTTGTATATCGTGGCACATGGCTCCTTTATAGGACCTGGGGATGAGGTCCCCTCAATGGTGCTGGGAATTATGTGAACAAGGGAATAAAATTCATGTTGGTCACAGAAGCACTGGGGGTTCTCACAACAAAGGCCTCCTCTTCAGGGTGACTTCCGACCTCTCCGAAAATCCTGGCACCAGTCCACCAATTAGGACTACATAGACCTGCAGTCTTTCTTTCAAGGCCTTGAAAAGCAATGCAAATTTATCTGTTCACCTCTACATGCTAACAGATCACAATTTTGCTTCCAAACCCCCATGGAAGAGAGAAAAGAACCGCCAAAATGAAAGGTGCAAGAAGAAGCCTTTACAAAAGATCACAAACCGGAGCAACGTGCAGCAAGCAGTTTCCAGGTAGGTAAATTAGAACCTGGAAAAATTCATCACAAGTATGATGTGAGAACAATAATATCCCTGAAAAAGGCAGTCCTTCTTAGCAAGCTGAGGATAGGTCCTTTGGACCCAACCTGGGCCAGGTCCATTCCCTAAAATCAGAGAGAAAGGAATGAGGATCCTGCTAAGGGTTTGGGCTCTTCATAATTTCCTCAAGCAGATGGGAGAACACAGAGTTCAGCTTTCCTGAGCCTGTTGGAGTGGTGCCTGATGTACAGGGGTGAAATGGCTTCAGCCACAGAAAGTGGCAGTGACATAAATCTAACAGCAGCTCTGGACAGGTTACAAAGTATAATGCATCTCCTTAAAGCCTTAGATGTAACTGAAACTTATGAGCAATCTTGCGTGGTGTATGTCTGAATAAAAGAGGTTTAAATTCAGGTAAATGGCTCTCACACAGTCTCCTCCAGTGTTGCTATACTAAGTGAGGAAATAAAACATTCCCTGCACATTTAAGGCTTTTCTCCAGCATGAACTCTCCAGTGTCTGAGGAGGTTAGATTTGCGGCTAAAGGATTTCGCACATTCACTACATTCATAAGGTCTTTCTCCCGTGTGAACTCTCTGGTGTTGAATGAGGTCAGATTTGTGGGTAAAGAGTTTCCCACATTCACTGCACTCATAAGGCCTCTCACCAGTGTGCCCTCTCTGGTGTTGAATGAGGCTAGAACTTTGGCTAAAGGATTTCCCACACTCATTACACTCATATGGTTTTTCCCCAGTGTGAACTCTCTGATGTTGAATGAGGCTAGCACTTTGGCTAAAGGATTTCCCACATTCCCCACATTCATAAGGCTTTTCTCCAGAATGAATTCTCCGGTGTTGAATAAGCCCAGAGCGTTGTCTAAAGGATTTCCCACATTCACTGCACTCATAAGGTCTTGTGCCAGTATGAATTCTCTGGTGTTGAATGAGGTCAGATTTGCGGGTAAAAGATTTTCCACATTCAGTGCACTCGTAAGGTCTTTCTCCAGTGTGAACTCTCTGATGTTGAATGAGGATAAATTTGCGACTAAAGGATTTTCCACAAACACTGCACTCGTATGGTCTTTCTCCAGTATGAACACTCCGGTGTCGAATGAGGTTAGAGAACTGTCTAAAGGGCTTCCCACATTCACTGCACACATAAGGCCTTTCTCCACTGTGAATTCTCTGGTGTTGAACAAGTTCAGATTTGCAGCTAAAAGATTTCCCACATTCGCTACACTCATAAGGCGTTTCTCCAGTGTGAACTCTACCATGTCGAATGAGATTAAAAGTTTGTCTAAAGGCTTTCCCACATTCACTGCACTCATAAGGTCTTTCTCCAGTGTGAACTTTCTGGTGTCGGAAAAGGCTAGAACTTTGTCTAAAGGACTTCCCACATTTGCTGCACTCATAAGGTCTTTCTTTAGTGTGAACTCTCTGGTGTTCAATGAGGTTGGATTTGGAGCTAAAGAATTTCCCACACTCACCACACTCAAAACGCATTCCTCCAGTGTGCTGTCTCTGGTGGTGAATGAGTTTGGATTTGTGACTGAAGACTTTTCCACGTTCACTGCATTCATAAGTCCTTTCTCCAGTGTGAATTTTCTGGTGTTTTGTAAGACTAAAGTTGCGGGTAAATAATTTTCCACATTCTCTGCATCCATAAGGCTTTGTACCACTGTGAATTCTCTGGTGTTTAACACGGCCAGAGATACGGCTAAAGAATTTCCCACATTCACCACACTCATATGGCCTTTGTCCAGTGTGAATTTGCTGGTGCTGAACAAGTCTGTAGTTGCAGTTGAAGGCTTTCCTACATTTGTTACACTCATAAAGCCCTTCTTTAGAGCGGACACTTTTATCTTGAACAAGTGTGTGGTTGTGGCTGGCAACTTTTTCACATTCACCCCACTTGTAATGACTTTTTTCACTGTGAAAGGCCTGTCCACTCTTGCTGCCACTCTGTAGTTCCTCACTGTTGGGTGTGGCCTGGTGCTGGAGAAGGCCCAAGGTGGCTGGGAAGTCCTCCCCAACCTCCACACAGGTGAAAGGCTTCCTTGGCACAAAGAAGTTGCAGCTCCTCACAAGCGAGGCCCTGTCCACATCTCTTTTCCAGGGCTTCTCTCCACTGTCATGCCTCTGTTGCTGGCGAAGGTTTGCAATGAAACAGAAGCATCTCACATATGTGCCACCCAAGTCTGGTTTCTGCAAAGGGTATACTGTTTGGTGCTCAGCTTGCTGCAAAATATCTTTTAAGACGGGGACACACATCTCACAGGGGTGCGTCTTCTGGGTGGATGGACCTGCCTTAGAAGCCCTAACCTGTGACTCTCCTTCTACAGATATACTCTGCTCAGAAGGGGTCTCCTCATCTTCTGTTCCATGGCAACAACCTGAAAGCAGAGAAACACTGAGGAAATGCATGTTTACTTTGGTGGGAAAGTGAAGCCCCATTACAAAGGTGTGTCAGACACAACAAAGAATGAGCCATGGGTTTGTTCTAAAACCAAGGAAGCTGGGGGCAAGCTGAGGTAGTGGCTGCTTGGCAGCAGTGGGCAGGCCTCTGAAGATCACAAATAGGGGAGACCTCACCAGACAAAGGACACAAGGATGGGTTGCACCACACAGAGCAGAGGCAAGGCTTCCAACTCATTCCTCTGACAACCACCTTCAGCTGTGGGGCAGGCTGGTCGTGTCCTGCCCCAGTAAAATCCAAATGGAATCGAGTAGCTGGCGTTCAAGGAATATTTAAGGATATGTGCACACCTCACAATACATGTGCAGGTCAATGGGGGAGAACACTGCAGAGGGAGCAGTATAGAGGAACAGGTGACCCATGGAAGCCACAAAGATGAAGGCAGTCAGGAGCTGGAAGTCACATATGAAATAACGTCAGCAAAGTGTCTAGTATGGGGAAAAGGAAGAAATGAGGTGCAGTCAGTGGCACTACTGGTCACTGGGCAGGCTCCCGGTTTGATATGAAAACAGCCAGGATGTCATGTCCTCCCCCAGCTGTCACTCACCAGGCCCAGGCAGGCTCTCCTCTGACACCATCTTACCATGTCTACTCTGTGACACAACCAGGGTTCTCTCTGCACCCTCCATTGTACAACTACTCAGAACCTGAATAACGCAAGTCTTATGAAAGACAGAATAGGTGAGTGGCCAGCACTGGCCTAGAGCAACTTGCCATATGACATATTCAGTAAAGAAAACATTACATATAATTAAATACATATAATTGAATCACTTTGCTGTACACCGGAAACTAACACAACATTGTAAATCAACTATAGTTCAATTTTTTTAAAAAGTCTGTAATAAAATGAGATATTCCTGGAAAAGAAAAAGAAAACATTACAAAAAACAACTAAAGGATAGTCTTAAAAAAACAGCCCATGGATCATGTAAGTAATGACCATGATCTTGCACAGGCAGTCACAAAGCACTGTTAGCTAGAAGAAGAGGGAAGAACTGGAGGCCATGGAACTGGACAGTCACTCCACCAGGGAGAGGGCAAGCAAGTTGGGATTCATTAAGCCAACTACAAGATTCCTGACTCCCAGACCCATCTCTGCACTTTTGGAGGCAACAGGTGTTAGGGATGCTTGAGGAGTCCATTACTCAGGGCATGACACACAGCTCAGTGCTGGCATCCACAGCACATCTGACAAGAAAGTAGAGGAAGTTAGCAGAGCTCATGATCCAGCTGTGGAAAAGACAATGCTAACTCCAGGGAAAAAAGGAAAAACAGGACATCATCTCAGAACACTGGAAAGAGTGTGAAGGTCTTACCCAGGGATGCTACAAGTGCAAAGTTTTCCAGCATCACATTGTAGTACAGGAGTCTCTGAGCCTCATCAAGGAGCCCCCACTCCTCCTGGGAGAAGGCAATGGCCACATCCTCAAATTTCATGCCCTGTCATAATGGAGACAGTTCATTCCGCCGTCAGCTTCTCTCCCAGGAGTCCAAGTTCATCGTGCCACGCTCCCCACTCCCCCCACCCTCTGCCCCAACCTATCCTCTGCTCACTGTACTCCTCACCTCGGAGGAGATACCAGGCCTTGGGGCCATTAGAATCACTCTCTCCTTATATGCCCACTGATACTGTGTCTTCCCACAGCAATAGGCAGATGAGCAGATAGGTGACATCTGATCTCTGGGTCTTGCATGTAGGCCACATCGCCTCTTGTCAATAAGGTGGGTGTCACAAACATAGGTTAGGGAGAGACACTGGCCACAGGGAGGGTGTGAGTGATCTGACACTGGTCTTTCCTTCACGCTTATGACCCCAACAACGGGGTTCTAGGGCCATCAGTTCACACTACCTCTGCACATGCACATAATTCTTTGAACCACACTTCGCTCCCACAGCTGCATTCCCGCAGGGACAACTTCAAAGGTCACACAGCCTTGCCATGATGGGGATAGTTCATTTCATGACCAGCTTTCCCCCTTAGGATCCTAATTTCACCACCTCCCCAATCTATCACTTGCTTACCCCTCTGTCTTCCCCACCTCAGTGAAGATTTCCAAGCTCAGGTGGCACTGATACCCACTGTCTCATCATGGTCCTATTGATCACTGTGTCAGCCCTCAATAACAGGCAGGTGGGGGCTTCCCTGGTGGCGCAGTGGTTGAGAGTCCGCCTGCCAATGCAGGGGAAGCGGGTTCGTGCCCCGGTCTGGGAGGATCCCACATGCCGCGGAGCGGCTGGGCCCGTGAGCCATGGCCGCTGAGCCTGCGCGTCCGGAGCCTGTGCTCCGCAATGGGAGAGGCCACAACAGTGAGAGGCCCGCGTACCACAAAAAAAAAAAAAAAAAAAAAAAAAATAACAGGCAGGTGGGCAGACAGATGTCATCTAAGCTCTGGACCTAGCACATAAAGCCACAACACCCCACTCTTCTCAGGCAATTCCCCTGGGGTTCCCCAGATCATTTCTCCTAGACACCACCAATCCTGGGCTCACCCTGGACTCTTATGCCAACACCAGGGCCCTGGAACCATGCGTTCACGCTCTCTCTCCATGTGCACATCACCCTTTCCACCACAACTCTCTCACAACCTCACTCCCACAGCCACAGCCCCCTCCTGCCCTACACGAAAATCATCTCCTCAGCCTCTCTATTCATTACTCAGTATATGTGATCCACAGAATGCTTGACAAATTCAAACACGATCAAGTACGATCCTAGACGGTGACGGTCCCCACTGACGAAGGCAGCCTCGAGTCCTGCTATGAAGGCCTCCTTCCCTGACTGTCCCTTGCTTCAACCTCACTCACTAAGAACCACATCAGATCTCAGATACCCATGGCCCCACTCCACTTGTGCTGCACTTGATGAACCCTCACCAGCCACAGCTTTCCTTTCTCCACCTAACCCTCATTCAAGGCCCAGCGCCTGGCCATTTACATCATCTGTGAGTTTCCCAGATGACCACTTGTGTCCCCAAGCCAATCTGCCAGCCTGACTAGAACACCCCAGGTCCCACCAAGGGTGACAACTAAACCCTAGTGAGTTGGTAGAGCAGTGAATAAACACCAGCTTGTCTGAATTACTCCTGATGATGCCTCTGCATCCATCTCATGTCCACTGATCCTTCAGAAGCCTTGGTCGCATGCCAAACCATTTACCCTTATAACCAACCCTCTCTGTGATTAACTCCTTCACCCACATTGTGACACCCACCTCCCACAACCAGGGGTCCAAGCAGGAAACCCAGCCATTCTCTTCTTCCTAGGCTGTTATTACCATTATCCTCCTGACCAGGACTCCCCATACTAAAATGATCTACAGTTCCTCCCTGGTCCACACTGTCTACTACCTTTTGGATAAATCTCCATCCCAAACTCCTCCTCAGAGTTCCAGAGGCCCACAAACTGCACTCTGAAACACCTCATATCATTAAGAGGTCAAGAATAAAACTTCTGATATCCCCAGTGAAAATTACTCTTACTATGGACTTCCCCATATCAGTTGGTAGAGCTTCCATCCTTCCACATGCAAAATCCATACTTGCACTTCATCCCTGACTCCTTCTCTCAACCTCCAAATTAGAAAATCCAGCTTGCCATACCTAAAACACCAATCCAGAATCCAGCCACATCTCCCACCTCCATGGCCACCACCCTGGTCCACCTACCAACACACTCACCCAGAATAGAGGAGTATCCTTCTCCCTGGTCTTCCTATCACCTCCCTGATGCCAATCCTGTTCTCCATGCTGCAGCCACAGGGAGCCTGTTGAGACCTGGGTCAGATCACCTGTCTCCACTGCTCCAAATTTCTCATTGCTCCTATCACCTCCAGAAGAGACACCCAATTTCTCACAAAGCTGTTACAGGGAATTCCCTGGTGGTGCAGTGGTTAAGAATCTGCCTGCTAATGCAGGGGACACGGGTTCAATCCCTGGTCTGGGAAGATCCCACATGCCATGGAGCCACTAAGCCTGTGCGCCACAACTACTGAGCCCACAGAGCACAGCTCACCTAGAGCCCGTGCTCCACAACAAGAGAAGCCACTGCAATGAGAAGCCCACGCACCACAAGGAAGAGTAGCCCCCGTTCACTGCAACTAGAGAAAGTCCGCGCGCAGCAATGAAGACCCAACGCAGCCAAAAAAAACAAAAAAAACAAAAAAACGCTGTTCCAGACCCGCCTCCTGCTCCACTGCTCTCAGTTCCCACGAGAAAGAAAAGATCCCTGCCCGTCCCTGAACCGTCCCTCGCCTCCCCTCCAGGCCTTTGCACATTCTGGCACCTATGCCAGATCCGGCACTTTCCTCATCTCATTCCACTCGTTGCCCAAAATAGGAACCATTCTACATAACTCTAGGCCTGGTGTTTGTTCAAGGCCCCCACCCAAGGCCTGGAAGAGTGGCAGGACAGTACCAGGACGCTATTACCCCAGAGGCCACAAGGGTGGGGTGAGGACTAACGAGACCCTGAAATAAACTCCACAAACCAGTATCACTAAGCGATTCCGCAGTTACAGGAATCTGTGGAAAAAGAGAGGTTGTTTGAGCGTTTGACCACCACGGCCAGCACCCTTGGGCCCAGACCGCTAAGTACCCTTGGCCAGTCCAGGAGCCAGGTGAGCTCGAGATGTCTGAATCACCTCCGGGCCTCAGTCCTGAGAGCAGACTCTTGCCAGCTGTGTAATCTTTTACAGGATTCGACCTTTCCCGTATCTATTCTCTCTCTTCTCGTCTGTTCTTCCTCTGAGCAGCCTTTGGAAAACTATTAGAATCCTATCTCAGTGTCCCTCTTTTGCTCACACACTTTGCTGACAAGAAGTTGTCAGAATGAAAGTAAATCTCCTCAGGCACAACTTCGCCTCACATTCTTTGTGTCCTGCAGACATAAGACGGACTCCAGGTTTCCCGAATCCTCCCGCCTCAGTCCGGCCTCCCAGCCTTTGCACTTGCGGGTCCCTCCGCCTGCCACCCTCTCCCACTCGCCATCACACTGTCAGAAAAAGACCTACCCACGACCGCCTCATCGTCCTGGACACCGCGCCCCGAGCTGCAGGCACATGAGCAGGCGCCCCGCACTCGGGGCTTTAGTGTCTGCCGGGGTGAGGGCGGTGAGAGCCCGGAAGACGAGCGTTTACCTGAGGCGGGTCCCTCAGCGCCGCCGCCGCCATCGGAGTCTGTGGGCGAAGCGGAGTTTGTGAGGCGTGGAGGTCCCGATCTCAGCCTGTTACGGGTCACCCCGAGGTGCGCCGCCGCCAAGCCTTGGACCCGCCTCTGTGGAGGCCTCTGACACCTTCTCTTTTAGGACCCCTGGCTCCGAGCCTCCGAGTGGGCGACCTGACCTGAGAAAGGCCAAAATGACCGCCACAAGGAAGACGCCAGAAGTCCCGCCCCGAAGCGAAGCCCACGCACGGAAATACCTCTGCCCTGGGCTTTCATTGGCTCAACTCCGCCACCATTGGGCGCATTGCCCTCTGGGTAGTGTAGTTTCCACAGCTGCGCAGGAGGAGATTCCCGGCGTTCACCTTGGCCAAGAAACGTTCTGCGCAGCACGGAGAAATATAGCCATTATTTTGTAATAACTTTAAATGAAGTACACGCTATAAAAATATTGAATCACGGGACCCCTGGCGGCCCAGTAGTTAAGACTCCGCGCTTCCACCGCAGGGTAAGATCCCACATATCTCTTGACGGGGCCAAAAAAAAAAAAAAAAAATTAAATCACTACGTTGTATACGTGAAACCAATATAACATTGTAAATCAGCCATACTTAAATTAAAAAAAGAAAAAAAAAGGTTCTGGGGCACTGAGAGTGGCGCTGGGAAATGACTAACCTTGGGGGGAAAGGAATGTGATTATCCCTTTTTAAAGGGGCGGTTCGCGCGTTTCCGGGGAGTGTTGTCTCCCACAGATCATTTGCTTAGAGACATTATTCCGGTCTCTGTAACCTCAAAATGGCCCCCTGAGGCTAAAAAGATTATTCCAATTATTTCCAAAGGCTACAAATGCGAGCGGACATATTCTCAGACTCAAAATGCATCCGCTCTTAGCTGGAATGTAATAAACGTTTTCTTGCTATTCAAATACATACAGTTAGAAGTGTTGGTTGTTTCTTAACTCTGTATGTTTAGTTAGGGCCATGACTTGGAAGATGAGTAACGATGTTTAGGCCTCCCTGAAATAGGAGGACAAGAAGTTGTCTCTGCCTCGTTTCCCAGAGAACATCTCTCATGCCTGTATCCTCACTGATTGTGTCTAAACCATAAAGCAGAACTGTCTAGCCACTTAATATTTCTTACTCAATGACCAAAGATATATTTAGTTCCTTTAGGAATCTGACATCTATCTCAAATGGAGAGCAACTTATGAAATTGTTTTGCTATAGTGTAGTGCCTGCTCAATGAGTGATAGTGTTCTCAGGCAGAGGGCATGTGCAAAAGGGGCATCTGAACCCCATTATCTCATCTCCTTGCTGGGAGGGGGTTATCATTTCTCCAGTGATTGTTGGGACTGTTGTGCATGAAGAATAGATGATATCGAAAAAAAGTTGTGAAATGCGAATTATAAGGAACTATTTATAATGATTATGTAGTTAGTCAAAGATAGTGGCAGAGGGCTTCCCTGGTGGCGCAGTGGTTAAGAATCCGCCTGCCAATGCAGGGGACACGGGTTCGAGCCCTGGTCCGGGAAGATCCCACATGCTGCGGAGCAAGTAAGCCCGAGTGCCACAACTACTGAGCCTGCGTGCCTAGAGCCCATGCTCCGCAACAAGAGAAGCCACCGCCATGAGAAGCTCGCGCACCGCAACGAAGAGTAGCCCCCGCTCCCTGCAACTAGAGAAAGGCCACGTGCACCAATGAAGACCCAACACAGCCTAAAATAAAATAAAACAAAAAATAAATAAATTAAACAAAACAACAGCAAACCATTTAAAAAAAAAAAAAAAAAAAAGATAGTGGCAGAGATAACTCTGGGGAAGCATCTGAGAAGGGTGAAAAAAGTTAAGACCTCAATAATTTTTATTAGGAGATACTAAAGTCTGAGAAGAGGTGAGTTAAGCTGAGTTCAATTTTTTTCCCTGATTTAAACATTTATTTTTATTTTTATTGACATATAGTTGATTTATAATATTATGTTAGTTTCAGGTGTACAGCAGTGATTCAAAATTTTTATAGATCATACTTCATTTAAAGTTATTACAAACGAATGGCTGTAATTCCCTGTGATGTACAATATACCCTTGTTATTTATTTTCTACATAGCAGTTTGTATCTCTAAGTCCCCTACCCCTACCTTACCCCTCCCCTCTTCCCTCTCCCCACTGGTAACCACTACTTTGTTCTCTGTATCTGTGAGTCTGTTTCTGTTTTGTTATATTCACTAGTTTGCTGTATTTTTTTGGATTCCACATATAAGTGATGTCAAACAGTATTTGTCTCTCTCTTTTTCACTGAGCATACCCTCCAGGTCCATCCATGTTGCTGTAAATGGCAGAATATCATTTTTTATGGCGGAGTGGTATTCCACTGTGTGTGCGCATGCATGCGTGTGTGTGTACCACATCTTTTTCATCCATTCATCTGTTGATGGGCACTTAGGTGGCTTCCATATCTTGGCTATTGTAAATAATGCTGCTATGAACATTGGGTGCATGTACCTTTTCAAATTATTATTCTTGTTTTCTTTGGATATATACCCAGGAATGGAATTGCTGGATCACACGGTAGTTCTATTTTCAGTTTTTTGAGAAACCTCCGTTCTGTTTTCCACAGTAGACATTAACTGCTCTGGGACATCCAAGGAATGGGGAAACAATCACGAAACTAAATACAACACTAACAGCAGCAGCAGCTGAGTCTCCATGAACCTCACTCTGCACCTGCCCTGGGCTGAAGGCTTCACGTGCCATGATAAAGGGACTGTCCCCAGTTCTGCAGCTAGACTCCCAGGTTTGAATCCAGACTCTTGAATCTGATACTTGTCTGTGGTGTGACCTTGGGGGACCCACTTCATCTTTGTGATCCTGGATTTCCCCAGCAATACAGTAATAGCTCCCAATACCCAGAGTGCTGTGAGAATTAAAATGAAATGCTCAAAATGCAAATCCTGGAATCCCGGTACCAGTATGGGCTGTGTTTTGTTGCTTTGACTGACCCTCACAGAGGCTACGGTGAACACCTTCATCACCTCCCTGTCACAGTCAGTGAAGTAAATCTTGGGGAACTCTAGAGTGGCCCACAGATTCCCTGGGATTCCACACTGAGACCTCAGTAACCTGAAGCCACGTCCTCCAGTGGATCAGAGGGTTCTAGGAAGCCCCATTTTTTCTCACAAGCACCTGAGGACAGAAGGGCCCAGAGGTATATGGCTTGGGGATATCACCTGCAGGTGTGGCTGGTGGTGTAGCCACTGCCCACAGAACGGGCACCTCAGCTCCTCCAAAGGCCTGGGCGCAGGGCTGCTCTTTATCCCCATTTTACACAGGAGACAACCCAGAGAGTGGATTGTTTTGCCTGTTGTCCCACTGATGGCTGGCGATGAGATTTAAACCCACGTCGTATGGCCCACGTTTGGGGAGTCTGATCACTGACCTATTCTTTGGCTTCCAGAAGGGCTTCGGAATGTCTATCCTAATACCACCTGGTCCACCTTTCTTTTTTTTTTTTTTTTGGCTGCATTGGGTCTTTGTTGCTGCGCACAGGCTTTCTCTAGTTGCAGCAGGCAGGGGCTACTCTTCGTTGTGGGCGCAGGCTTCTCATTGCAGTGGCTTCTCTTGTTGCAGAGCACGGGCTCTAGAGCGCAGGCTCAGTAGTTGTGGCATACGGGCTTAGCTGCTCGGGGGCATGTGGGATCTTCCTGGACAAGGGCTTGAACCTATGTCCCCTGCATTGGCAGGCGGATTTTTAACCACTGTGCCACCAGGGAAGTCCCACACCTGGTCCACCTTAAAGTCCTGCTCCAACCCACTAATCCCCAAGATAGACCAGGAAAATGGGTGAAAACTACAAAGCAGGGCTTTATTATATTATTAAACGTCTAACTTAGGAAAGTGATGAAGTGTGTTAATAATGCAGATGAATCTATAATGCAAATTAATTAAGTATGATAAATATGAACATTACATCGTGTATAGCATACAAATTTGCAAAAATTAATTTATTTTATTTACTTATTTGGCTGCGTCGGGTCTTAGTTGTGGCACGTGGGATTTTAGTTGCGGCATGCAGGATCTTTCATTGCAGTGCGTGGGCTCTCTCTAGTTGTGGTGCGCAGGCTCTAGAGCATGCAGGCTTAATTGCCCCACTGCATGTGGGATCTTAGTTCCCCAACCAGGGATCGAACCCACGTCCCCTGCGTTGGAAGGCAGATTCTTAACCACTGGACCACCAGGGAAGTCCCCAAATTTGCAAAAATTAGGAAATATTTTTCCGGAATTGAAAACAATTATTCCATAAAGCAAAAGAATCACTTACGTTATTCAAGGAGCAAAATGGGTAAAATTCCAATATATCTTTGTTATTTCACTGTCCTATTTGTTAAAAGGAAACAGCCCTAACTCATAAAGGAAAACAGCCCAAATGATATGAGCACACATTTTACCAAAGACATACAGGTAGCATATACACATCCGAAAAAGTGCTCATCATGAATCCTTAAGGAAATCCAGTTAAACCAACACTGAGATAGCATGACAAACTTACTAAGAGGGCTAAAATTGGGGACTTCCCTGGTGGCGCAGTGGATAAGACTCTGCGCTCCCAATGCAGGGGACCCGGGTTTGATCCCTAGTCCGGGAACTAGATCCCACATGCATGTCACAACTAAGAGTTCACATGCCACAACTAAGGAGCCTACCTGGCACAACTAAGACCTGGCACAACCAAATAAATAAATAAATATTTTTTAAAAAGGAGGGCTAAAATTAAAATAATTAAACAAATCAGGATTCACGAGGATGTGAGGAAATGGAACCCTCATACACTGCTGGTAGGAATGCAAAAAGATAGTCATTTTAGATCAAAATTTGTTAGTTTCTTCCAAAGTTAAACATTCACCTACCCTATGACTCAGACACTGCACTCAAAGTTATTGACAAAAGATAAAATATATTCATTTTAAGAAATGTACACAAATGTTTGTATCACGTTTATTTTTAAATTGTCAAAAATCTGGAAATAACCCAAATGTCCATAAACAGATGAATGAATAAACAAATACCGATTTATCCAAAGAGAAGATTACTCAGCAAAAGAAAAGGTGAAGTATTCACATAATGTCATTGATGAATCTCAAAGTAGTTATACAACGTAAAGTAAACCTGGAAAAGGGGTAAATATTTAATGATTCCCACCATATAAATTCTACAAAATGCAAAGGTATCAATTTTAAGTGAAAGTAAATCGATGATTATTTGGAGGGAGGGAAGGGCAGGGAGAGATTATAAAAGGACATGAGGTAAATATACAGCAATGGATATGGCCATTATTATACTATGATGGTAGTGTCACAGGTTCGTACCTACATCAAAACTTATCAAATAGTATACTTTAAATTATGTGTACAAGAAAATGTATAAAGTTTAATTCAATGTAAATTATACCTTTAAATTAAGCTATAAAAAATGCCTTTACATTTCACAAATCTGTGCATCCCTTTTAAGAAAATAAATTTGGGGATGCTATATTGACCACCATGTCTCTCCTCATGCCCTCTGAGAATCAGTCTTGCCTCAGTGGAAGCCAACATTGGTGAGCAATGAAGGACGTTTCCAACCACGTCAACAGGAATACAGACTGGGCCACAAAGCCACATCCCAGGACTACAGATCTCCATTTTCACTACCTTTGTGTTCCCGCCTCTGCAGTAACAGCCTTAAGGAGAATATCAGTGAGAGACTACAGGAATCCACAAACCTTTACATGGGAGACCAGTGGTGAGCTTCCCTGAGCACACTGGGATGGTGACTGATGCAAACTGTGGGGACCTGCCAAGTAGTAAAGGTAAAACGTCTTTGGCCATAGAAATTGGCAGTGACATGAATTTGGCAAGAGCCCTGAGCAGATCAGAGTATAACAAGCCACACATGCTTTCATATAACTCAGACTTACAGGGGATCTCCTAACTGTGAACATTTGTACAAAACTGAACTCAGATAGATGGCTCCTTTAGTGCCATTATAATCAACAGGAGAATCGCACATTTCCTAAAAAGATAAGGCCTTTACACAGTGTGAACTCCTTGATGTTGAAAGAAAGATTTTTTTGTTGAAGGATTTCCCACATTCATTACTCTTACAAGGTGTTTCACCAGTGTGAACTTTCTGATGACAATGAAGTCTGGAGCTGAAAGTGATAGATTTCCCACATTCATTGCACTCATAAGGCCGTTCTCCAGTGTGAACTCTCTGATAACCACAGAGGCCAAACCTACTAGTTAAAGTTTTCCCACATTCACTGCACTTATAAGGCATTTCTCCAGTGTGAACTCTCTGAGGACAATGGAGGCCAGATCTAGCAGTAAAGATTTCCCACATTCATTACACCCATAAGGCCGTTCTCCATCGTGAACCCTCTGATGATAATGGAGGCCAGTGCTATAGGTAAAAGACTTTTCACATTCACTGCACTCATAAGGCCTTTCTCCAGTATGAACTCTCTTATGATCATTGAGGCCAGACCTAGCAGTAAAAGATTTCCGACATGCACTGCACTCATAAGGCCTATCTCCTTCGTGAACTCTCTGATGATAATGGAGGTCTTTGCTATAGGTAAAAGACTTCCTGCATTCATTGCACTCATAAGGCGTTTCTCCAGTGTGAACTCTCTGATGATAACGGAGGCCAGACCTATCAGTAAAAGATTTCCCACATTCAGTGCACTCATAAGGCCATTTTCCAGGGTGAACACTCTGTTGCTGAGTAAGGATGGAGCTATAGCTAAAAGACTGTGCACATTCACTGCACACATATCATTTTTCTCCAATGTGACTTTTTTGGGGATAAACAAGCAAAGATTTATAGCTAAAGGATTTCCCACATTTGTTGCACTTGTACTGCCTTGCCCCAGTATGAACTCTTTCATGTTGACTGAGGGTCAAGCTCCAATTAAAAGATTTGCCACATTCACCACACATGTAAAGCCCTTCTACAGTGTGGACTTTCTGATGCACAACATACAAGGATTTGAACCTGAATGCTTTCCCACAGTCCTGGCACACAAAGACCCTGTCTTCCAGTGTGGACACCCTGGTCCTGATCAAGTATGTTTTGGGGGTTGAAGGCTTTCTTGCATTCACCTCAGGTATAATGAATTTTTCTTCTTTGACAAGTCACCCCACACTCAGAGATTTTGTTTGGCTTCTCCCAGGAGTGAGTGGCCTGTTGCTGGAGGTGTCCTGACAAGACTAGGAAGTCCTTCCCAAGCTCCCTGCAGGTAAAAGGCTTCCATGACTCCTGGAAATTGCAGCTCTTCACAAGTGAAGCCTTGTCTACACTGCCTAAGAAGGGTTTTTCTCCCATGTGATGCTTCTGGTGTTGTTTGCTTGCCCTGAAATAAAAACATTTTGCACATGCCCCACACCTCGAGTTCTGGCTGTGTTGTGTTCCCTGCTGCCCAGCCAACTGGAAAATGTCTCTCAAGACTGGACCACAGGGCTTCCCTGATGGTGCAGTGGTTAAGAATCCACCTGCTAATGCAAGGGACGTGGGTTCATGCCCGGGTCTGGGAGGATCTCACGTGCCACAGAACAACTAGGCCCATGTGCCACAACTACTGAAGCCCGTACGCCTAGAGCCCGTGCTCCACAATGGGAGAGGCCACCATGGTGAGAAGCCCATGCACCACAGCTAGAGAAAGCCTGTGCACAGCAATGAAGACGCAACACAGCCAAAAATAAATAAATAAATAGATAGATAGATAGATATTTTTTTAAATATATTAACAAAAAAGACTGGGGCTTCCCTGGTGGCGCAGTGGTTGAGAGTCCGCCTGCCAATGCAGGGGACACGGGTTCGTGCCCCGGTCTGGGAAGATCCCACATGCCGCGGAGTGGCTGGGCCCGTGAGCCATGGCCGCTGAGCCTGCACGTCCGGAGCCTGTGCTCCGCAACGGGAGAGGCCACAACAGTGAGAGGCCCGCATACCGCAAAAAAAAAAAAAAAAAGACTGGACCACACATCTCACAGGGGTGGGTCTTCTGGGAAAATGGAGCTGGACTGGGAGTTCTGGCCTGTGAGATTCCTACAGAAATGCTTTGTTCAAAGGGTACCTCTGCATCCTGTGCTCCACAGCAGCAACCTGAACCAAATAAATACTGGTAAAGTATACGTTGACATTATAGGAATGGGGCAAGCCCATCACAAATGTGCATCCGTCACATCTAGGCATGGGTCCAGGGATACTTTTGAAGACAAGCAGGTTGAACTCTGAAGAAACGGCTGCTGTGCATTGCTGGGCTCCTAAAGTCACCGAACGGTGAAAACTCCACCAAGGGAAGGACACAAAGACAGTGTATAACACAAGGAACAGAGGTAGGGTTTACAACTTACTCCTCTGTCATTGGCTTCCTACAGAACCATTCCTGTTGGTTGACATGAGGCTGTGTAGAAGAATGTGAATGTACCCATCCCATGAAAATCAACTCTAACAGAGTAGATACTGTTGAAAGTCAATATAAGGATATATGCACACCTCCAAGCACAGCATGTGTGGCCTGATGTTGGAGAGCACTACAGGGAGACCTGTCAAAGAAATGGTTGAGATGTGTGGTTTAGAGAGATGGAGATTACTGCTGGAAGGAAACCAGAGTGGAAATGGTAACTACTAGAACTGACAAGTTGGCAAAGTATCAACAATGTGGAAGAACAAATGGCAATGGGATGTGGACACAGGGAATGGAAACAAAACACTGGTTGAATGGGACAGGTCTCTGGTATGGTCTTACACACAGCCCTGGTGTCACACCCTCGCCAACTGCCATTCACCAAGGCCAGGCTCCCTCTGAGCCCACTCTTCCATGACTGGAGTCTTGTCTATCCTGTGATGCACAAAGGATTCTACCCCCAACTCCTAGCTGAGCAAGTACGTGGGACACATGATGCAAGTCCTAAGAGAAAAACAGCGCAAAAGAATGGCCAGTACTGTCCCAGAGCAACTCAGCACAAAAAAGACCAGAGAAAAGAGATCTATGTGAGTGATACCAGCGAGATGACAGAATAAGAGATACTAGCATTCATTCCCCTTCCAAAAACAATTAGACAGCTATCAATGAATAAAAATAGCCCTGGGGTGGGTGCGGGGTACAGCATAAGTGTCCAATTAAGACAAACAGCAACACAGTGGAGCAAAAGAAGGAGAATAACTGCACAGAAAGGATCTCTGGGAAAACTGGCTTAGCAGAGATGCCTGGATGGTTAGGATCAAGGTATGTAAGTGAGAGCTACTTGTGTCAGCCACTGGGCTTGTGCCATCATGGTCCCTAGTGGCCTGCTCTGTGGAGGACCCTCGCAGGCTTTGTCACTGACAACAAAGAACCCTTCCAATAGCAGCAGACTCCCCAGTTTTCACATTAGAGGATCCTGTAGAGCTCATCAGCATGGATTCCAAAGGAAATCCCCTTAGCCATAACATCCTCAATGGGAGAAAAAGAGATCAGTGGACTCCCAGTAGTCTTTGTTACCAAAGACTCCAAAAGCCATTGCCACCACTGCATACTACTGCTGCCATGGTCACTGAGGACCCCTACAATCTTCACCATTCTGATCTCAGCTGACAGATATGCACAGAGACTATACTCCCAGGGTCTTCACTGGAGTCAAAACCACAATACCCCATCCAGCCAGCACCCTTGCATTCACATGTAGGTGAAGCTATTTCTCTAACCAAAATTCACCCCAAAAGGTTGAAAGAAATGACTGATTCACCACACGTACACACATCGACACAAGGATAAAAGAAACATGAAAAACAAGGAAACATGATACCATCAAAGGGACATAATAATTTTCCAGTAGCCAACCTCAAAGAAATGGAGATCTACGAAACATCAAAGGATTCAAAATAAATGTTTTAAGGAAGCTCAGTGAGGGGGCTTCCCTGGTGGTGCAGTGGTTGAGAATCCACCTGCCAATGCAAGGGACACGGGTTCGAGCCCTGGCCCAGGAATATCCTACATGCCGTGGAGCAACAAAGCCCGCGCGCCACAACTACTGAGCCTGCGCTCTAGAGCCCACAAGCCACAACTACTGAAGCCTACACACCTAGAGCTCGTGCTCCACAACAAAAGCCACTGCAATGAGAAGCCCGCGCATTGCAATGAAGAGTAGCCCCAACTTGCCGCAACTAGAGAAAGCCCGAGCGCAGCAACGAAGACCCAATGCAGCCAAAAATAAATAAAATAACTTCTATAAAAAGGAAGCTCAGTGAGCTACAAGAGAACACAGATAGATAACTCAACATGATAAGGAAAATGATACAGGAACAAAACAAGGAGTTCAGAGAGACAGGAATCATAAAAAGAATCAAACAGAAATTCTGAAGTTGAAGAATACAACAAATGAAAAGAAAAATGCAACAGAGTATCAACAACACACTTGGTCAAGCAGTGGAAAGAATATGTGAACTCAAACACAGGTCATTTATCATCCAGCCAGAGGGGGGAAGAAAGTGAAGTCAGCATAGGTAAACTATGGAATACCATCAAGCAAAACAATATTTGCATTATTAGAGTCCCAGGAGAAGGAGAGAGAGAAAGAAAAAGTGTCAGAAAGTTTAAAGAAATAATGTCTGACTTCCCAAGTCTGGGAAGAGATGTGGACACCCAATTCATGATGCTCATAGGTCCCTGTACAGATTCATTCCAAAGAGGATATTACCAAGACACATTATAAACAAAACTGTCAGTAAACAAGCAAACAAAGCCAAACAGAATTTTGAAAGCACGAAGAGAAAAGAAACTCCTTCACACAGGGAACCCTCATAAGGCTATCAGTAGATTTTTCAGCAGAAATCTTGCAGCCTAGGAGAGAGTGGGATGATACACAGTTGGTCCTCTGAATCTGTGAATTCTAAACCTGCAGATATGGAGGGTTCACTCTGTTCGCTGTACTATGCCATTTTATATAAGGGACTTGAGCAATCCACAGATTTTGGTATCCACAGGGGCTCCGGGAACAAATATCCTGTAGATACTGTATTCAAAACACCGAAGAAAAAAACTGCCAAACAAGAATACTTTACCTAGCAAAGCTGTCCTGCACAATTAAGGAAAGACTTTAGACAAACAAAAGCTGAGGGAGTTCATTGACACTCAGCCTGACTTTTAAGAAATGCCAAAGGGAGAAGAGACTACTTAGTCCTGGGCCTTGCACATTTGTCTTTCTCCCCATCTGAACTCAAGGCCTCTGTTGCAACCATGCTCCACCAGATCACTGGTCAGGCCAAGAAGCATCCTAGCTTGATCCCCCTCTTTGTATTTATTAGAGTGGGGGGTACTGGAGCAGCATTGTATGTCTTGCACCTGGAGTTGTTCAATCCAGATGTCAGCTGGGACAGAAAAAATAACCCAGGGAGTTCCCTGGCAGTCCAGTGGTTAGGACTTGGCATTTTCACTGCTGTGGCTGGGGTTCAATCCCTGGTCTAGGAACTAAGATCCCACAAGCCGCCCAGTGTGGCCAAAGAGGAAAAAAAGAAAGAATAACCCAGAACCCTGGAACAAACTGGGTCCCAATGATCAATACAATTTCTACTCAGTGAATGTCAATTACAGCAAACTGAAGAAAGAAGTTCCAGACTTCTAAATGAAATGTTTCACTATAATGCTTCTTAGAATGAAGGTCTTCCAGAAGCCATCTGCACAATTTTCCACTTAACCAGGAAATATTTCCCCTCTAAATGCATGAAATCACATTGGTGTTTTGTGTTGGGGTTTACACTGATTAATAAATATCTGAAACTTGAAAAAAAAAAAAAAAAAGCCAAAGGGAGTTCTTCAGGCAGAAATGAAAGGATAATAAATAGAAACATGAAAACATAGGAAAATATAAAACTCACTGGTAAAACTGAGTATGTAGTAAAATTCAGATTACTATAATACTGTCTTGGTGGTATTTAAATCACTCAAGTATAAAAGTTAAAAACAAAAGGATTAGAATAATTATAGCCAAAATAATTTGTTAATGGATACACAATATAAGAACATGTGAACTGTGACATCAAAAACATAAAATGTGGTGGTGGCAGGGAGAGTAAATTCTGAATGATGTCAGGAAAACTGAATATCCACAGGTAAAAAAAAAAAAATGAAGCTGGACCCCTGTCTTATACCACTTACAAAAACTAACTTGAAATAAATTAAAGACTTAAATGTAAGACCTAAAAACGTAAAATTCCTTAAAGACAACCTAAGGAAAAAGTTCTGTGAAATTAGTCCTAGCGATGATTTTTCTGGATATCACCAAAGCACAGGCAATGAAAGCGAAAATAAACAACTAGGACTACACCAAATGAAAATACTTCTGCATAGCAACGCAACAATCAACAACAAAAAAAGGCAATCTACAGAATGGGAGGAAATATTTGCAAGCCATGTATCTGATAAGATGTTACCATCCAAAATATACAAGGTATTCAAAAGACGTAACAAAAAAATAGAGTTAAAAAATGGGCAACGGACGTGGAGAGAATACATACAAACAGCCCACAGTTATATGAAAAATGTTCTTCACTAATAAGGTAGACTTCATTAGGCTCACTACAAGATTATATACCTCAAATCCTTACCTATTAGAGATCAGTACAGCAGATATTAAGCTACAAAAGAAAGGAGAGAGCAGTGTAAACAACCCAGCCCTGGCTATGACAGTAACTACTCAGAAAGCTAGGCAAGGAAGCAGTTCCCATGGTCCATATGTGAGAAAAAGACAACATCCTCTGAAGAAAAGGAAGGGAGGAAAGACAGAGCCCAGTCCAGGTCACTGGGAAGAGTAAGGGAAAAAAAAAAAAGAGTCAGGGACTTACTCTTCAGCGAGGATACAAGTGCAGAGTTCTCCAGCATCACTTCGAGGTACAGGCATCTCTGAGCCTCATCAAGGAGTCCCCATTCCTCCGAGGAGAAGTACACGGCAATGTCCTCAAAGGTCACACCACCCTGTCATGATTAGTACAAATGAAACTATGAATATTCTCTGAGAACCCACAATCCAACTCCTCACACATCTCCATGATCATCCTCTTTCAAAGCTCCCCACCTCAAAGGAGATACCAGGCCCTGGTGCCACTGATGCCCACGCTCTCCTCAGGGTTCCATTAATTACTGTGCTCAGCACAAAAGATGGGGGGGCGGGGGGCCTCAGCACATAAATGCCATCTCAGCTCTGGGCCTGCCAAGCAGTTCCCTTGCGGCCTCCCAGAGTGTGCCTCCAAGACACAAATTTGGGCTCATGCTTCACCCTTAAGGCCCCAACTCCAGGGCCTGTGGACCATCAGCTCACAATCCTCTCCTTGTGCACATCATTGTGTAGACACAGCTCTCACATCTTCAGACCCCACAGCTGCACTTCCCCAGCTCTGCCGCCTTCCTGCCCCACACCACACACATCTCCCTGGACTCACCCATGTACTTGGCAAATGGCATCCAGAAGAGTGCTTGACAATTACTAACATTATTTAGTACAACACCAGTCCTCTGATGGATCCCACAGCCAGGTAAATTCTCAATGCTGCTTTGATGATTGATGTTGCCTGTGATCTTTGTTTCAGTATTAACCACCCAGAGCCACATGTGAATTTCAGATATCCATGACCCTCATATCCACTTCCATGCTGCACTTGCTGTCCATTCAGCCACCACAACCTTCTGCTCTCCACCCAAATTTCATTAAAAGCCCAGTCCCACATGCCCGGCACAGTGACTCTCCCAAGTCCATATTCGCCCCAGACCTTATTCACTAGCAAGAATGAAACATCCTACAACCCATCAAAGCTCACCACCAAATCCTGGTGAATTCATACAGTACTGAATTAGCAGGAACCCCGCCTCAGTGTCATCTTGTCTCAATTACTCCTATGTCTCCTGGACATAGGAGCAGCTATCTCCAGTCCATTCATCCCCTGGAAGCCTTGGCTACTTGCTCGATCAGCCTACACCATTCCCACTATCACCCCTCTCCCTAATCTCTTTCCGTGAGGTCCAGCAACCCCAATAGTGTCAAGAAAGAAAACGACTCTTAGTATGCACCCTAGTCCTTCTGACTCTCCAACAGCGTTGTCACTAAAACCTGCATTCCCTTCCTAAAAAACATCCACAGCTCCACCCTGGTCTACAGAATAGCCACCACGTTTGAAAGTCTCCCTCCTGAAAGCCTTCTCCAGATTTCCAGACCTGTGTGTCCAACTGCCCACTCCACTAACTGTTCTCTGAAACTTTTCAGAGTCTTAACAGGACCAAAACAAAACTTCTGATGTTCCCGAGGAAAATTAACCTACCACCAACTTTCCCATCCCAGTTTGTTGGAGCTTCCATCCTTTCAGCTGATAGGATGAAAAACTCTAGGGTCATCTCTGGCTCCTCCTTTTTCTCCCTCACCTACACCATCCAAAGTCTACTCAGCTCTTTCATTAAAAATGGACCTGGAATCCAACTTTTTCTCCCAGCTCCATGGTCATAACTCTGGTCCATCAACACTCATCTGGATTATAGCAGTAACCTCCTCCTGAATTCCCTGCCACCTGCCTTAACCCCATAATCTCTCCTCCACTGTGTAGCCAGGTGGAGCCTTTTAAACCTAAATAAGACCAACTCCTTTCTCTTATACAAATCTCCCATTATCTCCGTAATAGATGCCCAGATGCTCAGGCAGCCACATGACAGGCCTGGTTCTTGATTCCCTGCTCTTTGTTCTTAACAGAAAGAACGGAGACCTACTGTACCCTGTTCCCAACTCAGTCACACTGAGCATTTGCTCATGCTGCTATATGTTCCTGAGATAACTCCCAAACCATATGTTTACACTGGTTGCCAGAAATAGGAACACCACTATGTTACCGATTGGCCTGCATTGGGGTACTCCCAGGGTCCCCACAGGCAAGAGACAGGAAATCAGCAAGGGAAGTGCCTCAAGACACCACAATTCCAGACACTATACCGCTGATGTCAGGACTAGTGAGGGCCTGGGACATGCTCTCTTTCCTTGTGTAAATTCCTTAAGTTCCTTTTTAACCTCCAGAATATGTGGGAAGAGGAAGGAACCATGGCTGGGTTCCATGTGCACAGGACTCCCCCGTATCCCCACCCAGCCCCTGAACCAGGTGACTTCGGATTAATTTACTAACCTCTGTGTTTCAGTCTTCAGAGCTGCCTATTACCAGATCTCTGACCCTGGACAAGGACTCTACTTATCTGTGCCTCACTGTTCTCATCACGCACATTCCCGACTGTTCCCTCTCTAAGCAGCTTTTTGGTAAACTTTTAAAACTCTAATATAGGGGCTTCCCTGGCAGTCCCGTGGTTAAGATTCTGCGCTTCCACTGCAGGGGACTTGGTTTCTATCTCTGGTTGGGGAACTAAGATCCCACATGCCGAGTGGTGCGGCCAAAAAATAAACAAATAAATAAAACCCTAATACGGACTGTGTCCCTCTTCCATTCACAACTCTCCATGGCTCCCAGGTCCCTCTGTTTGCCAGTCCAGGCGTGAATTCCCCTCACACTCATTGTCCCCTAAAAACAAAGGCTGGACCCCAAGTTTCCAGAAGCCTCCCGGCTCAGTCCTACCTCCAAGCCTGTACACATGCCGGTACCTCCGCCTGTGACCCTCTCCCACGAGCCATCACACTGTCTGTGAGAAATAGGGACCCCAACTTCCTGGACACCGCGGCCTGGGCTGCGGGCACGTGAGCAGGCGCCCTGCACTCGGGTCTTCCTTGTCTGGTGGGGTGAGGGCGGTGAGGGCCCGCAGGACAAGCGTTTACCTGAGGCGGGTCCCTCAGCGCCGCCGCCGCCATCGGACTCTGTGGGCGGAGCGGGGCCGGGAGCAGCAGTCCCTACTTCTACTCAGAGCTCTACAGCCCCTGACACGGTAAACAAGCCCGACGGAAACAAAGCGGCCTCAACCAGGAAGTAGCCGGAAGTCCAGCCCTGACACGCTTCCTAAGACCGGAAATGCCCCTGTCCTGGTCTTTCATTGGAGCAACACCGCTCTTCTTCTGGTGCAGTGTGTTCTGGGCAATGTAGTTCCCATAACTCCACAGGCCCGCGGGAAGGGGCGCTCCTCATCCGCGCCCGCGGAGAAAAAGCCCTGGGCACCTCGAGGGACGCTGGGAAAAGGCGTCCAGGCTTCAGGAGTGAAGGGAGGGGCTTCCTTTCCTCTTAAAGGGGCCGAAGGCGGACTGCAGGGGAGTGTTGTCTGCAGTTCATCAGCCCTGTAAAGTATTTAGAGATGTAGGTGGGGAAACTTTCCTCTACCCAGTTTTTACCTTTTGAGCTCAAGCTCTGTAACAAAAGGGAATAACAAGAGAAAAACAAACAGGAGTTTATTGACATGTTTATACATACATGAGAGAGACAGGGTTGAGTAACTCAAAGAATTGGGTTAGACACAGGGAGATGTGAGGGCTGACATCTGCAGGCAGAAAGAACCGCGGCCTTAGAAAGGGCCACAAGTTTGGAGAAGGCGCAGTTACTCTCCGGCTCCACTGTTACCGCTAATATAAGTAATGTTTGTAAAATTCTTACCTAATAAATAATTTAGGACATTAAAAAAAAGAAGTGGCTTAGAATTCAATCTTATATAATACCTTCGACAAAGAACAATACATCTGAGGTGTAACAAAGAAAAGAAAAAGTACTTGAGTCTCTAGGGATGCCAAATAATGTGGGAAAGTAATGTTGGATAAGAGCTAGTGTTAAAAAAAGAGAGACAACAGGCCCAAAATGGAGTCACTTGTGCTAAACGCATGTCAGCATAGCAAGACTTAATATCTGAATCTAACTGCAGTTTTAGCTTCTCCTAAGAATGTAATCTTAACCAGTCAGTCTGGAATTTCCTGGCCAGCACTAGCGAGGTAATTTGCCGGCTAGACTCTTTTTATCCCCCAAAGGAGAGTGCCCTTCGTGAAATAATCTGTTAACCTTAAAAATAAAATAGGGGCTTCCCTCATGGTGCAGTGGTTAAGAATCTGCCTGCCAGTGCAGGGGACACAGGTTCAAGCCTTGCTCTGGGAATATCCCACATGCCACGGAGCAACTAAGCCCGTGCACCACAACTACTGAGACTGCTCTCTAGAGCCCACGAGCCACAACTACAGAGCCCACGTGCCACAGCTACTGAAGCCCGGGCGCCTAGAGCCCATGCTCTGCAACAAGAGAAGCAACCACAATGAGAAGTCCGTGCACCACAGTGAAGAGTAGACCCTGCTCACCGCAACTAGAGAAAGCCAGCACACAGCAACAAAGGCCCAACACAGCCAAAAATAAATTAATTTTTAAAAAAATAATAAAATAAAAGTTATTTTACCAGCAGAAATGGGTTTATTCAGAAATAGCAGAGAATTATAAATCAGAACAAGCAAGCAATGGCAAAAACCATAGGCAAGTCCAACAAAGGAGAGGGATGTTATTTTACAGAGACAAGGGAGGAAGTCAGGAGGCATTATTTTGAAAGAAAGTCTATTGGAGAAAAGTGAGAGTTTAGGGTAATGAGGGTTTCTCATTGGTGGAGTTGTTGGGGTACTAGGTTTCTTGTAGGAGATGCAATGTACATCTTTTCCTGTTGGGGCCTGTAACTGATGACTCTTTCCTGTTGATGATTCTTCTGTTGGGGTTTATAATTGACAATTCTTCCTGTAGTTGATGTCCAGTAGTACTTCCTGAGAGCTCCCCTTCTGGTCTCTTGACCACATATTAGTGAGGTTTCCCTTTATCAATGTTCACAAATTCGTTCTTTATGACCTCCTTGTCTCACCCCCCTCTCTGCCCTTAAAAACCTGTCCTTTTCTGTAGCCCTTTGGAACTCCTTTCTAATTGCTAGATGGGATGGTCCCTGATACATGAATCATTCAATAGAGCCAATTAGATCTTCAAATTTAATCAGCTGAATTTTGTTTTTTGCCACTAGTTAGCAAAGTTTGTTATGTAAATTCCTCTTGTGCTGTCTCCAGGCTAATAAGGGTCTAAAGTTGCCTCTGGTGATTAATTTTTGTCCTTTGTAAATTTATGTCTTGCTTTTAGGCAAAGAGGGGGAGAACACAGTGCCTTTCTTGCATTAACTGCTTCTTAATTTCCTTTAGTTCAAAATAAATATGTCAAAAAGGCATATTTTTGGGTGAAATGAAAAGGAGGTCATGTTTCAGGGATGGAGTCAGATTCTCACAAGGAAACTAAATAAATGATCAATAGGAATGGGCAAAAGACCTAAACAGACATTTCTCCAAAGGAAAAAAAATTGGGCTAGCCAAAATATTCATTCGGTATTTTCCATAAGATGGCTCTGATAGTGCTTAGTTGTCTTTAACTTCATTCGAAACAATTTTGTTAGATTGTATCATGAGAGCTGTCGTATCAGAGTGCATTTAAAAAAAAAACATCAAAATTGGTGAATTTTTTTGCAGCCATTTTAATATTGAAGATGGAAGAAAAAAAGCAACATTTTCGGCATATTATGCTTTATTATTTCAAGAAAGGTAAAAACACAAATGAAACACAAAAAGGAAAGATGTGTGCAGTGTATGGAGAAAGTTCTGTGACTGATCAAATGTGTCAAAAGTGGTTTTCAAAGTTTCGTGCCGGAGATTTCTCGCTGGATGATGTTCCATGATCAGGTAGGACACTCAAACATGATAGCAATCAAACTGAGATATTGAGAACAATCAACATTATACCATGCAGGAGATAGCTGACATACTCGAAATATCCAAATCAAGTGCTGAAAGTCATTTGCACCAGCTTGGTTATGTTAATCGCTTTGATGTTTGGGTTCCACATAAGTTAAGTGAAAAAAAACCTTCTTAGGCTTCCCTGGTGGCACAGTGGTTGAGAATCCGCCTGCCAATGCAGGGGACATGGGTCTGAGCCCTGGTCCGGGAAGATCCCACATGCCGTGGAGCAACTAAGCCCGTGTGCCACAGCTACTAAGCCTGCGCTCTAGAGCCTGTGAGCCACAACTTCTGAGCCCACGTGCCACAGCTACTGAAGCCCACGCACCTAGAGCCTGTGCTCTGCAACAAGAGAAGCCACCGCAATGAGAAGCCTGCGCACCACAACAAAGAGTAGCCCCTGCTCACTGCAACTAGAGAAAGCCCATGCACAAGAACGAAGACCCAATGCAGCCAAAAATAAATTAATTAAATAAATTTATTTTTTAAAAAAACCTTCTTGACCATATTTCCTCACGTGATTCTCTACTGAAATGTAATGAAAACATTCTGTTTTTAAAACAAATTGTGATGGGCAATGAAAAGTAGATACTGTATAATAATGTGGAATGGAAGAGATCATGGGGCAAGCAAAATGAACCACCACCAACCACACCAAAGACCGGTCTTCGTCCAAAGAAGGTGACATGTATATGGTGGGATTGGAAGGCAGTCCTCTATTATGGGCACCTTCCAGAAAACCAAATGATTACTTCCAATAAGTACTGCTCCCAATTAGACCAACTGAAAGCAGCACTCGACGAAAGCATACAGAATTAGTCAACAGAAAACACATAATCTTCCTTCAGAATAACACAAGACCACATGTTTCTTTGATGACCAGGCAGAAACTGTTATAGCCTGGCTGGGAAGTTCTGATTCATCCGCCGTATTCACCAGACATTGACCCTTTGGATTTCCATTTATTTCAGTCTTTACAAAATTCTCTTAATGGAAAAAAATTCAGTTCCCGGGAAAACTGTAAAAAGCACCTGGAACAGTTCTTTGCTCAAAAAGATAAAAAGTTTTGGGAAGGTGGAATTATGAAGTTGCCTGAAAAATGGCAGAAGGTAGTGGAACAAAAGGGTGAATACACTGTTCAATAAAGTTCTTGGTGAAAATGAAAAATGTCCTTTATTTTTACTTAAAAACCAAAGGAATTCTTGGCCAACCCAATACACATGGTCAATAGACAAATGAAAAGATGCTCAACATCCTTAGTTATGAGAGAAATACAAATCAAAACTACAATGAGGTACCACCTCACACCAGTCAGAATGACCATCATTAAAATGTCTACAAATAATAAATGCTGGAGAGGGTATAGAGAAAAGGGAACCCTCCTACACTGTTAGTGGGAATGTAAGTTGGTGCAGCCACAATGGAAAACAGTATGGTGGTTCCTCAAAAAACTAAAAATAGAACTACTATATGATCCTGCAATCGCACTCCTGGGGCATATATCCAGACAAAACTATAGTTCAAAAAGATATATGCACCCCTGGGCTTCCCTGGTGACGCAGTGGTTGAGAGTCCGCCTGCCGATGCAGGGGACACGGGTTCGTGCCCCGGTCCGGGAAGATCCCACATGCCGCAGAGCGGCTGGGCCCATGAGCCATGGCCGCTGACCCTGCGCATCCGGAGCCTGTGCTCTGCAACGGGAGAGGCCACAACAGTGAGAGGCCCACGTACCGCAAAAAAAAAAAAAAAAAAATACATGCACCCCTATGTTCACAGAAGCATTATTCACAATAGTCAAGACATGGAAACAACCTAAATGTCCATCAACAGATGAATGGATAAAGAAGATGTGGTACGTGTATACAATGGAATACTACTCAGCCATAAAAAAGAATGAAATAAAGCCATTTGCAGCAACATGGATGGACCTAGAGATTATCATACTAAGTAAATCAGAAAGAGAAAGGCAAATACCATATGCTATCACTTATATGTGGAATCTAAAATATGACACAACTGAACCTATCTACGAAAGAGAAAAAGACTACCAGACATAGAGAACAGACTTGTAGCTGCCAAGGGGGAGGGGGGATGGGGGAAGGAAGGAGTGTGAGTTTGGGATTATCAGATGCAAAGAATTATATAGAGAGTGGATAAATAACAAGGTCCTACTGTATAGCACAGGGAACTATATCTAATATCCTGTAATAAACCATCATGGAAAAGAATATGAAAAAGAATGTATATATATGTATAACTGAATCACTGTCCTGAATAGCAGAAATTAACACAACACTGTAAATCAACTATACTTCAATTTAAAATAAATAAATGGACTTTCCTGGTGGTGCAGTGGTTAAGACTCCGTGCTCTCAATGCAGAAGGCAAGGGGTTCGATCCCTGGTCAAGGAACTAAGATCCCACATCAATTAATCAATCAATCAAGAAAATGTAAAATGGTCCTAAGGATTCTGAAGTAAAGCAAAAATAAAATGGAGGAGACTAGAGAGTTTGGGGCAATTCCCCCTCCCCTGTCCCCACACCTCGCAACTTTTGGATCTTAGTTCCCCAACTAGGGATTGAACCTGGGCCCTTGGCAGTGAGAGTACGGAGTCCTAACCACTGGACCACCAGGGAATTCCCTGGGGCAACTTTAGAAGGGGCAGCCTGGGAAGGCCTATCAGAGGAGGGAATACAAGAATGAGTCTAGAGTGAAGTGAGGAAGGAAGCCATGTGGATGACAAATCAATAAAATATTCAAGTTCTGACAGTGATACGGCTACAATGAGAGAAACACAGGGCTTCCTGGGCATTTACATCCAAAGGGACATTTCTACATACTATCATCACTGAACAATTTAATTGATTCACTTTCCAAATATAAGTAATTGTCTTAAACAGGAAAATAGATTATTAGAATCCAGTTCCTCTTGCTGTTAAACACATGGCAACTACAAAGATAAATCTAGTGATGTTCTCAGTTCCCGGCCTGTCCTGCAACCTCCTCTGATCTAGCAGAGGAGTGGTCATTCTCAAAATTCTTCTCTAGTCCATCTTTGCCCACAAGCTCAACCCTTCCTCTGCCCATGACCTTAGCTGTGTAGAGGTTAGGTGTACCACCCACCAGCAGACAGCAGCCTCCAAACAAGTCAGGGCCTGACAACCAACTAGTCTATGGGCCAGCCATGCCCACCAGACTGCCCACAATATTCTATTTCTTTTTTCTTTTTAAAAAAATTTATTTATTTATTTATTTGGCTGCATAGGGTCTTAGTTGTGGCATGCAGGATCTTCGTTGCAGCGTGCGGGATCTTTAGTTGTGTCGTGCGAACTTTTAGTTGCGCTATGCATGTGGGATCTAGTTCCCTGACCAGGGATCCTGGGCTCTCTGCACTGGGAGCTCGGAGTCTTAACCACTGAACCACCAGGGAAGTCCCTCTATTTCTTTCTTAGACTGGCTATCAGTTTTTCATCGACATTATCTAATTGCTTTTTACATGCCAGTAGAATGCCTGTTACATGCCTGTAGTAAAAAATATAATGCAAGGGACTTCCCTGGTGGCACAATGGTTAAGAATCTGCCTGCCAATGCAGGGGACACAGGTTTTAGCCCTGGTCCAGGAAGATCCCACACGCAGCGGAGCAACTAAGCCCTTGTGCCACAACTACTGAGCCTGTGCTCTAGAGCCTGCGAGCCACAACTACAGAAGTTCATGCGTCACAACTGCTGAAGGTCCCGCGCCTAGAGCCTGTGCATCACAACGAGAAGCCACCACGATGAGAAGCCTGCGCACTGCAACGACGAGTAGCCCCTGCTTACCGGAGCTAGAGAAAGCCCACGTGCAGCAACAAAGACCCAACGCAGCCAAAAATAAATTAATTAATAAATTTAAAATATATATATATATACATACAATGCAAGAGGCTTCAAATTTTAAAAAGAGTTTATTTGGAGTCTTAAGACTTGCAATTCGGGCTTCCCTGGTGGCGCAGTGGTTGAGAGTCCGCCTGTCGATGCAGGGGACGCGGGTTCGTGCCCCGGTCCGGGAAGATCCCACATGCCGCGGAGCGGCTGGGCCCGTGAGCCATGGCCGCTGAGCCTGCGCATCCGGAGCCTGTGCTCCGCAACGGGAGAGGCCACGACAGTGAGAGGCCCGCATACCGCAAAAAAAAAAAAAAAAAAAAAAAAAAAAAAAAAAAAAAGAAAAAGACTTGCAATTCAGGAGACACAGATACAGGTAACCCCTAAAGAGTGTTCAGGGAAGAAAAAGAGTCAGGGGCTTATAAAGCAAGAAGCCCTGAGGTTGTTAAAGTTGCCTGGTTGAGAATTGACATTGACTCTCACTCAGAAAATAGTTGTCCTTAAGGAATCCCGAGTTATTTTAGGGTAAGGGTCAGATAAATAGCTTGAGTTTCTGACAGGTATTCTCTATGACTTCATCAGGTCAAAAGGTCAGAGTCCATCCAAATGAGACATGCATAACTCACACTCCCTAAACATGCTACAGCAGCATGTTTCCCAAGTGCAGCACTTTGACATATTAAATATCTTAATAAGAAACAGACATATATGTATAATCGAGACAGGAAGACAAGAGCGTGCCCATCTTGGAAAATGACTGGGGGATGGCCTTGAGCAAACAGGCCCAACACCTGAAGACTTCGGGGTTTTTTGGTTTTTTGCGGGGGGAGGGGTGCTTCACCACGTCACCTTTGGAACCCAGGCCCCCTGAAGTGGAAGTTCGGAGTCTTAACCACTGGACTGCCAGGGAATTCCCCAAGGCTCTGGTCTTTGAGTCAATAACCAGAGACCCATAGGACTAAAAGATTAGCTCTATCTCTGTTGCACTGATGTATGTACATAGTTTTCAAAGGACAAAAGCGGGGCTGTAAATCCGCCATGTAAGATATAAAGGCCTGACACACATTCCTAAGTTGTTTTTGCAGGAAGCAGACCCGCCCCCGCTCCCCACTCAGGCACTCAGGATACTGGCCCTGGGTAGTTAAGGTGCAGATTAAGGGAATGATTTCAATGGGCCCAGACTCTTGCTTATTCCCATATATAGAAAAGCACTAAATTCCTTAACTTGAGATATCTGCTTTTCTTTATTTTTTAATTTTTTTAAATTTATTTTTGGCTGTGTTGGGTCTTCATTGCTGCACGAGGACTTTCTCTAGTTGTGCCAAGTCGGGGCTGCTCTATCTTTGCGGACGCACGGGTTCCTCACTGTGGTGGCTTCTCTTGTGGAGTGCAGGTTCTAGGTGCACAGGCTTTAGTAGTTGCGGCACGCGGGCGCTAGAGCGCAGGCTCAGTGGTTGGGGTGCACTGGCTTAAGTTGCTCCGCGAAAAGTGGGATCTTCCCGGACCAAGGCTCGAACCCGAGTCCCCTGCATTGGCAGGCGGATTCTTAACCACTGCGCCACCAGGGAAGTCCTGCTTTTCTTTAATTAACAGTAATCTTTTGATGTTCCGACTACATAGTCTTTGTTGCAAAAACTCCTCTAGATCCTGGCTCCTCCCTGACTTTTTCAACTATCTGAGAGGCTGCCTCCCGGGCTTGAAGTCCTCAGAAAACCCGCCAAATAAAACAGAATTCTCAACTTTTAGGTTGTGCATTTTTTTTCAGTCAACATGCGTGTGAAGAGCCCTCTGCTTTTCATTTAGTTCTCTTTCAGACCAGTTTCTTGGTCAGCCGACTGTGTGCTGGGCTCAAGGTGGAGGCGGACGCAGCCGTTGGACATAATGAAATTGTGGCTGAGAGAAACCCCTCCCATGGGAGAGGCCGGTGGAGCTGACAGAAGACTGCGCCCCCTTGAGGACCGTGCAGGCAGACGGTGAGGGCTCTGGGATTCAGAGGAATGAGGGAAAACGGTCATGATTAGAATTCAAACAACGCAAAAAGCAGCAGCGGCAGCAGCAGCTGAGCCTCCCTGGTCCTTGCCGTCTGCCACCAGCCCTGGTGGGGCGTGAAGCGCTTCACGTGCCCTGATAAAATGTTTAAACCCAGCTCTGGGATCAGTCTTGGGAGTTTGTATTCAGCCTCTAGACACCAAAACTTTCCTGCTGTGTGACCTTGGGGAAGTGTTGGGCTGCATCCAGCAGTCCTGCAAGCCCTGAACTTGCCCAGCCTCAAGACTGAGGAATGCCTGAGGTCAGCGGCAGAGACATCGATGGTCTAATAGGTGGGGGGATCTCACCCACCTGAAGCATAAAGTTCTTGGAGCCACAGCCCACTGTGTGCAGCAGATGGCGGGCAGGACAGGGCAGCTGTCTTTGCTACCAGGTGTCGACTAAAAAAATACATACAACCTATAAGTTGAGAGTTATGTTTTATTCAGTGGAAATTTTTCGAACTTGAAGCCCGGGTGGCAGCATCTCAAGTAACCTTGAGAGAACTGCTCCGAGGAGGTGAGGGGGAAGCTAGGATATACAGGAGTTTTGCAACAAAGGGCTGGTGGTAGGAGCAAAAGATTACTGTTAATAAAAGAAAACTAGGGACTCCCCTGGTGGTGCAGCGGTTAAGAATTCGCCTGTCAATGCAGGGGACACGGGTTCGAGCCCTGGTCCGGGAAGATCCCACATGCCACGGAGCAACTAAGCCCGTGCGCCATAACTACTGAGCCCACATGCCGCAACTACTGAAGCCCTCACGCCTAGAGCCCGTGCTCCACAATAAGAGAAGCCATTGCAATGAGAAGCCCACACATCTCAAGGAAGAGTAGCCCCCGCTCGCAGCAACTAGAGAAAGCCCGCATGCAGCGACGAAGACCCGACACAGCCATAAATAAATAAATATATTTTAAAATAAAAATTCAAAAAAGAAAAGAAAATTAGAAATCTCAATTTAAGGAATTTAACGCTTTTCTGTGTATGGGAAGATGCAAGAGTCTGGGCTCACTGCAATCATTCCTTTGATATGCACCTTAGCTACCCAAGGCCAGTGTCCTGTGTTTTCTCACCCTGAGTTCCCTCAGGCCTCACTGTGGGGAGTGGCTGCAGTCTGATGGCTGCTAGATAGCAGGTATTCTCTGTTTCCTTCCTGAGTTCCCTCGGGGCTCACCAGCTCACCATAGGCTGTGGCTGCAATCACGGATGACTGTGACATCCCTTACTGACATGGCAGGAAGTATTCCATTTCTCACAGGGAAGAGGGAGGTTGCCTGTTCCAGGAAGAACTGACATCAGGTGGGTTCACCGGTTGCCAGGAAAACTGGCAGAGGAGCACTCCCCTCACAGTCCCTTTGGTAAACTGTCACAGTGGAGAGAGTCCTAATCTAAAGATTAGAACAGGGACTTCCCTGTGGTCCAGTGGTTAAGACTCTGCGCTTTCACTATCGTGGCCCTGGTCGGGGAACTGAGATCCTGTGAGCTGAGGTGATGGGGTGTGGGGTGGGGGGAGTATGTAGGCATTTGCTGATCAGGCTTTATGATTAAGAGGGAGGTCAGTCAGGTGAGTGGGGTGTAGGTGAGGCAGGGGCTGATCGGGCAGGGGATGTACAGAGAGCAAGAGAGCAGCCATCCGGCTGGGCCTCATTATACAGGCAAACACTTCACTTCTCTGACCCTGCATTTCCCCCAGAAATCTGCTTCTCCAGGTAGGTTGCTGTGAGAAATGCTCA